>NC_136070.1:395961443-397449568 GCF_964261635.1 Lissotriton helveticus | reverse complement strand
CATACATTGACGGCAATGGGGTCATATTTACTATCCTAGCTCCAATCCACGAAACACTGGTGAAAATGCACATACCGGGGGAAGGGGAGAGATTTACAATTCTTACTCCAATGTGACAAACCTTGAAAAACAGCATTTAATCATATGGGGGAAATGTACTATTCTAACTCCAGCCATCAAACATTAGGGAAAGAACATACATTGAGGAGGAGGGTAAGATGTACTTCTCTAACTGCAGCCTAACAAACATTGAGAAAGTACAAACATTGGGGGCAAGAGGGAGTTATATTTACTATTCTAACTCTATTCCAACAAACACTGGGGAAAGGGCACATACCTATGGAACATATTTACTGTTTTAACTCCAATCTAACAAACATTGAGGAAAGTGCATGTACTTGGGGATCATATTTGCTACACCTTTATAAACTAAGTAGCAATTACAAAAATTAAAATATGGTAAAAACATAATAATGTATAATCTAAATTTAGTATACAACAAAGTCATCCATAAAACAAACACAAATCTAAAATGTCTGTATAATATATACTAATTACTTCACGGCCCCCGACACTGCACTAAGTCGGCCTAACCGAAGCGCTCTGTGATCTGATGCATGGCATGCACAAACGTGATATCTGGAGAGACAGACATCCAACAGAGAGGCCGTTCTACTGTTACATCTAGCATCAGAATGGGAAGGCAGGCAGTCGGGCATTGGCCTATGGGCCACCAGTGGGCCGTTTTCTGTCAACCGGCCCACAGACCCTTATTGTCTTCCCCACTAGGCAACTAAAAGGGGGGTGGGCAGCATCATGAACAAGGTTGCTGTAAGCGGGTTGCTTTCAGCACGTTCGCTAGGCCAATATTGTTCTGTCCACAGCAGACTTTATCTTGGCCTCTCGTGGGGCCAGCGCAGACGCCCAGAAACAATGTCCCACACCCCTGCAGTGTGCCATCATCACCCCCTGAGGCTACAGTTGCCTGGGGTCTGGGGAGAGTAAGTGAATGGCCTTGCTGAGGGCCTGTTGGCACCTCGCCTCCAGTGTCTTACCGGCCTTGTGGGGGTGGGGGGGTATGATTGCATAACCCTCACTGTGAAGCACCTTTCACATTGCGGAAAATTGAGATAATGTAATGTTAGGGTCAGAGATGCCGAATGTGGAATTATGGAAATAAGTTTGAGTCCCAGCCTCACCTCATCATCCTGTGATTCTGGGCAAATGACTTAATGGGCAAGGCCTAAAATAAAAATGAATTTGATCTTCTGTAATGTAACTGGTGCTCATACAATTGCTGAACTTTGGCCAAGTTTACGCTATATAAAACTACAATAGAAAAACATAACCTTCTGTTTGCTCATTTTTTAGGAATCTGCAAAGGCTGGAACTTAATAATGAGAGAGGATTCTTTATTCAATAATAAAAAAGTCTTTATTCCTTCTTAACATGGCTTTTCTTCCTTTGTTTTGTTTTACCTATTAGTCACGGATCATTAAAGAAGCTTTCAACCACCTTTTAAACTGTTTTCACC
Source organism: Lissotriton helveticus (assembly GCF_964261635.1). Lineage (NCBI taxonomy): Eukaryota > Metazoa > Chordata > Amphibia > Caudata > Salamandridae > Lissotriton > Lissotriton helveticus. Next base: position 397,448,034 of record NC_136070.1, on the reverse strand, counting down.
TTACGTTTACTGTTCAAACTTTAAAGGACATATCGATTAGGGGAGAAAATGCCAGCTTTAGGTGATTATCTTCATTTTCGTACTGGCAAGGGCAATAAAATACTGGTAATTAAGGTTTAAAAAAACAGCCAAGTGGCAAACATAGCCCTAGCAGGAGTTGTGGTTTTTTGCCACTTTATTTCACTTCGCCCGCCAAGCCAAAATGTAGTGCTTCTAGTTTTCACCAATGTTTCTGGCTCTATGAGCTTTAACATACATAATTTATCAAACATTTCTCTACAAATGAGCCCAATGACATTAGCCAAATGCTGTTTTGTGAACGGTCTTGATCCAGGAATGTGGGACACTTTTTTGGGGGTGCCCGGGCCGAATTGTGATCCCAATCCAACCCTGGTTACACCCCTGCAACAAATACACATAGTCGACTTGATTAGTGTTTTGTTTCCACCGATCTGACACCTTCTGTTAGAGAAGTCTCTAATCTAGCCTGTTACCTTTCAGATCACTCCCTGATCCTGTTGAGCTTTGGAGGTCAACTCGGGTGTCTGGCAATTCCTCTCTGACACCTCTGTGCTGAGGCCTTGTCTTAGCCCTCGTTTGAAACCATGAATCAGACACTGGGGCAGTATTGTGCTGAGAACTGGGGTTCGGCGAGCCCTAGTTTGGAAAGCAATGAAAGCTGTTATCTGTGGGGTATGTATCAAGAACTCCTATTTGGTTCATTACCAGATGGTAAGCGACATCGACAAACATGAAAAGTGATTACAAATACTAAAAGTGCTGAACCCTTTCCAGCCATCACAGCTCTCTGTTTGGCGTGAGGTCTATACTGAGCTACTGGAGGACTGGTGCAGAGGTGTGAAATGAAGTATAATGGTAGTCACGAGGTAGATCCAAGTAGAGATTTATTAAGTTGTTACAGGATCAATTCATGTTGGTTACAGGATCAATTCAAGATGGTATAAAGTAAATCCAAGCTAGTACATGGCCCCACCAGGAGCTGATCTTCATAGCTCACCCACTCATTCCAACTGTCACTCTTCCAATCCCACAGGCATACCAACATTCTACGCTGTCATCATGCACTCCAAGGTTCCATACACACTGAAACATGCAAACTAGCTAAGCTGCTGTAAATGTAGTCACAACATATCCTCTTTCCTTAAGGAGACAAAGAGAACAAATAAATAAATAGTTACAACGAATAATAAAGAAAAGAGCAGAAAGCCAGAGATAAAGACGGCAGAAAAAGTACATACTAAAGTACATACTAGGAACAGGATGTAAATGAATGGATGCTAACAGGATGCTACCAAGAAGACGTAGCAAGACACACCACCCCTTCCCTAGGGAACATAATAAAAATATAGAGAAAGTTAGAGAGTAATAATAAAAATAACGTGTGCAGATGTAAACTAAACACACCATAAAACGGGTACAGGTGAGTACAAAGTAATATAGACACAAAGTTTACATAGGTAGGGTGACAACAGTGAAAAGGATGTGCGCACAACCCACACTGCAGACTAGTTCAAGAGTATAGAGACCAGCTCTTAAATACAACCACCCTACGACAAAAAAAACAACCATATAAACTTAAGAGCGTCAGCAATACCAAGAGAAAAATAAGCAACTCACACGAAAGTTCTACCACGTAACACACAATAGAAGTGTGAATAACTAGAAATAAGTGTTGAATGAATTACTCCAGGCATTGCAGTCTTACTGAAATTGCTGCAATACCCATATAACAGTCTTACTTAAATTGCTGTATAAATCATATAACGTATAACAGTCTTACTTAAATTGCTGCAATACACATAAACAGTCTTACTCAAACTGCTGTACAAATCATTTAACGTATAACAGTCTTACTTAAATTGCTGTAATACCCATAAAACAGTCTTACTAAAATTGATGTATAAATCCTTTAACGTATAACAGTCTTACTAAAATAGCTGTATAAATCCTCTAACGTATAACAGTCTTACTTAAATTGCTGTAATACCCATAAAACAGTCTTACTAAAATTGCTGTATAAATCCTTTAACGTATAACAGTCTTACTAAAATTGCTGTATAAATCCTTTAACATATAACAGTCTAACTTAAATTGCTGTAATACCCATAAAACAGTCTTACTAAATTGCTGTATGAATTACTTTAAGTATAACAGACTTGTATAAATTGCTGTATAAATCATTAGAATATTAGTCTTACACAAATTGCTGCATGAATTTCTTTACGTATAACATACCTAAATAAATTGCTGTATATCACTAGAATTAATACTGATATATTAAAACAGACTTACAAGAAATTGCTGTTTATATCTATATAAATAAATGAGTCAAACTTAAACTGTTGTATAAATTATCTAGACTACTAAATAAAGTACCACAATATTGGTTAAATTATTGTATAAATACTTGCAATAAAAAAAACATAGTGCACTCGAGTTCTCCTCAGAAGAAGGAATAACTATCCTCATCATCGCTTAATCCTCAAGTAATATGCACCACACTAAAATAAACAAGTTACATTGGCTGCCAAGCTTTTCACAAAATCGATCTGCAAGACAAAAGTTGCTGCAAAAATACACCTCACTCTCACGCGATGTAGCTACATCAGTCTTGTAAGCACTCCGGATGACACACTGCATCTGGCCATGTACATTACTCTCCCGATGACACTCCGGTTGTCCCACTGCGACTGCACTCTCTTTCAAAAGGCACGCCGCACCGGGTGGCTCAAGGCCAGTGCGTGCTCCTTCTGCCTCGCAAAACATCTTGGTAGCGCTGGAGCTCTCAAGTCATGTCAGAAGCGTACGATGGGAGGAACATGGCGGCGGCAGGCTAACGGCTGCTGTGAGGCTCCGACTCTGAACGCCCTGGACGAGCTTCTAATATGGTCTCTAGGATCCCGGGATACGGATGGCGGCAGTTTAAACACTGGTGAGCAGGAATGCTACATTGAAAACGACTTACTAGACAACTATTGAGCTTTTCTTTTCGCTGTGTTTTGTCTTTCTCGTTCTCGAGCTGTAAGTCTGACGCAGAACGCCGAACACTGAACGCGGTGCTCGAACCCGGAGGCACTAGGACCGGCACGGCGGTCCCCCGCGTAATGCGAGAACGAGAGAGTGAATGCAGGCAGGAGCGGTGGTATGCTGAGGAGTCACGTACCGGTATACTACATCGGATAACGCCCAAACCTGGCGGAGAGGTCTCGAGACCGGGAGTGACAGGTAAAGATAGGACCAGCAGAGACGTTGTACAAGCCTGGAATCTGACTGGTCTGCAGGTAAGCTGCAGTAATCTATGGCTGCGCTCGAGAATTGCTTTCTGGTATCGAGCAGCTGCATTAGTTCATCAGGTTTCCTTCTCAGCGACCAGCACCGGTAACGACTTGTTTGTTTGTATGGAGGCAGATAAGGAAGCGCCTGAGACACACAAAGTTATCCCCGCTTCAGAAGGCCCTTGCAGAAGTGAAGTAACTGCTGAAGGACAGACACTTACCTGCTCCCTTGATATTACAACTAAAGAGGGTGCTAACCATAGGGCTAGCAAAATAGTAGCAAAAAATCGTTACCAATTGCGCTCTAAACAAGAGCTTAAGAAAAAAGGTGTCCTTAGTCCCATTGACTTGGTTGAAGGAGGAAGCGCTGGGCCAGTGCCTATTTCACCCTACAAACAAAGTAGGAAGGGGGGAGTAAAAAGAGGACAATCAAAAGGTTTGAAACAAAAGCAACCGCTTAGAGGAACTCCCTCATTAAAAAGCTACTTTAAAATTATGGAGCAAGCAGTCTCCTCTAAGAGTCAGAGCAGTAAAGAAAAGAACCTAGCAGTTGGGGAAATTGCAAATGATGTACCCGATGAAGAAAGTCTTACTGGTAACCCCACAAGTAATCCCACAAGTAACCCTACAAGTAATCTTACAGGGAATGAAAGTGATAAATCGGACACAGCCACGAATTCTCCCTGCTTAGCTGTTTTTCCTTTGAGCAATAAGTATGCAGTGTTGGACTCTGGACTTCTTAAAGAAATACCAGTGGAGGATATACAATCCCCCCTCTCCCTCTAACTCTCACTCTAACGGTATACCATCTAGTGAAAGTCCCTCAAGCAGCGCTTATAGGATTCATACTATGGCTCCTGCATTTCAATCTAATGGCTCTACTACACATCCTGCTGTATGTGCGGAAAATTACAGCCTTCTCTCCCATTCGAGTGGGGGGGCTTCAGCAAGTGGCGGAGGTGGTACAGCAGAGGAAAGATTGGGATCCTTATTATATACTTTGAGAGAGGACTTGTTGGAGAGATTTGAGATTTCCGAAAAAAATCAGAGGGGGCTGCATGATAGGTTCGATCTTTTAGAGGCCAAAATAGAGGGTATAAATGTCAGGACTAGCGTCTTAGAAGAAAAGGTGTCTTCTCTTACTGAATCCTCCAATATGAATGCTAAAGATATAGCTGCCCTAAAGGCTCAGAATCGTACCCTAGCAATGGACCTTGAAAGATTGGAGACTCAGACTCGTCGTAACAACCTGAGGATTTTAAAAATTCCGGAAGGGGCTGAGGTAGAGGACTTAAAAGGATTTGTATGCAGATTGCTACGGGAAGATATCTTAAAGGATCGCCCAGACATTAATTTGGAAGCAGAAATTCAGCGGGTCCATAGAGATCCATTTAAACTGCACACTGACCGAAAAGCACCTAGGAAGATCCTAGTCTATTTTCAAACTTATAGCGTAAAAGAGTTAATTCTTACCAGATGCCTCTCTCGCGCTTCTCTACATTTTCAAGCCAACCCCTACCATATCAGATCTGATATAGGCAGTAAGACAGCTCAAAGACAATGGGAGCTTGGTTCGAGAATGCCAGAGCTGCGCTCTAGTGGGGCGCAAGTGCAAATGAAATTTCCAGCGCTCCTAAAAATAATGTGGAATAATAAAATGTATACATGCCACTTCCCGGAGGAAGTAGATGCAGTGTTAACTAAGATGAAGGAGCAGACAGACTAATTAGAGACATTTCACTATGTATAATTATGTATTATTATAGTCTAAATGGTACTATCTTGTTGAATTTATATTAAGAGGGATTAGAGGGGTATGGTGGTGTGGTGGTGGAGTGGTGGTGAGAGGGGGAGAGGTTCGAGAAATAATAAAAAAATATATATATATAAAAAAAGCAGGGTGCTGGGGTATGCTTAAGGTGAGAGTGGGAGTGGGAGAGGAAAAAAAAATAAAATAAGGGGTTTGGTAAAAATTTACATAAATCCGTATATGTAGAACTAGAGACCAACTTCTCTATTTTCTTATTGATAGGGCAAAATGGGTCTAGGGCCTCCTAAGGCGTAGTTACGCCAATCAGGAGGGTAGGGTTCCTCGGGGGGAGGGAGGGGGGGTTCTCAGGGGGGGGGGGGTGAGAAATCAAATAAAAAAGTCCTCTTATGCCCAAAAAATTTTGTATTTTTCTTTAGTATCTATAAGTTTTTATAGACTATTACGTTCAATGCTGGCCTCAAAAGGTAGAAGAGTAGAAATGCCCGATGCCTCAACCTAGATATACTAAGATCCTCTCCTGGAACTTGAACGGAATAGGGAGCCGTAAGAAGCAATTAAATGTATCTAATTTTTTGAAAAATACGAATGCTTCTATAATTCTTTTACAAGAAACGCATTTGGGAGCTGAAGAATGTAGAAACGTTTTTATAAGGAATAAGTGGGTCCAGGATGTTCTTTGTTCAAAGCAAACTGGCACAACGAGAGGTGTAGCAATGATAATAAGTGCTAATAAAGGCATTAATATTCATGATTGGGCCACAGATCACTCAGGGAGGTGGTTGGCTGCATTAGTCTCTATAAGCACTGTTACATTTTTATGTGGGGTCTATTACGGTCCGAATGAGGATAATCCTTATTTTCTACAGAAATTAGAAAATTACATGCTTCAGTTCACAACCCCCATAGTGTTGGGTGGTGATTTTAACTTGTTACTAGACCCTGCAGTCGATCGCACTTCAAAAGCTAAGTATAATTGCCCAAAAAAATCCCTCTCGTTGTTGAAGAATATAATGAAAGAATATATGTTATGTGATGTATGGAGAGTTAAACACGGCACTAAGAAAGAATATTCCTTCTATAGCAAAAAATACCATCAGTTCTCGAGAATAGATTTTTTTCTGTTGGATCAATTATTATTGGCTAATACCCACTCTATTTCTTATATTCCCAATGGATTATCGGACCACTCTGTGGTTGAGATGATTATTAATATTCAAATGAATCTTTCTGATTATAGATGGACACTAGATAGGACTATTTTGTTAAATGAAGTCTTTAACATTAAAATCAAGGAACACATATTAGAGTTCTTTGAGTTCAATCAAGAATCAGCTCCAGACTATATTGTTTGGGATACTCTTAAGTCTTTCTTAAGAGGAATATATGGCTCTCAGATGATCCTAATCAGGAAGTTAAAGAAAGAAAAGGATAATAAAGATCTCAGTTTGATTAAATCAAAAGAACAGCAACTCCTTACTGCCATTGGTGAGGATCAAAGTAACATATCAAGATTAGAAAAGGAATTATTTGAGTTACAAACAAATTTTAGACTCAGAACTGAAAAAATTCTTAAAAATAAATGGGAAGTTAGTAAATTACGTAACTTTGAGTATGGGGAGAAATGTGGATCATTACTAGCATGGAAAGCCAGGACAGAGAGGACTAGAAATAATATAAAATCATTGATACAGCGCGGAACTGGGGTATTCCTGTCAGAGGACGGAGAGATTAAGAAGGAAGCTAAAACGTTTTATGAAGAGCTGTATTGCGACAAAATTAATCGGTCGGACGAGGAATTAGAAAATTTGTCTTTCTTGAGGGACCTGCCACAGCTGAGCAATACAGACAGAGTTTTTCTGGCAAAGGGAATAACCGAAGGAGAGATTAGATCTCAAATAAAGAAAATGGCAAGAAATAAAGCTGCAGGCCCGGATGGGCTTCCAATAGAGATTTATAAGGATAATATAGAAGAAATTCTAGTTCCACTATTGAAACTATTTAATAATATTTTTATTCTGGGTAAACAAATTCCGTCCTCTTGGCTAGATGCTACAATCTCTCTAATTGCAAAACCAAATAAAGACCCGACAAAAATTGAATCGTTTCGCCCCATTTCACTTTTAAATTCTGATCTAAAGATTTACTCTGGATTTTTGGCCAGTAGATTGGCAAACGTTATTAAAACTATTATCCATCCAGATCAGAGGGGATTTATTCCCGGTCGCCAATTAAACAAACTCACATTTCAAGTAATTGGGGCCATAGATTATGCAATTGAAAAGAAGAAGCCTCTTGCTATAGTTGCAATAGATGCAGCTAAAGCATTTGACCAAGTTAATTGGCCTTTCCTTTGGAAAACAATGTTAAAGTTCGGTTTTCCAGAAACTTTTATCAATGGGGTTAAAACTTTATATAAGGGCCCGAGAGCAAGGATATTGGTAAATGGCGGTCTGTCTGATTGGTTGCACATTCATAGAGGAACAAGGCAGGGATGCCCCTTGTCTCCATTATTGTTTGACATATATATCGAGCCATTTGTTTGTGCTTTGAGACAAGACCCTGTAATTGTTCCTTTTAACATAGGAGAATTAATAATTAGGACAGCACTATATGCCGATGATCTTCTTCTTTATACTTCAAACCCATCTGAAGCCATACCTAGATTATTTAAACTAGCTGATGATTTTGGTATTGTCTCAGGATATAGCATCAATAGGGATAAAACTGATGTTATGTGTTGGAACAGTCCAGTCTCTATCCCAGAAGCAAAATCTAAGATGAGATATCTTGGTATCCAACTGACTCAGAAGGTAGAAGAAATCTCTAAGACCAGTTGGGAAACCATGATAAAGGAGATTAAAAAACTTTTGTCTGAATGGAACTCTCTACCCTTAAATAATTATGGTAGGGTGAATTTAGTAAAGATGATTATATTACCGAAGGTAACATTTCTGTTTAATTCTATCCCTTTAGTATTTAATAAAAAAGATATTCTTAATCTACAAGGCAGGATTGGATCCTTTATTTGGGCGACAAAATCCCCAAGGATAGCATGGAAAAAGCTAAGGAGAGGACTAAAAATAGGAGGCTTGGCTCTTCCAGATTTATTATTTTATTGTTATGCCTTCCAGTTTAAAAATTTTCGGCTCTTAGCCAATAAATTGGATTCTACGTCTAATAGTTTAATTTTTCGGGCCATGTTGCATGACCTTCCATTTGATGCAGATTTTTTCTTGTTCAAGTTTGGGGATCAAACATTTTTCAAAAAAGTTAGACTGAAGGTTTTGAAAGCCGCTTTACATTACTGGTATCAAATTTGCAAGTTGCTATCTATCCATTATTATCACTCTTATGCTCCGATTTGGGACTCTCCAGGTACTCCTGAATGTTTGGGTGATCAACTAGCTCTCCCGTTGAAGAGAGCTAGTCTCTTTAGATGGGGGGATTTTTTGGATGCCTCGAAAGCCCTAAATTGGGATTTTTTGGTTAATTTAACTGGGGGTACTCTCACGAGATTTAAGTTCTATCAGCTGTCAGCTTGGTGGGGAAGCCAAATTTGGGATTTAGAGAACGAGAGTCCCCTGTGGAATTTAATCAATAATTCTAGAGTGAGGAGAGGGGAGACGGCCATATTGTACAAAATTCTACTTGACAATAGGGATAACTTGGAAACTGAAATTATGAAATTGTGGGACCCCTCAAGGCTCTGGGTTTCGGATAATCTAATGAAATTGTGGAAAGATTCCTTTACAATGTCTCAGCAAATTATCAAACCCTCTAATTTGCGAAGAAACCATTTGTACACCATGTACAGAGTTTATTGGACTCCTGCGAAACTCTCCAAGATGTCGGTTGTTAAGTATTTTCGTCCAAGATGTAAGTTGCAGGATGCAAATGATATTCATATGTTTCTGGAATGTCCCAATATAAGTAACTTTTGGGAACAGGTGTGTAAATTTTTGGAGGATGTACTTGCATTTTCAATTCCATGCACCCCCAATTTGGTTTTTTTTGGTCTCCAATCAGACTACGTTTTGGATAGTAATTTATCACAGTTTATCTTTTATGTAATAGTGATCGCCAGAAGAGAGACCTGTAAGGTATGGAAATCGGCACTCCCTCCAATATTTGCAGATTGTCTCAAAAACATTATGGTGGTGAGTAAATTTGATATGTTATGTGGTGGAGAAAAGTCTGTAAATCTGTGGTCAGCTTTAAATGCATGGAGCGAAAGATAAAATAAACTTAAGGTCCAATGATTATGCCAGAGGTTTTGTGGTCCTGTCCTTCCTGAGTAGCAAGTACCATCATGACAGGAAGTTGGACGGGTAACAATCCTACCTCTGGGCAATCCTTAAAGGCTATCCACAAACACGAGGGTCGGAATAGGAAGGTTTGTGTCAGTGGCCTGAGGAACGCCTATTCAGAGTAATTATTTTTTGGTGGCATATATGAGGACAACAAAAAAAAAAAAAAAAAAAGAAGCGTACGATGTGGCACAATGAAAGTTTGCGCGACAGAGGCTCAAGGTAAGAACGTGCCTTCAATTCAAATATCGCATGTATAACTGCTGCAACTTCAACGTACTCCCATCGCACTGAGAATGAGTCCATTCGCTATAATAAATGTGAAAAAGAACAAACTGAAACTGTCTGACCTGCAGCAAACTGAAGAGATTTCGATCCGCTCGTTGCTGAACTTGCCGTCAGTGGCTCCGCACGAACACGGGAAGCCCCACCAGATGGCGCTTGTTCCCAAAACTGTTAGACATCAAAATACACGGAGCTAGTTAGAAGTGAAGGTTCAGAAATAAACAGCACAAGTGTTGCCGTTTCCATTAAGAGACAAACGTGGACTGTAAACATCCTTTCCACTTTTCCTTTCCTCCTTTCCGCTTGGCAGTTTAATTTGAATTACTCAGTAGACTGACTGGCATTGATCGTTAAATCGGTGCACAAGCACTTAATACACAAGGTTTGTTTAATGTAAATAAGACATGTGCTTTCATGTGCGGAGTTTTTTTTTTTTACTCACAGTTTCCATTTCCAGATCTGATTTCCTTTTCCTGGAGAACACACAGTTTAAAACAATGTTCCAAGCCAGTAAGTAATTTCCTTAACAGCCTTTCGCTCTCTACTAAATGCCACTGGAGCTAGTCAGCTTTTACTGTATCCAAGAAACATTCACTGTATTTAAGCAAAGCACAGACTTCCTTGTGTCATTAAAGGCTTCAGAGAGAAAAGATCGGTTCTTGAGCTGTCCGGTAATGGACACTGTAATTCACTGACAATGCACAAATGAAAGCAGGTGCTTTTTCTGACACAATTCAGACAGTTTTCTTATAACGCTGTTTCGTTTTTTTCATAACGCTGTTCACTCAGAGCACAGATATGCTCAGCAGTAAGCTTCACTGTATTTAAGGCAGACACGTTGTCAAATTAGCACAATGTCTCTCTCTCTTTCTTAATGCTTGTAGAACAAGTTGCCTTTAATGAATTACTTTGAAATGCTTAACCTCTTCCTTTAAGTTAATGCATGTAAGGAGTAAGAAACGCTTACGCAGGCTGTCCTGATGATAGTGGACACTGGTGGGGCAAGTGGGCGTTCTTCTCCTATTTTAAATTTAATTTTCTTTAAGAGGTTTCTTTATATTGATCCTTATTTAGTATATAAATAGTCTCATACCTCAGGTAGCCAGGGTTTCTTCGCCAGATCGTCGCCAATGAAATGAAGTATAATGGTAGTCACGAGGTAGATCCAAGTAGAGATTTATTAAGTTGTTACAGGATCAATTCATGTTGGTTACAGGATCAATTCAAGATGGTATAAAGTAAATCCAAGCTAGTACATGGCCCCACCAGGAGCTGATCTTCATAGCTCACCCACTCATTCCAACTGTCACTCTTCCAGTCCCACAGGCATACCAACATTCTACGCTGTCATCATGCACTCCAAGGTTCCATACACACTGAAACATGCAAACTAGCTAAGCTGCTGTAAATGTAGTCACAACAAGGTGCAGATTAGAAAATCATACTTACACGGCCTATCATCCGAAGCTCCATATGGAAGGAGATACAATGGGCACATTATTAGCCCTATTAGTCATGCAGGAAGCTCCATGTTCCCCTATCCTGACCCCTCATAATACTGTGGGAACTCTGGTCTGTACACAAGTGATTATCAATGGTGTATTTTATACCCATTTATGTAACATATATACTGAGCAACGATGTCCCTCTTTTGTTGAGCTGCAGAAGCTCCTGGCGGATATTCCCTTACCAGGTCTCACCGCAGAGTCTAGAGAATTGCTGGATAACCCACTCTCTATGGAAGAGATACTTGCCGCGATCCAACGCTTTAAGACAATGAAAACTCCGGGTAGTGATAGTTTACTCTTGGAATTTTACTACAAGTATGCAGCAATTATAGCTGATAAGCTCTTAGAGCTATATCAGGAAGCCCTGAGTATCAGAAGCCTACCAGCGGGAGGCACTGATTGTGATGGTGCCAAAGCCAGGTAGAGATCCCACAGGAACCTCGGCATATCAGCCAATGGCACTCATAAACATTGATGTGAAACTCCTTAGCAGTGTGCTGGCAGTTTGCCTACTTCCATAGTTGCCTGAGTTGGTCCACACGGGCCAATCAGGCTTCATTCCACAATAGAACACTCTTCACAACCTCCGACTCATGTCTATCATGCCCCACAGCTCCAAGATGATGCGTATGCCCTTGCTCTATTGGATGTCGAGTAGGCATCTGGCAATCTAAATTGGGCTCACCTATGGCAAGTGTTGCGTAAGGTGAGCTTAGGACCTAATTGTATTCAATGGGTACTTCTTCTCTAATTATGATCCCTATGCCCAGGTACGATCAGGTGGTGTGGTCCCAAGCCCTTCCAATTGGCACTGGAATGTACTCTTCCCCCCACCTATTTGCCTATATCTTACCTATAAGACTGGAGACAACCAATCATGTTGTCTCCCTCTATGTTGATGACGCCCTAGTATATCTGTGGCATCCAGCTGATTCGGTGTCTACCCTACTCAACATCATGCGTGAATTTGGAGAACTCTCTTGGTTAGTTTCTTGTTTTTTGAACTCTTGTATGGACAATTGTCTGACATATATCCCTAATGAAGCTTGGTTGTAATTATAATTGATGTCATCTAAAGATCACGCTTACCTCTTTCTGTCAGGATGGTTCCTGTAAAACATGTTCCTTATTTGGTTACTTCCAATTTGTTGAATTTTGGTGTAAATAACATGGGATTCATCTGTACTGCATTTGAATAATCTGTCCATATCTATGCTCATAGAGACTGAGTAGTAGAAATTGATGTTATGTACTAAACCGATGCTCCTACATTATGCTGATTATGTGACATTGTTCAAAATTAATAAACTATATTTGCAAAAATATATATATATATATACATATAACATATACTAATTACTTATAAAATGCTTTTATTTTTAATATGATTAACTGAATTACAAAGCAATCTTATTTTTTTTAAATGTCAACCAGACTCCCAATACACCAAAACCTTTAAATAAATAGCCTCTAAAAATGATATTTAAAATATATTTCAAATATTTTTCCATTAAATTATTTAAAAAACGATTGCCAATTTAACAATTAACATAATATATTATTCCCCTAAATTCATAAATATTTTAAATTCAAAAACTACACACCAATAATTGTCACAACCCAAATTTAAAATGTATCAAACATTAATTAGTTTACACTTAAACATTAGAACACCAATTTCATAAAAGTAACACATGCATTTGACAACAATAATAATTAATATATATTTAAAAAACTCTACCCACCCAATACTTTAACAAACCCACAACCACAATTTGAATGTAAGAACGAATTGAAAAATATATTAAACACATATTTAATTATTAAAACATACAACAGTAACATATCAATTAACACTAATCCACATCTAATTAAAAAAATAATATCAAGCCAAACCTCAATATATATAACAACCAAAAATTTAAATTTTGTACATAATTTCTTATTTTAAAACATTTAAAGAAAAAGGTAGCATTTAAAAGATAGAACAAAAATATAAAATATTTTATCCATTAAGCCATTAAAGAAACATTTAAAAACATTAAATATTTAAAAAACATGACATAATATATATGAATACACATTACAATATTATTTTAAAAATGAAAAATAACATTTTAAATGAAAAAAGTATACAATAAAACCTCATAATTTTTTTAAGTAAACACTATTTTAAACTTTGATATTCTAGCAAACAGAAGACTTTCCTTCAATATTTAAGTCTACAATATTTCAGTAGTAACAATATTTTGATCATGAATTTCTGGTCCGGGGATATTTCTGATTTTATATTTTAATGGAAGTCTGCCTTCATGTCTTCCTCAGCAAGCAATGGAACACTCATAGAGCTGTACTCTGTAAGAATTAACGTGTTTCTAAAGAACTTCAATGGTGCTGTGAAGAAAAGTGAAAGAGGCCTACAACACGCATTTCAGAAAGCCTAGGCTCGACTCTTTAACCACTTCGTATGAGGGGTAAGGGTCTGACCACAAGTTAGCACATGAGCATACGATGGCCCTGCAAACAACAAACAAAAACTCATAATGAGTTGCATGTCTCAGGGGAAAAAGGTGCCAAAATTGGTCCTGGTATAGAAAAAAAAATAGCCACTTGTTGATAGGGGTTAGCTGTCAAATAAATCAATAAAAATGCTTAAGCAGCAAGAAAACAAGAAATAAAGGAAGGAACACAATTTTTATGGGACTCCTAGAAGCAGCAATGAAGAGAAGAGACTTTGGGCTTGATGTAGGTAAACTACATTTACCGATTCTAAAATACAGAATTTTACCGATTCGGTATTTTAGAATCGGTAAATGCTATGTAGGTAATTACTCTGTAAGTATTACCGAATCGGTGTGATTCGGTAATTCCCATTCATTCCTGTGGGCCTGTAAGCCCATAGGAATGAATGGGAATTACCAAATCGATATTTACCGATTCAGCAAAAGGGGAGAAACAGTCAAGGGTGGCAGGGTGTCACTTTGACACCCTGTTGCACCCCTTAATTGTGCATGGGTGCACATGTGGCACCCATAGTATGTCTGCCACATGGCACAGTCATTAAATGCCAAAAATTGCTTTTTTTAGGGTCTTCGTAATTTACCACCAACTTGTAGTTGGTGGTAAATAACGTATCCTTAGAGGTGAAAAGCACTCAATTGAGTGCTTCCTACATTTCAGATTCGGTAATTTACCAGATTGGTATTTAAGAATCCGGTAATTTACAGAATTCTTAAATACTGATTCGGTAAATTACCGAATCTGAAATGTAGCCACCTACATCCCAAATGCCTAATACCGGTCGGTAACGGCCGAAATTCTGTAATTTCGGCCGTTACCGACCGGTATTAGGGTTCCTACATCTGGCCCTTTCTGTGCAAGCGCTATTTATACTGGACTGATGATTCTTGTGCTATGTACTTTGGTAGTTTTATTACAGGGCTTGTGAGTATTGTATTCTTTCTTCTCTAATGGTCTATGTTCTATTCTTTCTGGCTGATACACTGTAAATAGAATGAAAGTGAGGCATAAGAGGAGTATCCAGTCTTGACATGAAATCTGCTTTCACCACTTATGCAGGTAATTAAAACTAAAGAGAAAAATCACTTTGAATCAGTTCTCTACCATTCTCCTAGCCATAGATACGCAGTAATAATTGTATCTATAGCTAGGCATGATTAACAAATGTTGACTTACCTACTTCTTAGGAAGTGTGGCACATTTTTACATATTAAGCACCCAATCCTTTAGATTTTTAAGAAACACTTTAGAGGTGGCTTATTTATTATAACAAAATGTTTTTGTTATATTGTAAAATCACTTTTTTTTTTTACCATGCAGTAGTTTTAAGCTATAGCCTAGCAAGAGCCCAATGATGCTCCATGAAATCACCGTCCTCTGGGAGCAGGGTGATTAACTCTCAGTCAGAAATGAATATTGAGCCTCTGGAGTGGGGCTGTATTACCGCCTGGTCCTAAACCAGGTTTGACTACAGCAGCTCAAATTACACTTTTGCAAAGCTTTTTTTCACTAACAAGATCAAAGTCTGCTTTCGCCATTACATTAGATTATTTATACTAAATGGAAAATAACTTTGAATAATTTTTATAACATTTATACAGTTAACGATATGGAATAAGGATTTTAATCACAGCTACACCTGTTCTTGGAGAATCTGGCCTAACCTACATGGTAAACCATTGTTGGGATATTTATTCACTGTGATGGCACATTATCCATAATAAGTTTGCCCCTTATTATATATTAAGCACCGAACCCTATAGGCTTATAAGATTTATTTTGAGTTGACATATTAAAATATAAAACTAGGTTTTCTTACATGGCAAACATACTTTTCAATGCCAATGTGTCACTGCACTACTTTATAAACTGAAACCCAGCTAGTGTACAATAATGTACCTAGCACCGTACATTTTGTAAGTATTTGCAGGTGGTGCATAGAATAATCGCAGATTACATATCACATTTAACTTTCACCTCACTGGTGATATTTCTACACCAATTTATAATAACCTTACTGGAGAGTTAAAAAAGGTGAAAAATTCTGTAGTGGTAGTCCAACTTCACTTTGTGCCATCTTCTACCATTTGCAGTGGACTTTATCTAATGTTTTTCCTGATTCTTGTAGAATTATTTTAGGTACTACATACAATTCCAACTAAAGACATTTTTATCACCTATGGGTAAATTACTCAGATTTTTATCAATATTTCAACTTTTTCTTTCATTGCAAGTGCCAGAATACCAGTACAACTTCTGGTACACCGAGCATTACATATAGAAAACAGAAGTTCTTTAAAGTTACCAGATCATAAAGATGACCGCCATTCTGTGTTTTCTTTGCAAACGAATGGTAGTGTCCTAGTAAGAAGCTGCATTGAAGACAACACATTTCCCTAGGTATTTGGTGAACCTTTGCTGTATAATAGTTTTAGTATTCAATGCTGAAGGTGGACAGTCAATATTCTAACATCTAGCTGCTCCATATCCAGAACCATGCTGCCCAATAGGACCATAAACTAGTACGTACCACATTCAAAATAGCATATCAGGCAAGATGGCGGTCTAGCGTTAGACCGGTTTTGCAGCACCTTGCTGAGCTCCCCATAAACATGATGATCGAGTGATTACGGCAAGCGATTGAGATGACACTGACCAAAGGATTAATCGCTGATATCACTTGTAAGGAAACGGCGGAAAACCGAGTGAAATTGGAAAACTGAGCTATACCCTATTTGTATTTCTGGACCTTTTCCTCACTACTTTCATTGAACGCTATGCTACCGGGACTTTCACATTGTAGCAGACTTACCGATACGCATTTAAACCTGCTGGGTCCTAGTCGGAGCTTGGCGGCTTTGTCACACAGCGTATCTAGTAGATTATTACCCGCTGTACTGACCGTGCTTTGGTGGGTGCGCCGGCAGCGGAGATTCGTGGCTGTGGTCTGTGGCCTCGACGGCAGGGCACAGCCGCGCCTGCGGGAGAAGACGCCGAAAACATCGAGGAGAAAAATGCCGCCGCCGAAAAACGCCTCAGCCGCTGCAGCCAGAGCGCGGGTTGCGAAGGCAACCAAAGTCCTTCGCAAGGAAGCGGAGAGGCTACAACGCGAGGGCTCATTGGATGGTGTTGAGTCCGAAGGTGCACCGGCTAAGGTACGGAAAGCTAAAACAAAGAAACAACATGTAGCACAGCCTTCGACAAACACCCCAAGGCAAGAAGTCATCGCCTCTAGGAGAAAGCTAAGTACCACTGCGGGGCAGACAGTACTTGAGCTAATGTTAAAGACACGACCGGCACATGCTGAGCCACAGACTGAAACTGAAATTGTGTCATTAGTAACTCCATCTCTAAACAGTGACCAGGGTAAGAACTTTGAAGTATCTCCCACCCCTCAGATAAACATTGCCTCAATTATAAATAATGGAGTACTTGAACCTCAAAATGCCCTCGTCATATCACAGCTTATAACCGAGGTCATACCTACTAGCCTGCTTGCTAATGAGATTTCTGTGACTATACCCTTGCAGAATAGTGAGCTGGGTGAGGGGCATGAAACCAGTGCAAGTCAAATAGAAGAAGGGCACGCTATGTCATTTACCGGTCCAGGTGGCAACATACTAGGGGTACAAACTGAACTCGCAGATGTGACCATAGATGCCGCAGGGGCCACAACCCAGCCTATATGTATAACACCGACTGTGCTCTTAGCCCCCACGGAGGAACTGCTCTCTAGGCCCCTCCACATTGACTCTGAACTGATTATAGTGAGTGAAGGTATCACTGAGTCAATACCTAATGCATCCTTACTACCAAACGTTCAGATTTCGGAGGGGGAAAAAGATCTTAGCGTGTTTTATTCCTTCTCCGATGAGACGGGGAGGCTGGAGCCGATACTGCTGGGGAATGGTCAGAGAGCTATGATTCTACAGAAGAGGAGGAAGAGGAGGAAGATGAGGGGTCAGACCTCCACCCCTACTCATCCGATGATAACTATGGGGTGGAGACAAAACGTAAATACTGTTAAAGCTAAGTCTAAAGCTGATTCTAGAGTTATGCAAGGCAACCCTAGGCACTTGACTACACCTCATGAGGTCAACCCCGGTAACTCGGAGTTACCTTCTACGGCGGTTGAGACTATTTTGCAAGCAATAGCGGCCCATCGAGAAGAGGCCGCATTAGACAGCAGGAGATCACGTGCCGCTCTGCGCAAAATGCAAGGAGTTGTTAAGAAACTATCAAAGACTTGTAACAATATAAGCGAAAGAGTCACAGATATGGAAGCAAGGGTGATGTCAGCGGAAAAAGACTCTTCTGAGAATTCGGAGAAAATTAAGCTTCAAGAGGCAGAGCTGATGGACATTAAATGGAAGCTCGAGGATCATGAAAATAGGGAGCGGCGCAATAATCTGCGCATATTAGGAGTGCCGGAGAAAATGGAGGGGGAAAATGTACGAACATTCATTATTAAACTTCTCAGTGAGTCAATGCCTGAAATTAAAAACTGGAACTGGGACATGGAAATTCAACGAGCCCACCGAGTTCCATTCAATTTACCATCTAAACCAGGAGTATACCCCCGTGCTATTTTAGTCTACTTCGGAAATTTCCTGCTAAGACAGGCTGTGGCAGATAAAGCGAGACCTGACCGTAAAGTATCCTTTAGTGATTTTTCGTTTTTTTCAAGGCCAGATTTTTGCCACGCTACCGTGGAAAGAAGGTGGCGGCTACGCCTATTGATTAAACCATTCCAAGACAAAGGGGCCCTTGCATTCTTGAACAATCCCGCTAGACTAAAAATCATCCATGGTGGGCAGACAAAGTTTTTTCAATCAGAAATAAAAGCAAAATCTTATCTTGAGGAAATATCCTAGATAATTGATAAAGCTACAGACATTTGTAGAAACAATCAGTATATGCTCAATGGGGGAAAAATAGCTAATTACATTTTGGTCCGCAGCGTAACAGAAATACTGATATCTTTGTAAAATTACTGGCTCACTTGGGAAGAACGGTATTGATGTATTGTTGTTTGTATTGTTGTTTGGCACCTTACTGTAATTATGTAACTAATGGACATGGACATGGACATGGATATGATTTATGAATTTATGAATTTCTCATTTCCTTTTGCCTTCTTTTTTCTACTTTACTCTACTTATCATTACCGTACCATTATCTTGATCTTTCTCAGAAGCGGTAGCTCCGTAGAGGTGCAGCAACTTCATCACACAGACTCTCTCAGAGTCTGAATGCCTTCACTAGGGGGGAGCACACGGGGAGGGTTTCTGGGGAGGGATTTTTGGGGTTGGGGGAAGGGGGGAGTGTGGGGAAGGGAGATAAAAATAAAAAACAAACCAGGTTTATTAGCAAGAGCAAGTTTAACTTTTGAGACTATGAGAAAGGAGGTACAGCAAGAAAAGGATTACTACTGGAGCAAAATTATTAGACAATCTCTTTATATTAACAATGGGTAAACTTTCTGTTCAATCTTGGAATGTAGGAGGGCTTTTATCCAGAGATAAGCGTTTTAGATTGGGGGAATTAATAAAGCTAAATCCTGTTGATATTTTGTGTATTCAGGAGACACACATTCCCTGGAGCAAAAGAGCCCTATTAAACCTTAAAGGTTATAATCTGTTAATTTCATCGTCCCAACACTCAACTATTAGAGGTGTCGCAATTTTTGCAAAATCCAGCTTTGGTCAGGGAATACGTTTCTTATCTGATGTACATGGAAGGTGGGCAATTGTTAAGTTGGCCAATGGAATCACCATTTGTTCCGTTTATGGATCTAATCATGATGATCCCGCAATATTCCAAACTTTGGAAATAGAACTAGCTACTTGGCAAGGCCCGCTCATTCTTTGTGGCGATTTTAACATCTCAATTTTGCCTTCTTTTTTTACTCAATCCCCAGAACAGAAATATGTGGGTAGGAAACCAAGGGTATACCGCGCTGTTAAAAGTTTGGTATATAGCCTGGGCCTAACTGATATCTGGCTACAAAATAATCCAAATGATCAAGGTTATACATACTTCTCTCACCCTCATCAAAAGCATGTTCGGATAGATTATGTGTTTACTTCCAGGGATCTTGCATCTGATTCATACATAAACAAATTACCCAAAATAATATCTGATCACAGCCCTTTAGTATTGCTAATCACCTATGATACTAACCCCGATCAAAAAAACTCTTGGACCTTTGATAGGAAAATATTATCTAACATTGAATACATCAATCACATTAAATCTTGGACCGATTAATTTTTCGATATAAATCGTTATAGCGCATCAAGAAATATTGTATGGGACACCTATAAATCTGCACTAAGGGGGGAGACAATCAGCTTTCAAAATAAAAATAGAAAAATAATTAGAAAAGAATATGATCAAAAAATCGCAGCCATAGCTAAAGCTGAGGAAGAACACACAGCCAAAATTACTCAGAACAAGACGCCAGACATTTGATGTTACAGGTAGCGGTGCTGAAAGCCGAATTAAACACTAAACTTAGTCAGAAAGCTGCTCAAATATATCAAACACATAGGAAACATGTCTATGAAAGCGGGGAGAAAGTGGGTAGACAATTGGCACTTACCACACGCCAGAAAGATGCTAAGAACAATATCACTGCAATTGTAGATAATGGGCAGACTTTCACCCATGTGATAGATATTAAACACCAATTTAAAAGGTATTATCAAAATCTATATTCAGAAGAAACTCCACCTATTGAAAAGGATATAACAGATTATCTGGATGACCTTTCTACTAACATCGAGGGTATGAAATTATTAGATGATAGTACCAAGGTAGAACTTGAAAAAGAAATCACATTAGCAGAGGTCAGTGCTGCCTTATTATTATTATCGTCTGGCAAAGCAGCAGGCCCTGATAAACTACCGATCGATTTATTTAAGGCCCTTAGCCATCAATTATGCCCTATCTTACATGACTTATTTCTCGGGATTCAATATAATGGTGTTCCACCACCTTCTAGGGATGAGGCCACTATAATCGTTTTCCCAAAAAAGGGAAAATCCCCTGAACAGCTAACTTCGTATCGTCCCATATCTTTGATTAATTCGGACTCCAAATTGTATGCAAAAGTGCTGGCGCTCAGACTCGGCAGGGTCGTCGAGAGTCTTGTCTCCCCGTGGCAGCATGGCTTTATACCGGGCAAAGGTACCACAGAACATACCCGTAGGGCTATCGCCTTGTTTGATGCCATGACTGCCACGGGGGGACGGATGTCGATGATCCTGCTTGATGCTGAGAAAGCCTTTGACCGTGTTTCATGGGGCTTTCTCTGGGAAGTTATGAAACACAACAATTTCGGCCCCAAATGTATCCAATCTATTAAATCTATGTATTTTCGCCCCAAAGCAAGAATTCTAGTAGCTGGGTCATTATCCGGATATATTAACATCTCTAGGGGCACTAGGCAGGGGCGTCTTTGCTCACCCCTGCTCTTTACTCTATATATTAACCCCCTTATTTTGAAATTATTAGAAAACCGCATTATTAAACCTATTATTAATCATCACTTCGAAACAAAAGTGTTGGCCTATGCGGATGATATCGCGGTCATTACACCTAACCCGATGGAGGCTATTCGTGAAATAGAGAAAGCGACAACTGAATTTGGACGCTGTTCTGGATATTCCCTTAATAAAGGAAAGACGATTATTTTATGTACTAATAATACCATCTGTCCGGATCAGCGAAGGACTGAAAAGGCCATATATTTGGGAGTTGTTCTTTGCACAAATATAAAGTTATTACCAAAAATTAATTTTGATCCATTAGTAGCTAAGATCAAGAATGATTTTGAAAGGATTAAAAGCCTTCAACTCTCTATCATAGGAAGAGCTAACTACGTCAAAATGAACATGTTGCCCAGGTGCCTCTATTTATTCCGATCGATCCCGTTAGCCATTGATCAAGGAACGCTAATGCTTATTAACTCATTGATATCGAAATTTATATGGCAAAATGGGAAGACTCGGAGATCACTCGCACTTTTATCACTACCGGTCGATAGAGGAGGCCTTACTGTACCCAATATAATTCTATATCACTGGGCAGCATTCTTAAAACAACTCACTCCTATGATTAATGGTTATAGCTTACAAAATATAGAAGGCTTGGAAGAAATACCTTCAATATATGAGCTCCTTCTAGGTCATCAAGCTAAGGGCTTAGTCCTATGCAGGACCGAGGCAAGAAACTATAAAGATTATAAGGGAGAAGTAATGGCTAGTGCATGGAAAATTTGGAACAAAGTGGCCAAACATATGCAGATTGGGAAGCTCAACCGATATACGCCTCTTTGGTATTCTAACCCCTGTCTTGGTCACGACCTTGCCTTAGTTGCAAAAAAATGGGATAAATTAGGAATTAGAACAATTGCTGACTTTTTAGTAAATGATTTTGGTACTACCTTTTCTGATTTGAAAGTTAAATTTAACTTGCCAAATGGAGATTTTTTTAAATTTGCGCAGATATTTGCTATATTAAAAGCCAAAGAATCCTTAATTTCCCTTCATAAAATAGAAATTTTGGATGCAATACCCAGAATAAATACTAGGATTGGAACCTTATATAATATTCTTTTGAATAAACAAAGAGATGACCAAGATAAATTCGAAAATAAATGGTCTATGAAATTAAATAATCCCAATGTAGACATCGTTAGAGTACTTGAGATGAGCCAGAAGCGTCTTATGGCCAGTAATCTTAAAGCGCAATTGTATAAAACTATATTTGACCTCTATTTTACTCCCGCAAAATTATTTTCCTGGGGTAAACGAGAGAACGATTTATGTCCCAGATGCTCCCAAGGACCAGCGACTCTCATTCATATGTTTTATAGCTGCCCTGAATTAAAGTTGATTAAAAATATGTTTTTATCCTTTTGGGAAGAAATATTTAGCCATAAAATACCAGAATCAGAAACTTTATTTTTATTTGGTCATGATTATTCTTTAAATTTAACTAAATCTGAAGAAAGATTAATCTTCATTGGCACAGCAGTATTAAGGATAATTCTGTCCGCTCGCTGGAAAGAAGTAGATCCACCTAGTTTTCAGATGTGGCTAGCACGCTTCCTAGCGGTCTATAGATTTGAATCTGCCATATTTGAAACAAGAGGAGTCAGGTCCAGGGCCCGCGGGGAGGCTCTTTGGTTTCCGATTGCTAAGTGGAAAACGGGAGTTATCTCTAGCGGTATTGGCTAATTCAAAACCCAGTTAAGGCCATTTCTGTGTTAACTGCTTAATTTTTTTTATTTTTTTTTATTTAGGACTCATTTTGTTATAATTAATGCTTATTTTTTGTTTTTGTTTTTTCCTTTTCTGGTCAGCCTGTATTACCTCCTGTATGATGTATTATGCTATGTTATCCGCTGTTTTCTCCGTTCTTCATTTATGTAAAATGTCTCTTGCTTTTCCTGGTAAAAAAAAAAAAAATAGCATCTGAGGTAGTCTGCATGTATGTAACCAGTGCCAGAACTTTGCTACACCTCATCCTTGGTGTTAAAATCTTTTGAGGCAGGGTTTTTCGGATTGAGGGGAAATACTGGGTGCTCAGCTAATTATAAGTTGCAAGGTATAAATTAAAACTAGGATAAGGCCTATAACCCCTCAGAGGGTGTGTGTTGAACGGTCACCACACTAAGACACAACAGCGAAATGCCCATTGCACACAGCACGATAGTATAGCAAAAGGTGTGTCCTGGCAGACACCTAAACATTCCAATCACAGCTGCCAGATGAAACAACAATGTCGTTTTTGGAAGTCTTCATTTAAAATTCTTTGTAGCAAGCCAACACGTGTTTCATCGCAACGGAATATAATTTCCGCGACTCCTCAGGGCTTTCGGATTATATCGGCCCACTGTAAGGCCGCTTAGCTGGTGATACTTCCGACCCGGCCGGGCTCTAGACCAGGTTTGGTTTTGCGGTCCCAGAACAGGACACATGTCTCAACATCAGAAAGGAGGAACTCGTGTGCGAGTTCTTGGTGATCCTATTGAGTTATGGTGCGATTGGCGTAGGAGCCTATATAGCCCTCCACAGGTGTCTGAGAGACAGTCAGGTCAGCTAATGAATCACGTATTCCCGCTGGCTGGTAGCCGAATTAATCTTTCCGGGGAGTGAGTAAACTCCCGTTTATTCGACAGCCCCGATATTGGGAGTCCGTCACAATCAAAGTTCTGCGGGTTTCCGTAGGTACGTACGTGTTCCTGGTACACGATCACCAGTACGGCAACCCGCAGTCTCTCAGACACCTGTGGAGGACTATACAGGCTCCTACACCGATCACACCATGTTGTTTCCTCTGACAGCTGTGATTGGAATGTTTAGGTGTCCGCCAGTACACACCTTTTGCTATACTATCGTGCTGTGTGCAGAGGGCATTTCACTGTCATCTTTGGTGTTAGGCTTGGCATCTTTTGGCGTGTTTCCCCTGACTTTTTGCTTTCTGACCTCCCGGTTTTGCTGGTGTGATGATTCTGCGCACTTTCCTCACTGCTGTCCAGTAGTAAAGTGCAAGTGCTCCTGTATAAAATGTGTTATGGATTGGTGTTTCCTTGATTGGCCTATTTGATCCATGTGTCAGTCCCTAGTAAAGTGCACTGTGAGTGCCAGGGCCTATAGATCAGATGGCTTTGGGGGGCTGCAGCACTGGAGTGTGCCACCCATGCAAACAGCCCGTAAAGTGTAACTCTAGCCTGCCATTGCAGAGCCTGTGTGGAGCCTGGGGCTGCCATGTCGACTTGGCAAGTGCCCACACTTGCAAGTTCCTAAACTTTCCCTTTTCTATATGTTAGTCGCCCCTTTGGTAGGCCCTAGGTACCCCGCATGGGCAGGGTGCATTGTATGTGAAAGGTAGGACATGCCCTGGTGTGTGGCATGTCCTGATAGTGAATTACAGCCTACTTAGTTTTTCAGTATTGCCAGGCTACCTGTTCCCCATAGACCAGACTGGGCAGTTTGATTATTACATCCAATAATCCTAACTGACCCAGGGAACATGGTAGAAATTCGAGTTTAGTAGGCCTGAACTCAGAATGATGAAAATGCATCTTTTAGTGAGGTTGGTTTTAACATTCTGGGTTTGAAAATACCACTTTTAAAAAATAGGTATTTTCTTGTCTAACCATCCAAGTCTGCCTCTGCTAGGTTGTGTATTCCTCATCTGGAGTTTGAGCTGCAGGGGCTGGGGTATTCCAGGAGATAGGGTGAGTCAGCACAGAGCTGAATAGCATGATCTACATGTAGATGGGTGGGAGGAGTTGCACCTGGGACCTGAATAGGGCTGTGCCTTCCCTCCACAATGCTGGCTCCACCTCCTTTGCTGCATCTGACGTCCCTGGCCTACACTCTGGAAGGAAAGAAGTAGTCTTGTCAACAAAGTGCTCCAAGACTGACCAGAACTAGTTTGGACTAGGCAAATGCCTCTCTGCCTTCAGAGAACAAAGAGAAATTGAGGATAAAAAGGGGGAGCCAGAACTTTAGAACTCTTTTGGGATCAAGAGCATTGCCAAGAAGAAGAGCCGGAGAAGGAGAGAGGAGGAACTACCACTTTGCTGAGTGCTTTGCTGTGTTGGCCTGCAGTGGCTGCTTGGACAGTGAAAGAACTGAACTGTCTACAATGTTCTGTTGTGAGTGTCTCCAAGGGCTTTAGGTAGAGCTTGCCCCCTGTTCAAGAAATCTCAGGAACAGCAAAGACTTCAAGCCGACGTTGTCTACGTCGCCGCTGCTGACTCCGTGTCCTGAAGGCACCGCAGAGGGCACCGCTGCAATGCCGCACCGCGACCCTGGTGTCACAGGTGACGCCTGCTAGTGCCACCACCAAGCCGCTGCTTGCACCGCGACCTGTGGGTACCGCACTCAGCACCGCCTCGCTTTATGACGATGCCTTGGTATCCCCAACAACGCCGCTCCATGTCGGACTCGACGCCGCTGCTTGCACTGTGGTTCGAGGGCACCACTTGTAAAGTTACATGACGCACCGCCCTCATCTCGCACCGCAGTCTTGGCCTACCGACGCTGGTGCCATCGATTCCAGTTCGTCAGGCGATGACAGCGCTTCAGCAACGACGACGCGGCTGCTGCACCATGACCAACCAGCACTGTGACAAGCACCACCTTCATCTCACAACGCGACCCTGGTCTCACCGATGATGCCATCCGATGCCGCCACTGAGCCGCTGCATGTACCACGACCTGAGGGCACTGCACGCCGCACTGCTGCACTTTGCACCGCAGCACCCGACATCTGCCGAAGTCCGCTCTCCTGACTTCATCGGATAGGAGTTCGATCTGCAACGCGTGTGACTTCGAGGGCCCGATGACCCCTGCACCGACCTCCGGAACTGACGCCTGTGGACACCGTGCTTTTGGCAGCTCAACGAGAGGTCATCGACGCCCTGCATTTCTGAAAGGTACTGTTTACGGGTCTGCCCGACACTAGCTGACCTGCGATGCCGCAGTCAACCAGAACTGTTTGGATTTGTTTGTTCACGATGCCGGGATAGCCCCGAACGGAGCTACCAACATCAAGGAACTGTGTTTTCATTGTATCCTTGCAATTTAAAGACATCTTGTAACGCATCTATTTTGAAAGTACTGTATTGTGGATATTTATCGTATTTGGTCTTGTTTAAGTATATAAAGGTATTGGCTATTTTTCTAACCTGGTGTGGTGTTCTTTTGTAGTGCTTACCTTGTATTACTGTTGGTTATGAGCAAATGCTTTATACACTGCCTCTAAGATAAGCCTGACTTCTCGTGCCAAGCCATCAAGGCGGTGAAAAGGCGTTGTTTTAAGAGTGTAATTCCCTTATCCTGACTAGGTGACCCAAATTGTAGCAGAAAACTGTGACAGTGCGGAGCTTCTGGGAATAAAAATCTCCCTGAAATCCTCCTGTATTGTGATGTTGGTAGTGTATCGCCCACTGAAAGGCTCTCCAGACTTCAATGATGCTTTTCTGGAGCTCCTAACAGATCTCGGATCAAGATATAAACATCTCCTGGTGGTAGGGGATTTTAATTATCACTGGGATAAGTTACCTAGAGACTCTGTAGAGGCTGGGTTTGAAACAAACCTGACCTCTGGACTTGCTACAATTGGTAATTGGTCCCACTCATTTCAAGAGCCACACTCTTGATATGATCTGGTCCTCTATACCTCGGGTGGAGATAACTGACATCAGTCCTTGTGTCTGGTCGGATCACTTCCTGATAAAATGTGGGTCCTGTGTGACTGCTCACCTTTACTGTCAGTTCCCTTTGTTGAAGAAGGTTAGATCTTGGAAGAGAGTGGAGGCTGAATCTTTAGTCTCTACGCTTCTTTCCACCCCACCCTTAGCCATGCGTGAGGGTAATCTAGATCAAAAAAGTGTAGCATTAATATCTTGGCTTCAGGTCGCAATTGATGCACTAGCCCCTGAATGGATAGAGAGGGTTAGAGTGAAAGGGAAAGGAGCTCCTTGGTTCGATGCCACTTTAAGAGAGAAAAAACAAGCTCTGCGCCAAGCAGAGAGGAGGTGGAGACTTAACTATAAGCTAGGGGACTCTGACACCTACAAGGCTCTCCTATCTAAATATGAGGCAGACATCCTACTCAGGAAGGCAGCCTTTTATGAGGACAGAATTGGCCGAGCTGGTAACAAACAAAAATAGATCTTCTCCATTCTGAAGGAACCTACGCAGATAAATGACCTCCCGGACTGTGACACTTTCCAGGAGTTCTTTCTCCAAAAAGTCTGGGATATCATCCTGGATATTACTAGAACCTCGACTGACTTCAGTGTATTAGATCCACCCAATTCCCCCGACCTGAGCAGGAATCTGAATAGTAGTCCATGCTTTCATGAAGTGAGTTTGGCAGTAATAGCTCACCAGATCAAATCAGGCTCTAGAATGGACCCTTGTCCCCCGAGGATATTTCAAATGGCCCTGCCGGGTTTGGAAAAGCAGCTGTTGGATCTACTCAATGAGTCATTAGACTCCGGATATCTGCCAGTGAATTTGAAGGAAGCTAGGGTTATCCCCCTTTTGAAAAAAGTAGGAGCGGGTACAAAAGTGTTAAAAAACTACAGGTCCATCTCCAACTCCCTTTCCTGGCGAAGATCCTGGAAAAGCAGGTCCTGAATACTCTGGCTAGCTATTTGGAAGATCATGAACTTCTCCATCCCAGACAGGCAGGTTTTAGATCACACCACAGCACTGAGTTGGTGATGGCCTCCATTGTTGACGACCTGAGAATCAGGGCTGATAATAAACAGCCATGTGCCCTGATTCTCTTAGAACTGTCAGCAGCATTCGACACGGTCAGCCATGTCATCTTGCTGAACCGCGTATCTAAACTGGGAATAAAAGGGCAAGCATTTAAATGGCTTAAATCCTTCTTAACCGGCCGGACGCAGAGAGTGCAAATGGGAGATCAATTATCATCTGCTAGCTCAGTGACCTGTGGTGTGCCACAGGGATCTGCATTGTCCCCTCTTCTATTTAATATCAATCTGCAACCCTTAGTGGAAGAGCTAACGCTTAAAAACTGCCAAGTTTTTAATTATGCGGATGACACTCAATTGCTGGTCCAACTTGATAACACCAGCCAGGTTCAAGACTCAGTAAAGAATCTTCTTATGTTCACGGTTAACTGGATGGCAAATAATCTCCTGAAGGTTAACCTGGATAAATCGGAGGTGCTCATAATCGCAGCACAAGACAGCCCCTGGTGTGAGCTTTTATGGCCCCACAAACTGGGGGAGG
Organism: Lissotriton helveticus; assembly: GCF_964261635.1. Taxonomy (NCBI): domain Eukaryota; kingdom Metazoa; phylum Chordata; class Amphibia; order Caudata; family Salamandridae; genus Lissotriton; species Lissotriton helveticus. Next base: position 397,419,555 of record NC_136070.1, on the reverse strand, counting down.
TACCAACCCCATGAAGAGTAGTAAAAAGCTTAGGACAAAAAAATTATGCAGATCTGTCCATGGCCCCCCAAGTCTCGGGGGTAGTGGGCTCCTGTATAGGCCTACTTAGGCAACTCCGGAAACTTGTTCCTATTCTCTCTGTCCCGGCATTACAATCCATTGTGTCCACCACAGTCATCTCTCGGCTGGACTATGGAAATGCTCTTTATCTGGGCCTCCCTCAGAAGCTTCTTAGGAAATTGCAGGTAGTTCAGAATGATGCAGCCAGGCTCATTTTCTCCCTACCGAGGAGTACACGAGCGACGCCCCTTTTACAGAAACTGCACTGGTTGCCCATCGAACCCCGAGTGCAATTTAAATGTCTCTGTATAGCCCATAAAGCTATTTATGGAGAGGCTCCCAAATATATTAAAGATCGTCTTATAAAGTACATCCCAGGCAGAACCTTGCACTCATCTAAAGCCTGTAAGTTAACCCCATTGAGATTTAATCTTAAAACTAAGGGTGGCAGAGCTCTGTCGGTCTTCCTTCCTCAAATCTGGAACGAGCTACCTGCAACCTTGCAAGGGGAACCAGTGTTACTGCCCTTCAGAAAGGCGTTAAAGACCCACTTGTTTAAAAAGACAACATCCTTAATTTAAATTGTCAGCTGGGTTGCGGGCGGACCACCGGTGGTTATCTGTTGTGTTTCTTTCTTTAAAAGCGCTTAGAGACCAGTGGTGATTTATGCTATACAAAAATATAGTAACATAACAGAGAGGTGGTTTCTGCCTGATTTTGGTGCAAACCTTAGCCAACCTGAAATCCCATTTCTAAAACTTGGTGATACTTTTCTTCTCACTGGAGGCAACAGTAACGTTCAATGCTATTTCCTCTGTAGGCAGAGGCCAGAAACACCTTTAATTATCTCTCCAGAGTTTTTCAAGTAATACATAAAAAATTATTCAGACTAAAGACACAAACAGAGAGTAGCGCAATTGGTCAGGCTCCTTCAACCATTGTTTTGTTTGAAGTGACAATCACATTTTGTATGAACCGACAGGGCATTCATTCTGTGGTTTGAGTGTCAGACAATGTGAGTGACAACATTTTGCTCCATGACATAAAGTACGTAAAGAGTCAAATTACTCTTTTTCAGCCACTGCCCACTGTACAGCTGCCCCACTGGCAACTATTATAAACTGGCTGGGAGCAGCAATGAACTTCCCCCACAGTGGGCAACTGCAGAAGTAAAAAAATATAGCATGGAAAATTAAAACCCATATTAATCAACAGGCTGAAACCCAAGCAGAGACTGCCACCCTAATCGTATGACAACAGAGGCCTGCAGGGCACTGTTCTTGTCTTACAGGTAGCGTACGTTCAGTTTGCCTGCATGCCCACTTCGTCCATGCAGCTTCGAAGTCTGAAGAGAATTTAAAACCAACAAAGACCAGATAAAATGGACACACTCCTTGCACTGTAGTGCATTCCTCATTTTAGGAATTCCCTGACGCATGTTATTATTCATGCAATCTTCCCACAGAGACACAAATAACTGATTATTACCACTAACGGTACATTAGTAAAAAAGAAACGTGCTTCAGAGCACAACATACACGTGACATTTCAGCGCTACTAATAAAACATAAAAAAAGAGCGTGCGAGACACAAACACACAGGGTGAGAGAAGACGGAAAATGGGGCAGAGAGGCTCAGGGACATGGACACTACAGTACAACCGAGAGAGCTGTTCTGCGAGATGGACAGAGGTCGAGAGAGAGAGACTGATGCACGCACACTGAGATAAAGAGACAGAAGGAGGAGAGTGTAAGGGAACAGGATTAAGAACTACAAGGTAAAGCGAGACAACACATTCAGGAGAAAATAGAGCAATGAAGTGATGAGGTGATGAAGAGAGGACGAAAAAGGCAGTGAAACAGAGAGTGAAAAGGAACCGATGAGAGAGAGCCCAGACAGGCCTGAAAAAACCCAGAAGTCAGAGTCTAAATAAAGCACTGTATTTAAGAGAACAAATTGTGTGTGGGCGCACGTCACAGGTCCTAACAAACAGGCATGCCTCTCCTTTCTGTGACCCCTAACGTTAGTAGATTCTTTTAGTAAAATAGGTGATTACATTTTTTATAAAGTGTCAATTTTGCTCCAATACAGCACAGCGATGTACAGTGCAAACCTTCAAAACACCAAGCATTCAATGATAAAAGTAAGACAAATATAAAACAATGTACCCACTGCCCAGCTTGCCACCAGTACCAACCGATGGACGGTGAAGAGCAAATTAGATCCGAAGGAGAGGATAACGGTAAAAATAACAAGCACACTAGCGCACCACAGCGAGACATCTGTTTTCTATTATCCCGCACGCGTCTGTGCACGATAATTGCAACCAGATGCCGCCCATGCGGGTAACCGCAAGCAATAGGCCGTGGGCGGAGCAAAGGCGGGACATGCACTGCCTTTGTCCAATTGCGTGCTGTCTTTATTAGAAAGACGCCCGCAAAGCCCAATAGCCTGTAACGAAAGCTGACCACACGCATGAGGGTGTGGTGAGCTTTCTGAAACCCCTTACAAGAAGTCTCACCAGCAGCGCAAGTGAGCTGCTTCAGGTTCGACCTAAAAACTTGAATTAGTTAAGTCAGAAAGAACACTCTTCAGCACTGTGGTGTGCATATAGAATAATAAAAAAAACTCTTTTTTGTTTTAAAAAAAATACCACTAGCATTAGTTGCTCTCCTACAGTTCATTTTAGTTGTTAAGGAGCCACTTTTCATATATGAAAGTCCAGCTACATTAATCTTATTAGCCATTTGTCCACATTAGTAAGGTTTTGGTATTCTACAAATATTTAGCATTTCTCTCCTATCACTTATTGTGTTTATGCCCAATATGCTAATTAGTACAAAAGGGGGTGGTGATGGACGGAGCATCTGAACCAATCAAACACTCACACCCAGTCAACAGATCTGGGTTTAATCCATCACCGGTCTTTAGCCCACTCTGCCACCCCAGGTCAGACATGTTCGCCATAAGTTGGCAGGGTATGTTCAGACGTGAGTCCCTTGCTCACTTTGCCACTGGATTCAAGTAAGCCGGGCTGAAGACGGCTGAAATGCCAGAAACCGATCCTCGGAAGCTTGTTTCCGGTCCAGGGAAGGCATTGCTTGGCAGTTCGGGCTGGATTGTTCCCATGAGGTACAGGCTCAGACTGATTTGCATATGGCCATGTCTGAACTGGGGTGGCAGAGTGGGCCAAAGAACGGTGATGGATTAAACCCAGATCTGTTGACTGGGTGTGAGTGTTTGATTGGTTCAGATGCTCCGTCCATCACCACCCCCTTTTGTACCACTTTGTTTGCCATAAGGTGGCAGGGTAAGCTCAGACGTGAGTCCCTTGCTCACTTTGCCACTGGATTCAAGCAAGCGAGCTGAAGACGGCTGAAATGCCAGAAACCGGTCCTCGGAAGCTTGTTTCCGATCCAGGGAAGGCATGGCTTGGCAGGTCGGGCTGGATTGTTCCCATGAGGCACAGGGTCGAGACTGATTTGTATATGGCCATGTCTGAACTGGGGTGGCAGAGTGGGCTAAAGAATGGTGATGGATTAAACCTAGATCTGTTGACTGGGTGGGAGTTTGATGGATTAAACCCAGATCTGTTGACTGGGTGTGAGTGTTTGATTGGTTCAGATGCTCCCTCCATCACCACCCCTTTTTGTACCACAATATGCTAATAAGTTCTCACTTTTAATCCGTCTTGCAATTTGAGAACTCTGCAACTGTTGAGTTGGTATTGCAAAATGCGACAGACTGGATCTATAAACCCACCCAAGGGTTAAACTAGACAGAGAGTGACAAGGAGCTATGTGTTTTGTGAAAGAACTTAGGGGCCCATTAGGATGGCGGGCGGATTGCCCCCGCCAGGCTGGCGGGGGCAATCCACCCGCCATCCGCACCTAAATTCCCCCTGCCATATTAGGATGGCGGGGGGACCGCGGCGGACGGAAAGACCGTCCGCCGCTTTTCTGCCCCAGTCGCCTTGCGGCCGGGGCAGAAAAGGTTTAATATGGTGGCGGTGTCTATGAGACATCGCCAGCCATATTAGCGTGGGCATGTACAAATGCCTTTCCATGGCGGCAAAGTCTGCCCGTCATCCTAATGGGCCCCTAAGTCTGCAGTTATGCAGTTTACATAAGCAGCAGCTCTTGAGATTGCTAATATACACAGGAAATGTACAACACTGCTGTTAACAAAGTGAAACCTAAACTACAGACTTTAGAGGTTGGGGAGAAATATGATTGAATACACAGTTTTTGGGAGAACAATCAAAAAGCATACACTTTTGCCAACTTTCAGGTTTTCAAGAAAGGGGGTAGAGATTGCTGGAGAGTGACAAGTGGAAGTACAGAGGCATCTGTACAATGCTTAAGTCCCAATCGTTGTACAAGTTGATGATGGTAAAACAAATCATACCAGAAAAATGTAATAATATTATGAAGCAAGACAGCGATCCCAATACAGCGCTAACGGCTACTGATAGCTTTGGGAGTTTTAAACTCACCTGTGAACCTTTGGTGGCTGCAAGTTTCAAGACAGTCTTTTCAACCAGGTCCACAGCAGCAGAGGCTGATCTCTTTGTGTCTCCTTGTGATGCAGATTCAGCTATGAGTCCAGGAGTTTTGGCTCAAAAGGGTAATTCCAGAGTCCGCCAGACCTTGGTGCGCCAGTTAGAGAACTGCCTCTAATTGCTAACCTTTGCACCCTTAGAGAATGGACTTTGTCTAATGCCCCTGTAGTGCAACATAATCTCACTTCTGAGGAAATAGATGAATGGTTAAAGGTTCTCAATGCTTCCCAAAGTGACAGTGAACGTTCAGAGTTGAATCATGTACTCCAGTGAGAGTACATTTGGTGGATGTGGCTAAATTAAACATAGAATTGGACAAAATGATTCATGGAAATCTTGAATTGGCGGATTAGATTCCTACCAAGCAAATTAACTTGTGCTTATGTGGAAGGATGTTACCAGACGGGCAGAACAAGTTTATGACTGAATATCTGATTTAGCCCGGAAATATGAGATTGGTCTGAAAAGGACTAAAGCCCTACAGACAAGCTACTGTGTATGTTTTCTTTTTTCATTATTATTTTGTTTTGGATTTTATAATTGAACTAAAAATAGGCAGTTAGATACATCAGATTGGTCTATGCCAACAAGTACCATCGACCGCAGCAGTAAGCAATAAATCATAGCATCTGATAAGTAGTGATCAATTGGATGAATTGTGGAGATAGCAGTACAAAAAAAAAGAATAATAAAAGCAATTGTGATACTGAAAAAAAAAAAAACATACATGAACATCGGTATGAGTTCCGGTTACACAACCACCATCACAGGAACCAACCACATATCTAGGGTTTAAGCAATCTTGAGAACACATAAATGCAGTGATCAAGAACACACTAGGGGCCATATGTAGGTGGCCAAATACTGATCGGTAAAACCGAAAAAGGGTCATTTTCGGTGTTACCGACAAAAAGTTAGCCATGTGAGATGTAGGTAATACCGAATAGAGTCGATAATAACGAATCGGTAAAAACAATAAGTTACCGACTAGGAATTACCGAAACAATGAATACCGAATCGGTATAAACGATTCGGTAAAAACCCCAAATATGCTATGTAGCAAACCCCGGTAATACCGATTTTGGCCAAAATCGGTAATAACGAATCGTTAAATACCACGTTTCAGGAGCATGTGGTAATCAGGAGGAGTCTATATAAACAGACCCAAAATGCATCAGTGTGAACACAATGGCAGGCCTCTATCTCATAGCAAGGCGGCTACGCCTGAGAGCAGCAGGAATGAGGATCTGGAGACGTGAGGAGCAGGTGTACAGAGTACGCATCACTCTGTTCCAGTTGACAGACGCAGAAATACACGAGAGATACAGATTGCACCCACAAACCATCCTGGAGCTAATACGGGACCTAAGACCCTATCTGGAGCATCAGACGCCAAGGGCCCACGCAATCCCCACCCATGTCCAGGTACTCTGCTGCCTGCACCTCCTTGCATCAGGAAGTTTCCAGGGTGTCATAGCAGCAGTGGGTGGAGTATCACAGAGCTGCCTATCCCGGTTCTTCAACACCTTCCTAGACGCCATGATGGACAGAATGGAACATTACATATCCTTCCCCAGTACGCAGGCGGAGCTGCAGAGAACCAAGCTGGAGTTCTATCAACTTGCCCACTTCCCCCACGTGATCGGCTGCATCGATGGGACCCACATTCCCATCTGCCCACCTGCAGCAAGTGAATATATTTACAGGAACCGCAAATCCACCCACTCAATCAATGTGCAGGTGATCTGCAATGCTAAACACATAATAACAGACATCGTGGCAAAATACCCCGGGAGTACCCACGATGCTTACATCTTCAGGAACAGTGGCATACATACACGTCTGCTTGCTGGTGAATTTGCCGACGGATACATACTTGGTAAGTAAATGTCACACACCCTGATGTACACCCTGGCACAAGCTGTTGGTCACACCAATCAATGCAACTTACTTCTCATCATAGGTGACAGCGCATATGCCCTCCGGCCTTTTCTTCTCACACCATATCTGAACCCAACCACCCGAAGGGAGAGGAGATACAATGTGGCACATAGGAGCACACGCAACGTGGTGGAGCGCACTTTTGGTTTGCTCAAAAGCAGATTCCGTAGCCTCCACAACACAGGAGGTGCGCGTCTGTACAGCCCCATCAAATGTTGCAAGATCATTGCTACGTGTGCAATGCTACACAATCTGGCCACTAAAAAAGGAACAGCAGTGGAACTAACTGAGTCAGAGGACGAGGACGAGGACAGCCCTCAGCCAGAGCCCAGCGCGGCTGGTGCTGCTATTGAACATGATGGGAGACATAGACGGGCAGAGATTACATCACACTATTTCTGAGTGAGTAACGACACTGAGGCATTTCAAATTACATGTAGAGGTGTTTATTTGGCACACCTCCAGCATTGTGAGCATAGTCCAATTGGACATGGGTTACATCACCCATCACATGCATGTGGACAGCCAGTGTCCTTCACTTCTTGCGTCCCCATGCTGCACGTGCATGTTCCCCATCGACACAGACTGGTGAGTCGGACCGTTCCTGTGCTGGGACATTACGTCCACTACGCCTCCTGCACTCGGTGGGTGAGGGTGTAATGCTACCACGGCTGGTAGCCTCCTCACTGTCCCCCCCCCTTCCATATTTGAGGCCTTAGCATTCTGCATGAGCTCTAGCACTGAGGTCATGGACACCATCCCCCTGGCCACATCCCTGCTGCAATGCGCCATCTTCTCCTGCATGGCGATGGACCGGCGACACATCAGTGATGTCGTAGTGGCCAGCCGGTTCACCGACTTGGTATAGTCCTGGAGTCTCTGTCTCTCCCGGCGCATGCCAACACGGTCCTGCTCCAGCTGGCTGCAGAGGTTGTCCACCGAGGTTGCTACCCTCTCCATCCCTGCAGACATATTCTCCCCCATGGCACTGATACCCTTCTCCATCTTGTGCATATGTCTGTTAATGTTTGCCACCTCCCTGTGTAATGACTTCATCTCCCTCCATTGCAGGCGCTGGACCTTCAGCATGTTGCCTTCCAGTCCATCAAACACACTGTCACCCTGCTCAACTGCCACTGGACTGTCTGGCCTTGCCCTGCGGCGTCGTGATGAGATGTTCGCACCCTCAGATGCAGAACCAGCCCGCTCCCTGTTGGATCTCTCTACGATAGGACTGTGTGCGCGCTGGCTGCCCTCCTCCTCCGACGCCTCCATCTGCTGGAGGGTGTTCACGGCATGCCTCCTGCCTGACTGTGGTGGTGGTGGTGGTGGTGGTGGTGGAGGTGGTGGTGGTGGTGTTGGTGAACGTCGCAGTTGTGACTGAGTGAGAGGGGATTGCGGACCTCCCTGGCGCTGTGGTGATGGCTGTGGTGGAGGATTGGCTGGCTGCGATGGCGCAGAGCTGGTGTTCCCTGCAGGCATGCTGTCTTCATCCCGTCCACTCCCCTCTGGCCTGGCTGACCTGCCTCTGCTGCCCTCAGCTGCACTGCGAGATGACTCGCCTGAAATGACACAAATGTAAATATTCTCAATGCTCTGTCTGCAATGCCATTGCATTAAAGTACATGCCAACAGTGCACAGTGGTTATCCTGACCTGCCCAATTCAATTACCATGCTATTGTGTTAGCTGCCCTGACAGTCCTGATCATGATTTCACACTGACTACATCACCCAGAATGCATTGCAGGTAAGCAGTAAGACATGGTGTGGAGTGGGAGCACATTTACCACTATGGGGGTTGGGGTTGGGGAGGGGGTAGGGCAGCATGCTGGGCATGCTTCTTACCTTGTTTTCTAGCTGCTCTGGCGGAGCTGTCTGCGTCTCCTATGCCACTCACACTCTCCCGCTGGATGGTGGACTCTACCATCTGTTCCAGTGGTGTTGGCACTGGGGCACGATTTTTTCCTCCTCCAGTTTTCCCAGCCAGCCTATGTCTCTCTGCCATCCTCTGTTTTGCTGTTTTTCTGAGGTCGTACCACCTCTTTCTGATGTCCTCTATGGTGCGCAGGGTCACACCTATGGCATTGATCTTGTCCCGAATGCCACTCCATATTTGCCTCTTCTGTGCGTCTGGCACTTGTTGGGACTGGGCTCCAAACAGCTTGTGGTACTCTTGGGTGACATCCTCGATCAGGATCTCAAGCTCCTTGTCGCTGAACTTGAGTTTTCTTTTTCTTTCACCTGCCTCCTTCTCCTTGTCCTGGCTTGCCATTGCAATGCTTGTTCAGTGGTTGTTGTTTTTTTTTTCTTAGCTGTGTTGCTGCTGGCTCCTCAGCTCTCCTGCCTGCCTGCCTGCCTGCCTCACAGTGTGCTCCAGGCCCTGTGCACCTGGCTGGGTGTGGCAACTTCCTGTTTGGGAAGTTAATGGGTGTATCAGGATTGGCTGATTCACCAAAACGCTATTTTTTGAATTACCGATTCGGTAATTCCGTTTTGGGTGTGGATTCGGTAACACCGATTCGGTAATGGCCTTTCGGTATGTATTTTTATTACCGATCAGTTCACAATCGGTATTTAATACCGATTTGCAACGATTCGGTAATGTTTAACGGTTTTTTACCTACATCACGTTTACCTCATTCTTAATACCGATTCGGTATGAATCGGTATTAAGGATTCGGTATTGGCAATTTACCTACATATGGCCCTAGGTCTGATACACACAGTCTATAGTTAGATTACGTCATGTTCCAGCTTATATGGATACATGCTGTATCGCAGCTCTGTAACAAAAAAACAACAAAAAAAGGGTGTAATGAAGGGCAACGGAAATACATTACTCTGTAGTCTCTGCAAGTGGACATTTTTGCAATTAGGCTTTAAGCTGCTGAAATATATCTCTCGGCCTGGACGGCAACGGCAGCAGTGTGGCATAATTGTTGCTTGCAGTATTACAATACTGTAAATCCTGAAGTCAGCCCTTAATGGTTGGATGACTCCTTCTACCCCATTTTAAGGAAATTTGACGTTTAGCCAATAGGAATGATATTGGAACAAATCGTCTGATATTTTTGGGGAGAGGCTTAACATATATCAGTAACACTAAAAGCGGGCTAGGGTTTAGCTCCTGCTCCACAATTGAAGAAAATTTATGAAACACCTCTTCCCAATAGCTCCGTACCACCCGCAGTTCGATGTCAAGTGTGCAAAGCAGGGGTGTAACAAACGCCCCCGCAGCCCCCGCAGTGCGGGGGGGCCTCACTCTCTACAGTTACTGAAGGGGGCCCCCAGGGGGCCCCGGCCCCCCCTCAGCTCTTGTGAGAGCTGTGAGAGAGGCTTGCGCTGAAGCAAGCCTCTCTCCGTGTCTGAAGCAGGTGCAGACTGCTCTGAGCCCCTCGCCCCCTCCCTCTGACTCAAGAGAAACAAAGTATCAATATACATTGTTTCTCTTCAGTCAGAGCCGGAGGCAGGCCCGGAAAGAGGGTAGGGGTGGGAGGCCCAGAGAGAGCAGTCTCCTCGGCTCCTCTGAGGCAAGCCCGGCCCCCACTCTCTCCTCTCGATAAGCAAAGCCCATCCCACAAGAGAAGAGACAGGGACAAGGATGGGGTGGGGGCCCCACCCCACAAGAGAAGAGAAGAGACAGGGACAAGGGTGGGGTGGGGGTCCCACCCCACAAGAGAAGAGACAGGGACAAGGGTGGGGCACCCCACAAGAGAAGAGAAGAGACAGGGAGAAGGGTGGGGTGGGGGCCCCACCCCACAAGAGAAGAGAAGAGACAGGGACAATGGTGGGGTCCCACAAGAGAAGAGAAGGGACAAGTATGGGGTGGGGGCCCCACCCCACAAGAGAAGAGAAGAGACAGGGAGAAGGGTGGGGTGGGGGCCCCACCCCACAAGAGAAGAGAAGAGACAGGAACAAGGGTGGGGTGGGGGGCCCCACCCCACAAGAGAAGAGAAGAGACAGGGACAAGGGTGGGGCACCCCACAAGAGAAGAGAAGAGACAGGGACAAGGGTGGGGTCCCACAAGAGAAAAGAAGGGACAAGGATGGGGTGGGCCCCCCCCCACAAGAGAAGAGAAGAGAAGAGACAGGGACGACAAGGATGGGGTGGGGGCCCCACCCCACAAGAGAAGAGAAGAGACAGGGACGACAAGGATGGGGTGGGGGTGGGGCCCCAGAGACAGCAGTCTCCACTGCTCCTCTGAGGCAGCTCAGAGCCGGGCCCCCACTCTCTCCTATCCATAAGCAAAGCCCACCCCACTGTCGTAGAGAAGAGACAGGGACAAGGGGTTGGGGTGGGGGCCCCACCCCACAAGAGAAGAGAAGAGACAGGGACAAGGATGGGGTGGGGGCCTCAGAGAGCAAGAGCAGGAGACAGCACAGAGCAGTGCTCGGGACCCTGACAAGGGTGGGAATGGGGGCCCCCAGAGACAGCACTCTCCAGGGCAAAGCTCACATGAGAAGGGACGAGGCAGCACAATGGTGCCCTCGGGTAAGCACTCTTGTTAGAACACACCATGGGCGTCCGCAGGGAGAGGGAAAGGGGTGCCGAGAAGGGTGCAAGGCAGAGGGGCAGAAACGTGCAAGGCAGAGGGGGAGAAGAATGTAAGGTAGAGAAGGGTGCAAGGCAGAGGGGAGAAGGGTGCAAGGTGGAGGGGAGAAGGGTGCAAGGCAGAAGTGAGAAGGGTGCAAGGCAGAGGTTAGAAGGGTGCAAGGTTGAGGGGAGAAGGGTGCAAGGCAGAAGGGAGAAGGGTGCAAGGTGTAGGGGAGAAGGGTGCAAGGCAGAGAGGAGAAGGGTGCAAGGAAGAGAGGAGAAGGGTGCAAGGAAGAGAGGAGAAGGGTGCAAGGTAGAGAAGGGTGCAAGGCGGAGGGGAGAAGGGTACAAGGCGAAGGGGGAAAAGGGTGCAAGGCAGAGAGGAGAAGGGTGCAAGGCAAAGGGGAGAAGGGTGCAGGGCAAAGGGGAGAAGGGTGCAAGGCAAAGGGGAGAAGGGTGCAAGGCAGAGGGGAGAAGGGTGCAAGGCGGAGGGGGAGAAGGGTGCAAGGCGGAGGGATAGAAGGGTGCAAGGCAGAGGGGAGAAGGGTGCAAGGCAGAGGGGAGAATGGTGCAAGGAAGAGAGAAGAAGGGTGCAAGGTAGAGAAGGGTGCAAGGCGGAGGGGGGAAGGGGTGCAAGGCAGAGAGGAGAAGGTTGAAAGCTAGAGAAGGGTGCAAGGCGGAGGTGGAATAGGGTGCAAGACAGAGAGGAAAAGGGTGCAAGGTAGAGAAGCGTGCAAGGCGGAGGGGGAGAAGGGTGCATGGCAGAGGGGAGAAGGATGCAAGGCAGAGGGGAGAAGGGTGCAAGGCAAAGGGGAGAAGGGTGCAAGGCAAAGGGGAGAAGGGTGCAAGGCAAGGGGGAGAAGGGTGCAAGGCAGAGGGGAGAAGGGTGCAAGGCGGAGGGGGAGAAGGGTGCAAGGCAGAGGGGTAGAAGGGTGCAAGGCAGAGGGGAGAAGGGTGCAAGGCAGAGAGGAGAATGGTGCAAGGAAGAGAGAAGAAGGGTGCAAGGTAGAGAAGGGTGCAAGGCGGAGGGGGGAAGGGGTGCAAGGCAGAGAGGCGAAAGTTGAAAGCTAGAGAAGGGTGCAAGGCGGAGTTTGAATAGGGTGCAAGACAGAGAGGAGAAGGGTGCAAGGTAGAGAAGGGTGCAAGGCAGAGGGGGAGAAGGGTGCTTGGGAGAGGGGAGAAGGGTGCAAGGCAGAGGGGAGAAGAGTGCAAGGAAGAGAGGAGAAGGGTGCAAGGTAGAGAAGGGTGCAAAGCGGAGGGGGAAAATGGTGCAATGCAGAGGGGAGAAGGGTGCAAGGCAGAGGGGAGAAGGGTGCAAGGCAGAGAGGAGAATGGTGCTAGGAAGAGAGAAGAAGGGTGCAAGGTAGAGAAGGGTGCAAGGTGGAGGGGGGAAGGGGTGCAAGGCAGAGAGGAGAAGGGTGAAAGGTAGAGAAGGGTGCAAGGCGGAGGTGGAATAGGGTGCAAGACAGAGAGGAGAAGGGTGCAAGGTAGAGAAGGGTGCAAGGCGGAGGGGGAGAAGGGTGCATGGCAGGGGGTAGAAGGGTGCAAGGCAGAGGGGAGAAGGGTGCAAGGAAGAGAGGAGAAGGGGCAAGGTAGAGAAGGGTGCAAGGGGGAGGGGAGAAGGGTGCAAGGCAGAGGCGAGAAGGGTGCAAGGCAGAGGGGAGAAGGGTGCAAGGCAGAGGGGAGAAGAGTGCAAGGCAGAGGGGAGAAGGGTGCAAGGCAGAGGGATTATGGTGCAAGGTAGAAAAGGGTGCAAGGCGGAGGTGGACTAGGGTACAAGGGGAAGGGGAGAAGGGTGCAAGGGGGAGGGGGAGAAAGGTGCAAGAGGGAGGGCAAGAAGGGTGCAAGGCAGAGGGGAGAAGGGTGCCAGGGGGATGGTGATGAAGTTAAAAACGTGCCCCCCCTGGAAACATTTCTGCGGACACCCATGGAACGCACACTACTTTGTGAGGGAGAGTGGGAGAGAGTGGAGAGAGAGAGAGTGGAGAGAAACAGTGGAGAGAAACAGTGGAGAGAGAGAGTGGCTAGAGAGAGAGAGTGGAGAGAGACAGTGGAGAGAGAGTGGAGATAGACAGTGGAGAGAGAGTGGAGAGAGCATGGAGAGACACTGGAGAGAGTGGGGAGAGAGAGAGTGGAGAGAGAGAGAGTGGAGAGAGAGAGGGGAGAGAGAGAGAGTAGAGAGAGACAGAGTGGAGAGAGAGAGAGTGGAGAGAGAGAGTGGAGAGAGAGATAGAGTGGAGAGAGAGAGCGCGTGTGGAGAGAGAGACAGTGGAGAGAGAGACAGTGGGGAGAGCGTGTGGAGAGAGCGTGTGGAGAGAGCGAGTGGAGATAGAGTGGAGAGAGAGAGTGGAGAGAGAGAGTGGAGAGAGAGAGTGGAGAGAGAGAGTGGAGAGAGTGGAGAGTGAGAGAGAGTGGAGAGAGAGAGAGAGTGGAGAGAGAGTGGAGAGAGACAGTGGAGAGAGAGAGAGTGGAGAGAGAGAGAGTGGAGAGAGAGAGTGGAGAGAGAGTAGAGAGAGAGAGAAGGGAGAGAGGCTGGAGAGAGAGACAGTGGAGGGAGACAGTGGAGGGAGACAGTGGAGAGAGACAGTGGAGAGAGAGAGATAGTGAGAGAGTGGAGAGAGAAAGTGGAGAGAGAGACAGAGGAGAGACCGTGGAGAGAGAGACAGTAGAGATAGAGTGGACAGAGTTGAGAGAGAGAATGGAGAGAGTGGAGAGAGAGTAGAGACTGACTGACTGACTCAGAGACTGAATACTGACTGACTGAGAGACTGACTGACTGAGAAACTTTGGAATAGTTATCGTGGGGACATATGTACACCGCCTGTAGTAGATAACACTGATGTCCCACTCTCCCCTGACCCCACATTCTGACTACTTCATTGTATGTGTATTGAGTCGGCCCCTGTCCCCCCGCCCTTTCCTTATATTGATTGCTGATGTTGTTGTAATGTCTTTTCCTTCCTCGTTTGACCTGGTACTTTGTATAAAAAATTTTGCCTTGCTTGTTTATATTTTAACCCCTTCGATGCTTATGACGGAACGGTTCCATCATCAGTGTCGGTTGGGCTGTGCTGATGACGGAACCGTTCCGTCATGACCACACCCGTTTTTCAAATCTTCAGCACAGCGCGAAAATTTGCGCCGCGCTGAAGAGGTTAAATAAAAAGAAACAAAAAAAAACAGGAACATTTTTGTTACAGTCATCACTGTGTTGTTAAGCAACTGCACTATCCCTTAGCTCACTCTGCTTACGCCAAGGACAGGTGCAGAGGAAGTATTACCCATGACATCAGTGGAGTGGTACAAGCAAGTTGAGTGGTTTGTAAAAATCTCCAAGGCCGTATGGGTCGATTTGGATACTTTGTTCTATATTGTGGTCACAAGTGATTTGTGAGCAGAAAGTAAAATAGTCACAGACTGCCCCAAGAAGAAGCCGATGAGAAATCTGATGATATAAGGTCGCCCATAAAATGAAAAAGTAATAGCAGATGATGACATTTTAAATCAAAGGTATCACCCAAAGACATTGCTTGGATCAAGATTCACAAGTCGAAACAAGAACCCAAAGAGTTGATTCATGCCTATTATGAGAGATTGTTGGAAGAGTTTAAGCAGTACAGTGGAATGTAAACTATTGAGCCCAAAGATATGGGATATTTTGTGTCAAGGTTCATGGCAAGATTGACACCTGAAATTAGCATGATAATTCAGCAGAATTTGATTTGTTGGCAGAATAAGTTGGTTTATGAAATTTTGTGGTATGTGAAGTATTGTAATGATGAAATAGAAATGAAGCAGAAGAAATTGAAAGAGAAATTGATGGTTGCACAAACGAAAGCCGATCACCACAGAGGAAGTCAGAGTCAGCCTTTTGTAGGGAATGCTGTTCCTATGCAAGAAGTGTATCAGCAGGGAGCTCCTATGATGCAAGGTAGAAGTGGATTCCAACCACAAAGTAGAGGTCATGGTGTTTTAGTTGATCCGAGTACTGGGATTGATATAGTTACTTTGAAGAAAAACAACCCTTCTCACTAATGCAATATATTGGGGCATTGGAAGTCGGAATATCATCTTAATCCTGCCTATCAGGTTCAAAACTCAGGATTTGAACAGCCCCTGAGTTAATAACCCTGTGCAGTCACAGAATGTGCAGAGACAGAGTGCCAAATTTAAATGTGCCCCAAGCTCCAGTGAGGCAAGTTCCACAACCACCGATTCCACAGCATGATGAGAATCGCCCCAGATTAAATTCTAACCAAGTTCTAAATATGGCTCAGAATGCCTTCCAGAACAATAACCCACTGCAACAGTATCCCGTGTTTGATACATTCAAGATGGATGGCTCTATTAGGCCCCCTGACGGTGCCTGAGGGGGGAGGAAGATTGCGTGCTTGGCCCAGTCTTGGAGGTAGGCCAGAGTGAGCCATTAGTAGATGGTGAGATGAATGGCCACCATGTGTCATTTTTGATCAACACTGATGCTATCCGCCCTACTGTTAAAATAGTTCTAAACCTGCCCCTCTTGGGAAAAAGATTCCAAGCTGTGGGAGTCGCCTACAAGCAAATGACTAGCTTCATTATGGAGGAAGATCCTGTAAAAATGGGGTCTTTTGAGGAGAATCACCATTTGTGGTATGTGATTCGAGTCCTGTGAGTCTGTTGGGACGCGATTTGTTGTGCAAGTTGAACTGCACCATTTACTGTTTACCAAAAGCTGTGGAGTTCAAGACTCAGGATGAGGACGTTGCCTTTAAATTGGTCAATCAAGGTTCAACAATTGAACTGTTTCCTATGAAGACAATTGAAAGGTTTCCCCAAGATCTCAAAGACAGGGTGAAGCTGAAGGTTTGTAATTTTTCAGAAAAGAACATTGGACTCATAAAACGAGTTTTACCTGTCCATATACAAATAAAGCCCAATGCTGAGTACCAAAGAACCCAGTGATAGAATCTAACCCTGGGCGAAGCACTACGCTACGCTCGCGGAGTTTCCGAAGTTTTCGCAACTTCGCACTACGCGAGCTGCACGTAGCACAGTGCGAACATGCGTAGTGCAGCGTAGCGTAGTGCAGCGGTCATTTTTTGCTTGTTCGCGGTCCTGAACGTCATGTTCGCGAACGCGAGCAAGCAAAATGACATCCCGGTGAGATTCTCAACGTGAGGAGGTCAGGTTTCTCCTTTTTGAGTGGTTGCGCATGCTCGCGACCGCTCTCAATGAGAAACTACCTGTTCGCGTTGAGAAAGCTGCCGCTCGAGTAATAATCTACTCGAGCAGCAGAAAACTACAGCTCGCACTGTGCAAGATGCCGTTTTCAATGCTTGCACAGTGCCGGATGCTTGTCCGCACTGTGCAATCATTGAAAACGCATCTTGCACAGTACGAACATGCTACTACGCAGCTCGCGTAGTGCTACGTGAAGTTCGCGTAGTGCGAAGCGCACTTCGCGTAGCTTCGCATAGCGCTACTTCGCAAACTAAGCCCACCCTCAATAAAATCTGACACCTGAAACTCTTGCTGGGATTACTCCAGTGATTAAGTCAATGATCAAGCAAGGCATTTTAAAGGAGATTATGAGGAGTCCATGTAACTCACCCATCATGGGCTTAGAGATTCCTAGTGATAAGTACCACATAGTTTAGGATTTAGGAAAGATTAACTAAATTGTGGTTGCTGGTTGTCTCCTGGTACCGAATCCAACTGTGATTTTATTTCAGATTCCACGTGAGACTGAGTAGTTCACTGTCATCGACCTTTGTCAGGCCTTTTTCCCCAGACTATTGCATGAGGACAGACAGTTCCTCTTTGTATTTTGGTTTTTGAACTGAGTTTTCGCATGGTGTCGAGTCCCACAAGGGTATTGGGAGAGTCTGCCATTTTCAGCCAGATCCTTAGAAAGAATCTGGTTTGCCTGGTCATGCCCTGGATTTCTGTCTTGGTCCAATATATTAACGATCTGTTGGTTGCATCAAACACACAAGAAGCTCTGTTGAACCACTGGGCTGAGAATCTTCATAAAATGTCCCCAAATAAGTTGCAGTACAGTTTAAGGGAAGTTCTGTATCTCAGACATCACATTGAGAAAGGAGTATGTAAGGTCTCAGAGGAAAGAATCTTGACGATTCTGCAAATGAATCCTCCCTCAACACAGAAAGAAGTCAAGATGTTTTTGGGAATATGGGCGACTGTTGTAAGTGGATACCCAACTTTTGTCGTGGCCAAACCTTTACAAGGGCTGACACACAAGGATGTGGGATAACGACTGCTTGGTGGCCTTCCTAGAGCTTAGAGAAAGGCTCTGTCGTGCCCCAGCACAGGGAAATCCTGGTTACAATAAATCATTTGCTCTCTTCTGCAAGGAGAGGGAGGGCTGTGCCCTCACAGGGCTTACCCAAATGCATGTCAGTTCCTGCAGACCTGTTGCGTTCCTTTCACGTGACCCACTGGCTGCAGCTGAGGTTCCGTGAGAATCATTACGATGTTTCGAGCATAAACGAATATGGGCAAGTAAGGTATCTATGAACCGTAAATGATGAGTTCGGTAAGTGTACGCGTTTTCGCTACACTACTTGGCGGGGTTCGCCTTATTTACGTGTTTCGTCATCTGAACCTTTGGGTTCCATTTTAGATACGGCATCCATTTCGTTTCTTGCCCTCACGTAGTCAGCAAGCAGGAACCTGTCCGCCTCGTGACCCTTTAGGTCCCAGGCCTTACGGAAGATGCACGTTCCTTTCATGCACCTTCCATGACCAGGGAAATGACACTGAAAAGGCAGATGGCTCCGCTTGAGGGTAATCTTCCCACGGAAGCCTATTGTTTCAGCCTTGCATACGCTCGGCTTGAATCCTTTGATCTTTCAATTATGCCTTCCGATATTACCCTCACACTCTCTTCTCTACTGTTGTCTGACTTCCTTGCAGCTGTTCTTGTCTCTACCCTCATCCTTTTACAACTAGAGTGGAATGTGCCTAATGGTGAGAAGATGTGCATTTACAGTTGGGAACCGGCAAACGTTATTATCAGTGTGTTCCGGGTTTCCGATGCTATGAATGAAGCCTTTGAAGTTTACTGTGGGAACTGAGTTGTAACCTTTTGTTCGTAATGTTAGTCTATGTCGAAAACTAGTATAAAAGGAGCGACCCACATATGCAATTTGAAGCAGACTCTCAGAACTTACAATTCGTTGTACCTCCTGTGACTTTTGCCTCCCTGCAGTAATAAACGCTGATCTTTGACGCCGAAGGAAGTGTCCCGTGTCTCTGTCACTTGTGCGCCGAACAGGTATCCCATGAAGGTTATAGGTGTTGTTCCCTGGCACCGCTGGTTCTTTTAAAAGTCCAGTCCTTCAGTTGGCGCCCAACGTGGGGCGACATCAGCGGTACCGGTCCAAAGCCTGACGATCGTGAGGAACTTCGTGTGAAATCTCCGAGGAAAAGGTGCACCCCGCTTCATCGATCCTGTTGTCGAAATAAGTGGTCCGAAGATTTTTCCTGCGAAGATTCCCGCCTCCTGACGGCTGCGACGGACCGATGCCCTGACTGTCGACCTGTTTCGGTGCCCGGCGTAGACCTTTCGTACAAGCGAGACGATAGACGGGCCTTCCTGGTGACGCCATTGTGCTCTCAGTTAAGTATTTTGGTGGGTCGCTCCCAGTCCTTAGTGGTTGTTGTAGCTTATTGAAGCTTTGTTGTATTGCATGGTTCCATTGCATTTGTGGTTCTTAGTTGTGGTTCTTAGTGGTTATTTGACAGTTGCAATTGCCAAAAACCGAGGGTTTTGTCTTACATGAAGATTTAGTACTTCGGTAACCCTTGAAGTTTGATACTAGGTTAGTGTGCACGATGCCTAGCCATAGTGGTTTGTTTGGTTTCTTCAAATGTTGCGCAATGGATTCCCGGTTGGAGGACTCGTGTCCGATACCTCCAGTTGGAACTCCGATATATGAGCTCTATAGTCGACACGGTGTGGGCCCTATTATATATAATAAATACTGGATCCGTTACACGAAAAAGGATGGTGTCCTTAGTTGGCCACCACATGGAAGTTTCGATCTCACGATCTTAGATAATCTTGAAGCTAAATTGTTTCAAAAGAAAGCTAGGCCAGCTATGTTTGATTCCTTCCGGTTGTGGCGTAAAGAGGCCAAGCAGAAAGAAATCAAGCAGTCTAAAAAGAATATAAAGGATGGTACGGCTCCGATAATGCAACTTGTACGACAATGCCAGCGAGATAGAGAAGAATCAGAAAATGAAGTCTCTACTAGATTACACCACATGAGGATAGACAAATGTTATCCGGCTTTACCAGCCAGTTCTGATAAGAAAGAGGAGGACCCTAAGGAAGATCCCCTGTTAACGTATTTCATGAACTCGCCACCTCCATATGCACAGGGTGCTACGGCTCCTGTTGTTCCTCCTGTAGTTCCTCCAGTAGTCCCTCCTGTTGTTCCGGCGGTTACTGGCCAGCCTGCTGCTGGTCCTGTATCCGTCCCTTCTACAGCTCCCGTGCCTGTACCTCCTCAGCCTCTTATCACTGCTCCACCGACTACCTTGCCTGCTCTCACTATGCCTACCTTCACTTCTAATGTTGTTTCTCCTGTTCTTCTTTCTTCTTCTCCTTCTGTTCGTAGTCGAATCCCTAACGCTGTTGCTACCCTTTATTCACCGCTTACTGGTCAGTTATTCCCGTCTGATCTTTCCGAAACTCCCCAGAGACGGAGTCAGATCCCTAGTGGAAGGGAAAAAGAGACGCTAGTGACTATGGCACATAGATGGATAAGACACCCTGCTAACTACACTCCACGCATGGTTTTTGACACGTTTTCTCAGTTTAATGAGCCTACGCAGAGATTCGAGTTCGAAGAAATGTGTAACTTCTTGAGGGAAGAATGGTATAACGATGATTTGGATAACGTACCGCTCGATATGACTGAACTCCAGAGTCAATTTTCGAACGGTATGATTGTAGGGGGTGATGTACGACGTGCCTTGGAGCGCTTGTTAGCACTTAGATCCACCGTGCATTCTCAAGTACCGTTTGGTGACGACCTAGGCACTTGGAAAGCGGCTCCTGGTCAGTATCCTATGCGAGAGGTTCCGCCACTTTGGGTGCCAGGTAATCCACAAGCTCAGCCTCCGGTTTTACCGCATTTCCGAAGAGTTTGGATACACCTCCCATGGAAACGATCAGAAGTTTTGCAAGTAAAGCAATCCTTACCTGATCCACGTAAGAATCCGGCTGGCTACTATAAGGAACTATCCCAATTGGTGGAAGCTTCTGTTATGAACCTTGCCGATATCGACATGTTGTTTGGTAATGTTGTACCACAACCAGTTTGGGCGAAAAATTCGCCAAGCAAATCACGCAAATGAGTTAGGTGGTGATTGGGCTGCACTAATAGCGGCGGATGCATTACAAGTTGGTGGGGCTAAGCCTGAGCAGTTGATTTTAGATTTACCTCAGAAAATCATTACACTTATGAAAACTCTCATGCCGGCGATGAGGGTGAACTGGGATAAATTATCAGCCTGTAAGCAAAAGAAAGACGAGAGTGTCTCAGATTTCTTTACAAGGTTTGAGGAAGCGTTTGTCGACCACAGTGGTCAGGACATGGGCTCCGAGGGAGGTCAACGGTTATTTGTCGACAAGTTCGTGTCGAATTTGTTGCCTGAGCTATGTAACAAATTGAAGAATTCAGAAAGTGCATGGGCTGTTTCCACCACCGCACAGATATTAGTGACGGCTCAATACTATGAGAATAGGGAAAAGGAAGACAGTGATCGTGCAGATAAGAAAACGAAGGAGCTCAAAACAAAGGTTTTGTTGTAGCAAGCCTATCCTCCGCGATCAAATCAAAATGATTCGCAACAGCAGTATCGACCACGAACACAGCCCAATAGAATGCAGCCACGTTCTGACAACTTTGACTATAGATCTTCACTTGGGTATAATCAGTGCGCATATTGTAGGCGGGAGGGTCATATCAAGTATGATTGTCCTGCTCTACGTGATCGCCTAAATGGTGTATCGACTAGAGGGGGTCGTGGTGACCCCCAACCGTCATCTCGCGGTAGAGGACGTGGTAACGCCCAAAGTCAGAACGAGCGCCCTCTTAATTCATCGGATGCAAATAATTGTTTTGATCAGCGCAATATGAAGTCCGATAGATCGGCACAGTACCATGTGGACGATTATTACACGGAACATGAGATTGTGTCAGACGACCGCTAGGACAGCCACCGACAAAGAGAGGGAGTAGTGTCAGTTCCGGTTGATCAGAGAGGGCCTTACGTTGCAGTTGCCACATCTGGCGTTGTTGAGCCTTTTCTGTTAGACACTGGTGCAATGAAAAGTTCCATCATGCATTCAAAACTCCCTGGCGCACCTTTGTCCGGCTTAACAAATGTTTCCATTGGATTCTCTGGCGCCCCGGTTAGCAATCCTGTCTCCAGCCCTTTGCCTCTTACTATTGGTCCTCGCGAGCTGGAGGCTCCATTGATTCTATCTACTGGTTGTGGTGAGAATCTCTTGGGACTGGATTTGTTAAAACGGTTATATGCGACTTTGTATTGCTCTCCTGAGGGAGTGGAGCTTACATTAGGTCGGAGAGTAATTTCTCCTATGTACTTATCGATCGATAAATTCCCACCGGAATTGAGCTCCCTTCCTGCGTCTCTATGGGCCACGGGTCCCAATGACGTCGGCCTACTGGACATCCCTCCTTATGTGATCCAATTGAAACCGAATGTACGACTGCCACGTATACCTCAATATCGTATCTCTCTTGATGGTGAGCGAGCGCTATTGGCGATTGTTCACGACTTGATCCAAAAGGATGTCATTGAAGAGACTCGGGGAAATGTGTGTAACAGTCCTGTGCTACCTATTTTAAAACGAACTGATCCATCTAAACCTCCTGTGTATCGCTTCATAATCGATCTAAGAGAAGTGAATAAAATTGTGATTCCACAGTTTCCCGTGGTACCTGATATCACGGCTTTGTTGACTCTGATTCCAGCCTCTGCCTCCTGGTTCACGGTGATCGATCTAAAGAATGCTTTCTTTAGTATCCCAATCGTTGAGGAAAGCAGAGACCTATTCGGATTCACATTAGGTGGTCGCAGTTTTAGGCTAAAACGCGCTCCACAGGGCTACTGTGAGAGTCCGTCAATCTACAGTCAAGCACTTAAAAGTCAGCTTGATGCCTTTGTGTTACCGGCAGGTGCGGCTTTGATTCAGTATGTTGATGACCTATTAGTAGCTGCAGATACTGAGATTATTTGCAGAACTGCTACCGTTTCGTTGTTACACCATTTGTGTGACTTACATCATAAGGTGTCACCTTCTAAGCTGCAATATTGTTGTCAAGAAGTAACCTACTTAGGTCACTTATTGTCAAAAGAAGGGAGAAGGTTGACCCCAGAGAGAATTTCAGCGATTGCTCGAATGACTGTGCCAAGAACTCAGAGAGATGTACGTGCCTTTCTAGGTATTACGTCATACTGCAGACAATGGATTCCAAATTTTTCATTATTGGCGAAACCATTGTTAGCTCTCACGTGCAAGGATGTCCCGACCCCTTTGCCTTGGACTGAAGAGTGCCAGAAAGGGTTTTCTGAATTACGTGATGCGTTGTGTTCGGCTCCTGTGTTAGGGACTCCTGACTACAGTAAGCCGTTTACACTATACGTTCACGAAAGGGATGGTTGCGCGTTGAGTGTTTTGACGCAACACTTTGGCGATAAGCAACGACCATGTGCATATTTTTCTTCGACCTTAGACGCAGTGGCTAGAGCATTGCCAAGTTGCTTAAGAGCGACAGCAGCAGCTGCGGTATCCATTCGACAGTCTGCTGGTTTGGTCATGAATAATATGCTTACGGTAATGGTTCCACACGCAGTCGATACTCTCTTGAACCGGACAAAAACTCAGCACTTGACGAGTGCAAGGTTGTCTGGCTACGAGCTAACGCTCTTGGCAAGTCATATACGGATAAAACATTGTAATGTGTTAAATCTAGCAACGCTGTTACCGATTAGCATGGAATCAGATGATGTAGCACCACATGACTGTTATTTAAGAACCGAGGAGGAGACAAAAGGTCGTGTCGACCTGAAAAACACTCCGTTGGCAGATCCCGATGGTACTTTGTATGTGGATGGTTCGTGTTTTAAGTTGCCAAATGGTGATGTAACGACTGCGTATGCCGTAGTGACGTTGAGTACGGTTGTGGAAACTGCGAGACTGAGTCAGAATTCGGCCCAAGCGGCCGAGTTAATTGCATTGACGAGAGCCTGTGTGTTGTCTAGAGGAAAACGAGTGAATGTGTTTACCGACAGCCAGTATGCATTTGGTGTGGCGCATAGTTTTGGGCGTTTGTGGAGAGAACGTGGATTCTTTACGTCACATGGCATGAAGATCCAGCATGGACAACTTGTGAATGATCTTTTGGAAGCACTTATGTTGCCAACAGAAGTGGCGATAGTTAAATGTAGTGCGCATCGGAAGGTGACGGATGATGTTGGCCGTGGTAATGCGTTTGCGGACGAGACTGCCCAGAAGACTGCTAGAGATTTGACAAATCGAATGTATGTTGCAAGTCCAGTGAGATGGCCGGCAGAATCCAGTGTTCGTGAGGACACAATTGAGAGTGTGAAGGAGATACAAAATGAGGCTACTGAGATGGAAAAGACTCGATGGAAAGAAAGCACTGGAAAGTTAGACGAGAATGGATGTTGGGTTGATTTGTCAGAAAAACAGAGATGGATGTTACCGGATACGTATGTACTTGCTGTTGTTACGATGGCCCATGGCACAGCACATATTAGCTCGAAAGGCATATGTAAGTTGTTGTCTCCTGTATGGAAGAATGATGGGATCAGTAAGTGTGCGGTGAGAGTGGTCAAGAATTGTATGGTGTGTCTGATGTATAACCCTGGTAAGGGCGCTCCCACTCCACCTGGTCATTTTGCTCCCCCTACGTATCCATTTGAGGTTATTCAGTTAGACTTCATCCACATGGAGAGATGCAATAATTTGAAATATGTTTTAGTTGTGGTTTGTGCATTCTCCAGATGGATTGAAGCTTACCCCCTTAAGGATAATACTGCCCTGTCCACAGCAAAAGTTCTGCTCAAAGAGTGTTTTACTAGGTATGGAATGCCTCGGGTTGTATGGTCGGACAACGGAAGTGAGTTCGTGGGAAGTGTGATGAAGAGTGTGTGTCGTGGCCTTGGTATCAATCAAAAATTTCACAGTGCCAATCATCCAAAATCAGCGGGTTTGGTAGAAGGATACAATGGTACCCTGAAGCTGAAACTTGCAAAAATTCAAGCAACTACTGGGTTATCATGGCCTGACGCTCTGCCCCTAGCTCTGTTATCGACAAGGGCGACCGTGCACTCTCGAGTAGGGCTTAGCCCATATGAAATTGTGTTCGGCCGTCCTGCAAATGTTTGGGGGGTTCCGAGGCCTAAAGAGTTTGATAGGATTGAATATCCAATGTTGATTGACTATCTTTATGATCTGACTGCTAAATTGAGTTTGATTCATCAACAGGTCTTTGAGGCACTACCGGCACAGACAGAGGGTCCTGGTCACCGGCTCCAACCCGGTGATTGGGTACTTACCAGGAATTTCGGCCGAAAACGGAATCTAGAGCCGAGATTCGTGGGTCCCCATCAAGTGCTACTCGCAACGAGGACAGCAGTCCGGCTGGAGGGGAGAAAGAACTGGGTTCATGCAACCCACACCAAGAAGATACCGCTTCCTTTACCAGCCGATACATGGGTGAAGAAGGGCATTTCATCGTCTCAGACCGAAGTTCCGCTACAATATGTGCCATTTGGTGATGCTCAGTTAATAAAGAACAACTCAGTGCAATCAGACCATCACGTTAAATCAGCAGAAGCTTTGACTTCGTCATCAGCATTGGAGAATTCAAGCTCTGATCCGTTACCTGAACATTCAAATACTGTTTCATCATCAGAACAATTGTTTGAAGAACAGACACAATCTGGGAAGAGTCGATACTTTCTTCGACCGCGCGATAAAGACTAATAAAAAAGCTCTATTTTTACTCCATTTTTGATTTTACAGTACCCTGTACTGTTGCTATGAACATTGTGGACATTTTATACTGTGCTTATCTTTCTCTTCATGCAGCCGAGAGACTATTATTGAATTCATTGTAACCTATCATCTGGGTTGGCCGTAGGGCCGTGCGGGTACTTCCTTCTGTTTAGCAGCTATCGACATTAGGTCGGTTTCGTTTGTCGATTTCTGGGAACTCCTGGGAATTGGCAATCGCTACTCAGCACGAAGTGCGTCAAGAACGTCACGGACGGTTTTTAGAGGATGGACTTCTCGAAGCTGTCGGAAAGAGAGAAAATGTCGGCGCAAAGATCAAAGGTGTTTTGCACAAAATGTTTTCTATTCCAAATATGTATGTTGTTCCTAACTGTTTCAATGCTCCTGGTGGGTGGAGTATATTTTGGGATCCAATTATTATTGCCTTCCATTTCACCTACTCCTCCTTCTTATAAGCTAAATTTCGTTTCCACTGTTTCTCCACATTCCTTTCATCTTCTGCCCCAACATGAACAAATCAGACGTGCTGAATTTAGGAACAATTCCTTCATTCAACTCCTGCATCAGCATCAGTTGGTGGTTAATACTACTAATTGTTGGGTGTGTGGGTTAATGCCACATACCATGGATAGGGGTATTCCGTATCTGGTTCTTCCGTATAGTTCCTAAGGGTCAGCACGAGCATTCCAAATTATGTTCCGTAGTGCATTAGATTCCTACCCCAATCGAGAGCCACGCTCAGCAAGTTTTGGTCCTGGTCCGTACCACAAGCCTCTGGCGACTGCGATCGCTGATCTAGAAAGAGACATTTTTGACGCATCACTTATCCCAGAGGGGGAAGTACAGGCCTACAAGTACCTTAGCGAAGCTGAGTACAGTATATCAGTGGGTGATAGACAGCTTAAAAGCTCGTCTCCGATATGGATTGTACCTCACATGGGCCATTTCTGTCTGCAGGGTCAGGGCCGAAATCCGAGAGCTCATCTTGGGAAGAGTGCTTGTGTAGATACTTATGTTTTACCAATGCTCTCTTCCCCTGTCTTCCTGACTGCCAAGGGTACCTATTTTGTATGTTATGATCGCGCATATACATGGTTGCCCCATGACTTCTCGGGTACGTGTTATATCGCGAATCTTTTGCCACCGACTTTTACTGTTGCCTCAGATTACCACAAGAGAACTGTGAGAGGTGTCATTAGTAAAGAAGATACTTCCGGTCAAGAAGCAGGAGACTTCTTTAAGGGTTTCCTTCCGTTTTGGGGCCCTATGGTTAATAGCAGGAATCTGAGGCAGTTAACCCGTGTGGTAGAGTCGACTGCCAACATAACTGCAAGTGCCCTTGGTAACTTGACAGCAGAGCTTCAAGCGGATAGGCTTATGACGTTGCAGAACCATATGGTTCTAGACGTAGTACTAGCAGATAGGGGAGGAGTCTGTAAGGTCATCCATTCGAGTTGTTGCATATTCATACCAGATAATGCTCCAACTGTCTATCAAGCCATCACAAAGTTGCATAAGATCTCAGAGTCCATACACGTGGACGAGGGAGATTGGACGCTACTCGGATGGTTTTGGGGTCTACTGTCGACGTGGGGTTGGAAAATTCTGATGGTCATAGGGGTTGTTGTGGCGTTCCTATTCACATGTTGTCTTTGTGTGCAGTGTGGTACTGCCTTATGTGGCCTCTGTGCTACTACGTGTATGAGACGGCCATCTGTTACCAAAGAGGCATTGATGGATAAGATAATGTTCCAACAACATCTGAATGACCTGATGAATATCGAGATCGACTCTGACTTCTGTGGTTCTGAAAAATATGGATCCGTAATAGTACCGGACTCGAGAATAAAAACTTCGTCGAAATAGGACGAATTTGGTATCAAAAGACCGAGAATGACGAGTACATCAAGTACATGTATTTTCGGCATATTCGAGTGACGATTTCACCTCGAAATCGCCATTTGCCTTCTAAACCCTTAGCTTCATGTTGCCCTCTACATAGGCCTTAATCCAGTCGAATTTGATTCCACAAGGACACATACTCCTTAATCGACTTCTTCCTGACCCCAGTACAAGTTAGAACCATTGCCCCAGGCCGAGCTCGTTAGGTCAGTTCCCTCCCAGTGGCCGAGCAAGATAGTATCTAGGCCCAACCGGCCATAAAGCCATTTCAGCACACACACCTGCCATATCTCGCTCACATCTTTCTCCACTCCTTTTCCTCACTTATTTTATGGTGGGGAGGTGACCATTTTTATTAGGGGTCCATCGATATCTGATGAAATGTTGGGCCTTGCCGGATGATTTGTTATGGGCAGCACGACGTGAAATATGTACATGTCATCATGACTCTGCTTTCTTTGGTAATCAGTAACCATAAATGAAATACCACGAACCCAAGGAATGTTTTGCCCAAGGGTGAATATTGTGTATAAGAAGAGAAGCCTAACTTTGTGAAAGTGTGCAGTCTCCTGAATATACTGGTATTGTACTTCTAGGACCCTGTCACCTTGGTTGCAGCCAATAAACGAATCTTTGACTTCACCTGGAAGACTCTGAAGTTTCTGTAGGTCTGGCTCAGGAGAACCCGAGGTCTCTGGTGTGTTGATCCCCTGGCACCGCTGGGTTACCGGTTCGGTACCGGTTCTTAAAAACCCAGTACCTCATTTGGCGCCCAGCGTTGGAGCGATTCCAGTGGTACCAATCAGCCTGAAGATCGTGAGGAGCTTCGTGTGAAAATTCCGGAGGAGGGCCCACCACCTCATCGACCCCTGCATGTCGACGTGGTCCGAAGGTCTTTACTACGAGGTTCCCCGCTTCTCGACGGCTACAAGGACTGCTGCCCTGGCTATCGCCCTGATGTTGGACCCTTGAAATTTTCGGGAGAGCGAAACGCTGAGACGAGTCTTCTGGTGAAGCCATCGATATTTTTCAGTTAAGTATAAGTGGAGCGTCTCCTAGTCCTTAGTTGGACTTACTTTGTGGTATCTTAGAGATACATAAAGGTTTTTATTGGTTCTTGCAAGCACCATAACCGAAGGACTCGTGTATTCACGAGCAATATCGTAAATCGATAACTCCTTTGAAGTTTTGGAACTAGACTAGAGAGAAAGGATGCCTAGTCTTAGACTCGGGAATCTGTTTTGTCTTGGTAGTAATAATAAGGACTCCCGATTGGAGGACTCATGTCCGGTTCCTCCAGTTGGAACTCCGACTTACGAGCTGTACGTTAAACATGGGGTAGGCCCCATCGTTTACAACGAGGTATGGATTAAATACACTAGGAAAGATGGTGTTTTAAAATGGCCCCAATATGGTAGCTTTGATTCTGAAATTTTAGACAACCTTGAAGTTAAGCTCTTCAAAAAGAAAGCCCGGCCGGCGATGTTTGACTCTTTCCGCATATGGCGCAAAGAAGCCAAACAAAAAGAAATTAAATTAGCTAAGAAAAATAAGAGAGAAGGGGGACTTTCAGTAATGCAAGCTGCCGTGCAGTTTAAAGATAATGAGGAAGAGCAGATAAATGAACAATTGCACAGGCAACGTAAAATGGCAATAGATAAGTGCTATCCAGTTTTGCCGTCTCTTCAGCAAGGGACAGCAAAAGAGCGTGAAAAAGACCAATTAATGTCGCAATTGTTAACTTCGCCACCGCCCTATGCGCAGAATGCTACAGCACCCCCGCAACCTTTTGTTGCACAAGCTGCGCCTCTGGCTCTTCCACAGCACCCACCAGCTGTTCTTCAGCTGGCTCCTACTTCTTCGGTGCAGCCTCCTCCAGGCCCACCGACCACTTCTGCTTCATCTATGTCTTCTACGATTTTGCCTACTGTACTTTCTACAACTCCTAATGCCCCTTCTATGATTTTGCCTAGTACCACATCTATTATTCCTCATACCTCTTCTGCCATCTCTGCACCCGCCTCATCTCACCCCGTTCTTTCATCTGTTTGTTCTTCCGTTTCACCTTCCCTTCGGCAGAAAATGGCCAGCACTGTTACTAATCTTCTTTTACCGCTTTTCGGGTCGCCTGCTACGACCCCTAACATAGGAAGAAGACAGTTGCGAAGTCAACTGCCCGATTATCAAGAGAGAGATTCCCTGAATAGTTTAGCTCGGAAATGGGTCATGGACACTGCAAAATATGATTTACAGTCTGTCATGGAAGTTTTTCCTCAATGGGAAACAGCGACACAGAGATATGTGTTCGAACAGATGTGTGTTTTTCTTTGCGAGGATTTAGAAGACAATGATCAGGATTGCCTCCCACAAGAGATGTGTCGTATAAGGTTTAAGTTTAGTCTGGGTATGATTGTAGGTCCCGATGTGGAAGAAGCAGTTGAAATGCTATTATCATATCGAAGTAAGGGAAGTAGTTCTGGGTCACCATCGGAATCCAGTGCATCTAGTAGGAAAAAGGCACGACAATACCCTATGAGAGAAGTCCCCCCACAATGGAGAGAGGGTGACGCGACAGCTGTCCCACCTGTCCTGCCCCACTTTCACCGCGTATGGGTACATGTTCCATGGAAGCGAGCTGAAGTTTTAGCACTCAAACAAACACTACCAGATCCGCGTAAAAATCCTGCAGGGTACTATAAAGAATTGTCGCAAACTGCTGGATCATGTATAATGAATTTGGCCGATATCAATATGTTATTCGGGAACGTTGTTCCACAGCCTTTATGGGGAAAAATTCGTCATGTAGATCATGACCAGGAGTTAGGTGACACGTGGGCTAATATTACTGCTGCAGATGCACGACAAGTTGGTGGTGCCAAGCCTGAGCCTCTGATAGCGGAACTACCTGGTAGAATAGTAGATTACATGAAAACGATAATGCCTGCAATACGCGTAAATTGGGATAAGTTATC
This sequence comes from Lissotriton helveticus, assembly GCF_964261635.1. NCBI lineage: Eukaryota > Metazoa > Chordata > Amphibia > Caudata > Salamandridae > Lissotriton > Lissotriton helveticus. The sequence goes on along the minus strand of NC_136070.1, from coordinate 397,389,499 downwards.
TGCATGCAAGCAAAAGAAAGAAGAAACTGTTTCAGATTTCTTCACCAGATTTGAAGAAACATTCATTGACCACAGCGGTCAAGATATGACCACAGAAGGTGGCCAGAGATTGTTTGTCGATAAATTTGTGCACAATCTACTTCCAGACTTGTGTAGGAAATTAAAAGATTCAGAAAGTTCTTGGGCAGTCTCATCTTCAGCCCAGATATTAGCTACCGCACAGTACTATGAGAATAGAGACAAGGATGAGAAAGATAAAGTAGAGAAGAAAACTAGAGAACTGAAAACAAAGGTTTTGCTACAGCAAGCCTATCCTCCACGTGGTGGTGGTAATAGAAATAATAATGGTCAGAATCACTACCGGAACACTTTTCAGCAGCCTCAGAGAAACTTGCAGAGATTCGATTACAATCAAAACCGCGTAGGTCCCAACCAGTGTTTATACTGCAAACAAGAGGGTCATTACAAATATGACTGTCCTGCTCTGCCGCAACGTACAAATGAATTTTCTGGCGTAAGAGGTCGTGGTAGTCAGCAAGCGCCTAGAGGTAGAGGGCGTGGAAACACCCCTCAGGACGCACGTCCCCTTCCACCACAAAACTCTATGAACAGGTTTGACCAGCAAAATAACGTATCTGACAGGACAGCTCAATACTACGTCGATGAGTATTACACAGAAAATGAGCAGTGGGAGAATAATGATTGCTAGGACAGCCTTAGACAAGGAGAGGGAGTTGTTTCAGTTCCAGTAGATCAGAGTGGACCTTACGTTGAGGTGATTACATCGGGTGTGTCAGAACCTTTTCTGTTGGATACTGGTGCTACAAAGAGTTCTATTATGCACTTCAAACTCCCTGGCGCACCTTTGTCTGGCGAAATGAACGTTTCCGTAGGTTTTTCTGGCGCCCCGGTTAGAAATCCGATTTCTGACCCTTTATCTCTTTCTGTTGGTCCTTGTGAATTCGAAGCACCCCTTATTTTGACAACAGGTTGTGGTGAAAATTTGCTAGGATTAGATTTGCTAAAAAGATTGTATGCGACTTTGTACTGTTCTCCCTCAGGAGTACAACTGACTTTAGGCAAGAAAGTGGTTTCTCCCATGTATTTGTCGAGAAATACGCTTCCAGCAGAATTGGCACTCCTTCCGGATATTCTTTGGGCAACTGGTCCGAATGATGTAGGTCTTTTAGAAATTCCACCATATGTTGTAACATTGAAGTCGAATGTCAAAATGCCACGAGTTCCCCAATACAGAATATCCAATGAGGGCGAAAAAGCTTTGCTAGCGATTGTTTACGAGTTAATTGAGAAAGACGTAATTGAAGAAACACGAGGCAATGTTTGCAATAGTCCTGTTCTGCCTGTTTTAAAACGAACTGACCCTTCCCAGCCACCTGTGTATAGATTCGTGATTGATCTTAGGGAAGTAAATAAGATAGTGGTGCCACAATTCCCAGTTGTCCCCGACATTACAACATTATTGACTATGATTCCAGCCTCTGCATCCTGGTTTTCGGTGATTGACCTGAAGAATGCTTTCTTCAGTATCCCGATTGCTGAGGAAAGCAGGGATATTTTTTCCTTTAGCTTAGGTGGTCGCAGTTTCCGCTTTAAACGCGCTCCTCAAGGCTACTGTGAAAGCCCCTCAATATACAGTCAAGCTCTGAAAAGTCAGCTCGACGCAATGGTTTTGCCCAAAGGTTCCACTCTCGTACAGTACGTGGACGATTTGCTCATAGCCGCGGATACTGAGAAAATATGTAAAATGGCCACGTTGACATTACTGCGTCATCTATGTGATCTGCATCACAAGGTGTCACTTTCCAAGCTCCAATATTGCCGACAAGAAGTGACCTACTTAGGTCATCTCTTATCGAAGGAGGGAAGGAAACTGACCCCAGAAAGAATTCAGGCAATAGCGAAATTGAATGTGCCAAGAACGCAGAGAGAAGTACGCGCTTTCTTGGGCATTACATCGTACTGTAGACAGTGGATTCCAAATTTTTCGTTATTAGCCAAACCCATATTGGCACTAACGTGTACAAATACACCCAATCCCATTCCTTGGTCTGATGAGTGTCAGAAAAGTTTTCTCGAATTACGCACAGCATTATGTTCGGCCCCTGTGTTAGGTAACCCCAACTACAGTAAACCTTTCACATTATACGTCCACGAGAAGGAGGGCTGTGCATTGTCTGTGCTGACTCAGTTATACGGAGATAGACAACGGCCATGCGCCTATTTTTCGTCAACTTTGGATCCGGTAGCACGAGCATTGCCAAGTTGTCTAAGGGCCACAGCAGCAGCAGCTGTTTCTATTCGACAGTCTGCAGGTCTAGTAATGAATAATACACTAATCGTGATGGTCCCGCATGCAGTAGACACATTGTTAAATAGGACCAAGACACAGCACTTAACTAGCGCTCGACTGTCCAGTTATGAATTGACGCTACTAGCAAGCCATGTGCACATCAAAAGGTGCAGTACCCTGAACATAGCCACCTTGTTACCAATTGCTGAGGAATCGGATGCTTCAGAACAGCACGATTGTTTCCTCAGAACGGAGGAAGAGACGAAAGGGAGAGTTGACCTATTCGATACTCCTCTCGCCGAATGTGATGGTACATTATGGGTGGATGGTTCATGCTTTAAGCTCCCAAATGGTAACGTGACTACAGCATATGCTGTCACAACTTTGCACACAATCGTTGAAACTGCGCGAATACCACACGGTTCAGCTCAAGCCGCTGAACTCGTGGCGTTAACGAGAGCATGTGTGTTATCGAAAAGAATGAAAGTGACTGTCTATACCGACAGTCAGTATGCTTTTGGAGTGGCTCACAGTTTTGGACGATTGTGGAGAGAACGTGGGTTCCTGACTTCGCATGGAGCTAAGATTCAGCATGGTCAGTTGGTGAATGAGCTTCTTGAATCACTGACGTTGCCCCTGAAAGTAGCGATCGTAAAATGTAGTGCACACAAGAAAGTGATTGATGATGTTGGTCGTGGAAATGCATTTGCTGATGAAACTGCTAAGGATACGGCGAAGAATATGATGAGCCGAATGTATGTTGCGAGCCCAGAAAGATGGACTGGTGATGTTGGAATATGTGAAGACACGATAGAAAGTGTGAAGTCCATCCAAGCTGAGGCCACGGAGAAAGAGTTAAGCATGTGGAGAGAAAGTACCGGGAGAATGGATGCAAATGGTTGTTGGATTGAATCGACAGAGCAACAGAGATGGTTGTTACCCGATGCATATGTGCCTGCAGTGGTTACAATGGCTCATGGGATGGCCCATATCAGCGCGAAAGGGATTTGCGACTTGTTGGCCCCAGTGTGGAAGAATTCAGGGATTCCCAAGTGTGCAGAGAACGTGGTCAAGAATTGCATGGTATGTCTGAAGCACAATCCTGGTAGGGGAACCCCAACTCCAGCTGGTCATTTTGCACCTCCTACGTATCCGTTCGAGGTTTTGCAGCTAGATTTCATACACATGGAGAGGTGCAACAACTTAAAATATGTGCTCGTGGTTGTTTGCGCCTTCTCAAGGTGGGTAGAAGCCTATCCCCTAAGGGACAATACTGCCTTGTCCACAGCGAAAGCCCTTGTGAAAGAGTTCTTCCCCAGATTCGGAATGCCTAGAATGGTCTGGTCGGACAACGGAAGTGAATTTGTGGGTTGTGTGATGAAACGAGTGTGTGAAGGGCTAGGCATTAGTCAGAAGTTCCACGCTGCAAATCACCCCCAATCAGCTGGATTAGTGGAATGTTACAATGGCACGCTTAAACTTAAATTGGCCAAAATCCAAGCGAGCACAGGTCTTAAATGGCCTGACGCTCTACCCTTAGCACTCCTATCCACCAGAATGACTGTGCATTCGCGAATGAAACTCAGCCCCTATGAAATAATCTTTGGTCGGCCAGCCAACATATGGGGAGTGCCTAGGCCCACGAAGTTTAGCGAGCTGCAACACCCCATTTTGCTCGACTATCTGTATGAATTGACGGCTAAATTGCGTGTTTTATATCAACAGGTCCACAACACCTTGCCTCCGATCTCTGAGACACCAGGTCACTCCATTGACCCTGGCTCCTGGGTGTTGGTCAAGAATTTCCAGAGGACAAGAAACGACCAGCCCAGATGGACCGGACCTCACCTCGTCCTCCTGTCTACAAGGTCGACCGTTAAAGTGGAGGGGAAGGCCAATTGGGTCCACGGGATCCATTGTAAGAAGATACCCTTCCCTCTGCCACATGACCAATGGGTCCGGACAGGAGGCACTGACTCAGAGCGCACAACTAATGAACGTGTAAAGGAAGCTAAACGTGATTGTGACAGTGAGAACATTTTTCAAGAAACTACGCCGCCATCAGAACAATTGAACTCTGTGGAACCTGAGCTACTATTTCCGGACCAGACAACAACCGGGAAAAGACGCTATAATTTGCGACCAAGAAAAACAGACTAAAAGTAAAAGTGATTTATTTTATGATCCGAGAGAAAAACCTGTGGACTAATAAAAAATAAGTTTTTTTCCCAAAATGCTATTTTTGAAAGTACAGATTCTCCCATCTAGGTAACTTGCTTGTTTTTGTTTTTTCGAACCGCCATCCGGGTTCCGCTGCTAGGGTCGCGGTTGATTAAAGACTTTTGGGTGCAGCTGACAACAATAGGTTGCTGGTTCCAGTTGGTCGAAGGGAGCCACCCTAGACTGACGGAAGCATCCTTTAGCAGAAACAACCTACCGCCGCGGGCAGCACCTTAGAGAGGATGGAGTTTCCTGATGTGGAGAGAACTGCCAAACAAATGAACTTTAAGCAGAGACTTTTGAAAGCAATGAGAAAGAAAATTTTTATAATAATGTGTATTTTTATGCTATTTAGCGTAATGGTGTTTTTAATAAGCTATGTTCTATTCTCTTTTCATATGACATTCACGCCTACTACATCACCCATACCTCCCCCTACTGTTTCCTCTCATTCTTTCCACCCTTTGCCTAACCACGAATCTAATAGGAGATTAGAGTTCATTAATAACTCCTTCGTTCAGCTATTACACCAATACCAACTTGTAATGAACACAACCAACTGTTGGGTGTGTGGTCTCATGCCCCACACCACGGATAGAGGTATCCCCTATTTGGTCCTGCCATTTAGTCGCAATGGGTCAGTATGGGCATATAGGACAATGTTCATATATGCACGAGAAATCCAACCCCTACGTTCTGTAAAAGACAACCTCAAAACTAGCGCCCTAGTCAAGGGTATAGTTGACATGATCAAGGTAGTAACTTCTTACGAAGATACCCCGGATGATGAGATACTTGCATATGTAGGCTGGAATGTGACCGGATATGGCACTACATTAAGTGAGAAACAGCAAGCCAAGAGATCGTCCCCTATCTGGATCGTACCCCATCAAGGTCACCTGTGTCTGCAAGGTATTGGTAGGAATCCCAGAGCTCAGCTAGGGAAGAGTGTCTGTACAGAAACGTACGTTTTTGGATCTCAGACTTCCCCTGCCTTTTTAGCCGCAAAGGGTACTTATTTCATCTGCCACGATAGAGCCTATACATGGTTGCCCCCTGACTTCTCTGGCTCATGTTTTGTTTCATTCCTGTTACCTCCCACCTACACAGCAGCGGCGGATTACCATCGGACAAGGGTAGTTAGAGGTGTTTTGAGTAAAGAAGACACTGCGGGTCAAGAATTTGGTGACTTTGCAATGGGTGTTCTGCCGTTCTGGGGAGCCATGGTTAACAGCAGAAACATAAGGCAATTGACAAGGGTAGTTGAATCCACCGTGATTGAAACTGCTGGTGCCCTTAGTAACCTGACTGCTGAGCTCCAGTCGGATCGACTGATGACCCTTCAGAACCGGGTCGCTTTGGATGTAATACTTGCGGACCGGGGTGGGGTATGCAAATTGATCCAGTCCAGTTGTTGCATTTTCATTCCAGATAATGCTCCAACAGTGTACGGGGCCATCTCCAGACTACATAAGATTTCCGAATCTATTCATGTGGATAAAGGAGATTGGTCATTAATGGGATGGTTCTGGGGACTGATATCTGCCTGGGGATGGAAGATTCTGATGGTCATTGGGATGGTCTTAGCCATTCTTTTCCTGTTCTGTCTATGTATACAGTGTGCTCCTGCAATATGTGGCCTCTGTGCTACATCATGTGTAAGGAAGCCTGTGTCAAGACATGAACTCAGCACTAGAATGATGTTGCAGCAACATCTCAATGACTTTAGGAATATAGATCTGGACTCAGATTAACATGAGGATAGATTAATTGCCTATGTAAGGGCAAAAGGAGGGTCTGTGGTTCTGAAAAATATGGATCCGTAATAGTACCGGACTCGAGAATAAAAACTTCGTCGAAATAGGACGAATTTGGTATCAAAAGACCGAGAATGACGAGTACATCAAGTACATGTATTTTCGGCATATTCGAGTGACGATTTCACCTCGAAATCGCCATTTGCCTTCTAAACCCTTAGCTGCATGTTGCCCTCTACATAGGCCTTAATCCAGTCGAATTTGATTCCACAAGGACACATACTCCTTAATCGACTTCTTCCTGACCCCAGTACAAGTTAGAACCATTGCCCCAGGCCGAGCTCGTTAGGTCAGTTCCCTCCCAGTGGCCGAGCAAGATAGTATCTAGGCCCAACCGGCCATAAAGCCATTTCAGCACACACACCTGCCATATCTCGCTCACATCTTTCTCCACTCCTTTTCCTCACTTATTTTATGGTGGGGAGGTGACCATTTTTATTAGGGGTCCATCGATATCTGATGAAATGTTGGGCCTTGCCGGATGATTTGTTATGGGCAGCACGACGTGAAATATGTACATGTCATCATGACTCTGCTTTCTTTGGTAATCAGTAACCATAAATGAAATACCACGAACCCAAGGAATGTTTTGCCCAAGGGTGAATATTGTGTATAAGAAGAGAAGCCTAACTTTGTGAAAGTGTGCAGTCTTCTGAATATACTGGTATTGTACTTCTAGGACCCTGTCACCTTGGTTGCAGCCAATAAACGAATCTTTGACTTCACCTGGAAGACTCTGAAGTTTCTGTAGGTCTGACTCAGGAGAACCCGAGGTCTCTGGTGTGTTGATCCCCTGGCACCGCTGGGTTACCGGTTCGGTACCGGTTCTTAAAAACCCAGTACCTCACTTCGATTAGTTCTTGCCTACATGAGGGCAAAAGGAGCGTCTGAGGTTCCGTGAGAATCATTACGATGTTTCGAGCATAAACGAATATGGGCAAGTAAGGTATCTATGAACCGTAAATGATGAGTTCGGTAAGTGTACGCGTTTTCGCTACACTACTTGGCGGGGTTCGCCTTATTTACGTGTTTCGTCATCTGAACCTTTGGGTTCCATTTTAGATACGGCATCCATTTCGTTTCTTGCCCTCACGTAGTCAGCAAGCAGGAACCTGTCCGCCTCGTGACCCTTTAGGTCCCAGGCCTTACGGAAGATGCACGTTCCTTTCATGCACCTTCCATGACCAGGGGAATGACACTGAAAAGGCAGATGGCTCCGCTTGAGGGTAATCTTCCCACGGAAGCCTATTGTTTCAGCCTTGCATACGCTCGGCTTGAATCCTTTGATCTTTCAATTATGCCTTCCGATATTACCCTCACACTCTCTTCGCTACTGTTGTCTGACTTCCTTGCAGCTGTTCTTGTCTCTACCCTCATCCTTTTACAACTAGAGTGGAATGTGCCTAATGGTGAGAAGATGTGCATTTACAGTTGGGAACCGGCAAACGTTATTATCAGTGTGTTCCGGGTTTCCGATGCTATGAATGAAGCCTTTGAAGTTTACTGTGGGAACTGAGTTGTAACCTTTTGTTCGTAATGTTAGTCTATGTCGAAAACTAGTATAAAAGGAGCGACCCACATATGCAATTTGAAGCAGACTCTCAGAACTTACAATTCGTTGTACCTCCTGTGACTTTTGCCTCCCTGCAGTAATAAACGCTGATCTTTGACGCCGAAGGAAGTGTCCCGTGTCTCTGTCACTTGTGCGCCGAACAGGTATCCCATGAAGGTTATAGGTGTTGTTCCCTGGCACCGCTGGTTCTGTTAAAAGTCCAGTCCTTCACAGCGCTGCCCGGATGTCTCAAATCCGTGGCAACAAGCAGTGTCGGCTTATAGAGGTGAGAAAGCATTGTGATGGGTCATCGCTTGACTGTTTTTGTTCCCCACTCCATTGAAATATTGTTAACCAGAACCGGATCACAGTACTTGGCAAACAACTACTTCACTAAGTGTGAGCAAATCATACTTGCATCCAAGAATGTTACACAGAAGCGCTGTGCTCTCTTAAATCCTACAACTTTATTGCCCCTTCCCAACAATGACAACGATGATGGTGAAGTGGATCATGACCGTCTCAATGTAACTGAATTGCGGGCCAAGACTAGAAAAACAAGGCGTGCCACTGACTGAATCTGAATATGCTTTGTTTGGGGATGTCTGTGTTTGGGAGACCATGGATGAGATTTGAGAGCTGTCTACGTAGTTTGTACAGTTTCAGGAGTGAATGAAGCTTCCTGGCTTCAAGGCGTATTCCCGCACAAGTGGCTGAACTGAATGCTCTTACCAGTGTCTGCAGTGTTTCAGACCATCTGATTATCATTGATAGTCCGTATGGCTTTTGTGTCATGCATGGCTTTGGACAGTTATGGTCCCAAAGGGAATGTATGACATCTTCAGGGTCCCCCATCCTAAATGGGGAACAAGGGAGAAAACTTCTTGAGATGTTGCAAATGCCTGCCAAAGTTGCAGTTATGAAATGCTCTACACACTGTAGAAGAGAAGACTACATAACAGTGGGCATCAGGTAATCTGATGAGATCGCAAAGTATTGTGCTTATAATGCTCGTACCTTTAATGAGGGAACAGATGAGACCAATTACAACCTTTTTGTTAACAACTGCTGATACATGGGAGGAGGTAAAGACGCTTCAAGAAGAGATGTCAGAGGCAGAAAAGCAATGTTGGGTGAGATTAGGTTGTGTCAAAAGAGATGATTATATTTGGGTTTCAGGAGATGGGAGACCTAGTTGCCAAACAGTTTTCTACCACCTATGGCTAGGCATTATCATGGTCCTGCTCATGTAGGGAGGGATGCCATGGTCCACTTGTTCAGGTGCACTTGGTTTAACCCCATATTCAGATCGATGGCTGAAGCATTGTGTCACAGGTGTGTTGTGCATCAACAGAATAATGTAGGGAAGAGATCCGCAGTAACACTGAGTCACATAGGAAGACCAGGTGGCCCATGCAACAGGATGCAGTCGGACTTTAACTAAATGCCTGTGTTCAATGGGCTGAGATACATCCTGCTGGTTGTAGCCATCTTCTCACTTTGGGTCGAAGCTTACCCAACCACAAGAAATGTCAGCCTGACAGTAGCTAAAATATTATTGAGGGAGTTAATACATCATTTTGGATTTCCAACTCCTCTAGAGTCAGACCAATGGACATACTTCCACAATGAAATCCTGAGAATGTTGTGTGCAGCTTTACAAGTGGAACAGAGACTGCATTGAAGTTATCAACCTGAGGCTTCAGGTCTGGTGGAACAGATTAATGTCAAGCTGAAATCCAGACTAGCAACGAGACTGCCAGCTATACCTGCAAATGCACTTGTGAACATTACAGATGACAAGATGCTTGATTACTGCAAAGAACTGGCTGATGTGGTGCGTTCTGTGTCTCATAAGATTGAATCAGCCAGAGCCCCCCTCATCATGAGCAGTGTCATGACCTTAGTCCCGGAGATTGGGTTTTCTGAAGAAATGTGAGGAAGAGTTGTCTGGAGCCCCGCTGGGGTTGCCCTTTTCAAGTGATCCTAGTCACCACAACTGCTGTGAAATGCAGTAATCTCCCCAACTGGGTGCATGCTGCCAACACTCACAGAGTTCTGTTTCCCCCTGATGATGTAACAGCACCTCTCCCAGAAGTGCCAGTGGTGTTTGAGAGACCACTGACGCAGGTTGGTCAAGCTGAAGGGGGAAAGCAGGAGTCTGAAACAGCATTTGTTCGGCCTGAGAAGCAGTTTTGATGAATCAACAGGTGGAACTGAAGCAGGAGAGGCTTGTCCTGTGGTGGTAACTGAGCGAGATCTGGACCCTGACAAATGGACTAGTGCTGTAGAAAAGCGAGCAGCAGCAGGAGAACCTTGAGAAGGCAAGAAAGAAGGAGACTGAATCCGCCAGATGGATGTGAGCTCCAAATCATTTCAGAGGAAACTCCGTAGTCTGACTTGAGTGACGGAGAAAGCGAAGGTCTAGAATTTAGGAGATCAAATATTAATAATAATAATAATAATATTAATAATAATCCACTTATATAGTGCCTGGTTACACCTCTTGTCTGCCCCCGCATTGTAGAAACCACTCTCCAGAGAGACTGGAAAGAGCCAGGAAAGCTAAACAGGCTAGAGAATATACAGATCTCACAACTGGAAAAACCAAGTTCTTTATTTTTTCCAGAAAATGTTGTCCGAGGGCTCAACCCGAAGAGAGAGAGGTAATGCTTTCCAGTTTTTAGCTGCCAAGTAGCCGAACGAGCATCCACCCATTCTGGTTATTTGGACTTTGGGTACTTTTACTAAGTGGGCTCCGGTTGATCTAAGATGACAGGCCGGGTAATGGGGTTAGGGAGATGGTGGAGATAACTGGGGCCTTTGCCCTGCAGGCTCCGATGACAGTAACATAGGGCTTCAAAGAGAATTCTTTTTTCAATAGGTAGCCAGTGCAGAGAGTCTAGGGCTCCCAAGGCAGAAGCTCTTCTAGGAAGGTTGAGGACCAGACTCGCCTGTGCATTCTGTATGCGTCATAGCTTGTAGAGAATGTTTTTTGCTACTCCACGGTAAATAATGTTTCCATAGTGTAGCTGGGAAGTAACAAGGGCAACAACCAGGGTTTTTCTGGCTGATACATGGAGAATGTCCAGGGTTTTTCTTATCATTTTGAGATTTCAAAACCATTTCCCTGTGACCTTCCTAATGAGAGTTTGGGGCTCCAGCAAGATACCTAGGTTTTTTGATTCCTCCTTTGGGATAGGCAGGGGGCCCATAATCTGGGGTCACCAAGCTGAGGACCAAATGCAGGGGGAGTTTCCTACGATTAGGACCTTGGTTTTGCTGCCTTTCAATTTAAGGCAGTTACTTGACATCCAGGAGGTGAGGTAATTCAGGCAGGAGGAAAACTGGGTGGCTGCTTCCTCCAAGTTTTGGGAAAGGGTGACAATAACTTGCACAACCCTAGTTGCTGTAGGAGTAGTTTGTTGGATACCATGTCAAAGGATGCTCTGTGGTCAAGTAAGACCAGAGCTGCAGTCTGACCCTCATCCGCACCCCTTCGAAGTGTGTCAGTATCAAGAAGCAACGCTGACTAGGTAGAGTGCTCGGCTCCAAAACCTGATTGCGTGGGTTGGAATAGTTTGTTCCCATTGATATGGACAACCAGTTGAGAGTTCCCCACTTTCTCTATTTCAGAGAAATAAGGTAGGAGTGAAATGGGGTGTAGATTATCCATTAGACCCTGTTTCCACTGACACAGGACCACAGCGGAAGGAAAGCTCCAGAAGTTGCTGAACATAAGTAAGTATTGCATTGAGTACTTCCCTGATGACCTTCGGCGAGGCTGGGTCCACTGTGGAGACAGATATAATAATTAAGGCTACACCTTTTAACTCCTCCAGCATAGGAGGGGAAAACTCAGAGAGGGCACTGCCCTCAAACGTGAAATTTCTGTCAGGGTGGAGGAGAGACTCATTAGTAGCCTCATAAGTGAAAGAGTCGTATATTTTAGCTACTTTAATAGCATAGCAAAGAAATTGACAATTTGATCACATGACTCTAGAAAGCCACTGTTTTCTCTGATGAGGATAGATCTTCTCTAATGAGGATAGATTGATAGCTCCTGAGGCGTGAGCCGGGAGCAGGGTTACATTGTTTGATCTCCACTCTCTTGCAGGACAATTCGCAGTAGCTCAGATGCTCGATTTTATGTAAACTGATACCGAATTTTAACCTTTTTTACATTTTCAGCGACACTTGCACTTTATTTGATTTTTTACTGTCAGATAGCGCACCAGCAGCGGGGAGGCAGGGGCTTTGTTCTACCTCATTTGGGAGGCCCAGGAGGGGAAAACTTGAACCAGCACTCACCTGGTCGGCCGCCATCTTGGGTGGGCCAAGGTGAGCGCTTTAGGCTTTCTTCTCCCCACCACTTGATAAGTAGGGCTGGCGCGACCGCACAGCCTTCATAGCTCCTGAGGCGTGAGCCGGGAGCAGGGTTACATTGTTTGATCTCCACTCTCTTGCAGGACAATTCGCAGTAGCTCAGATGCTCGATTTTATGTAAACTGATACCGAATTTTAACCTTTTTTAAATTTTCGGCGACACTTGCACTTTATTTGATTTTTTACTGTCAGATAGTGCACCAGCAGCGGGGAGGCATGGGTTTCGTTCTACCTCATTTGGGAGGCCCAGGAGGGGAAAACTTGAACCAGCACTCACCTGGTCGGCCGCCATCTTGGGTGGGCCAAGGTGAGCGCTCTAGGCTTTCTTCTCCCCACCACTTTATAAGCAGGGCTGGCGCGACCGCGCCGGCGGCGCGCCAAAGGCAAGCCTGTCTGCGCCCGTCCGCGCCGGTTCCGCGCCTAGTGCCACGACCCCTGGGCGACAGACCTCATGTAGACTATCAGGTAAGGCCTATGATTGCGCCACAATATTGAGTCTGGATGTTGAAGGGAGGAACTCGGGTGGTAAGGTTCTGAGGCTCGACACGGTGACACAATTAGGCCCTCACTTGTGTTCATCTTGTCATAAGACAACCCCTGCTATCCTTCTAAGCCCAGTTCGGGCTGTTACCATCGCGAATAAGGTCAAGGGCGAGAGCATGCGGAGTAACATCGGCTGAATCATGATTAACGCTAGATCTTTGGTCAAACATAGTTTAGAGTTCGCCGAACTGATCCAGGACAATGATGTAAAAATCGCATTCGTCACCGAGACGTGGACGGACGCGGCTTCTGAGCCAGATATAGTGAAGGCCACCCCATCAGAATATCTTAGCTATATCGTAGACAGACCACTGAAAAGAGGTGGTGGTCTGGCGGTTATTTTTCACACCTCCATCAAAGGCAGCTTCCACCCGGTGCTCTCCGAGGCGTGTGAAGCCCTGGCGTTTAACCTAATTTTGTCTGACCATCAATCCTTTAGGGGTTGTCTTCTATACAGACCCCCTGGCTCTAAGGCACTATTTCTAGGAACAGTGGGAAACATCCTAGAGGAAGCTTTATGCGCCAAGGCTTTCACCGTCCTAGGAGATTTTAACTTTCATTTAGAAAGCAGTTTGGACGTGGACACCATGACCTTATCCGAGGTAATGGAGGGGGTCGGACTAACACAAGTGGTCACAGGTTCTACTCATAGGGCTGGCCACTGCCTGGATGGCACTTACACAAACCATCGGGACCTGAAGTTTTTAAAAACCGATCCGGTCATTTGGTCTGATCACGCGGTGGTTTGGTTTATTATCTTTTCCTTACCACCTCATAGGGCGAGACACGACAGGAAAGAAGCCAGGACTTGTCGAGCTTGGAATAGGATAGAGGGAACCTCTCTAGAAGAGATGTTGGTGTCAGCCATGGTCTCCCTGCCTGCAGGGACGGACAAAGCGGCGGCCACATACGCTAACTGGATTGATCACGCCTGCACCACTCTAGCCCCACCAAAAAGGTGTTGACCCACACGCACCACCCCATCGGCCCCCCGGTTCTCTGAGGAGCTCAGAGAGTCTAAGCTGGAGTGCAAAAAGTTAGAACGGGCATGGCGAAAGAACTACAGTGAGGCAGACAAAAAGAAACTTAGGTCAAGTCAGGCAACCTACAAAGAGATGATTAGAAATGCCAAACAAAGGTACTTCACCTACCGTATCCATGGGGCCAAGAGCTCGCTCAAGGAATTATTTCATGTGGTCACGAGCCTGGCATCTCCCAAGCCGGTGATCATGCCCCCTAGCTTGGAATTATACGAGAATCTGGCTCAGTTTTTTCTGAGCAAGGTTGAGAACATTTTTGCATCCCTGGAAACTCAAGCCAGGCAGGGCCTGCAAGAAGCTACATCCAGGAATTCCACAGCAAATTCGCAGGAGGCCAAACTTCTCTCCTTTGCCCCAATGAGCGCTGATGAGATTAAGAAACAGTTGCAAAGTATAAAATCTGGCTCACCTCATGATCCCTGTCCTGCAACCGTAGCGAAGCTGGCAGCGGCCCCTGTAGCTGCTACCCTAGCCAAGCTATTCAACCAGCTATTTGAAACTGGGGACTTTCCATCTAGTTGGAAGCTGGCTTCGATCATTCCGTTGCTCAAAAAACCTAATTTGGATATCGCCGACACCAATAACTACCGGCCGATTGTTAGACTACCACTACCGGCCAAACTCATAGAAAGAGCCATGAACACCCAGCTCAGCGCATTCCTAGGAGCCAAACAAGGCCTTGATATATCGCAACATTGAATCAGGTTAGGCCACAGTACAGAATCTGCTCTGATTAAATCGACAGAGGAAATCAGGAAAGTGATGGATGCAGGGGGCCGAGCGGCCTTGGTCCTGTTGGACTTGTCCGCCGCCTTCGATACGGTCCACCACACCATCTTGGTGGACCGTCTGGAGGACTGTGGGGTTCAGGGGAAGGCCCTCAGTATCCTGATAGCCTTCCTCACCAACAGGGTCCAGGTGGTGGCTTTGGGGGAATTTGAGTCAAAACCATTCCTACCACCTTGCGGGGTCCCTCAGGGATCCTCGTTAAGCCTCACCCTCTTTAATATTTATGTCTCCTCTCTCGCCCCGGTTATTCGCTCCCATGGGTTTGAACTGACATCTTATGCAGATGACACACAGATTGTGGTGTCACTGCTTCCAGGGAGAGAGGATGACGTGGCCTGTAAATTCCAGGAATGTATGGCAGCAGTTGGTACTTGGATGGCCAAGAACTGCTTAAAACTGAACTCGGCCAAAACCGAAGTGCTACTCTTCGGTTCCACGGTCAATTTCTGTAGTCCGAAGTGGTGGCCTGAAGAGATGGGGTCTCCCCCCATCCCGGTTACCAAGGTTAAGAATCTTGGGGTTGTGATCGACAACAAGCTCTCTTTCCGACCTCAAGTAAATGCCCTAACCTCGTCCATTCACTGGTCACTGAAAATTATTCGGAAGATCCCCCTTTCTTACCAGAGGAGTGTAGAAAAACCGTGGTGACGGCTCTTGTGCTTTCACGACTTGACTATTGTAACAGCCATTGTAACAGCCTATTCTTGGAGGCCCAACAAGGGGTGCTTAATAAGCTTCAGATACTGCAGAATGCAGCAGCCCGTCTCCTTACAGGCCTACCAAAGTTCGCTTCCATCTCCCAAGAACGGGTGAAGCTACATTGGCTGCCAGTGCGGAAGCGGATATCCTTTAAATCCCTGTATATAGTCTTTAAGGCAGTTCATGGAATTGGTCCGCCATTCCTTAGACAGCATTTCCAGTGGTACAGACCAGGTAGGCTCCTTAGGTCAGCGGGTATCGGGCTGATCAAGACCCCACGCATAAGGAAAGTGTGTTGGGGAGGCAGAAGCTTCGTACGAGGGGCCGCTCTAGCTTGGAACACCCTCCAATTGACCCTGCGACAGACTACGGACTTGATGACCTTTCGGAGAAGTCTGAAAACGTGGCTGTTCACAAATTAGACAGTAGGCCTAGGCTAGGGGAGCTATCATTACAGCTCCAGGACACCGGTTGGTAACAGCGCGCTCTACAAATGTTATAAATAAATTTAAGGATGGAGAACAATTCTTTAGAGGAATTGTCCACTTGCTCTAATATGTTGCTGTAATACGCAGCACATGATTTTCTAATGAGAGCACAATAGGTTTTTAGTTTCAAAAGTAAATGAAAAGGCCTGCACACTCACATGTGGTTTAGTTAATTACGTACCCTGTTTGTTAGTGCTGATTAGTTAACCCTCCTGTGTATGAGGTGTGTGAAAACTTGCTGGATCCGATATCCCCAAGCGGGTAACGTCCCCAATCTGCACTTCGATATATAATCAAAATTTTCACAAAGTAATCATTGTAGTTCCAGACACTATATTTTTTATTTATTTTCTTTTCATTTCAATTTAAAGTAGCCAACTTCTACTGACTCCAGGTGTAACATTATTTATTAATACAAATATGCCCAATGCATTTCGGGCAATGCCCTTCATCAGGGGCTAGGTCCTCATTGGTATATGAGTATACCAAGTAAATCCCTGTCTCGAGTGATTAACCCAAGGTAGGTGAAAAACAACTCCTCTAGCTGATTTCAGCGTGTTAATCGGGTTAAACCAGTGCAGCATGTCACATTATTAGTTTTGGTTTAACCCGATTAACACAAGAGAGAGATTTATTTGGTATACTCATATACCGATGAGAACCTAGCCCCTGATGAAGGACATTGCCCGAATATATTGTTTGGAACTACATTGTTTACTTTGTGAAAATTTGGATTAAATATCGGAGTGCAGATTGGGGACGTTCCCCAGCTTGGGGATATCGCATCCAGCAAGCTTTTTAATTCCGCCTTATAGGTGGCCCTATTGCTTTCGGAGAAGTTGTTCCTCCATTGGTGCTTTAAGGGCTTGCAAGATTTTTTAGCTATCATCAAATCTTCATTGAACCAAGGCGCCGATTTAGTTAGCCCCTGAGGGATGTTATTTGTTCATGGAACTACTGTATCCAGTGCTCTAATAATCCACTTAACCACTGCACTATAGGCGGCGTTACTATCCTTTCCCAAATGCGGGTAACTCTGCTGAAGAGCTTGGGTGAAGCTCCCTGCATTGAATCTGGTCCATTTTCTGCACACAGTGTTCAAGCAGGTTCCAACCGGGGGGGCGAGGGGGTTGGCTTAGCTAATGGAGTGGAAAACGCCACCAGATGATGGTCAGACCAGGGTACCGCCAGCGGGGCTTCAACCTTAATCTCCTTGCAGTTAGAAAAGATGGGATCTAATATATGACCCAACTGATGGGTGTGTCGCGTGGTTTTGAGATCTCGCTGGAGAGCAGATAATTTGTGACAGAGGGATTGTGCTTCTGTGTTCACGTGGGAGTCAAGATGTATATTAAGATCGCCCAGGATAATCAAATTACTATGCCATAACTCTGGTTGGACCACCATCTCCACCAGACTCTAGATTAAATTAGTCACTGGGCCAGAGGGCTGATAAATCGGGAAGCCATTAAGCGCAAAGTCATCAAACGCTGCTATAGTAAAAAAGGCAGATTCACAGTTGTCTATGTTAACCACTTTTATGGTGCATTTTAAAGAGAGTTTATGGATCATGGTAATCCCTCCTCCGTGCTTAATGGGAAAATCCTGTCTAAGGATACCGTAGTCAGAGGGAAGGGCTTGTAATATCTCGGGGGCAGAGTCCCCATTCAGCCATGTTTCCATTAGAATCATGGCATCAGGTTGATTGTCAGTAAGACAATCATAGATCTGAAGCTTATGCTTAATGAGTACTCTACAGTTATTAAGTAAAACGTCTAATCTATCATGGGACCTACCTTCAACAAGATTTATTTGAACAGGCACTGTGTACAGCAGAGTTGGTCTGACTCAGCAGATAAGGTGTGGTGGCATGAATCCAGAGTCGGAGGTGCTAATCCTTTTAAGCGCTCAGTTGAGTACCTTAAAGGGTGACAGTTTATGAAAATGTGCACTCGTTTTGTCCCCTGGCCGGACACAGCCAGGTTTACCTTTGGCACACCTTTGGCACACCAGTGGCACGCCAGCTGTGTGCATCAGCTGCGCGCCTGCACCACGGGCATTGAGAAGAAGCCTGCCTCCCCGTGCGTGGCCAGAGCAGGCCAATCCGAGGCAGCGGTGCATGGAGCGAAATGACTCGTCGCGCCCTGCACTCGTTGTAGATGAATTAAGGGCCAGGGAGAGAGCGTGATGCAATGGTAAGTAAGGAGGGGGTGGAGCCAGGCAACACTGGCACCAAGGCACTACACCGGGGTGCTACAAGGAAAGCAAAAGTAAACCCAACAAATGAGAAAGGTCTACTGAGGGAGCAAGGCACCTCCCAGCAATAAGTGCTTACAAGGAAATCAAAAGTCTCCTAAAACAGTGCAAGATAGTGCAGTTAAAACAGCACACAACACTACAGCCCATGTGGAGACACACTCAGAAAGAACAAGACTGCCCTGTCAGAGGTTCTCATCCCCTGAATAGACATACTTAGCTGTCAGTGACCTAGAGTGTTCTGGAAATGTTGGGATAAATCTAACTGAACCCCCCTTGAACTGAACATTATGTTACTACATTTTTAATTTGCTTTACCATCTAATAGACTGAGCCACTTCAATCTTGATGTGATTATTAGTGAATGTGAGCTGTACATTTATTAGAGACATTTAAATACACTTTGTAGGAGAAGAAAGAAGAGTGCCTAGGCCCGAGTCTGCTGAAGAAGCATAAGGTTGTCATTTAGAAGAAAATGGAATAGGACTATGAAAGACTCCTAAATACCTTGTAAATAAAATAATAGTTTTTTCTTGCATGAACTTTCTTTTGTGATTTGCACAGGTGGAGCCCGACAGAAAAGACTCTGCTGCTGATACATTCCACCCCAAAGAAATGGTATGGTACATGCTATTTAGGTGTAGTCTTTCCAAAGATTTATCATGTGGAACATTTCGATGATCCTGTGTGGATACAGACCTCCAGAACCAAACGAGAAGTTAGTGAAATTCTAGGAGATATTTTTAGTGCAATGATCCGATTTGTAGGGGTGCTACTGAATAATATGAAGATTAGAAAGTTGTCTACTGTAATTGACAAGTTGTCTACTAGTCGTGCAGGAGCTCTGTTGCTTGTAGATACTGAAATGGTAGCTATTATATCTATGGTTTTGCAGAAAATACATGGATTAGACATCCTTCTTGCAAACGAGAGTGAAGTCTATTGGGTGACAAAGGTCCAGCAATGCTGCACCTACATCCCTGACAACAGTAAGGACATGAGAAAATACATTAAGAACATTACTGATCTGACAAAGGATTTGAATGAGCTGGTAAGCGGTTGGGCATGGATTTGCTGCTGTAGGCAAATGGGTTGGAAATTTGAGAAGTGGGAGTTTGGCAGCTATCCTGAAACCTCTTTTGATAATTGACCTTTGTGTGATATTCCTAGTAGTGCTCTTTAAGGTATATAAGTGTATGAAAGCAAGACAGGGAGTGAAAAGGTAGAGACAGATATAGAGTTAGAGGAGAGTCAGTGCAGCTACTCTGATGACATGAAGCGTCTGCAGGATTCTAGACAAAAAATGATGAAAACTTCAAGGTTTTAACTGGTCTATCTGATCTATATCTTAATTGTGAAGGCCTTAAGCATGCCATATGTATCAACATCCTGATTTGCGATTCTCAAATAGCGATTTTTTATGAATCCCTATTTGAGAATTGCAAATAGGGATGTATGTAAAAAATCGAAATTTTTTAGCGATTTAATATTCCTTAATTACGATTTGCAAACTGCGAATCGCAATTAAGGAATACTTTCCCATTCATTTCTATGGGCCAGGAGGCCCATAGGAATGAATGGGAAGGTATTCTCAATTTGCGATTCGCAATTTGAGAATCGCAAATTGAGAATAATTTCAAGGGTGCAAGGGTGTCATAGGGACACCCTGATGCACCCCTGAAATGTACATGTGTGCGCATATGGCGCACATCATGCCCTGAGGGCATGTATGTGCGCCACATGGCACCTTTACAAATGCCAAAAAGTGCATTTGTGAAAGAAATCGCAAATTACCACCAATTTAAACTTGGTGGTAATTTGCGATTCCTTAAGGCCAAATTGCACTTTTTTGGTGCTTCTTACATTGCATTTAAGGAATCGCAAAAATGTGCGATTCCTTAAATGCAATCGCAAAATAAGGAATCGCAAATTTTGCGATTCCTTATTTTGCCTTAATACAGATCATTTAGCAAAATTGCATTAGCAAATGCCGAAATTCTGCTAATTTCAGCGTTTGCAAATGCAATTTTGCTTGATACATATGGCTCTTGGTCTTCAATGTTTAATCTTCAACATGAAAGGTTTGCTTGTGCTCCAATGTTCTTTCTTTTGCAGGTGCGTTCACATTATTTCATAGTTAGTGAAAGGCATATTGTGTATTAGAGATAGTAAGGTACTGGAGGAAAACATTTGGCAAGAATGAGAGGCACTAACGACCCAAAAGAGGACTTCTACTCATGTCGTATCAGGAACAGGGAGACATCCAAGGTTGTCTTGATGTTAAAACTGTAGGATTGGAAAATCAAGTGAAGTTACCAATTTCTGTGAGAAGGTGGAAAACTACTGTAGATGATGACATGGAATTATTGAATGTTCTGTGGGTTTAATTAGTGTTCAAACTTCTTTAGAGCAGATGCCCTTTTGGACTTAGAGTGGTACAGACTTCTCTGCTCATATTTCCACTTAGTGGCCTAATGCTATACATTGCTTCGATTTGGAGAACTTTTACTGAAGTCTCCACTATGCTGACACCTTCCTGCTTTCCCCGTTTTACCTAGGTTTCCCTAGTTTTCACAACTTTTGTTTAGGGCTAGTTTGGGTGATTTTAGATGAATTCATGAATGAATGGGAGGATCGAAATCTGCACACTGATAATCAAATCTTATTACTTATCCTTTGTATGCTGCAACATAGTTTCTTATATGCCTTATGCTATTAAGACTTAATTTCATTCGCCGTTTTGATTTACCCTTGGTGAATCTGTACCTTTACAAGATGTTCTTGAGTTTCATTTACGTCACTTTGGACCTTAATTTGCAACAAAACTCATTTAACTTTACTTATTGATTCCTAGTCTTTAATGTGTGGCTAAATAGGATGCACAGTAAATTGAATTGTTAAATAGATGTTGACTCCCCTTTACCTCTCATGCAACTACAAGATTCATCACAAGCGAAATTGTAAGATTGGCCCAGTGCTCCATAATGGTGCAGTATGTAGCTGGTGGTGCATTTTGGAGCACCTGTTGCAAATATATAATAAAGCATGGTAGGTCACTGTCATTTGCAGACAGCACATTTTCCATTAAAATGGCTACTAAAATTGTAGAGACGTGCAAGTTTACTAAAGAACAAAGATAATGCGTGGAAACTGGGATACATCCTTTACCACACAGTCAAAACCACACAGTGCCTGCGATGTTACCATGTGTTCCTTTAGCACGCAAGTCATTACAGCAACTTGCTTTAGGGAATGTGGTGTTGGACTGGTGTTGTATTTTAAGTCCAACACCTTCCCTACTAATACACCGACTGGTGTTGAAATAGAAATTCATACAATTCCAAAGTCCAGCGCCCCAAAGCAAGTCGTTTGGTAATGACACAGTGGTGGTGATGACTGCATTGTTAAGCCACCGGCATGTAAAATTCTTTCATACAACCGTGGAAATTGTGTTTCAGCAAATATTTATAATTTGTGCATCAACAATTAAAGTGGCTTGATTTGGTGTGGTCCTATTAAAAGCTTTGTTTTCATCACACTTAAGAATTACAAAAAAGGTGCTTCATTTGTGCTTTCCTAACTGTTAATGTATTTTAAAAACACATATCCAGGAAATTAAAAGGCATTTAAATGTTGTTGTGTGTTAGAAAAGCAAAACATTCTTCTGCATTCCCTTTCAGACTCCTGGTACCCCAACAAGTTTGTCACATTGTTCACTTAACAAAATACTTTCACTTTACTATCAGAGAGAGAAAAAGTAAAAAACAATCTCCATGCTAAAAGACTAAGCATAAATTTGTCAGGTGAAGTAGCTTGACATTTGACCCCTGTCTTTGAATGTACAGCATATTTGACAAGTTAAAAATTAAATTTCTTTATTTATTGCTCATTCGCATTCTAATCTTCAGCATGGTTAATTTGGGGGTGCAACAGGACCCCCAACACCCTTACTTCCATCGCCTATTGGTTGTAGTGTTTCCCCAAATTAACATTTTGAATATTTTAAGTCAAATGGTGCATTTTACAACATATATTTCATACCTGTTGTTGAAAAAGACATAGGATTTAAAGGCAGGTATAGAAACTAAAGACATCTTCCAAAGCTTCAGGCAGTGCTTCCATGTAAGCCCAATAACTGACCCTATCCAGTAACCACTGGATTAACCCCTGACATTGTGATCCAGAGGAGATTGCTACCCGCTTCAAAGTGCTTCAATGCATCATCAGAGGTAGTAAGTTCTAGATGAATTGTAATACAATAATATTTTTCCACTTTGAAGTGGTAGTTCTCCTGCTAAGTTCACATACAGTTGAAAACATTAACTTGTATATGCAAGCACATGTACTGCAGCATAAATTGGCTGTTTTACTGTTACTCCTGGAGCACATTATAATAAAACAAGCATTGACAAAGCCTATATATCTCGCCTATGTTAGAGCTATTGACTTTGTCAATGTCTTTTAACAGCATGGCTGCTTTTAACACGGCTAAACGTTAGTGGTCTGGCATAGAATAGAGTGGCATAGAGGAGAGTGGAGTAGAGTGGCATGTCACAAAGTAGTGTGGAGTGGTGTAGAGTAGAGTGGCTTAAAGTAGAGTGGCGTAGAGTGGCATAGAGTGCAGTGACATTAAGTAGAGAGGACTAGAGTGGCGTGGAGTAGAGTGAAGTAGTGCAAAGTGGCATAGAGTGGCGTGGAGAAGGGTACAGTGGTGTAGACTAGAGTAGCATATAGTAGAGTGGCGTACATTAGAGTGGTGTAGAATGACGGAGTGGCTTAGAGAAGAGTGACATACAGTGGAGTGGCATGGAGTAGAGTACAGTGGCATAGAGTGGAGTGGCGCAGAGTGGAGTAGAGTTGAGTGGCATAGATGGGAGAGGTGTAGAGTGGTATAGAGTAGTGCAGAGTGGATTGGTGTAGAGTGGCATAGAGTAGAGTGGAGTGGCATTAAGTGGCGTAGGGCAGAGTGGCATAGAGTGGTATTGTATAGAGTGGAGTGGGGTTGAGTAGAGTGGCATACATTGGAGCACCATACAGTGTAGTGGAGGGGCATTGAATAGATTGGGGTGGATTGGTGTGGAATAGAGTGAAGTAGTTTAGAGTGGTGTAAAGCGGCATGGAGTAGAGTGAAGTGGAATAGAATAGAGTGGTGTAGAGTAGAGTGGCATAGTGTGGAGTGGAGTGACGTAGAGTAGAGTGACATAGGGTGGGGTGGAGTGGCATAGAGTGGCCTGGAGTAGAGTGGCGTAGAGTAAAGTGGCATAGAGAATAGTGGTGTAGAGTGGCAAGGAGTAGAGTGGCTGTATTTGCACAGTATTATGCGTTTGTCATCTGTGTCAATGTGTGCCTGATTGTTGTTTACCTCTGTGCTCATGCAGTATGCAAATTCCAAACTTTATGGCTTTTTTCAATTTTCCTTTACTGTAAATCCCTCCTCATATTTTCTTATTTTTATCTTGTGCCAGAAGAGAAGCTGCCATATTAAGAAATGAGAATGTCATAGTTAGGAGCTGCTACACGAGTACTGTGTTTTTGGGGGGTTTGGGGTAGGGGCGAGGGAGGATGGATGTGCACAAACAACACACAATCTCAACAGAGCTTTGCAATTTTTATGTGGCTAACTTCTTTTTCACTTTGAAGCACTAAGAATCAAGATAACATTTGTGAATGCAAACACATAAAGTTTAACTAATATGGGAAAGAGACTGTTTAAACAAACAAGTAAATAAAAAAAACTCCATATTATTGTGATGCCTTTGTATTTCTCCTTGGCGTTATCCTGCAGATTACGCCATCCCATGGCCGAAGAGTTCCACTGTCCAAAATCTTGAAGTTCTGTCCAGCCACAAGCTCAAACTCAAACCTTTGCAATAGTTTCGCCATCACCACTTTAGCCTCCATCTGCAGAAAACAAGGAAGCCTTTAGAAAATTGAAACCATGTCTTTTCATGACATAACATAATGTGGTCTGACTCGAAGTAAGTCACAGATGCCTTGCTATATGTGGCTCGATAGTTTATTTCAGTTTCCAAGTGTCATCATAGACTGGTGCGCATAGCAACAGTTGATAACAAAACTCCTTACCCACTGTTGCTT
Source organism: Lissotriton helveticus (assembly GCF_964261635.1). Lineage (NCBI taxonomy): Eukaryota > Metazoa > Chordata > Amphibia > Caudata > Salamandridae > Lissotriton > Lissotriton helveticus. Next base: position 397,365,302 of record NC_136070.1, on the reverse strand, counting down.
CTGTCATAAAGGCCGTTCAGGCCAGCTGACAGGGCTCTCAAATTGCAGCTGTACTTGTCTGCTGCAGTCACTGAAAGCAGAAAGTATACATGCAGGAGGGGAAAGAAAGGCATGGAAGTTGGTGGGGATTGGCCAAGGATGGCAGGTACGTTCCTATTCTTTTACCTTTTTGACAGGGATACATAACAGAGGAAATGTTAGATGTTGCTCACCCATTACTCCTCTCCATCTGTGTAGTAGTTGGAAGCAGGGGCAGATGATTTTGGGGCCCATACATAACACAAAATTATAGATCGGTAAAAAGTGAATTATGAGGATGTTTTCACCTCATGACTTCCCTGTCAACAGCTATGTATAAACATTAATTCATAATCCATATATTTTTTCCACAAGTTTAGGAGGACTTTTTTAATTATAGCCTAATAACCTGCGGTACCGGGCTACCACCCATTAAAGGCCAGCTTCAGCATTAAAGCTTTAACTGGGGAGCTGGACTTTAATCCGAGTTTAGCCCAGCTGTGGAGGGCTATAAAGCTATTAGAGCATTCCGCCACTAGAAGGCAGAATGTTCTCACAAATAAAACAAAGGCCTCATAGAGGCCAAGGGGATTGAAACCCCCTTGGGCTCTGTGAGGCCTTTGTTCACTGCAACAGCTGTGAACAACAGCATTTGAATGTTGGAGCTCCAGGCTTCTACTGCCCATTAAAAGCTCAGAGCACTCCATTGTTTTCAAAGAAGCTCCCATCATTCCAATGTTCTAATAATGATTTCTCCATAACTTTATTTATACATATTCCAGTGCAGGATATTTACATCGACTACCGGTGATCCATATCGTAAGCAAGGGAAAATAGACCCACTCAAGATGACACCAGATGACACCTGACAGTAGTCAGAATTAACATTTTACACACTTTTTAGTCACAAACTTTTATTAAATGTCCAAAGTTATATCGGTACATTGCCGACTAGGACATGTAATAACTGTACTGAAAATCTTTGTCTCAAAATGAACAGTTCTCCCAAGGAAGGTATATTTTTCAATAACACCTTACACAAATAAGACACAGAGCTCCTAGCAAGCTACATGTCCCTACACTACACCAGAAAAACCTACTTTATCACTTGCATAGATTCTTACAGCATGCCAGACGTACCAAGCATATTCTACCTGTAGGAAATTGGATTTTTGATTGTGGGGGCTGAAGGCCCTTCTCAAGCACAATTGCTGTAAGGGTGAACCACAAAAGCCACTAACTTAACTTGTGCTTAACTCTGGTAGCTTGGCACAAAAGCAGCCAGGATTCACTTATAGGCACTGTGGAAAGTATATTCGTAGCACTCAAACAGTAATAAAGTGAAAAAAGAGCACAATAATTTAGAGAAATAGAGTACATTTTAATAAATACAATTATATCAGAACAACTGGAGAACCGGAGAAATGCAGTTTCAAAGTTTTAGGGACGTATAGCACTTAAAAACACAAAGTGCCATTGCAGTATCTGGTCATGTTAGACCGGGAAAATGTCACAAGTTCAGGGTGACTGCAATGGAGTGTGGCTGAGATGCAGGGACTAGGTTAGTCCCAAAGAATAAGTCGCCTTTTCAAAGTTGAGCGCAAAGAGTCCAGTTCACTGTGAGGAACAGAGAGAGCGTCATGAATGATCGTCACTGGAGCATGAAGAGCAGACCTGCCGGCATGGAAAGTCGTCACAGTTGCATGAAGATCTGGTCGGTCTTCATTGATGGTCCTTACTGAAGTTTCACGATGACCATCTCTGTGGGCTGTCGATACTATAGCGTGAAGTGCAAATCTTGTGTTGGCCATCGTCACTGGCAGTTGCTGTAGCCTGAAGGTTCCGATTCAACGTAAAATCCTGTTGATGGTCGTAGCAGGCAGCAAAGTCTCAATGCAAATGGGCCCGTTCACAGTTGCAAAGAGCCCAAAACTTCAGGATTTCACTTTCTTGGCAGAGGAGTACACTCTGATGCCAGGAAAGGGTCCAGAACCTGGAGAGGCACCAGCAGGTAGGTCCAGTTGGAGAGGCACTGACAGGCAGGTCCAGTTGCAGCCGGGAGACCTCTGGAGCTTGGTGTGTTCGTTTAGCTCAGAACAGGAGACCAGTCTGGTAGCTAACTCTAGTGGTTGTGGGCTGAAAAAGCAAGAGTAGGCTTCCTTCCTTAGGTAGCAGGATAGCAGTGCAGTCCCTCCAGCAGCAGGGCAGCATGGCAGTCCTTCTTTTGAATATTCCATAGGTGAAAAAGTGATCTGGTGCATGGTTCAAGGAGTCCAATATTTATTCCTGGCGCCAGCATTTGAAGTGGGGGCCTTCCTATACTACCCCCACTCGTGGTTCTGGAAAGTTCCTTCATTTCCCTGTGCAGGCTCCAAGTGGTCTAGGGTGACAATAAGCTGGTGTCAAGTTCCTTGTGAGTGTGCTGTAGGCAGCCATTTGAAATGGAAGCAGGGCAGGGAAGAGCTCCACTCCAGACACCCTGGCAGGATGGCCCATCCTGCCAACCCCGAGTCTGCCTTTGTTTCACTGTCTAAGAGAAAGACACAAAGGCTAACTGCCAAACTATTCATGGTCATATGACCCAGGACACAGGCACCAGCACTAAATGGCTAGAAAACAAAAATGGCAACTTTCTAAAAGTGGCATTTTCAGAATTGTAACTTAAAACCCGACTTTACCATGAATTACAATTCAATTGAGTGTTAACATAATTTTCCTATATCTTCCCAAACTTAAATTATCACTTATTAAGTGTAATAAGGTAACCCAAATGTTATCCTATGGGAGAGGTAGGCCTTGCAATAGTGAACAATGACTTTAGTAGTTTATCACTATCAGGACATGTAAAACTTAAACCCACATGTCATACTTATTAAATACATTGCACCCTGCCCAGTGTGCCTTTAGAGCATAACTGAGGGGTGACCTATATGTATTACAAAGGAAGGTTTAGGACTGGCAAAAGGTTTATTTTGGCATGTTGAAATGGCAATTTGAAACTGTTCTAGAGAATGCAATGGTGGGTGACACGATGAGTGCTGCAGGCCCAATATTGGAATTTAATTTACAGGCCCAGGGTACATGTTGCACCATTTACTAGGGACTTACAAGCAAATTAAATGGGCCAATTAGGGGTAAGCCAGTTTTATGATGTTTTAGGGAGAGAGCACAAGCACAGTAGCATTGGCTAGCAGTGGTAAAGTGGTCAGAATACTTGTGGAAACAAAATCAAATTCAGCAAAACAGAAGGGGTGACGGAAAAATATTTGGGTGACTACCACCCAAGGGTGGCAGGTCAAACATGCCCCCCAACCAGCTGAAAGTAGGGAGAACTTCCCACCCTCATGGGAGTTCTCATAACTAAGGAGAAAAAACCTAGAGTCTAGCAACACTGGAGTGGTCAGTCCCAGGACGGTCTGTAAAGTCAATTCCCTGTAGGGAGATGGACCACCGTAGCAGTGCGGGATTCTCGCCCTTCATTTACATGAGCCACCTGAGAGATCTGTGATCTGTCTGTGACCCCTGAGCACTACCTTAGCCATTCCAGGGGGCTGCCCAGCAGAGGGAGGATGCTGCCTTTTCGGGCAGTAGGGGCCATCCTTTGAGTGCCTATACCTGTAGCACTCAAAGGGAGAAGTGACCTGAAGTTTGCTTCTCATGGAATCCTCCCTTCTTCTGGTTAGGATTCGGCTATGACTCCTTCCTCTGGAAACCCTTTTGGAGTGTTTTGCGAAAACAGGTGTTTTATCTTTGTCTCCCCCCTCTTTCTTCTGGTGGCAACCCTGTCTACATTGCGTTAATCTACCTCAACTATGTGCTTTCTTGAACACTCTGGTGCTGACCCAGAGGTCTGCCTCCTGTGCAAACGCTCGGGTGAAGTAAGCTGGCTGTCAATCAGGTGTTAGCGCACCTCTGCAAATTGAGTATTGAGCATGGGCTCTCAAAATCAGATCATACAACCCTTAATAATCACTCAGTTTACTGCACTTTACCCAACATTTTAGTGCCTTACTGGAGTAGTCAATAAAGTCCACCCAAGACGCCTTGACAGCTGGTGGCTGTCCATAAAATACATGTGGTATTTTTCTGGCGTGAGCCAAACATGATGACAAGAATGGCTTTCATGGGGCATACCTTACCTGGTCATCTACCTCTAGTGTTAGCACAGTATCCCTCTCCACCATGGGCATGTGTTTTCTGAGACTTGCTCTTCAATCCTCTTCTGAGACCCTATGCAACCTTAGGGCTTTCTCATAAGCTGAAAACCATTTGTCTATGTCATCCCACACCACACAGCTAGGCAGGAGTTCTTTAAAAAGGTAGACTCTCTTGTCCACAATGGACCCAGCCATTTCGCTGCCACCATTGTTGCTGGACCCTGCCTATTGCCTACCTTTGGGTCCCGCACGTTAAGACTCACTTCATGAGCCAATATGACTTTCCTTTCCTCCAATGTTCTGTCAGCGTCCGATTTCTCCCTTGAAAAAGCTCCCTCTGTATTAGCCTGTTTTTCTTGTGCAGCCCTCCATTAGCGTGGCACAAAAGTAGTCAGCCTTAACTTAGAGGCAGTGTGCAAAGTATTTATCCAGTACTCAAACAGTCATGAAGTGCATAAAAACCATACAATTTTCAGAGATTATTGTAAGTATTCATACATGTCATGGGTGTGTGTTGTCTAAAGTGTTTTTTATCGTTTTTGGTATTAACAGCTGGTTGAAGTGATTCTCAATCCAGTATTAACCTAGGTGTGGGTGGACCACTTGTTGAGAAGGTACAGACCTCCATTTCCACTCCACCACATCTACAGAAAGAAGCTATTTTTCCATCTACTGAGATCTGGGAGAAATGGGGATCTCCAGTTGTCGTTTAGATGGGAGTAGTGCTAGGTCAATGAATTTGTTGTATGATCTATCAGCTTTAGGTCATGATATGACCCCCAGTAAGCACATTTTTGGCCCTTCCAGATTCCACCTACCCGTCCAATCTGAAATATAGTTTATGACCTTTGCACACCACTGCTTAAGGACCCCACATGACCATACCATTTGCCTAAAGGAGGCCCTTTCCAATTTAAATAGGGGGCGAACAAATGGTGCACCAGGGCTCATCGTCTACAGCCCCGCTGGGTTCATATCTGATGGACATAGTTGAACTACTAAATCAGAAAACAAGCATTCTAGGAGATCTGGCACACATTCTGCATTGTAAATCTGAGCGGTCCTCACTCAGGTCTTCTATCTATTTCATCCATAGAGGATCCAAACAATTGGTCATAGTCATTCTAAAGGTGTTATAGGCTACAGTAATGAAGTGTCACGCACTCCCCGGAGTAAAATCGATCTTCATCAGTGCATCAACCATGGGTTTCTGTCCCACCCTTACCCCATGTAAGAGTGATAGTTTTGCATAATGCTGCATAAAACAAAATTTGTCCTAGTGGTAGGGAGATCATAAGCAGCATTAATTTTTCTCAAATTCCATAGTGAAATCGGAATTCTGAAGTGCAGCCAAGAGATGGCTCAACCCTAATCTAGAAGGACTTACTTGGGATTTGAGCAATTAGAGAGAACCTCTGAAGCACCCAAAGTGATAGCTCAGGAGTGTATGGCGTCAGATGCAAACTAATGAATACTCGCTCAGCACGCAAACACGCCGTCGACCTCTGTGACCTGCTCGACACATCCTATCCGGACGTCGCCTTCCTGATGGAGACTTGGATGAATGACTCCTCTGCACCAGACATCGCCATAGCCATCCCGGACGGCTACAAGATCACCCGCAGAGACCTCACCAACGGAGTAGGAGGGGGAATCGCCATCATCCACAAGTCCACCCTCAAGGTCTCGACCAACTCTGATGACATCCTCAGCACCGCCAAACACCTGCAGTTCTAGATCCACACTGATCCCAACACCACCCTTAGAGGATCTCTGATCTACAGACCCCCCCGGACCCCAGCCTCAGTTCAGCGACTCCATCGGCGACTTCGTCAGCACGCACGCTCTTGCCTCCATGGACTACATCCTCCTCGGGGACATGAACTTCCACCTCGAGAACAACAACAACAACAACTCCGCCAACCTGATCGACAACCGTGCTAACCTCGGACAGCTCGTCACAACACCCACCCTCCCTGCCAGCCACAAGCTTGACCCCATCTTCTCGGCAGGCTCCCACATCTCCTTCAGGCACACCACAGAACTCCCTGTCATTTCTGGAGCAAAATTACAAAGACGAGCTAAACACCGCCCTCACCCAAAGCTCACCCGCCGACCACACCGACCTCAGGCGCTGGATCGACAACTGCACCAACACTCTCGCCCCGATCAAGAAACCCTCCAAGAGACACACCAACAAGAATGCCAGCTGGTTCTCCGCAGACCACCAGACTTCCAAACAATCCTGCTGAAAACTGGAGAAGAAATGGCACCGTGAACAGACACCAGAGAACCACGCAGCCCACAAGAACGCCAAGTGCCAACACCATCACCTCATCAGATCCACCAAAAGGACCTCCTTCAAGGACCGCCTCGACAACAACGCACACAACAACAGAGAGCTCTTCAACATCGTAAGGAACTTTCCAACCCCAGCTCCAACACCAAGGACATCCCACCATCGCAAGACCTGTGCAACTCCCTGGCCCCCTTCTTCCATCGCAAGATCACAGACATCCACAACAGCTTCGACAACCAGACCACCACAACAGCCAAACACACCTCAGACCCCATGACCAACTCCCACAGTGACCCCCTGCTCACCTGGACCGTCATCAACAACAACAACACCATCAAAATCATGAACACCATCCACTCCCGCTCCCATGCCCACATCACAACTTCAACAAAGCCAGTGCCACCATCGCACCCCATCTCTGCAAGGCCATCAACATCTACTTCGAGACTGCAACCTTACTGGAGAGCTGGAAGCACGCCGAGATCAACGCCTTGCTCAAGAAACCCAAGGAAGATCCGGGGGACCTCAAGAACTTCCGGACCATCTCCCCGCTCCAATTCCCGGCAAAGGTCATCGAGAAAACCATCAACAAACAGCTGACCCGCTACCTCGAGGAGAACAACATCTTGTACCCATCCCAGTCTGGGTTCTGCAGCATCCACAGCACCGAAACTGCCCTCATCGCCACCACTCATGACATCAGGGCACTGCTGGACAACAGCAAAACCGCATCCCTCATCCTCTTGGACCTATCAGCTGTCTTCGAAACGGTCTGCCACCACACCCTACGCACAAGCCTCCACAATGCAGGGATCCGAGACAAGGCTCTGGAATGGACCACCTCCTTCCCAGAGCGTCCGCCTCCCCCTTTCCGTTCCGAAGCCTCCAAGATCATCTGCGGCATACCCCAAGGATTATAATTCAGCCCGACATTGTTAAACATCTACATGGCCCCGCTTGCCCATGTCGCCAGACTGCACGGCCTTAACATCATCTCCTACACCGACAACACACAGCTGATCCTCTCCCTCACCAAGGACCCCCTCACCACCAAAGCCAACCTCCAAGAAGGAATGAAAGCCATCGCCGAATGGATGAAGAACATCCTTCTGAATCTGAACTCAGACAAGACGGAGGTCCTCATCCTTGGCTCCACCCCCTCAGCCTGAGGCGACTCCTGGTGGCCGACTGCCCTGGGAGCAGCACCGACACCCACCGACCACACACGGAACCTGGGGTTCATCCTCGACTCAACGCTCTCCATGACCAAGCAAGCAAGTTAATGCCATCTCATCCTCCTGCTTCAATACCCTCGGCATGCTCCGCAAGTTCTACAGGTGGATCCCCACCGACAAAAGAAGAACGGTCACCCAGACCCTCGTCAGCAGCAGGCTGGACTACAGAAACGCCCTCTACGCTGGAGCCCTGGCCAAACTGCTGAAACGACTGCAACGCTTACAGAACGCCTTTGCCCGCCTGATCCTCGACATCCCTCGACACAACCACATCACACCCCACCTGAGAGACCTGCACTGGCTACCCGTCAACAAGAGGATCACCTTCAAGCTCCTCACCTACTCACACAAGGCACTCCACGACACCAGACCAGCATACCTCAACAGACGACTCACCTTCTACACCCGAACCGCCAGCTCTGCTCTGCCCTAGCATCCGAAGAGTGACCTCCAGCAGCAGATACTTCTCCTACCTTGCTGCCAAGACCTGGAACAACCTCCCCATCCTCCCACGGCAGACCCAAGACCTACTAACCTTCAGAAGGCTACTCAATACCTGGCTATTCGAGCAGTAGCAGCACCACCCTTTGCGCCTTGAGACCCTCACAGGTGAGTAGTGCGCTCTACAAATTTCCGGGTTGATTGATTGATTGATGTTCGTCCTTCCTAGCCCTGCTCTTCCTGTTCCAGACCCTTCCAGGTACCTCCTTACATATGCCCTTTCTGGACTCCCTGGTCCTGATTCCAGTTAATTTTACCACCCAAGTTCGGCTTATCAGCTGAGCCCTTATATACCAGATCCTCTTACCCTGGCCATCCTAGGTCTGCACTTCTTTTCCTCCAGGTTTGGATCATGCTGATACTCCTGGCTCTAGTCTTTGTCCTCTTGGGCCACTTGGTACTGCGACCACTGCTCCCGGTCCTCTTTATTAGGTACTCTTGAGGTAGGGGTAGTCATCCTCCTCCTAGTCCGATCCCCCTGGTTGCCCTAGTTCCCCTGATCCTGATTCACAAGGTCCTACTCCATGTTCTCGTCACCTTGATTCACCCATCCTATTTCTCCTAATCTGGTATGTGCTTATCCTGATCTTTCTAGTACACCTAATGGTAAACAGTCAAAATATCGAGTTTAAAATATAGAATGGACAAAATATCAAATGGACAGAATATAGACATCAAAAATATCATTTTTAAGGTAAGTAATGTAATATCAAAAGTTAAAAATATAGAAAGTTGAAATGTCGAAATATATAATATAGGTTATTAAAATTATCGAACTTTTAATATTATCGATTTTGTTATAGTGTTTTTATGTTATTATATGTGTGAAAAGTGTGTATTTATGTTATAATTTATTTTATTTAATGAATTTTTTTAATTTTTGCGTAATTTAATTCTGTAGCGGGTTGTGGGTTTATAGGGGAATAGGGTGGGAAGTAATTTAATTATGATTAATTAAATATGTAAATTTATTTATTGGTATTCATTTTTAATTAATTGTTAATTAATTTACATTTGGTAATTAATTACATTTTAATTGCCAATTAATTTTAATTAATTGATTAATTGCTAATTATGTTAATTTTACTAATTTATTTTCTGTAGCGGGTTGTGGGTTTATAGGGGAATTGGGTGGGAAGTCATTTATTTATAATTAATTAAATATGTAAAATTATTTATTGGTATTTATTTAGAATTAATTTCTAATACATTTTTTGTGGGTAATTAATTACATTTTAATTGCCAATTAATTTTATTTAACTGATTAATTGCTAATTATGTTAATTTTACTAATTTATTTTCTGTAGGGGGTTGTGGGTTTATAGGGGAATAGGGTGGGAAGTCATTTATTTATAATTAATTAAATAATTCAATTTATTTAATTGTATTTGAGTTGAATTAATTTTTAATAAATTTTTAATTGTTAATTAATTAATTGTTAATTTGCAATTAATTTGTAGTAATAGGTAACTAATTGTAATAATTAATTTCAATTTGTAATTTTAATTGATTAATTATTATATTATATTAAATTGGTAATTACTTGTAATTATTTTTTTATAGATATTAATTTATATTTTTATTTTAACCCCTACGCTATCCATCGCTTCCCTTACTGTTGCACTCTTTGGAGTGGGAATAGTAATTTTTACCCCTACGCTATCGAACGCTTTCCCTACTGTTTCACTCACTGGAGTGGGAATAGTAATTTTTACCCCTACGCTATCCAATGCTTTCCCTACTGTTGCACCCACTGGAGTTGGAATAGTAATTGTTACCTCTACGCTATCCAACGCTTTCCCTACTGTTGCACTCACTGAAGTGGGAATAGTAATTATTACCCCTACACCATCCAACGCTTTCCCTACTGTTGCACTCACTGGAGTGGGAATACTAATTTTTACCCCTACGCTATCCAACGCTTTCCCTACTGTTGCACCCACTGGAGTGGGAATAGTCATTTTTACCCCTACGCTATCCAACGCTTTCCCTACTGTTGCACTCTTTGGAGTGGGAATAGTAATTTTAACCCCTACGCTATCCAACACTTTCCCTACTGTTGCACTCTTTGGAGTGGGAATAGTAATTTTTACCCCTACGCTATCCAACGCTTTTCCTACTGTTGCACTCTTTGGAGTTGGAATAGTGATTTTTACCCCTACGCTATCCAACGCTTTCCCTACTGTTGCACCCAATGGAGTGGGAATAGTAGTTTTTACCCCTACGCTATCCAACGCTTTCACTACTGTTGCACTCACTGGAGTGTGAATAGTAATTTTTACCCCTACGCTATCCAACGCTTTCCCTACTGTTGCACTCTTTGGAGTGGGAATAGTCATTTTTACCCCTACGCTATCCAACGCTTTCCCTGCTGTTGCACTCACTGGAGTGGGAATAGTAATTTTTACCCCTACGCTATCCAACGCTTTCCCTACTGTTGCACTCACTGGAGTGGGAATAGTAATTTTTACCCCTACGCTATCCAACGCTTTCCCTACTGTTGCACTCTTTGGAGTGGGAATAATAATTTTTACCCCTACGCTATCCAACGCTTTCCCTACTGTTGCACTCACTGGAGTGGGAATAGTAATTTTTCCCCCTACGCTATCCAACGTTTTCCCTACTGTTGCACTCACTGGAGTGGGAATAGTAATTTTTACCCCTACGCTATCCAACGCTTTCCCTACTGTTGAACTCTTTGGAGTCAGAATAGTAATTTTTACCGCTACGCTATCCAACGCTTTCCCTACTGTTGCACTCATTGGAGTGGGAATAGTAATTTTAACACTCTTGCTATGCTACGGTAATAATATTGTATATTTTTTAATAATATTATGTTAATATATATACATGTTTTTACAAATATATATTTTTTTATAACTTAAATTAATTATTTAATAATTTTAAGGGTATTTAAGTATTTTTAAGTATATTTTAGTTATTTATTTTAAATACTTTTTTAATTTTATATTAATTTTAATAAATATTTTTACAAAGTACATATTTTTAAACAATAATTTTGTACTTACTTGTTTGTAGATTGAACTTCGATATTTTTGTAGTCGATATTTTGTAGTCGATATTTTAAATGCCTATATTTCTGTAGTCGATATTATGTCAGTGATCCCACGTAATCCTACTCCATCCTGTTGCAGGTCATAATGGACCTTGTCCACCCCCCTGCTCTTGATCGGATTAGTTCTACTGGTCCTCCTTCATCTGGACATGATATTCCTGGCTTTAGTCATGAAAGTCCCCATGCTCCTTGCAGTTCTGCACTAACTAGTCCTCTTAGACCTATCATCCATGTTCTGTTCATCTTGTTTCAAGTCACCCGTTTTCATTATCCTGGCCCCTGTTAACAAGACCCCCCTAATCCTCATCCTCCTCTTTGTCCCCACCTTTTTTCTTCTTATCCTGGAATGTCTGGTCTTGGTGCTCCTGGGCTTCTGTGCATTGAGCTTTCTGGTCCCCATGGTAGTGGTCCCACTGGGCCTTCTTCCCCTGGTCCTCTTGTCCTTTAATCTCTGGTTGCCTTTGCACCTGCTCCTGAATCTCAAGGCCCTGATCTCCTAGTGTTTCTTGCTCTGGGTTAGGTCTGCCTAGCACTAGTCCTACTATTCCTGGTCCTCACTGTCCTTGTTCTGTTTTTGCTTTTGTGTTCATTGGACTTCAGCTTCTTGCTCCTGGCTTCCCTTGTTTGGATCTTTGTATGCATAGTCCTCTTGGTGCTGGTTATCCTGGCTATCACGGTTGTCCCAGGCCCCCTTCTCTTAGCTCTTCTTGTTCCTTCCTTGTACTCTTGACAGTTGACCACTTACTTGACCTCCTCATACTAATCCATTTCACACTGTTTATCCGATTCCTGGTACACCAGCTTCTTGTCCTGCTGGTCCTCTCGTCTGTTTTGCCTCTTGTGCCCTTGGGTCTCTTAAGCCTGTTCTTAATATTTATCCTTCTTATTCCTTTTCCTTGTCGTCAATGTCCTCTTGGACCTAGTTCTCGATGTTTGGGTCATTTTGAGCTCAGTGATTTTGGTCCTCCTAGTCATCCAGGTCAACTGCCCTTGGTGTTCCTGGCTCTAGCTGTCCTGGTCTCCCTGATCTTCCTTTCCCTGGTCCTGCTACCCATGAGACCTGGTATTTCTATTCTATTCTATATGGCACGCTAGGCACTGGTACTAAGGTCCTGGGACTGCTAGCACTTCTAGGTATTTTCCTGCTCTTCTTGTTCCTGATCCTTCTAGCCCTCCTTGTTCGGGTCCTGGTCATCCTGGTATCATAAGTACTGTACCCTCAAAATGTCATGCTTATTCTAGCCCCCTGGTAATATTGCCAATAGTCCTCATGCTACTGATCTTCCTAACCCTCCTAGATATGTTCCATATAGCTCCTAGCCCTTGTCCTACTGTCCTTGTAGATTTTCACCACCTGGCCATGTCTTTTTTGTTCTTGTCCTTTTGGGTCAGGCCATCCTGTTCCTAGACCTCCAGCCTGGTCCTCCTGCCAGTGTTCACCCTAATCTACCTCATCCTGATCCTCCATTTCCTCCTCAACCTCGTATTCCTGGTACACCAGCTCCTAGTCCTCTTTGCCCTAATCTTCCTGGCCTGGATCCCATGGTCCTGGTCCCCGGACCTCTGCTCCTGGTTCTCTTAGAGTGTATCCTTCTGGCTCTGGTTTCTTGATTCCTGGTCTCACCCCGGTCCTCCTATTCTTGGTTTACATAGTCTGTGTCCTTCTCTGATCCTCTTTGTCGTGACCCTTAAAGTTTGAGTCCTCCTTAGCCTAGGTCTCATGGATTTGGTTCTCCAAGCCATACTAATCCTGGTCTCTGGTACTTCTTGTTCTTGTCCGTTCATGCTGGGAATGATACACTTTGTCTCCTGTGTATCCTGGCCAATGCTGGTCCCCTCAGTCATGGTCACTTCTGGTTCTGTATTTTTCTGGCCCTCAATGCCCTGGTGACCTTGTCCAGGTTCTCCTCATCCTCTACGTCCTACCCATGGTGCCTCAGGTCCATGGTGCCTCAGGTCCTGGTCCTATTTGCCTCCTTGGTCCATCAGGCCTTGCATGTCTTGGCAATCCTACTCCTGATCCTCCTGGTTTAGGCTGTCCTGTTATTCCTGGCTCTGATACTGTACTGGTACTGGCTCTCTTTATCCTGGTTCTTCTATGTCAGGTCGTCCTGAGTCTGGTCATTTTGGACCTGGTCCCCTTAGTCCCCTTGGTCTTCCTGACTATGGCTGGCCTTCTAACATCTGATCCTCCTCAACCTGGACCTCCTATAAGAGATGATCAATTTGTTCCACAAGGTGATCCAGGCACTTGTTCCCCAGGTCATGATCTTCAATGCCCCCCTAACCCACTTCTGGTCTTCCTGGTTATGATCATTTTAGTCCACCCAGACTTCTTTGCCTTGGCCCTCCTGACCCTCCAAGTGGCCTTGGTGCTGGTCCTCCTGGTCTTCCTAGTCCCTGTCCTGCTTATCCCAATCATACGGGGCATTGTTCTCTTGGCCCTGACCTTCATGGTCGTCCTCAATCTGCCCCTGATCTTCCTGGCCCTGCTCCTCCTGCCCCTTGTCCTCATGATCTGAAATAACTTGTGCTGGCCTACCACTGATCATCCTAGTTATTCCTAATTCTATTGGTCTAGGGCTTCCTAGTTCAGCCTTCCTGGTCCCTCTTGTTGCCATTACCATTCTCTCCTATTCCATGTCCCTTGGGTTCTAATTTTCTGGTTTCACAGGTTCCTGATCCTGGCCCTTATCATTCTCCTCACTATAAATCTGGCCCTTCTGTCCTCCTGATCTAGTTCTCCTGGTTTGTCTAGTACCTCTTGCTTGACTGTTTCTAATCTTGCTGTTCCTGACCCTCCTGTCCATATGGTGCTGGTCTTAGTTCTGGTACTCCTTTGTCTGGTTCATTTTTTCTGGTCCCATTGGCCTTGGATACCATAACCCGCCTGGTACCCTGGTCCTCTTCCTCATCTTCGTCCGGATAGTCCTCTAGCTTCCCCTGGTTTGCCTGTTCCACCTTGTTCTTATCTATCTAAACCTCAACACCTCTTTCGTGGTCCTCCTAATTAACAGTCCTTCTAGGTTTGGCCTAGTCCTCCTAGTTCCTATGTTGCAGATACCAGGCAATCCTCATTAACCTGTTTAATGTCCTTTACCTTTGTACATACATTTGTATATGTGCTTATTTTCAAATGCTTTACACACTTTCCTGAACCGCATTACAAGATGCCCACCACCCTGCAGTCCCTTTACCTTCATGTCCAGCTAAAGAAAGGCCCCTTTCACACTATTTGCCCAGCCACCTGTCAAATAGCATAGGATCTCTGCTATTTAGCCTGTGGCTGGATAAACAATGACTTTTCAGATATTTAGCAGGCAGGTGGCTAAATAGTAGAAAATAAGTACTAATTACTGGAGACCCTTTACATAGAAGAGATTGTGTGCTATTTGGCAGGCAGAAAGATAAATTGCCCCTTTCATTTAGAAAACATTCCTGACCATTAATTAGGAACCAGGAACACACAAAAAATAAAGGCAACAAATACAAATATAAATAGGTCTTTTTATGTAGAAAATAGGAAATAAAGGAACCAACACTCATTTTGAGCTCCTTCTTTAACAGCAGATATTTAGTAAACTTATGTCCTGACTACAAATATTGGGCTAATTCTATTTCAGGTGTATAGGCCCATTAATGCTAAAAATTGAATTCCAGTCAGATTGTATCTCACAAGCTAAATCCACGTTCTACTTGCCCATGTGCACACTGAATAACATGTCCTATTTGCCCACAAGTGTGTGGCTAGTAAAACCTGGCAAGAATCATATTGACAAACAGTCCAGAATGCTATCCAGTGTGCCCAAATTAAAATTTTACAGTATTAGTCTACTTTTCTGGCCAGGATTTATCTGTCATACATTTGTAGGAATGTAGGTGGGCCACACCATTTTTGTATAGGGAAAGAGCACATGTGCAATTTCAGCATGGGCAAATACTTCCTTTCTTAAGTGAGGGCAGGGACTAACTGTATTTTGCAAGTGCTGCATAGGTAGGGAAAAACTGGCATTGTCAAAACACCATTAGATATTCAGTCATTTTAAACATATCTCTGGGACCATCCCTTGGGGAGGTATAATTGTTAATATAATAATATACAGAGATAACCCAATGAGCAGGACGTTACAAAATACATAAATAATGACTGAAAAATCATAGCTTCAATTTCTTACCTGAGCAAATATTTGTCCAATACAGGAACGTGGCCCCAGGGAGAATGGAAAGTAGGTATAGTAAGGCCTATTCATTAAATAGAACAGCAATAATTAGTCATATTAAAAAAAAAAGTTAAATTATAAAACAAATAAACAGCATATCAAAGGAACATGTACACAGCCAATACTGCAATATTTGTGTTGCAATCAGCAGATATTCCAACCTCAAAATATCCCCCAGGCTCTTTTTTTTTTTTACATTTATTTTTATGTACCTTATACAATCATAAAGAAGGTTACAGGGTTAGCCACAATTTCAGATGTCATCAGTGATGTCATGAGTGATGTCACTGACCATGTCATGAGTGATGTAATATGTGACGTCATCAGCAGTGCATTGATGGCGATAGCTGAACTAACTATAACAGAATTTTTCTATGGTTTTGTATGAGTGAAATGTCCAACTAACTATAACGCCCCTGAAACCTATGTTTTTTTCAGAGAATTTCTAAGGTGTTTTAAATGCTAATTTCTAACTATAATGTGCCTGAAACCTATGTTTTTTCAGTAAATTTCAAAGGTTTTTTAAATGCTAATTTCTAACTTTAACGTGCCGGAAACCTATGGTTTTTTACAGTGAATTTCAAAGGTTTTTTAAATGCTAATTTCAAACTATAGCGTGCCTGAAACCTATGTTTTTTTCAGTGAATTTCTAAGGTTTTTTAAATGCTAGTTTCTAACTATGCCTACAGAGGTAGGACATGTGAAGAGAGAATGAAACACACACGGAAAGAAGCAAAAGAAATACAGAAAGAAGCAACAAGAATCCACAAACACGAAAAAAATGCAGGAAGAAGAAAGACGTGCAGAAAGAACAAACAGAGCAGGAGAAAGAGGCCTTCTTGCAAAATTATCTTGTGCCCTCAACTTTTTCAGACGGGTACTGGTGGTAACTGAATCTGACTAACTAGGCCTAGAGCCAGTGCTATGCTAAAAGACACTTAGAATACAGTGAAAACACCTACATACACTAGGGAACACTATGCGTTGGGGTACCCCTGTGATTAGCATGACCTCCTCTGTAAGGCCCTAGTATATAATAGGGCAGGAGGATTAAGTCAGAGGTGCAGAAATGCTCCACCCCCTCTCTTCACCACTGTGCAAATGTGCCCTGTGGCGCATTTTAAGTTGAGTCCTGAGGGTCCCTGGGGGCCAACTAGCCCACCGGCTACCTCCAGTAAGCGCCACAGAGCTGTGTTGCAAAGAGGTGTAAAAAGGGGTGTGGCCTCTAAACACCTCTCTGCAACGCAGCTCCCTGGCGCATACATTAAGTACCTGGTGGGCTATTTCGCCCCCATGGGCCCTCAGGATTAAAGGGGACTTAATCCCCCAATTTACAATGTGCCAGAGGGTGTGTTTGCACACTTGCTATGTCAGGCCCTACCCCTTCCCTTCATCACTGTGCAAATGCGTCCCCTGGGGCGTTTTGAGTTGGGGATTAATTCCCCTTGAGTCTTGATGGTCCCTGGGGGCCAACTAGCCCACCAGGTACCTCCAGTAAGCACCACAGAGCTGCATTGCTGAGAGGAGTTAAAAGGGGTGTGGCCCCTCAAAACATCTCTGCAACCGTGCTCCCAGGCACATACTGGGGGTACCTGGTGGGCTAGTTGGCCCCCAGGGAACCTCAGGATACAAGGGGACATAATCCCCCAACTTAAAATGCGCCATAGGGCGCATTTGCACATTTGTCACATCAGGCCATGCAACCTCCCTGCACCAGTGTGAAAACGCGCCCCCTGGAGTGTTGAAAATTGGGGGATTACATCCTCTTAGGTCCTGAGGGTCCCTGGCCAACGGTATGCAACGTTTACAACAAAATTTTTACAACGCACTACCATTACAACGCAGGTATTACCACGCATACCATTACAACGCATTTCGCTGGGGGGCGCTCTAGGGTAAGTAATACGTTTAATTTTCTATCCAACACCTTCCCTAGTGTCCACGGGACTGGAGTTGGAATAGAAAATTATACTTACCACTATCCAGCACCTCTAAGCGCTATGCGTTGTAACGGTATTCGTTGTAAATACCGCATTGTAAAGGTATGCGTGGTAAAAGTATGCGTTGTAACGTCATACATCCCAGGCCAACTAGCCCGCCAGCTAC
Source organism: Lissotriton helveticus (assembly GCF_964261635.1). NCBI lineage: Eukaryota > Metazoa > Chordata > Amphibia > Caudata > Salamandridae > Lissotriton > Lissotriton helveticus. The sequence goes on along the minus strand of NC_136070.1, from coordinate 397,347,690 downwards.
CTTCAGTAAGCGCCACAGAGCTGCGTTGCAAAGAGGTGTAACAAGGGGCGTGGTCGCTAAACACTTCTCTGCAATGCAGCTCCCTGGCGCATACTGGAAGTCCCTGGTGGGCTAGTTCACCCCAGGGGACCCTCAGCTTTGAAGGGGACTTAATCCCCCTATTTTACAAATTGCCAGGGGGTGTATTTGCACACTTGCTATGTCAGGCCTCGCTCCTTCCCTTCACCACTGTGTAAACGCGCCCCCTGGCGCATTTTGAGGCGGGGGATTAATTCCCCTTGAGTCCTGATGGTCCCTGTGGGCCTACTAGCCCACCAGGTACTTCCAGTAAGCACCACAGAGCTGCTTTGCTGAGAGGTGCAAAAAAGGGGTGTGGCCTCTCAAGACCTCTCTGCAACGCAGCTCCCTTGGTCATACTGGAGATACCTGGTGGGCTAGTTGGCTCCCCAGGGACCCTCAGGATTCAAGGGGACTTAATCCCCCAGCTTAAAAGGCGCCACATGGCGCGTTTGCACACTTGTCACATCAGGCCACGCCCCCTCCCTGCACCACTGTGTAAACAAACCACCTGGAGCCTTGTAAATTGGGGGATTACATCCCCTTCATTCTTGAGTGTCCCTGGGGGCCAACTAGCCCACCAGCTACCTCCAGTAAGAATATAGGAACTACACTACACTGGGACCGCCTGAGCAGGCCTAGGGGGTCAGGGTGTTTCTACGCTGCCCCCTTCTCTTGTTTAAAACCTTTGTTTCTGTTTTCTGGTAACTAGCTTCTACTGAGCCACAAGATGGCTACCAAAACTTCCTGGTCTGGAGTGTTGACAGCCAATCACGGTGAAGCTCGTGCACAGGACTTAGTCTCCGCCCAGATATCAAAACTTTTATTATTCTAATTTCTCAGCAACTACTGAACGGATTTACATCATTTATAAAAAAGGTCTCTTTCTGATCCAAGCACTACCTTTTTGCTAAATTTGGGGCAATTCCGTTCTGTGGTTTCGGCTGTAGCCTTGCACAAAGTTTCCTATGGGAAATTGATTTTTTGACTCTTATTTTTTAAAAAAAAGGTCGCTTTCTGAACCAAGATCTACCTTTCTGTCAAATTTGAGTTAATTCCGTTCAGCAGTTTGGGCTGTAGCTCGTCGGAAATTACCATGGGGAAAGCGTGTTTTGGGACCCCCCTTTTTCTCAGTCCCCGCTTGACAAATCACCCCCAAACTTTCAGGATAGGAGCTGACCTGGATAGACTTTTTCTGGGAAACATTTCGCAAAGATTCATCGAACGACGCCAAAGTTATTAGCAAATCAAAAAATGCTTTTCCTATGGAAACTATAACTACCTACTGGCGACCGCCAGTAGGTTATATATATATATATATATATATATATATATATATATATTACCTACTGGCGGTCGCCAGTAGGTATATATAGTTAGGATTTTTTCTCTATGGGTTTTTTGAAAATTCTATGTCTAATAACTTTGGCGTTTGTGGACGGAATCGGCTGAAATTTTCAGGAAAATGGCACATTTTGTTTCTGAGCAGCCCTTGAAAATTTGGGGGGGGTTCGTCCAGTGGGGGCCGAGAAAAAAGGGGGGTCCCAAAACATGTTTTTAACATTGAGTTTTCCATAGGGCGGTTGGCCTCACTTTTAGCCCGAACGGCTGAATGGATTTGCACGAAACTTGGCAAAATTGTAGGGACTGGTAGCCCGATGTGCCTTTTGTAGGTCTCAATATATGTGCTCCAGTGGATTTTGAGAAATTAACGTTTAAAAAAAGATATATATCTGTAACAGCGGACCGGTTAGCGCTCTGGTTCGCGGACTTTTCGCGCAACGGAGCTTTGTGAAGCGAAGCTGATTGGTTCTCCGGCGTCTGTCAACATTCCAAACAGTCCGTAGCGGCCGCCATCTTGTCTCTCGGTAGGATCGAGAGACAAGAGGAGGTCAAAACAAAGGGGGAAATAACTATAAGGGGGCATAGTAGATCCTCGCTGACCCCCTAGGTTTGATGTGGAGGTTTTAAAAGGGCCCCGCGGGGCAAAAAAAAAACAAAATAATAATAATCGAACGGCTGAATGGATTTGCACGAAACTTGGCAAAATATTAGGGACTGGTAGCCCGATGTGCCTTTGCTAGGTCTCAATATATGTGCTCCAGTGGATTTTGAGAAATTAACGTTGAAAAAAAGATATATATGTGTAACAGCGCTCCGCTTCGCGTACTTTTCGCGTTACGGAGCTTTGCGAAGCTGATTGGTTCTCCGGCGTCTGTCAACATTCCAAACAGTCCGTAGCGGCCGCCATCTTGTCCCTCGGTAGGATTGAGAGACAAGAGGAGGCCAAAGCGAAGGGGGAAATGACCATAAGGGGGCATAGTAGATCCTTCCTGACCTCTTAGGTTTGATGTACCATTTTGCCAAGTTTGGTGTAATTCCGTTCAGCCATTCAGGCTGTAGACGTATGTAAATGTCCTATGGAAAATTGCATGGGGAAAACACATTTGAAAGTGTTGAAATTTAGAACCAATTAAAATGTTACTTTGGTTTTGTATTTGTGTGTGATGAAAGTTAATTGGTTATGTATATATGTCAAATGAGAGGAAACCACAGCCATTTTGTGATACTACTGTCTGAGGTACATTTGTGAGGAATTTTTGGTGGTGAATTTCTGGTGTTTGATTTACACAGTACTAACACTTCTGCTACTTTTAAAAAGGTGAGTTGTTAATTTGTAAGGGGAACTATGTTGTACACTTGAAGATAATTTGAAAAATGTTTTCTGTTATTTATTTGCAGTCCTTCTGTTATACTAAATACTTGATGAAGTTAGTTTTATATTATGTATTACTAAAAACGATAAATGAAAGTGATTATTTTTTTCTGCAATTTACAGCAAGCAATTTCAAAATAAAATGGCTCACAATGAAGAGACCGTGGCAATTTCTTTTGAATTGTCCACTACATTGATTGAAATTGAGAGCACCAATAATGAAATATTGTCACAAGGAGGACATGACTTGTATGATTCCATTAGATTGATTGAAATGGACAGCACCAAGAATGAAATATTGTCACAAGGAGATGACTTGAATGATTCCACTACATTGATTGAAATTGAGAGCACCAATAATGAAATATTGTCACAAGGAGGAGATGGCTTGTATGATTCCATTAGATTGATTGAAATGGACAGCACCAATAATGAAATATTGTCACAAGGAGGAGATGACTTGAATGATTCCACTACATTGATTGAAATTGAGAGCACCAATAATGAAATATTGTCACGAGGAGATGACTTGAATGATTCCACTACATTGATTGAAATGGACAGCACCAATAATGAAATATTGTCAGAAGGAGGAGATGACTTGAATGATTTTTTTGATCAATCTCTTGATGGCGAATTTATCGAGTGTTTGGAGACCATAGAGTTACAAGAATCATCATTGCAGACTTTTAATGAGGAGATTCCAGATGAGATGATTGAAGAGGAAATTACTGATGAGGACATGTTACTAGTTGTTTCAAATTTAGAAAATTCTGAAGAATAAATTTATATTTAGAAATCAAAAATTGTTTGAGACATTATTTATTTTTATTTTTAATTTATGAGGTTGTAGCGAAGTGATTGTAGTATAAAATGAGACTTATAGTATAGAGTGCAACATTTTTATGTTACATGGTAAGTTTACTCATATTTACTTCCCTTCTGCCACTATATTATCTCCAATGTGTATTTGACATGTCTTCTTCATCTCCGGCCTCCTTTCTCTCACTGTGTGTCTCCGATGCATCTTATCGCTGGTATTTTGTGTAATTACAGAAGAGAGTAAAATAAAATAGTTCGGAACGTGAAAAGGGGGCAAAGTAGAGTACTCCTCACCCCCTAGGCCTTTTTAGGCGGTCCCAAAAGGATCAGTTTCTGCTTTCCTGAGAGATTATGGTATGAGTTCCATATACCACAATAACTTGCATTACAACATGCAAGATATCTATCTCCTATTACCAACTTTTGGAGATATTCGCGCTAAGCGCGAATATCTCCAAAAAGTAACACCTGCCCTGAGCAGTTCTTAGCCATGTTATCCAATGGGAGGTGGATAACATGGCTAAGAGTATTAGCTCGGTAATGCATGAATATCGCTGAGTTTTTAGCGATATTCATGCATTGCGGCCGTTTATTATCGCATTTGCGATAAACCTTGATAATAGTAAGGTTTATCTTCGATAATTTCTGACGATGCTTAGTGGTAAAAAATTGGTTGGTAAGCATCGTTAGCGATAAATATCGCTTAACTTTGGTAATATGCCCCAACGTCTGTTAACGTTCGATTCGAAGGAAATGAGGAAGTGTTGAAAAACATTGTCTGCGCCATCTTGCCTTTTTTGAAATGCCACACTTTTGTCGTGCACGGCAGCCATTTTAGATGTCTTGACCAGACCCACTCTCTGCACGCTGTCGATTCGTAGCATGGCTCCTCACCCTCGTAAGCATCTCCCCCAGGCACTGGTCACCACCGCTCTCTGTCTTATGCATGGGCAATAAACCTTCCCCCATCTGCGCTGCTCTTCCCTGAGAATCACACTCTGTGCCCGCCCGACACCTCCCTTTCGCCCTATTCACTACCGCACCCTCTGACACTCCTCTTCCTCTGTGTCCGAATGTCCAGGCCGGTCCTAGGCTATCAGCTAGCCCTGCAGATGTAGTTTATGGCCCCAGCTGTAAAGAATCACCCCTCTTCAAAGGAGTTATAGTAGATCAAGGCCCACACCCGATGTGATCCGTCACAGCACACGCGTTCCTACTATCTGAAAACCATCCTGTATTGTGATTGGGGAGGGGACCGAGCCTGAAGCGGAAGATTCCAGGAATGACTCTTTGTACATCAAAGTTTTTACAATTATGTGTCACATTAAAAATATATAGCACTCCAACAAAGTAGTAGGAATATAAAACTTTAATAACATATAAATATATACAACAAAACAAAAACAGTAAAAACATTTAAACAACGAAGAGACCGTGGCAATTTCTTTTTAATTATCCAATAGATTTATTGAAATTGACAGCACCAATAATGAAATATTCTTGTCAGTAGCGGTCTGTTGTGCGAATAGTTCCAAGGCAGCAGAACGCGCTGAAATCTAGATGGCACGAAAGTGATGTCTAGTAAGTTGCCGCCCAGCAAAAAACGGCGTGGGGCGCCGCGGGGGTGAGTGAGTCCAGTAGGCACCACAGCTATTCTTACCGGCATTGCAGAATTACTGCTGGGGACAATGCCTGTGCTGTAGCAGGGTCACAGCAGAAACAAAAAGGATTCTGTTGAAGATGTTGTTGGTTTTCAATTTGAAAACAGTTCTGGTGTCAACTGCTATGCTAATGTAGTGGTTAATGTTTTGTTTTCTCTAGAAAATGTAAAAGAGGGGGAGGCAGTCCAAAGTTCCGTTAAAAGGGCAAAGGAAAGGATCGGTGGTTTGAACTATCAGTCAAAAAGGGGAGGGGGTGCAATAATTTTTCCTACCGGGTCACACTGTGCTTTCACCGGAAGTAAGGTCTGCAGGATTGTAGTAATTCAAAGTGAGGCTGGCGCCAGCATGGGAGCGCCGACGTCCCGCGGATACAGTTTCGTCACTCCACGGGCGATCATGGCAGTCATTCCCCATCGGGGGTCGGAGACTCCCGCGGCTCCTCTAGAATCTTCAAGGTCGTGGAGGACTACGGTGGTGGAGTCAACCAGTGACCGGGCCATTTCTTTATGTTGGGCCCGCTCTTGCCAGGTCGACCGCCATTTTGAGAGTTCGGCAGCTACTGGCGATCGCGGGGTCACATGAGCGGACGGGCTCCACCCTGCCGGGCGAGACGTTGCAGCATGGCCACAGTGGAAGAACCGTTATCTAGGTCGTTCCGAAACTGTGCAGCACTGTAGTTGTTAGGATGCCACCGCCTGGAGCGCTGAGGGTGCAGCTGGGAAGCCTCCACCTGGGGAGGCGGGAGAGGCCTGTTCGCACCGTCTCTCCCTCCCAGTGCACCCCACGGCGTCTCGCTTGAGATTTGTTATGGCCGGACCAGGCGATGAGGACGAGGGGGGGGTCGGAGGCATGTGCAAGACATCCCCCTCCAGTGTTGTCGCAGCCATTATAAAAGAAAGAAGTGTCCCGTCCGTCTTCGGGCCGGGCTTCCGGTGGATGTCGGCCGGACGCCCCTGGCTCTGGCCCCATGAACGGGTTTCTTGGTTTATCGGCTGCAGCCGGATCCCGTCGGCCTCGGCCCCCCGACCGTTGGTGGTCGGACCGGAAGAGCATGTGGCGGGACTACCTGCAACTCTCAAGGGCCACCGCGGCCGGACTGGGAGAGAGAGGGGAGGGTCGAGGAGACATTCCCCCCCCCTGCAACTGTTCAGCGTTGTAAAGGCAATCCCCTGGCCGGGTCCCGCTGGTCTCGGCCTCTCCTCCGGCTACACCCTACGTTAGGATCTCCTGGCCGAGGCGTGGCAGCAGGACCTGCCTTATATGGGCTGCTCCCGGCTGGGCGTAGCCGGAACCCTGCCCCACCTTGGAAGTTTCCAGAGTGGGGGTGGATGTTCTACTGACTTGCATTTTCCCTAGTCTATCGATTTTTTTGGCGTGGCAGGCGGTGGGACAGCGAGGGGTGATTTGGTTTCTCTTACTGTTTTTCTGGTCTCTCACCACTGGCATATTTTAACGTTTTCTTGTTTCTAGGACATTAATAGGTTTTATCATTACGTTATGTTATCGTTTCTTTGTTCGTTGTTTAATAAAAGTTCATGTTCATCAGTGGCCTACTGATTTTCGTTTTCCTATTTTTTTCTTTCCAGGTTGTTTCATGGTAAAGTTTCTGTTAACAGGATACAGTGATCACTTCGTTATTATTGCATATGTCCTTTTCACTAGGGGTGCTCTCTGGTCGGGCCAGATGACGTATCTCTAGTAAATGGTCCGGGTGAAAAAGGTGCATCAATCAGTGGGGAGTAGATAGGCATGACAGATTACAACGGGGGAGAACGGTCCGCATTACGTACCCTTTCACTACTTGCAAAGATTTTCCTACGTTTATTTGCAAACAGGGAATACCTCCAAAAAGAACTAATTCCCAAACAGTCAATGTTCGGACAATCAATCAATCAATGAGGAATGAAATAGGTACGACGTGTTAAAGGCTTGCGTTACCTACCCTTCACTATCTGCAAAGGGAGATAGAATATTCCTATTCTTCCTCGTTTGCAGGTAGAGAAGATCGTTAAGAGAATTAACTTCGAACAATTCAATGCTCGATTGAAACAATCAACAAGGGGTACTGTGAACACAAATGAACGCCGCTTATATACATACGCATTGCTATTTTCAACAGGTTGTTCCTAATGTTTCTATTTTAGCGAGGTCAAAAGAGATCCCATTAGTGGCCTACTGATTTTGCTCGATTCCTTTTGTTTTTTTACACGATTTTTCGCTATCTGCAAAGACTAAACAGAGTATTGCGACTCTGTGCTTGTTTGTAAATAGAGAATGAACCAAAGAGAACAATCAATCAAATGGAGAGAGAAGCAGGCACGACGGATTACAAAGGGGGAAAGGGCTGCGTTAACTACCCTTCACTATCTGCAAAGAGAGAGTACTCCTAATAGAAATGAGGGGTGGGGGGCAGCAATCAAAGCAGATCAGTGTGCATAAACACGAAAAAAAAAATTCTTACCACGTACTTGACATTCGACAGCTTATGATATTTGCTATTAAAAAACCATTGAAATTCACTGAAAAAACCATAGGTTATAGACCATATATAGTTAGGAATTAGCATTTACAAAACCTTGAAAATTCACTGAAAAAACCATAGGTTATAGACCATATATAGTTAGGAATTAGCATTTAAAAAACCTTATTTTACTCACACAAAACCATTGAAATTCCATATATAGTTAGTTGCACTAACTATATATTGCGCACCCGCAATCCACTGCTGATGATGTCACATATTACATCATTCATGACATGGTCAGTGACATCACTGATGACATCACTGATGACATCTCAAATGACATCACTGATGACATCTCACTTGACATCAATGATCACATCACTGATGATATCATTCATGTGACAATACAATGCATCTCCTCACATTTTAATATAACCTCTGTTTCACCCAGTGTTAAAAACAGAGTATAATTTTTGAAACCATTGACACACCAATACTAGTTACTACATACGTACTCACTGATTCCTACGTCTACACACACATTCACTCATTCACCCATACAATCATTCATACATACAATCACTCATGTTTACAACACAATCATATGCACTCATACACCTATACAGACACTCACACTCTGCCACTCATCCATGGAGTTACTCACACACCTAGTCAGTCCTGTAAAGAATCAATCACACTTCCATTTTCTACTCTATACAGTTAAACATAGAGCACCTTACGTTTTCAACCATATACTAACACATACTTACTCTCTTATACAATCATTGATACAAGTACACATTGATCTGTACAGAGTCACACACCTCCCATCCAGCCACACACACACTCAGTCTCCCATGCAAATACTTGGGCAATCAATCAATAACCCATATAGTTACTCATATAGCTACTGATCAACACATGCAGCAGTTTACAGAACAACAGACATAATGATGCACAAATTAAGACAGTTTAGTCACTAACCCATGCACTCAGTGAGACACATTTAATCACTCACTCAAACATTCAGTCATGCACCTACTAAATCCTTCGTCCAGACACTTATACATCCACTCATTCTTCAATATGTAAGACATATTTTAACTTTACAGAAACATAGTCACTGGATGTTGTCATCAGTGATGTCATCAGTGATGTCATTTGAGATGTCATCAGTGATGTCATCAGTGATGTCACTGACCATGTCATGAATGATGTAATATGTGACATCATCAGCAGTGGATTGCGGGTGCGCAATATATAGTTAGTGCAACTAACTATATATGGAATTTCAATGGTTTTGTGTGAGTAAAATAAGGTTTTTTAAATGCTAATTCCTAACTATATATGGTCTATAACCTATGGTTTTTTCAGTGAATTTTCAAGGTTTTGTAAATGCTAATTCCTAACTATATATGGTCTATAACCTATGGTTTTTTCAGTGAATATATATATATATATAACTATTGGAGCCAGCAGTGAGCAACCAGTTAGACTTATCTGGACCTATAACAGCCAGCATGGGGCACTGAGAAAAATCATCAACCAACACTGGAATCTGATTAAATTGGATCCAGTTATAGGAGAACATGTGCACAATAGACCTGCGATTACCTTCAGGAAGGCGTTTTCATTGCAAGATGCACTGGTGAAATCCAGCCCTGAGGTGATCCCACCCAAAAACTGGCTAGCTGCCAGTCGCGGGTTCAGGAAGTGTTCTAGCTGCAAGGCATGCTCTCAGGGGCTCAACAAGACCGAGTTCTTGACAGCATTCTCCACAGTGCCTCGTAGAATCACCAAGCAGATAACCTGCAAGTCGGAGTATGTGGTTTATGTGCTGGAGTGCCCTTGTGGCCTGCAATATATTGGTAGTACCAAATTGCAGGTTCACAAAAGGGTGCTCCAGAACATTAGAGCAATCAATACAAATGATGCCACATACCCCGTAGCTAGGCACTTTAAGGAGTTCCATAATAATAATAGTGGGCTCCTTAGATATTATGCCATTGATGCTATAGGTCCACTTAGGAGAGGAGGCAACCGAGAAGGGATCTTAAGGGCTCTTGAGACCAGATACATTTTGGAGATGGACAGTAAAAGTCCTAATGGTCTGAATTCCACGGAGGACTTTTACACATGTCTATAGGCTTACCCATTTCTCCAACCTCTCGTATTACCACTTCTCCTTTTGTCCTACATAGCTGGTTTTTGCGTCCATACCATCTATCATGTTTGTTTCTGTTAGTTGCTAGTTGATTAAATATAACTATCTAAGAGAAGAAACATCAGTATATTTAATCAGTCACCCCATAAACTATTTCTATTTGCTATAGATCCTCAGTAAGGTGTGCTAAACTGTATCCTAAAATTTCTACTTCATTAAGAACTGTTTTTAAATTTCACCTGTTTATAATTGTGTCTGTAATAACGGTACTTGTGGATGTGGTAACAGCAACCCTAGCAGGGCATCAGGGAACATGGTGAGGCATGTATAAAATCGGGCCTTTTTTTATCCGCTCACCCACTATCAGCTAATAGAACAACTTGATTATGGGTAATAGTACATAAAAAATTCTGATTGTACATCATAGTTGTATATATATGAAATAGTTATATATATTTTAAAAGGAATTTGGAGGACTGACAGTTTGTGCATTAGGGGCTATTTGATACATGGCATTTAAGCAGTTATCATAAATGAGCCACACTATAGACAGTATTGCGGCTGTAGCTTTGCATAGATTGTAAATATATGAAATTTTATAATATGCCTTTAGGAATACCTAGAAGGTCCTCTTTTTAAACTCCATATAAATTATCGGATAATTACACTGTATTTAAACATGTATAGTAATGAGATGTGCCACTATAACACTGCATAATTTTCCTGCTTTGCATTTATAATTTGCTGTTTTAACAAATGTGTTGAGTATTTCCACTAATCAAGTTTTAACCAATCAAAGTTACCGTTGTTACTGCACTAGCACTTTAAATACACGCAACTCTTTCAGTGCGTCATGTGATCAAGGCCTCTGTGCAGGCCGAAACGTTATCCTGGCGTGGTGTACTGGAAAATAAAAACTCACCTGCACTCTGGGTCTTCCGTGTTCTTACTCGTCGATGGCTGAGGATTGATAGCCTGTCGCGATAGCAGGAATACAAGTGCGGAAATATATATATATATATATATATATATATATATATATTCTCACCAGCCATACTTCACGATTAAAGAAGGCGCTGACTCCGTGAATCTGAATCCAAATATTTATTCTTTAAGATCAGTTGCTGCTTAGACGCGTTTCGGCGTTACCGCCTTGTTCACTACATCTGCTGTTATGTTGGGGGCATGTATATATACACATAGGAACATGGGTGTGTCTTTCAATTAGTGTGACTGGTTTAAACCAGATGTTGCCATGGTTACATAGTGGCAGTACCTGTCTTTGATAGTCTTTTTACACTTTTTTTATACATTACAAGCATTGTATTGGAAACAATTTATAGATGTCTAAAAAATCACCAAATGAAAGTGTCTTTAGCTTTTCTGAAACCTATTTCTCATTCAACATTTTACCTCAGTGACAGCTGAATTTAAGGTTTACAGAAACCAAAAGAATATAAAAGAAAAAAATTATAACGTGAGTGAAAACATTTTAATTAACACACTTTGCTTTCCCATTCTGCTAGTTCCTGCCATGAAAGTTCCTGTATATAGGTCCTGTTCTAGTAGCCCATCTGGTTTGCCTGTCTGCAGTAACATCAGCCGCGCCATGTGGACGCTGGGGCATGCACAGGGATCCGTTTCCCTCAGCCGCTTCCCAGGGAAAGAGAGTACTCGTACTGACCCGATCGGATAATACTCGTCTGAATCAGGGTAAGAGTCCAGATGTGTGTCGTTATTAAATGGCACGCACCGAGGGATTGGGTTGATTTGATTTCTAATTTTTACCGATCAGCTTGTCTGAGTCAGTGCTCGAAGCGGGCAGTCACGGGTTAGTGCGTCCGCGGCTTGCCGTGCATGGCTGTCGGTAATTTAACAAACAGCCTGTCTCGGTAAGTGCTTCCTCTGTGGGTTTGCTCAAGGACATACGTGGCTTACCGCGGTACAGTGTGTAGCTGACAGTTAGTGCTCCGCGGCATTCATGAAACCGGCACCACATAAATGTGGTTTAAACTCAAGGCTATGTGTTCGGGGTGACACAGTGGTCTCCGATTAATGGGGCTGCCTGAAATAGGATATCAGGCGGTAACCCGATGGACCTATTTTTGGACCAAATTACAGGGTGAAAGTGCTCTAAGTAGGGTCATGGCATGACGGGCAGGTCGTGGGCATGTGTTAATGTGTTGGTAAAAGTGCTTAAAAAATTCAGTGATGTGCCATGCTGACATAGATATATATATATATATATATATATTTACGTTGAAGCTCTGACTCGCCTCATATTTAGAAGAAAAGAGAAAGCACTCACAGGAGCGGGTTACAGCGACCAGACGCGTTTCGGCGTTTTGCCTTCTTCGATGGTTAAAATCCGCGGATAAAAAGGAATGACACCAGAGAGGTAGACTTCCTGAGACACGCACAAGAATGCATGGATAGATTTAGAGCACGAGGTTATGAAGAACGTACCTTGCAAGAAGCCTTTAGTAGGGTTAAAAGCATACCAAGAGAGCAACTATTTAAAAGCAAAAATAAGATAACTGAAGGTGGCAAATTCAGAATGATCACGATTTTTTCTGAAGAGGCAGGGGAGTTGAAAAAGATCTTCAAGAAAAATTGGAACCTCCTAAAATTAGATCCGGTAATAGGAACGGACATTCCGTCCCAACCGTTACTTACCTTTAGAAAAGCGAGATCACTGAGAGATACACTCACAAACAGTTATCAGGGTAAAAAGTCATCAGAGCAGTTATCTACTAGCCTGCAAGGATTCTTTCCCTGCGGCAAGTGCAAGGCGTGCTCGAGTAGCAAAAAAGTCTCATCATACAGGATACCAGGGATAAACCAACCTAGAAAGATCAAAAAGTTTTTGACATGCAGCACACCGTACACAGTGTACTGTTTGGTTTGTCCCTGTGAACTCCAATATATTGGAAGCACTATTCATGAGACAAAAAAGAGAGTCCTGGAACATACTAGGGCCATAAAAAATTGTGACATGACATATCCGGTAGCCCGGCACTTTCAACAGAAACATAAGAGTGACAGGGATCTGCTCAGATTTTGTATATTAGATCATGTCCCAGCACACCCTAGGGGGGGTGATAGATTGATGATGTTGCGAAGACTAGAGTCTCGCTACATCATTGATTTACAAACCAGGCACCCGGAAGGGATGAACACCCATGAAGAATTAGCGGTGCATCTGGGAAAATAAAAGGTATATGAATTAATGATCTATGATTTCAGGACTATGAGTGTAATTGAAAAGAAAGAAAAAAGAAAGTATGTACATGTATTATAAAGATTGTATTTATATGCGGGCATATATTTGTTATAATTAGAAAAAATGTATGAATTCTGTACTGACATGGCCCATTCAGGGCGAGATTGAAGGACTGATATATGAACAGCTCGCTAAGGGGTTGCAAGCCCATCCAGGGCTTTATTGAATATTGGGCAGCATTGGAATGAAATTCAATATAATGTTCAACAATGAAAATGAATGATTTGATTAAGTTTCGTTTTTGCAACAATATAGCAATTTGAAAACTGTTGATCTAAGGGCATATGTAAATGCAAAAGACCAGGTTAAGATGGCGCCCACAACTTTGTGGAACAGTCCTCTCTCTATGTCGTACACTGTAATGTGATGTTGTAATAAAAATGGCCGCCTCAGACGAGCATTTTTACCATCGAAGAAGGCAAAACGCCGAAACGCGTCTGGTCGCTGTGGGTTTTGAAATAAACTATGAACCCGCTCCTGTGAGTGCTTTCTCTTTTCTTCTAAATACGAGGCGAGTCAGAGCTTCAATTTACTGCGGGAGGCACCGCCCGCGAAAGCACCCGTTCTTCGAGTGCGCGAAGTAGGTGCAAACCGAGGTAGCTTTGATATATATTTATATATATATATATATATATATATATATGGTCAAGTCGAAGCTGTAGTGCCGAAACACGTAGACAGTCCATGTCTCTGCACTGATGGTGATTTGAAATAAATATTGGAAAAAGGAAGCACTTGCCTGGATCAACTTACTTCATGGTGCCGTGGACTCCTGTTCCTTGATGAGGAAGCGCTGGTGAATTTGAGAATATATACATATATATATATCAAACCTTTACTCCTCCTTAAGAAAAGATTGTCCGGGCCACTTGCAGTTACAAAACGTGTTTATTGAGGAAGGTTTTGCTCGACGTGTTTCGCAGGAAGAACCCGCTTTCTCACGTTCTTCATAACCTCGTGAGAAAGCGGGTTCCTCCTGCGAAATACGCTGAGCGAAACCTTCCTCAATAAACACGCTTTTGTAACTGCAAGTGGCCCGGACAATCTTTTCTTAAGGAGGAGTAAAGGTTTGATCTGAGGGGATTCGCTATCCCGTCCGAGGCCCGCCACTGGAAGCGGCAGGGGTCCTAAGCGATTTTGTGTGCTGGATATATATATATATATATATATATATATATATATATATATATATATATATATCCACTCCACTCCTTCAAAGAACGAGTAAGGCCACAGCTGGGGAACGTTTGGGAAGCGCTTTATTTGGCTGCACATACAACGGAAAATGCAATCTTTTCCTATGGCGGATGCATTTCGGCGTTCTTAGCCTCTTCAGCGCTAGGTGCATGTGCTTGTGTGGATAAGCGTAAGGGAGGCAGATATGTCCTGCAACCTCCCCCACAGACCGCAGCTCCTCCCACTATAATGACCTCATGTTGCATACACCTTCCTGTAGTCCGCTTAATGTTCGGCGCCTACAAGGTCCAGCATGCCACAGCAATGCATAGAAAGGTATCGCAGGAGTAAAGTGGGGAACACTTATTACAGCGTCTGTGACGATAAAGCCATGCCCAAAAGTACATGTGCGCAGCTGCGCTACCTCCAGTCCCCATACCGCTTTAACCAACGTAGTTCAGAAATCCTTATATATATATATATACTACCTACTGCCAGGGCCTATTATCCATAGGAAAATCGCAACATTCTATTTGGAATACCTTTGGCGTCGATTGATGAATCTTCTTGAAATTTTCCAAGCTTTTGGCCAGCTCAGTTCCGGGGTGATTGGTGAAGCGGGGGCCGAGGAAAAAGGGGGTTCAAAATGTGTTTTCCCCATACAATTTTCCATAGGACCTTTAGCCGTGGCTACAGCCCGAACGGCTGAACGGAATAACACCAAATTTGGCAGAGAGGTAGTCCTCAGTTCCAACTTGTGTCTTTCGTTTATCTGGTGTCAATCTGTACAGTAGTTTTTTAAAAAATTACAGTTAAAGTCATTTATATATCTATGGGCGCGGTGGATCCGCAGATTGCGCGAGGATTGGCCTTGTAAGATAAGTGCATCGTCCCAATAACGCGTTGAATTCTAATTGGCTGTCAAGCGGTTGTAAACATTCGAAATCAGGAACTGTTGGCAGCCATTTTGTGCCTCGGTAGAAGCGAGGCTGAGGAAGTCAGTGAAATATGTGTGCAAAATGTGAAAAGGGGGGAGGGTAGACACACCCTGACCAACTAGGCCTGCTCAGGGGGTCACATGAGTACCCGTAGGGCCAAAAAAGTAAAATAGAATTTTTCTTGTTAAAAAAAAGTCGCGGAATGCGCGTAAGATCCACGCATTTTGCCGTCGAAAAAAAAGAAGCATGTATTTTTGAGATATACATCAAACTTATGTGTATGGATGTTGGGTGGCTCTAAAAAGAGCCCTTGTGTTTTTTGAGAGATTTTAGTAGTTACAAGTAAGTACTGATGCAGAGTTTAAAGTTCATGAGGAAGACTCCGCTCCTTCCATTCTGTAAAATGTACAGCATCTCTCCTATCGATGCCATGCATATTGAAACGCAGATTTTTGTGGTATATGAACACCATTCTTTAGTCTCGGAGAAAAGTAGAAACAGATTTATTCACATTTTTTCCTAGCTTTCTCAATCTGTGGACAAAAAAGATTGGAGTAGTTCCATTTCAACCTTTGTCATATGTTAGAATACGCAAAGGGAGTTTGGGGGAAAAGTGAAATTAAAACAGAAAAGTAATGATTGGTTGTTTGACAATATTCTACACAGAAAACTAGGGTGCATGATTCTTATTGGGTATCAGAACATGATTGAAAATAACAATACTAGGATAAGGTAGTATATTGAGAAGTCAAGCACACTTGTTTTTTTTAGGAACATTGTGTGATGAACTTTTGCGTTCTTCGGAAGCCAGTATTGCTTTTTTGCATGGGTAGATGCTAATTTGTATATGGAAATGCAATCTGCTTTGGATTTTGAAAGTGAGAACAGATTTCACTGCTCTGTCTTTCAAAATGCAAACTATGTTTGCTATTGGAGGGCGGGAGTCGTGAGAGTCCCGCTCTGTCAAAGCAAACAGCAGTATACCGGTGGTAGGCACCCCGCGACACTGCAGGAGCCAGTTGTAGTAGTTTCCAGGGCCCTCGAGGGCACCAGGCAGAGGGCCATGCAGTCTGCCTCCCGTAATACACACATTCCCATGGGTGGTGATTTCAGGAGCTTGAGGGGGGTCGTTGAGGCCCACATACTTGTAATTTTGTAGGGGGGTTGGATGCGAAAGTGGTCCAAGGGGGTTGTAAATCTGGTACACAGTGTTTTGTTTTACTTTGCTTTAATTTCTGTCATGTAGAGGATCCAGGGTAAATAGAACGGTTTCTGTACAGCCAGTAACTTTTAAGCGCAAATAAATGTGGAGATAGGGGACAGCCCTGACGTGTGCCACGGGCAATGGAGAAGGGAGTTGATTTGCAGCCATTGACCCTCACCGCTGCAGTGGGGGAGGCATATAAGCAACTGATCCAGCGGATAAAGTTATCTCCAAAACCGAAGGCACGCAGGACAGCGAATAAATACTCCCAATCAACGCGGTCAAATGCCTTCTCCGCATCAATTCGAGAGCAAGAAGGCTTGGGTGCGCGATCTGTGTACAAGGTCGAGATGTAGTAGTTGCTTTGTGTTATCCCCTCTTTGCCGCGTTGGTAAAAAACCAGACTGGACAGGGTCTATAATATCGTCTATAAGTGGGCTCAGGCATTAGGCTAAGATACCCGCAAACAATTTTGCATCAATATTAAGGAGCGAGATTGGGCAGTATGACCCACATTCTTTGGTTTCTTTCCCAGGTTTAAGGATCACAGAAATGGCAGCCTCAGACATGGTAGGCATTACTTCTCCGGAGTCTAAAAAGGAGTTAAAAAGCTGTGTTAAAAGGGGAGCCAGCTCCGTGGAAAATGTTTTATAAAACACCGCCGGGAAGACATCCAGGCCCAGAGATTTTGCAACTTTTAGCCACGCTATCTCCGATATGACCTCTTCAATACAATATCGCAGGAGCTCAAATATTTCCCAGGATCATGGGTGTCGCCCTTCACTTAAAAGCGGTGATAAAACTGAAGTAAGGCATCGACAATGCGGCCATCTGTGGTATATTCCACCCCTGTCTGGTCCGGTATGGTTTGGATTGCAGACCTCTGCACCTGCGCTCGCAGCCTATGCGCTAACATCCTCCCACACTTATCTCCACTGGGGTAGAATTTGTGCCGCAGTCTCAGGAGATATTAGCACACAAATCCAAATCACAGACAGGATAAATCAGCTACAGTATAATAAAGGTAGAGAAAAAGAAGAATGCTCATATGTAAAAGACAATATTTGAAAAATTATCACAAATGTATTACATATTATGAAACATTTAAGATAGTAGCGCTCAATACAGTATGCTGGTGTACAAACAATACATATCACAAACCAGACAAGTGGCAAACAAAAAAACACATCTTACAAAAAAGGAACAACATATACAAAATGAATGTCTCCTCCGTTAGTTTTATGGCCACATATGTGTTGACAGCGTTTCGACCACTGTAAAATTACACGGTCATCATCAGGACTATGATTTACAATGAGCGTCACAAACAATTCTATTTAAAAGAGCAATTCAACTTTATTTCCTTTAAGTTTGACAAAGAAGAATTCCAAAATATCATTAAAATGGGCGAGTGTGACTTCAACCCGTCCCAGAGAATGGTTAGTTTCAAATTGGTCGCATCTATCCTAATAAATAGGAAGATAATGTCCAGAGCCAGGTGAATAAGTCATAAATCACCAAAGTACCTCCACACTGCAATAGGCGAGCACGTCCATACCACAGCCGCAGAATCAGGAAGGTATTTTCAGCAAATTGCTTCTTGAACCACTGTTAGGATTATACACTGACTGCCCCTGGTTCAGGTGTGGTGGGCTGCCCCTGTGGCTGGTAATGGCAGTCTCAGGAGAGCATGCTCATCTCTATCTAGGTCCAGATGCTTCAGCATGTGCCGCCGTGTTTCCAACTCCCTCCAAACTCTCAGCGCTTTGGTTCGCTTGTGAACTGCTCCAGTTCTCCGGCCTCCTTTTCTAGTTCCGCTCTTTTCTCCTTGCGCAGTCGCACGAAGGATGCCACACCACGATAAATTCACCCCTCACAACCAGTTTCAATGCCTCCCATACCGCCGCGAGGGACATGCCCTTCTGGTCATTCTCAGAGAGGTAGTGTACAATAGTATCACGGATCCGAGAGGTGACTTCCTCAGAGTGAAGAAGGGATTCACGGAGGCGTCAGCCCGTTGGGGGTTGAGCGCAAGTATCGTGCTGGGAGCAGGACTGAAATGAGGGCATGATCTGAGAGGGAGCGGGGGTGATTTCTGCATCGGGGGAGAAGAGATGGGGAGGCTAAAAAGTGATCTAGACGTGCATATGTTTCGTGTGCAGCCGAAAAGTAGGTACAATCGCGCTCATTTGGGTGTTGCATACGCCACACATCACACAGCCCACAATCGGACAACCATTGTTTCCCATCCTGTGACAGCACTCCTGCCTGATTATACCTCTGCCCTGATCTGTCCAGTTCTGTATCCATGACAACATTGAAGTCCCCCCCGATTAAAAGCACCGAATCAGGGGAGGCAAGCACCTCGGACAGAGCTAGGCGCAAAAAGGTCTCCTGCCGCTCATTCAGCGCGTATAAGGATCCTATTGTCAAATGTGTGTCTCTCCCTTGGATCCTCACAGCCAATAGCCTGCCCTTAATTTCAGACACCGTGGACACTACTTTGCATTGTGAACGTGAACTAAAGAGGATCGCCACACTATTCTTCTTGGACGGCCCTAGGACCATATCTGCTGTGGGAAGCGTCTATCCCTCATAAGTCTGGTGTCTTTAGCTAAGAGGTAGGTCTTGGAATATTTAGTAGATGCGTAGCTGACTGTATAAGTGAGTGATTCAACATGTCTTAGTGAATGCATGGGTTAGTGACTAATCTGTGTGAATGTCTATATCAGTCTTTCAGTTGCTGTGTAAGTAGCTGCATGGGTTGGTGAGTAGCTACATGACTGTCTATATGGGTTAATGATTGGTTGTCTGAGTACCTGTATGGTGCCTGAGTCTCTGTGTGGGTGAGTATGCGGTGTGTGACTCCCTGCATGGAAGTGTGAGTGGGTGATTCACTGGGTGTATGGGTTCATGAGTGCATCTGTGAGGGGCTGTATGGGTGGGTGAGTATGTGTATGGTTGTGTTGGTTAGTGAATGGATGTCTCAGTGGTACATGTCTGAGTAACCACATATGTGAAAGGCAGTATATGTGAATGTTGGAGTACGTAAGTGACTATATCTGAGAGTGAGTGATTGTGAGAGTGGCTGTATGGATGAGTGTGTGCTTGTGTCAGTGATTGTAGAAGAGAGTAAGTATGTGTTGGTATCTGTATGAATTTGTGAGGTGGTATGTGTATAACTGTATAATGAGTAAATCTCAGTGTGATTGATTTTTTGGGTGACTGACTAGGTGTGTGAGTAACTCTATCGGTGAGTGGCGCCGTGTAAGTATTTGTATAGGTGTATGAGTGCATATATCAGTGGCTGTATTGATGAGTGACTGTGTGTAAGAGTGTCTGTATGGGTGAGTGGATGTGTGTGTAGACCTATGAATCAGTGAGTGGGTATGTACTAACTGGTATTGGTGTGTCTATGGTTTCGTGAATGGTAGTGTGTATTTTAGAGTAGGTGAATGAAAGGTTATATTAGGATGTGAGGAGGTGCATCACAGATTAAGTGGATGATGTCATCAGTGATGTCATTTGAGATGTCATCAGTAATGTCATCAGTGATGTCACTGACCATGTCATGAGTGATGTAATATGTGACATCATCAGCAGTGCATTGCGGGGGCATGAGTTATAGTTATCTCAACTAACTATAACAGCTAAATTTCTCTGGTTTCGTATAAGTTAAATGTCCAACTAACTATAACGTCCCTGAAACCTGTGGTTTTTATCAGTGAATTTCCAAGGTTTTTTACATGCTAATTTCTAACTATAACTCCCCTGAATTTTTCAAAACTATTGGGGCTCTACAGTCAGCTCCTGTCTTGAAAGTTTCGGGGTGATTCGTCAAGGGGGTCCCAAACGCGTTTTCCCCATGTTAAATTCCATAGGAACTTTAGATAAAGCTGCAGCCCAATCTGCTGAATGAAATTACACCAAATTTGGCAAAAAGGTAGGCCTTGGTTCAGAAAGCAACCTTTTTTTAAATGGTATAAATCCATTTGGTAGTTCCTGAGAAATTAGAAAAAGGAAAAGTTTTGATATCTGTGGCGAGAAGAGTTAGCGAACCCTCCCGACCACGAGCTTTATTCTAATTGGCTGCCAACACCAAACCAGGAAGTATTGGCAGCCATCTTGTAACTTGGCAGAACCAAGTCACAAGAAAACAGAACAAAGAGGTTAAAAAATAATAAAAGGGGGCAGGGTAGAAACACCCTGGCCCCCTAGGCCTGCCCAGGGCCAGAAATCAATTTTTTTAAAATTATTTCGGCAGAAATCGTGTGGGAGTCGCAAATCCCATTGAATTTCCACGCCGGCCTCCATGGCCTTCAGACCCATAGGGGTGAGTAGTTTGTGCTTTACAAATACCGTATTGATGTACCTTCGCACTCCCTGTATAACACCACCTAAGCACCATATAGAAGTTACTGTGTTCCAAACAAAACTTCCTCCTACTATGTATAAAATATTGCAGATACTACTTGGACAGGTGTGGCACAGCGCCCAGAGCACATGACTTCACAGCATAGGACACACAGTTTTGGCTCAGGGTTTCATCCCAGAGTCCAGCAGCAGCTCAGTTTACCAGCATGAGAATCTAGACAATACCTCACATATGTTCCGTAACCCAGGACTTTAAGACCAGTAGGGGTCAGTAGTTTGTCCTAGTAGGTATAAACACATGCTGACACTACTTTCACAGGTGTGGTGCAACGGCCAGGGCACATGAGTTCACAACATAAGACACACAGTTTGGGCTCACACATTAATCGCCGAGTTCCGCAGAAGCTCACCTTAGCAGCATCAGACTCCAGGGAATACCTCACTTAATTTCTGTAGTCCAGCACGTTTAGACCGGTAGGTATGAGTAGTTCGCTTTGCACCTCTGTATAGCACACCCTAAACACCCCACAGAGGTTTCACCCTCCTCTTTCCTACTTTTTTCACTCTTTTTTCCCTTACTCGCTTCAACAGCATCACGAAATGGCTGCCAACACTTCCCAGTTGCAACCGCTCGCACCGCTCGCCGCCAATAAGCAGCAAGCTTGTACGCGTAACTCCTCAGCCAATCAGATGGCAGAATTCCCAAATATTGATATCTGTACATTTCGATATTTCTCCAAACCTACTGAACGGATTTACACCAAATAAACAAAAGCGTGCTTTCTAGACCAAGACCCTTCTCCCTGCCAAATTTGGGGTAATTCCGTTCACCCGTTCAACATGTAGCCTTGTCTACAGTTTCCTATGGAAATTGCATAAAGAAAACACGTTTTGGGACCCCCCTTTTTTTAGGCCCCCCTTGACGTATCACCCCCAAACTTTCAACATAGGAGTTGATATGTAAAAAGAATTGGTTTGGAAAATTTGCAAAAGATTCATCAGACACCGCCAAAGTTATAAGCAAAACAAAAAATGCTCTTCCTATGGAAACTTGGTCCTAACTATAACTACCTACTATGTTGTTTGTTTCAGTGAATTTCTAAGGTTTTTTAAATGATAATTTCTAACTATAACGTAGTAGTCGCGTTTGCAGAGTGGTGCAGAAAGGGGCCTGGGCCTCCGACCAGCGCTCAGGAATTCCGCTGCATAGGACATACAGGAGGTACCAGGAGGGCTACTTGGCCGCCAAAGTCCTTCAGGAGTAAAGTGGACTTCAACCCCCAACCAGTACTGCGCCAGGAGGTGCGTTTCCAGAGTGGTGGAGAAAGGTGAGCGTAGCATCTGAAGACCTCTTAGCAATCCCACTGTGTGGGACTTATTGGAGGTAACAGGAGGGGTAGTTGGCCCCCAAGGTCAACCTTGAGGGCCAACTAACCCTCCTATCACCTCCAGTAAGTGCCACACAGCAGGATTGCTAAGTTCTCATAGCAGGCCACGCCTCCTTTCCCCACCACTCTACAAACGCACTTACTGGTGTGCTCTTGGATGGGGCTTAAAGTCCTCTTCGCTGCTGGGAGTCCTTAGAGGCCAACTAGCCTACCTGATACCGTCAGTATGCCGCCAGGTAGTGGGAGTGCTGAGCGGTGGACACAGGCAACGCCCCCTTTCTCCACCGCTCTGCAAACACGCCTCCTGGTGTATTCTGGGTTGGGGGATTAAGTGCCCTTGAATCCTGAGGGTTCCAGTGGGGCTTACTGGAGGTACTAGCCCACCAGGTACCT
Source organism: Lissotriton helveticus (assembly GCF_964261635.1). Taxonomy (NCBI): domain Eukaryota; kingdom Metazoa; phylum Chordata; class Amphibia; order Caudata; family Salamandridae; genus Lissotriton; species Lissotriton helveticus. The sequence continues at coordinate 397,325,050 of NC_136070.1, read as the reverse complement.
CCAGTAAGCCCCACACAGCTGGATTGCTGAGAGTGGTCAGAGGCCATGCCCCCTTTTTACACCACTGTGCAAATTTGCCTCCTGGGGCGTTTTGCCACATGGAAAAATAAAAAACCACGCTAAAACGAATTTGACTCGGCATCGTTTGTTTATTAACAATGGACTGTTTTGATAATATATAGAAGTATATCTATATATATATATATATATATATAGAGATATATATATATATATATATATATATATGCATATATTTATTGCCTTTTGGCATTTGCTAGTAGGCGATTCTAGTTAGGACCATGTTTCCATAAGGAAAGTGTTTTATGACTTGCCTATATCTTTGGCGCCGGCTGCCGCATCTTCACTAAGTTTTTCAAAAAGAGTACCCCGGCAATTCTTGTTATGCATGAAACGTTTTGGTGCGATCCGTCAAGCTGGTGCCAAGAAAAAAGGGGGGGGTCAAAAACATGTGTTTCCTATGTTAATTCCCATAGGAAGTTTAGACACAACTATAACCTGAACTAGTGAACAGAATTACACCAAATATGGCAGAAATGTAGCTGTTGGTCCAGAAAGTAACCTTTGTATAACTTGGTTTATATGTGTTCAATAGTTTTGTAAATATTAAGGGAAATTTAGATTTTTCACAGCCTGCTGGGCAGAAAACCTGGATTTTATTAAGGACACGGAGGCCAATATTATGCAAAGCTCCTTTATTGCCACAGCTCTGCAGCAACAATTGAATAGACCTTCAATGACCATTCCGAAGAGATGAAGAGTCCCTCTATGACCAGGTATCTTCCTTCTTTGTTGCTGCTGCTCAGAAAGATAAGTACTGCCTTTTCAAGCCTGGCACTTTTACTTATGATTTCATTATTTCTAGCACTGCCTATTGTATGACTGGTGTTTTTATAATGTCTGACTGATGTAGAGGCCTTGTAATGTCTGATTGATGTGTTTTTTGGTACATTTTATAACAATGTGTTTTTCCCTGATGATATACCTTCAGCTGGGGCAGCTTTGTGAGTCTTACTATAACCATTGATTACTTATTATGGGCCCTAGAGCCCCTCCCAAATTAATATCTTTACCTTCCTCTCCGGTTTTATTTCAAACCGGATTGCTTTCTAGCTAAAATCTGTCGGGCCTTTTGAATTGGCTTTACCAGCTGTGTGTTCCTACGCGCTCGCTCACTCGAGAACACATGAGCGCTTACCTTTACTCCTCTGCTTCGCGTCTCACACGACTCTCCGTCCGTCACCCTCACACGGCCGGACCACACTTTTAACCCGGGTCCTGCGGCCGCAACGATACATTTTTTGTCTCTGCTCCCGTGGGTGGCATGATGCCTAAGCACGAAGGGAGATTAGAGAAAAGGATGCTAGCGAACAGTCACGCACGCTCGCCTACGTGCGTGACGGCCATTTTGCGTCTTTGGGCTGATGTTATTTCGGCATATGGGGTAGGCATTTAGACAGATTGGGATTAGCTCAATTGTCAGTTTCAACACGCCGGTGAACACACTAACGATCATTGCGAGGATCAACTGTTGGCTTGACTGGGTTCACTCCTTAAACCCACATTTCATCACTCCTACATTCTACTACAGCACCTTTCTCCCAAGCAACGCCTTACTCGGTAGGATCATTCTTTTACCGTTATTGAGCATGGACCAGAGATCCATCAGGATAGGTCTGTTAGTGATTTTTCTAGCAATACTTTTTCAAGACTCCTGGCTGAGTATGTAAAGTCATGGAGGTCAAGGACTGTTATATTTGCGTGAAATTGCCTGCTTCTGTTTCAGAGGGTGTGACATACAATATGCTTCCTCTTACTTATAAAGAAAAAACAATATCCCAAAAGGTATAAATGAAAGGACAATTTGTATTGCATGCGCAAAGCATTACATGGATCAAAGAAAGGAGACACTTATTCAAAATAAATTAGTTTTCAAAATTAATTTGTTCTATTTTGATATTCATCAGAAGAGAGGGAACATTTTATAAAGACATAATTATGTACAGCACAAAATACAATAATTCAAATGACAACCGAAGAGACTTGGTGCTCAATATGTACAAGTGATATGTGGCGACGCAAGTGCAAAGGTGAACAGCGATGGACGGCGCAAAGTGAACAAAGTGAGGAATTTCCAGTGAATAGCTCAAAGATGTGCCATAGAATCAGTGACTTTTAATAATGTAGTTCGCCATTTTAATGGAGTCACGGCCAGATGCGCCTATAGTTTGCGCTGTAGGGTCGACGACGTTTCGGTCCTTATACAATGTGGACCATCTTCAGGACGAGGTTGTCTCGTTTTTGGAGTGCTGTGGGGTAAGAGGAGACAGGGTTAGGGTCCCCGAACTTAAATATCCCAAGTGATGGGGCAGGGTAAGAGGGCAAGGATACGTGAAGGGCGGAAAAGTGGGACAGGACAAACGTAGGGGAGAGGGAGGGGAACCAGGCTCGGAGGGACAACCAGCATAAACTAATGGTGCATGCAGAGTTCGCTAATGTAAATTAATGATGCATGCGGAGTTTATAGGGTGGTAGGTGTCCTATAAGCCAAGGAGCTGTCTCCCAAGCCATAGAGAATTAAGTGGCCATGTTAGATTGAGATTGGTTGCACTGGCTCCAAAGCAATTTTAAAAGGGCGGTCGAATATTTCGAGTATAAGTGCCCCGATAAGAGAACCTAGCATCAGGAGTGGGAGAAGCAGGGGACGTTTGACGGTGGAATTCAGGCGAATTCCGAATTGGTCTTACCTGCAAGTTAGTGATTTAACAGCCCTGATCCATAGAATCCGGCGAGATTCAGTTGGCAGCCCGGGAGCTAAAACAAGACGGAGAGGTATTTTAAGTACATTGGGTCCTTGTGGGGTCAAGAGTACACAGCGGCAGTGTAAAACATTTACCTTAGTCTTCTGGCGGGTCAGGATGGACGTCGCGAGCGAATCGCGGTAAAGTTTTAACAGCCAGGGAGCTAAAATCAGACGGAGAGGTATTTTAAGTATATTAGGTCCCAGTGGGGTCAAGAGTGCACAGCGGCAGTGTGAAACATTTACCTTAGTCTTCTGGCGGGTCAAGATGGACGTCGCGAGCGAATCGCGGTAAAGTTTTGACAGCCAGGGACCTACAATTGAAATGGACCCGTTAGCCCCAGGGTTGTATCTTAAAAGGAAGCAAACAGAAGACCAAACAAGCGTCTCGGTTACTTGGAAAATACCCGGTCCGGGAACGCAATTAATCTGTTTGAGCAGCCCAGCCAAGGGTTAGGGAGCCTCTGAGTTAGCGTATGGATCACTAACAGGGTCAAACGCGGAAGCGAAGGGGAAGTAACTAGAGGGTGTGGAATGGTGACGGCGGGGGGGCATGGTCAGGGGCAAGTGAGCGTGGTCAGGCAGGGCGAAGGGGAGGTGGTGTGAAACAAGCTTGCGGGTGACAATTAAGCATATGAAATAAACAGGTGTTTTTTCAACAGACTACTCGCATAGTTTCAGCACATGCGATACATGGTATATCAATTTGCCGAAGGATTTGGCAAGAGTGTAATATTTACATGTATGTCTGAGAATACATGTACCAAAACAAACATTCAGTATATTACATATATATATATATATATATATATATATATATATATATATATATATAGTAGTACCCATCGCCTTTACAGTAGTATTCATGAAAGAGTTCAGATTGTTCAATATTAAAAGCCCAGATATCCACTGATAACTCTAGAAATAATAGATATTCCCCATAAGAAGTCGTTTAAAGGGAATGCCAAAGATAAAAGTAATGGGACATTATTGGAATTAAAGTGGAGGACCTGTATAGTCAGAATAGCTACATGGAAATAGTATTGCTCCACTCTTCAACGGTGTTTAAACCGGAATTTATAGAGTTACATAGTGTCATCCATTTGCATTCTGCTCTATTTAGAAGGATCTTGATGTCTCCCCCTCGAGAAGGGAGAGAGGGTTTGTCAATCACTTGCCACCTGATATCTGTGTCTTTATGACCGAGGTACAGGAAATGTGAAACCAGGGGGGCAGTAAGCACTTTACAGTTAATCCTGCTTTTATGCTGGATAATCCTTTGCTTTATCATTTGGGTAGTCTGCCCTATGTAGATGAGATTGCAGGGACAGGAAATGGCGTAGATTACATTCTGTGTCCTGCAATTTGTATGGTATTTCAATTTGTAAGTCTGTTCTTTATTAGTAAAGACCTTGGTATTTCGGGTCAGTTCACATACGCTACAGTTTTGACATTTATAATGTCCCACCACTGGATCCAATCCCCAAGCAGCTGTAATGGTATGTCTTTCAGTGGTAGATTGTGGCCATGTAATGGCATGTACCAAGTGTCTTGCGATATTTCGGCCGCGTTGGTAAGAGAACAGGGGAAGTTCCATGAATGGTTCATGTGCTCGGAGTATTGGCCAGTTTTTCTTTATGATTTTACTGACTTCATTGCTATGTGGCCTGAACTTCGACACAAAGGGGATTCTGTTCATAGTTTTTTTCGGTTGTGGTGAGAGCAGCGTATCTCTATGACAATACCATGCTCTTTTTTTGGCTTGAGAAACCAGGCGTCGTGGGTAGCCTCTGTGGATAAGTTTTTTTGTGAGGACATCAGCCTCCTTGAAGTAGTCCTTTCGCCATTTGCAATTACGTCGTATGCGTAAGAATTGTCCATAGGGCAATCCTTCCCATAACCCTCGTGGATGGTAGCTGGAGTAGGCTAAAAGCGTATTTTTCTCCGTGGGCTTTCGAAAGAGGGTAGTGCCAAGTTTCCCGTCTTCAGCAAGGATAGTGACATCCAGAAATGGAAGGTCGTTGGTTTTATTCTCACTCGTGAATCTGAGATGTTCCAGGGTCTGATTGAGCCATGTTGTGAAGGTATTCAAGGTGAGATTGTCTCCGCTCCAAATCAGTAGAACATCGTCGATATATCGACGCCATAAAAGTATATTGGACAGATATGGGTTGATAGGGTTGAGAATTACTGATTTCTCCAGGTCGTGAACGAACATTATCGCAAAATTTGGGGCAAAACATGCACCCATAGCCACCCCCTTGATTTGCAAGTAATAGGTGTCATTATATAGAAAATAGTTATTTTGTAGGGCGATCCGCAATAAGGACATGATGAAATCAGTAGGTATTTTGGTTGGTTGTGGTCTAGAGAGAAGAAGTGTTCGTATCACAAGAAGACCCTCATCATGTGGAATGTTAGTATAGAGGGATTCAATATCCATACTGACTAGTAGTTGGGATGTAGTTTCGAAGGGTCTGCCTTCGATTGTATTGATTAGGTCGGTGGTATCACGAATGTAGGTATCGGTGCAAGGGACAAATTCCTTTATGACAGCGTCAATATATTTTCCCAGCGGTTCCAAGATGGACCCACACCCGGATACTATCGGGCGTCCTGGTGGATTAAGTTGATCTTTATGTATCTTGGGCAACACATACAGTACAGGGGTCCTCGGACTGGGATTGTTCAAAAATTCAAATTCTTTCTTTGTAATGATGTTAAGTTCCTTTGCTTCATTTGTAACCGTCAGTATTTTCAATTTGATGTCTTCCAATGGGTCTTTCGAGAGTGGTTTGTAGTGGTTCCTGTTCGAAAGTTGTCGCTGTATTTCTTGGTCGTACTTGTTAGGACCTATCACCACAATTCCACCGCCCTTATCCGCCGGTTAATGACGATATCTGTGTTATTTTTCAAAGAGAGAAGAGCTTGTTTTTCAACCAAAGGAAGGTTGTATGGTGTGAAATAGGGTTTGGATTTAAGATTCATAACATCTCTCATCACTAGGTGTTCAAATGTGAGAATCTCCGGGGGCATTGAGTTTGAAGGGGGATTGAATGAAGAAGGCGGTCGGAAGGAAGAGATGATGGGATATGGGGAATCCTGTTTGTCCATGAAGAATTGTTTGAGTCTAATCCGTCTGAAGAATTTTAGTAAGTTCATTTGTAGTTCCAAGAAGTCTGTGCGTTCAGTTGGCACAAATGTGAGGCCTCTAGAAAGGAGGGAGGTTTCTTCTTGACTAAGACAATAGTCTGACAGATTAAAGATAGGTATTGCAAGATCGCCATTCCCTTCAGGTTCAAGGTTGTTTACTGTGGGGGCCCCCATTGGTAGTAACAATTGCGTGTTTGGCGGTCCCCTGCAAATGTTGGTTGGTATTGTCTGTTTCTTGCGGAGCGGTTTTGGGGTGGCGGTTGGCCGCGGCCCCGGGCTAAAAAACCACTTGGTAATAGTGGTTGTGGTCTGTTGTTGCTCCCAGATGTACTTGGGCCCTGGCCCGGATCGGAATCTTCGGCAGAAGTGTTAGAGGACTCTGAGAATGTAATCCGTTGATTATTTCGAAATTGTCCCCAATTACGTGTTCTTGCTGAGGTGAAAGGAGTATTGTAGAATTCATCTTTTAGATAAGGATAGGTTTGTTCCACCTGATAGTATTTGATATCCTTCTCAATTTTATTCACCTTTTTGTTGTATTCAAAAGTATTGAAGGTAGCAATAGTAGAGGCGATTTTTTCCAATAGATTCTTGGCGTCAGTCAGAGATGGATCCGCTAGGATCAGTTTTTCCAATTCTGCTATTTCTTCCAGTTCACGGCGACTGTGCTCAATGGCCGTGTCGATGCCCAGAACCATCCAATGCCTAGAGCAGGTGGTAGCTAAATGGCTGAACTTATTACGAAAAACAGGATCTGTGGTGAAAATAGCAGGGGTATTGCGAATTTGTAATCCTACCGGGATCACTCCTGATCTAAGGTAATCTGTCAACATGCGAGCATGTAAATCTGTACAGATTTGTTTTTTCTTTAATTGTTCAAGCTTGTCTAAATTTGCCCTAGAGGAGTTGGAAGTGGGAGTGGATATGGGTAAGGTAGCTGTCCCTGAGAGGAGGGAGGGGCCAACCATCAACGATTGAATGTACTCTTCTGAGTAGGTTAAGGTCTCCTTAGACATCGTATGTGTACTGATAAGTGGCACACCGAGGGGATCTAATGAATTAGATCTAAAATTATACACCACAAGGGTGTGGACTCTCGCAGCTCAGCAGCTGCTCACAATCTTGTAGAGAAAACAGGAGTGTGACCCATAAACCAAATGGGATTGGGGTTCAAAGTTATAAAGAAAAAACAATATCCCAAAAGGTATAAATGAAAGGACAATTTGTATTGCATGCGCAAAGCATTACATGGATCAAAGAAAGGAGACACTTATTCAAAATAAATTAGTTTTCAAAATTAATTTGTTCTATTTTGATATTCATCAGAAGAGAGGGAACATTTTATAAAGACATAATTATGTACAGCACAAAATACAATAATTCAAATGACAACCGAAGAGACTTGGTGCTCAATATGTACAAGTGATATGTGGCGACGCAAGTGCAAAGGTAAACAGCGATGGACGGCGCAAAGTGAACAAAGTGAGGAATTTGCAGTGAATAGCTCAAAGATGTGACATAGAATCAGTGACTTTTAATAATGTAGTTCGCAATTTTAATGGAGTCACGGCCAGATGCGCCTATAGTTTGCGCTGTAGGGTCGACGACGTTTCGGCCCGTATACAATGTGGACCATCTTCAGGACGAGGTTGTCTCGTTTTTGGAGTGCTGTGGGGTAAGAGGAGACAGGGTTAGGGTCCCCGAACTTAAATATCCCAAGTGATGGGGCAGGGTAAGAGGGCAAGGATACTTGAAGGGCGGAAAAGTGGGACAGGACAAACGTAGGGGAGAGGGAGTGGAACAAGGCTCGGAGGGACAACCAGCGTAAACTAATGGTGCATGCAGAGTTCGCTAATGTAAATTAATGATGCATGCGGAGTTTATAGGGTGGTAGGTGTTCTATAAGCCAAGGAGCTGTCTCCGAAGCCATAGAGAATTAAGTGGCCATGTTAGATTGAGATTGGTTGCACTGGCTCCAAAGCAATTTTAAAAGGGCGGTCGAATATTTCGAGTATAAGTGCCCCGATAAGAGAACCTAGCATCAGGAGTGGGAGAAGCAGGGGACGTTTGACGGTGGAATTCAGGCGAATTCCGAATTGGTCTTACCTGCAAGTTAGTGATTTAACAGCCCTGATCCATAGGATCCAGCGAGATTCAGTTGGCCGCCCGGGAGCTAAAACAAGACGGAGAGGTATTTTAAGTACATTGGGTCCTTGTGGGGTCAAGAGTACACAGCGGCAGTGTAAAACATTTACCTTAGTCTTCTGGCGGGTCAGGATGGACGTCGCGAGCGAATCGCGGTAAAGTTTTAACAGCCAGGGAGCTAAAATAAGACGGAGAGGTATTTTAAGTATATTAGGTCCCAGTGGGGTCAAGAGTGCACAGCGGCAGTGTGAAACATTTACCTTAGTCTTCTGGCGGGTCAAGATGGACGTCACGAGCGAATTGCGGTAAAGTTTTGACAGCCAGGGACCTACAATTGAAATGGACCCGTTAGCCCCAGGGTTGTATCTTAAAAGGAAGCAAACAGAAGACCAAACAAGCGTCTCGGTTACCTGGAAAATACACGGTCCAGGAACGCAATTAATCCGTTTGAGCAGCCCAGCCAAGGGTTAGGGAGCCTCTGAGTTAGCGTATGGATCACTAACAGGGTCAAACGCGGAAGCGAATGGGACGTAACTAGAGGGTGTGGAATGGTGACGGCGGGGGGGCGTGGTCAGGGGCAAGTGAGCGTGGTCGGGCAGGGCGAAGGGGAGGTGGTGTGAAAGAAGCTTGCGGGTGACAATTAAGCATATTAAAGAAACAGGTGTTTTTTCAACAGACTACTCGCATAGTTTCAGCACATGCAATACATGGTATATCAATTTGCCGAAGGATTTGGCAAGAGTGTAATACTTACATGTATGTCTGAGAATACATGCACCAAAACAAACATTCAGTATATTACATATACATATATATATATATATATATAGTAGTACCCATCGCCTTTACAGTAGTATTCATGAAAGAATTCAGATTGTTCAATATTAAAAGCCCAGATATCCACTGATAACTCTAGAAATAATAGATATTCCCCATAAGAAGTCGTTTAAAGGGAATGCCACAGATAAAAGTAATGGGACATTATTGGAATTAAAGTGGAGGACCTGTATAGTCAGAATAGCTACATGGAAATAGTATTGCTCCACTCTTCAACGGTGTTTAAATCGGAATTTATAGAGTTACAAAGTGTCATTCATTTGCATTCTGCTCTATTTAGAAGGATCTTGATGTCTCCCCCTCGAGAAGGGAGAGAGGGTTTGTCAATCACTTGCCACCTGATATCTGTGTCTTGATGACCGAGGTCCAGGAAATGTGAAACCAGGGGGGCAGTAAGCACTTTACAGTTAATCCTGCTTTTATGCTGGATAATCCTTTGCTTTATCATTTGGGTAGTCTGCCCTATGTAGATGAGATTGCAGGGACAGGAAATGGCGTAGATTACATTCTGTGTCCTGCAATTTGTATGGTATTTCAATTTGTAAGTCTGTTCTTTTTTAGTAAAGACCTTGGTATTTCGGGTCAGTTCACATACGCTACAGTTTTGACATTTACAATGTCCCACCACTGGATCCAATCCCCAAGCAACTGTAATGGTATTTCTTTCAGTGGTAGATTGTGGCCATGTAATGGCATGTACCAAGTGGCTTGCGATATTTCGGCCGCGTTGGTAAGAGAACAGGGGAAGTTCCATGAATGGTTCAGGTGCTCGGAGTATTGGCCAGTTTTTCTTTATGATTTTACTGACTTCATTGCTATGTGGGCTGAACTTCGACACAAAGGGGATTCTGTTCATAGTTTTTTTCGGTTGTGGTGAGAGCAGCGTATCTGTATGACAATGCCATGCTCTTTTTTTGGCTTGAGAAACCAGGCATCGTGGGTAGCCCCTGTGGATAAGTTTTTTTGTGAGGACATTAGCCTCCTTGAAGTAGTCCTTTCGCCATTTGCAATTACGCCGTATGCGTAAGAATTGTCCATAGGGCAATCCATCCCGTAACCCTCGTGGATGGTAGCTGGAGTAGGCTAAAAGCGTATTTTTCTCCGTGGGCTTTCGAAAGAGGGTAGTGCCAAGTTTCCCATCTTCAGCATGGATAGTGACATCCAGAAATGGAAGGTCGTTGGTTTTATTCTCACTCGTGAATCTGAGATGCTCCTGTGTCTGATTGAGCCATGTTGTGAAGGTATTCAAGGTGAGATTGTCTCCGCTCCAAATCAGTAGAACATCGTCGATATATCAACGCCATAAAAGTATATTGGACAGATATGGGTTGATAGGGTTGAGAATTACTGATTTCTCCAGGTCGTGAACGAACAAAATCGCAAATTTGGGGCAAAACATGCACCCATAGCCACCCCCTTGATTTGCAAGTAATAGGTGTCATTATATAAAAAATATTTATTTTGTAGGGCGATCCGCAATAAGGACATGATGAAATCAGTAGGTATTTTGGTTGGTTGTGGTCTAGAGAGAAGAAGTGTTTGTATCACAAGAAGACCCTCATCATGTGGAATGTTAGTATAGAGGGATTCAATATCCATACTGACTAGTAGTTGGGATGTAGTATCGAAGTTCTGTCTTCGATTGTATTGATTAGGTCGGTGGTATCACGAATGTAGGTATCGGTGCAAGGGACAAATTCCCTTATGACAGCGTCAATATATTTTCCCAGCGGTTCCAAGATGGACCCACACCCGGATATTATCGGGCGTCCTGGTGGATTAAGTTGATCTTTATGTATCTTGGGCAAGACATACAGTACAGGGGTCCTCGGACTGGGATTGTTCAAAAATTCAAATTCTTTCTTTGTAATGATGTTAAGTTCCTTTGCTTCATTTGTAACCGTCAGTATTTTCAATTTGATGTCTTCCAATGGGTCTTTCGAGAGTGGTTTGTAGTGGTTCCTGTTCGAAAGTTGTCGCTGTATTTCTTGGTCGTACTTGTTATGACCTATCACCACAATTCCACCGCCCTTATCCGCCGGTTTAATGACGATATCTGTGTTATTTTTCAAAGAGAGAAGAGCTTGTTTTTCAACCAAAGGAAGATTGTATGGTGTGAAATAGGGTTTGGATTTAAGATTCATAACATCTCTCATCACTAGGTGTTCAAATGTGAGAATCTCCGGAGGCATTGAGTTTGAAGGGGGATTGAATGAAGAAGGCGGTCGGAAGGAAGAGATGATGGGATATGGGGAATCCTGTTTGTCCATGAAGAATTGTTTGAGTCTAATCCGTCTGAAGAATTTTAGTAAGTTCATTTGTAGTTCCAAGAAGTCTGTGCGTTCAGTTGGCACAAATGTGAGGCCTCTAGAAAGGAGGGAGGTTTCTTCTTGACTAAGACAATAGTCTGACAGATTAAAGATAGGTATTGCAAGATCGCCATTCCCTTCAGGTTCAAGGTTGTTTACTGTGGGGGCCCCCATTGGTAGTAACAATTGCGTGTTTGGCGGTCCCCTGCAAATGTTGGTTGGTATTGTCTGTTTCTTGCGGAGCGGTTTTGGGGTGGCGGTTGGCCGCGGCCGCGGCCCCGGGCTAAAAAACCACTTGGTAATAGTGGTTGTGGTCTGTTGTTGCTCCCAGATGTACTTGGGCCCTGGCCTGGATCGGAATCTTCGGCAGAAGTGTTAGAGGACTCTGAGAATGTAATCCGTTGATTATTTCGAAATTGTCCCCAATTACGTGTTCTTGCTGAGGTGAAAGGAGTATTGTAGAATTCATCTTTTAGATAAGGATAGGTTTGTTCCACCTGATAGTATTTGATATCCTTCTCAATTTTATTCACCTTTTTGTTGTATTCAAAAGTATTGAAGGTAGCAATAGTAGAGGCGATTTTTTCCAATAGATTCTTGGCGTCAGTCAGAGATGGATCCGCTAGGATCAGTTTTTCCAATTCTGCTATTTCTTCCAGTTCACGGCGACTGTGCTCAATGGCCGTGTCGATGCCCAGAACCATCCAATGCCTAGAGCAGGTGGTAGCTAAATGGCTGAACTTATTACGAAAAACAGGATCTGTGGTGAAAATAGCAGGGGTATTGCGAATTTGTAATCCTACCGGGATCACTCCTGATCTAAGGTAATCTGTCAACATGCGAGCATGTAAATCTGTCCGGATTTGTTTTTTCTTTAATTGTTCAAGCTTGTCTAAATTTGCCCTAGAGGAGTTGGAAGTGGGAGTGGATATGGGTAAGGAAGCTGTCCCTGAGAGGAGGGAGGGGCCAACCATCAACGATTGAATGTACTCTTCTGAGTAGGTTAAGGTCTCCTTAGACATCGTATGTGTACTGATAAGTGGCACATCGAGGGGATCTAATGAATTAGATCTAAAATTATACACCACAAGGGTGTGGACTCTCGCAGCTCAGCAGCTGCTCACAATCTTGTAGAGAAAACAGGAGTGTGACCCATAAACCAAATGGGATTGGGGTTCAAAGTTATAAAGAAAAAACAATATCCCAAAAGGTATAAATGAAAGGACAATTTGTATTGCATGCGCAAAGCATTACATGGATCAAAGAAAGGAGACACTTATTCAAAATAAATTAGTTTTCAAAATTAATTTGTTCTATTTTGATATTCATTAGAAGAGAGGGAACATTTTATAAAGACATAATTATGTACAGCACAAAATACAATAATTCAAATGACAACCGAAGAGACTTGGTGCTCAATATGTACAAGTGATATGTGGCGACGCAAGTGCAAAGGTAAACAGCGATGGACGGCGCAAAGTGAACAAAGTGAGGAATTTGCAGTGAATAGCTCAAAGATGTGACATAGAATCAGTGACTTTTAATAATGTAGTTCGCAATTTTAATGGAGTCACGGCCAGATGCGCCTATAGTTTGCGCTGTAGGGTCGACGACGTTTCGGCCCGTATACAATGTGGACCATCTTCAGGACGAGGTTGTCTCGTTTTTGGAGTGCTGTGGGGTAAGAGGAGACAGGGTTAGGGTCCCCGAACTTAAATATCCCAAGTGATGGGGCAGGGTAAGAGGGCAAGGATACTTGAAGGGCGGAAAAGTGGGACAGGACAAACGTAGGGGAGAGGGAGTGGAACAAGGCTCGGAGGGACAACCAGCGTAAACTAATGGTGCATGCAGAGTTCGCTAATGTAAATTAATGATGCATGCGGAGTTTATAGGGTGGTAGGTGTTCTATAAGCCAAGGAGCTGTCTCCGAAGCCATAGAGAATTAAGTGGCCATGTTAGATTGAGATTGGTTGCACTGGCTCCAAAGCAATTTTAAAAGGGCGGTCGAATATTTTGAGTATAAGTACCCCGATAAGAGAACCTAGCATCAGGAGTGGGAGAAGCAGGGGACGTTTGACGGTGGAATTCAGGCGAATTTCGAATTGGTCTTACCTGCAAGTTAGTGATTTAACAGCCCTGATCCATAGGATCCGGCGAGATTCAGTTGGCCGCCCGGGAGCTAAAACAAGACGGAGAGGTATTTTAAGTACATTGGGTCCTTGTGGGGTCAAGAGTACACAGCGGCAGTGTAAAACATTTACCTTACTCTTCTGGCGGGTCAGGATGGACGTCGCGAGCGAATCGCGGTAAAGTTTTAACAGCCAGGGAGCTAAAATAAGACGGAGAGGTATTTTAAGTATATTAGGTCCCAGTGGGGTCAAGAGTGCACAGCGGCAGTGTAAAACATTTACCTTAGTCTTCTGGCGGGTCAAGATGGACGTCGCGAGCGAATCGCAGTAACGTTTTGACAGCCAGGGACCTACAATTGAAATGGACCCGTTAGCCCCAGGGTTGTATCTTAAAAGGAAGCAAACAGAAGACCAAACAAGCGTCTCGGTTACCTGGAAAATACACGGTCCGGGAACGCAATTAATCCGTTTGAGCAGCCCAGCCAAGGGTTAGGGAGCCTCTGAGTTAGCGTATGGATCACTAACAGGGTCAAACGCGGAAGCGAAGGGGACGTAACTAGAGGGTGTGGAATGGTGATGGCGGGGGACGTGGTCAGGGGCAAGTGAGCGTGGTCGGGCAGGGCGAAGGGGAGGTGGGATGAAAGAAGCTTGCGGGTGACAATTAAGCATATTAAAGAAACAGGTGTTTTTTCAACAGACTACTCGCATAGTTTCAGCACATGCGATACATGGTATATCAATTTGCCGAAGGATTTGGCAAGAGTGTAATATTTACATGTATGTCTGAGAATACATGTACCAAAACAAACATTCAGTATATTACATATACATATATATATATATATATAGTAGTACCCATCGCCTTTACAGTAGTATTCATGAAAGAATTCAGATTGTTCAATATTAAAAGCCCAGATATCCACTGATAACTCTAGAAATAATAGATATTCCCCATAAGAAGTCGTTTAAAGGGAATGCCACAGATAAAAGTAATGGGACATTATTGGAATTAAAGTGGAGGACCTGTATAGTCAGAATAGCTACATGGAAATAGTATTGCTCCACTCTTCAACGGTGTTTAAACCGGAATTTATAGAGTTACAAAGTGTCATTCATTTGCATTCTGCTCTATTTAGAAGGATCTTGATGTCTCCCCCTCGAGAAGGGAGAGGGGGTTTGTCAATCACTTGCCACCTGATATCTGTGTCTTGATGACCGAGGTCCAGGAAATGTGAAACCTGGGGCGCAGTAAGCACTTTACAGTTAATCCTGCTTTTATGCTGGATAATCCTTTGCTTTATCATTTGGGTAGTCTGCCCTATGTAGATGAGATTGCAGGGACAGGAAATGGCGTAGATTACATTCTGTGTCCTGCAATTTGTATGGTATTTCAATTTGTAAGTCTGTTCTTTATTAGTAAAGACCTTGGTATTTCGGGTCAGTTCACATACGCTACAGTTTTGACATTTATAATGTCCCACCACTGGATCCAATCCCCAAGCAACTGTAATGGTATGTCTTTCAGTGGTAGATTGTGGCCATGTAATGGCATGTACCAAGTGGCTTGCGATATTTCGGCCGCGTTGGTAAGAGAACAGGGGAAGTTCCATGAATGGTTCATGTGCTCGGAGTATTGGCCAGTTTTTCTTTATGATTTTACTGACTTCATTGCTATGTGGGCTGAACTTCGACACAAAGGGGATTCTGTTCATAGTTTTTTTCGATTGTGGTGAGAGCAGCGTATCTCTATGACAATATCATGCTCTTTTTTGGCTTGAGAAACCAGGCATCGTGGGTAGCCTCTGTGGATACGTTTTTTTGTGAGGACATCAGCCTCCTTGAAGTAGTCCTTTCGCCATTTGCAATTACGCCGTATGCGTAAGAATTGTCCATAGGGCAATCCATCCCGTAACCCTCGTGGATGGTAGCTGGAGTAGGCTAAAAGCGTATTTTTCTCCGTGGGCTTTCGAAAGAGGGTAGTGCCAAGTTTCCCATCTTCAGCATGGATAGTGACATCCAGAAATGGAAGGTCGTTGGCTTTATTCTCACTCGTGAATCTGAGATGCTCCTGGGTCTGATTGAGCCATGTTGTGAAGGTATTCAAGGTGAGATTGTCTCCGCTCCAAATCAGTAGAACATCGTCGATATATCGACGCCATAAAAGTATATTGGACAGATATGGGTTGATAGGGTTGAGAATTACTGATTTCTCCAGGTCGTGAACGAACAAAATCGCAAAATTTGGGGCAAAACATGCACCCATAGCCACCCCCTTGATTTGCAAGTAATAGGTGTCATTATATAGAAAATAGTTATTTTGTAGGGTGATCCGCAATAAGGACATGATGAAATCAGTAGGTATTTTGGTTGGTTGTTGTCTAGAGAGAAGAAGTGTTCGTATCACAAGAAGACCCTCATCATGTGGAATGTTAGTATAGAGGGATTAAATATCCATACTGACTAGTAGTTGGGATGTAGTATCGAAGGGTCTGTCTTCGATTGTATTGATTAGGTCGGTGGTATCACGAATGTAGGTATCGGTGCAAGGGACAAATTCCTTTATGACAGCGTCAATATATTTTCCCAGCGGTTCCAAGATGGACCCACACCCGGATACTATCGGGCGTCCTGGTGGATTAAGTTGATCTTTATGTATCTTGGGCAAGACATACAGTACAATTGCGTTCCCGGACCGTGTATTTTCTAGGGAACCGAGACACTTTTTTGGTCTTCTGTTTGCTTCCTTTTAAGATACAACCCTGGGGCTAACGGGTCCATTTCAATTGTAGGTCCCTGGCTCGCGACGTCCATCTTGAACCGCCAGAAGACTAAGGTAAATGTTTCACACTGCCGCTGTGCACTCTTGACCGCACTGGGACCTAATATACTTAAAATACCTCTCCGTCTATTTTAGCTCCCTAGCTTTTAAAACTTTACCGCGATTCGCTCGCGACGTCCATCCTGACCCGCCAGAAGACTAAGGTAAATGTTTTACACTGCCGCTGTGTACTCTTGACCCCACAAGAACCTAATGTACTTAAAGTACCTCTCCGTCTTGTTTTAGCTCCCGGGCGGCCAACTGAATCTCGCCGGATCCTATGGATCAGGGCTGTTAAATCACTAACTTGCAGGTAAGACCAATTCAGAATTCGCCTGAATTCCACCGTCAAACGTCCCCTGATTCTCCCACTCATGATGCTAGGTTCTCTTATCGGGGCACTTATACTCGAAATGTTCGACCGCCCTTTAAAAATTGCTTTGGAGCCAGTGCAACCAATCTCAATCTAACATGGCCACTTAATTCTCTATGGCTTGGGAGACACCTCCTTGGCTTATAGGTCACCTACCACCCTATAAACTCTGCATGCATTATTAATTTACATTAGCGAACTCTGCATGCACCATTAGTTTACGCTGGTTGTCCCTCCGAGCCTTGTTCCCCTCCCTCTCCCCTACTTTGTCCTGTCCCACTTTTCCGCCCTTCACGTATCCTTGCCCTCTTACCCTGCCCCATCACTTGGGATATTTAAGTTCGGGGACCCTAACCCTGTCTCCTCTTACCCCACAGCACTCCAAAAACGAGACAACCTCGTCCTGAAGATGGTCCACATTGTATAAGGACCGAAACGTCGTCGACCCTACAGCGCAAACTATAGGCGCATCTGGCCGTGACTCCATTAAAATTGCGAACTACATTATTAAAAGTCACTGATTCTTTGTCACATCTTTGAGCTATTCAATGCAAATTCCTCACTTTGTTCACTTTGCGCCGTCCATCGCTGTTCACCTTTACACTTGCGTCGCCACATATCACTTGTACATATTGAGCACCAAGTCTCTTCGGTTGTCATTTGAATTATTGTATTTTGTGCTGTACATAACTATGTCTTTATAAAATGTTCCCTCTCTTCTGATGAATATCAAAATAGAACAAATTAATTTTGAAAACTAATTTATTTTGAATAAGTGTCTCCTTTCTTTGATCCATGTAATTCTTTGCGCATGCAATACAAATTGTCCTTTCATTTATACCTTTTGGGGTATTGTTTTTTCTTTATAACTTTGAACCCCAATCCCATTTGGTTTATGGGTCACACTCCTGTTTTCTCTACAAGATTGTGAGCAGCTGCTGAGCTGCGAGAGTCCACACCCTTGTAGTGTATAATTTTAGATCTAATTCATTAGATCCCCTCGGTGTGCCACTTATCAGTACACATATGATGTCTAAGGAGACCTTAACCTACTCAGAAGAGTACATTCAATCGTTGATGGTTGGCCCCTCCCTCCTCTCAGGGACAGCTACCTTACCCATATCCACTCCCACTTCCAACTCCTCTAGGGCAAATTTAGACAAGCTTGAACAATTAAAGAAAAAACAAATGCGGACAGATTTACATGCTTGCATGTTGACGGATTACCTTAGATCAGGAGTGATACCGGTAGGATTACAAATTCTCAATACCCCTGCTATTTTCACCACAGATCCTGTTTTTTGTAATAAGTTCAGCCATTTAGCTACCACCTGCTCTAGGCATTGGATGGTTCTGGGCATCGACACGGCCATTGAGCCCAGTCGCCGTGAACTGGAAGAAATAGCAGAATTGGAACAAGCATTTTCAATGCAATAGGCCTTGCATTAGGAAAGTTTGAGCTATTGGTATTGTAAATGGCACATTTTTTATTTATGTGTTTGTGTTGAAAATAGCGAAATTAATTAGTTTTGTCATTTACAATGCCAATAGTTTTAACTTTCGCAAATGTGACACCTATAGCATTTGTAATGCAATCTCTGTTGTATTTACGTGACTTAGATGTATTGATATTACAAATAACAATGGCTTTTAATTTTTTTAAATAATTAATACTTAAATGAAAGTTATTGTAATTTATTATGGCAATAGCTTAAACTTTTGTAAATAACTTTTGTGAAGATTATGTACAGTGTATTTTATTGTGACGAAAATCCAAGAACAGAAGTGAAATATTAACATTTTTTGTGACATTTGTAATAAAGCTTGAAACATTGAGAGAACATATTTGAACCAGTTATTGTTGAATGGTTGCACAGGTTGATGCTGTGGTGGCGCTGAGTGATGATGTGGTGGCGATGAGTGATGCTGTGGCGTTCTGTGATGCTGTGGTAGATTATAGTGATGTTGTGGTGCCCTTGAGTGATGCTGTGGTGGTGCGATAGATAGATAGAGTGAGAGTGATAGATAGACAGATAGTGTGAGGGCGATCGACAGATAGATAGATAGAGGGCGATAGATAGACAGATAGTGTGAGGGCGATAGACAGATAGAGGGCGATAGCTAGATAGAGTGAGTGCAATAGATAGATGGATTGATAGATAGAGTGAGGGCGATAGATAGAGTGAGTGCAATAGATAGATAGTGTGAGGGCGATAGACAGATAGAGGGCGATAGCTAGATAGATAGAGTGAGGGCGATAGATAGATGGATTGATAGATAGATAGACAGAGTGAGGGCGATAGACAGATAGAGTGAGGGCGATAGAGTGAGTGAGGGCGATAGAGTGAGGGCGATATATAGATAGAGTGAGGGCGACAGATAGATAGAGTGAGGGCGACAGATAGATAGAGTGAGGGCGTTAGAGTGAGGGCGATAGATAGAGTGTGGGTGACAGATAGAGTGAGAGCGACAGATAGATAGAGTGAAGGCGACAGATAGATTGATAGAGTGAGGGCGACAGATAGATTGATAGAGTGAGGGCGACAGATAGATAGAGTGAGGGCGATAGATAGATAGAGTGAGGGCGATAGATAGAGTGAGGGCGATAGATAGATTGATAGAGTGAGGACGATAGATAGAGTGAGGAAGATAGATAGAGTGAGGGCGATAGATAGAGTGATGGCGATAGATAGAGTGATGGCGACAGATAGAGTGAGGGCGACAGATAGAGTGAGGGCGACAGATAGAGTGAGGGCGATGGATAGATTGATAGAGTGAGGGCGATGGATAAAGTGAGGGTGACAGATAGATAGAGTGAGGGCGATAGATAGATTGATAGAGTGAGGGCGATAGATAGATTGATAGAGTGAGGGCGACAGATAGATAGAGTGAGGGCGATAGATAGATAGATTATCCTCTGGAGTTTTATGTCAATACTAGAGGTTTCCTCATTACCCAACTATTTCATACATATTTAAATTACCTCAAATAAAGTAAAGCTGAGTTGGCCAGCAACAAGAACCGAACTTGTGACCACTAAGCTGGCCATGGATCACCACAGCAGGGCTTTTACCCACAGAGTTGCCTTGCAGGTTATTTTTTGCTTCTAAAATTTGTCAACTGGTGAAGATAGCTCAAAGGAGTTAGTCATCTTCTTTCTACACAGATCAATTGCACATCCAACAACTCTCAGTAGAAGTATGGTAGCACAAGTGGTTAATGCACTTACTGCAAAGATCAGTGTATATAATATGAGGTTATTGTCCTTGCTGCCCAGCATTGCCCACAACTTCCAGCTCGCGTGCAAGAATCCCAACAAAACAGCAGGGTGGGTTCGCAAGTGAGCTGATGGCTTAGGTATCAGCAGGGCCATTGGAATTGTCAGACTTTTGAGACATTTTCCGCAGAATCCTGGATCTGCCGCTTTTGTCAGATTATTTGCAGCTTAAGAAAATGTTTCTAGCCCAGATGGATCAAAAGTTACTAAAAATCTGGTGACACCACAGCAACATGTGCCGCTATATTTTTTAGTAACTTTTGACCCATCGAAAGCATTTTGCAAAGGTTGACTGGTCTGCTCTCTGATTGCTATATTTGGGTGTTATATCTTGGAAGGTGGAACTTTTGACCCAACAGTGTTAAGTATTAAAATCACAGATAATGAAGTAATACTATCACAACTTTAACAGCATAACTTGCCTTCTTTTCCTGATGCATAATTTAGTCAACCATGCTGCATAATTTAGTTTCTCTCTGCTGTGTAATTCCGGTGGCCCTGGCTATCAGACTACCAGGGGTTTAGTCCCAGCACTTGACTAAACATTTAGTGATTTTATAAAGAAAGAAAAAAAAATCACTTCATTTATTTGTGCCTAAAATATTACTTGTGTGAACTGCACTGAAATTAAAATATGTAAAACTATGCTTGATGTACACATTAATGTGCCTTCTCTGCTCAGGCACATTATAGTTGCTACCAAGCTAGGCTGGTGCTATAGAAATACAGCTATACCGCCCTGCCTTAGAGGGCTGGTGGACAGAGAGAGACCTGACTGCCTGTTAGAAGACGGAGGCACAGGCAGATGGGTGAGGACTCCCCCGTCTTGGGGCAGAGGGGGTCCACTGCATGGCCTGCCCTCGAATTAGCCGACAGGCCTGGGAGTATCGAGACCCCTCACAGCAGTGACTGGATCTTGCCATCCATTACATTTAAGGGGGCTTCCAAAGTAATTAAATTGTTTGTAGGGTGGGGACCTCTACATCATGCTGGGCGCAGAGCCCTGCCCCTTCCAGGCTACTATTAACAATTAGAAGCCCTGTCTGAACAGGTGGTTATTTATGGTGTGAGCGAGGGTGTGCCTGTCCTCAAAATATGTGTATTGTGCACCAAAAGAAAGCAAATGTAAATTGATACTTGTATAGCGCACTACTCACCCGCAAGGGTCTCAAGGCGCTTGTACGAATACCGCTGTGGAACCCATCCTGGCTTTCCCTGTGAGGTGTCCACTCCTGGACACCCCCAAGGTGGAGGCCAAGCATCCTTAGCGTTGTGGGGGCCGTTGTGGAGATTAAGCAAGCTATTGCCCAGAGTTGCAGAGTGGGACTCCATGATTGGAATAGGCACCGAGGCGAGAATTATCAGGTCCGTGGAATTTTGAGCCCAAGACCCACCGAGGCGGGGAATTGAACCCTGGTCCCGGGCTAGCGTCCATCCCAGTCCGCGAAAGGTTGACAGAAGGGGGTACCTTATTAAAAACATAAAAATGTTATTCAACACTCATGTATGTTGCTAATAAGAAAGCGGGGTGGAAATTGAGGACTGCAGAGAAAAAAAGACATTGGCAAAGCAGATAGGTCCCAAAGTCAAGACTTTGTGCTGTGGCACCAGAAACACCATATCTGGAGTCAGAGGGGGAGGAGGTGGACATGGTGAATGCGGAAGCTGCGCTGTGCATGGGATTGGTTGCAGGGTCATGTATCCGAGAGCTTGGTTTAAGTAGTGTGGTGACGGCACTGGGTCCGGCTGAGCGTCGCTGAAGGGTGGGAATGGCAGAAACATCGGAAGCTGTGTTGGTGGAACTGCTGGACCTAAAGGGGTGCCAGATTGCGTCAAACCTTTGTGAAGATGAAAAACATGGCGTTAAGGAACGCTGCTGGATCGGATTCCGGAGTCGTCCATTTGAGGAAAGTCAGCACCGAAGCCAGAGCATCATGCAGGGAAAGTGCCAGCAGAGGTCTCTGGGAAAGACAGAGATCTGTCCGGAGCCAAGTCCAAAGGATGAGCAGGGCGGTACAGAGGTGGCTGCGATGGAGTTAAGTCAACAAGCCCTGGTTCCGAGGACGAGATTCTGTGGGAGACAGAGAGCGAAGGGGGGACTTACCTCTGGAGTGTATCTTCTTTCTGTGTTTCCTCTTCTGTACCGGGCCTGGAGAAGACCAAGATCAGTGCCTGCCCATTTACGGCATGGATGGCCTTCCTTATTCCTAACTGTGAAGAGCCTGGCCTCTCGCTCTTTAGTGGCCTTAAGGTGCATGCTGAAGCAAGACTAACAGGCCTTAAGAGTCATGATTGGAACTTAAGCACCACAGATTGCGTGAGTGTCCATAATGGGCATGTGTCCCTCACAATCACTGCAGGGTTTGAGCACTGATTTTTTGGGATGAGACATGGCACTGCAGTTTTTGAAGAATTTGTGAGGAAACTCAGAGAGAAGTAAGCTCCGAATCCACGTCAAAGGAACACAGAAGAAAGTCTATTATTATGTTTTGATTGTATTTCAATATTGGTGACTGGTTTATTACGGCTACTAGACACATTTCTCCTCTCAACTGAATGCCTCAAAACCAGTGTGTATTTATTTTAAAAATCTGAAGATCACTTTGGAAGTATTGATTTATGTTAGTATCATGTTATTTACCATTTTATTAGCATAATATCGCTTGCAAGGCCGAACAACATTTCATCCATATACGGTTGATAAAAAAATAATTTAAAAATATGATTAGCAACAACTGCATCATATTGGGAATTTTTACTTTGATGTGCTTGTAGGAGCAGCTCACACTTTCTTAAATAAAAGCCTCTAGTGCTAAGGGCATTAACATATACCATCTCTGATAACCCTTAGGGTCTTCATTCCATTTGTAGTGGTAATCAAGTTTCGGGCACAAATAGGAATGTATGTACTTGGATTGCAAAAATACCACTTATTGTCCCCGTACAATCTTTTTCCAGCTAAAAGCGTGGCAAAATGTGTGCCCTGAAATACTGTGATGATATATGACACTCTGCTGCATAGACTGGGAGAAACAGATGATATTATGGTATTATTCCCCATTCTAAGGCATGGTACCAACCCCACTGGGGTGTGTGTCAGCCCGGGATGAGACAGCTTCCCGGGTACACACACAGCCGCCCCCCTGAATTTCACAGGTCTTTAAAAGACCATTTGCATGTTAATGAGGGCTCGCAGTATCACCCCTTCTAAGAGCCCCTGCAGCTCCACTCTGCCTATTCTTTAAAGATTCAGCCTCCCCCAAAAAATTTCTGAGCCCCTCCCCCCCGAAATTTGGCTCTAGTTGCTCCTCTGATGAACGTGTACCCAAAGCATCACTTATCATATGTGCAGACCGTGTCTGTAGTTTTCTTGACACGAGCCAAGTGTTTAGGATGACTTAACTCCATTTCCTTGCATGTACTGGTACCTGCCTCAGCCTCAAAGGTATTTTGTGTTTCATTGCCTTCGCTTTACCTATCCATTTGTAATTAATAGACCGTGGTGGGGCGTTCGATTATAAAGATCCCGCCTGGAACTGCAGGGAAAATGATTAAATGGGCCTGGGCGGCGGAGTGACTAGTAGGAATGCAAAAATAGTCCTATTTGATTTGCGTTCATTGTAAATCCGATGAATACAAACAGCGGCGCGCTCCGATGTCCAAGCCACAGGCCACAGGCCACCTTTGCGGCCGATACTGTACAGCATTAGTGTAAAGACAGAAGACATTCTGCGACTACTTGAAAAAAAAGGTGTTAAAGCCAAGCTGAATATACCAAATTCAAGGCTGTGTGCCCCCACACAGCAGTAGATTAAAATTGCTTCGGTTAACCCTTTACATAACGATCCATGCAAGAAAGAAATACTTTTAAAACAAACAAAAAAATAATGCAATTTCTTCCACCTGCATGTTCATGTCAGGTACCAGTCGTCTCCAGTAATGGGAGGGATTGGGAAATGTCACTGATATTTTGCCCCCTGCCCCTCCCCCACCCCTTCTAGCCAATTTGAGCAGGAGTCAGGGGTTCTTCTCCGTGAAATATTTCCCAGCATGAAAGGGATGGCCGCATCCAGAAGCAAAGAGCACATTTAGGGCCAGATGTAGGTAGGCTTTTACCGGGTGGTAACGGCCGAATTCGGCCGTTACCACCCGGTAAAAGCAATTTGACATGTAGGTCCCTGTAATTTACAGACTCGGTAAATTTACCGAGTATGTAAAATACCGAGTCGGTATCATTTCTGATTCCGGACAATTGGTATGTAGGTGGGACTCTTCTGAGTCCCACAAGCAGTACCACAT
This sequence comes from Lissotriton helveticus, assembly GCF_964261635.1. Lineage (NCBI taxonomy): Eukaryota > Metazoa > Chordata > Amphibia > Caudata > Salamandridae > Lissotriton > Lissotriton helveticus. The sequence continues at coordinate 397,300,892 of NC_136070.1, read as the reverse complement.
CGGTATTTTACCATCAAATACTACTTGATGGTAAAATACCGTTTCTGGTGTGCATGCACATGTGTGCATGCACACCTATGCCATATGACAGGCAGACCTGCCCTTAGGGCAGATATGCCTGCCACATGGCACCCGAGCCTCTTTTGGGGGTGCCAGAGGGTGTCAAAGTGACACCCCCTGCACCCTTGTGACAGTCGGTATTTTCCGATGTGGTAAATACCGACCGGTATATGCCCAATCAATCCTATGGGCTTCAAAGCCCATAGGAATGCATGGGCATTAACTGGTCGGTATTTACCACATCGGAAATTACCGACTGTTTCCGATTCGGTAATTGTACATCTGCAATTACCTACATCTCGGTATTTTTATTTTCCGACCTCTTAAATACCGAGTCGGTATGACTCGGTATTTAAGAGGTCGGAAAATAAAAATTACCTACATCTGGCCCCTAGCCTTTTCTTCCTGGAGACAGTGCTGGGTCTCGAGGAGCCGGACCGCCGCGGTGACTGGGCCGACCGGCCCCACACTGCAAGCGCTGCTCCTGACAGACAGACTGCTTGCCTCACATTAATTCACTTCACACCACTCATATCGATTGACGGCCGCTTCCCGGGTATCTCTGCGCGCGCGACCTGTCTGGCTGCCTGCACCCGCATCAGCACATACACACTAAGCTCGGTGTAAGATGCCTGTAGGCCTGTAAGACAAATCCCCTCCCAACCCCCCCTCCACCACATATATATTGTACATGCCTGTAAGGTTGTAAGACAGGCTCATTGGCTCAGAATGGTGCACGATCCCTGTCTGAGTGAGGTATGACATGCCTATTAAGTCTGTAAGAGAAACCCCCTCCCCCACCTGCGCACAGTGTAAGCTACCTGTAAGGGAGTCTCCCTGTCCGAGCTCGGTAGGAAATGCCTGTAGGCATGTGAGGGAGCCCCCTGTCTGAGCGCGGTAGGAGATGCCTGTAAGAGAAAACCGCTCCGCCACCTGTGCTCGGTGTAAGATGACTGTAAAATAGACCTCCCTGTCTGTGCTCAGTAGGGGATGCCTGTGACTGGTGTTATTAATGGTCACTGTGTGTGCATGTGAGGGAGCCCCCCCTGTCCGAGCTCGGTAGGGGATGCCTGTAAGCTGATGAGAGCCTATAAGATGCCTGTAGGACCGCGCCACCTACACGAGGCCATCACGTTGTCACCCAGGATGTCAGGAGGTCCTGCAGCAGCTCCCCCGGCCCCACAGGCACCACCCAGACCGGCCGCAGCTCCTCGTGCAGCAGGAAGTCCTTGTGTTAGTGCGACCCACTCGGGCTTCCAGCCTTCAGATGTGAGTGGAGTTATGTAAAAAAGTGCATGCTCGCGATACATGTTATATGTAGTGCTTAGAAGCGGCACGTTTATGACATTAAGCGCTGTATGAAAATATTTAAGTACTAAACAGCAAAAAGGGGGTGCAAATGATGATATAACAGAAATACTCCCCCCCCCCCTTCCGTGGCAAGTAAGGTCACTTGGCGTCAGGAGTAGTAAATAGGCCGGACCCTGTGGCCCATAGACAAGTTGTGGCTCTTGCCCAGCTGGAAGCACTGGACCCTCGAGCCTGCTGCCAAAGCAGTCACTGTCCGAAGCTGAAAAGTAAACATACCTTCGAAAGCCCCGACGAACTTACCTGTCATCTTCAATGTCGACAACCCTCGTGAGCTATGAACAGACAACCGGAGCGGAAGCGATCAGTCTTTTCGCAGTAATTAGTGAAAGTGAAAATGCATACAAAGTAATACAGTGCTCTTGCGCAGTGCTTAAATTTTAAGCACGTGTAGTGGTGGGCGTGGCGCGTGGGCCAGCGGCCAGGTAAGGTTCGCACCCCCCGCACTCCCATTGTGATGCCACTGCAACACGAGCGGAAACTCAGGAAGCTGTAAAAATGTATTAGGAGAAGAGGGCGTGGCCAACCAAGATTGCCGTGTAGACGTGACTCCCTACTGGTGCTGAGTGGAGAATGAGCGGAGGAGGACTCCCCGTTGGCCAGCGCTGAGACTAAAGGACACGAGGGGCGGGGCCTGTCGAGCCGCCGATGTGAATTCCGATGAGCATGGCCTCGCTTCTGCCGAGAGTTGTAGCAGACGTGGGAGACTTACTGAGTGCCGAGTTGAAGCAGCAGACCCGGAGAGACTGAAGCGGTGGCACGGACAGAGGAGATCAGGCAGAAGACGACAGGAGTGGAGGCGGCCCTTGACTCCGCTGCCACGCCTTGAGCTATTGGTGAGTGTGGGGCTAACGGCGGCCGTCTAGCACGGAGGGATTGAAGGCCTAGAGACCACAGCCGTGCCCGGTGAGTGGGATGGGGAGCGAGGTGTGTGTGTGTGTGTGTGTGTGTGTGTGTGTGTGTGTGCAGTGCGCGCGTGCTTGTGTCTGTGTGTGTGTGTGTGTGTGCAGGGGGGGCTGGCTGTGTGTGCGCGCGGACGCCATTACGGCATGCGAGCCAGGCGTGAGCAAAGCGCGTCCACAGACCCTGGTAGGCTCGTGCATCACTCTGTCTCCCTTGGGAAGCAACTCAGCTGCAATAGGTCGAGAGAGCTCGACCTAAAAACTGATCCTAGCGAATCCATCTCTGACTGACGCCAAGAATCTATTGGAAAAAATCCCCTCTACTATTGCTACCTTCAATACTTTTGAATACAACAAAAAGGTGAATAAAATTGAGAAGGATATCAAATACTATCAGGTGGAACAAACCTATCCTTATCTAAAAGACGAATTCTACAATACTCCTTTCACCCCAGCAAGAACACGTAATTGGGGACGATTTCGAAATAATCAACGGATTACATTCTCAGAGTCCTCTAACACTTCTGCCGAAGATTCCGATCCGGGCCAGGGCCCAAGTACATCTGGGAGCAACAACAGACCACAACCACTATTACCAAGTGGTTTTTTAGCGCGGGGCCGCGGCCAACCGCCACCCCAAAACCGCTCCGCAAGAAACAGACAATACCAACCAACATTTGCAGGGGACCGCCAAACACGCAATCGTTACTACCAATGGGGGCCCCCACGGTAAGCAACCTTGAACCTGAAGGTAATGGCGATCTTGCAATACCTATCTTTAATCTGTCAGACTATTGTCTTAGTCAAGAAGAAACCTCCCTCCTTTCTAGAGGCCTCACATTTGTGCCAACTGAACGCACAGACTTCTTGGAACTACAAATTAACTTACTAAAATTCTTCAGACGGATTAGACTCAAACATTTCTTCATGGACAAACAGGATTCCCCATATCCCATCATCTCTTCCTTCCGACCGCCTTCTTCATTCAATCCCCCTTCAAACTCAATGCCCCCGGAGATTCTCACATTTGAACACCTAGTGATGAGAGATGCTATGAATCTTAAATCCAAACCCTATTTCACACCATACAATCTTCCTTTGGTTGAAAAACAAGCTCTTCTCTCTTTGAAAAATAACACAGATATCGTCATTAAACCGGCGGATAAGGGCGGTGGAATTGTGGTGATGGGTCATAACAAGTACGACCAAGAAATACAGCGACAACTTTCGAACAGGAACCACTACAAACCACTCTCGAAAGACCCATTGGAAGACATCAAATTTTAAATACTGACAGTTACAAATGAAACAAAGGAACTTAACATCATTACAAAGAAAGAATTTGAATTTTTGAACAATCCCAGTCCGAGGACCCCTGTACTGTATGTCTTGCAGAAGATACATAAAGATCAACTTAATCCACCAGGACGCCCGATAGTATCCGGGTGTGGGTCCATCTTGGAACCGCTGGGAAAATATATTGACACTGTCATAAAGGAATTTGTCCCTTGCACCGATACCTACATTCGTGATACCACCGACCTAATCAATACAATCGAAGACAGACCCTTCGATACTACATCCCAACTACTAGTCAGTATGGATACTGAATCCCTCTATACTAACATTCCACATGATGAGGGTCTTCTTGTGATACGAACACTTCTTCTCTCTAGACCACAACCAACCAAAATACCTACTGATTTCATCACATCCTTATTGCGGATCGCCCTACAAAATAACTATTTTCTATATAATGACACCTATTACTTGCAAATCAAGGGGGTGTCTATGGGTGCATGTTTTGCCCCAAATTTTGCGATTTTGTTCGTTCACGACCTGGAGAAATCAGTAATTCTCAACCCTATCAACCCATATCTGTCCAATATACTTTTATGGCGTCGACATATCGATGTTCTACTGATTTGGAGCAGAGACAATCTCACCTTGAATACCTTCACAACATGGCTCAATCAGACCAAGGAACATCTCAGATTCACAAGTGAGAATAAAACCAACGACCTTTCATTTCTGGATGTCACTATCCATGCTGAAGACGGGAAACTTGGCACTACCCTCTTTCGAAAGCCCACGGAGAAAAATACGCTTTTAGCCTACTCCAGCTACCATCCACGAGGGTTACGGGATGGATTGCCCTATGGACAATTCTTACGCATACGGCGTAATTGCAAATGGCGAAAGGACTACTTCAAGGAGGCTGATGTCCTCACAAAAAAACGTATCCACAGAGGCTACCCACGACGCCTGGTTTCTCAAGCAAAAAAAAGAGCATGGTATTGTCATAGAGATACGCTGCTCTCACCACAACCGAAAAAAACTATGAACAGAATCCCCTTTGTGTCGAAGTTCAGCCCACATAGCAATGGAGTCAGTAAAATCATAAAGAAAAACTGGCCAATACTCTGAGCACATGAACCATTCATGGACCTTTCCCTGTTCTCTTACCAACGCGGCCGAAATATCGCAAGCCACTTTGTACATGCCATTACATGGCCACAATCTACCACTGAAAGACATACCATTACAGCTGCTTGGGGATTGGATCCAGTGGTGGGACATTATAAATGTCAAAACTGTAGCGTATGTGAACTGACCCGAAATACCATGGTCTTTACTAATAAAGAACAGACTTACAAATTGAAATACCATACAAATTGCAGGACACAGAATGTAATCTACGCCATTTCCTGTCCCTGCAATCTCATCTACAAAGGGCAGACTACCCAAATGATAAAGCAAAGGATTATCCAGCATAAAAGCAGGAATAACTGTAAAGTGCTTACTGCCCCCCTGGTTTCACATTTCCTGGACCACGGTCATCAAGACACAGATATCAGGTGGCAAGTGATTGACAAACCCTCTCTCCCTTCTCGAGGGGGAGACATCAAGATCCTTCTAAATAGAGCAGAATGCAAATTTGATGACACTATGTAACTCTATAAATTCCGGTTTAAACACCGTTGAAGAGTGGAGCAATACTATTTCCATGTAGCTATTCTGACTATACAGGTCCTCCACTTTAATTCCAATAATGTCCCATTACTTTTATCTGTGGCATTCCCTTTAAACTACTTCTTATGGGGAATATCTATTATTTCTAGAGTTATCAGTGGATATCTGGGCTTTTAATATTGAACAATCTGAATTCTTTCATGAATACTACTGTAAAGGCGATGGGTACTACTATATATATATATATATGTATATGTAATATACTGAATGTTTGTTTTGGTACATGTATTCTCAGACATACATGTAAATATTACACTCTTGCCAAATCCTTCGGCAAATTGATATACCATGTATCGCATGTGCTGAAACTATGTGAGTAGTCTGTTGAAAAAACACCTGTTTCTTTAATATTCTTAATTGTCACCCGCAAGCTTGTTTCACACCACCTCCCCTTCGCCCTGCCTGACCACGCTCACTTGCCCCTGACCACGCCCCCCCGCCGTCACCATTCCACACCCTCTAGTTACGTCCCCTTCGCTTCCAGGTTTGACCCTGTTAGTGATCCATACGCTAACTCAGAGGCTCCCTAACCCTTGGCTGGGCTGCTCAAACGGATTAATTGCGTTCCCGGACCGTGTATTTTCCAGGTAACCGAGACGCTTGTTTGGTCTTCTGTTTGCTTCCTTTTAAGATACAACCCTGGGGCTAACGGGTCCATTTCAATTGTAGGTCCCTGGCTGTCAAAACGTTATCGCGATTCGCTCGCGACGTCCATCTTGACCCGCCAGAAGACTAAGGTAAATGTTTTACACTGCCGCTGTGCACTCTTGACCCCACTGGGACCTAATATACTTAAAATACCTCTCCGTCTTATTTTAGCTCCCTGGCTGTTAAAACTTTACCGCGATTCGCTCGCGACGTCCATCCTGACCCGCCAGAAGACTAAGGTAAATGTTTTACACAGCCGCTGTGTACTCTTGACCGCACAAGGACCCAATGTACTTAAAATACCTCTCCGTCTTGTTTTAGCTCCCGGGCGGCCAACTGAATCTCGCCGGATCCTATGGATCAGGGCTGTTAAATCACTAACTTGCAGGTAAGACCAATTCGGAATTTGCCTGAATTCCACTGTCAAACGTTCCCTGCTTCTCCCACTCCTGATGCTAGGTTCTCTTATCGGGGCACTTATACTTGAAATATTCGACCGCCCTTTTAAAATTGCTTTGGAGCCAGTGCAACCAATCTCAATCTAACATGGCCACTTAATTCTCTATGGCTTGGGAGACAGCTCCTTGGTTTATAGGACACCTACCACTCTATAAACTCCACATGCATCATTAATTTACATTAGCGAACTCTGCATGCACCATTAGTTTACGCTGGTTGTCCCTCCGAGCCTTGTTCCCCTCCCTCTCCCCTATGTTTGTCCTGTCCCACTTTTCCGCCCTTCACGTATCCTTGCCCTCTTACCCTGCCCCATCACTTGGGATATTTAAGTTCGGGGACCCTAACCCTGTCTCCTCTTACCCCACAGCACTCCAAAAACGAGACGACCTCGTCCTGAAGATGGTCCACATTGTATAAGGACCGAAACGTCGTCGACCCTACAGCGCAAACTATAGGCGCATCTGGCCGTGACTCCATTAAAATTGCGAACTACATTATTAAAAGTCACTGATTCTATGTCACATCTTTGAGCTATTCACTGCAAATTCCTCACTTTGTTCACTTTGCGCCGTCCATCGCTGTTCACCTTTGCACTTGCGTCGCCACATATCACTTGTACATATTGAGCAGCAAGTCTCTTCGGTTGTCATTTGAATTATTGTATTTTGTGCTGTACATAATTATGTCTTTATAAAATGTTCCCTCTCTTCTGATGAATATCAAAATAGAACAAATTAATTTTGAAAACTAATTTATTTTGAATAAGTGTCTCCTTTCTTTGATCCATGTAATGCTTTGCGCATGCAATACAAATTGTCCTTTCATTTATACCTTTTGGGATATTGTTTTTTCTTTATAACTTTGAACCCCAATCCCATTTGGTTTATGCGTCACACTCCTGTTTTCTCTACAAAATCCTCTTACTTATGGCATAACCTGCAGTGTAATAGCTAGCTTATTTTATCAGACTGTCCGTTTGGAGTATTATTATTCCAATTATGATGAGATTTTTGGAAATCTGAAAATTGAGAAAAGCTTAAATAAACACAAACAAGCCAAACAGATGAGGGAATTCTTTATTGTAACAAATGAACTCACCTATGAGTATGCTTTTAGAAATAATTTGACATGCAAATTGAGAGCTGAGGAAAAGTCTTTCCTGAATCTAGTTGAGGACAGAAGAGCAATTTACAAAAGAAATGAGATGGTCAAGCAGACCAAATCCAAATTCTAGCAGATTGAGGACGAAAAGCTTAATGGTAAATCGTTTGAGAATGTTGCAATACACATAGACAAACCAATTAGTGGTAAATTATGTATTAGGAGAGATAACACGTTATTTGATAATTATTTTGTTGGAGCAAGCCATTGTGAGGACACTTATCAAATCATGGGGGGTTGGGGATTCAAGGGTGGCAGAGACCCAATTTTTCCTGGAATTTATTTTGTTTGTGGAGACAAAGCCTATTATAACTTTCCTGATCACTGGTACGGGACGTGTTTTGTTGGTCTTGTTTTTCCAAAAATATTTCATGTTGACAGAAATGCAGAAGGATCATTTGAAATCAGCAATCATGTAAATAGGTTTAAAAGAGAAAGTTTCTCAGAAATTATGGGAGACATTTTTGAAGCAGTGATACCTTTGGTGGGTATAACCCTGAATGCAGGCAGGATCAGAAAATTGTCTACCATTGTTGATAGGTTGTCAACTGACACAGCTAGTGGCTTCCAATTAGTGGATACTGAGGTCATTGCTATTCGGTCCATGGAAATGCAGAATCGTCTTGCTCTAGACATTCTGCTAGCAAAAGAGGGAGGAGTGTGTGGCATTTTACATGTCCAACACTGTTGCACCTATATTCCAGATGAGAGTAGGAATATTGAGATGTATATCAAAAATATTACAGAGTTGCAATCAGAAATTGTACCCCTGGAAGAAGATGATTTTACAGAACGTATATCCAAAAGATTTACAGCAATCAAAACCTGGTTTCAAGAGATTGGTGGTTCAATTCTTGGCAAAATTCTTACACCTTTGTTAGTTATAGTTTTTGTGATACTTTTGTTGAAGATCAGTTGCATGTTACACAAGAGAAAGAAATACCTGAGGGAAAAGAAGAGAATTTACAAGATCAGGAAGGAACAGGAAAGAGAGATAGAACTGGAAGAGCTTCGTAGAACTCAATATGAGAGTTGCAGACAGACAGCTGAGACAAGTCTTTAGAAATACTAACATAGTGAAATTAAAACATGTTCATTTATAAGATAACATTTTGCTAAGTTTTTGGGTGTGGTTTGGTGATTTTGAAATCACCAGATGAGAGTGTTGATGGAGCGAGATTTGGAAGTAAATTTATTTCATCTCGCAAAGTTAAACTTCCATAATAAATAATAATATTAATAATGTGTGCAGTGAAATTTATGAACCAACTTAGATTAAAATTGCAGATCATTACACGCGGGATACTAATATATGTGCTCATATATGTGCTTTATATTGTAAATGCATGTGTGTGTGAAATAAATAAATTAATTTTGTCTATCGAACTTGTCAGAATTAAAAGCGGCTGTTTTATAATTGCATGTGCTTATTTCTGTGTGCTTATGTTTCGTTTTTCTGTCTTAAATGTGCACGAAATCTGTTTGTTGCTTCATTTGCTTCTGCTAGGTAACATAGATTAATGGGTTAATAATTAACAAAGGTGGGTGGGTAACAGAACGAACTTTATTTCTCACATTAATCGATGTTTTGTGTTTGTTTATATATTAGTTTTGAGAGTGGGCCTAAAGAAGATGGCTGCCAGCAGTGCAGCCTTTGAGACTTGACCAGAGTGAAGTTGTCACCTATGCGCAGAATGTTTTGCTGAGCTGACAAAGTTTATGCAGAAGAAATTCTAATCAAGTCAATTGTGTTCTTGGTGACATTGTCAAGGACAGGACAGATGCTGTTAGGCCTGCAAAGATTAGGAAGTAAAAGTTTCCCCGTCAAAAGTATCGTTTTGAGGAAGCAAAAAGGATGGTGAGACTAAGAACAATAAGGGCAAAGATGAAGCCCCGGACTTGGTCATGAGTGTGTGACCTCACAGTGGACTGTCGTGGCTTAACCAATGAAATGTTTGGTTTGACAGAAAAAAATACACAATGTGGATACTTTAGTTAGTTAGAAAGGTATAAAAACTGTCCCCCTGGGAGGGAGGGCGCGCTTGCTGCTCATCTTCTCCTGACACCGTGACGTGCTGACGGACTTTCTTGGAGCACGTAAGGATCAATAGGGCTAAATTACTTTTATTTTATTCTTTTAGGTGGAGTGAGTTTTAGACAGGGATGTTAGGGTTAGGTGATGGGAAACTGTTTATTCTTCTTTCAAACATGCTAATTGATTTTGCTTGAAACTGTCAATACTTTTGCTAATCTTCAAATAATGATGCTTGAATAAAAAGATTCTAATAAAATGCACTTTCCCTGAATAAATAGTTAATAAATAAGATTTTTGAAAAGACAAGCTGGTCTTGTTATTTCATAAGTCGTTACCATCAGCAGATCCATTTGCCTAAGTGGCTTAATTAAATGCAAAATTTTACATAACCATGGTGAAATCATTGTAATACAGTTGTATATAAAATGTGTATATAATCTGTGAATAGGGTTTATTAATTAGGTCACATGATTCAGTTGCTCGAAATATGTCATGTTAGTTTATGGGCCTTGTGAATGATTTATGATTAATGGTGAGTATTGTGGAGCTGGGTAGCGTTGTTTATGGCATATTTTCTATAGGGGCGCTGGATCACCATCCCCCTGGTTTATAAACTCCTGACTTAAAAAAAAAAAAAAGGAAAGAAGGGCGAGTTGACCCTATACTAAATCACTATGTCTACAGCCCCATCTCAAATAAAGATTGAGCAAAGATTGGAAGAGCTTGTTAATAAGGCTCTTTGAAAGCCTTGGGCTCTATTGATGAAATGATAAATAAAAAACTGGAGTCCATTTCTAACCTACCTCCTAACCCCTCCCCAATTAAGCTTAATGGGGCATCTAAGGCTACTATAAAGAGGGCTATTGGAGGGAAACAATCCAAGAAGGGCGCTAAGAAGCCCAAAAACGCCTTCAGGGCAGTCAAAAGAATGGTGCCTCGGGCACCACAGGTGGGTGTTGTAAATAGCTCTTAGTTTAACAAGGCATTCTGTATAGCCCTTCTTCTGTGTTTCCTATTATCTCTTATCTGGAATGTTTATATGATTCTAATGTCTGACCTCATCTTGCTATGTTTGAGACTTGGACTGTTTGAAGTCCAGTTAGCAGGCAAGGCGGACGTACAGTCTTCTACCAATAAACCTATCATCTTTAAGCATAACACTGCTTCAGTGAGATTTAATCTACAACAATGTTGGCGACAAGGAATTTATCAAGATGCTGTGACCTGCTACTTGGACAAGGATTTCAGAAAACCAACATCGTATATTCGGAAACCGTCATTAGAAGACTGACGACACCTCAATAATTTTGAATAAGGACTTACGTTATTGAGGGACATCCAATATTAAGAAATCGCAACTGATTTGTGAGTAGAAAAGACCAATATTTTTAAGATTTACAACTCACCTGTGTCATATTTTCAACGGTGTGCTCTCGCTCCACTTTGTTGAGAATCCAATGACGTCTCCGCTGCTTCTGCTGTTGCCAAGTGAGTGCGTCAGTCCTGGTTGCCAGCGGGTAACGAAAGACGTTCGTTTCCCAGCAACAGGACAGCGATGTGACGTGCAGCATAGCGCGGAACTATCATTGGGCAAGAAGGATGTATCCACGTAAAACGGAATTACGTGAATACGTAGCGGCCATTTTGTTTAAAAAAAAAAAGAGTAGCTTCAGATTTTTGACGTGAAGATCGTGTGTCAAGTAAGTACCGGAGCACGTACATATTCTGCAGTGTGTTCGGATTATATCGAGGCACAATTTGTTTGCCGTGTACAGTGGCACATCGAAGCACAATTTGTTTGTTGTGTACAGTGACACAACTGGAGCGCTTCAACGGAGTGTAAGCTGATCAAATGGTGAGCATCAACTTTATTTGATTCCGTGTCAATGCAAATTACATGACTTACTAATTGTCATCATCTATTTTAACATCACCTGGTTTTGACACTGTTGATCACTTATTGGCGCACACCATATTTTCAACGGTGTGCAGCAGATTATTCATTTGAGCATTTACATAATCTTCAAGGCAAAATAATATTGAACCTAATATGGTTCAGCAAGTTAATGTCACTTTACCTCCGCCATTTTTGTCTGAACCTGGTTCACCTCTGATATCTTGGGAGGACTGGATTGTCATGTTTGACAATTACATCATTGCTTTGGATGGTCATAACTTTTCTACTCAAAGAAAAAAAGCGTTGCTCTTAACTGCGTTAGGGAAAGAAGGCCAACCTGTATTTAAATATCTCCCGCAAATTCTTCAAGCAAGTGGACAATCTGATTTTGATGAATTTAAAGAGGCAGTTTCTAGATTAGAAATAAGATTTGCGAAAGAAGAAAATCTTGTCATGAGCAGATACAAGTTTTATGAAAACAAACAACGCTTAGATGAATCCATTGAGGACTTCGTGGCAAGATTACGTGAACTTTCAGTCAAGTGTAATTTTGGTCAAATGACTGATGAATTGATTAGGGACCAGTTGATTGTCCAACGCAATAACAGAAAAATTCAAGAGAGGTTATGGGCGGCGAAAAATCCGCCATTAAAACAGGCAATAGATTTGGCCAAAGTTGTGTAGGAATCAGAAAAATGTATGAAAGAACTTGAAAAATGTAATGTACCATATCAAATTGCTGAAGTGTCTGAGAAAGAGTGGCCCGAGGAGGAATGTAGTGAAGTAGCTGTAGTCAAACCAAAAAATAGTAGTTTTCAGAGGAAGTCTTACTCTAATAAAACTTATAGTAAGATGTGTTCTAAGTGTGGTAGCACAACTCACACAGCAGATGCAAAATTTTGTTTTGCTAATAATAAAGAATGCCTAAAATGTGGGAAAATAGGGCATTCCTCTAGGATGTGTAAATCTAAAACGAAAGCAAGAGTAGCTGTTCTTGAAGACAATAACATAGAGATTAGAAGAGAAAAAAATAAGATCTTAGTTGTGGATGATGATGAAAGTAATAAGTATATAGAAAAACGAGAAATTAGACCTAAAGCGGATTTTTATATTGATGGGCAGCATGTTGTGTTGATGGTTGACACGGGATCAAGATGGACTATAATTCCTCAATCTCTCTTTAGAAGCATTTGGGGAACAAAATCTCTTTTAGAGAGTGACATATGTCCACCTGGCTATCAAGGTGAAAAGATAAACATAGTGGGATATTTTGAGAGTGAAATTTGCTTCATGCACAGTTACACAAGAGGGAAGGTCTATGTGTCATTGGATGGTCCTGCCATTTTAGGTTGGATTCATCAGTATGACTTACACATTGTGGTAAATCCTATAGCCTCTGTTCAGGTAATGGTCGTGGATGAATTAACTGTCAATGACATTCTGAATAATGCAAAAAATGTTTTTAGAGAGGAATTGTGGGAATTACAAGGATATGAACATAAAATCATATTGAATGAAAATGTTGTACCTGTACAGCAAACATTGCGTAGAGTGCCACTTTCAATTAGAGAAGAGGTAAAGAATGTTATTGAGGAAATGCTGCAAGGTGGCATAATTGAGCCTGTTGAGGCCTCAAACTGGGTTTCTCCAGTAGTTATCACACAAAAACCAGATAACAAATAAGATTTTGTGTAGATTCGAGGTCTGTGAATAAGTGTATGGTAGCGGATGCGTTTCCTTTGCCTAATATAGGTGAACTTGTCTCAACTCTTCAAGGTGCGAATTTTTTTTACAAAACTCGACTTGAAGAGTGCATATCATCAGATATGTTTGCATAGTGAGTCATAGCAAATTACAGCTTTCATTACTTCTGAGGGCACATTTCAATTTACCAGATTACCGTTTGGCCTCATATCTGCGGCCAGTGTCTTCCAACGCATGGTAAGTGAAATTTTCAAAGGTATTAAGAAAGCTGTATACTTTCAAGATGACATATTAATCTTTGGAAATTCTGTGTCATAACATAATGAGACCCTAAAAGAAGTCTTGCAAAGATTAGATGAGCCAGGTTTAACCTTACGGAGAGAAAAATGTTAATTCCTGGTACAGGAAATAGAATACCTTGGGTATATAATTTCGGCTGATGGCTTAAGACCAAAGAAAAACCTAATTGAGGCTATTCAACTAGCTCAGTGTCCTCAAGACAAGGACCAGCTTATTGGGTTTAATTGAGTTTTATGCGAAATTTGTACAACATTTTTCAGAAAAAACAACACTGCTTAGGACATTACTTAAGAAAGGAATGAAATTCTGCTGGTCAGAAGAACATACCAACTGCTTTCATTATATCAAGAGAGAACTGACTGAAGCGAACGTTTTAGCACCATTTGACATCAAATTGAAATCCATCCTAATGGTGGATGCGAGTAATGTAGGTTTAGGTGCTGTATTTTTGCAGAAGCATGGGTGTGGTGGGAAAACAGTTGCATTTGCTTCCAGACCACTAACTAATTCTGAATGTCATTATTCAGTTATAGAAAAGGAAGCCTTAGCTGCAGCATGGGGCACAAACTATTTCCGTACATATTTTTGGGGTGTGAAATTCCAAATTCGGGCTGATCATAAACCGTTAGTTAACATTTTGGCTCCAGGTGGTTCAGGGAAAGGTTCTCCAAGACTAGCAGATTGGCCTCAAAGCTGCAAGAATATCAGTATGAATTGTGGTATGTACCTGGTTGGCAAAATGTACAGGCAGATTGCCTTTCTCGACTTCCAGTTTTAGATACCAATTCTTTGTATGATTGTAGTGCTGATTCAGAAGACAATGCCGTTGTTTTCATTCAAGATGCTGTAGCATTGAGTGATGGTACATTTTCAAAAGATGAATAGTGTTCTGCCATGGAGAAAGATATAGTACTTAAAAAAGTCATAGACCTAATAACTAAGGGTACTAGACGTAAAAGTTGTGTGGAGTTTTCAGTTCGGCCTTTTCTAAAAATGTTGGATGACTTATCAGTAGTAAATGATTCTATTCTAATGAAGGGTGACAAATACATTCCACCATTTTCTATAAGATCAAAGCTACTTAAATTAGCGCATGAGGGTCATTTAGGCCAAACTCAACGCAGACTAAAAGAGAATTTTTGGTGGCCTTCTATTGATAAGCAGGCAGATAATTGCGTGGAAATTGTGAGTGTTGCAAGAATAGTGAGAAAAGACTTAAATTAGCTTCTAGTACTAATCCCAGTGGTAACTTTATTTGCAGACCTGATCAACCATGGCACAGCATTTGCTTAGATTTTATAAGTCCTATGGATGAACTGCCAATGGATCAGCACTTTTCGATTGTAGTTATTGATGCATATTCTAAGTGGCTCATTGTAAAATTTGTAAAGGATATAACCACGGATTGTACAATCAATTTTCTAAAGAATGTTTCTCAGGAAGAAGGTTTTCCATCTATTATCATAACAGACAATGGCACACAGTTAATCTCTACAAAAATGCAAGAGTTTTTTACTAATTGTGGTGTAACTCACCCTCGTACATCACTGTACAACCCTCAAGAAATGCAATTTGTAAAAGGGCTAATAGATTAGTGAAAGGAATAATTCAGATGACATGTTCCACTGGAGGGTTTTCACATGAAACTGTTCAAAGAATGGTTTGGGCATATCACACAACTGCTCATAAACAAGACACCAAATCTCCATTTGAACTCATGAGGGGCAGAAGTCCTGGTACTAAGTTGACTCCATCTTGGCTTAAGAATAATTGTAATCATATTTCTCCTAAATTCTGCCAAGATAAGATATCTACCTCAATTTCAGTGGGTGATTTGGTAAAAGTTAAACCTGGTAGAGTGACGAAAGGTTCTTCAAAATTCAGAGGTCCATTTACTGTTAAAAATGTATATCCACAATATATTGTGCTAGAAAATGGTGAGAAATGGAATTATCGTAGAGTTGCTCTATATCAAAAGTTTAGGAAAGATACAAGAAATTCTGAACAATCAGAGCGCATTAATGGATACATGCTATCTGGTCAAGACTTACCTAGGTCTTCAACTTCATATAATATCAGAAGGGAGGTAGGTAATGGTGATGTCTTCATATGATGTAAACAATCAGGAGAACACCTCACCTACCCATGATGTTATTTCTTGTAATGTTACAAGTCAGGAGGTTTCAAGAAATTCTAGATGTCGACGACCTCCTGTTTATTTAAATGATTACATTTGTTAACATGTCTCAAAAATTGATTTGTTGACTTATCAATTGAAGGGAAGGAGATGTGTTGTAAATAGCTCTTAGTTTAACAGGGCATTCTGTATAGCCCTTCTTCTGTGTTTCCTATTATCTCTTATCTGGAATGTTTATATGATTCTAATGTCTGACCTCATCTTGCTATGTTCGAGACTTGGACAGTTTGAAGTCCGGTTAGCAGGCGAGGCGAACGTACAGTCTTCTACCAATAAACCTATCATCTTTAAGCATAACACTGCTTCAGTGAGATTTAATCTACAACAGTGGGCATGATGAAGGCCCGGAGCTTCCTATCCACATTGACAGCGACGAGATCTGTGACCCAGAAATTGAGCTATCCTGCTCTTCTGGTTTCAATACCGATGTGGACGATGAACCAATGAGAGGAACTGGAAGCTCGGAAGAGGCATCTAAGGCCTCAGGGTCCAACACAGCACTCGTGGACCCATTTGGGGATGAAATGTTCGACCCTTTACTAATTATACACACCTTGTCCCCAGAATGGACCCCATCCCAACACATTGCGGACTACCTCTCCTTCTGGTTAAGAAAAGAAATTCCCCAAGAGGTCAGATCTAGACTTAGGTCCGAGTGCCCACGCCCCTCACTCCACACCAAAATTGCTATGACCTCGGAATTAGACCCCAAGGTCGTAGCTTTCATAGCCAAAAACAACAGGGACCCCAGGAAAGGGTTAGATAAAGGATTAAAAACCTGTCAAGATCGCCTTAAAATCCAGATGTGTTTATATAGGGACACATATCCTCCAAGGATTCACTGAAAAAAACAAAGGTCACAAGGATGTTATAGTTCAAATTTTGCTCATACTAAACCATAGAAATTTAGCAGTTATAGTTACCTGACCTTACGATAACTTATGCCCCCTTAATGCACTGCTTATGACCTCATATAATACATCACTCGTGATATGGTCAATGACATCAGTGATGACATCATTCCATGAGTGAGTTTCGTAAACGTTTCTGAGACTTAAACATACATACTAAGTTACAGAATGTTAAATTACTATTATGTCTGTGCTAGTAATTATAAATCAACAAGTGTAAAGAGCGAGGAGCAACTTATGAAGCTCGTTCTTCTCCTCTTATAAAGTACATTAGCAATAGGAACAGGCTTCAAATGTCAACTGCATCTGAAACAGCATAACGAAAAATCAAAAGGTTTTTAAAAAGAGCCCTCACCCACCAACCTAGTTGGTGCAATGCTCGATCACAGGGTTCCAACCTAGGATGCCGAATGCATCCCAGGTGTGCTACATTGCCAGATTACAGCGGAGCAGGATTTTTTGTTTTTTATCAATTTGTGAGCTAAACATGAATGAAAATAATTGATTAAATAGAAACAATAATAGTATTAAAATAGTAATTTCATAAAACTAAAATAACACCATTAATAAATGTAAAATACATTTCACTAACTTTATTATTAAATAGACTTATCAATACATGAACAATTCAATAAAATATACCATGTAAATCATGTAACAAATAATCAATTAAATAATTTAACATAATTATATACAAACATATATTTAATTAGGGTAAAACATATTTTATAAATAAAAGAAAAAATATTGAATACCTTGCCACCCTATTCCACTGTAAAACCAACAAACTGTTAGTAAAATGTACATTAGTAAATGAACTATACAAAAATAAAATATATACAAACAAATCCCATACTACACTTACAAAATAAAATAAAAACTAACCGACTTACAGAATTAGTTACATAAATAATAATCACCAAATAAATATTCAACAAATGTAATCACAAGGAGAGAGAGTTCTCCACATTGACCAGTAAAGCAGGTATACATGTGCTTCCAGTAAAGTTGTCACAGTGAGTTGCATTCAAACTTTGCCAGTTTTTACAATGCTTGAACATAGTATTATTTCTAGCACCTTCAGTGATCCAGTACACATACATTGCAAGCTTCCACACTGTCTCATTATGAAGCTAAATGGAAAGCTGTGGTCAGGGAGAAATTTGAAGCTCCGTTACACTAGCCTCTCAGTGTGGTCCATTTGATGTATACAGGATGCAGATGTAGGAATTCACTCTTCGTCATGACAGAACCAGCTGCCAATGAAGCACAGTAGCTGAAATGTTACCACAGACAATTGATGAGCTGTTGAACCAGACACTGGAGGCTGGGGCACAATTTAGGGATGGGATGGCGGTCAGGGAGGAGGGAGAGCTGGAAGTTTTCCTGGGTGGTAAAGGCAGAGTCAACAATAAATGACTTGCCTCGAAACATACGAGTGTTGTAGGGTTCCTGCTTTTAGTATCAGACTTTTTTCCCCTGTCTTTGTTTTGTTTTGTCCTTTGTGTGATGTTGTGAACTACCTGATTAGTATGATAACATTTGGGGAATAATTAAGGTCGTGCTATGTATCTAGACATGCACTTGCATCTCTTAAAGTGGGGTTCTGCTTCCTGGATGTTAACAGGAGTTGATGTCCACTGTACAGAAATGAACCCTTCTTGAATTGAAAATGTTTTTGCAGCATGCCCTTTTAATCAATTTGACACTTTGATTCCCTCTTGTTAGTTTAATTCGTTTACATGAAACTTATTTTATCCTTTAAACTTTTGTACTGCACTGTTCGGACCTGCTTCTCCTGTCTTTGGGGGTACTATCCTAGTTACTCTGTGGCTTGTCATTGCCTTGCCTTTTGTTGAATCAGGTAAGACTTGAAACAACTGGTGAAATATGTATTGATGTGGGAAAGTGTTTTAGTTTAGAACTAATCATATGGTCTGGTATGTTTTGCAGTGTGCAGCCAGAAGAGGTTCCTTAATCCCATCCTGTGATATAATGTCAAACTGCACACCATACATTGGTGGCTATGTATACCAGTACAGATCTTCTGTTTTCCACCCTACTCCTCTCCCCCCCCCCCCATTTGTGTTTACGCTTGGCAAACTAATTCCCTCTATGATCAGAAGGAGTTTTGGGATTGGCATTGAATACTTGCCGTCTAAAACTTCAATAGTGATTGTAGATTGTAAATACACCAACAGAGAATTTCTGTTTACAAAGGAGACTTTGAACCGTCATGCAATAATGCACATGACTGAGGGGAATAAGCAGAGGGGAAGGAGGTACATCACACTGGTGTGCACAACAGGCAGTTGTCGGTGGGTGATAACAGATACCTGTCAAATGTAAACACGTTGAGTTCGTTTGGAGCATTAATAATTAAGTAAGAAAAAAAGTCTGAATAGAAAGCACCCGTATCAAAATATTAAATGGCTACAAAGTAAGTCCATCCTCAAAATTACTCTAATAAAACATTTTACACCTAAAAACAAATAAAAATAACTGATTAATGTTATTAATGAGCTCTTGGGCAAAACAGTATTTGCATTAAAAAAGAACTCAGCTTTACTGTTAACAACTTGCTAAATTATTTCATGCAAAAATCAGCGACATTAGAGATAATATTGCTAATGAATTCCACACCATCTCTGTTAGTGTTGTTTCTACAATTTCTTTGATTGCCATTTGAACTTAGTTCGACATCCTTGACAGTGAAGAACTATCTTTTTGTCAACACTTGTGAATCAGGCTCTCCTCTGGATTTTTTCCAGTTAGAAGTTTTAGCATCATTAAAAAATGTTTGTCCTGTGTGTTTCTGAACGTTTTGAAAGCATCTCTTCAATTAGTTATCCTATTCAGTCTGTCAATCAAATTCTGTTTATTTGGAACATGATCCATTAAACTAACACATACTTAGTAAAATATCAAATTACAACAAACAGTTTAAGAATTCAATAAAATCTCCTCTATCAACATCACAATATGGCCATAACTCAAATATCATATAAGGAGGTAAAATCTAAGATTAGATTACCCTGCTCAACAAAAAGTTTGAATAAGAAATTATAGAAACTATTTTAAAGCTATCAAATTCATTTTAATGATCTGTAAAAACATTCCAATAACACTAATTGCATTAATATAATATGTAGCAAATAAAAATCTCATTGCCTTCAGGTGAAGGTTAGACCATGCTTAATGAAAATGGATTTTAAAATTGTGAGTCTATCTAATGAATAAACTTGACCATCCAATAAAAGATGCACATGAGAACATTTCATATTTAAAGCACATTCACAGGACTACCCCACTCTCCTTATCTGTTTCGATGACTGAGGCCAGTCAAAACATAGAATTAACACCCATTACAAATTTAGATCTCTATGTTGCATGGTTTGTCAGGGAGCAAGGAGTTATACTGGAATGTTATTTCATTTCTTTATTCCAACAGTCTATCAATTGGGAAAGTGAATTATTTAATCTTAAATATTTCAAAACCTTAACCCGTGATAATTATTACATTTTAAAGTTTAAATACACTTGCAAAATATTCACTGAAACATTCAAGGTGGGAGAGTCCAAGAGAAGCAGATCCATTATCATTTTTATCATTCAAAGCGGCTATTGTTCTTCCTTTGTTAGAGAAACATTCTCTTGATCCCTCTCCTTCCAGCTATGTCTAGAATTTAGAAGTGTTTATTAAGCATGGGCGTAAAATTCGTTCCACTCACGGATTTTGCGGATTTTCCACAATTTCGCGATCCGCAAATCGTGCGAAATCGCGGCCGAATGCGCGAGCGGGACGAATTTTGCTCAGGAAGCACTTACAGGGTTAAAGCAGGTGCCCAAATTGAAGCTAATTTCTTTGTAACCATTTACAAAGAAATTAACTTCAACTTGGGCACCTGCGGTAACCCTGTAAGTGCTTCCTGAGCGGCGCCTCGTTGCCTACTTGCAAATATTCTCTGACCCTGCTCTGACCATCGAAGCAGGGTCAGAGAATGGTTACAGTTAGGCAATGAGGCTCCTGTCACTAAAATTAAACCTCAGCAGGAAGCACTTACAGATAACAGGTGCCCGAGTTGAAGCTCAAATTCAGTACCGCATTATAATCAGCCCAAGAATCTAGTGAGCACGGTCGATGCTAGGCAGGTGTGCTTTCTCCCCAGATCTACCGTCTACAATTAGCTTCAATCCGTGATGGGGGTCTAGGCATCCACGAGTTTCTCGAGCACAATCCCCCTGTACTTCCAGTGACCAGGAGGCTGCTTTCTCCTCATCTGCTGCGCTGATCGGCCTCTGACCTTTATAAACAAGAGGCATGTGAACTCGCACAGAAGCCCGGCCCCATACACACTAGGCTATGCAACCTCTTCCTGCCCTTTCCCCCACTGTGATGGACAGCTCACTCGAGGGACCTCGGCGCCTATGGGCGTGGTGGCAAAGTTACAGACACACGGGGTCACTGGAGACAACTCTTCTGGGCCTTTACACAGCTGTAGTGCAGGAAAAGCACAATACATTTACCCAACGAGGTAGCACTTACTGCCTTCTCCTCATTTGCTGCTCTGATCGGTCTCTGACCCTTTATAAACGAGAGGCATGTGAACTCGCACGGAAGCCCGGCGCCAGCCCACACACACTAGGCTATGCAACCTCTTCCCGCCCTTTCCCCCACTGTGATGGACAGCTCATTCGAGGGACGTCGGCGCCTATGGGCGTGGTGGCAAAGTTACAGACACACGGGGTCACTGGAGACAACTCTTCTGGGCCTTCACACAGCTGTAGTGCAGGAAAAGCACAATACATTTATCCAACGAGGTAGCACTTACTGCTTTCTCCTCATTTGCTGCTCTGATCAGTCCCTGACCCTTTATAAACGAGAGGCATGTGAACTCGCACAGAAGCCCGGCCCCAGCCCACACACACTAGGCTATGCAACCTCTTCCTGCCCTTTCCCCCACTGTGACTGACAGCTCACTCGAGGGACCTCGGCGCCTATGGGCGCGGTGGCAAAGTAACAGACACACGGGGTCACTGGAGACAACTCTTCTGGGCCTTTACACAGCTGTAGTGCAGGAAAAGCACGATACATTTACCCAACGAGGTAGCACTTACTGCTGTCTCCTCATTTGCTGCTCTGATCGGTCTCTGACCCTTTATAAACGAGAGGCATGTGAACTCGCACAGAAGCCTGGCCCCACACACACTAGGCTATGCAACCTCTTCCTGCCCTTTCTCCCACTGTGATGGACAGTTCACTCGTGGGACCTCGGTTCCTACGGGCGCGGTGGCAAAGTTACAGACACACGGGGTCACTGGAGACAACTCTTCTGGGCCTTTACGCAGCTGTAGTGTAGGAAAAGCACGATAAATTTACCCAACGAGGTAGCACTTACTTATTAGCCAGTAGAAAGTACTCCAGTTAAGTATGGTGCAAATCGCAAAAAAATCCACGATTTTTCAGGAAAATCCGCGAATTTGTGGATTTGTATGCGATTTCGCGCTAATTCGCGGACCGCTGATTCGCAAAATTCGCCAATACTTAGTGTTCATTACTCTCCATATTTCTAAGCTTCTTGGATGTCATAACATCTTTAAGATGCTTGGGTGGGTTTTCATTTCAGTTTATGGGTTCGACTTAGTGGTGTCAGTGCCCTTATAATACTGGAACTGTCAGTCATATTTGATACCATCAACCATTCCCTTTCAATAAAGAAAATAAGTACAGCTGGTATTGAAGGATTGATCCTTCAGTGGTTCTCCTGTTTTCATTAAAATCAAATCCTGTGGTTTACTATGGGTCCATTCTTTTTCTTATACAGCTTCTTGTGTTGGTCCATGTAGTTCTGCGCTACTGCCTCTATATCTATCATTTATCTGAGGCCTCTTGCTTTACTTATTGGGTCTTCCAATTTTCAATTTTACTGCTTTGCAGATGTCACTCAACCACTTTATAGACTGAGTGGTGCTTCAGTAGCAACCTTTTGTTACAACAATGTTTATCAGAACTACATTTCTGGGTGGGTCATTATGGGCTAAAATTAAATACCAAAAGGTTTGAAATTTTCGTGACCGTGCCTGCCGTTTCTTTGGCAACCTACTTTCTGGCCACCAGAATTCAGACGCTACCTCACTCCTTCCCAGTTGCTGAAGAGTTTGGATATTAAGCAGGATAATTCTATTTGTGGCTACTGTCAGGTCCCTTTGATTATTTTCTTATGTGATTTAAGTTGTCTGGTAACTTCATCCCGTTTTCCAATTTCTGTTTTTTAATGAACAAGTACTACTATCATGGCATTGTCTGGCTCCTTACTGAATTGTTGTAACCATCTTTATTTACTAGCATCTCGGCTGGTTGTTTAAGCTTTTTTCGTATGCACCCCATTCGGAAATCTCTTCATTTGTTACCCATTCAACAGAAAACCTACTTCAAAAACCCATGCATTGTGGTTCATTATATTTATTGGTCTTTGCCAAGTTTTCTATCCTCTCACTTTAAAAGATATTCCCCTAACAGGCCTCTTCATTTTTCAGAACATCTCTTACTCTCATTTTCAAAATACCATAAAGACTGCATGACTTGGTGGGGGATCTGTTTTGGCTCTCTCCCCTAACCTTTGGATTGCTTTGCACTGGCCTTAAGAATCACCTCCATTTCAGAAAGTAACTTACAGTCAATCAGTTGAGTAAGGCTAAAATAAGTTGCAAATAAATGACTACAATTACTTTATATATTGATTATACTTGTTGATATGTGTTGAGGTCATAGAGTGTTAAATATATAATACACTGCTATGTGTTAGAGGTGTAGAGTGAAAGGAAGAAAAGATTTGCAAATGACATCCTAGATGCTTAAAGTACGGATGAATCAATGTAAAGGATGGAAAGAGAAAACAATAATGGAAAAGGTTTTAAAACAATCTATACTATCACATGTCAGTACAGTTCAGTTTAAATCTTTACTCGACTATCAAAAAAAGGTAGCTATAAAAGTACAATCATATTGAATTGAATAGGCGGATACAATCATCGCTATTAAAAATCATTTCATGTCATATATTATATCAAGAGACATTCTCACATTAATGGCTTTTGAATAGGCAAAGCATTAATATTTCGTATATATGTAATTCCCTATGACAGTGGAAATCCTGCATGTTTTAGCTTCACATGAAGCCCATTATTATTTTTACCTAATTATTTTAATATTTAATTACTGGTAATGTTGGCAGTATTAAATTATCTACTATTGTAGGTTCATCCAATTTTAGCATTCTTTTATACATATTAGGTAGCTTAGGTATGTTTCCTAAAATTCCAACAATGTAAAGTATTGATATCTACCTCTTACCTCTTGGAAAGTGAGTTGACTGAATAACCACGTCAAGCGGGGAAAGTGTTAATCTATGCATTTAAATTGCCTTATTCCGGAGACTTACCAATAGATTTAGTAGCAAACAAGGTACATAGATGAAGGATTAGTACACAACTTGATTTATTGACTGTTTTTTGTATGTATTGGGTGCAACCTGCAGCACTATGTGGGTTCTTTATGCGTAACCTACTGAAATGCCCGTTAGCAAGCAAGAGCCAGAGAGAGGCTAAAACTACGCAAACGCTACATGAACAAGAACATTTTTAACGCCCTTCTCCTAAAGAGCATTTCTAGTGATGGTACATTCATCTCCTTTACGCGAGATGCAGTGACCCATGAGGTGTTGGTTTTCACTCTGGCTGATTTTTCCCCCCATTAGACCTAAGGGGATGTAAAAAGGCCAAACATCCCTGGTTTAAGGATAGTTGTCGGATGGCCAAGTTGGCATTGATAGAGGCAATTAAAACCAGAGACAGACCCATAATCAGAGAAAAGAGGGTGCTACATAGAGATAGCATGACTGAAGCAAAACAACTATGGGAGTTGGACAAGTGGAATACCTTGAAACAGGCCATATCCACCAATGATATGAAGGCTTTCTTGTGTATAGTTAATACAGGTAGTAGTGAAGAGAAGCAGGCCATCGGAACCAAACATCGCAGATAATATTGGGAAACAACTTTTTGAGACCCTGTAGCTTCGGCTGGAGGATGAAGGCACTAGTAAAGCTAAAGATCTTTCTCCACCGCAGGATATCTGCTCTGAGGCCCTTCAGATAACCCTTACAGAAGTAGCTAATGCCATTAGTACAATTGCCCCTTCCAAAGCTCCAGGACTCAACAAGATCCCAAGGGACCTCTTTCGTACTGAGCCTGCTATTTGGGGCCCCTATTTGTGGACCTTGTTTAATGCCATACTGCAGGGAATGGCAATTCCAGCAACGTGGCTGGCGCAAAAATCCAGCCAGTACACAAGAAGGGCTCACCACTTTTCCCCTCCAACTACAGACCCATACGTTTAATTGACGTTAGCCAGAAAATCTTTCCCCGGGTACTGCTGGATCGTCTCCAGACCTGGATGGACGAACTTAAAATATTGAGCCCATTTCAAGTTGTCTTTAGGAAAAACGCGCCTACTATAGACCAAATATTAAGGCTTCAACTTTTGTACTGGACAACAGTGTCCATAGAGGGTGGCAGCCTCCATTTGAACCGCATGGATTTAAAATCTGCTTTCAATCTGGTACCAAGAGATAAACTGTAGGCTGTCTTAAGTGATCTAGGGGTCTCTTCCTATCTTTGTTACATGCTTAGGCATTTGCATGAAGGAAATTATGCCCAAATAAGGTTCGGCAAACATGGTGAGCTTACTACTCCCATAGCTATAGATAGAAGGGTAAGGCAGGGATGTGTGCTAGTGCCCTGTCTCTTTTTAAATGCACTGGTGGATACACTGAATGCGGGGAAGGATAATGATGCATCCAAGATAGCAAACCACAAAGTACCCGCCATGATGTTTGCCAATAACACTCTCCTGCCTTCAAAGTCACCAATGCGTATACTTCAAGGCTTTCTGTGGTAGCAGGGGTCTTGAGATTAACTGCCAAAATGCCAAATATATGGTCTTTAATCCAACAAGCTCAACTCGCCTTAATCCCAGCTTCCAAGGTATCCCATTGGAGAGGGTCTCTGTATTTGAGTACCTTGGGGTCATTTTAACGGAACAAATGGACTGGGGGCCCAACTTGATAAAACAAGTCTGAAGTTAGCACAGACAAAGGATGGTTGATGAAGCTATGCAGGAACTCCTTCCATAAACCTATTGGCCCACTTTTAGAAATGTATAAAGTGCAAACAAGGGGCACCGCAATGTATGGGGCTGACCTCTGGCGGTATGGTCTCTCAGAAATATCATCAATTCTGAGAACACTTTTATCAGGCAGCTATTTGGCTTATCCCCCCACCACCAGATCTCACCTTACACCGCTTCTTTTTTTTTTTTTTTTTAAACCTTTATTGTGCAATGTCTTCAAACAATTACGGGCCTACAACCTTCCGGCCGGCCTCGACGTCCACATAAGCACATATGCAAATTATACGGTGACTCAGTAGTACCAATACAAATAGCAAGCATGCAAAGTTACATAGAAGACATATCGGACTGTTGAGATACAGGGGAATTTAAGGTTCAGTTTAAATTTGTTATATAAAGGCGAAATTGAAAATATAGTAAATAAGAAGGATCAGATACCACAAAGATGCCAGGGGCACAGAGTGAGCAATGCATACCACAAGATATCAAACCAGCGGAAAACACAATCGGAAAAGCGACACAGTGATATGCATATCAGGATAAAAGGTACATAATCATAATTCGCGCCAGTCATTACCCACCCCATACCGAGCCTCCCCGGAGATCCAAAAGAAGAAAAAGAAAAAAGTGAAAAGAATTGAGGAGAAGAAAGAAAGAAATAAAGGCCCATAGGAACTTAAAACGCACAAAACAAGAACCCCCCCCAACCCCCCACCCTACACACATGCAGAGGCTACGGCCTACCCCCCCCCTAGCATCTAGTGTGTCTGTCGCCCGAGAAAGATACCCGAAATATAGATGTAGAAGTGAAAAAGAAAGGAAAGAAAAAGAGCATCTAAAGCCGGAGGAGGATCATCCCTACACGCTCCCGGTCTCCCTTACCACTTTGCTGTCCTCCACCCCAAAAGCAACAGTCAAGAAGAGCAGGCAATTAATACAATAAGAAAGGGGGAGAGTTATCACGTACTGTGCAAAGAAACGAGCCATAGGAACATTCCAACCCGATCTCCCGCCAACCAAGCAAACACCAACCGTGAAAAAGGATCACTTATCCCTGTCCTGTTCGTGTAAGTCCCCCGGGGTATGCCAGCCGAGTAGAGTCCATCCCAGCCAACACAAAGGAACAAAATGGCCACGCAAGGTAGAAGAGCGGCATGTAAATACAAAATGGACGCTGTCGAACACCAGTAGAATCCTCTATGCTGACGACCATCACCCCCAGTTCCGCTCGAGGACACATATTCCATAGCAGGGAAACAAGGGAGAGGCAAGAGGAGGTAGTCACAGGAGCCAACAGTAGTAAGAATCGTCTCCGGGCCAATAGTGTCGATACAATAGTCCAAGCCACAGTCCTCAGCCGTGAGAAAAGTCCTCCAGTGTAGTAGAGGCAGACTAACAGCCGTCTGCCGGCACCAACGCCGTTCGGGATCATCCGTTCCCCTCCGCAGCCATGGGAAACCACAGTATCTTCCTCAAGAACAGGCAAATGCAAATCCTGGCACATCTGGGAGTCGTCCGATCGTAGTCGCCCCAGTGTAAGCACAATATCGTCCAGCTTTCTCCCCAGCTCTCGGGAACCTTCCTGCCACACAGACTGTAGGTCACAAAGAGCAACAAGGACGTCAACACAGGATAGCGCAGGCTGCGGTCCCAACATCATAGCAGTACGCGGTGAGACACGCTCACCAACACACAGCGCTTCGATAGGCAGGTGTATACACTCCATCTCAGTCAGGCAGCTAGCAGACGCTTCCATCTTGCGGGGAAAACGGAGGTGAAGCAGGGACGAGTCCAGCTCGGGCGGGCCACAATTCGAACCACCAAGGCCTCCAAAGCACACATCCAAGGCCCGGTCTCCGACAATGGTCATCCCCCTCTCCGACTAAGGGCTAGCGGCAAATTCGGGAGCGGCCCGCGAAAACCGGGAGAGTCCGAAAATGGAGTCGATACCGCTCACCTACAGCGTCGCGCATTCACACAGTATTTACAGTGAGCCCCCTTCTCGCGGATGTATTCCGGCAGCGCATCGGGACAAGCCACGTTCGTGCAGAGAAATTGAATATTTGTTTTCTCTCGGTGGTCATTTCGTCTCGGAGGACCAGCTCCGCCCAGGACCAGTCGGCCGATGTTGATCGATGAGCATCCGGCCGTGGTACGCAGCAGAGGTCTCGGCTCCAGGGGTGTCAGGGCCGCCGTCAAACTTTGAGCATTTCTCCGGTTACAAGGCAGGCAGAGACATCGGGATCACGCAAACTATGCCAGTGCGCATTCACCGACGCCCCACTGCAGCACGATCACAGGAGAATGGGCAGGATTTTAATGTGGGGCTCGGAGGCTTGCGGAGCCGGGAGCCTACACGTCCACTCCAATCGCCATCTTGGCTCCTCCTCCTACACCGCTTCTTTTGGATTTGGGGGTTAGGCCACTGTTGAAGAAACTGCCCTTAGAGCCCTGATGTATTGGTGTTGCTTAGGGGTAAACCCCGGAACTGGTTGTGTATAGGGATGAGCTAAAGGAGATCCTGGGCCTGAAGGGTGCAGGGAAATTACAGTGGCTAGCGTAAGTCAGGAACTCACTTGTGGAGATGAGTAGAGTGAGTTTATGGCATAACCCTGAGGAAGCTTGTATTACAACTTCTAGAATAGAACTGGTTTGGAGCTTCAGGGAGGGCAAACTTGCCCGTTTACAGGGGAGCCCTGCCACAGGTCCACTGACAGTTGTATGTTTGAGTATAAAAGACCAGTACATCCTAGAGTCTGCCCTGATAGAGATACAACCTGCGCTAGCGAGGAAACTGTATATTCAGTTCAGGCAATGGGTCTTGTAGCTGTGTGCCTTTTATAGCAAATGGGCATGTACACTTTCCCTAGGTTGTACTGCTGTAATAATGCAGAGGAGTCAGAGCTGCATGTATTCTTTTTCTGTCCTACTACAGAAATCTAGATGTTGCTGGCTAATCCAAATATGTAGTAACCTGGGGATGTAACACTGTGCAAAACCTTTTAGGCTGTTGAAATACAACACTCTTCCTCCAATTGTATTTGAGGTGTCGCGCTTACTACTCTTCATGTGGTGTGTGCACAAGACGCTTCTGAAAATTAATGTACAGGATTTAGCTGACAAGACTCTTTTTCTCTACTTTTAACCGGGCCCCCTTTATTTATCTTTCTTAATGTAACTTTTATTCCTGATTTTAAAGAGTCCTGTTTAGTATTTTATTAATCTTAGATGCACCAGCCCTCTCTGTATTAAATGTATATTTTATTAATGTGGCTCCATGTATGTGTTGTTAAGTACCAGGCTTATTTGGGGGCGGAGCTTGCCAGCAGCCATGGCGGACGCCTGAAAGTGTAGCTCCGCCGCATCACCAGCATAATCCTGCACACATCCTTTTATTCCTCGGCGCAACCTGTCTGGCGGGGTCGGCAGCTCGATTTACTCCGGTATAAAGGAATTGTTGGTCACTATGGAAAAGGGCTTGCAGGACAGCATGACGTCTATTGGGACAAAGATTGACGCCCTCACCTACCGGATGGACAGGATGTCGGAAAGGGTCGATAAACACGCGGAGCGCCTCGACATGTCAGGAAGGCGGATCACTGAAGTGGAGGAGGGGCAGATGGAACTTGATAAGGACCGCAAACACATGGCCAAATTACTGCAGGTGATTCAGGACAAGTCGGAGGATTTGGAAGCCCGATCCAGGAGGTCCAACGTTCGAATTACGGGGGTTCCGGAGACGACCCCAACGGGCAAGATGGAGCTGTTTGTTGAGAAACTGTTGACCACTTTGCTGGGGGAAGGCGCATTCTCCAACATGTTCATTGTGGAACGAGCCCACCGCACTTTGGGTCCTAGACCGCGCCCGGGAGCCTCTCCCAGACCTATAATTGCAAAGCTCCTGAACTATCGAGACAGGGACACAGCACTGAGAATAGCCAGGGAGAAGGGCCAGCTGCAGTTCGAAGGATCTACCATATCCCTGTATCCGGACTTCACTGCGAAGGTACAGGAAGAAAGGAGACGCTTTGCCCCGTATAAACAACAGATGTGGGATCTCGGATTAGACTACGCGATGCTGTACACGGCTAAGCTGCGGATAAATCAAGGTGGTCACTCCCACATTTTCACAGACCCGAAGGACCTTCAGAAGGCGCTGAAGACCTGGGCAAAGGAGCGGCGAACCAGCCCTGGAGGGCGTTCAGCAGAGCGGGAACCTACCAGTGGCCTGGAAGACTAAGAATGACCACTCGGCATCCATGGATTCGTCCGGATAGATTCTGATCAGTGTCGCGTTGCTGTGGGATGGTTGGTGAGCCGCGCTGACCAGGGACCTCTTCGATGCGGCAGACTGTGCCGATGCTGAGAGCGGTTAGTGCCTCTGAGGCGGACGCAGACTCTGAAACATGGTGAGATTGTTCCGAATTACTGTTGCTCGTTTGATCCCGTAGACTCCTTGGCTTATCCTTTTAGTCTTGTGGGCTATGTGGGACTGTGTGCTTTAGTGGTTGCCCCCTGCTTCTCTTCGAAATTCTAGACAAGGGATTTGCGGGGCGGTGGGCGGGTGGGGCGCTGAGCCTTGGCAAAGACGGATATTGTTGTTTTTTTTCACTGCTAGGTGTTTAGACATGGATTGCCGTGGAAGGACAACTAAGGGGTGATGGGGCGGGGTGTTGGATGGCTGATGTTGGTTAAAGTCAAATGCTACTTGAGCTAATTTTGGTAACCTCTGCCCTAGCGCTGATGGCACAATGGGATCCGGCTGGGCCCTACGGAACAAGTTTGGGGGGGGACGGGAGGAGGGGGGTTTTCTTGCCATGCTAGGCCGTGTTGGGGTTGGTCTGCTGTGGGTGGAGGGAGAAGATGGCACAGTTGCCACAATGAGACAGAGGGAAAGTTGCGATTGTTCTCTTTTGTATCAATGTACCTGGCCTCAAAGACCGCAAAGTGCATGTTGCAACCTAGGGATTGCCCGGATTTTGGACTGCCCTACATGTCTGACCTCGATTCTAGAATCTGGGCGACGTCCTCATGGCTGAAGCGAATGGTGGGCGGGCTCAGGAGAGACCCGCAATGATACATGCCCTCACAGATCGTCGGGACCCCCCCCCCCGTCGCCCCTCCGCAGCTGCGCAGTCGCTTTCTGCTAAGCTGGTAATGCTGGATATGATCGACGTGTGGCAGAACAGAAATGATGGGAGGAGCGGTTTCACACACTACTCCGCATTTCATGACATACACACAAGGATAGACTACTGGTTTGTCACAGCATCTACCAACCACTCGGTCAGGCGGTGCAGGGTGCTCCCGCGCACTCTTTCGGATCACTCCCCCATTCTGTTAACCTTAGACACCCCAGTGAAGGGATACGCACCGTTTACATGGCGCTTCCCGCCATAGTCCTTGGTAGACCCGATCTTCCGCGGTGAGTTGGCGGAGGCGATCGATGTGTTCTTTGAGAAAAATGTGGGGTCGGTGGAGGACTTTCAAACGGTGTGGGAAGCGTTCAAAGTTTATATTAGAGGCATAGCGATGGCCAAACACTCCAGTGTCCTGAAGGCTACTAGGGCCACCTTAGCGGATACTGAGAGACGATTGCAGGAGTTAGAGGCTAGAAGCCGGTCTAACCCGGAAGCCACTACAGAAGCCGACATTAAGCGCCTACTGGTGGAATACCACGAGGCCGCGGACAGGGAGGTACAGCACTTAGGCAAGTACGCCGCGGCCCGCACATATGGAGAGGGAGAGAGGCCGGGCTCAGTCTTAGCTAACATCATCAAAGGCCGGAGGAGAAAGGCGCTACTCTCAGAACTAAGGACTCCGGGCGGAGATAGAGTGTCTGATGAGGCGGATATTGCAGCGGTCTTTCGAGACTATTATGCGGAGCTGTATTCCTCCAAAAGTGGTGACATATCGGCGGAAATTATGGACTATCTAGAACACATACAACTCCCGTTCCTCCCAAATTCCGACAGGGAGTTCTTGATGTGCCCTATACAACTGGACGAAACCAGCGACGCACTCGCCTCTATGAGTTTGAGCAGTGCACCAGTCATGGACGGACTCTCCGTCGACTTCTATAAGGCATTTCAGGAACAGCTACTGCCGCACATCCACACTCTGCTGGAGGACATCAGTCGAATAGTTACAAAGTCTAATTGGTTGTACAGTGCCCCAGGGGGAGGAGGAAGTGATTGAGTGAGGATAGTGTGGTACGGGAATTGTGACAGTAAAATCAACCTAGTATCAAAAATGCATTTGTATAATGATTCAAATACAAAGAACAAAGGACCAAAGGTTCAGTATTCAGATGTGTGCTATCTCGCAATAAAAGATGTTGTGTCATATGACCCTTTGACTCAATAACAGAATAATGCCCCTTTATGTATATCTATTAGGTTGCCCGCCCAGTTCCCCGTCCTGATGAAGGCCCCGCTGCAAGGGTTCCACTAATCCCTGCGACATATTGAGGGTCGAAACGTCGACAACTACCCTAGTTTCGTCAACTCCATATCCACATATTGACATTTTCTGCATTTTTTGGAGTATGATATGTATATATTGGTATACTGAACCTTTGGTCCTTTGTTGTTTGTATTTGAATCATTATACAAATGCATTTTTGATACTAGCTTGATTTTACTGTCACAATTCCCGTACCACACTATCCTCACTCAATCACTTCCTCCTCCCCCTGGGGCACTGTACAACCAATTAGACTTTGTAACTATTCAACAGTATATTTGCTATACTTATCCTCATTGTGAATAAAACCAATGTGGTTTCATTTGTTGCTTTTGTGAAAACGATTATTTGAGATATACTATATGTTTACTGTTCAGACACTGGGACCCCTCCTTCTCAGTACTTTGATCACCCAGGTCCCAGTGACTATAATTGGGTAAACCCCCAATATATACCCCCCGGAGGACATCAGTGTGCAAGGCTCCATGCCTAGCTCTATGAGAGAGGCGATGATAGTTACCATTCTGAAACCGGGAAAGCCGCACGACGACTGTAGCTCATACCGCCCTATTTCACTGCTAAACGTCGACACCAAACTATACGCCAAGGTGCTGGCGACTAGACTTGCACTACTGGCCCCTGAGTTAGTGGCCCCGGAACAGGCGGGATTCATCCCATCCAGAAACCTGACCTACAACATAAGAACAGTATTGGGTACCATCCAACATGTTAAGCAGGATTTACCTGCGGTTGCGCTCTTTTTAGACATGGAGAAAGCTTTCGACTCCATCGAGTGGCCATTCCTTCTTCAGGTATTGCGCCGGATGGGACTTGGCGAACCCTTCATCCAAATGATCGGCACTCTCTATGACGGCCCCTCGGCTAGGGTTCGTGTGGGCAATGCTATCTCCCGCCCTCTATTCATAGGGAGAGGCACCCGTCAGGGATGCCCTTTATCCCCTCTACTGTATGCGCTCGCTGCAGAGCCTCTCGTCTGTGCGTTAAGAGAGTATCATGGACACGAGGGAGTGCGGTTCCCCACGTACAAGATAGTTGTCTCTATGTACGCGGACGATACGTTGCTGTACGCCCATGACCCCGCTACCTCGCTTCCCCCACTCCTGAGAGAGGTGGTTCGATTTGGTGCACTGTCGGGGCTCAAAGTTAATTGGGCAAAATCGGTGGTGGTGCCCCTTACTCCAGTGACTACACGGATGGAGACGGAGTACCCTATACAGTGGACGGAAGACCCGATTAGATGCTTGGGGATCCAGATACACACAGACCCGGACCTGCTCATCGGGCAGAATTACGGGAGAGCGGTTAGTAAGCTGGAAGACGATATCGAGATCTGGTGCAAACTACCCCTCACGCTGCTAGGCCGAATAGCCATAATGAAGATGGTGGTGCTGCCGAGATTTTTGTTCCTATTTACCGCATTGCCGATTGTGCTCTCTAAGGCCTTCTTTCACCGCCTGACTAGCCTGATGACTAAACTGGCATGGGCAGGGAAACAGCCGGAAGTCAAGTGGACAACGCTCACCCTCCCGTACAACTTAGGGGGCCTAGCGGCGCCAGATCTTGAATTATATTACAGGGCCGCCCAAGCGTCTCATCTACATACCTGGGTGCATGGCGACAAGCAAATCCCACATGTCAGGATGGAACGGTTATTCGCCCATCCACTACCGCTCCCGGCGACAGTCTGCCAACCGCAGGATCGTCGGACGGGCATATTGGATTCCATATCCTCTACCAATCACGCTTGGCACTCACTCCTGTTTCGACAGGGCGGGGCATTGATGTATTCGCCGGAGATGCCAATAGAGTGGATGCGCTGGCTCCCGCCCATGGCGGACAAAGCAGTCACACAGGAACTAACGAAATTGGGGCTGAGCAAGGCGGGTGACCTGTTCCACGATGGCACCGCCAAAACTTGGGATCAAACTCGGAGAGATGGAGTCGAGCCCCCGTTGCTACAGAGGTTCCACTTCCATAGAACCCGAAGTGCCCTCTCCGTACTCCTGTGACCGGAAATGGCGGAACCCCCGGAGGTCCCAGAATTATCATAAGTGATCTCACAAAACAACCCAAAAAGCTCTTGACCAACCTCTACAGTATAGCTAGATCCCATGGGGGACACCAGCTTATGAAAGCGCGGCTGGAGTGGCAGAGAGATCTAGGAGTCACGCTAGACGACGCGACGTGGCGCTACTGCTGTGAAAGCACGAAGCGTATTTCCCTAAATGGGAAACATAGGCTCATACATTTTAAATCCCTCCAAAGGGTGTATTATACCCCAGCGCTGCTTCACAGATATGGGCTGCGACCGGAGGCCCGCTGTGAGCGATGCCGGGCGGAGAACGCCGACTTCTTGCACCTGTCATGGGGATGCCCGGGTATACAGACGTTCTGGCGCAAAATCTTTGCTGAGATGAGTAAGATACTGGAGGTCGACTTGGACTTCGATCCGGGATTAGCACTTATAGGCAACTCAAGGGGACTCCCGGGAGCGATACGCAGACTCACAGATATGGGGATGCTAATGGCCAGGCGAGTGGTGGCACAGTGCTGGATGCGAGGTCCTCTGCCAAATAAGGCTAGATGGGCTCGAGACATGCTGTACTGTAGTACGCAGTCGGAGACGTACAGTGAATTATTACCCCCAAAAAGTCGCCCAAAAAACTTCTGGACATTATACAAGACCTATTTGCAGGGACAGCAACCCGAAGATGCGAGTCCCCCAGACAGCGTTTCCAGCGGGTTGGTGGCAGAACCCATACACGATATAACCCTGGACCCTGGTGCAAATGTGGGGTGACGGGTGCGGGTTGAAGTGAAATGGCAGGGTTGGGTGAACTAAGGGTGAAAGGGGGAGGACTGAGTAGGAGGTGCGCCGGAGGGGATTCCCTAGAAGTACCATACACCACGCGAGGGCAATTCTGGACGCTGCACTAACACCTAGGAGACAGGTCGAGATTCCTTCGAGACCCTCTTAACTCCGGCGTCAAAGGAAGCTTCGGAAACGGGGTTGGATGTGGGTTGACCTACGGGTATTGTGGACTAAGGCAGGGACCTTTGTGAGGCTCAGGGTACGGGTAGGGGGTGGGTAGGGCAATAAGGGGAGTTACAGGGTTGTTCAAGGGGGAGAAAAGTTACAAAAATACGCACAGGAAGATTGGACGTTGCCTACAGGTTGGAACAATAAACGATAAGGAACACTCAAGATCCCCTTCACGCCACCGGACCCCCGGGTTGTCGGCCTCCAGGCTGTGTACTATATGTTGTGGAATGGATGTTAATATCAGTGACGCGGCCGGCCCGGAGGGGTTGTAGGCCAGACGCTGTGTGACTGGAAATTTATTTTTCTGTGCAATAAAAAAAAAAAAAAAAAGTACTGTA
This sequence comes from Lissotriton helveticus, assembly GCF_964261635.1. NCBI lineage: Eukaryota > Metazoa > Chordata > Amphibia > Caudata > Salamandridae > Lissotriton > Lissotriton helveticus. The sequence continues at coordinate 397,265,160 of NC_136070.1, read as the reverse complement.
GTGTAGTTCCTATTATCCCAATAGGCTCTGCGCATTGGAATAATACCTTCAATAGTATAGGCCTAGACCAGACGTTAACTAGGTCTTCTACTGTTGATATTAGACTTAAAGTTTTGGGTTTGCCAGCTAGCTCAGAGTTCACTAGAAACTTTCTCGAATAGGCAAGGAGGAGTTGAACCTCCCTGGATAGACAAGAAGGTATTTAGTTTCTGACAACCATAGAACATGACAACTTTGCTCTCCCCTAATCAAGAGTGTATCTCTAGAGTCGTGTGAAAACAAAAGACAACTTATTTTACTCAGTCAGTACGTGCATTCTTAGTCTCACCAGATTGTAGAGAAAAGGAAGAGACGGGCGTGTTCAATAAAAGATGGTATTTATTGATCAGTCTCTTTTCTCATACAAGAGAAATGGATCGATATTATCGCAATACTTATGGTTAAGTAAAGTGCATACAATAAAAGCAGAAGTATAAAATAATACTGTAAAAACATTTATATGGTTTCTAAGCCATATGAAGGTTTAAAATGAATAAAATAGATATATACACATATACATTTGACTAAACGTACTCAACTGGTGTTTCTAACTACGCCTACCCCAGTGTACCTGACCTAAGCCTAATACGTGGGCGGGGATAGAAAGTAGCAGTTTAAGTTAAGTTTGTTTTTGCCAAGTGACTGACTCAAGAATTCTCTGCGAGGGGTTATTCAGTTCTGTACCTGGAATCTAGGATGAATGAGGGATGGTATCTCTCGTCTCTGGTCTCGATATTCCAGGCTGCCTGCGAGGGCTACCCGGAAGCGCCGGAGCTGGATTTCTCGGCAGGAGAAAGCAGCGTCTCGTTTTCAGCGCGTCAGGAAGGCGGGGCTGCGCCAGCGGGGTCTGCTCTGCTTCTGGGCTTCGGCAAGTCTGGCTGCTCCGATCTCGTCACCACCGCGTGTGTTTGCTTAAGGCAATACCGGTAATATTTATACCTGTAAGGTGCCGAGATTGACGTGAGGATGGACATAGATACGTCAATAAGGATGTCATACGAGCTGGTCGTTAGCACATTCTTTTGCTGAAGTTCTCGGTGAAATCAAAACAATGGCCGCAGGGTTTTTCCCAGGTTGTCATAGGTTTGATTTGTTTTGAGAACTCCGTATGCCTTATCAGGGGCTGGAGGAATATTGCTTGTCTAATTAGATGGCAAGCGTTATGACCTAATCAGATAACACGTTCCTGTGCCGTGGTATGGCTTGATCAGATAACGGTTTCTGCATCATGGGATGGCTGCTAGTTAACTTGTTAACCAGAACAGGGTCAGGAATAGGGGGATCGATACAGAACCTATAGGAATACATCACACCCACTCCACGCTAACTATGGCCATGTTTACTAATCTAGGCATAGTAAATCATACTGTAGAGTATTGTGTATACCTTACCACCCCAAAATACATAAAATGCATTTTGAAATTATCTAATATACGGAAAAAACAGTCACATGTATTATATGCACTCAAGCTGTAGAATAATGCTAAAGTAATCACGCATATCTATACATTATCACTAATTTGTATATGAGATTTTACACATGAAATGGCTCTTAATACAGAAAAAAGGTTCGAGACCATTTCATCACAGAATAAAAGTAATTATGAACATACCAGCGGGCAGCTAATGTCTATAAAGTATCTAAAAATAGAAATTTTAGTTCTCTAAGAATAGTTCTTACTTTAAGCAGAAGATAAGTGTCCCGAAAAAATCGTAAAAATATTTTGGGGCTGCTGAAAAAATTGCTGTCCGTGAACTGGAGGGGAAATTGTTCATGTTATTTTGCTATTCTATTTGAAGGCCAAATTCAGGGAACGCCGTGTGCTAGCTTGCTCAAGAGTCGTTATTTCTGCTCTGGTGAGAACATCATATCATTTAGACTTTCGAAAAAGCTGTCAACAGCTTCCTGGGAGAGTTCCACTAACTCGGAAAAAGGTGTAACCATGCATTCGTGCGCATGATTGTCTCCATTGACGTTTTGATTAGCATTGCTGACAGAAGGTCGTACCTGATCGATGCTGCTTTCATCTTGAACTTCACTACCCCTCAATCGTAGTGGTGAAGTTTCCACGAATGCCGTCATCAGGATTGGTAGCCGTTGAGGGCAGCACAAAGCATGAGCCGGTATTGGACTCAACAATGTTTCTGCATCCATTGGCGCATCTGATTGTAGCGTCAGACAGGTGTCCAACACGCATTCTTCTCCGCATAGCAAGCACCTTAATACAGGTAAAACACATCGATGCCACATTGGTCGAAATGAAAGAAACCAAGTCATGTTCAGGTCTCTAAGCCGGGATAGTCCCAGGATTTTTGATATCCGGTCCCGGTATCCAATGGCTCGGATTGTTTCTTCCCTTGTCGCAGGTGTTTTGTCTGTGACACGGTTTGCCATAACAAAATATAAGGACTAAGAATAGGATTCCTGCAATTAGTCCCAAAATGAGGGGAAGTCCGCCAAAAATCGAATGGACGAAATCTGGAAAAATACCCAGTATGGCTTTGAATGGTGTTAATGCCATCAAAAATACTGTCTTAAATACTTTTGAGACTCCACTGGTATCAGAAATATTTAAGATTTCATTCAGGATTTCTGCGAAATGTATGGGGGAATTAGTTGATAACAATGAGTGAATCTCTGCAGTCGTCCTTGCGACTAGGAGATCATACGTTTCTTTTGATGACGTGAGCCTGGTCGGCGTCTGAAGAAGCACTGTTTTCATTCTGCTTAAAGTATCTATTCGAATAGAAGTAATTTTCAAGTTGGGCCATGCCCTTGCCTCCCTGTCTGGAAAGGAGCTGGGGAACAATAAACGTCCACAGCACTTGACCTTCGCAGTCGTAGTTACGAGATAAGGAGTCCCGGGCATAAGACTACAACATCTGCGGTCCACAATTAGAACGTAACTCCCATTATAGAGTCTTTGAAAGAATGGTTCTATCTCTGTTGCAGGTGCGCCTAGCTGGTGACATGAAAGGTTATTTGAGTTCCCTTCACAGGCTCCATGCAAACTAATTCCATTACACAGAAGTGTACCGCTTAGTGACATCGCACAATTATTACTGAATCAAAGGAGAGAGGGAGGACTAGATAAGCTAGTCCGAATCCCCGTTTTTATATATCAAAAATCAAGAAGGACTAGCTAGGTTTTTACAGGGAAGACTCAATGGAGTACGTATGTCAAGGAAAACCAGTAGGTTTTTGGAAAGCCCTCACCCACCAACCTAGTTGGTGGCATGCTTCATCATCGGGCCCACCACAGTGGCACCTAGCGTGCCCCGGGTGTGCTTCGACGCCAGATTACTGCGGAGCTGGTATACTTACTGAGTGTGCAGTGTGGTGAGTGTGAAGGTGAAGATTAAAAAGCCATACAAAAAATCCCAGCACCCGAGGGTAAAAACACTATTTTAATAAACTGGGTCTCTGTTGGCATATTAAAAGGCAGACGGACACGGTGGAGTATGGATTATGACCTCCAGTGTCCTGTGTGGTCTACATGTTTCAGCCTGGCCTTTCTTAATTTAAAACAGGCTTTCCTCAGGACCAAGTGAGTATGTGTGGAGTTGAAAAGGTTAATTTACAGTGAGTGTTTTTTGTTTTTATGTGTAGCACTCCCTAAGGTGCTATATGGGTGAGAAGGGGGTTCCCTCTCGCTTTGACAGTATTTTGCTGTTCAAAGCCTCCTTGGGTCGCCTGGCAGAGAAAAAGACCGAAGATGTCGATCTGGTTCCTCCTTGGACCTGTCGTCCCTCACAACCGGGCGCCGCAGAAGGACGACAGGTCCAAGGAGGAACCAGATCGACATCTTCGGTCTTTTTCTCTGCCAGGCGACCCAAGGAGGCTTTGAACAGCAAAATACTGTCAAAGCGAGAGGGAACCCCCTTCTCACCCATATAGCACCTTAGGGAGTGCTACACATAAAAACAAAAAACACTCACTGTAAATTAACCTTTTCAACTCCACACATACTCACTTGGTCCTGAGGAAAGCCTGTTTTAAATTAAGAAAGGCCAGGCTGAAACATGTAGACCACACAGGACACTGGAGGTCATAATCCATACTCCACCGTGTCCGTCTGCCTTTTAATATGCCAACAGAGATCCAGTTTATTAAAATAGTGTTTTTACCCTCGGGTGCTGGGATTTTTTGTATGGCTTTTTAATCTTCACCTTCACACTCACCACACTGCACACTCAGTAAGTATACCAGCTCCGCAGTAATCTGGCGTCGAAGCACACCCGGGGCACGCTAGGTGCCACTGTGGTGGGCCCGATGATGAAGCATGCCACCAACTAGGTTGGTGGGTGAGGGCTTTCCAAAAACCTACTGGTTTTCCTTGACATGCGTACTCCATTGGATCGCACAATTATTGCCACTAAGAAACACTTTCTGTCCTTTATTACTGACACATGCATGTGAATAGGGCAAGTTCCATGTTGTCTTAATGTACCCTTTTCCCAATTTTTCGTACATGCCAGCCTGTATATATTTTTGGCAGTATTGAAACCTGAAGGTTGATATTGGAATATTAATTATCCCATGTATTATCCATTCACTGACAGGTCGTTCTGACATTGTCACTGGTAATCTCTCGAGTTTCTCAATGCTCAGGATTGTATAATCAGCACCCTTCTGTGCCATACTGATTTGTTTATCAGTAAGGTTAAAGATATTGAATAGTGACGTTGTGTTGATTAAACGCCAAGGCACATAGCCTGAACGCAGATTTTGTAACATCCAGCCAAGCTGTACAATAGAACGCAATTGAGACTGACCGTGTTGTAACAACAGTAAGTCTTGCGATATTATGTCGATTGCTGAAGACACAATGCTGTCCAGAGAAAAAATTCTGGAGGACAGAGTCATTAACCCATTGTCCACTACAGAAAGTGATTTTTCCAAATGAATACTGTCAATTTCCCGTATACTTTCTGCTGTCTCAATTTGAGTAACCTTCCAGGCCTCGTTGTAAGCTGCATATACAGAGGCTGCTATGAAACGTTTTTGACGCTGTTTGCGCGGTCCCATAATGAAATCACGCAAGTCAGCACCATCAGTAAGTAAAGTTAGGTGTTGCTTAATTTCTGTCAGTGTGGAAGTTTGTAGCCATTGAAGGCATAATTTGCCCACACTGTAGGTGGTTATTATCCCTGGGTGTTGTCTTTGGGAATATCTAGGGTCTGGCCTGGTCAATTTGAACCCCTGTGTTTTGTTCAGGAATCTGTCTTGACAGTTATTAGTATCTATGGGCCAGATCAACCACTGTTTCCAATCAGGATGTGTTCTGTTTTGGTTTAATACATAGTTTACGTCTATCTCTTCATCTGTAGAGCTATTGCTGTTCATTGTTGGCTTTGGAATAGACGGTTTATTTAAGTCTTTGATTTTGGCTAGGCCAAGACAGGTAGTTTGTTGAACAGTGTCATTTAAAAATATAATTTGTTCTGGGATCATGCAGGCTCTAAACAATGATTCTATACCTTGAACTTGCCATTCTTTTGTACCCCAAACACTTTTTACTTCAACATTTTTGTCCCAATAATCAAAACCAAAAGTATTCATTTGTTCAAAAAAATTAGTCTGAATATATCAATTTAGTGTTTGTTATCATGGTTTTTGTCCCTGTCTTATTTGACAATTTGAAATAAAATGTTTCAGCATTACTTGTGTTGAACCCTGAAAAATATGAATATTTGTTATAAAAGGTTCTTGAGCTTCCTTTTGGAGGGGTTGCACAATGTTCCCATTGATTATAATTTAAAACATTTCTAGGTTGTGCAGAATTATGTAGAAAATGGTTACCATAATGGTTGTAACAGTACATACTATCATAATTTGTCGAACCCTGCAAATAATCATGTTTGGTAAATTTAGCAGACATCACTAAGTCAGACATCATATTATGTATACTTTCAAAGTCCCAATCATCAGCAAATGAGCTTGTTTTTACAAAGTCACTCAATGAGATCTTAATTTGGAGTGGATACTTCAGGATTTCGACCGGACCATAAATTTCATAGTCAGTGTTGTCCCATGCTACCCCACCCGGTATAGGATTGGCTGTGAAGTTGACTGAAGAAAGTTCTCTTTTCTCGACGTGTGAAGATGTGTGTGGTTTGAGGATCAAGTTGATTTTCTGACTTGCTGTGTCCATTTTAGCATATTTTCCCTCAATGAAGCGTCCCAAAGTTAGTACCATGATGAGCCAAAGTATGAGGATAAATGCACCAAAGCCCACCCAAAATTCAATCCATGGAGAAATCAGATATGTTTCTTTCAGTTGTTTCAAAAGTTCTTTAGCTTTATCTTTAAAGGTTTTTGTTGATGGCTGTGTTTTTGATTCACTGAAGTCTTCAGAGGTATCATCGAAGTTTATGAAGTAGCCGGATGCAGTTCTGTCAATTGTTCCAATTGCTTCAGGATTACTGTTTCTTGCATATTCGTTTGTTACTTCATTGTAGGTTGGTGTGTCTCTACTAAATGTTTTTATTTGGGTTTTCAGAGGTTTAAGTTCCATTGCATTGTTGCATAGTCCTTGTTGTTGTTCTGTAGGCGTTTCGAATGTGATTAGCCTCTTAGTTAGGACCTCTGTATTGGTAGCAAACCTTGGTGTTCTGCTACTTATCGGGAGTCCACTTGGCCTACTATTTGTTATCGGCCACATGATTGTGGTTTTACCAGGTCGATGGATACAACTCGGTTCTCCTTTTTACCAGCAAGCGGCGGTAGTACAACTGATCTTGTCCCGTTGACAGACAAGACAGGAACTGCTTTTCTGTAAGAAGGCCCAAATTCCTTCCTTACCGCGATCTTTTCCCTGACTAGATCCCCGACTTTTGGAATCCAGACAGGTCTTGCTGGGACAGGTGGTGGTTCTTCAGTGGTCGTTGGCTGCTGTTTCAACTTTATGTTGCTCAGGTCTTTTCTTGTTTCGTTTAAGTCCTGTAAAATAGCCAAACGATCTTTGATATCAAAGCTTTTTTCCTTCACCACTGAAGTCTGACTGTCGAGATCTAAGACTAACATCCTAGTTCCAAACAATAATTCGTACAGACTGAATCCCTTCAGAGAATTTCTTGGCAGGTTATTTAGACTATGTTGGACACTTATTAGATGTTTGACCCACCCAGCTCCCGAACCTAATATCCTTTCCGTTATAGATAGCTTTATGCCTTGGTTTTTTCTTTACACCATCCCGTATCCCTCAGGAAGGAAGTGAGAAGAATCCCGCTGTGCTATGCTCATTTGGCCATGTTTCCCCACAGGCTTGAGGGCCAAAGTGAAAACATTGGTCAAACGTAGCATGCTCCTAGCGTATATGCCATTTAGACTCGCAAATCTTTGTATAACAGTCCAGACGTCAGCCGAGTGCTGGGGATCTACATTATAAGTGGAAACTAGTCTGTATATGTTAATCGGACGCTTTGCTTTTTACTGTTGATATTTTCTGGAGTGAAACGCCACGGTAGTATACCGTTTCTCTCGCCACTGCGATCTCTGTTGCAGTCCGGGCATTTTTTTACAAAAATGTGATGCTGCAGGCTCATGCCTAGCCACCAGTACACTGATTGTAATTCTTCCAGAGAATCTTTTAGTTTGAGGTGTCCGAGACCCTCACCCATATGTGCGTCCGCAATTAACAAAGTTCTCCTGTCCATGTTTGGAATTACTCTATCCCCCACTCCAGGGATTCGAGCAAAAGGGACGGAGTTTGCATCGATTATGTATGTATAATTGAGTGGATAGTTGATCGGTAGCGCCGAGCAGTCGCCTTTTGATGACGTTTTCACTGCCAGCACTGTTTCACCGTCAATGTATTTCATTGTACGTTTTTTCTAGCTACGGAAGCCGATTTAGTTGCTACCGCTGTGGCTGTCTCAGCCAATGAATTCCCTGCAACGTGAACGCCATCACGTTGATGACTCAGTGTATGTATCACGTGAGTCTTTGGTAGTTCTTTTTGTAACAGAACTATTTGTTCCCAAAGCAGTTTTTGCTTTATTGTTGCACCTGTGTCATCTTTGTAACCGTTTTGAATCCATGTCTGCAAATCGTTGTTATATGATTTGACGCAGTAATATGAATCGGACACTATAAGTGTCGGGAATTCGCGATCCGCATTATCTAGCGCCATTTTTAATGCTAATATTTCAGTCTGTTGTTCTGAATTAGTTTCTACTGAGTGTGTTTTTGTTAATAGAGGTCTTAGTTTACCTCTGCGCCACACTTCTTTTGTAATCTCACATGTGGGGTTGTATGCTTGTTCTCCCCAGACGGAGGGTTGAGCATGTCCGTCTGTATAGATTACACAAGCGTATTGTCGTAAGGGCAGAATGTCGGTCGGCAGAGGGAATGTTCTTTCATATTCTAGATATTTTAATTCCTTTAGTTCTGGATCAAAATAGTAGTATACTTTGTCCGTTGTAATTGAATTCACCCATTGTATCCATTCAGGATTCAATGCTGTTGTTGGTAAATTACATGGTGTTGTTAATGCCTCAAAGGCTGATTCTGCTGTTCTGACTGTGATACGTCTACCGTCAGCTTTATCTTTTTCTCTAGCTATTGCGGTTTGAACTGCATGAACAATGTTTTCTTTAATACTGAACTTCTTTTCAGCTTCTGTGTACAAGTGTGATTTGAATGCAATTGGTACCTTTTCTCCCTCATTAGAGGTCAGGTATGTGAATCCGCATCTTCCTGGGATGACTCGAATCACAAGATTGCGTGTGTTATCACGTGTTTCTAATTTTGTTTTAATTAACATGTCTGTTTGTAAGGATCTCAGAATTTCTGTGTGTATTTGAGTCCAATTGGTTCTTTTAAAATCTGGTTTTATTAGATCATAAAGGGGTTTGACCCTTTCTGCGTAATTTGCAATGTATGTTCTTCCGAAATTTAGGAAGCCTAGAATTGACTGTAGGTTTTTTAGTGTTCTAGGTGCTTGGAGTACGGCACATTTCTCTAGGAAATTGTCAGCCAGGCTTTTGCCTTCACTTGATAATTCATATCCTAAGAACAGGACTGTTAGATGGGCAATTCTAGATTTTTTAAAGTTGAATTTGTAACCCTCTGCTGCGAACCCAAGTATTATGGTGTTCACTCTCTTCAAGTGAGTATCCAAGTCATCATCTGTTAGGTATATGTCGTCGACATAAGATAATGCTTCGTCATCATATGTTTGTAGTAATTCTGTTACTCTCGCTGAGAATACTCCTGGGCTGTTCTTGTACCCCTGGGCTAACCGACAGAATTGTTTTTGAGTGCCATTTATTGAGAACGCGGATACATGTCTGCTCTCTGGTGCTATATTTTGACAAAAGAATCCATTAGAGATGTCTAATGTTGTTTTGTATTTTTTGCGCACTATGTTATTCATTAGTGCAGCACTATGCGAGTTTTGTACTGCAAAAGTTTTGCAACATGAGTTAAGGTGTCTGTAATCCAAAACTAGACGATATGAATTGTCTGGTTTGGAGACCGGAAACAAAGGGTTGTTCATTTGTGAGGTGCAAGTTTCAATCACCCCCTGGTATTCTAATTGATCTAGGATTTCTTTTACCTGTTTTTTAGCTTCTTGCTTAATTGGGTACTGCCTTTGTGCAGTAGGTTGTGATTTTAGCTGGATTTTGTGAGGAGGAGAGTCCTCATCCCATCCTACATGATTTTTATATAAAGCAGGAGCTTGAGCTACTGCCCACTTTCTAGCAAGTGTGTATTTTTTATGAATTGGGATATGATTTGAGAAGGCAGGCATAATTATTTCTTCGTCATGAGGGCAGTCCCTGACAAACTCTGGTGGCCAGTCTTTTTCAGCTAGAAGGATGTCATAGCCCTTGGAGAGATTATCCCAAAATAGTCCCCTTATTTTTCTAGTCTTATCCCCTTCTATACGTAAAGTTATTTCATATATTTTGTGAGGTTTGCTAACTCTGGTGTCTGCAGTTTCCACTTAAAGATATTCATTCGTGTCCACTGTCTCCAGATGATTCATAAGGACTTTGCGAGCTATGCTCACTTCTGCTGCGCTGTCTAGCATTGTCTGAGCCCATTCTCCGTTTTTCAGTTGTGTCCTCAGTATTCTCGGCATTGTTAACTACTTTAAAAATGGCTACCTTCTTTTTTGGAAATTGTAATTTCTTTTTTAGATGAGCAGGTTCCTTGTCGTTGGACTTGACGTGCTCTTCTCTTTGTTCTGATCGTCCTCTTCTTTCCGATTTCTGCGAGGAAGTCTGAAAAGATTGAGAGGGGCGTGTATCAAAGTCTTGATATCTATCAGGCTTCTTTATATTATCCCTATTTCTAAGGTTGTATCTTTTCCCAGAGGGATCACTTTGGGGAGACCTGTGTCTTTGGTTCGGAGATTTTTCTCTCCGCCGAGGAGACCTTCCTCTGGACTGGAATTTCTTTTCTTTAGGATTGGATTGTTTGTTTCCATCCCAGCTCTTTTTTTGTGATGTTAAATTATTATTATTAAAAAATACTTTTTCAGGACTTTCAATCAGTTGTGGTTTCACTGGTATTCCACCTAAACTATCTCTACCTAGTTCCTCATAGGATTTTTCTATAATTCTGGCAATTTCAGCTATATCTATTTCTTTTAACCTCTGGCGGATCGCCACGTTTGCTGCTTCTCCCTTTATGTTGGCTAATAGTATTGCCGAGACCTGCTTGAAGTCTTTTAGTAATTTCATACCAAGAGTTAAAGCGGGTTCTGGACCGTACTCATCTTGAATTTGTTTTAGCACATCTGGTATTACCGAGATGGATGGAACGCCATGCGTTTTTGTGTAAATGGAAGCAAAGACTGTACCCCAAGTGTCACAGTCCTCCACGTGTGGTGCGATTCCCATTGGAAGACAGATAGTCAGAATCCTGTGTTTTTCTAACGGGGTGGTGTCTGGAAACACCGCCTCTATTTGGGTGATTTTTTGTGCTAACCAGAATGGTATTTGTTCCCCTTTAGCTGGTACTTTACCTAGGCAGGATTGTATGTTCTGTGGTGTAATTTTATTTGTGTTCCCCTGATGAGGGGTCAGCTGTGGAATTTTAATTGCTGGTTGGATTGTTGAAGTCCGCATCACATATTGGACTAATTGTCTATGTATTTTTATTAATTGTTTTAGTTGTACTAAAAGATCTACTGCAGACATTCTTTTGAAGTCTGGATGTGGTGTGTATCCGGCTAGGACCGGCCACGTTGCTCCTGGTCTACCTAAAGGACCGAGCCTGGTGATGTGATTATTGTGTTTTAGGGCGCCATTAAATAAGAGCAGGTGCTCTTGAAATTTAAGTGGTACTTCCACCTCCTCGAAAGGAGTGTACTCTTCAGGAGGTTCCTCTGTTTTGTAATAGTGGAAGACCTTTGTTACAGCATTAGCTGCTGGAAAGTTTATCCATGAATAGAATACCTCTGTTTGCCGATATTCGTGTGCCTCTATTACGAATATGACTGTGCCACCTCTAGGTGTCAGTCCATTTTCTATAAGTTTTAAAGTTATAGATTTTCTTGTGTTGACCGGGATGATTATTATACCCGGGTCTGCTTCTTGCAGTGCATTATCAGCTGCTACGAGTTCAGCTGTTATTCTAGCTGCCTCTCTTTCATCCTCACTTTCTGACATTGTACTGTTCAGAAGGTTATTCCGTTTGTTTGCAGATCAGGTTTCTTATGGAAACAAAGATTAGATGCACAATATTTTGGAACAGTGTATCCTTCAACGTTGACTATACCAAGAACCATACATAGGAGTTTCCTCCTGCGAGGTTTGGCGGATATGACCTTTCACCCACTCCAGACGTCTTTGGAGTATTATGGGAAAAAAGGGGTCTGAGTGAAATAGCACGACTGAGTTACTCTAATGTCTTGCGTTAGTTTTATCGCCTTTGCCAAACGCATTGGGCGCCATGTAGTGTAGTTCCTATTATCCCAATAGGCTCTGCGCATTGGAATAATACCTTCAATAGTATAGGCCTAGACCAGACGTTAACTAGGTCTTCTACTGTCGATATTAGACTTAAAGTTTTGGGTTTGCCAGCTAGCTCAGAGTTCACTAGAAACTTTCTCGAATAGGCAAGGAGGAGTTGAACCTCCCTGGATAGACAAGGGATTTAGTTTCTGACAACCATAGAACATGACAACTTTGCTCTCCCCTAATCAAGAGTGTATCTCTAGAGTCGTGTGAAAACAAAAGACAACTTATTTTACTCAGTCAGTACGTGCATTCTTAGTCTCACCAGATTGTAGAGAAAAGGAAGAGACGGGCGTGTTCAATAAAAGATGGTATTTATTGATCAGTCTCTTTTCTCATACAAGAGAAATGGATCGATATTATCGCAATACTTATGGTTAAGTAAAGTGCATACAATAAAAGCAGAAGTATAAAATAATACTGTAAAAACATTTATATGGTTTCTAAGCCATATGAAGGTTTAAAATGAATAAAATAGATATATACACATATACATTTGACTAAACGTACTCAACTGGTGTTTCTAACTACGCCTACCCCAGTGTACCTGACCTAAGCCTAATACGTGGGCGGGGGATAGAAAGTAGCAGTTTAAGTTAAGTTTGTTTTTGCCAAGTGACTGACTCAAGAATTCTCTGCGAGGGGTTATTCAGTTCTGTACCTGGAATCTAGGATGAATGAGGGATGATATCTCTCGTCTCTGGTCTCGATATTCCAGGCTGCCTGCGAGGGCTACCTGGAAGTGCCGGAGCTGGATTTCTCGGCAGGAGAAAGCAGCGTCTCGTTTTCAGCGCGTCAGGAAGGCGGGGCTGCGCCAGCGGGGTCTGCTCTGCTTCTGGGCTTCGGCAAGTCTGGCTGCTCCGATCTCGTCACCACCGCGTGTGTTTGCTTAAGGCAATACCGGTAATATTTATACCTGTAAGGTGCCAAGATTGACGTAAGGATGGACATAGATACGTCAATAAGGATGTCATACGAGCTGGTCGTTAGCACATTCTTTTGCTGAAGTTCTCGGTAAAATCAAAACAATGGCCGCAGGGTTTTTCCCAGGTTGTCATAGGTTTGATTTGTTTTGAGAACTCCGTATGCCTTATCAGGGGCTGGAGGAATATTGCTTGTCTAATTAGATGGCAAGCGTTATGACCTAATCAGATAACACGTTCCTGTGCCGTGGTATGGCTTGATCAGATAACGGTTTCTGCATCATGGGATGGCTGCTAGTTAACTTGTTAACCAGAGCAGGGTCAGGAATAGGGGGATCGATACAGAACCTATAGGAATACATCACAGTACCAGACTTATTTATTGGAGTGTGGGATAATAGCTTGCAATAGTAATTTAGGACCCCGGGCCTTGAGTCTGGGCCCTGGTGATGCTTCTATGTATTATCATTTTTTTATGCACTTGCACTTTTATGGTCTAATGACCGCAATAAAGTATTTGAATTGAATTGAATAAGAGTCATCAGGGCAAACCTGCTTTTATGTAGAAGAGAGGGGAGCACACCTCCTCTCTTGTGATTGGTTTAAATCTGGGACATCCTTGTGTAAAGTCTTTTCTGCTGTACCAAGTAAAGATGCTTTGTTGTAGTCTCTGAGTTATTCCTAATTTCCCTATAAACATTTTGCATTTTTTTACAGTAAAAATCTGCTAAAAGTTTAGCAAAATTCCTGAATAACAGACATAATAGGGGCAAGACCAGGAGGAGCAAGGACATTTTTTATTACATTAAATAGCTGCCCAAATGAGCTTTTTGCTTCCATGATTTGGTTACTAAGAAAGAAAGAAGTATTTGCCAGTCACAAGAAACAACTTGGATACCTTTAATTAATGTTTATATTTTTTTTAGGTCTGCATTAGAATATTTAGATTTTCCCATTGTTGTTGATTCACCAAAATGCACACCTGGAGGCGACTTCATTAGCACTTTGACCTTGAATCATCCCAGGAAGTAACGTCACAAGACTTTAACCTTGATAAGGTCTCAATAATTTACATCACTGAAGTTCCAAACAACGGCCTGAATAAAATAACAACACAATACATACAAATGTCTATCAAAGATTTCACGTATATTACGGTCCTTACATAATATACCAGGGGAACACTTTTTGCTTCCCTTTGTGTTATATAAAATCATTGTGTGTGTGTTGTCTAAATGGGATATGTTGCCACAAAACATAGAACAGCATAAAGATGTAGTTAGACCACATTCTGTCAGTATTTAATTGTTCCCGTAGTATACACCACAATGAGAAAGTTATTGATGAATCATAGGGAGAGGGGGGGAGATTTAAAAAACAATAGTAGTTATGTCCACATGTGTTAATTGATAGAGAAAATAGAGGTTATTTACAAAGGCAACTTACACTTAATTTATATATGAGATTTACTCCTACACTTTGAATAACTTCGCTACTTTCGGCTATTCACAAAACCTGAGCCCAAAGTTACTCAGAAGTTTACATTTACATGTCTCCTCCCCCTGAAAAGGTGGTAAGTAATAGGTCCAGCACCACACATGGCCATCCACCGATACTGCAACACCCTCCAATAGAAAATATTGGAAGTTGATAAAGCTGCATAGGAAATAATGTCAACGCACCCCAAATCTTTTGTGTCTGCCACCTTGATGCAGGCAATCGGACCATTGGGGTCAGCTTGTGAAAAAGGCAACTCTTAATACAGACGGTGGTGCAGTTCCCCTGTACCGACCTATGACGGCTGCCTTTCCCCGAACAGAACCTTGGCGGTCAGCGGTCTGCTGAAGCTCTCGGTGGTTCAGCTGCGGTCTTTGCAAAGGCAATCCGAGCAAATGATTTTATGGTGGTCGGACTGGCGAGCTCTCCACGCTTGCACTACCACCACCGGTACAGCCACTCATGGACCACCAAACTCGTAATAAGGCCCTAAGTGTATTAGCGATTCAGGTGTGTGCTAGGACTGTGTGGCAGATTGTGTACATTATGAATATGTGTATGCCTGTGACCATGTCATAAACATATGTCTGCAAACATTTTTACATAAAACGTGTCTGAGTGTGAAGATGTGAGCGACAGAAGAGTGCCCAAAGTTCAAATTAATCTAGATTCAAACAGGAGGGGGTTGGGCATGTAAATGCGATACAGCAATCAGTGCACAAAGGTGACAAAGGCATTGCTGTAAACAGGCTAGAGGAGTCTTTGTGTCCGTAAATTAATGGCCACTAGGTGTGTGGGGCTATATACACATATATAGGGTCCTGGGACGTAAACAGATGAGAGGTTATATGCAAACAGGTGAAGGGGCTAGGTGCAAATGTGTTAGAAAGAGACTGGGATACATATGTTAAAGGGACTACATGCACACAGGAAAAAAGGGCTAAAAGTCTGAATATTAAAGGAGATTACGTGTACAGAGATGAAAGGAAACTATATGTGAATAGGTGTGAGAGCAGTTATATGGACTCAAGGTGGTCTTGGAAATCTCAATTTGTTCACCTTAAGTCTGAGTAGATGGGGTGGTTTTATGCAAACAGGCGTGAGTGGTAGGCGCCTACAGGTGAAAGCGATTTAGGCGCATAAAGGTTAGGGATTTCTTGGTGAACACAAAAAAGATGTGCTTCTGTGGATACAGGTAATATGAATATTTGCATACATTTAAAAGGGCCAAGGAGTACAAGGATAGAAGGGGCTAGGTGGACGCAGGCAAGATGTAGCTTAGTGGATAGAAGTGAGAGTAAGTCTAAAAGGCATCCACACAAGATGGAAGCGGTTAATGCACACAGGCGAGACACGACTTAGAGAAGAAACATGCAGTAGTTCTATGTGTACTCTAGTGAGAGGAGTCTACAGGCACACATGGTGCACACCTATTGATAGTTCCTAGAGGCAGTTCAGTTTGAGGAGTACACAACTCCCATGGCTAACATATTTAGTATATGTTAGAGGTATGAAAAGCAAATCCGTGAAGAATAGATTAATTGAGGATTTTCAATCTTATCCACATATAATAAATTCACATGTAATTAATCCAAATGAAACTGTTTTGTAGTGTCAGTGGTTATCCTAAAAATCTGGACCTATGTCGGATTCTTCTGGTGTTACCAATTCAATGATTGGCATTCAGAGGGTAGGTTTTGGATCCACAAATTAGTGATTAAAAAAAGCATTTCGCATGTGTAAAATCTATTCACTGTCATTTTTTTGCATGTTGCACAGTAGTTGAAAGTAAAAATGACAGCAGAGTGATACAACCAGCATTTATTTCGGCATACAATGTTTTCTCTGGTGTAAGCCATGTAGCACAGCAGCTCAATTGCTGTGCAACATGGAAGAAAACATTGACTGACTGAACCTGGAGGCCACCCTCCCGAAAACATGTAAACAAAGAGAGAGGGTGTGGCGTACTGGCCACACCTGCGACTTTGGCATTCAAGTTCCCGCTATTTATACAAGCTATGATGGAGTGCCATGCAGGCAAAACCTAAAAAACAACAATACAATATAACAAAAATCTCATGAAAACATTTAGGTGAGCAGGATCAAGCGACAACAATACGAAGTTTGCAAAACCTGATGGGACGTCATATGATTGCAGAGCAAAGTGTGCAGAGAAACATGCACAGCCTGCCACAAAGTAAAGGACTCACCAGCTGTGATGCTGGATGTGACCAGCTGCAAGAGAAAGTCCCTTGGCTCATGTGCTGGAAGGGGCCTCATGACAGGAGGTATTTTGGAGTGCCACTGTAGAATACTGGCACAATGGACGAAGGTGCGTGTGGGTTATAAACTAGTCAGGTGAGCGGGGTCAAGCAACAGCAAAACGACGTTGGAAGATCTGTTGGGAGGTCATACGATTGCAGAGCAAAGTGTGCAGAGAATTATGCTCAGCTTCAAAGTATGGGACCCGCCAGCTGGGATGCTGGGGGTGACCAGCTGCAAGAGAAAGCACCTTGACTGCAACATTAGAAGGGGGCTCATGCAGGGGCGTAGCTAGAGCCTGTGGCGCCCGGGGCCATCCCACAGACTGCCGCCCATGGCATCCGCAGCCCCGTGACCATGCGAGGCCAAGTCTCGACTGGAATTTCGGATCTCACCCCACTGTCAAACCTCGGGCACAAATACTTCTCACATGTATCACTGGAATGCCAGCTCCACACCGGTCCACCAACCAGTGCAAGCAAGTGCCAACCATCTGAACTCGCAGCCGCAGAGCACCCCGAGGCCACTCGCCCAACCATACCGGTGTAATTCTACCTAATACCTCCAAACATATCCGTCAGCCTGCCTGACTGTGATCGGCATGCACGTTCCACAGTCTCTCCCGAGGCCCACCCAGCAACCATGCCATTACGCACATGCTCACCGCAGCGGCCGGAGTCCGTGAGTCAGCTGACTCTAATGAATCCACGGTATAGGACCGAGGCAATCGAGATCGTGCCAGGGCTTCCCACACCCCGCCACAGTCTGGGCCCATCTATCATCGCCCGACCCATGTGCCGAACGGCCTATGTCCCACCCCACCACCCGCACAGAACAATTCCACAGGTGGGTACAGCCACCCTCAAATCCTGCTCACCGCAGCATTCATCTTACCCAATGCAATGTGTCCCCGTCCCACACATAGGTCCGAGTCTGAACTGCTCCCCTATCCCAGCAAGTGTCACTGTGTGGCAGCCACGTCGGCATAGCTGCCAAGGTTTCAGATTGCTATGTGTGACATTTTTTAAATTGCAATGCAGTTATGAGTGACAATTCAACCACTATGAGTGACAATTTCTCGCCAGCAAAACCAAGCAATGAAGTCCATGGAAATAGATAAACATTACAAATTATACCCTTTTGAGCTGTGAGAAACTCGAAAAAGATCTTTAAAGTGCTGCAGAGCATTTCCTATTGATCACAAAACATATGCATTTCATAACTAGGTGCATTTTGTACTGTGGATATTGTTTGTGCATTCTTTCTGATAGGAAATGAGAAAACTATTAATCTCCGCATCCAAAGTGTTTAGGATTAACAAATCAGGTTTCACAGTGTTACAAATCACATGAAACACACAACAGGAAGCAGCTATGGATGGGCCACATTATCGTACTTGGTGTTAAGTGACACTCAGAGCCACCCTCTGACAAAAATGTAATTTCAAGCCTTTTCCCCACCACAATAATAAGAAGCTCCAACCAGGCTTGGACTGGCCCAAAAGCAGCAGAAAATGCTTCTCAGTGTGCACATTCACCTTCCAGCCATTAAGAAGAACCTGAGCCTGACCAGGGTTGGACTGGCCTGTTTGGATTATTCACTTCACTATTGCTCACTGTTACTGCAGTAGATCCCAGGTAGGTCCTCCTGTACCAGTCACTATAGGGTTACCACCAATCTGTTATTTTGACTGGCATGATCGGTATTGTATTGTCCTGGCTCGGGGTCATACAAAAAGCCGAGATGTTTTCCCTCATCAGTGCATACTTTGCAGTGTTCTAAAGCTGTGAAGTTTGTCTCATAATTAAAGTAAATAAAGACAAAGCCCAATGTAAAATGTATAAACGTTATGTCATGCTTAAGTTTTAAATCAACATGAACAAATGACCAGTATGGCAGTATTTAGCAACCTTACCAGAGAGTGGGAAACGCTGAATGTGCCAGAATGGCTCCAGTGCTGCTCTCCGTGTTGTCTCAATTCAGTGCTGCTGGCGTCCATAGCAAGGCAGGGGCACCGGAAGGGGCTCTCTCTCGGGGCACAAGGCAGTCGCAAGGCGACCAGCCGCAAGGCAGACATTAGTCTAGTTTTTCCCAAGTTAGTGGCCTCAGTGGTGCTACAGGGAGAGGCTCTCTTGACCCTGGGACAGAGGAGTCAGAGCGCGCCACACAGCAGCATGCAACATTTTCATAAATGTATTCTATTGCGCAGACAGTCAGCAGCGCACAGAGGACTGTCACTTGACTCGGACTCAGATTGAAGTTCCCCGCCGAATCTGACCAACCTCACTTCCTCTTCCTTCAAGACTTGACGAGGCACTATGGTGGTCACATCCGGATTTAAAACCGGGCCTCCTAGTCAGTATTAGTGTGGTGGTGCATTGTAAAGCTGTGTGGCGCCTGCCAGGCATATTTGCTAGATTGTAGCACTCTCAGCCTGCTCCGGCGCAGAGAGCAGATATTTAACTATTAATTTACTGAGCCCAGCTGCTGTGAAGGGCATTCACTTGATTCAGAAAATTCGCACACACCTTAGAGCAGGGGTACTCATAGTAAGGCCCGTGGGCCGCTGGCGGCCCGGCAAGCATTCCCTGGCGGCCCGCGGACCTTGCACACATCATAACCAGTGTGTAAAAATGTCTTTTTTTAAAAGAGTGTCTGCAAACTAAGTTACAGCAGCGCAACTCGGAGACTCTGCAGCTTTGTGGGGGCTGGCCGGGCGATTCCTGCCATAGTTAGAGTGGAGCTGCAGGGACGCTAAGAGGTGAACAACACAGCCTCATTAACTTGCTAATGGTCTTTTAAAGGCCTGTTAATGCGCTCAGTGCGGCTATGTGTGTGTGTGTGCTCTGAAGCTGTCTCGGCCCGGGCTGACACAGAGGTAGGGTGAGATGAGAGAGGGAGAGAGAGGGAAAGAACGGGAGACAAAGGGAAGGGAAAGGGAGACCGGGTGAGGGAGTAAGAGAGGGAGGGAGGAAGGGAAAGGGAGGGTGAGTGTGAGGGAGGGAAAGGGAGTGACAGTGAGGGAGTGAGGGAGAGAAAGGGAGACCGGGTGAGGGAGTGAGAGAGGGAAAGGGTAGGAGGTAAAGGGAGTGAGGAAGGGAAAGGGAAGGGGAGGGAGGGAAAGGGAGTGACAGAGTGAGGGAGTGAGAGAGGGAAAGGGAGACAGAGTGAGGGAGTGAGAGGGAAAGGGAGACAGAGGGAGGGAGACAGAGGGAGGGGGACAGAAGGAGGGGGATAGAGTAAGGGAGAGTGAGAGAGGGAGGGAAAGGGAGGGAGAGAGAGGGAGGGAGACAGAGAGAGAAAGAGAGCGAGAGAGAGAGAGAGAGAGAGATGTGTGTATGCCGGGTCTGTTGGCTCAGTGGACGAAGGTGTCCGCTGCAGGGACTAGTGATCAACCTCATGGTCAGTTGTTTTTTGTGTTGCTCCATCCCCGCCCCCTCCCCCACTGACCCCGCCCCCACTGGTGCGGCCCTCGGACACAAACCACAGTGTAAATTTGGCCCCCGAGAGAAAGTTTGTGAGTACCCATGCCTTAGAGGGTGGCATGAGATTGCCATTACACAGACACTACACACACTATCTCACTTAAAGTAGGAGTGAGACTACTGACAGCCTTGAGTACCCGTGATGTCTACAGCAAAGGAGAGCTTGTAAGCTAGGCACCCCTAATGTACACAGGACTGCCAGCGTGTATTTACAGTCTCTGTCTGACACATCCTGGTGTAGAAGTCGGCATTCTGGTGTCATTAACATCTCATGGCCAGATAATAATGTAGTAAAAAAGCATAAAACACAATATTACTTACAAGTACCGAATCAGACAACTTTAATACAATGCCTGAGCGCACCGCAGGGAAACTAACATCACTGGGGCAAAAAGCACTTCACTCCCTGAGCTCTCTCAGCAGCGAACGTGGGGCTTCGAAGCACTGCCCGACTTTACCAAAATCTAACTTTACAATAATGTGATATGAAATCCCTGCCCTCTGTAAATCAGACAGCAGGTTCCATCCGCCTTCTCCACTCCTTTCTGATAAACGACCTGTCTATAAATATTCAAAGCAGCAAGCAGGTCGGACTGACACGCCTTTCAAACACTGCTTCCCACAGCATTGTTAAGAACTATTCACTTTTGAGTTTAATAATAATATTCTGCACACGGTGTAGTTTACTGAGCCTGTGCGCCTCGTACCTAAAGCGAAATGCTGGGAAGGAAGCGAGAATGATTCCGAATGCCGCTCCTGCCGCCAATTACAGTCAGTGAGAATAAACTACTGCCGCCCCCAAAATAGTGCCGCCTGGGGCGGACCGCCCCCCTCGCCCCCCCCCTAGCTCATGAAGGTAGATATTTTTAAGTAGCGCAAAGCAACTTGACAGTGGTGGAAGCCAGGCAGATCTCAAGAGCACCGCCATGTTTGTTTCACCATGCTGGGCAGGCAAGGCAAAACTCAGCATGGAAAGGCGCGTAACCCGTTAGCGGATGCAACCACCTCACAAGCAGCCGTGGCCCGTGGAAGGAGTTTGGTGGGGCAAGGAGGCAGTGCGGGGAAGGGGCAGGGTGGGGGGTGGTAAACCACGGAATATGGATAATTGCAGGTAAGTAAACAATTTAATAAATACAACGAATTTCGTAGCGCGCGCTGCATCGCATTTTGCAATGCAGGGTGCGCTATGAAATTCGTTTTATTTTTTAAATTGTTTACTTACCTGCAATTATCCATATTCCGTTGCCCCTCCCCCGCACCGCCTCCCTGCCCCACCGAACTCCCTCCATGGGCCGCAGCTGCTCACATGTATGGGGAATGACTTTTGTACTTGCAAACCAAAACATATATACTGATGACCCTAAATAGGAGGAACGGGCAAGCAATGAACTGGGAAGGGGCATGCAGCGACGGGAGTGAGGTGGTCGGAGGCACGGGCAGGCATTGAATAGGGAAGGAGCATGCCGCAACAGGAGTGAGGTGGTGGTTGGGATGGGCAAGTCACGAACAGATACTCTTATGGAGTGCTAAAAATAAAGTACCTTTCCAAGTGCATGGCTAGAGGAAGGACACTGGTCGCAGGTAGATGTCTTGGTCCAAGCTCCAGAGCAAGGACGAAGACTTGAAGCAGAGTTTGAAGCTGGAGGCAGGAGTGGGCATTGACTAACAAGAAGAAAGGAAACAAGAGTGGCGTGGGACGCAACCAATGGTAAGTAAAGGTAAGTAAAGGGCGGGCTCTAAGCCCCTTTTTAAGATTTTGTTTTTGTTACAAGAGATTTCTCAAGACAAAACCTAATATAAATGGCTTTCCCAGTACACGCTTCCAGATTTCCAATGCGCCCAGTCAGATACAAATAGAGAGGAACATAGAATGATAAACTGTGTTTAGGAAAAGTGCTTTTTGGTGTCTGTATTTATGCATTGCACTGGGTTGGAAAATTCTGTGTGCAAATTGGCTGAAATAGCAACGGGTTGGAAAATTATGTGTGCAAATTGGCTTAAATAAGGCAAGCTTACACATGTGTAAAACCTTTAATAACAAATATACTTTTATGAGTAAGCCCAGGCATGTAGGTTATGTCTGGGAATCTACCGGTTTTGCACTTGCATGTGGAGATTCTGACTGGGCTTTTCAGGCTGTATTTTGATGTGGTCTTTGGGGCTATATCGAGGCATTGTTTGACTGTGCCTAGGTAAAGCATGGCTTTGGTTAGCATATGATTGGCGAGCCTGGGATTATGAGCCTACACCCAAGCATCTGAAGCTAGTTTGAGGAGGATGCGGATTGCTGCTGGCCTATGATAGCTGTTCCCTTGGTCTATGTTACTAGCTTTTCGTGGTTGTACTGCATGCACATCATCACAGCTGTCTTGTCAATAGTCCACTTTTATTTACTTTAGTGCACTGTTTTATTTTTCACTATCACTTAGTTTAGGTTTTTTCATTTCAGTGATATCATTTTCATTAATGCAACCATGGTCAATGAGGTCCAACATTACTTCCTGGCATGCCACCAGGTCAAAGTTTATATACTGTGACTTGCGGTGAATGGGCATGCATTGTCACTTCCACTACTCCTGGCATCTAGGTTCATCAACATCCATGAGTGTGGTCTGCCTTGATTGCCACAGGAGTGCTGCTAAGGCAAACTCTGGGTGAAAGAGACTGTAGAGGAGCTGAAGGCTGGGCCAGACTGGCCGTAGCGTGCACCGGTGTTTTCCTGGTGGGCCGGAAGGGAGAGGCCAATTTTGGACCTGTGGGGGCCAGTAAGTACCGAATCCCTGTTACAAAAGTGGGAGCGGTGTAGCAGGAGCGGTGCTTATCACGAGTACCCTTGCTACCAGGGCTGGTTGAACAGATTGCCAGTGCTTGTTGTTGCTGTTCCCATGGCTGAAGGGATAGAAGCCCAGGTTTGTTATTGTTCACCCGGTGAGGGCCAGCACCGCTGAGGTTCAGTGGTAAAATGAACGCATGGCACGCCCCTCTGTCCTCTGTAGCCTATGACAGCTTCAAAGAAGTGGCCTAAGAAGGGCAAAAGTGTGCACCAGAAGGCACTTTGCTAATGAACTCAGCAGGTATTCAGGACAAGAAAGCTGCAACTTTAAACTAAGCCATATGAACAAGTCCAGTACATCTAGAGAGTTGAGTCTCGCTAAATTATTGTTCCTTGTTTTGCAACATGTTATATGCAATAGGATATTTTAAATGCAGACTTACTTTGGAGCATCTGGGCTGAATCGGTCCGGATTGAAAACGAGCGGATCCTCATAGAACTTTTCCATCCTGCCCGCAACATACATGCTGAACTGTAAACAAAAGTGTGTTCGCTTTAGCGATTGAAAATAAAGGCGCATTCCAGATAATTCTTGTGGTTTATTGTAGATAATAAATACTACGTCGTTTTCTTGCAAATATTCATACACAAAATATACAATGTGCCTTGTTAAAAAGTAGGACTGCTGGGGAAGAGAGAATAATTTACAGTAACATGGCATTCATTTTAGATATCACAGTGTTTATATGGATAAATGACACATGCAAAGTGTTTCAAGTATAGTTCTAGTCCATCCATAGAGAACTATTCATCTATTATCTATCTGTCAC
This sequence comes from Lissotriton helveticus, assembly GCF_964261635.1. Taxonomy (NCBI): domain Eukaryota; kingdom Metazoa; phylum Chordata; class Amphibia; order Caudata; family Salamandridae; genus Lissotriton; species Lissotriton helveticus. Next base: position 397,241,378 of record NC_136070.1, on the reverse strand, counting down.
CCATTCAAAAAAGTATTTTTGCCTGCCACGATGGTCACAAGAGCACATGAAAATGTGATAGGATTTAGAAATGGCATCATCACATTTGGCAACCAGCTGGAGTCACCCTGTGGCGTAACGAAACTTGAGGGGGCCCCCCTGCAAACTACATGGTGGGGGCCCCCTCCCATCCTCCGTGCCAGTCTAGAGCTCTCAGGCCAGCAGCCCGCCATACTGCAGGGGATGCGGGGCTACTGTTACGCCACTGTCACCAATACAGCCGTTATAAGTAACACTGGATGGTGGAGTTAAAGGTTGGGCTTAGTCTGCCAGCAGGCTATCATAAGTGGTGGTCCATTCATTACAGGGTCCTTGCCATCAGTACGCCAGGGAAGTTTGACCAATTTTAGGTGGGTTTCCTGATGCAGACTCCTGTCATGATATACAACGTCGGGCCCACTCATCGTTCAGTTTTGACAAAAGTGCATCCACTGCTCCTTCTCGTTTCCATTTTAAAACATTAGACAAAGCGACAATGCAGTATTTCAAAAGCAGATGTAACTACAAAGAGCACATTTTGATAATACATTTTTATTAGTAGACAATAGCAATCTTAAGAGGCATTGCATAGCTTCATACACACTTTGACCCAAATTCCATCACAGTCTCTCTCTCTCTCTCTCTCTCTCTCTCTCTGTCAGTCAGTCAGTCTATCTCTCTCTCTGTCAGTCAGTCAGTCAGTCTATCTCTCTCTGTCATTCAGTCTGTCTTAGTCAGTCAGTCTCTCTCTCTGTCAGTTTCTCTATCTCTCTCTTTTTCTGTCAGTCAGTCAGTCTCTCTCTGTCAGTCAGTCAGTCTCTCTCTGTCAGTCTCTCTCTTTTTTAGTCTCTCTCTCTCTCTCGGTCAGTCAGTCTCTCTCAGTCAGTCAGTCTCTCTCTGTCAGTCTCTGTCTTTCTGTCAGTCAGTCTCTCCCTTTCTGTCAGTCAGTCTCTCAGACAGTTTCTCTCTGCCAGTCTCTCTCAGTCAGTCAGTCAGTCTCTCTCTCGCAGTCTGTCTCTCTCTCTCTGTCAGTCAGTCTCCCTCTCTCTGTCAGTCAGTCTCCCTCTCTCTGTGAGCTCTCTCTCAGTCAGTAAGTCTCTCTCTGCCAGTCCCTCTCTCTGTCAGTCTCTCTCTAAGTCTCTCTCTCTCAATCTCTCCCTCAGTCAGTCAGTCTCTCTCTCTCTGTCTCTCTCTCAGTCAGTCTCTCTCCCTGTCAGTCCCTCTCTCTGTCAGTCTCTCTCTCTAAGTTTCTCTCTCTCAGTCTCTCTCTCTGTCAGTCTTCCTGGCAGTCACTCTCTCTCTCTCTCTCCTCTGTCAGTCTCTCTGTCAGTCATTCTCTCTCTCTCACGGTCATCCAGTCTCTCTCAGTGAGTCTCTCCCTCTCTCTCTCTCTGTCGGTCAGTCTCTCTCTCTCTCTGTCGGTCAGTCTCTCTTTCTCTGTCAGTCTCCCAGTCTCTCTGTCAGTCAGTCTCTCTCTCAGTCAGTCTCTCTCTCTCTCTGTCAGTCTCTCTATGTCAGTCTCTCTCTCAGTCAGTCAGTCTCTCAGTCTCTCTCTCTCTCCTAGTCTCTCTCTCTGAGTCATTCAGTCTTTCTCAGTCAGTCATTCCCTCTACTCTCTCAGTCAGTCTTCCAGACAGTCTCTCGCTCTCTCTCTCCCTCAGTCAGTCTCTCTCAGTCAGTCATTCTCTCTCTCTCGCAGTCAGCCAGTCTCTCTCAGTGAGTCTCTCTCTCTCCCAGTCAGTGACTCTCTCTGTCAGTCTCTCTCTCTGTCAGTCAGTCTCTCTGTTAGTCTCTCTCTTTGTCAGTCAGTCTCTCTCTGTCAGTCTCTCTCTCTCTCAGTCAGTCTCTCTCTCTCTCTCAGCCAGTCTCTCTCTGTCGGTCAGTCTCTCTTTCTCTGTCAGTCTCCCAGTCTCTCTGTCAGTCAGTCTCTCAGTCTCTCTCTCTCTCTCTGTCAGTCAGGCTCTGTCAGTCAGCCAGTCTCTCTCAGTCACTCAGTCTCTCTCTCTCTCGCTCTCTCTTTATCAGTCTCTCTTTATCAGTCTCTCTCAGTCAGTCTCTCTCTCTGTCAGTATCTCTCTACCTCAGTCAGTCAGTCTCTGTCAGTAGGTCAGTCTCTCTCTCTCTCTCTCTCTCTCAGTCAGCCAGTCTCTCTCTCTATCTGTCAGTCTCTCAGCCAGTCAGTCTCTCAGTCAGTCAGTATTCAGTCTCTGAGTTAGTCAGTCAGTCTCTCTACTCTCTCTCCACTCTCTCTCTCTCCACTCTCTCTTTCTCCACCCTCTCTCTCCACTCTCTATCTCTCTACTCTGTCCTCTCTATCTCCACTGTCTCACTCTCTCCACTCTCTCTCCACTCTCTCTCCACTCTCTCTCCACTCTCGCTCCACTGTCTCTCTCTCTTTCCACTCTCTCTCCCCAACCTCTCCACTCTCTCTCCACTGGCTCTCTCTCTTTCCAATCTCTCCCCAACCTCTCCACTCTCTCTTCACTGTCTCTCCCTCTTTCCACTCTCTCTCTCCAACCTCTCAACTCTCTCCCTCCACTCTCTCTCCACTCTCTGTCTCCACTCTCTGTCTCCACTCTCTCTCTCTCCACTCGCTCTCTCTCCACTCTCTCTCCACTCTCTCTCCACTCTCTCGCTCTCCACTCTCTCGCTCTCCACTCTCTCTTTCCAATCTCTCTACTGTCTCCATCCATTCTCTCTCTCCACTCTCTCTCCATTCTCTCTCTCCACTCTCTCTCTCCACTTTCTCTCTCCTCTCTCTCGCTCCACTTTCTCTCTCCACTCTCTCCACTGTCTCTCTCCACTCTCTCTCTCTCCACTCTCTCTCCACTCTCTCTCTCCACTCTGTCGCCACTCTCTCTGTCTCCACTCTCTCTCCCTCCACTCTCTCTCTCCAATCTCTCCACTCTCTCCCTCCACTCTCTCTCCACTCTCTCTCTCCACTCTGTCTCCACTCTCTCGCCACTCTCTCTCTCCACTCTCTCTCCACTCTCTCCCCACTCTCTCACTCTCCAATCTCTGTCTCCACTCTCTCGCTCTCCACTCTCTCGCTCTCCACTCTCTCGCTCTCCACTCTCTCTCTCCACTCTCTCTCCACTCTCGCTCTCTCCACTCTCGCTCTCCACTCTCGCTCTCCACTCTCTCTCTCCACTCACTCTCTCTCTCCAATCTCTCTACTCTTTTCACTCTCTCTCTCCACTCTCTCTCTCCACTGTCTCCCTCCACTTTCTCTCCACTCTCTGTCTCCACTCTCTCTCCACTCTCTTGCCACTCTCTCTCCACTCTCTCTTTCCACTCTCTCTCTCCACTCACTCTCTCTCTCCACTTTCTCTCTCCAATCTCTCCACTCTTTCCACTCTCTCTCTCTCCACTCTCTCTTCACTCTCTCTCTCCAATTTCTTCACTCTCTCCACTCTCTCTTTCCACTCTCTGACCACTCTGTGTCTCCACTCTCTCTCCATTCACTTTCTCCACTCTCTCTCTCCAAGCTGTCCACTCTGTCTCCACTCTCTCTCTCTCCACTGTCTGTTGGGACAGGAAACAAGGTGTATTGCTCTACCGTGGCACATTACTTTTAATAAGTCCAAATAAGATGATCAAGACCCAAGACGTCTTCAACAAATATAGCGAGTTTTGCCATAAGACTCACTCAACCCTCTTTGCAGCGCAGCACCCTTTCCTTGTTATCGGTCCTTGTTGAGAGTTACTTGTGTCAACAAATATATAAGAAGGTGGGAACAATCTCCCGACCCCAGGCATCCAGAACAGTCAGCCACCATCACACTATAATGTCCCCCCCTCTCATCTGCAACCAGAGCAACACAAACACAACTTGGCGCACTGAGCTCAATTACTAAACACGCCTGACTGAGGGCAGACACAAAGTAGTGTGCCTTCTAACAAGTGTGCTCCTACCTGAGGGCACCATTGCCCACATGCATCAAGGTAAATTGCATTCGCAAACGGTGCGAATTGCAAAATTCGGCCGTTTGCGAATGCAATTTCCTTTTTTGGGATGCATCATTTTTTTAATTTTTTCGCAATTTAAGGAATCGCAATTATGTTGCGATTTCTTAAATTGCGATTGCATTTAAGAAATCGCAATTTGTGATTTCTTAAATGCAATGCATGAATATTTTTTGCGGGCAAATTCGCAAATAGGAAGAAGTAAATTACCATGAAGTTGAACTTCATGGTAATTTCCTAAAACTTTCTAAAATGCACAAAAGTGAAAGTTTCATTGTACACACACACATGCCCTTGGGGCATGTGTGTGTGAAAAATATTCTTAAAGTTAAATTTCAGGGGTGCAGGGGGGGTCCTTGGGACCCCCCTGCACTCTTGAAATAGTATTCTCATTTTGCGATTCCTTAATTGCGAATCGCAAAATGAGAATGGCTTCCCATTGATTCCTATGGGCCTCTAGGCCCATAGGAATCAATGGGAAGGGATTCCTTAATTGCGATTCGCAAATTGTGAATCGCAATTAAGGAAAATTAAGGAATCGCAAAAAATATTGCAAATTCTTAATGCATAGCATGTTGCGATTTCTTAATTGCGATTCCTTAATTTTCGCAATTAAGAAATCGCAAAATGTAACAATGATGCATGTGGGTGCAGGTTGCTGCCTCGTCCCTTCTCCCTTCTCACATGAGCATTGCCCTAGAGAATGCTGTCTCACGCCCCCACCCCCACCCTCTTTCCAGCTCGTGGCTCTGACTCTGACTGAAGAGGAACAAAGTAAGTTGAAACATTGTTTCTCTTCAGTCCTGGGTCAGAGCGGAGGGGCTCAGAGCAGGCTGCAGCAGCCTGCACCTGCTTCAGGGCCTCTCACTCACAGATCTGATCTCCACCGAGGAGCCCCCTTCACCTACTCAAGGCTGAGGGGCCCCCTTCACCTACTCAGGGCTGAGGGCCCCCCCCCCGCACTGCGGGGGCTGCAGGGGTGTTTGTTACGCCACTGGAGTCACCTTCACATGCTTTGTAAAACTTCATTAAACAATTCACTAGTTTTCAGTGCTGTATCTGAAAAACACATTCAGACAACTAACCAGTAGCTAAAAAAGCCTACTATGGTCCGCCACTAACATGACTTTCAGAGTTCCACTTTTAGTGAGATTCACTATAGAACAATTCTTTATATATTAGTATGCACAAATGTTCCTGCTTTACCCTTCACCTCCCTTTTTAGATCCAGTGCAAGCCCTGACCTTTTGATTTGACTAAAATGATCAGGGTTGGCACTTCCGCTAAGGTGGAGGAGTGTCGCCCCACTGCTCTCAGAGCAGTGCGGCAAAAATAAATGATAATAACGTTATTATCATTTTATTTTTTGTTACTGCGGGCAGGGTTAGGGCGGGCGGGGCTGATGGTACAGGGGAGGAATGGTTTTCACACTCCTGAAGTGAACATGACTGTTTGGCCGGCCAAAAAGTCATGCACACTTTGCATGTTCCCCACAAGGCTGCGTTACACAGCCTGGTGAGGAACATTCAAATCCTCCCTGTCCCCGTCTGAGCGGCGAACCACAGCGCTCAGACCAATCACAACCCTGCATTGCAGCATCGTGATTGGCTCTGGGGAGCCTGGTGTTAAAATCTAGATTGTGGCATAAACATTATCGGCGCCATCTTGTCCCTTTTCAGACTCGTACATGCGCGTAAGCTGCAGCCATTTTGTATGCCATGGCCTCTCTGCCCACTGCCGATAGCCAGCGCGTCTCTCCCCCTCACTCTCTGGCCTCGCAAGCATCCCCCGCGCTCTGACAGCCCCCGATCTCTCCTGCCTGGACCATAAACGCACCTCCAGCGCGACCCTGCCGCAGAGCCACATCCCATGCTGAACCCCCCCACACTCCTTTCATCTCATTCCCTTTGATAACCTCTTCCTCCTTGTCCGATTGTCCGACCCGTTCCCAGGCCATCACCTAGCCCAGCAGATGCAGTTTATTGGCCCCTACAGTAGAAACTCACCCCACATCAAAGGAGCGGGGATTAATCAATGCCTTCACACCCCTAGATCCGACCGATCACCCGCATTCCTGTTCCCAGCGGAATGTCCAGCTGCGCGATAGCCAGCACATGCTGAGATCGGGGTGGGAACTTCTACTGTAGATGTGTGTGGGAACGGGCCTGAACCGGGGATTCTGAGGGTGTCTTTCTATACTTCGAAGAAATGCTACAGATGCAATGTATGTAATAAAGCCATAAAACTGTGTATAAGAGACCAGGCCTCAGAGATGCGGGTAGAGCACCTCGAGAAGATATTCTGTTGTCTGATTTGACGTGTTCTGCTCCGTCGGAATAAACTCCTGTTTCCTGCCTTCCAGTCTCCAGCGCCTGCCTCTTTGTTTGGTAATCTTAAGTTGGGTGAGAGGCGGCTACGCCGGGCAATCCAGAAAAGGGTTATCGATCTTAGTTGCCTGCCCTTTTTTCCACAATTGGCGTCCCAAACGTGGGACCCATCAGCGACACGTGGATCCAGTGGGAGAGGTCCTGACGACAGTGTGAACGACTGCAACGATCGGGAAGAGCTCCTGCCCGATAGACCCTCATCTGGCAGCCGATCATCCGAACTTCACCGGTTCCGAGCAGACCTCTCTCGAGTGATCTACGGTCCTGACTGGGAACCATCAGGAGTGCCACAGCAATTATGGAGAATAGAGGACGATCGGGCGCTAGAAGCGGAAGACAAGAAACTGTCCATGCGGTCCGGGTAAGGTCGTGCATCACGACAAATTGCGAATTGATTGTTTGATTGTTTGAAAATACTAGTATTACTCATTTGGTTGTTTCTGAGAGATTCTCTGTCTGCAAACGGGGAAGAATAGGAGTATTCTCTCTTTGCAGATAGTGAAGGGTAGGTAACGCAGGCCTTTGCCCCCTTTGTAACCCGTCGTGCCTACTTCCCTCTCCATTTGATTGATTGTTTATCCAAACATTGACTGTTTTGGAATTGATTCTCCTTGGTTTATTCTCTATTTGCAAACAAGCACAGAGTCGAAATACTCTGTTTAGTCTTTGCAGATAGTGAAGAATAGGTAACGCAGGCTTTTGCCCCCCTTTGTAATCCGTCATGCCTATTTTATTCCTCATTTGATTGATTGTTTATCCGAACATTGATTGTTCGGAATTGGTTTTCTTTTGGTTATTCTTTATTTACAAATAAGCACAGGCTCGAAATATTCTGTTTAGTCTTTGTGAATAGTGAAGGATATGTAGTGCAGACTTTTGTTCCCATTGTAACCCGTCATGCCTATCTTCGCCCCGTTTGTTGGTAGTTGGTTCAGCCCGGACCGCTTATTAGAGGTGAACCATCCGGCTCCACTGGAAGGCACCCCTAATAAGGACATGTTTACTAAATATGGACTAGTCGCCGTGGCTTATAGTAAGCTGTGGCATAAATACACGAGAAAGGATCAGGAAAGTCAGTGGCCACTGATGGGATCCTTTGATGACGATAAAATAAATGTGCTGGGAACAGCCCTTCATAACAATAAGACAACACCCACTATGCTTGATAGTCTCGGCATGTGGCGCAAAGAAGCAGAGCAGCGGAAAAAGAGAAATGAAGTAAGGTTAGGAAAGGAATTACGGAAAGCAGCTCACTTAGCCGCTAACAAGTTGAAGGAAGAAATAAAAGAAAGAGAAGAAGCCAAGCTGAAACAGGAATCCGAAACCTCGGGCCAGTGTCCCGTTAGGACACCCTCTACGCTTTACCCTGAGCTACCTTCGAAACAACGAACAAACGATGATTTGCTATTAGGTCCCCCGATCATCTACATGCCTCCTCCATATGCCCCCTCCCAACCCTTAGCGCAACACTCGCAGCCCCCAGCGACAGACGAGAGTAGTACCAGAGCCTCGGTCCTCATGGCCTCTGCGCCGACCGAACCCCTTGTACTCAGCGCAGCGCGAGCAGCGACATCAGATGACCCCGAAAATAGGAAGGAAGACTCCACTAGACTGAATCGATTAAGCAAGGATGAACGAGCAGGGATCGATAAGATTGTAAAGACACTGGTGGAACGGAGGGAAAGTGAGGAATACGTAACTGACATGTACAATACATATGCCAATAGCCGCAGATGACACTTTGTCGTACGCTTTTGTTACCATACCCTTAATGCCTATGAAGACCGATACCAAGACAAAGGCCCTGAAAACCTAACGAATCTGTATAGGAAAGTTGACATTGGAGATGAAGGCGAGTGTGATGTGACGAACCTCTTCACGCGTACGCTTGAAGTTTTCCGCCACCTCACTGAACAGAAACTAGGAACTAACACCACGACTCCTGTAGCGACTGAACCCCGAGTAGAAAAGGTTGACACAATGTAGCCCATAAAGGAGGCCGCTCCCTATTGGGTTCCCCCACGAGGTCAGGGAACACATGAGGATATTAACCACCAAGATGCGAGAGGGAGGGTAGTTTACAACTGGGTTTACCAACCATGGGATCGGCAAGACATCCTGACTTTCCGAAAGTCCTTGCCTGATCTACGAAAGAACCCCACTGCCTTCTATACAGAATTAGGCACAGCCTTGGGTTCGACGATTATGACCTTAGCGGACATCGATTTGTTTTTCGGGCTATGTCTGCCAGCTGATGTGTGGAAGCAAATCCGGAAAGTCGACCACCTTGAGCTGTTCGGACATACCTGGGTGCAACTCGGTGACATAGACAAGCAGCGAGAGCCCGGACAGAAACCTTTGAAAGCCATTTTAGACCTACCAGATAAAATTGTGCAGAAATTGAAAACCCTAGTCCCAGAAAGGAAGGTGGACTGGTCGATAGTAACGGCCTGTGCCAGAAACCCCAGGAAGACGTATCAGAATACTTCTCCCGGTTTGAAACGGTGTTCTCCGATTACAGTGGCCAGGACATGACCACCGCAACCGGACATCATCTGTTTGTCCAGAATTACGTGAAAGGCCTGACACCTGAAGTCTCGCAGAAACTGCAGACTAGCGAGAGTAGCTGGGCGGCCTCCAAGCCCGCGGCTATCCTTCAGATGGCTCAATACTACGAACGACAGAAGAACGAGAACGACCGAGCGACTGAGAAAAAGAAAAAGGACTTGAAAGAAAGAGTGATGATTGCTCAGTTGCAAGGAGTGACTATAGGGAGGGAACAGTATAGAGGAAACTACCAGTCGAATGCTCCTAGAAATCCACCCCCTAGAGACCGCACACCCGCACCCAACACTCCACGAACAGACATCGACGAGAACCAATGTGCGTTTTGCAAAGGATTTGGTCATTGGAAGTCTCAATGTCCAGTTATGTAAGTAGCAATCAGAAATAGAGACACAAGAGACGTAGCGGGTGGGCCAAGAAATAGAGGACAGGGGCGAGGGCACACAAACGACACCAACAATGACAGATCAGGCAGACCGAACACGTTTGACCGCCCCCGACAGAACCAATGCCAACAGATTGATTGCGACAATGCCCACGACTTCGCATAGGACTGCCAAGGGCAAGGGAGGGATCCAGTCGAGCTCTATGTTGACCAGCAAGGCCCTTATGTCACCGCTAAGGTCCTAGGTACGAAGTCTCCATTTTTGGTAGACACTGGTGCAACACGTAGTGCGTTGTCTAAACGATTGATTCCCAGGGCACCCTTGTCTGGCTCACATATTACATCAATAGGTTTTGATGGAACGCCCTCTACTAATCCCTTGTCCACACCGATCTCCTTTAACTTGGATAATAACACCACTGACATGACGTTTTTGCTCTCCTCCAACACCCCCGATGCCATTATGGGACTTGACTTGTTGAAACATTTCCGAGCTACTATTAGGTGTTCACAAGACGGGGTTCGAGTCATTCTATACGACAACCCAACTCTGCTCCGATCTTGTCCCACACGACGCATGTTTTCCATCACTGATGCTGATTTGTCCCTACTCGACACTCTACCTCTGTACCTATGGGCAAAAACTGACTCGGACGTAGGACGCATGATGATAGACCCTGTGCACATAACTGTCCGACAAGACGCAGTACTCCCAAAACTTCCACAGTATCGGATATCGCCCGAGGGCGAGAAGGCATTAGTAAAAATCATCCAGTCCCTGGTAGATGCAGGAGTGGTAGAGGAAGTAGTTAGCAATGTTTGCAACAGCCCTATCTTACCCATTGTAAAGAAGCAGGGCGAGGGAGATGAAAAAGCGTACCGCTTCATCATCGACCTACGAGAGGTTAACAAAGTAGTTGTACCTCAGTACCCCGTAGTTTCAGACATCACCACCATTTTGACTCTGATTCCTTCCACTGCCACCACCTTCACGGTAATCGATCTCAAAAATGCATTCTTCTCCATCCCCATCCACCCAGACAGCCGCTATCTCTTCGGCTTCACCTTAAAATCCCGCTCATATAGATTTTGTAGAGCACCCCAAGGTTACACTGAAAGTCTCAGCATCTACAGCCAGGCCCTCAAAAGACAGCTGGACGCAGTCCAGCTACCGGATGAAGTGGTGTTGATACAGTACGTCGATGATATCCTTTTGGCGGCCGACACCACTCCACTTGCAGTCACAGCCACCATCCAACTCCTGCACTTCCTCGCGGAAAATGGCCACAAGGTCTCCAAGAAGAAGTTGCAATTCTGCCAACCCCAGGTCACTTACCTAGGCCATCTCCTGTACAAAGACGGGAGAAAGCTTACACCCGATCGAATTCAGGCCATTCTAGAAACCCCTGTCCCCAAAACCCAGAAGCAAGTCCGCTCTCTGGTAGGCCTCACCTCCTTCTGCCGGCAATGGTTGCCAAATTTCAGCCTCATCGTAAAACCACTACTTTCCCTGCTGGCTAAAGATGTCCCCTTCCCACTCCCTTGGACCCCTGAGTTCCAATCCTCCTTCAAAGAACTCCGAGACGCCCTTTGTTCTGCACCGGTCCTAGGAACCCCTGATTACACGAAACCCTTCTCTCTCTACACTCACGAAAGGGAGGGATGCGCTTTGTCTGTCCTGACTCAAACCATTGGCCCCAAGCAACGCCCATGTGCCTACTTCTCTGCCACTCTTGACCCTGTAGCGAGAGCTTTGCCTGCCTGCCTTTGAGCCGTAGCTGCTGCTGCTGTCTCTATCCGACAAAGTGAGGGGATCGTACTCTCGAATTCCCTCACGGTGTTAGTGCCCCATGCTGTTGACACCCTCTTGAACCAGACTAAGACACAACACCTGACTAGTGCACAATTGACTGGGTACGAACTAACTCTGCTTGCACCCCACATCACACTGAAAATATGCACCACGCTGAACCCAGCCACCTTGTTGCCTCTGCCCGAGAACGATCCCAATGTCCCCCCTATACATGACTGTGTGACCCTTACGGACGAACCGACTAGGAGTAGGGTTGACCTTCGAGACACAGCTTTCTCAGATCCTGACGGAGAGCTGTGGGTGGATGGCTCTTGTATCAAACTCACCGATGGCACCACCTCAGCTGCTTATGCAGTTACCACAGCCCGAACTGTAGTTGAGACCGCCCGCATCCCACAAAAGTCTGCACAGGCAGCAGAACTAATTGCCCTCACACGAGCATGTATCCTAGCAGCAGGAACGACAGCAAACATCTACACTGACAGCCAGTATGCCTTCGGGGTGGTTCATCATTTTGGGCTCCTATGGAAAGAGAGGGGATTCCTAACCTCACACGGCACACCCATCCTGCACAGAGATCTAGTCTTCGCTCTAACTGAAGCGTTCCTCCTTCTCAAACTACTTGCTGTGATCAAATGTCAGGCACACAAAAAGGTGATGGATATCATTGGACAAGGGAATGCGCTGGCTGACGTCACCGCCCGAACGACAGCTGAGAATAGGACGACAACACGCATATACGTGACCAGGTCACAGACAGAAAAATGGAAAGACGCTAGGAAGACCATTAGGGACATCCAGATGGCCAGCGCACCACACGAATTGACTGAATGGGCACGGGTGGGACTGAAGGACGATGAAGGCTGCTGGCAGACCAAAGACACGAACAAATGGTTGCTACCCAATTCATACTTGATCCCTATCCTGACTATGGCTCACTCCCCTGCACACATAGGATCGGCCCCTATGGCCGAACTTGTCTCCAGAGTTTGGCACAACGACAAAATCACAGACTCAGCTAAACGTTTAGTCCAACAATGCCTAGTCTGTCTGCAACACAACCCTGGGAAAGGAACTGTCGTACCCCGGGGAGGGTTTGGGGTCCCCAACCATCCATTTGAGGTCCTTCAGATGGACTATATCCAGTTAGAAAGGTGCCAAGGACTGAAGTACGTGCTTGTTGTTGTGTGCGCATTTAGCAAGTGGGTGGAAGCCTACCCGACTCGTGACAACACTGCCATTGCCACTGCAAAGGTACTACTGAAAGAATTCTTCCCTCGCTACGGCCTTTGTCTAATTTTATGGAGCGACAATGGCCCCCACTTCGTAGTCGAAGATATCCAACTTATCCTGAAGGGGTTGGGGGTACGACAGAAGTTCCATGCAGTCTTCCACCCCCAATCTGCTGGACTGGTTGAGCGACACAATGCCACCCTAAAGCTCAAACTAGCGAAGATAGTGGCTACCACAGGGCTGAAATGGCTGGACGCCCTTCCACTGGCATTGCTGTCAATGCGTTCCACCCCCACCAAACACCACCTGACCCCTTATGAAGTCGTTTTTGGACGACCCATGAGCATCTGACCTGCCCCAAAACCAACATCCATTCACGACGTCCCGGACGTCCTTATGTCTGACTATTTGTACAATTTGACCAAAACACTGTCTATTATCCATCAACAGGTGCTGCAGGCCATCCCCGATGCTTCCAGGGGCCCCGGACACGACCTACAGCCTGGAGATTACGTCTTAGTCTGGAACTTCCAGCGTGCGAAGAGTCTGGAACCTCGGTGGACGGGCCCCTGGCAAGTCTTGATCACCACCCGAACAGCTCTTCGAGTGGAGGGGAAACGAAATTGGCTGCACGCACACCATTGCAAGAAGATCTCTCCGACCCTGATGTCGACCGAAGACGTAACCACCCAAGAGGAGCTCCAGAACCAAGACCGACCATCCCTGAGGTGCTACCCTGAAACAGAGACACTCGAATTGGCAAAATTCCCCGATGCCACTGTGCCATCCGGAAAAGGGTATAACCTGCGACGAAAGGAGGGAGCTTCGGCTAAGCAGACCACTGACTAAGTTACATTTCTCAGAGCGGTGGCCTAACACTACTAAGGCTGCCAGGAGAGAAGCCAAATTAAGTTTGTGGTTCTGCCCGCTACCGAGCCCCTTGAAAATGATGGAAGCGCCCGATACGAAGATGATGGAAGCAACCGGACATCCAAAGACCCACTACAGAAACCCGAAGACTAACAGGTTACACAGCTCAAAGACTATTGCCCTCTTTATCGCCCTCCTCTTTTGCCTCCTCCTCATGACCACCCTCTGGATTGTGGAAGAGAGCGCACCGGCTCATAAGACATTTCTAACAACTGCACAGCCTACCACCATGAAAGAACACTACCTGGTCTCTCTTTCACCTCAACTCCGAGAGAGACGTAAGGAGTTCTGGAACAACTCCTTCGTACAGTTGCTGCACCAACACAACCTTGCTGCCAATGCCACAAATTGCTGGATTTGTGGGTTGACACCACATGCCGCTGGACATTCCATCCCTTTCATCCCTTCGCCTTTCTCTGTTCATGGTTCCTGCCTCGCTTGGCTGATCCTCTTGCAAGAGAGTTACAGGGACAATGTCACTTCCAGCGAAACTATGTCACACTTTTATCATGGGGTCTGGTTGAACAAAACAGGAAGAAAGGCTGTCCCCTTTTGCCCTCTGACCTCCAACGTCTCTATCCACATGGACATCCCCGCCCAAGAGCGAGTTGAAATACAGGTATTCAACAACCCAGTCAGACCCACCTTCTCCTATCTCCGGAAACGAACAGCTGCCACCCTAACTGTAGCCCTATCTGTCGTCAATGTCTCGGGCCTTGTATGCATCAAAGGCCTTGGGACACAAATGGTGGGCCACAGTACTTGCCGCATCACCAGAACTTTGGACTCAATTGATCCACCCTCTTTTGTCACCTCTCCAAACATGTACTTTATCTGTGGTACGAAAGCCTACACCTGGCTCCCAAAGGGCTGGGGAGGTACCTGCTACATTGCCTTCATCCTTCCACCAATCTATGTGGCTCCAGCAAACCATCACCGACAAAAGCGAGCAAGAGACATAGAGCAAGCCGACTCTACCGGAGCACAATTCCTGGACGCAGTAAAAGGACTTGTCCCGCTCTGGGGACCGATGGTGAACAGCCGTGCCATCCGACATTTGACCCAGGCAGTTGAAACGACAATGAACATTACAGCTGGCATCCTCACGAACAACACAGCCGAGCTTCAGGCGGTCCGCCTGGTGGCCCTTCAGAACCGCCATGTTCTAGATGTGGTTCTAGCAGACCGTGGAGGAGCATGCCGTATCATTGGGTCCAGCTGCTGCACATACATACCAGACAATTCGCCCTCAGTCTACAAAGCCATTGAACACCTCCACAGACTTTCCTCAGAGGTTCATCAGGAACAAGAAGAGTGGTCGCTTGGGAGTTGGTTCTGGAGTACCGTAAAGGACTGGGGGTGGAGGTTGCTTATGATCATATTGATACCGATTGTTGTAATATGTGGATTCTGCCTGGGTATTCAATGCTTGCCACCCTTGTGCTCACTTTTGGCTAACTGTATCTGCCGTAAGACTCTGGACTTTGAAGCTGAACACATGAAGGCTTTGTATGACCTTGAAATAAGAAATATAATGGGGATTGACGTAAATTGACAAGCTGGCTCGATATGTTGAAAAGGGAGGACTGTTAAAATCTAGATTGTGGCATAAACATTATCGGCGCCATCTTGTCCCTTTTCAGACTCGTACATGCGCGTAAGCAGCAGCCATTTTGTATGCCATGGCCTCTCTGCCCACTGCCGATAGCCAGCGCGTGTCTCCCCCTCACTCTCTGGCCTCGCAAGCATCCCCCGCGCTCTGACAGCCCCCGATCTCTCCTGCCTGGACCATAAACGCACCTCCAGCGTGACCCTGCCGCAGAGCCACATCCCGTGCTGAAACCCCCCCACATTCCTTTCATCTCATTCCCTTTGATAACCTCTTCCTCCTTGTCCGATTGTCCGACCCGTTCCCAGGCCATCACCTAGCCCAGCAGATGCAGTTTATTGGCCCCTACAGTAGAAACTCACCCCACATCAAAGGAGCGGGGATTAATCAATGCCTTCACACCCCTAGATCCGACCGATCACCCGCATTCCTGTTCCCAGCGGAATGTCCAGCTGCGCGATAGCCATCACATGCTGAGATCGGGGTGGGAACTTCTACTGTAGATGTGTGTGGGAACGGGCCTGAACCGGGGATTCCGAGGGTGTCTTTCTATACTTCGAAGAAATGCTACGGATGCAATGTATGTAATAAAGCCATAAAACTGTGTATAAGAGAATAGGCCTCAGAGATGCGGTTAGAGCACCTCGAGAAGATACCCTGTTGTCTGATTTGACGTGTTCTGCTCCGTCCGAATAAACTCCTGTTTCCTGCCTTCCAGTCTCCAGCGCCTGCCTCTTTGTTTGGTAATCTTAAGTTGGGTGAGAGGCGGCTACGCCGGGCAATCCAGAAAAGGGTTATCGATCTTAGTTGCCTGCCCTTTTTTCCACACTGGGAGCCGGGTGCTTCTTGTTGCCGGAACTGTAGGAAGAAGTAAGCTGAACAAGAACGAGGAGAGGCGGAGGCAAAAGGTAAGTAGTATTTTTCTATTTTTATTTTTTATTTTGTGTCCCCCCACCTCTCCACTGCCATTCACTGCCAGCCGCTAGTGAAAATAATATGTGTAATACATTTACTTATAGGGGATTTTGCCAGCCCACTTCATCCACTGGGCGGTTATTGTATCATTAACAATTTAGTCCCGTTCAATACAGCATGGGTCAATGGGTCATCCCACTTCAGCTATTGGTTAACTTTACAGTGAGTGAAAGAATTCTGCCCTTTCACAAGGAACATCCACACACAATGAAGTTCCCTTCACTGCCAGAGACTACTACAGCAATGCCTTCGATTGACAAGGGCCCGGCAGCCTCTACATCAATACAACTTTACAAAAAGCATGACGAAAAAACATTGACAAAGCCAAAAGGTAGGCAGCAAAAGGCAGACCTGTTCACTTTGCCAAAGGTTGTTCTTTTTATATTGTTCCTAATGTGATTTGTATACCTTGGGTCAGCTTATTTAAATGGAATTTTAAAACAGAGAAAAAGCAATAGTTAAAGTGCTGTTATGGATATGAGTTAGAACTGGAAAACCGTTGAAAGTTGCAAGTGATTAGGACCACAGCCTGTGAGCCACAAAACAGCCATGCAAACTATAACCCACAAACCAAATGTAATGCTCATGAACTCACCTTTAATGAAACAAAAGCAATTACAAATGTTGCAAATCAAAATACTTTAAGAATAATAGATCCACATGTAACAAAATCTAGAAACTATTAGAATCAAGAATGAGCGATTTGAAGAACAACTTGGGCAAACTACATATTTCAGAAGCTAGGGACAATGGAATCAATCAATGAAACTGAACTGCTTGGGAAAGAGAGCTCATAGTAGAAAAAGACCATACATCCTTGGCCCTAAGGCCACTATTAATAGCCCCCCACACTCCCCACGGGACTTATTATTGCATGCACATTACATTAAAAAGATGAGGACATGTGGGCCGATTACGATGTCGGTCGGACGACGTTCCGACCAACATCTTTGTGATAAAGGGACTGGCTGACAGGCAGTCAGTGGTCCCGACCCCAAATTAGGATACAACCACCGTGGAGGCAGTCAGAAACCAGCCTCTTTGCTTTGAGGTTTGTGCTGTGGCCCAGAAAAGGGCCGCAGCACAATCCCCAATGCCAAAAGGCATGTTTTTAAAAATCCCTGCACCCTGTGGCAGCCACATGGGGTACCTTCCAAACGATGCAGGGATGTTTAGTGGGGCACCACGGGTGCCCCCAGGACCCATAGCAGAGGGCCACTGCTATGGGCCCCAATAAATCCTTTCCGCTAGCCTTTCCACGTCAGAAGAAACTGCATGAAATGGCTGGAGGAAAAGTGGATTGTAATCCCCACAGCAGTGCCATTGTGGGGACTGTGGTCTGACCGACCGCATGTCGACGGGCTCCTTGAGCCTGTCAGAAGCTGTTGTCCAGTCCCTGGGGCAATGCGGTCCAACCAACTGAATCATAATGCGTCAGTTTGATGCTGTATATCAATGTCGGTGGGACTGACACCTATACTATGATATACCGGCGCATTCTAGAGTGACATTTAAGAGCAAAGTTCAGAAGGTCACGATCCAAAAGTATCAAATACATTCCTAAAAAAACTGGTAAAGGGTCTTAACTGCCACAATGGAATGTAGAAGAAATGACGGAAGAAAGGGCTTAAGTGGATGAGCAACCACAGTGCAAATCCTGAGCAGTAATTGTAATGCCAAGAACTATCAAAGGAGGACATGATCCCAGAATGCTGAGAATCAAGTTGACACTTTAATTAAGAAATCAAAGGGTTATTATGGGGAATGTGACTATCTGAGTCTCTCATAGACTTAGGGCCCAATTACAAGTTTGGTAGTCTTCAAGCGGGCTGCCATGGCAGTGCCTCAACTGAAGACCTCCAAAACTCATCTGCACACTGCTCGCCAGATTGCAAGTAGTTTATTTGTGGTCTGGTGGGTGGTCGTAGCTTTGGTGGACCCAGGGCGGCGCCTTTCGAAGGCTCATATGTGAGCCTTATAGCCGCAGCGCCATTGGGCGGCCTAAGCGCGTTCCTGCACGGCATGGTCTGTGAAGCCCATGCCGTGCAGAAACAGGGGGTGCATGCAGACAGGGGGCACACCATGTGACCCCTGCATGTACCCCCAAAAGAACAGGTCTCCCTTAGTTTCCACACACCACCCTTTTCATGGCGGGCTCACCACCATGAAAAGGGTCGCAGTGTGGAAACCCGCAATATGCTTAGCAGTGCTGCAGCAGTACTGCCAGCATATTGTGGCCTCACACCACTGCAACACTGAAGGGGGATCATGAATCCCTGGCGATTGCAGGGGTCTATTGGTGGTCTGACCGTGATAGGGCAGCTGGCCCGCTGGCACGCATTGGCTACAATGCCACCATGGGTTGGACCGCCAAACTCTTAAAAAGGCCGTTAGTTCAAGGCTATTAATAAAACCAGCACATGACAAGATTCTGAAATTAATAACCTTGTGGGTTTATCATTAAAGAAAGCAGAAGCACTTACTTAATAAATCAAATTAATTAGTAAGTGGAATGGCGTAAGGGCTGTCTCCAAATAAAAGCCGTTCAAGAAAAAGAGGAGCTTTAGAGGGAAAAGCTAGTCAATAGGTCGCCCTCCACTCAATATGCAGCAAAAACACAAAGACCTAGACTATGGAAGCACATGTGAAAATTCACCCTTCTTTAAAATATTTCGTTCGTTGCTATTCTTTAGCAAACATAACTCCCCTTGTTACATCATTAATTGGGGTAGCCAAAATATCTGGGGTTAGTGCTTAATTCAAAAAATTGCCTGATTCTCATACGGCAGTAAAATACAGTTGCGAGACCAATCATACCACACTTAATCTCGTGACAAAACAAATATAGTGATAAACCGAAAAAAAAGTGGGTGAAAGCGAGATGGCACCTCACGGGCGCACCACCAAGCGGGGACCTGACTGGTACTCGTCAGGACTGCCCTGTTGTCATCATCGGTACCATCAAGCTTAGAACAGAAAATAGTGTCCAAATGCACAAAAGATTTGTGCAGAAAAAAGTGCAGTGAGCATAGAAAAGAATAACCAGTACAGTGTCAATCAACACATTAAAACACTCATAACACAACACAGACACAATACTTTTATTCAATTTCTTGTGTTGTGTATGGAAAAAATAAAAGGAAAAAAGTAGAGATGGTTATCACCTATTTAACCACTCATACTTTTACTTGCCGACATGTTTCATTGCCTGGTAACTTGTAGGCAATTTCATCAGGGCGTCATGTATATTAAAGCCACTGCAGGTGGACCCACATGTCTTCGCAACTGTAAGTACATAAAATCCGCACCATTGTGGTTAACATAAAGCATCTAGTCCGTGTCTTACTCTAACACACAGTTGACTCTCTGATAATTACCCTCAACAGGCCATAGGTGCTCCTACCAGCCAGACGGGACGAGGTTGTATTTTAAAAGACAAGACAAATCGCAAAAAGTCGATTGTTCACTTCTCCCTTTCCGAATGCTATGGAGGTGGGAGAGACAAAACACCATACTTAGTTCGCATTTGAGCAAATATGTATCTTTAAAACCATTGCTCACCTTTAACTACGTTATACACAGTGTGTTAATAAAAGCGGAGTGACAATATACACTGACCATCTGCATTACCTGCACCCAGTTACCAAGTCTACACCGAGTCACACGAGGTAAAAAATAAGCAAATATGTGCATCAATGCACATTGCTCAAGTTTACCTAGAACGCCCTACACGTTACAAACATCGTGTTAATTAAAAACGGATCCCCTGTGATCCCTGCACCAAGTTGCAGAGTGCATGAAGATCGATTTCTAGCGCGGACACTGCGTGTCTCAAAGCCATAACCTGAGCCTTCTACACATATGCGCTGAACATCGCCTCCTGCAACCCGCCGTTTAAGCCCCCCATTTCCTTACCGAGCAGTGAAGAAGCGGCTGCTGTATCTCAGCCCGTGCCATGTTATCATTCGTGTTCGGAAAGTACTTGTAATGCTGCCCGTGGTCTCGCGGGAAACCGCGTCGGCCATTTTGGATTGGGCATGTTCATATTCAAAGGAACGAGAGGTGCTAGTCAAGATGGACCTCACGCGAGATTTCGGCACGTGATCTCGATCTCGCTTTTTACAACCCATTTAAAACTTTATGCACCTTTCTGCAAACAATCACGTCTTGTATGCAGTTTACAAGTGGCCACATTGCACATTGTTTCAATATATTCAACTAGGAACCATCAACACTGATTAAATCCAAAGTACCTTGTAGACCAGCCAAAAGTGTTAAAATTAGATGGGAAAAAATTGCAGTTATTTTATCACCAACCTAATTTTTTTTTAGGTTGGTGATAAAATAACTGCAATTTTTTCCCATCTAATTTTAACACTTTTGGCTGGTCTACAAGGTACTTTGGATTTAATCAGTGTTGATGGTTCCTAGTTGAATATATTGAAACAATGTGCAATGTGGCCACTTATAAACTGCATACAAGACGTGATTGTTTGCAGAAAGGTGCATAAAGTTTTAAATGGGTTGTAAAAAGCGAGATCGAGATCACGCGCCGAAATCTCGCGTGAGGTCCATCTTGACTAGCACCTCTCGTTCCTTTGAATATGAACATGCCCAATCCAAAATGGCCGACGCGGTTTCCCGCGAGACCACGGGCAGCATTACAAGTACTTTCCGAACGCGAATGATAACATGGCACGGGCTGAGATACAGCAGCCGCTTCTTCACTGCTCGGTAAGGAAATGGGGGGCTTAAACGGCGGGTTGCAGGAGGCGATGTTCAGCGCATATGTGTAGAAGGCTCAGGTTATGGCTTTGAGACACGCAGTGTCCGCGCTAGAAATCGATCTTCATGCACTCTGCAACTTGGTGCAGGGATCACAGGGGATCTGTTTTTAATTAACACGATGTTTGTAACGTGTAGGGCGTTCTAGGTAAACTTGAGCAATGTGCATTGATGCACATATTTGCTTTTTTTTTACCTCGTGTGACTCGGTGTAGACTTGGTAACTGGGTGCAGGTAATGCAGATGGTCAGTGTATATTGTCACTCCGCTTTTATTAACACACTGTGTATAACGTAGTTAAAGGTGAGCAATGGTTTTAAAGATACATATTTGCTCAAATGCGAACTAAGTATGGTGTTTTGTCTCTCCCACCTCCATAGCATTCGGAAAGGGAGAAGTGAACAATCGACTTTTTGCGATTTGTCTTGTCTTTTAAAATACAACCTCGTCCCGTCTGGCTGGTAGGAGCACCTATGGCCTGTTGAGGGTAATTATCAGAGAGTCAACTGTGTGTTAGAGTAAGACACGGACTAGATGCTTTATGTTAACCACAATGGTGCGGATTTTATGTACTTACAGTTGCGAAGACATGTGGGTCCACCTGCAGTGGCTTTAATATACATGACGCCCTGATGAAATTGCCTACAAGTTACCAGGCAATGAAACATGTCGGCAAGTAAAAGTATGAGTGGTTAAATAGGTGATAACCATCTCTACTTTTTTCCTTTTATTTTTTCCATACACAACACAAGAAATTGAATAAAAGTATTGTGTCTGTGTTGTGTTATGAGTGTTTTAATGTGTTGATTGACACTGTACTGGTTATTCTTTTCTATGCTCACTGCACTTTTTTCTGCACAAATCTTTTGTGCATTTGGACACTATTTTCTGTTCTAAGCTTGATGGTACCGATGATGACAACAGGGCAGTCCTGACGAGTACCAGTCAGGTCCCCGCTTGGTGGTGCGCCCGTGAGGTGCCATCTCGCTTTCACCCACTTTTTTTCGGTTTATCACTATATTTGTTTTGTCACGAGATTAAGTGTGGTATGATTGGTCTCGCAACTGTATTTTACTGCGGTATGAGAATCAGGCAATTTTTTGAATTAAGCACTAACCCCAGATATTTTGGCTACCCCAATTAATGATGTAACAAGGGGAGTTATGTTTGCTAAAGAATAGCAACGAACGAAATATTTTAAAGAAGGGTGAATTTTCACATGTGCTTCCATAGTCTAGGTCTTTGTGTTTTTGCTCCAAATAAAAGCCCACTGATCTGTGCCTAAAAATAAATTGAACAAAAAGTTGTCTGTTCATCAAAAAGCATGTCTCTTCTAATGTTTCATGAACTGAACGAACACACATTACTAGCGCGGCATTATGTACAAGGTTTGTATTAAAATTCATTCAAAACAACCAATACATTGTAAATTGGTACAATACCTCTAGAAATGTCCACTAAAGCATCTTATTAGTTAGAGCTGTACATATATAATTAGGAAGATGAAATCATACATTATCAAACACAGGAATACCATAGCGTGTTCAACTAATTCCATAGCACAGCTTAGTGTCCTTGAACATGTCACTGAAACACATTCTTCCCTTTTCCTTCCAGAGGAGAGAACAAATTATTATATATTTGTTTAGAACAGAGACCATGCTGAAGCTATATTTTGGTTGACTTTCTCAAAGAGAAAAAGATAAATGCATGTGGAAAGCACGTACACGTAAGTAAAAAACTACACTTTTCAACAACATTTCGCGAATGATTGTGAATGTGTCCTGGTGCGGCCTAGTTATGCTGAAACATGCATTACCATCAAACTAAAACTCTCCTGCAACCACAGTATAGCTAACAAATGCATAGAAAGGTCTCAGATGGGCTGCTGACTGAGAGTTTGCTTTAGGAATTACCACAAACTGCAAGCCAATGGAATAGCCGTCACGAAAATGCTGATACTCCTGAAACTGCATCACTTATTTAGAAACATCCCCATCATCCTAACACACTTTTGGCAGCTTGATTTTGCTGATGATAAGTCACACGTAGGTCGGAAAACAGCCCGGAATTAGATGGGAGACACTAACATGCCCATGTGAGGCAAACAGGCTCACGGATACAGTGTTAGAAAAAAATTTAAGTTGCTCAGTTGCACTATGATTCTGCTGAAACCAAAACAACTGAAACACTTGAGAGGAATAATATGAACATCTATACTAAAATATTGTGTGTCAAAACATTTCAACTGCAAAAATATTGAGCAATAGAATATTGAAGGTAAAAATATATTTTGTTTTATATATAATAAATATTTTAATATATATTAATTAGTTTAATAATTTTAGGTGTTAGTATTATCAGTATAATTATTATTTCCTTACAAATATTTGTCATTTTAAATGTGTAATTACATTTTACCTAAATTTAATTAGTAATTTATAATTTTGTGGGGTTTTTGGGGGTTTGTACAGCAATAGGGTGAGAAGTTAATTCAATTAAATAAATAACAAATTTTCTAATGTTAATACTTTGTTTTAATGTATATTAAATATTAAATTTGTGATTAATTACATAAGTTGTCGGATTTATTAATGCCCATTATATTTATCTAAATTTAATTTGTGATTTTTGATGTATTTCTTTTGTACAGGTTAATTAGTGATAAATATTTCAGGAGTGGGTTGTGTGAGGGAAATAGCATGGGAAGTTATTTAAAGTATACATTTTTGGGAACAAATTTAATAATTTAAATACTTATTTGGTAATCATGTACATTTTGTATTGATTATTTATTATGTAAAGCATTTTTTATTTGTTATATGAATAACTTGATTGCTACATGTATTTAATAATATACTTTGTAAAATGTATTTTATAGTTATTCATATTTTTAATGTTGTGTGTTTTATTTAAGTCTTATATTATTTTTATTACTGTTTTATTTATATATTTTTTATTGTTTGAGGTTTCTTTTGGGTAATAGAGAGGGTAGTGAATTTAATTTATGTATTTAATGTATTTGATAATTTAATTTGTATTATTATTCTTTATATATTTATTATTTTTATATATATATATATATATATATATATATATATATATATATAGATATAGATATATATATATTGCTTATTTTTAATATGTGTTAATAATTTTACATTCTTATGTATTTAGATGTTTTCTTTTTTTTAAAAATTATGAGACATTGGTATTATATATTTTAGCCTTCTGAAGTCCAAAATATTATCTGATTTTGATTACATTTGAGTGGGAATAGTAAATCTAACTCTTCTAAAGTTCAACAGTCACTTTCGATAATGTTGCTTACATTGGAGTGAGTGGGAATAGTTAATCTAGCCCCTTTGAAGACCAAATCTTTCCATACTGTTTGCTTAGACTGGAGGGGGGATAGTAAATTTAGCACCAAACCCAAAGTCTAACATCTTCTCTACTGTTTGTTGCCTAGATTGGTTTGGAATAATAAAGCTTCCCCCTTTGAATTCCAGCACTTTCCTTGCGATTGCTCAGGTTAGAGTGGGAATAGTAAATGTAACCCTTTCAAAGTCCAACACCTTCCCTACTGTTGCTTAGATTGGTGTGGAAATAATTAATGTAACCTCTTCGAAATCCATAATTTTCTCTACTGTTGTACTTTCCCTACAGTTACTGAGTGAGAATAGTAAATGTATCCCTTTCAAAGTCCAACGCTTTCGCGACGGTCTCTTAGACCTGAGTAGTAATAGTAAATCTAACCCCTTCAAAGTTCAACTTTTTCCATACTGCTGCTTAACTCAAGTGAGAATAGTGAATCTATCACTCCGAAGTCCAACACTTTCCTACTTTCGCTTAGATTGGAGAGGTAGTAGTAAATGTAACCCTCTTCAAAATCCAGCACTTTCCCTATTCAGCTTACATTTGGATGGGAATGCTAAATGTAGTCAATGGTGTAACACTTTTACTACATTGGTAAAAATTGGATTTACATTACTTACATCTGCTACTGTTGTTTATCTTTAATTGTTGTTACTTTTTTAATATTTTCTTTTTTTATGGTTCTATTAGTTTTAAAAAATTAACTTTATTTCCCAGGGAGATCGAAGTACCTTTATTATTGTTTTGTCCTAATTTCCTGTCTTTATTTATTATCGTTTGTTTGATACTCAATACAACCTGTTATCAAAACAAGAATGTACCTTTTTTATTTGAAATAGTTTTTGTCTTAATTTTATTTCAATACAATTATTTATATTATATGTTTTTGAAGTTTTTTTGTTTTCAATGGTTAATTATTGTTTTTATATTGTTTTAAATATGTATAGACTTAGTTCACAGTATTAATTAAAACTATTGCATATATTTTAATATTTAAATTACGTTACATGTATCTGTTGGTTGCATATATATTTGTTCACTTTTACTTTTGTTAATTTTTATAATTTAAAGTATTAAATAATTACTTATAATGCAATACAAAACATATTAAGCTTTTTTTATGCTATTCTGTTTCTCTGTATTTTTGCCTCAATTTTGTTATTGTTTATATACAAAATATGTAAACTCAATTTTTTTGTCGGCACTTGATATTGTTTTTCTCACTATTGATGTTCTCGATATTCTGTTAAAAAAACACACTTGTTGGAAAGAGAGAAGGCATCCCCTGGACGGTAAATATACTAATAATGCTATTGCTCGGAAAAACAACAGGTAAGTTGGATATGATGCACTGCTCTGTGCACGCATCTTTGAATCTAGCACACAAACATGGCCTGAAGAATCAATGCTCTCTGAAATTAACACTAATAGATTTTCAAGTAATCCACTCAGTAAAGAAATTGAAAGTCAAACAACCAAAAGGCAAATTGAGCCTGATACAGATAGGAAAACGTTTTCATCAAGGAACCTTCATAAACCCTGAACAATGCAAAGAAGAGAGAGACTCAAAGAGAAGTGTGGCTCAATGGTTAGAGCGGCAGACCCTGATGCAGAGGTCTAGCCCAGGACCAGGGCTCAATTCCCCGCCTCTGCGGAACTTGGGCTCAAAATTCCACGGACCAGATAATTCTCGCCTCGGTGCCTATTCCAATCATGGAGTCCCACTCTGCAACTCTGGGCAATAGCTTGCTTAATCTCCACAACGACCCCCACAACGCTAAGGATGCCTGACCTCCACCTTGGGTGTGCCCAGGAGTGGGCACCTCACAGGGAAAGCCAGGATGGGTTCCACAGCGGTATTCGTACAAGCGCCTTGAGACCCTTGCGGGTGAGTAGTGCGCTATACAAGTATCAATTTACAATTTTACAACTTACAATTTTAAAGAGCCCACAAGGCATATTCCTATCCTATAGAATCCACAATTCATTTATAAATTGATTGATGGGCTTCCCGGAACAGCCCCATCACTCAAAAATGCTTACTCATATGTTTGAGAGATCAGATAAATACTGCGTAATAATTGCAATCGACAAATGCACAATCGTCCATGAACAGAGACGGAGAGAGGAGGATAGACGAGCTTTGGCAACAGACCTAGGATACAATAAACAGTAGTCAATGGACTTACTAATGTTTGCATATGCAAACAGGATCCCTCATTAACAAACAATGAGTCTTATATTTTTAATTCACACAATGATCGTGCTACACTACAGATAGACTTCATGCAGTTGGTAAATGACCATAAGCGAAGTGTGCTAAGGGTAAGTAGATTGGGACAAACGACTTACCTTCATACCTTTAGCTTCAGAATGTCCCCCAGTGACAGCCAACTGGAAAGAAATATTTGCTGAACTACAGATAATGGCAGATAGTATCTAAGATTCCTTCCCCAATGAATGCCCATCTAGGCTACGTTAAAGAGATTCTCCTAACAGTGAGATGATATATAGCACTGGCCATCCTCTTGGCCAAAAGAAGCATCACACTATGCTGCGGCAAAGGACCTAGAACAAGACTCGATCTTTGGATTAGAAACCTATTATTCTGCATTGATTGTGAAGGTAACTAAGCCAGATTACTTCTGCGGAGGTCCCCATTGAGACACTACGTGTAGTTACAAGGATGTGAACTAACAGCTCACTTAAGGTGCAG
Source organism: Lissotriton helveticus (assembly GCF_964261635.1). Classification (NCBI taxonomy): domain Eukaryota; kingdom Metazoa; phylum Chordata; class Amphibia; order Caudata; family Salamandridae; genus Lissotriton; species Lissotriton helveticus. Next base: position 397,214,621 of record NC_136070.1, on the reverse strand, counting down.
ACTAACTCATGAGACCGGTTGCATTCACACAAACATGCAGAGAAGAACGCTATACCACCTATGCAATAAAAAATAATAGTTAACCTCACAAAGAATAACAAAAGATAATAGAAAACGCTTGGAAATGCATGTGAAATAAGGAAAAGACAGTCCTTGGGGTTACTGTTGCAGACCAATGGAGATTAGAAAGAAGTGGAAACAAGATGTAACTTGTAAAACACTTATCCCTGACTGTTTTTCTCTTTATGTATTTTGGATTTGTTGTTCTCTTCATTATTAGCTAGACACCCAACATTTATGAATACAATATGTTAAAACGGAACAAGGATGAGTTAAGGTTTTAACATTTTGTTGACCCACACCTTTTTCATTGTGCATCTTTGTTCATTAATGACTAGCATAGAACTAACCATACCCATCCATTGTTCTCTCAAAATTCCTTTGTCTGTTTTTTTTACTAATAGGTTGTTCTTTTTTGTTTGTTATAAGACTTACGATTAGGACAGCATTCGCTGGAATTTTAATGCCCTCAATGATTGTATCATTCTCCAGCAGACGTGAAGTACCAGGTGCTGTAGGATATATTCGCAGAGTTTCCTTTAAGACCTGCGAAAAGAAAAGGCAGAAACAATGCAAATCCTAAATTATAGTTGTTTAGATCTACACGATTTTCTGTAGAGTTGGGACAGAAAAGTTGATGTTGTCATTCCAGTGCTTTACTTTTCTGCCATGTAATTTGTAATCAGGTGGCTGCACCCCCTGCAATATCTAATGATGGTATTGCTAGTATAGCATGGTGTGCAGTTAATATTCTCACAGCTGCACTCATGGTTTTGTATCCATGGACATAATCTCCATACAGTGATTTCTATGTGTCCTTAAGTCAATTCTTTAAGAAACCATTGCTTGATACTCAGTCAAAAGTGTCCAACATAGATAATATGAAATCAAGACCAGACATTCTGCATTACCACTTATTTGGTCAATTAGTTCTATTCATTTTAATCATTGTAGATGTCTTTCATATGGAAACCCTGAAAATGTGACATGGACCCATTTCTTCTAGACTTAAACTGGTTACTTGATAGTCGCTAGTGTATGATGTTACACATTCCAGCAATAAAATATGCAGAGGTATGATAATGTTGGCACAATAATGATACAAGATGACCCATGCTAAATACAAATCTTGATTAATCCATATGTGTATTAATCAGCACAAAAACATACTCTATTTCATGATTTATATATTTGTAGAGCAGAAGCCCACTGAAGCTAGCATTGGCATAGTCCAAGTTATAGGTACTATACATATACCAGGAAATCTAACAAATATGCAAATGATCTTTAAACTATTATTACCTGTGATAAATATTGTAGTTTGCCAAGGTCTTCATAGGCAATGTCTCGCTTCCACCCAATAATTTCATCAATTTCTTTTCGAACCCTGCAGGTAAACAAAAATGTAAAAGCTCTTTTCTGATACTGTTTGTGTTTCATTTGTATTAGGTGTGACAGGGTCTGAAAGAGAGTCTAGTTTTTAAGTATGCACCTGCCTCTTGAAAGGCAAGAAAACATCCAAGAATAACAACTTTCTGAGAAACATTTAAGAAGAGAACATTATTTCCACAAGATCTGAATCTACAGCCACCTATTTATTTTTCTGGTAGAAGCACTGATACATATATGGACCGACAATCAAAGGCATTAGTTTTGAACTTCAAGTGAAGTCTTTTTTATTGGATATTATTTAGTGTTTAAACTGTTTGAACCAGTACTTATTTCAAAACATATTACGTCTTAGTGGTTTAAGGGTTAGGCGTTTAAATCATGTTGCTGATTTTAAATGGATGCTTGATGAAATTGATACAATTCAGGCTGTCTGCAGTTTCTGGATTTAATTGACACAATTCCTTAAGAAAAGCATCCAGTGTCACTATAAACATTGTAAACAACATAGCCAGCCTTCACTTCAGAGTTTTGTAGTGGGAAATCAGGAAACCAGGGGGAAAAAGTATAAAATCCATGTGATAAGTAGGTCTTCCCTAAATAGTAACAACACAAGCAGTTCATAAGAGCATCCAAATCCATATGTCTTACAGGGTTTAGGATTGTTACAAAATTCACAGTCATATAGCCAGATTAATCTTGCCCCTAAACAGTAATATTATGACCAGGAATGATGTATGGAACATGGTTATGGAAAACATTATTGATTATAGAGTAGGCATAAATGTGAAGGAGTTGTCCCTCACGCTTGAAATTCAAGAATGCTGCACAGGTTTAGTCTGTCATCCAGGTATATCTCAATGCATCAATCAGTCCTGTCAACACAGTTGAAGCATTTACAATTTCGATGATAGAAACTTCTTTATCCTCCTGTGTGCCATGAATCATGCAAGGATCTGGGTTTATGGCTCATTTATATCAGCTAAATAATACTCTTTAGCCTATTATGGTATAATATCCCAAACCATAAAGAGCCTGTCTTGAGGGGAGATTGACATGGCAACCAGATGTTCAAATCTGTCACTACTCTGGAAGTTGGTGGCAGATTTTGGCAACAAGACTAATTATTGAAACAAAAAAGGATATCAATAGGTCTGCTTTTTGGGTTAGCCTCCTTTTGATGCTTATCCGCTGAGGGTTGTAACTAAGGACACGTAATGACTGCTCACCATCCTGGAAAATGTATTACACAAGTTTCTTTGTATTTCAAGCACCAGTCTCAACATTCGCCAGTTCAGGAGTAAGACTTGTCCACCTGAGAATCCAGTAACCCCAATGAATGTACCAATGTCACTGTCACCAGTGCCAGTCATGGACACTCCTTCCGTATCTCCGCAGTCTCACATGACCAGATCTGGGCAATTGATTCTTGACAACTTATTGAAGAGTTGCAATGTATATGTGTACTATTGGCAGCTTTTATTTAACAAAGGGGGAGATGTGGTGTCTTGTGTGTTAGATATGATGGGGCCCTTTTGGTTCTTGACAGACTCAGTAGAACAGTGACGCAGGTGCATGGGTGTGGGTGATAGAATTCATGATGTAGGATGTTCAGTTAATGATTACACACTGAGGAACAGAGACATGTATTACTAAGCTCTGTGTGTGGCATAACAGTTTGCATGTACCCATGCTGGGGAGAACGCTAAAGTTGATTCATGGTATGCTTTTCTTGCTCCGTGAATGTTGTCAAGTTGCAGCTGTTTGCTTATGGGGTGATGGTTATAGCTTGATGACAGATCCAGAACTCAGGGGGTTTGCAGGGATCACAGAGGTAGCCAGTACAATAGGAAGTAGAAATCCAGTCAACCCTCTAGAGTATTGCAGGAGTCTCTGAAGCGCTCTGCCGCACGTCCATAAGGGACGTGAGAACAGTGGCGATGTCAGTGAAGACAGACTCAACTGTGGATTCAGGACCCCAGCAGCAGAGCCAGCCTTGGGCATGGGTGAGCTGGGCCCAGGCCTGGGGCACCAAATATTTTGAGGAGCGCGGAAGGGAGCTGCCTGCCTTAATGACTTAATGTTATGCAAACAGCAGGTCTCGTTGAAGATTTTGTAATCAGCCCTTAATGTACCTCAGTATAATTGTTAGCACCACACCAAACCCCCTGCCCTCCTCACATCTTCCTCGCATCTCCTGTACCCAACATCAAACACCAAGTTTTCTTTCTGCAAGGGCACTGTCCCAGTCTATCCGATTTAGGGTCGGCCCTGCCCAGCAGGAATTATGTGCCCACGGAATGTTTCACGTTCTCCAGACACTGAGGGGCATATGTACAAATCCATATCGCCACGGGAGCGTCACATTTTTTGACATTCCTGTGGCGATAGGGGCTTCGCCTTATTTACAAGACAGCTTTAAGCCACCTAACATGGCTTAACGCTGCTTTGTAAATAAGCTGTCCTTTCACGCTATTCTTAGCGTGAAAGGGGAGGGCAATGGGTGTTGCAGTGGGCGTTCCACTGCAACACCTATTGATTCTGATGCTGCCTCCTATTTACAAGGGAGGTGAAAATAGGAAGAAGCACCAGAATTTAGACCAGGGAAAACCTGGTCTTAACCTGGCAAAGTTAGGTAAAATGTTTAATTTCTCCTTGTGTTTGCTTTTCTCATGTGTGCTGTGGTGTGCAGCACACATGAAAACAGCAAAAAGTCAATAATTGTTTATGTACAGGAAGGTCCCCCTTCCTGCACATAGTCATTTTTAAAAAATGTAGTTTTTGCAACTTCTGTGTGTGGTGCATTAAGCAGCAAACACAGAATTACCAAACAGCATTTCAAGATTGTTTATGTGCATAAAGGGGGACCTTCCTGTACATAAACAATCTTCCCCTGCATGCAGACACCCTTAAACTATGGTGCATGGGTGCCTACGTTGGCGGTAAGCGGCTAATTTTAGGGGCACAGCCTTTACAACACGGGCATTACCACATGCTGCCATTACTACGCTGCTTTTACAATGCAAGTCGTTTCAACGACTTTCGCTGGAGGGCGCTGTTGGACAAGGAATAGTTTAATTTTCTATTCCAACACCTTCCCTTCTGTAACATGGGCTGGAGTTGAAATAGAAAATTAAACTATTCCCCTATCCAGCGCTTACAGCGCAAGTCGTTGTAACGACTTGCATTGTAAAAACAGCGTTGTAATGGCACACGTGGTAATAGCCAGCGTTGAACTGTCATACAACCCTAAATTTAGCACCAGCGCAGGAAGAAACGCAGGGCTGCATCATATTCTTGTAAATATAGTACAGCCCTACGTTTCAGAAGTGGTGGAGCGTGTCGTTAAGCCAAGGAGTCTAAGACATGCTCCGCAACTTCCTTTGTACATATGCCCCTGAATTCCAGGGGTCAAAATGCAGGAAATGTTCTCACGTGATTGGAATGGTGCAGAGCAATAGTCCAAGGCTTCATCTCGGCTTCGCTTCTGGTATGTGAGATTAGATAAATGGCAAGAAGGAATAGGAGCGAGGCAGCTCTGTAAAAGAATCGGTGCCTAATAGCAAAAAATACCCTGAGCCTGGGCAGTGGTGTAACAATAGCCACCACAGCCCTCACGGTGCGGAGGGTCCCCAAGCTCCAAGGGGCTCCCTCTAGCACTGTGCTCCGGTGGGCCTAAGAGCCCTGGGGTGAGGGCTCTCCTCAATGCACTTTGCAAGGGGGTCTCTTCAATTAATATTACGCCACTGAGCACGGGTTTAGGGAATGGTGGCAAGTAGCAGGAGGCACCTGGATGAATTTCTGTCAGTGTCTTCTGCCAGCATCCGCATCTGTCTCTCACAGTGGAAGCAGAAGCAGCGGCCAGTGGACGGGCACAAGCACAGTGGGGGACGATGCAGGCCACGCACCGGGGGCAGTGTGGTATCTAGGCTGTAAATTGTACATGGATAAGAAAGGCTGCTGCATTTACACTCTTTGTTGATATATTTCCTCATACTAATTGCATTTGAAAAACTTCAGAACTTCCTTCAATATGCTATACGTTTAGAATACATGAATAAATGCTGCATTTCCCCTGTTATCAAGAAAGTTGGAATATTGTTTTGGTCTCACCAATGACATCAATAATGGGAAGAATAACATGATATGGAATATCATCAGCAGTGTCACTACTGGTTTGATTTCTGGTGTCACGTGCATACCGCTAACAAAGATTTCTGCAAATATGCTCACTGTGATCCATACACTGTTAGTCATTGATTTTAGTTGGAAATCAGTTTATCACTTTTCATGTGTAAATGACCATGAAACAGCCATAGGCCCCCAATGTGTGGAGCTGATAGAATGTTACCCTCTAACTTTTTACTAAAAAAAACGAAAACAAATCTGAAAGGTTTGCTAACTATGACTCCCATGTCTCCAGTCTAGGCACTTGCAATAATTCTTCAAAAAGAAACCAGAATTCAAGAAGCAAATTTTATCAAAGAGGAAAACATTTCCAACTTGCTAGGGCGTGTTTTTGCTCTATTCATGGGCATGTGTTTGTGGTCACTGTTATTGTGCTTGACAGGCTTACTGTAAGCCCTACACTTTTCGGTTTATTAGTCATTTTTGATGATGTTGAACACTCAATGTGTAGCTCTCACAAATAGGACTCAATGAAAGGATGAAAGGTCTACACCTGGTTCTCATTCTTCCTTGAGACTCAAGAGAATCAGGAAGAAGCAATCACCCCTTCAACCCTTTAGATGGGATTTATTTGCAATAGTTGTGGGGTTACACAGAGTTTAACACAAAATAAAACGCATATTTGTAGTGTGCTTGTTTCCCCCAGGGGGGGGGGGGGGGAGGGGTTCTTTATGCCACTGACTAACAATATATGTTTTTCGAATGATTCTCATCTCAGTGGCCTTAGGAATAAAGGCTGTATGATGTTGGCACAATTTGAACCGGTAACCACTGGGTCAGACACTGATCCCTGATGTGGATACTACATATGTGTAACCCTTCACTAATTTGGTGAAATGTTGTAGTTTGACTTCTTCATCCTGTGACTATCACTGCCTCTATCATTACCTGGATGTCCTCCTATACGATTAAACTAAATTCCAACAAGCCCTACATTCTGGGTTTGGGCAACAACACATGATATGGTCTGGTCAATGTTGGTCTTCATCCCTGGTGCCGTATCCCTTTCTTGTTTTCCATAAGCAGAGGTGTCTCACTGGTAAGACTACTCAGTTGCTCCACAATTTAATATGGCAGCAGGTGCTTGTTTCCTACTACTTAAACATTGGACAAATTTGCATCGCATTTTCTCTGTGCTCAGCAAATTGATGTGGTGCAAACTGTGCTTTAGTCATAGATGGACCATGGCAATGCCATATGTTTGAGACTACACAATCTCCTCCTACATCATCTTCTGATTAATCATGAGAATGTGGTGGCAAAGTCTAGTTATTTGCCTTTGCAAAAATAGTTTTTTACTTCCTATCTTACAAAATTGCATGTTCTTGCAATTCATAAACAGATTGTCTTTCAGAATGTATATATTTGCCTTAAAGCTTTTTATAATAGCCCTTTTTTCAGGTGTGTGTCCAACTTCATTGTCTTTAACATACTCAAATCTTTATCAATTCAATTCAATTAGTCTTTATTCGATCTTTATCATTCATAAAAGACAGATAAAATATATGCAAATGATAAAATGGCATAAAATATTACAAAAACAGGGTCAGTAAGATTAAAATATGAGTATGATAATTTCCATTAGGATTCTATACCATGACAGTACTTAAAATAGACTTAATTTTAGTAAGAGAAGAGAGGATTTGATCAACAATTTAAATCCATTATGGCACAAGGTTATAACAATATCTCTCTATTTTTTTTTTTATGCAATTTACACTCAATCGCCAAGAGAAAGAAACAACACATGGTATAAAACAGGTTATTTACACATAACAAAACCTACATTTGATTACAAGCTTTCCCTTCTAAGGGCCTAAGTCAAGCTAAAAATTCTAGCCATAGCTATAACTACGACTTCACTAGTATCTGTCTTTAAGATTTGCAGAGCTGTTTGGCATGAACTTATACCAATTTTTTTGACAGATCGACTTAAGCCATTTGTGACGTGGGCCCTTGTAGACAGGACACACAAACAAGACATGGGTTAAGGACTCTTCCTGAGATGGACACCTATGGTATTTTGAGTCTGAGTCATCACCCCACTTTGCCGTAAATGATTTTAAAGAGAGCAAACCCATTCTAAATTGGTGGAAAAGCTTCCTGTCACCAGATTTCATAATGATATCCCTATAGGTCTCCATACTGTATTCATATTTCTGGTCTAGAAATAGACCAGTTAGGGGGGTACTATTCACTAGTGACAGGGACTTCTGGCAGACCATATCCCTATATAAAGTTTTAAAATCTTTTTTCGATGGAAACGGGCTCCCTTCTGGGTCCTCCCACAAATGGCCGAGCCCCATATCAATTAGTGTGCTCTTGATCTTTTGCAACCATGTAATTTTTTAGGACGTATCGGCTTCTCTAATGTGCTTTGGAGCTTTGGATTAGGGTGATAACTCCGGGGTGGTCCATAGTCTAAGCCAATAGGCAAGAGGTCTAAAACCCACAGCCTCCTCAAAAGGAATACATCCCAGATCTAAAAGTAGGGGTTTAAGAGGGGACGATTGAGGGAGACCAGTCAGTGCTCTCAGAAACTTATTCTGGGCTAGGACTAATTGACCTAGATTTTCGAATCTCGAGAGTTCTGCACCATAGATTATTGAAGCCCCAACTTTCCCGTGGTAAATAGTGAGTGCCGGGCCAACTGGTTTGGTATAGGATAACCGCTGTTCTTTTAAAAGGGCCCCTGCTAGCTGATTATGCCTTAGGACTAATAACTCTATCTGTGGCTTCCAATTCATCCTTTTACCCATAGTAATGCCCAGGTACGTCAAGGAATCAGTTTGCTACAAAGACGCACCCTTCATTTGTACTCTAGCTTTCACTGTTTTATGTTTATGCAACACCATGAACTTAGTCTTGTCAACATTGACAACTAAATCATGGTTGTTGCAAAATAAAGTGAGTCTGTCAAGGGCTCGTTGCAGACCAGATTGTGTTTTAGACAAAATCAAAATATTGTCCACAAAGATTAAAATCGGAACGCTAGAACCTGCCAGAGTGGGGGCGTCCGTCGGATATTCAGTATAATATGAGATAACATTATTTATGAACAATGAGAAAAGGGCAGGGGCCAAAACACACCTCTGCCGAACTCCCTTGTCCACAGAAAAACAATCAGATAGCTCACCCTGTTGTCCCCACCTAACCTGGGCATAGGTAGACTCATGAAGCTTAATATTAAATGATAAAATCTCAGGGGGCATCCCAGCTTCCTTCAATGTGTCCCGCAACTTAAAGTGGGCACTAAGTTGAATGAAGATTTAAGATCTATAAATGCTGCATAGAGAGTCCCCCCCCCCCAGCTAAAACCACTGTATTCCAATAAATCATCATGAATCTAAAAACGTGATCAGTAGTGCTAATGTGGGAGCGAAATCCTGCTTGATAGGTGGATAGAATTTCATTATCATCGATCCACCTATTTACCCTACTAAGCACAATCTTTTGCAGAGTGTCTATAAGGCTTGTAGGTCTATAATTAGTTGGGCTGGCACGGTCCCCTTTTTTGTAAATGGGAATAATTTCTGCCCCGTGCCAAGATTCTGGTATGGGGGCACCTCTAGCCAAACAATTGGCTAGAATGAGAATATATTTAAGCCAGTTCTGCCTATCGGCTTTAAATATATCCGCCAGAATACAGTCCAGGCCCGGGGCCTACCTGTTGCGACACCATCCAAAGCTCTCTCAATTTCCCCTAGGTTGAAGGTTAGGACTGAATCAGAGATTCCTTGAGGGTAATGTCTTGAGCTATCTGTTAAGGATGAAAACTGAGTCTGATAGTGTGCGACCCACGCTTCTGGTGGGATATTATTCACTGCTACCGGCCTGGCGTCACCACTATCCCATTTGATTATTTGCCAAACCGACACCAGTTTTTCCCATTGCTTGCTTATAGCAAGTCCTTCCATCTTTTTTCATCAAAGGTCTTTTTAGCCCTTAATTGGGTTTCCTTATATTCAGACCTAGCTTTCCTAACCTCTTGGGCTACTCCAGACCTAATGGCTTGACAGAGGTGCCTAAAAGCTGTCCTACATGCACCATCATACCATTTTGCAGATTTTTGAAAAGGCTGCTTATAGAATCTTTTTTTGTTTGCTGTGAAAAAAGCTTTCAGCTTTGTAAACAGGTCCTCATGGACCTTTGTAAGGGCAGGGAGAGTGGCCTCATTCATTTCAAAATGAGAGAGGGCTAAAAGAGTGTCTTCAAGAGTTGACTTTATCAAGACCATAGTGCCCTCATCTTCTGAGACCCGTGCCCATTTTAATCTAAGGCAGTCATGAGACATAATTACATATGCCATTGCGGTTTCCATTCCTACATTCACTGATAGATGGCCCTTTGCCTCTAGTGTCAATATCAAGAGTTCATGGTCACTCTCGGTTCTTTGATGAACCTCCATATCCCTTAACCTTGTCCAAAATTCTAAATTAATAAAAAAAGTAATCAATCCTACTACTTCTTGACCATTATTAAAAGTATGGGAGACTTCACTGTCAGATTTTGACCTCCCGTTGACAGCCCTTAGGCCCCTCTCCAAGGATAGACTTTTTAATTGTAGAACTGCCTCTGTCCATTTATTAATTGGGGGGAGCGTCAAAGATGGTATTCCCGAAATCGCATCCTCATCACTGGTAAGGCTTCCGTCATCTGAGCCAAGTGACTCAAACGTACAATTGAAGTCGCCAGCGATAACCCGATGACATGTACCTTTAAAAGATTTAATAAAGGAGCCCAGGCTAGAAATGGTTGATAAGGATTTCCCTCCCACCATCCCTCTTGCATAGACATTGACCAATATAAGCTCTGGGTCATAATTAGAAAGTATTTTAATAGCCAGACTATTCGGATTGTCAATCACTAACTCTTCAACCTGGTAGCCCGCCCTCTGTCTAACCCAGATAGCCAAACTCCCAGATGGTCTCCCTTTAGATCTTGCAATGGCTGGTTTGCCAAAGGCCAGATAACCTGGGTGGAAAATCATGCTCAGTGACCAAATCTCCTGAAATGCGATGATATCATAATTCTCTATGAAAATTGACCAGTCAGAAGAGATGGTCTTTGGTTGAAGGCCAGGGATGTTCCATGATATAATATTTATAGAGTCAGAAGCTATACTGCCTCCCCCTTCTATAGATAGCAGATTCCCAGTATTCTCCATTCGAATATATGCTGCTAACTGGGGGCTTCAATTAATCTGGGTACAAAGAGCAGCCTGGGTAAGGGAATTCTCTATCTCAGGAGGCGCTTCAGATGGTAGTCAGTCACAAGCGTCTAGGCCGGAGAGGGGAGCAAATCTATTGGCTAAATTTAGGTCAAAGCGTCTATGTGAAGATGTAAATGATACATATTGGATGCCCCCCCAGGCAGAGGGAAATTGTGGGGTCTATAAAAGAACTCTAGAGGCAAAAGGGAAATTTTTGCAGGATAATCCCCTTGATTTCTACTACCTAAGTGGCCCAGGAGAAATCTGACAACTTGCTCATTGTTGAAATTAGGCAATTACGCAATCACCCCACCCCATGCTTTATAGAATGCCCTATCCATGCAGAACGTCTGGCCATTATCAGCTGGTTACAAATGTCCCAATCCCATACCCCAGCTTCCTTCAGTTGTGTGGTAAGCCAGTGCATGGTTTTTTCCATTAACTGGTCGGTGGATTCAGTCTGCCCAGCCTGAAGGGCCGGAACATTCCTCAAGACCACCACCAAAGGGGCGGCGGCCGGTGGAAGGTAAAGGGCTCGTTGGCCTTCTGGACCTAATCTATGTGCCAATCCTGCATGCATAGCAGAGAGATCTCGGCCAGTTGGCCCAGATACAGAACTGGCCTGAATGGCTAAGTTGAGGGTGGTAGGAGTTTGTGCAGTATCACTTACTATCCTTACGCATGGTCTGCCACCCTCCCTCCTTGGGGAGCTCAGGATATACTGAGCAAATTCACCAGACATATTCCCTGTTTTGCCCATATTTCTAGCCGATACCACAACACCAACATTAGGAACAGTAGCTACCCCGCCATCCCTCCTAGGTGATGATGGCGATGGCCTTATTGTAGGAGGATTGCTGGGTATAGGCTTGGGTATTGCAACATTACAGGGCTCATTTTTTGTTGAAATTACAGGAGACCGATTCATTTTTGCCACAGAAACCTCGATGGAACAATAATTGGACATAACTTCCAGTTCAAATTTTGTTATTCTTTCCTCAATCAATGTCAATCTGTCCAAAATTGGGGATAAACAAGTTGAGATTAAGTTCCCCAGTTTATTCCACAAAGCCTCATGTTCCTCTGGGGCGAGAGTACCTACTAAATCTAAATTTGGACCACCAGAGGTAGCCATCGGAGGCTCTGCTATAGGTGATGGTAGTAACAATGGAGCTCCTCCATTCTTGTTTCTCCTTTGCAATTTAGTGTTTTTCTGCCTCTGGGGGCCCCCTCCCCGCTTCCTCTTCGTAGATGGCTCCGGGATTGAATCAGGGGTTTGAAGCTTAGGTGTGGCACAGACCTTGTGGAAATACATGGGAACGAGCTACTTGCTGGTCCCTTTTCTACCATCTCTGTAGTCAATGGGATGATAGGGGCTTCTGGTACAATAGAAAAATCCGGTGTCACATTCGGGGACTGTCTGACATCTCCTACCAGCCCAGAGTGGGTGTCTGTGACCAAACAGCATTCAGGGGTGTGAGCAGACATCAAATCACCCATTGAAGATCGTTTAGAGTGGGAGGGATCAAGGGATAGGCGGCGCTCAGTTAATGTGATCTCATGGGCGAGGACTGAACCAGCTCTAATTAGAAATTGGTCCCGCGTCTCCACCACACTTCCACCAGATGATACGCCTCTCCCCCTACCCTCTCGCGTATTCATCCTGGGCTGAGTACAGTGATAGCTAAATGCCGAAATGTGGGTGCCTTCAAGGAGACAAACAATGAACTGGTGCAAGCTGACCTTGATTTGTTGATTGTTGAGGGGTTAAGAGGGGGGCCCAGCCCGGCCTCTTCCGGTCTCTAACGGGCTCAAATGGGCCGGCCCTTGGCCCGGGCTTTGCCCGGCATGCGCCAGTGTGTGTCCCGTGAAGCGGGTGCCTTTGAGGTTTTCTCCCAAGGGAGCTCAGGTGTGGCGAAGCAGGGTGTCCTGGGACTAGCAGTCCCCTCTTGCAGAATGCGGCTGAGTGTGCAAAATCAAACGAAGCGGCTCCCACCAAGCAGGTGCCGTGAGCAGCTTTGAGGTCTTCTCCCAAGGGCGCTCAGGTGTGGCGAAGCAGGGCATCCTGGGACTAGCAGTCCCCTCCTGCAGAATGCGCCTGAGTGCGGCCAAATCAAGCAAATCTTTCTCATATGTTTGTCTGTTCCAAAAGTGAGAATTGTTAGTCACTCCTTGTTATTCACAGTATCCCAAATTTGGAATGACGTCACAATATCTCTATTTTAAAAATATTTTAGTGCCTCTGGTATTTTTATCTATGCCGTTAGCTAGCAGTGTTCCTTGCTGACCACACACTATAGCACCAGGATGCCCAAGGTAGGTTGTACAGAACTTTACACATATTCCTGTTCTATGTCATCCTACTACAAAAGATACTTACACCAGGACTTATTTGAGACATAACTGATGTTTTGGAGTCAATGGTTCTATAATATGGAATTACAGCAATAATGTTATCATGATGTCTCATGCCATCTATTTTTATAGAAAATAGGGATGCTAAGATTCCATTGATTTCAGAACATATTTGTTATTTCCTCCATTGCAGTAGATGCGGACAGTGTAATGCTGGGAGTTGTATCAGTCTCTCTTGAGCAATATACCTACCTGGTCCCTGGTCTGATTCCATGTGACTGCTATGGACAATTGCCTGGTTCAGATATTTCCAGGTGTGCTTCTGTTTCTTTACTGCCACAGATCTCATCAGCAATGAGATGGGGATACTACGCCTGCTTTCTAATATCAGGTAAACGTAACTATTTTGTAATAAGGTATTGGGTACCACCACTTTTCAAACTAAAACAACATTTTGAAAAGATTGTATGCTTTTTATATGGATATAGATAAAAATGAATGAGAACTTTACACTGAAATTCAAAGACCGAGGCCTTGAGTAACTAATCAAAGGGTTTGCCTAACACATATTGGCCAATACAAATTTTAAAACCAATCAGTGATAGAATTAGTATGAAAGTATCAGCATAAGCATCATGAATAAAAACAAAAGATTATATACTAAAGCTTTATTCATTTTATTGGAGAAAGTGAACTGGTAGCAAGGCCGGTGCTGAGGACGCCCGGTGCAACAATATTTTCTGGTGCCCCACCATGACCTCCTTCTCTACGGGCTCCCTTACTACCACCCTCCAACATAGCCCCTGATCTTTCCATAGCCTCTCTCTCACATGCATTTCATTTGTTTTATAGTGCTCAGCATACCAGTGTAGGGTGTCAGAGCAGTTTACATCACACACAATATACAGAGACAGTGACTTATACTTGTGCAAATCAATCTATAAGAAATGGTATGTACAACAATGAAGATTTCTAATCAGATGTCATTCACATCAGTGGGCAGTATATAACAGTGTTTGGTCTGGAGAAGCCCAAACTCTGGATTTAAAATGTACCACGGCGACTGGGATTGGCATTACTAATAAGAGTATACTTCTGCCCAAACTAACCCTTTTTAGCAACATTTGGATAATGAAAGACTGGGGTAAAACATAAGTCTCCATCCCTATGCCTTGCAGTTTGTATGTCACTCTTTTATGATAGTTCATAGGTCACTGCGTTATATTAGGATTGTAACTTATGAACTGCAAGTAAGAAAAAGATCTCTTTAACAAAAACAGTAACCCAGTGAGCTATCCACATAAAATACAGTTCTGTGATCTGCATGGAATTGTTCTTTGCAGGAGGCACATTAACCCTCTGCACTACTTAATGATGAGACAGAACTGCCACTAGACAACGCTCATCTTTCACCAGCAGAAGCATTACTCAGCAGAGTTATCTTGACATTTTCATTGCTGCCCGAAAAAGGGAAACAGTCAGAACACCACGGTTTAAATCACGAGTGTTCCAACTCTGCAAGCCAAACCACGCTTGCCTTAGCCACGATATGCCCTAACCACGCATATGCATGGTTAAGGCAATGCACGGTCTAGCTGCTAGCTGCTGCGGACCGAAGCAGGATGACCTTGCAGGAAGCAGTGATGTAAGTGAGACTGGGTGTAGTTCTGGGCTGGGGTAGTAGGCTGGGAGGGTCAGGGTGGTTTTATGGGCTGGGGGAGTCGGGGTTCGTTTTGTGGGCTGGAGTGGGTCGGGAGTTGTTTTGTGGCCAGGGGTGGGGTGGGGATTGTTTTGTGGAATGGTAGTGGGTTGGGGATAGTCTTGTGGGCTCATGGTGTTGGGTAGTTTTGTAGGCTGGGGGTGAGTCGGGGGTTCTTTTGTGGGCTGGGGAGGATCGGGTGTAGTTTTGTGGGCTGGAGGTTGGTTGGGGGTAGTTTTGTGGGCTGGGGTGGGTCGGGTAGTTTTCAGGGCTGGGGGTGGGTTGGGTAGGTTTAAGGGTTGGGGCTTGGAGGTAGTTTTTGGGGGTGGGAGATTCAGGGCTAGTTTTCAGGGCTGGGGTGTTGGGCTAGTTTTCAAGGTTTGGGGGGTCTGGGGAAATGTTAAGGGCTGGGGGTTGGAGGTAGTTTTTAGGGCTGGGGGGTTGGGGATAGTTTTCAGGGCTGGGGGTCAGGGGTGGTTTTCAAGGCTGGGGGGTCGAGTAGTTTTTAGGGGTGGAGTACTTTTTTATTAGGGGTTAAGGTATTAGGCCTCAGGGGGAGATGGGAGGGGGATGGGTAGTTGGGTTGTTTTAAGTCTTTGGAGGGGGAGGGGTAGTTTTTTGGGCTGGGTCAGGGATGGGCTGGGTCAGGTTAAGAGACAGGGTTTTAGGCCTCAGGGCAGGGGACGGGAATGGGTAGTTGTGGTAGTTTTTAGGGTTTAGGGGAGGGTGAGTAGTTTTTAAGGCTGGGATTTGGGGTTTGTATAAGGGGTTGAGATAGTTGTAGGGACAGTGCAAGGAGGTTGGAGGGGGTTGAGGTAGTGTTTAAGGGTTAGGGACAGCGTGAGGGTTAGGACGGGGTAGGGGTATTTGGCCCTCAGGGGGGGCAGGGGGAAGTTTGTAGCTTAGGGTGGTGGGGTCACATCCTTAGCCATGCATACCTCTTTACCATTCATGTGTCTACCACAAAATTACGTGGTACAGGCATACGTGGTAAAGGAATGCGTGGTTAAGACGTATTCATTGTTTAGGTTGCATGGTAGAGGCACATGTGGTTTATCCTACAACCCCGAAAAAGAACTCTGCTGCGGGTGCTTTTAAGACAGAAAGTTATTTCCAAACAAAGTACCCCCATCCCACCTGAGGTCAGCGCCAGGCGTGGCTGCACTGCTTCCCTCACCCTAGAGCCAGTCCTGACTGGTAGTATAGTTTTCTCATAGCCTCTCATGAGATTTGTTTTGAAAATGTTTCCTATATATATTATCCCTCATACACCTTCAGGTCTACTTTTGTAGCTTTACACCACTATCTGTGTAGATTATGCAAAGCCCACTCCACTGCATTCACATGGCCCAGCACTCCAGTTCTTTCCATACTGTGCCTTTGCCACTTCAGATGTTTTGAAAGTGAAAAAGGGGCATGCTGTTTTTTAGTGCGCATTCCATGGAGTAACCATGCATTGAGATACATGAAAACATAATTATTGTTTTAGACTGTTTAAATACTCATGCACTACCCTTTAGATAGGTTGAAGTGTATAACAGATGAAGTTATTAAATAAGCAGGAACTTGACACAGTGAGCGGAAGAATCTGTCAACATACTTGTTTAATACTTCAGGTTCACGGGCCAATGACATCACTGCAAATGCCAATTGGTTAGCTGTGGTTTCCTGACCTACAAAGAAAATCAAACGTGTTTAAAAAGTCTAAATCAGATCACTTAGAGCAGCATAATAGCTATCAGCCTTTGAAATAATTTCTTCATTAGTTAAAAACCGCATCCTGAATCTTTCAAAACATGGTTTTGAGGTATTAAAATTGCAGGTTATCATATAGAAGCTCCAGGGCGATCTCTGTTCAGCATCCGTGACTTATTTTTAATCATCAGACAACGACTCAGAAAACCCAATATTCGGCAGCGTCACCACAGAGCTTCTGAGAAAAAACACTTACAGCCTCTTTTGAATGTAGAAGAGCGGACCCTTTCTCCACCAGAATGACAAAGTAAAGCTGGCAGCCATTTTCTAAACATTGGCAGGAACCGACATCACAGCGATTCCTTTCAATGTTTTTCGAAGTTTGTCGCAGGACTTCCTCAACATGATGGAGCCTCATATCAGCCTCATATCAAGCAGCCCTCACCATAGGATTCTTCTCCCACCCGAGGAACTTATTAAGCACTTTCCACTGCCCCTTACCGTCACGGTTTTACGGGCAGTGACGGGCAGGTAAAAATGACCTCTAATTCCGCCCATCTAAATCAGCTGAACGAAATTTCATATAATAGTCTCCACCATGCAAAAACCGTTGAACATCTGGCCCAAAGTGTTTAACAAGTGACATTAAGAAAAAAGTGGTGTTCAAGGTTGCTTCTGATTTATGTCAGCTTAGGACTCAGATACTGACTGGGAAAGCAGCAGTGCAGTGAGACTGAGGAATTTTCTCACATGTCGAGTTTTGCAAAATCCCAGGAATGTAGCAATTAAACAGAGCTGCCCATGTAACCACCAAGCTGTGTAGCATTCTTGCTTTTGGAAGTGTAAATCCTGTACCCTAACTGAGGGTCAGGAATGCCTTCCCTTTTTGTGTACCTAAAGATTATCCATGAGTTGGTGCACTAGTCATACTGGAAGCCACAAGATGAGTTGCATTCTCAGACTACTTAAATGTATAGAAACCGAAGGAAGGGAGTTGGTAATGAGCACACATTCAGATAGTCAGTTGTGTCTGCAGGGATGGATGGGAGCTAAACCTTTATCTATGGCACACAATGTTCATATTATTCCAACTGCCAGTATGTACAGCCTTGTCCATGACCCTATGTACATAACAGTAGGGACTTATAGGTCAGAATATCGAGTATTTAATATAACGCTACCATAACATAATTGCAAAAATATCATTGGCCAAAATATCAAGAAGGTACGTAAAAAGCTAGCTTTACTGTTGTTAACTCAATATCTAAGTATGTTGAAGATCTTTATTTTATCTAGGTACATATAGGTGGAGTTAAGTATACAAACCTATACATACCTACGTTCAGTTCCTTTGCCAATGTTTTGTTGTTGATATTTTCTACTATATTATGATAGTATGTTTTTGAATACTCTGGCACCATACTTGAAAGATGAACATATTTGTACATCAAGTAAGAGGATTATTGACACCCACAACACTGTGTGTTTGCTGGGGATTGAGGAGAGCTTGATAGAATTATGTGCTACACTACTGTTAAGCAGGTAGTATGACTAGAGTGTGCTTGGGGATGCAAATCCATGTCCTCTTTTTACAAGAGTTGTATTACCAGTGATGAAAGTTGTGGAAGCCAGAGAGAGTATGTGTCTGCTTATTGTGTACCTCTTTCAAGACCACTGAGGAAGGACAGAACTAAAGGAAGGCTGAGGGAAAAACACATTTGCCTGCCTGCTAATCATCATATCAAGTTGCTGTAACACAAGCCTCTTCAAATAGGGCAATAAGAAGGACAATAGGACACAAAGGTTTCGAATTTTCCCAGTCAACTAAACCCAGTGGTAGAGAAGCAGTTTAG
This sequence comes from Lissotriton helveticus, assembly GCF_964261635.1. Classification (NCBI taxonomy): domain Eukaryota; kingdom Metazoa; phylum Chordata; class Amphibia; order Caudata; family Salamandridae; genus Lissotriton; species Lissotriton helveticus. The sequence goes on along the minus strand of NC_136070.1, from coordinate 397,196,170 downwards.
GGAGATAAGCAATTCAATCCATGTCCGTCGGCTTCGAACTGCCTTTTGGTTCAGTTACTCAATGGGATACAATTTCTGCACAAATGTGGCTTTTAGCTATTATGCACCGGCGGTAAAATCTAGAAAGGGATTCAGTTGTCTAAACTCAAAGGTTTATAAAAATATCAACACATTACCATTTAAGACCACAAGAATATTAAGAGCCACTTAATCTGTTGCTTTTCATATTTAATCTTTAAATGTGAACACATTTCCTCGACTTTCTGATGAAAACGCTTCATGTCCGTAATGAATCATGCCTTCCTTCTGCATGGAAGCAGTTCAAAGCATACAGTACTCTCTAAGTCAAACTCACTGGAGATAATAGTTTTGAGTCTCTATTTTCATACCTAGCAAAGAAGCATTGATTTGTGATATACACTCTAAGGAAGCAGCGTACCTGCCAATAAGAACATCAATTATTTGTACATTTTGAGGCAGATTAACAAGTCCCTTGTGTCACTTTTGCACCGCCGTTGCGTCACTTTTTGTGACGCAGCAGCAGCGTAAACAATGTGCCACATTGCAGCCTATTTACAATGTGACACATCTTGGTAAGGTAAGGTAAGTTAAGTTTATTATGCATAGTTAATTAAAACCTGTACAAAACATTTGACAGTAAAAAAAATTTTTTTTTAAAGTAGTAAAAGAGTTTGGTAGTTATAAACGTCGTTTATGTAGTCCATGTAGTAAAAGACCCAAAATGATTATCTAGCAGTCAACATGAGTACTTGCGACCTAATGGCCATCTACTTGTTGCCTTTGTGAGTGGTCGCCAGTTGTTAGGGTTTTGGCAGTCTTTGCTCTATCTTTGCCAGGAACTTGACATATCTGCAGTTCAATTTGGTGTTTGCAGGGTTCAAGCAGGAGAGTACCGCTTGCCTTCGGGTGCTCGTCCCTATCTGCTTGAACTGTTTCTTTAAGGGCTGTTGGCGGGCTAGTTGAAGCTCTTCACAGAGACAAGTCATGTGGAGTATGTCTCCCTTTCCTTGGCTGCACAGTGGACAGGCTTCTTGGCTGTTACTCCTGAGCCATGGTGGAAGATGCTCTCTACTAGGCAGGACCTCTAGTCTATGTTTCAAGACCTTCAGTTTTATGGTTTTTGAATAGCCCTGGCTGAAGTATGCTTGTGGCGTCAGGGATTTGTACGTGTTTAGTGTCATCCATGCGTGGTTCCTTTTTGCAAAGGCGGCCTTGTCCTCTTGTAGAGAAAGAGATTTGACGTTTTTCCAGACTAGTTTTTTGAATGGATCGTACCCGAGTTGCATGTCCCAGAGCTCAGATGCTTTGACGGCCCCCAATGCTGCCTTCAGGTAAGATCGTGCCTGTGATGCATCCCTGTTTTGTATGTCTTACCACAACAGCGAGTTAAGTGCGTCAGTCGTAGCAGAGCGGAGTTTGTGGCAACAGATAATGTAAGCTCCCTGTCTTGCGAGATCCTGTTTTTGCAAGCCAAACTCCAGCCTTAGTTGCGCGGGGGAGGTGTAAGGCGGGAGCGAAAACATTGTTCTGTAGGCTTTTACCTGGATGGTGTCTAAGTTCCTGGAATCTCTTCCTCGTAGTGCCTCGCTGCCGTAGGAGATTGAGGGGAGTAGCTTTGCCTGAATGACTTTCAGGTAGGGTGTCAAGGTTGGCCCTGACAGTTGGTTGGCTAAGTTTTTCAGTGTGGCGGCAATCATAGTCCCTCTTCTTTTTGTTTCCTGCATCTGCTGGGCAAATGCATGAGCGTAAAATCCGTTACGCTCGCGGATTTTGCGAATTTTCGGTAAATTCGCGATCCGCGAACTCCCGCGAATTTACCGTGAATTCGCAAATCCGCGAGCGGCGGATTCCGGGGGCAAAAGTTCAAGCCTTGCTGGCCTGTTGTAACTATTTTACGATGGCGCCGGCAAGCTGACAGCGCCATCCTAAAATCGTTACTAAGTTAGCTTCAACAGGAAGCTCTAATAGATAAAATAAAGCAGGTGCTCGAGCACCTGCTTTATTTTATCTATTAGAGCTTCCTGTTGAAGCTAATTTAGTAACTATTTTAGGATGGCGCTGGCAGCTTGCCGGCGCCATCGTAAAATAGTTACAACAGGCCAGGAAGGTGAATAAATATGAAGGGCAGGGTTCATTCTGGCACGATGGTCCTGGCACAAAAATTAAACCTCAACCGGAGGCACTTACAGATATCAATTAAGCATGTGCCCTAGTTGAAGCTTAAATTCAGTGACTCATTCATCAGCCCAAAAACAATCGTGAGCGTTGTCAAGGCTGGGCAGATGTGCCTTCTTCCCAAATATACAATCGAAAATCAGCTGTGATGCTGGACAGAGGCCTTTGCATCCTTGACTTTCACGAGCGCAATCCTCGTGCTGTTCCTGTGACCAGGAGCTTCTGTATCTTCATCTGCTGCTCTGATCGGTCTCTGACCTTTTAAACACACAAGTGGCATGTGCACTCGCATGGAAGCCCCGTCCGTTTGGCCCCGCACACACACTCGCGGTGTGCACCGTCTTCCCGCCATTTACCCACTATGATGGACAGCTCACTCAAGGGACCCCTGCGCCCTTCGGCGCGATTGCATAGTAACACATACCTGGTCGCTGTAGACAACTCTCTGGCACTTTAGGCAGCTGTAGTGTAGTAAAAGCATTATACATCTACCCAACGAGGTAGCACTTACTGATTATCCAGTAGAAAGTACTCCAGTTGAGTAGAGGTATGGCACAAAACGGTGGCGTCTTCTTGAATAAATATGAAGGGCAGGGTTCATTCTGGCACGATGGTCCTGGCACAAAAATTAAACCTCAACCGGAGGCACTTACAGATATCAATTAAGCATGTGCCCTAGTTGAAGCTTAAATTCAGTGACTCATTCATCGGCCCAAAAACAATCGTGAGCGTTGTCAAGGCTGGGCAGATGTGCCTTCTTCCCAAATATACCATCGAAAATCAGCTGTGATGCTGGACAGAGGCCTTTGCATCCTTGACTTTCACGAGCGCAATCCTCGTGCTGTTCCTGTGGCCAGGAGCTTCTGTATCTTCATCTGCTGCTCTGATCGGTCTCTGACCTTTTATACACACAAGAGGCATGTGCACTCGCATGGAAGCCCTGTCCGTTTGGCCCCGCCCACACACTCGTGGTGTGCACCGTCTTCCCGCCATTTACCCACTATGATGGACAGCTCACTCAAGGGACCCCTGCGCCCTTCGGCGCGATTGCATAGTAACACACACCTGGTCGCTGTAGACAACTCTCTGGCACTTTAGGCAGCTGTAGTGTAGTAAAAGCACTATACATCTACCCAACGAGGTAGCACTTACTGATTATCCAGTAGAAAGTACTCCAGTTGAGTAGAGGTATGGCACAAAACGGTGGCGTCTTCTTGAATAAATATGAAGGGCAGGGTTCATTCTGGCACGATGGTCCTGGCACAAAAATTAAACCTCAACCGGAGGCACTTACAGATATCAATTAAGCATGTGCCCTAGTTGAAGCTTAAATTCAGTGACTCATTCATCGGCCCAAAAAACAATCGTGAGCGTTGTCAAGGCTGGGCAGATGTGCCTTCTTCCCAAATATACCATCGAAAATCAGCTGTGATGCTGGACAGAGGCCTTTGCATCCTTCATCTGCTGCTCTGATCGGTCTCTGACCTTTTATACACACAAGAGGCATGTGCACTCGCATGGAAGCCCCGCCCCAAATCCACAGATACGCAAATCCGCAAAATCCGTGGATTTTGCGGATCCACGATCCGTGAATACACAAATCCGCGAATCGTGGATCCGCAAAATCCGCCCATGCTTAACCTTCACTGTCAAAGATGACTCCCAGATATATATATTCGCGTGATAGCTCTATTTTCTAGCCGCCCAGAGTCAAGGACTTATGGTGTTTGTTCTTGGTGTTGATTGACATCGTGCGTGTTTTACTCAGGTTTATTTTTAAGTTGTTTTCAGTTGCATAGCTGTGCATTTCGATGAGCAGCTTCTGAAGGCCAGTGTGAGTGTGGTTGAGAAGTACAACGTCATCCGCGTATAGTAGGTTACTAAGAGTTTTTCCTCCCAGCCTTGGGGAATCGGAGTTGCATGTGTTGAGTAGGCTTGGTAGATCTGCCATAAATAGGTTAAACAATATCGGGGCAAGCACACACCCTTGTTTGAGGCCTTTGGTGGTGCGAACTTTGGATGACAAATGGGCGCCGCTTCAAAGCTTCACCTGCACCCAGGTATCAGAGTGGAGAAGCTTCAGCATGTTTAAAGTTGGTTACGGTATACCCCATTGTCCTAGTTTCCACCAAAGCCTGCCTCTCTCGATGTTATCGAATGCTGTGCTGAAATCAATATAACACGGGTGCAGCTGCAGTTTTTTTGTTTTTGCTGCATCGATAATCAGTGAGATAGCCAGGATGTTGGTTGCTGTTCCAGTGTTATTGCGAAAACCCGTCTGGTTCAAGGGTATGATCTGGTTTGATTCCGCCCATGACACAATCTCCTCTAAGATGGTTCCCGCAAAGTATTTTGCCTCGTTGTCGAGGAGGGCTATTAGGCGATAGTTGTTGGGGGTCATTTTGTCGCCTTTTTTGTGTATGGGGACGATCGTCGACCCTCTCCAAGAGTCTGGGATATGATTTAAGAGTCTGATTTCCGCAAAAAGCGGTTGCATGATGGTCGCCCATTCTGTGTTTTTTTTCCTTGAACAGGGCTGGTGGAATACCATTGTGACCTGGAGCTCCTTCTTTCCTGCCCTTGCAGATCTGCTTTGTGATTAAGGCTATCTGCTGGGCAGCGGATTTGCCAAGGTGTCTTTGGGCTGGGTTTGCTCTCTCTTGGTGAGTGACTCTGGCATGGGCATAGTAGAGGCTAGCTCTGTGATGTTACTTCTAAGCATGGGCGTAAAATCCGCTCCGCTCGCGGATTTTTCGGATTTTCGGCAAATCCGCAATCCGCGAACGCTCGCGAATTTGTCGAAAATCCGTGAATCCGCTCGCGGCGGATTTTTTGCTTGGTTGCGGCGCGCGGCGTGGTGCACGGCGTTCACTTTCCGTCATTTTAGCGTTTGCCGAGTTGTTTTTCTTTGCGAGTGACGCGCCATTTTAGATCTTGCTGCGTGTTCCCGCGGGAGTTTGTCGCCCGCGAATACGTACTCGCGGCTTGCCACCTTGCACAGCACACCTCGCGAGAGTTCGCAATTGCGAACATGTAGTTGCGGCGGAAAGGAACAATCTCGCACTTGCGAAATAGAGATTTTGCAATTTCGCACAAGAAAATCACCAGCAAACAGGATAAACCTTCAGAAAATTATGATTTTTATCAGAATCACTCCTCAGGTTGACATTTGCATGGCCTTTTTTTTTGCAAGGAGTCCATTTTGGGGGGGGGGGGGAGGAAGGAAGTGCCCCACAGTCTCCAACTTCCTGTTCCTGTTCAGCAGGCTCCTCCCAGTGCTTTGTCCATCTCCTGGTCACTTTCATTTTGATCTGGAGCTGGAAGGATTACTTTTTGTGGGTGCTGCTGGATATTTGGATTTGAGGCCTTTTTGACTGTCTTTGGATCACTTTTGGATTAGAAATCAACTTTCACAAGTAAGTTTGTTTGGGGCATTACAGTTGCTGCAAGTACAATTTTGGAACTTTTTCAGAAAATTAAATAAATTATATTGTGGGTAGCCACAGTATCCAGTAGGACCAGGGTTGGTTATGGGTGCATGATACAACTGTTTTGTTGAATTTAAACACCATTGAGGCCATGGATGGGCTGGGATTGTGCAGATTTTATTGTTTTTTGTCGTTTTTTTGGGCCTGCTGGTGTGGCCCTTTGCCCAGGGGTGGTGAGTGTTGCATGGGCCTAGTCTTTCTGTGGGGTGTCTTCTTGAATTTAAACATAATTGAGGCCATGGATGGGCTGGGATTGTGCTTATTTTATTGTTTTTTGTCGTTTTTGGGGGGCTGCTGGTGTGGCCTTTTGCTTGCCCAGGGGTGGTGGTGGTGCATGGACTGAGTGTGCCTGTGGTGTTGTCTCACTCTCTTTGATGTAAACATCATGGATGGCATTGGATTGTGGTGATTTCTGGCTGTTTTTCTGTTTTTTGGGGGTGTACTGTTGATGTGGTCTGGCCATGTGGGTGGTGGTGGTGGCCATCTTGAGTGCTGGCTGGTACAGGCAACATGTGCTTGGGGTGTAAGGGGGCCATTTTGAGGAGAGGCAGTGTCTGAGGCCTGCACTTATTTTGCCTACTTTTCATCCCTTATGCCCAGGGGTAGTGAGTGTTGCATGGGCCTAGTGTTTCTGAGGGGTGTCTTCTTGAATTTAAACACCATTGAGGCCATGGATGGGCTGGGATTGTGCAGATTTTATTGTTTTTTGTCGTTTTTTTGGGCCTGCTGGTGTGGCCCTTTGCCCAGGGGTGGTGAGTGTTGCATGGGCCTAGTCTTTCTGTGGGGTGTCTTCTTGAATTTAAACACCATTGAGGCCATGGATGGGCTGGGATTGTGCAGATTTTATTGTTTTTTGTCGTTTTTTTGGGCCTGCTGGTGTGGCCCTTTGCCCAGGGGTGGTGAGTGTTGCATGGGCCTAGTCTTTCTGTGGGGTGTCTTCTTGAATTTAAACATAATTGAGGCCATGGATGGGCTGGGATTGTGCTTATTTTATTGTTTTTTGTCGTTTTTGGGGGGCTGCTGGTGTGGCCTTTTGCTTGCCCAGGGGTGGTGGTGGTGCATGGACTGAGTGTGCCTGTGGTGTTGTCTCACTCTCTTTGATGTAAACATCATGGATGGCATTGGATTGTGGTGATTTCTGGCTGTTTTTCTGTTTTTTGGGGGTGTACTGTTGATGTGGACTGGCCATGTGGGTGGTGGTGGTGGCCATCTTGAGTGCTGGCTGGTACAGGCAACATGTGCTTGGGGTGTAAGGGGGCCATTTTGAGGAGAGGCAGTGTCTGAGGCCTGCACTTATTTTGCCTACTTTTCATCCCTTATGCCCAGGGGTAGTGAGTGTTGCATGGGCCTAGTGTTTCTGAGGGGTGTCTTCTTGAATTTAAACACCATTGAGGCCATGGATGGGCTGGGATTGTGCAGATTTTATTGTTTTTTGTCGTTTTTTTGGGCCTGCTGGTGTGGCCCTTTGCCCAGGGGTGGTGAGTGTTGCATGGGCCTAGTCTTTCTGTGGGGTGTCTTCTTGAATTTAAACACCATTGAGGCCATGGATGGGCTGGGATTGTGCAGATTTTATTGTTTTTTGTCGTTTTTTTGGGCCTGCTGGTGTGGCCCTTTGCCCAGGGGTGGTGAGTGTTGCATGGGCCTAGTCTTTCTGTGGGGTGTCTTCTTGAATTTAAACACCATTGAGGCCATGGATGGGCTGGGATTGTGCAGATTTTATTGTTTTTTGTCGTTTTTTTGGGCCTGCTGGTGTGGCCCTTTGCCCAGGGGTGGTGAGTGTTGCATGGGCCTAGTCTTTCTGTGGGGTGTCTTCTTGAATTTAAACATAATTGAGGCCATGGATGGGCTGGGATTGTGCTTATTTTATTGTTTTTTGTCGTTTTTGGGGGGCTGCTGGTGTGGCCTTTTGCTTGCCCAGGGGTGGTGGTGGTGCATGGACTGAGTGTGCCTGTGGTGTTGTCTCACTCTTTTTGATGTAAACATCATGGATGGCATTGGATTGTGGTGATTTCTGGCAGTTTTTCTGTTTTTTGGGGGTGTACTGTTGATGTGGACTGGCCATGTGGGTGGTGGTGGTGGCCATCTTGAGTGCTGGCTGGTACAGGCAACATGTGCTTGGGGTGTAAGGGGGCCATTTTGAGGAGAGGCAGTGTCTGAGGCCTGCACTTATTTTGCCTACTTTTCATCCCTTATGCCCAGGGGTAGTGAGTGTTGCATGGGCCTAGTGTTTCTGAGGGGTGTCTTCTTGAATTTAAACACCATTGAGGTCATGGATGGACTGGGAATGTGCAGATTTTATTGGTTTTTGTCGTTTTTTTGGGCCTGCTGGTGTGGCCCTTTGCCCAGGGGTGGTGAGTGTTGCATGGGCCTAGTCTTTCTGTGGGGTGTCTTCTTGAATTTAAACACCATTGAGGCCATGGATGGGCTGGGATTGTGCAGATTTTATTGTTTTTTGTCGTTTTTTTGGGCCTGCTGGTGTGGCCCTTTGCCCAGGGGTGGTGAGTGTTGCATGGGCCTAGTCTTTCTGTGGGGTGTCTTCTTGAATTTAAACATAATTGAGGCCATGGATGGGCTGGGATTGTGCTTATTTTATTGTTTTTTGTCGTTTTTGGGGGGCTGCTGGTGTGGCCTTTTGCTTGCCCAGGGGTGGTGGTGGTGCATGGACTGAGTGTGCCTGTGGTGTTGTCTCACTCTCTTTGATGTAAACATCATGGATGGCATTGGATTGTGGTGATTTCTGGCTGTTTTTCTGTTTTTTGGGGGTGTACTGTTGATGTGGACTGGCCATGTGGGTGGTGGTGGTGGCCATCTTGAGTGCTGGCTGGTACAGGCAACATGTGCTTGGGGTGTAAGGGGGCCATTTTGAGGAGAGGCAGTGTCTGAGGCCTGCACTTATTTTGCCTACTTTTCATCCCTTATGCCCAGGGGTAGTGAGTGTTGCATACTTGCATGTCCCTAGTCTTTCTGTGGGGTGTCTTCAATGTAAACATCATGGATGGCATGGGATTGTGCTCATTTTTCTGTGTTTTGTCGATTTTTTGGGGTGTATAACTGAACTGATGTTCCTCTGTCTTCCATTGCTTTTAGGTGCACAAGAAGACTCAATAGAACCACCAGTGCCAGGAAGAAGTCCTGCAGCGGTGTGTGCAGCATAACGTCACGCGACGTCACGTCTGGACACAGAACCCTCTGCAACTCGTGCAACTGCTGCCTGCTGACCTGCTCTGAAGAAGATGGCCCCAAAAAAAGTAACCCGTAGCTCCTCTAGCAAGAAAGGTGCCAGTAAGGAGCAGAAGAAGCAAGTTACCAAGGACACTGGTGTGCCGCCCGCCCCTTTTTTTGTGAGTAAAAAAAAAAGTATGCCTGCAGCAGCTGCAGCGGGATCTGCTGGGGACCAAGCTGGCAGCAGCACCCCCGCTCCATTGGGCTCAGTGCCACCACCACCACCACGCCAACTTAAGTCCAAGCCCTTGAGTGCTGCAGAGGCAGCCAGTATACTTCTTCAATCACCATCGACCAGTGATGTTGGCTCATCGCAAGAAAGCAGCAGCAATGTCCCTCAATCAACACAGGTTGTTGTAGCTCATCTGACGAGTGTTGAACAACCACAGCGGCAACAACAATCACATGTGCAAGTACAAGCCCAAGTACATGTGGAAGGAGAGGCAGCGCAAGGAGATGCGCATGCAGAGGTGCATGGAGTGTCACAACAAGTGCCCACAATAGTTGTTCCTCCCGAAGTAGGGGCACATCAGGAAATCGACAATCAAGGCGAGGTATCATTTGAGGAAGCCACTCCTCCTGATGATCCTTCATTGTCTTCCACAACCCTAGCAAGGAAGAGATCAAGGGTGGTGTCTACATCCTCTTCAAGCACACCTCCTTCTGATGATACGGATCAAACTTGGGAACCAGCACCACAGCCGTCTGAGAGTGAGGCACACCATGATCCAACAAAGGTACTTAAGCGTAAAAGGAAGCTCGTCCAAAGTCTCAGACTTATGGAGTGTGATGAGGCTCAACAAGAAGTGGCGGATACTGCTGCTGATGAAGACTCTGCCAACGACGACCCAGTCATCATAAAGGTCACTGCAGCCCCAGCGGGCATGCAGCAAACAGACATTTTGACCCTAGCCCGAAGAGCTGCTGCGCGTGATGATGATGATGATGATGTTGTCGATGAGGAGGCAGTGGAAACACCACAATCATTGGAGTTAAGTAGTACACCAACTCGTCCCGCTTCCATATTTCTTTCTGGCAAGAAGAGACCTGCGTCAACCTCGACCTTAATTAGTGGCGGTGAAAGTGGAAAACGTACAAAAGTTGGCCAATCCAGATCCTCCACTTCATCTGGCATTAGATTCATGACCACCACCACCACCAGTATCGCCGCCTCCTCCAGGTCCCACAGACACTTCAAGTCCCCAGTTTGGGACTTCTTTACTGTTTGTCCCAAAAATCCATTTTGCCATTTGTACCCTTTGTAAGCTTGCAGTTAGTCGTGGTAAGCCAGGTAGCAACTATGGTACCGGCGGCCAGAGTGGTCATCTTGACAGAAAGCACGCTGTCCAATGGTTTGCGCACCTAGCTGCGATCAAGAAAGGCCAAAATCAAGGAAACGTTGATGTTTCATCTGATGTTGACGAGCAGGAAGAAGACGTGTCAAACACTTCCCTTACACCCAGTACCCCTCTCAGCAGCACACCCAATGTGAGGCACACTAAGAGTGTTGGAGCGAGTGAGACACCAACGCACAAAAGTTCACCAGCGAGCAAAATTGGGTCAACGAAGTCATTATCAGCCCGTAAATGCTTGGTCCAGGCCAACATTAGAACAATGCTTACTTCAGACGTGCCATATGAACGCAACCACCCACTGACGCGTCTGTATAACACTAAGCTGGCTAAAATGCTAGCTGTGGACCTTCTACCTTTTTCTTTTGTAGAAGCGGTAGGTTTTCTTGAATTAGTTGCAATGCTCTGCCCTAAATGGAAGGTTCCGAGCCGGTTCTATTTTGCCAGAGTTGCGGTTCCAGCACTACATGAAGATGTGCTGCAGGCGATTGGGGCAGCTTTGCAGAAGAGTGCTGTTCACACAATACATCTGACAACAGACATGTGGACCAGTGGCCCAGGCGATGATTACATGTGCATCACTGCACACTGGGTCTCTTTTTCAGGTGTTATAGCAAAGCTAAACGCAGGTGTTGACCCGGACCAAGTTTTCAAAGCTGCTCGGAAACATGCAACACTAGCCATGTTTGCCTTGGAGAAAAGTCACACAGCAGAAAACCTTTTGGAAGAGTTTGACAAAAAGGTGTTGTCAATGCTATCCCCCCTAAAACGCAAGATTGGTTATGTTTCCACGGATAATGGCGCCAATGTAGTTAAGGCCATGTCACAGGGTCACCATGTTAGAGTGCCGTGTTTGGCGCACTGTATCAACCTGGTAGTTCAAAAATTCTTGAGTGATAAAGAGAGTCCAGCGTTCGAGGTAATGGCCACCTGCCGCAAAATGTGCAACCATTTCAGCCATTCTTTTAAGGCCCGGAAGCATCTGCGGAGACTGCTACTTCAACGTGGAATGCCAGTGAAAGCACTCATCCAGGAGGTGGCAACACGTTGGAACTCAACCTTCTACATGCTTGAGCGTCTGCATGAGCAGTATACGGTACTCGATCACTATTTCTTGACAGAGGCTACATCTCAGAAGGAGGACCTGCGGATGAGTAAGGCGCAATGGGCCATAGTTAAAAGCCTGACAGACATGCTTCGTCCTTTTGAGTTCTTCACGCGTGCAGTCAGCCAGGAGGACTGTAATTTGGGAAAAGCTATCCCATTGTTGTGCATACTGGAGCACCAACTGATGGCGGTTTCTTCTGAGTTTGAAAAAGATGAAAAAAAAAAAAACCATTTCATTTTGTCTGAGAAATTATTACATCGCCTACGTGGTGATGAACGTCTTAAAAACATCAACTCAGATCAGCATTACATTTGTGCTACTATTCTGGATCCACGCTACAAAAAGGCGCTGGCAGACAACGCATTCTTTCCTTTCGCTGATGCAGATGTTCAAAAGTACAAACATTGGTTAGCCTGGTCAGCCAAGAGGTTTGAAAAAGAACGGCAGGTTATTGAAGGAGAAGCCAGTACATCAGCATCAGCATCAGCAGGCCATCCGCAGTCACAAGAATCCACTTCTGCACCTGTGGCTGGGGCACAAGTGACCTCTCAGCCGTTAAAGACACCGGCAACTGGATCATCTGCACCACACACAATGACAACACTAACAGTGGCTGGGGAGGAGGATTGGCTAAGTTTGATGGGGTATGGTTCTCTAAAAAATGTCACAGGCACAGCAAAAAGTAAGCAAAGTGGAGGAACAGTTGATGACCTTGAGTCGATGGTGCAGGACTATCTGAATGACTCAACAGTGGTCTTTCTTAATGAGGAGCCATTGCAGTATTGGCATGGCAAAAAACAATTGTGGCCACAGCTCTACAACCTGGCTATAAACTATTTGTCTTGCCCACTCGCAAGTGTGTCTTCTGAACGTGTTTTCAGTGCTGCTGGTGGCATTGTAACTGCCAAACGGAGCCGCCTATCGCCCAAAAATGTGGAGCGGCTGACAATGATCAAGATGAATCAGCACCTCATACCACCAGATTACAAAGTGCGAGAAAGCACGCCACATGAAGACGATGAGGACAGCAACGTAGATGAGGGGATTTTTTCTCTGTTCGGTGCCACTGACCTCATCCAGCCTGAATTCGCAGAGTATGATGACGAAATCTTGTTCTTATTCCCTGACACCGAGCCCTGAAAATGAGACAATCAATCAAGAACTTTCTTTTTCGTCCTTATTCACTTTTATTCCTGTGTGCTTTGTGTCTCTCTTTCTTTGTTTTGCACAGTTAATTTAATTCAAACTTTAATCACCTAATCCCAAAAACAAGACCATCATCAGAACTGTCTTCACTTGTTTGCTTATTGATTTGAAGGTGCCGCAGTCTACATTCCTCAGGTTCACAAGTTCTGAAGAACATGCTCCTCTATCCTCCTCCTCCAGACTGCGATTTCCCTCCAAGCAGAGTGCTGGATTACGCACAATGAAGAAAGACTCAGCACTTGTGGGGGTGTTGTACTTCTTTGCGGGTGAGTTGACGGTTTTGGGCCCATTGCTGTGAAGCTCTAATAATGGACAAAAGTGTTTTGGACCAAATATGAGGTGGAAATTTCTTGCCGTTTTTGCTGACTTGCTTGCCTTTGAGGTGCTCTTTGGCGGGGTTCCGGGGGTTTGTGTGTAATTTTTGGTGTCTGTCGAAGCACTGCTGCGACAGTCTAATCTTGATTGCATTTGCTTTTCAGGAAATCCGTGGTGGAAAACAGGAGTTATGATGATTGATGATGACCTAGCTGCACAGCGCGTTACTTTGGACCGAAGGCCGAGAGATATTGTAAGTATGAGATTTAGCTTTTTCGCTGTTTGGGGGTGTTGTCGGGTGTTTTTTTGCGGGTGGGTTGGCGCCGGCGGGTCTTGCCTGGGGCATTCCTGGGAAGGTCTAATACCGGATACAAGTGTTTTGGACAAAATCCATAAGGAACAGCCTTTTTTTTGCCATTTCTTCAGACATCTTGCTCAATGTAGCCTTTTGGGGGGCTTCCTGCTGTTCGTGGGTGGGTTGTGGCCGGGGTCTCTGTCGAAGCACTGCTGCGACAGTCTAATCTTGATTGCATTTGCTTTTCAGGAAATCCGTGGTGGAAAACAGGAGTTATGATGATTGATGATGACCTAGCTGCACAGCGCGTTACTTTGGACCGAAGGCCGAGAGATATTGTAAGTATGAGATTTAGCTTTTTCGCTGTTTGGGGGTGTTGTCGGGTGTTTTTTTGCGGGTGGGTTGGCGCCGGCGGGTCTTGCCTGGGGCATTCCTGGGAAGGTCTAATACCGGATACAAGTGTTTTGGACAAAATCCATAAGGAACAGCCTTTTTTTTGCCATTTCTTCAGACATCTTGCTCAATGTAGCGTTTTGGGGGGCTTCCTGCTGTTCGTGGGTGGGTTGCGGCCGGGGTCTCTGTCGAAGCACTGCTGCGACAGTCTAATCTTGATTGCATTTGCTTTTCAGGAAATCCGTGGTGGAAAACAGGAGTTATGATGATTGATGATGATGACGACCTAGCTGCACAGCGCCGCGTTTGGACCGAAGGCCGAGAGACATTGTAAGTATGAGATTTAGCTTTTTCGCTGTTTGGTGGTGTTGTGTCGCGTGTTTTTTTGCGGGTGGGTTGGCGGGTCTTGCCTGGGGCATTCCTGGGAAGGTCTAATACCGGCTAGAAGTTTGTTGGACAAAATCCATAAGGAAACACCAGTTTTTGCACTTTTTGTAAGTTAGGGTTCGTTAGGGTTAGCCCTAGCAGCAGGATTGCATGTGTTTAGGGGGGTTCTATTGCAACGCGGTTCTGTTGTTGTAGAGCACTGTTGGAGCGATGCTGGCTATGGATACTTTTGCTTGCAGGCAAGTGGTTTGAATACAATCCACGGTCTGTATTTGGGTCTACTGTTACTTTCAAAGTACGTTTTGTAACCATTTTTCTGCTAGGCATCGTTTTTGGAGATATGATTGGGTTCTTCTACATTTTTGCGACTGGCTTTAGTAAGGGTCTTGGTGGGAGCATTGCTGGGAAGGTCAAATTTTGTTCTAAAACACAGTAGTACACCCACCTTGAGGGGAAAGATCCGCTATAATATTTTGGCCATACTTATTGATCCTTAAAAAGGTGACTCAGACAGAGCACGCAATTTCAAAAATATTGTACTGTCTATTAGGGAAATCAAAGTGTGACTTTTTGAACCACACAGCGTACATACCTTTTATTTATTTATCAGTGGTATTGTAATAGCACTTCCTGTTTTCCGTTCAATAATTACAGGCCGGGTTTCAGTCAACATCCGCCAGGCAGGCAGTGGACAGGGTGTCTCTTCTGTCAGTGGTCACCACCACATTGATGGACGAAGCGTCAGCTGGAATGGAGGAGTGCCGCCAATAAGAGGAATTGTTTGCTGCATGCAACTTACTTACCAATTTCAACAGGACAACTCCAACAACATACGCAATACAGATACAGTATCCATTGTTGTCTTTTATTCTATGAGTGTGACTGCATGTGCTTACCTTTACTTTGTAACCAAAGATTGTCTGTAAACTCTGTATCTTCAATTATTGTTTGTCCATGCTCTGCTTTTTTTTTCTTCTCTCAACAAAACCTACCCAAAAAGAAACCCCCATTCCCATCCATTTTACAAACCCTAACCCTCTTCCCCCGGGCTGTGTTGTTTTGCTTGATGTCTGACTAAAATGACATCAATAATTCCACACACTTGCTGGGGAGGATAAGGTGATAGCAGCAACAGGCTGGTGAAGGAATACGAGGATATCTTCTAGACTTACTCAGCTTCAGTACTATATCTTCTAGTAGTAGTAGCCAATGTCAAATAAATTCAACGCAAGTACTAGTTATACTTGCAATACTTTACCATTTGTTAGGCTACATTATGGCACTGTTCTAGTGTACTGTCACCTGCTATTTTCTCGATCGTACCGTAACCGTTGTAATGCTACAGTAAGGAGTACAAACAAGGTTTTGTTTTCTTTTTTTCCATAGGCATGCAACTGCCACTGTGTCACACCACTAGTAACACCGCAATGAGGAAATGTCACCCGCCCAGGAATGACAACGTTAATCCCCATTTCACCTGGAGCCAGCCCTGGGCCTAGCCCTAATTTCTAACACAAATTACAGGTAAGATAAGCGTTTGGTGGGAGGTAGTATAATGGAGTATTATTTCGGAGTAGACAAGAGATTGACGGTTGTACTACTAAAGTCCTACGACTGTTCAGGAAAACAAAGTTACTGTTACACCCCCGCCCCCCACCCACCAGACTGAAAAGCAGTAAAAAACAGGTATGGTCAGATAAAGTAGTTGAAAAATATATTTATTTATCCCTAACAAAATAATCTCCCTCACCCACCCTAACCCCAACGATTGTCTCTGAAACGTCCCAAAACGATCCCAACTCCCAAATCCCACCCCCCAAAAGTCTATAAAAAAAGGGCAAGGGACACTCCACTACTGGAGGGTGCTGGTGCTGGTGCATGATGCGGCATGGGCATCATACTCCTTGCGGAGGGTGGCAAGCTCGGAGCGGAGGCCCTTAACCAAGGTCTTATACCTCAGGACCTCCTGCTCCAGGTTGGACATGCGGACTCGTAGGCGGTGTTGGCGTTCCTTGCAGCTCCTGTGGGGGGCAGCTGGTATTTCGGGTGCTTGGCGGTGGCGGTCGGCTTTCTTAGCCCGGCTCGGTCCCGCTGGTTTAGTCACGGAGGAGGATGCAGTGGTCACAGTCGAAGATGTTGCCCCGCTCGACTGCGTGTCCTCCTCCTCCTCCAGGGCCACCAGCCGCCGATACTCGGCGACTGTGGCCTCCAGCCTCCGTTGCCGGGCCAATCTAGCCTGCTCCCTCCTTGTTGTTGATTTGGAAGGAGCAACTATATGAAGAAAGAAAGACATAGTCTGTAACCAATGCTCCTTATTAATAACACAAAGTGATTGAGCCGAAAGTTGGGTCACAGAGTACAAGTAGCAAATTGAAAGCACAGTACATAACTATTGAGGACAGTATCTATGTAACCCTCCCACTTCTGCATCCTTGCTCTAACAGTAGTGGTAGTTTAATGAACTAATTCTACGACCACTATGGACTTCCATTACAGTCGACTATGACAGTACACCAGTCTTATTCTTCTTCTTCTCTCTTGTTTAGGGAAATGGGTACGTTATCTTATGCAAGCCGGCAGAATGACATGGACACAGCACAGTGAAGTTGCACCCGAGAAAAAAAGTTGCACACCATGATGATGGAGACAGACTTGCGTTACTGTACCGGTCCAGTACATGCAGGTGGTGAAGCTATTACTTTTCTATTACGGGTGGCACTGAGAATACTCTGTTACAAGGGCTACTGCTTAATTAATTTACCTTTCACCCTACAGTGCAAATGAGTACTAGAAAAGGAAACTGAAGAAGCTAACTAATTTGATTATCTATCACTTCACATGGGACGTATTTAATGACAGATGAGATGACTTTAGGTGCTTTGCTTAATATTGAGTGAACACAGTGATACACCCACACATGAATGACGTACTACAAGTAAACTAAAGTTATTAAGAGAGGTACGGAGTGTCCACCGTAATAACCAGATATATGCTGTGAATGCAAACGCAATACAAAGTACTGCTACTATTCATGGTAGTATTGGACACATTTACAATTTCTTTTCCTTGCCTTCCCTGCACTGGGACGGACGTGCGGGTGCGGTGGTACATGCTCTTCAAGGTAACACTTACTTCACCTGGCGACCATCTACTCTCTCTAGATACACATTTGCTATGTAAGAGTCAGAGAATACCATGCTCCAGGCATCCATTCATTCAAAGTATACGCACACATACAGTTTCTGTTTCACCCACCCAGGCTGCTGTCCTTCCACCCATCCTTGCTTCATCATTGACCCAGCCATGCACCATACCATATTCTTTCCTTCCCAGCCACCTCTGGGTCCAAGCAAACACATATCGTTCTTCTTTGCCAGCCATCATACAAGTTCGCGTCCCACTTACTTACACCCTTCTTTCGCTTTTCGTTCATCCCATCCATCACGTTCGTCTAAGAACTTATTGGGATTCTTCTCACCAAAAACTTCACAGCTAAGTCGAAGTACATTTCGAGGAGGCTACTACCTGGTTGATTTGTAATTGTAATACACCCGTGCAGAAAGCACACTATGCAGTCTTCAATCTCAATAAGTAAGGAATATATAGCTTACCTGTTTCCGCCACCACCGTTTGATCCCCCACAGGAACGGCCACCAGCTCTTCTACCGCCGCATCCTCCCCAGAGGCCTCCGAGTCCAAGTCCAACACATCAGCCACCTCCGCGCTGGCCCCGTCACCAGATGTTACACCTACAAAGTACATTTAAGAAAGTTAGAATACACCACTCACTACTATATAATATTTGGTGTAGGAGAAATGTTAAAAAAACAGAATACAATGTAATAATTTGTGACTGTCTACTCCATAGTAAAAATGTCCCATTTTCCAGGGAAGGCTGTTGTCTTGCTGCACTTTTATGCACAACTGATGAATGCTTGCTTTTGATTTTTAACACGCACCACTTTTTCTCCTAACAGACAGAAGCTTGACTCCTGAGTCCTAAGAACACGACCAGGATCAAGTTCAAAGTAGGTGAGAGTTCGGCTCGACCACAAGAAATGTGTCCAATTAATCGTCAGCACTAACCACTTTTCCGTTTACAGTTAAATAGTTTTATGACAAAGTAGATTTCAATAAATGTGTTTACTTTTAATAAAGCTTTTACACTTAAATAGACTCTGTGGTTTTTGTTCCTCTAGACTAGAGTGGATGAGCTAAAGGTTTTGGAATTTTTGCAAGCATGAGTGCCTCTGACACTTCTTGACTGTGCTGTGACTCCGTACTACTCTCTTGTCCTGCGTACGATAATCTAGAGATCATTGGGGATCTATAATCGGTGACTTCGGGAGCTGAATGACTCTGCCACACTATCTAGTCAGTAAGGAGACAGTGCATAGAGGTATTGCTGAATATAATGGGAGTCCAATGGAATTGCCAAATGTCCAATCTTAGTTAGCTACACAGACAGACTAATAAGAATAGTCTAGTAATACCACAGGGAGTCATATTCGAGGCAGGATAAGAATTTATATCCAGTCTACAAGAAGATCAAAGACGATTTAGAAAAAATCGAATGAGGAACGCTAGGAAAAAATAGGTACTGTTTAGTAAAATGTAAACTTACTGGGGCCAGCAAAGGAGCCCTCGCCTGCCCGATCCTGGCCTGCATCCTCAGCACCCTCCTCCTGTGTCCTCTTGCCCTTGGGGGGAGCTGATGTACAACATGAAAGAAAGAAAAACCATAAAACATGGATGAGATTTTTCAACCAAATCAAACATTTCAAAAGAACAATAACAACATATTTTGGAAAAATAGCAAATAGATAGACAACTATTCCACGGGATCTATCTCATGTGGTATACTACGTTATTCGTATTGCCTGATTTGCGGAACGTTGACTTAGAAAGTTCCTATGTAACTCAATAAACAGACTACTAAAGAGGTTTGCCTAGGCCTGGCACTGCAGGCAGTAGTGCGCAACACGTGACAGACAAAGTCCATCCTGCTTGCAGATCAGTGAATACTCAAACTATCAATCCACCCGCCACCACCGCCACTATTTCTTCTGATAGCCATGTGACTGTCTAAAGGAAGGACACTGGACTTCAGTCTGTTGGGGCTGATTTATAAGTCCCTTGCGGAAGTTGCGGCTGATTTTCCTCCATTGTTGCGTGCCTTTTCTGACGCAGCGGCAGAACAAAAGACTCGCCATGGTGTTGGTGCGGCGTATATATTAAAAAAAAAAACACATATGGGCATATGGGCGATGCATCACGTTGTAAAGCCCTGCGCCATCAGGGGGCGTTCCGGCGCAAGGGAGGGCGTACCTGCGCAGGAACGAATCCTAAAAGTGGCTGAGGGAAATCTACAAGATGTCAATCAGTCATTTTTATGACAATGATGCATGACTCAAACCCTGCGCGCTTGAAGCCGACGTACGGCTTGATGCAGCATTGGGGAGATAGGGTACCCCAGAGCATTGCTGGAGCTGCGCCATCGTTGGCACGCAACTCCAGCAATGCGCTGCCTTTACGGCACAGATGCGTAAGGCTTCTGTGACGTTTTGGGCCAATGGGTGGTGGTGGCATGGCACACAATTACTGCCGCATCCCTGCTACTTTGCAGGGATGCGCCGGTAATTGAAAATATGACCCTTACTGTCTAGCATTACGCAGTTCTTTTCTTTACAGTACACTGATACATAATTTCTCAGGCCAATGAAATGCTTCTGAACACAACATACAAAACAAAGAAGCATAGTAGCAAGCAAGGCTACTGAGAAGGAGAGCAGTGCACCTGAAAATGAAATGCATAGAAGATTTTGAAATATAATTTACCTCAATGTAATCGGCAGCATTATTGCTCTTGGTAAAGAACAAAGATTTGCAAATAACAGAGCAGGATAAAACAGAGTAGTAAATGTACTACTACTACTACTCACCAAGCCCGGGGACCTCTACGCCGAGCGCGTCCAGCAAGTCCCGCTCCCGGTCCATGACATCGGTCCAGCGGTGGGTGGCCTGGTTATATGTGCGCCGGACCCCAGAGATCTTGTACATGGCCCGGCACACCTTCTCCCACCGCTGGCGGCGCTCCCGGATGCCATAGCCGGTCGCGATCTTGCCGCCTCCCAGGATCGTCTTGGGGAGGCGGCGCTGGACATGGAAGATCAGTGCCGCCACTTCCTCCGCGCTGAAGATCTCCCTCGGGACCACTTGCTCCCCCCTTAAACGCCCGCACGGGAGCCGGGCACGGGGTGCGGGACCCTTCCCCTTCTCAGGGTGCTTCCCGGCTCCCTTTACCATGGTCTGGGCAGAAATAAACTTAAATGATAAAGAAGAAATAGAATAGTGAAGAAGAAAAGAAAAGAGTTTAAAAAAGTAGTTTAAAAGTAACTAAAAGCTGCAGAAAACACAAAAATATAGAGCTAGAAAAATAGAGGGTTAGATAATAAGTAAAATTAGATCAAAAAAACTTCAAACAAGCAAAGGATGGCCGGGATTTGAGAGAGGATAGAGAAAGCATGCCCAGAACCATAGCAATGAATGAGAAACAAGATGGCCGCGCCCGTTCACGACCGCGTGGGTAAGTTCGCGCGAGATTTTCCTTGCGAGTACGCGCGAACTTGTACTCGCGAGCAGCACACTTTGCGAGATTACACATAGCGGGCGGAAACGGAATTACGTCACGCCAACAAGATGGCCGCGCCCGTGTACGACCGATAGGGTAACTTGGCAAACGAATAGCTAGAAGCGCCTCGCGAACACGCGCAAGATCACGCGAATATACACGTCGCAACAAAAACAATTTTGTATTCGCACGTATTCGCGGCTTCCGAAATCGATCTCGCACGGATTCGCGCCCCAAATAACGCGCGAAATTGCAAAAAAAACGATTTTAGCTAAAATGAAAGCAATGAGCAGGTGCAAAAGTTCAAACTTAACATTAGTAACATTCAAGGTAGTGCTTCCTGATGGGCCCCTCCAGAGTTTGCAACAATTCTATGACCCTGCTATGACCCAAACAGCAGGCTCATAGAATAGCACCATAAAGGTCCTGTAAAAAAAAAATTTCACTGCAACAAAAAGCAAATTACAGATAAGGAAGGAAGCAGGTGCCAGCCAGACTGGAACTTTCAAAATTACTGACACATTAATGAAACACAAATTAATTGATGGCAGTTGAAGAAGGGCAGGTGTGCTAGCTTTTTTCAACCACCATAATCTACAGTAATAAATAAACCTAATAGGTGCCTGTGAGGATGTACTAGAGGGTGGCATGGGTGTCCCAGAGGGTGGCAGTGGTGAAACAGAGGGTGCTGTGAACCTGTGATGATAAACCAGACGTAGAAACAACATAGTCACGGCCGTTGCAAGCCGAAAAGTAAGTTCGCAATTGCGAACTTGTCCCAAAATCGGCGCGAACACGCGCCAACACAAAAAACGGAAAAATCCGCAAGTCCGCTAGAGTTCGCGGATCTTCGCGGATTGCGAATCCGTAAATACGCAAGTTCGCGGATTGCCAATCCGCAAAATCCGCCCATGCTTAGTTACTTCTTTGCACTCCTACATGTCCCAAGGGATCATTAAAATGGCTTGCGAGGTAGTTGATCCATGACTCTTCCGCAATGTGAGATCCTATGTCCTTATGTTGTGGACGTAGGATCTTGTTCACTGTTGGTGCTTTTGGTATCGTGTAATACTTTTGCCCATGCCTCATTTTCTGCATCTTTTTTTATTTTCCATTTTGTATGGTTGAGCATAGCCCTTTGGTTCTTCAATGTAGCTTGTGTGTGTTTTGGGGCGCTGATCTCAGCTTCCGTAGGGTCAGGTTTACAACCCTTTTTTGTGACCTTAGTTGTATTCTTGGACTGTTTTTTAGGCTGGTTTTACTGCTCTCTTTGTTGAAGTTGCTTGTAGGGGCGGTCTTGGTTGCCAGTTCTTTTAGCAAAGATTCTGTGTATTGCTCCCAATGTGAGATATGCCCAGCTACGTTTGTTTTTTGTGTGTTGTATATTTGAAGGGAAGTGTCGGCCAGGGTGGTTGAGTTGGTTGACGTATATTTAATTCTTTTTTGATTAATGGAGTAAATCTCCCCCAGCGTTTTGTCTGGCCTGATTGATGTTGGCGTCTTTGATGTCATGTGGCATTCCTGGGGGCGATGGTCGCTTTTGCCCTTGTCCCCCATTCTGAACCCCTGGATGAGTGGAAATAGGGCCAGGCTGGAGAAGGTATAGTCCAAGATGGAGCTAGCTGTTTGTGAGTAAAATGTTTCAGGAGGGGAATCAGTCGTAAATCTTCCGTTTAGTGCCCGAAGATTTTGATGTTCTAGATCTTGGAGTAGGGCATTGTTTTGACGCTTTCGCCTGTTTAGAGGGGAGCTTTGTGCTGGTATACTGTAGATTGTGTTTATAGCCAGAGCCTCCTCATCTGATGATGAGCCAAGTAAGTTTTGGTTGAAGTCCCCTGTCAAGATGAGAAATGGATTTTCTATTTGAGTGATGTACTCCGCCAGTTGATTCGAGATTTTGTTCGAATCCTCAGCTCTGTTTTTAGGATGAACGTATGCGTTGACAATGCATAACTCTTCTTCTTTGTTGCCAAGCTGTAATTTTATCTTTACTGTTAGGGTTGAGGATGTGGATGAGTCCATAAGGACAGCCGAGGGTATTGTTGTGGTGGATACGTATGTTGCCAAGCCTCCTGACTGATGTCCAAATCTGTTAATTCTAACTGCTGCTGTAGAGTAGCAAGTGAAGCCCGAGATGTGCTTTGTGCTTGTAAGCCAGGTTTCTTGCAACATTATTATATCCAATTGAGAGATGTACTTTAGAAAGTCCGGGTCGTCCATTTTTGAGGTTAGGCCATTTATATTCCAAGAGCAAATGCCTATGGATTGTGCCCCTCCTCTTTTGTCTTCCTAGTTTGTAGATGGCGTCAAGCCTCTTCGGGATGTATGAAGACAGAGTTTCTCTTATTGATGCACGATTTTGGTGTGATGCTCCCCTTGCGCTGGCTTCTGCCCGTTCCTGGTGCTGCGTGTGTTCATGTTTAGCGGGCTATCTCGCAGGGGCTTGATAGTGGTGAAGGTGCGGGTCTGATTGTTCTTTGAGGCTAAATTTCACCTGCCCGTTGTGGGCGCTGGCTCAGGGCCTGTAGTCACCGTCTTTCTGTCTATTGGTCGCTGCCAGGGGCTGTTGACCCTTGTGTTGGGTGAGCTCCCCAAGGCACCCTTGAGAACACTAAAGGTGTATGCCTGTTGAATCACTGATTCAGGGCTGGTTCTCCTCAGAAGAGGCGAGGGATAAGCTGGTCTTTGATGAGGGACCAGATTAATTCCCCAGGTCTTGAAGTGCTCTGCTTCCGCTGTGATTAAATCTGCGATGTTGCTAGAGGACCACATTGTCCTCTTCGCCTCCTGGCTGTTTGGATTTAAGGCGGGCAGAAATTCGACGGAGATTAAGTCCTTGCAGCTTATCCCCCCAGGTTTGGGATGGATTCCATTAGTTTGAGAATATTGCCTCGGTTCAGGAAGTCCTGCCGGCCTTGTGATGTGTATTCCGGGTAGAAGACAAGAATCTCGGTTGATTGTTGTTTGGCTCCTTCCACGTGCTGTTTTATAGTTGTGTGAAGTGCTTGAGCTGCTGAGCCGCAACCAGACTGAGGTTCGTAGGTTGCAAAGTGTTTGCCGTCACCTGACGTAATGGAGGTGTGTGTTTTTGCTTTAGTTGATATTGGTTGCTTTGGTGCTGTTTGCGTCACGAATGGCCATTTTGCCTGTGAGTGCTCTGTTTGGCTGAGAGCAGAGTGGGTAGTCGTGGTGAAGGTGGTTCTGGTTTGTTTCTCATGTTTTTGGCTTGGCATGGAGCCTAGATTGCTTTCTCTGGCCCCCTCCTTGGGGATAGGCAGAGGTGATCTCTTGCTTACGGCTGCTATTTGTGTGTCCTGGTTGGTAGACTCATCAAGCGTATCCCCTTGGTGAGGAAGCTTCCTATTTGACGGTGTTAGGTCTGCCGCTTGTCGGTCGGGGACCAGCTCTTGGTCTTTTGAGGTCCAGATGGGCTGTGTGAGCTAGTTGATCTTTGTTGCCGCTGTACTAAGTGCGTCTGTATAGCCGGTTTGGTTTTCGGCCGTACGAAATATGGGCCCTTGTCCTTCTTGATTCAGCAGGCTGCTGCTTAGAATTTGCTGCTGGGTTGTACAGATGGGCACGTCGATTTCCCCTTCTGTGAGATGGACATTGCTTGGGGGGACCGGGCGTTTTTCGTTTGTGCCAAAGAAGATGGGAAAGAATTTTGTTGTTGTGGCTGTGTGAGATTTTTGCTTGCGCCCTTTACTTTTTTGTTGACCCGTTGTTTGGCGTTGAGTATTTTCAGAGACTCCAGTCCCGTCTGAGTTACCTCCTCATTTGCGGGGGCATGCTGGGCGATTGAGTTTGTACCGGGTGTTTTGCTCCTGGTGTCTCCTTCTTCGGGCTTAGTGGGGCCCGTTTCAATGATTACGTTGGGTCAGTTAGCATTAGAGGCAATGTGGCTAGTTTGTCTACTGCCTGGCTACAGTTGCAACTTAGATAGGTGTTTGTTTGTGCTCTCAATATCAAATTTTTTAGGTTGCCCAGCTTGTCGTCGATTCCGGCTCTGAAGACTGCCAGGGCGTTAAGGAGGTTGAGTTGTAGCTCCATTTTGTCTGATTGATATTGCCGGGCATCTACTGCTAGCTGGATTGTGTTTAGCAGTGAGAGCCAAGTTCCGTTGTTGTGGTCTTTTCCCCGCTCTTTCTCGTTGGGGAGATGGACGGAGTTGTTGGTATTGTTGGCTGCCGAAGGTGAATTTAGGGAGTGGGGATCTTTAAGATCTGGTGTGTAGGTTGCTAGCATGTCTGCCCGTTCCTGTGTATTGAGGTAGGACTCTGTTGTCCTGCCGTCGGCTTTCTGGCTTGAGTTATGAGGACTAGAAGCCGCCCTACCCGAAGGGCTTAATGGTAAGCCATAGTTTCCCAGGTCTGTGAGTGGTGGGGCACCTGCGCCTGCTGCTGTGAGGTGAGACTTAATCTGTTTGCTGTGACTGTGGCTCGTGGGTTGTGTACCCTGCGCCGGGCTGGAGTATGTTTCCTTGGGGATAACCGGTATTGGTATCTGTGTTGATGTTGTTATCTGTAGGCCGGCCCCGGGATCCCCTTTGCTTGATCGGCTTGGACAGCTGTCCAGTTTGTCTGATTTTTCGGCTGCATGTAAAGCTGAAGTAGATTTTGAGTTGGCTCTGGACTCTACCGGTGGGGGTCGCAGCCGGTTGGGCGTGTAGCCCAACCGGCTGAGTAGGTAGATGATGGTTGCTGTTTGGTGGTTGAATCGAGGGGCTTTCCTCTAGCAATGGAGGTCTCCAGGATCTCAGATGATGCGCTTGTACTTGTATTCCTGTGCTCTGAGATGCCGCCTTGGTGAAGATCGTCCGTGGGGTTTTCTAGGGCCAAGATGCTTGTGATCATTTCACAGGATGGTGGTGGTGAGCATGTTGGCCTTAGCGGTGAAGGGATCAGTGGGGTTTGCAGCCCGTGTAGGTGTTTGTTGCTCGAGAATATTGCTGAGCCCACGTAATCAAACTTAGTGTATATTTTGGGTTGATGAAGCTTTTTTGCGATTTGTGGTTCGCTTGCTGGTGTCTCTTGGAGCAAGACCGTTAGTGGACCCTGTGTTGTTTTGGAACTAATCAGCCCCGATGCCTGCTCTATTAAGGGGAAGTTCGGCTCCATGCCTATGGGTGAGTTTGGATTTGTTTTGTCCTTTTCCTTATTTCCCTTCCCGTTTCCCGTTTTTACCTTAGTTTTTTGCTTTGGCTTTGATTCCGGGGACCCCCTGGCCTTTCCCGACCTCATGCCGTTAGTAGGCCCCCATTGGATGGCTCGGAGCTTCTTCTGCGTGTAGAGTATTTTTTCAGCCGCTCTTCCGCTGCTCCCATGTGCCTTCCCTATGCCTTGAGTCTCCGAGTCTCCGGATCCCCGCCCTGCAGTTTCCGGCACTAACTGCGGCGAGGGCAATGGTTGGTTAGGTGGATGAAAAGGGGTGGAGGAGGTGGAGGGGGGGTCATAGGGGGTGGCTGGCTGCAAGCGGAGCACGCAGGGGGGCCGCTGGTCAGTCAGACCTAGTCGGACTGCCTGTCGGTCAACCCCCCGGGCTCTTACTTCGCAGATGCCTCTATCGGCAGCCGCGCTCGCGTCGACCCCCCCAGTACCTTGAGCTTTTATGCCATGCGCATTGGTGAGTTGCCTGAACTCGCAACCTCACTTTCGTCCTCCTTACTGCTGGGCGGGTAAGATAGGGTAGGCGTGCGGTGCAGAGCGTTGTCGGCGGTGGCTGAGACCCCGGGCCACAGGTCACAGAGAGGGAAACCCGATGTTTCAGGGGCGGGCTCCCAGCTTCACCTTCACCTCGCCGCCGTGTTGCTGTGTTGCTTCACCCCCGCACAACACAACACCACACTCGGCCGCTCGCCTGCTCGCCCACTCGCCTGCTCCTCGCCTGCTCCTCCTCCTGCATGCTCCTCCTCCAGCAAGCACCATCTTGGGAGATGCGTCACTTGCAAAGCCCTGCGTCACATTATACCTGTGTCAGGTATAATTAGGCTGTGGGGTTTTAGGTTTAAACCTATAATAACTGATAAAACCCCACTGAAAGATAAATAGCCCTCACCGGTGAAAACATATAAACACTGAAAAAACACCTGCACAACCACAAACTAAATGCCATTCAAAGAAAGGAAAAAGAGAGTGAAAGAGTCATTATTTTCTTCCTGAAGGTGTCAATACAATGTAACTTTGTTATACAAGCTAGCAGTAAGGAAGACTGGCTAACATTATTCTGCTTGAGTTTTGTTCTTTAGGGATGCCACTAAAATATTGTTTCTTCTTCCTTTTACTTTTTTCAGTATTGAGCCCTTTGGTCTAAAGATGCAGGGTTTAGTTTCATGTTTCAGGTCTAGTTTAATTATTTTATAAACTGTAGAGAATCAGAAAATATCAAACTCATATTTGATATTTTGGCTGCATTTGATTCTTTTACTGATAGGTAAAATGACTGGTTTCATAAAAATCTTTCCTAATATGTGTCATCACATTTACCCACTGAGAATGGGTAAAAGCCCTTAATACATCAGACTATAGTTTCTAGTGGGTCAATATTGATAGTAGGTGAATTGCCAACACCCCAGGCTTTAAACATTCAATGCAAGGTATAGTGACAAGTATATATATCACCAAGCATCTGGGATAGTGGTGAAAACATGACACCAGACTTTTGGAAAGCATTGAACTCAGTGTCACTTGTAATGCTCTGCAAAAAAGGTTCTTTCCAAGTCCAACAAAGATTGGAGTGATATTATTTGTATTTGCAGTGATTCAGCTACGTATATAAAAAAGTTGTGTGATGACCTGTCAAAATTGATACCCGGGCTGAAGTGTTTCCCTGTAGGAGATCCTTGCCACTTGTTAGATGGTATGCTGAAAGCATCTTTACCATCTTCAGAGTTAATGAGGGATGCTATTGACTTTTTAGTCCATTCTGGTGCACTGTTTTCTTATGCACAGGAACTAAAACGCAAATATTTTTCATTTCGTGCTTTATGTGGCATCAAAGAAAGAGTCATCCCAACTGTGTCCCTTAGCTGATGGTTCTCAGCCCATGAAGCTATGAATGCTGAGAGGGCATTTTCACAGAAGATTACATGGGAAGGAAAGAGCAAGCGCACATGACCCAAAGACTCATTGAAGAAGTATTGTATGGTGTACTACAATAAGATTAATTTGCAAAAATCTATTTGGACCTCATATACACTATAAGTACACTGTCTATATACCATGTTCTTTCAGTGCAGAAAGCAAGCAATAATAAACGCAACAAGTTCCGGAAAACACTTTTTCTGTTTTTAATGGTGCGAAAATGTGTAACCACTGATAACAACTGTTTTTTAAGATATTTAAAACACTGAAAAAAAAACACCAGAATTTACCAAAAATAGAAACTGAAGACAGGAAAGCCTAGGTATAATGTTTGCAGGGTGGGCCTTCCCATGCAGGAAAGCCTCGTAAAAGTGAAGCAGTGAAAGCTACAAGATTTCACTGCCCCACTTCTAGGATGCCACTGCGTCAAAATCCTACGCCTGCTTGGAGTAGGCATAAGGAGTGACACAGTGTATCTGGAATCAACCTCCCCATGCATTGCTGGAGTTGTGTCGTGCTTGCAACAGGACTCCAGCAATCTTTGACTTTTGCACCAACAGATGCATCAGAATTTCTGACGCATCTATCAATCCTTACGCCATGGTGGTGCAAGGGTTTCGCGGGGAGGTTCATGGAAACTGACTCATCTACACAGATGCTTCAGTTTCTTGTAAATCTGC
Source organism: Lissotriton helveticus (assembly GCF_964261635.1). Lineage (NCBI taxonomy): Eukaryota > Metazoa > Chordata > Amphibia > Caudata > Salamandridae > Lissotriton > Lissotriton helveticus. The sequence goes on along the minus strand of NC_136070.1, from coordinate 397,167,818 downwards.
CCCTTGGTATTTAGCTATGTGTGAAATTGACATTTTTAAATGTAGCCTCACATTTTTATGATATGTGCTTGATAATAAAATGTACAGACTTATAAATGTTGAAAGGCTATACCCAGTACAGAACTGTACAACACATGCATAAAACAGAATGGTCTTTGCATATTTATTAAAGACAATAAGAGCATGTGATGTCAATACTAACCAGCAATGAAGAAAGTAACAAAGTTGTCCAGCATTATTTCCTCATCACATTTCTCTTCCAATGCTACAAATAGAAAACATGTTTGTTAAATTATTAATGGCACTGAAGGCTCCATAAAGCATCAATCATGCTAATCCTATTAAATTAAAATCAAAATAAATCTTTCAGTTTGGTATGATTTTCACTCTTACTTCAGCTCTAATACTTTTCAAACGTTTTGTTAATGATGTCCCATTTTGCTTCAGTAAAGGTCAACTAATAGTGTTGTGACTGGTTACTATTTTGTTGCATACAAAGAAAGTAGACTCTCACATAGGCCGCGCAATAACAGAAGCCGACACAGACACAGATTGTTATCAGCATGCGCACTGCCAACGCGCAGGCGTAAATTGTTTATATTAGTCCTGCTGGGAACAAACCAAAATCAGATTGGGAACAAACCAAAATCAGATTGTCCAGAAAGTGACCACAGATCACTCTTTCTCAAAGCAAACCAACATTCCTCCAAGATTTGATACAAAAACAAACACATAGGAATAGCAAAACCCAACCTAAACTTACATTATTGGCACTCAGGAATCACTCATTTCGGTTCTTACAACTGGCTTTCTAGTTGGGCATAGCTGTCATGTAGTCTTGCAATGTCTGAACATAATCCTTGTAACACTGAAAAGGCTGGTAGTGAGGTCTGAGGGAATAGTGATGCTAATCCTCCATGGACCTGAGGGCACAGCTGAGAGACAGTGAGGAAGGATGATGTCTCATGGAGCTCCGAAGAGAAACTGTCGGAGACAGTCCTATCAATGATTGGTCCAGGTATCACTAGCCATTGCAGGTTGTTACAAGGAGTACTGTCCAAACTACCTTGCACAACACTGTTTTCAGTGGTGTGCTCTGAAATTCTCTTAAAATGGAAGACATTACTAGGGATGCTGATATCCCCTCTCACAGCAGTGTCCATCAGTCCTTTGATTCTGGTTACGTCCAGAGAAGCCATGACATGTACTCAGCCCAGTGCAACTGTTGCTTCTGCACTGGGCATCGAGCTTTGGGGGGTGCTGTGTTTTCAAATAGTTTATGGTTTTAACCCGTTCCGTGCTCCCGTTGGCCAACAGCTGATGGAGCACTCCCTCTCTGGTGCTGCGAACGTCCGTTGGCCGACGCAGCCCAGTCTACCCTTTAGAACGCCCGCACCACTGTGGAATTGCTGCCACGGTAAATGGGTTAACAGTGCCTGCTGCAGAGTTTCTTGTGTGCCCAGCAATATTTAGGCAACAATAAAAACACCAAGATAACTCTGGTGATCAATTTACTAGCTGGAGAAAGATCAGAGTGTTGTCTAGTGGGAGTTTTGGCTTATAATAAAGTAGTGCAGATAATTGTTATTTGCATTTCATAAGTTACAATCCCGATATAGCACAGTGAGCTAGAACTGTCATCAGAGAGCTGCATGCAACCTGCAAAGTAGATGTTAGAAGGTTATGTTTTTCCACAGCCTGATTATCCTATAAAAGAGTTTTTTTGGGTAGAAATAAATTCTTATTAAGCCAACACCATCAGCTGCTGTGTTTTAAAATCAGAGTTCATGCTTCTCAGTTTCAAGCACTATTAACAGATGGGGGCTAATTACGATGATGGGTGTGGTTCCGACTGCAGTATTTGGTTGCGACCGCCCACAGGGTTGTTGGTTGCGACCGCCCACAGGGTTGTTGCAAACATCCATTTTGCAATGGAAACTTGTGCGGCGGGCAGAAGAGGCACGCAGCACAAGCTTCCATTGAAAAAATTATTTTATTTTTTTAAACACTCCTGCACCATGTGGCAGGCCCCATTGTGAAGGGATGTTTGGGGGACACAATAGGTTGCCCCCTCCCCTGGCCACGATGCGGAGAAGCAGAGGGGAAGGGGCCCTGTCGTTTTCCAACAGCCTTTCCATGTCGGAAAGGCCAACATAGAATGGCTGTCGGAAACTGACATGATAATCCCGATGTCTGAGCCGCCGTCATTGAGGGATTATGAGGTGTTTCTAGCAGACCGATGGGCTCCTTGAGCAGCTCGCTGGAAAGGGGTGTACGGTCCCTCCACAGGCTGAATCTGACCGCACACATTGTATTGCGTCGGTCGGACCACAACAGCAGATGGCAGTTGGACCGCAACTGATGAGATGTCGGTTGGGGTCGTCCAACCTCCATCATAATCGGCCCCTTTATGCCTACCAGTAAGGTTGACCTGTATCTCCTACACCTTGTAATCCTCAATGTCTTGTTTAACATTTCCTATACATTGATTGTCTTGTGTATGATTCATTATCTCAGTGTAATATGTGTGTGATGTAAAGTGTTCTGACACCCTACATTGGTATAGGTAACACTATAAAACAACTGAAATACATATGAGAGAGGGGCTATGGAGAGATGAACGGCACTGTTGGAGGGTGGTAGTGAGTGAATCCATGGAGAAGGAGGCCATTGGGAGCACCAACAAGGATTGTCACAGCGAGCACCACCAGAGCTAAAGCTGGCTATGACTCAGGAACTGGTGTGAGGGGTGTTTTGATAATCCATTAGGAACTTGTAGAAGGCCAATTTTAGGTGGTCATTGTCTAGTTCCACAAAGAGAAGAACCTTGAGGAATGTTCTCATAAATCTCTCCTTTGGCTTGGGATATTCGAAGTTTAGAGATTGGGAGTAGTCTGCTAGCTTGCGCTCCTGGAATAAAGGGCCATTGTGGTTCTTTGTGTTACAGATTGCAGCAGTATCCACTTGGCTTATCAATCTTTTCCTCATGAGACTTCATAGCTATGGCATGAGCCTCTGCTTTGGCTCAACTGGATCATTTTAATCACTTTGGTAGATAGTGATGATTCAAATATGTGCAGCTCTCACATTAGCAAGTTCATGTGCAGTCGACCAAGAGCAAGCAGGTGGCTAAGGCATTCGCCATCTTCAATTTTTCTTTCCTTAGGCCTGAGAAGTGACAGCCTTGTATTTCTTGGGAATGTAATCCTCCATTTATACTGGTGAAACTGCCCATGCTTGTAAGCCCATGCCGGTAGGCATAGACAGCATCAATAGACTCACGTAATCCTTGTTTTGCTAGCCTTAAATAAAACGTTCATAGTCAGGGTTTGCTTTGGTACTGAATTGTTGTTTTAACACAGTTACTGCTGCCGTATAATTATCATCATCTCCATTGTCAACAAGGGTAAGAGGCATTAGGTGTACCTCTTCACCCAGTAAATGCAATAGAATAGACCTTTACGTTGCTGTGCCAGTCTCTTTTGTCACAGCAAGATCATTTTCAAATCGTGTGATCCACACTTGCTGTCCAGCCACCACTGATGATGGGGTTGTAACATACTGAAGGGTTGGATGTCAATTACGGCACTGTGCAACATGGTGGATGTGGTGACACAGATCTCTGGTAGCTGTTCCTGCTTCGGTAGCATGGCCCAAAATACACTCATGCTGCAATGGTGGGGCGAAAGGTTGACCAGTGTATTTACCTTATTACTAACAGAAACTAGTTTATCCCCCTTTTGTACTTATTTATTTCAGATCACCCTTTTGTAGGGACGTCCTTCTCCCAGGCTAGGACATGGGTATTGAGTGGCAGAATGAAGCTTTGTAGCAGCTAACAGCAGTACCCTGTGATGCATTAGTGGGAGAAGTAAGCTGTTACTTGTTAGAGGCATTCAGCAACGGGCATCTATTGACAGAGTGATGGTTTTGTGCACTGCCGGTGTGGGAATAATGCACCGGTTATTCTGACTATGTAGCAAATAGCCTGTGGTGATGAGCAGAACTGCTAGGGGTACCAGGAGTGGCATCTCCCCAGCATGAGCGTATGTGTAACTCCTTCAGCTGTGGTAGTGTGAATGGTGGAAGCAATAATGAGTGAAACTATTGAGCGTTGAAGGCTCTCCAGGGCTACCTACATGGACAGTAGCATAATTACAAGTAGTGATTGCTAATGTTATGTTGTGTATAAATTAGGCCCCAGATAGGCCGTGCAATAGCAGTAGCAGATGTGAACTCAGATTGGTATCAGTATACACACTGCCTGCACGCAGGCGTGACTTATTCACTTATAGACCTGTTGTCTTCTGGTTGGGAACACACCAAAATCAGGCCGTCTAGAGGGGGATCCCTGGTCACTCCCACTTGACCCATGCACCAGCTGCCCATTTACCTCTATTTTCAAAGTTACAACAACAATAATTGTTTATAGTTAATTGACCTTGATCACTACAAAAACCAAACACAGGAGGACATTTTAAGATTGCTGCATTGCTGGGTTGGGAGACGTAGGGCTTCCTTTGCCCCAGCCTTATGGTGTCCGCCCGCCATTCCTAGAGCTTGCTCCCCAGCAGCCAGTGCAGTTTCCCCCTGAACCAGTTTCCATCGCAATATTGAGAAAGCTGTGATGGCAGATCCCACATGCCATGTCAGCATGTTGGCCTATGTCATTTCCCAAGCTGAAGCTCGTTGCAGGCTATCTTTGATGTACCTCTACTGGTCCACCACCGGAACAATATGTGGAGTACAAATCCGTCATTCATTCAATAGTTTAAAGATGAGGCGCTTGAACTCGTTACAAATAATTTTCCTCTGAGGGACCTCCTAGTGGCATCTGTGCGAGTTCCATCACAGTTCAGTTACCTCTTTCTTACCTAACCAGGCATTAGTTACCTGCTCGCAAATTGAATGATTCTTTATAATCGCGATGCTTTCCAAATCATTGAATAACTTGTGTCTGATGTAAACGTAAATCCGTATTTGTAAAGCGCGAGCTACTCACCGTTATGGGTCTCAAGAGCCGTGAGCTATTGCCTAGAGTCACACAGTGCTGGGCTGAGCTGCCGGAGCCGCGGATCTAACCATGAACCCTGTGCTCCTGAAGTCAACTGCCCTGGCCGCTGCTCCACACCTCTCCACTACTCTACTCTGATGCATTCAAAACACAATTTAGTAAACAATAGACACGCATTTGCAGCCATGGTGAAATAGACACATACGTTTAATATCGCTGTTTGTTACAGTCATTCATATAAAAAAGAAAGGAAGCTTTGACTATTTAATAATAATATTTGTATATTGCTACCATGTACCGCACTGTGATGGGGGCTACGCAGTAATTAGAGTTAAACCTATTCTATAAAGTCATACAGGACTGGTGTCCCATTTATAATGATTTGGAAATCTTTCAGAATTAACCCTGCAAACTGAAGATCATTACAACAGAAGTTTCGCTTGCCTTCGCTTTTCAGAATCTGTGTTAGAATATCCATCGGTATCTCCTCCCCATTCTCGAGGGCCTTCTTCCTGCGCTCGATGCATTCTTTTCCTGTTTGGCGCAGCAGCCTCACGCTCTCCCGCACATCCTTTACCAGCTGTCGGTTTCCAGGGTACCACTTCAACACGACGTAATAAACAATTGTCCATTTACTTATGAGACACTGGCACAGAGGTAAATTTCACAAAAGAAAGAAACAATATTGTCCGCACAAACCTTTGACAAGGGAATTTCTTGTACGTTCATCCCTTTCAAGACCATGGAGATCGCTCGTGGAAATGGAGTCTGGTCATCCTGAAGTGAGTTTAGTTCCATTCCAAATGCCACCTAAGGATAAAACAGTATAAGTTATTAGGAGGGGAATTTATTTGGGGGCATTGAAAGTTTACTTTCTACTTTTATGATCTTACACTGAGCCAATCTATTATAGCAAAAGTAACTTTTTTAAATTATTAGTTTTAATTTCCTAGGCTATGGAATCTATCCAATATAAACTACTGTATTACTTTGCCTTTACAGATGCTAGTCCAAAAATTAGAAGACATAAATTCAGGCTCAAAATCTGCAGTAACATGCAACATTTCCATAGTAAAACTTTGTATAAAATGACTTCTGCACATTCTTGTGTTTTGCCTATAGCTGCTCACCAGACTGATCTGATCTGTTACCTTCTCTGGTAAATACAGCTCTTTTCAGGTGGGCGTCTGGTTGTCCCCCAAAAAATTAAGAATAACTTGCTTCAGATGGTGATTTGTCAGTGGGTCAGTGTTAGAAATGGGCTTTCTGGTTGACTACGGTATGCACCTAAGCCAGGCAGGATCCACCACTCTAGTCAGGATAAGGGGGATTAAAAGTCTAAAATTCCCCCTGCTCACCCCCTTGGTAGCTTGGCATGAGCAGTCAGGCTTTTCTCAGAGGCAGCAGTGGCAGGCGAGGATCCTTGAGGAGGAAGGGGAATGTAAAAAAATACATGTAAAAACCACTTACCTTATCGCTGCGTCCCATGTCTCAGCTCCGTCTCTCCTTCTCATCGGAACAGGAACCAGGAATCACACTCAGACTCCCCTGACCAATCACAATGCTACAAGGCAGCAATGTGATTGTTAGGCACCCAGGCTTCCCTGACCAATCACAACGGTGTAATGCAGCGCTGTGCTTGGTCAGAGCGCCATCATTCGGCGACCAGAAGAGGGACTGGGGGCACGGGCATGTTGCCAATGCAAAAAAACTTTCCTAGGCAGTGAGATACATATGTATTAAATTAATTTATTTGACATAATGTGGGGGATAACCCAAGCACAGTGCAATTAATGGACAGCTGTTTTAAACATGGTAGTTATTCTTTTATTAGTTTTTTTAAAAGTTTTAAACATCAAAAAGCAATAGTCAAAAACATTTATATATAAGTGCCTATACATCAGTTGAATTGTATTTACCATGAGTAACAGGCGGTAAGCACTTTTGTCAAAAACAGCACAATACAGATATACATAAGAAGACAACAATTATACATTAAATATACTTTTGAAACAATTGATTAAAAAGAAAAGAAAAAAAAAGATGGGGCAGTGGACATATTGTGGCAGATGGTAATTGTTGTTACAGTTCTCTACGCGCGTTTCGGCACGGAGCATGCCTTCTTCAGGAGTGCCACGAAAGTATATCCTGATAGATGGATCAAAGGAGAAATATTTATAGCACCTAATAGGTATAATTGATATGGTACAATCTATATATACATTATTGCACTGAGCTCAAAAAACTAATCAAGTGGTGTGAGTCTGCTCAGGAATGTTGCCAGGTGATACATCGTGAAGAAACCATGCAGTTTGAAGTGGGTAAGTAGATAAGAAGACTGTCACCAAAATACATCAGAGAGGAGTTTGTGAAGAAGACGTTAGGTCACCAAAGTATTGTGCTAGTGTCAAGAAAACCCAAGAATAAGGATTGATGCTTCGCAGTTGCTCAAGGAGCCAAGAAATGTGAAAAACCAGGAGATTGCGTTCATAGGGGAATACAAAGGCACTTACAAACTGAACAAGAGCGTATTGTAGCCAGGAGCTGGTTGGTAAACCATACAAGTGGGTGAGTACGGCTTCAGCAGATGATAACCTGGAGTTAAAGAGGCAATGAACAGGACTGAGGCTAGACACGGGCATGTTGTCCACCCAGGTTGTAATGCAGCCTGGATGGAAAACATGGGAAGAGCGCATGACTGTTTGTCGGCCCCAGAGGACCCGCCAAAGCGTCATGCACACTTCAGTGTGCCTACCACTCGTACCCTGCGCTGCTCTGAGAGCAGAGCAGCCCCACTCGCAAAGCAGCTGGAACAAATAAAATGATTATAACATTCAGTTGTTAACATTTTATTTTTCCATTAGTCACACTGCTTAAAAGCAGTAGGGCGATTCTCCTCCACCTTAGCGGAGGAGCCACCACTGCTCAGAGGCAATGTGTAAAGCATTTGCGCATAAAGTAAAGTAAAGTAAAGTCCACATTTGTAAAGCGCACAATCACCCGTAAGGGTCTCTAGGCGCCGGGGGCCGTCGGGAAGATTAAGCGAGCTATTGCCCAGAGTCACATGGTGCTGGGCTAACCTGCCGCCGGACCCGGGGATCGAACCGTGGTCCCCAGATTCCAGTGTCAGTCGCCCTGGCCGCGGCGCCACACCTCTTCCATATAGTATACAGTGAAAACACTACAAAAGGACACCACACCAGTTTTAGAAAAAAATCCAATATTTATCTGTGTAAAACAAGACCAAAACAACAAAAATAATCCAACATTCAGTAATCCAAAATACCAATAAAGCAAACATAGACTTTAAAAACAATTCCTTAAAGGCAATAGCAACGTCTATTATGGTGTCGTGAGCAATCAAATCCAACAGTTCTGGCCGAGCGCGGCATTGCGGGCCAGCTGCGGTGTCGGAGAACAGTAAATTTGGAGAGGCAAGGAGTCGGACCTTAGGATGAGCTCTGGAGGAGCGGTGTCAGTCCGGGGGCTCGGTGCAGGAGTCATCAGGCCCATGAAGTTACACATGTTGCAGGTCAAACACCTTGAGTTTGAAGTCAGAAGTGCCTGCGTTAGCAGGCGTCGGCGCTGCGGTGTGAAGCGGATCGGTGTGACGTGCGGTGTCCTCAGGTCACGGTGCAGGAAGCGGCTTGGTGAGGGTCATCCAGCTGCGTTGGTGAGACCAGGGCTGTGATGCGAAGCAGGGCTGTACTGGCTGTGGTGCTGACAGGTCATGGTGTCGGCAGCAGCTTCGTCATTGCTGAAGCGGTGTCATCGGTAGACCCAAGGCTGCGGTACGAGGCGGGGCAATAAGATGTGCGGGACTCACTGCTTGTGGTGTGGGCAGTGGCATTGGTTGACGAACTGGAGTCAAAGGTGCTGGCATCGGTTGGCCAAGGCTTTGGTCTGGGACAGGGAGGTGCGACGTGTAACTTATGAGCGGTGCCTACAAACCACGATGCAGGCAGCGGCATCGATGTCAGCTTGGATCAGCGGTGGCGGGGAGACCAGGGCTGCAGTGTGAAGCGGGACGGTGCTCCCTGTTCTCCACAAGCAGTCTCTACAGTCCACGGTATAGGCAGCCACATCGGTGACGGCATTGCTGTGTCGTTGGGGACATCAGGGCAGCGATTTGAAGCAAGGCGGTGCGAAGTGATGCCTACAGGTCATGGTGGAAGTAGTGGCTCAGTGGCAGAATCAGACGGAGTCGTCGGTGAGACCATGGTTGCGGTGTGAAGTGCGGCGGTGTCCTCTGTGGTGCCTTCAGGTCACGGAACCGGCATCAGCGTCGTTGACGGTGTTGGGTTTCCTTTTTCCTCTGTGGCAGATGAAACATCCAGTTCCAGAAGCTGGTACCCAGAAGATGTGAAAGTCTTCGATTTCCCTGAGACTTCCAATAGGAGGCAAGCTCTTGGGAATACTTTGTATGCAGAAAGAACAGTCCAGTCCTTTCCCTGCCCAGGACAGAAGCAGCAACTGCAGATCAACCAAGCAAAGCAACAACAGCAAAGGGGCAGTACTCATCCTTGAAGCTCTTCCATCTCTTCTCCCTGACAGGTTCCTTAGTCCAGCAGTAATCTAAAGTTCTGGGGTCACTATTTATACCATATTTTCCTTTGAAGTTGGCACAATCAAATCTCCTCTGGCATACATAAACCAGTTCAGCCTGGCTCAGGGCAGGTTCGCCACAGGAGGTGAAGACAGCTTTGTGGGACACAGCCACAGTCCATTCAGGTGCAAGCAACAACTCCTCCCACTACTCTAAATGCAGTCAGGTCTAGTCAAATTGGCTATGAGTCACCCAAGAAAGGCAGGAACCACCTCAAACACCCCCTCCCCAAGGGTCTGTCTAGTGTGAATGCACATCCGCTGCCCCTGTCACTCTAAACCCAGACAGGGAATACACAAAGGGCAAAGGCACACAGGATGGTTAAGCAAGAAAATGCCCATTTACTAAAAGATGTATCTTTAAATTCTGAGTTCAGGAAGCCTACACTCCATTTCTCTATCTTGTCACGATGGAAAGTTATGCTTGTAAGATGTCACAAAGCAACTCCCAAGTTATCCTATGGGACAAATTGCCTTGCAATACTGAAAAACGAAGTGTACAGTATTTCACTATCAGGACATGTAATAATCACCAGTACATGGCCTGCATTTCTCCCATGCGGCACACTGCCGCAGTGTTACCTTGGGCCTACCTTAGGGGTGTCTTAAATGTGATAAAAGGGACAGTTATGGCCAGGCAAGTGGGTGTACTTGCCAGGTCGGATTGGCAGTTAAAAACTGTGTGCAGACACTGCAATGGCAGGTCTGAGAACCCTTTGAAAGGCTCCTTGTGTGGGTGGAACAATCAGTGCTGCAGGCCCACTAGTAGCATTTGATTTACAGGCCCTGGGCACACACAGTGCACAGTACTAGGGACTTAATAGTAAATCAAATAAGCCAATCATGGAAACCCAATCATAACAAAATTTACTTGGAGAGCATATGCACTCTATTACTATTTAGCAGTGGTAAAGTGCCCAGACTCCTAAAACCATCAAAAACTAGGTCTGAAATAGGAGGCAAAAGTCTTGGGGTAAACCCACTAAAAAAGCCAAGTTTAACAGTCAGGCTCACTAAATAACTTAAGGTTACAACTTCATATGCCCCACCTTTGTGAGTGTTGTCACAGTGTCTGAGACCCTGACAGATATGGATATCTCCAGGTGGATACACAATAACTGTGCGTGAATATGAGTGACCTATATTTGGGAATCAGTTCATACCTACCCACAATGAATCTAGAAATGTACTCACTACCTCCTACACAGTTCTTTTAATACAATACATCACATGTGCCTAGTGCCTGTAAATTAAAAGCTACTAGTCGGCCTAGCGAAAGTGATCGAACTACATGTCCTCAAGACACATTCAGCCTTCCTAGAGGAACACCAGCTACTCCAAGCCCGTCAAGGGGGTTTTAGAGCCCACCACAGTACCTAGCTGGTAATGTTGTCTGTCCTAGATGAGCTTAGAATCAAGGCTGACAATAAAAAACCGAGCACCCTGATTTTATTAGACCTATCAGCGGCGTTCGACACGGTCAGCCATACCCAACTACTGACCCGTATCACTGATCTGGGCATTTGCGGACAGGCACACCAGTGGCTCTCATCCTTCCTGACTGGCCGGTCCCAGAGGATCCAGTTGGGTGAGCAGGTGTCGGACAGGGTCAACCTCACCTGTGGCATCCCCCAGGGATAAGCACTGTCACCGCTCCTCTTTAACATATATCTACAGCCTCTGGTGGCAGCTCTAGCCCGAATGGACTGTAGAGTTTTCAATTATGCGGATGACACCCAACTCATCCTTCAGATTGATAATTCCGCCCATGCCCAAGACCTGGCACAAAACATCCTCAGATTCACGGTAAACTGGATGATGGCCAACTCCCTAAAATTAAACCCAGACAAATCAGAAGTTCTCGTTATAACCATGAAAAACAATCCCTGGAGCGATCATTTCTGGCCCCAAGAACTAGGTACTTCTCCCGTACCAGCACCTGTTGTTAAAACCTGGGCATTAAGATTGACTTTGAGCTCTCGATGTCCAATCAGGTCACCTTAGTGGTCGGAACATGCATAGGCCTCTTGAGACAACTGCAGAAACTTGCTCCCCTTGTTTCAACTGCCTCACTACAGACAATTGTATCTGCAACAATTGTCTCCAGACTAGACTACGGCAACGCCATATACATCGGCCTTCCTCAGTATCTTATCAATAAACTGCAGGTGGTACTGAATGACGCAGCCAGATTGATTTTTAGGCTACCCCTGTGCTGTGCAAGCTACATTGGCTCCCGATTAAGCAAAGAGAGAAATTCAAGGGCCTCTGTATTGCACATAAAGCAATCTATGGCCAAGCCCCATTATATATCAAAGCACGCCTTGAGAATTATGTTCCGAGCCGCACTCTACAATCCTCCGAGGTCTGCCACCTGGTTCCCCACGATACAACAGTGTGTCCAAAGGAGGTAGAGCTTTCTCCGTTCTACTTCCGCAACTGTGGAACCTACTACCAGATCATCTACGCAAGGAATCTGCCCTCTTACCTTTTAGGAAAGAGCTAAAAACGATCTTGTTTAGGGAGGCCCTGTACTCAGTCTAACCTCCCTGCTTGTGATGTTATGTAACCACCCTAATGTTCCCTGACCCTCTCTCTAAATGCGCTAAGAGACCTGTCGGTGATTATGCGCTATATAAAAATACATTTAACATAACATAACACTCAAGTAGCCCTTTGAACATGTTTCAGGACTGCAACTGCAGGGCCTGTGTGGGCAGTTAACACTACCATGATGACTTGGCATTTAAAACTCCTTGCCAAGCCTTAAATTCCCCTTTTGTTACATTATATCTCACCCCTAAGGTAGGCCCTAGGTATCCAATGGGGCTGGGTGCTGTGTAATTAAAAGGTAGGGCATGTACTTTTAGGTTTTGCATGTCTTGGTTGTGAAAACTACCCAAATCCATTTTTCACTACTGTAAAGCCTACCCCCTCATTGGGAATTCCTTATTACACTTTATAAGCTGAATCCTGGGACCTGTTTTGGGGTATCACCTCTCATCAGCCAGGCTAGCTTGAATCCAGTGGTGCAGCAAGCAAGGAACCCATGTCTGGGCATACCCTTAGCCACTTAAGACGCACATAGCAAAATCATAAAATTAAATGATGGACGAAGTGTTGAAACGTTTCAAACACTCACCTCCAGTAACAGATTTTTGTTTAATCCATTGTTATTTTGCTTGCCACGTCACCCCAGTTTGGACTCAGCCATATGCAAATCAGTCTTCAGCCTGCTCCCCGTACAGTCCAGCCTGAATTGCCAAGCCAGGTCCTCCCTGGACCAGAAACCAGAATCCAAGGACTGGTTTTGTGGTATCACCCCTATCAGCAAGGATAGCTTGAATCCAGTGGCGCAGCAAGCAAGCGACCCACATCTGGGCCTACCCTTAGCCACTTAGGGCACCCATAGCAACTTCACAAAATAAAATGATGGACAAAGTGTTGAAGCTTTTCAAACACTCACCCCTAGTCACAGATTTGGATTTCATCCATCATTATTTTGCTTGGCACGTCGCCCCATTTTGGACCCAGCCATATTCAGTAGAAGCGGGGGTTTGCTACGAGTGGCGGAGTGGATAGAGAGGGCGAGAAGGGCATAAGTGAGGGGGAATATTTAAAAAAAAACGTACCTTCAGCCGGCCATGTCCCGCCTTAATCTCATCTGCTCCTTCCTCTTCTTCAGGCACAGGCTCCCAATCTGCCCTGCAGCAAATACTGAAGCTGCTCTTGCATGAGAGCAGATTCAGGATTGGCCTGAGCACTCTCAATTAGCTCTCCAGGACAGACTGGGAGTCTGTGCTTGCTCTTTCAAACCCCAGCAATGCAGCAGGGGTTGGAGAGAGCTTCACTGCGCATGATGGTTTGGCTGGTCCGAGACGGCTGGCCATACCGTCATGTGCAGTCAAGGAACTACACACACTACTCCCCTCAGTGTTGTCACCCCTCCACCCTGCCCCCAAGAGGACAGGAGAGGAGAAATGTTCTTTTATTTTTCCTTTCCCGCCTTTTTTGGGGGAGAGACGCTCCTCCACCATATCGGAGCTGCTGCCGCTGGCCATATGCAAATCAGTTTTGACCCAGCACCCCATGGGAACAGTCCAGCCTGAACTGCCAAGTCAGGTCCTCTATGGACCGGAATCAAGGATCCTGTGACCGGTTTTGTCATATCTAGCTTAAATCCAATGGTGCAGCAAGCAGGGACCCACATGTGGGCATACTCGTAGCAACTTTGGACGCACATAGCAACATCACAAAATGTGATTTGTTCCGCATTTTGTCCATCATTTGTGTGTCTTTTACTTACACCTGAATAGGCTGTGTCCTGTCCCCAAACAAAGGGGTCCATACCCTCCTAGAGTGAGGCTGGAGCTGGGAGGTAGAACCTCGGTGCACTTTAAAGACCCTCTCTGAAGTCACCTCCACTTAAAAGTCACAACTGGGTATAAATACTGTCTCTGACCTCACAAATTTAAACACTACTGGACCTGTGAAGAACTCTTTTTGGAAAAGGGGGGTGGTGATGGACAGAGTTTCTGAATGATGCAGAATACTCTTACCAAGTCAAGTGTGGGAGGGCATACTCAGACGTGAGTCCCTTGCTCATTGCACCATCAGGATTCAAGCAAGCCGGGCCGAAGAAGGCTGTGATGCCAGAAACCGGTCCCCGGAAGCTTGTTTCCTTCCCAGTATAAGAATTGGCTTGGTAGTTTGGTTTGCCCTGTTCCCATCATGCACTGGGACAGGAACAGACTAATTTGCATATAGCCAGGTTCTGAGCTGGGATGCTGCAGTGAGCTAAAAAACAGTGATGGATTAAAACCATGATCTATTGACTTGGTAAGAGTATTCTGCATCATTCAGAAACTCTGTCCATCACCTTTTCCAAAATCGATTTTATCCACACTATGTGTGGGAGGGCATACTCAGACGTGAGTCCCTTGCTCATTGCACCATCAGGATTCAAGCAACCCGGCCGAAGAAGGCTGTGATGCCAGAAACCGGTCCCCGGAAGCTTGTTTCCTTCCCAGTATAAGAATTGGCTTGGTAGTTTGGTTTGCCCTGTTCCCATCATGCACTGGGACAGGAACAGACTAATTTGCATATAGCCAGGTTCTGAGCTGGGATGGTGCAGTGAGCTAAAAAACAGTGATGGATTAAAACCATGATCTATTGACTTGGTAAGAGTATTCTGCATCATTCAGAAACTCTGTCCATCACCTTTTCCAAAATCGATTTTATCCACACTATGTGTGGGAGGGCATACTCAGACGTGAGTCCCTTGCTCATTGCACCATCAGGATTCAAGCAAGCCGGGCCGAAGAAGGCTGTGATGCCAGAAACCGGTCCCCGGAAGCTTGTTTCCTTCCCAGTATAAGAATTGGCTTGGTAGTTTGGTTTGCCCTGTTCCCATCATGCACTGGGACAGGAACAGACTAATTTGCATATAGCCAGGTTCTGAGCTGGGATGGTGCAGTGAGCTAAAAAACAGTGATGGATTAAAACCATGATCTATTGACTTGGTAAGAGTATTCTGCATCATTCAGAAACTCTGTCCATCACCTTTTCCAAAATCGATTTTATCCACACTATGTGTGGGAGGGCATACTCAGACGTGAGTCCCTTGCTCATTGCACCATCAGGATTCAAGCAAGCCGGGCCGAAGAAGGCTGTGATGCCAGAAACCGGTCCCCGGAAGCTTGTTTCCTTCCCAGTATAAGAATTGGCTTGGTAGTTTGGTTTGTTCTGTTCCCATCATGCACTGGGACAGGAACAGACTAATTTGCATACAGCCAGGTTCTGAGCTGGGATGGTGCAGTGAGCTAAAAACAGTGATGGATTAAAACCATGATCTATTGACTTGGTAAGAGTATTCTGCATCATTCAGAAACTCTGTCCATCACCTTTTCCAAAACCTGTGAAGAACTCTGCCAGGAGGAAGGACTGCTGTGATGCTACAAATGACTGCCACTATGCTGGACTGCTGCTCTGCAAGACCTGCTTTTCTGCTGTCCTGTCCTGCTGCCTGCTACCCTCTGCCTGCTGAGGAAGGACGGGATCATCTTACTTGAGCCCAGAGTGACTCCACAGGCATACTGGCTTGCCTCCTGTTTAAAGACTCAGGGATTTCAAAGTCTTACACCCTGCTCCTGTGCCTGGTCAGTCCATTGGAAGGGGATCCAGGTGCTTGCTCCAGCAGAACCGATGCATCCTCTACTTCAAGAGCAGAATCAACACATTAAAGCTGTTGGGGGAACAAAACCTACACATCGCATTTAACCCCATAGGTGCTTATTGCTTCCAAGCGCTATTTTTTACTTTTATTTTTTAAAATTCATATCATATATACTTGCTGCATTTTGGGCCTTTTGGTTGTGTTTTATTTTTAAAACTATAATCTATTATTCTAAACTGGTGTGGAGTCTTTTTGTGGTGTTTTCACTGTGTTACTGTTTGAAGTGTTGCACAAATACTTTACACGTTGCCTCTTACGTTAAGCTTGTCTGCTCTATGCCAAGCTACCAGAGTGTGAGCACAGGTTACTTTATGGTGTATATCTGACTTCGCAAAGACAACAAGATGATGAACAGAGTGCTGAAACTTTTCAACCACTCACCCTCAGTCACAGATCTGGGTTTAATCCATCATTCTCTTGCTCAGTATGCTACCCCAATTTGGACCCAGCCATATGCATATCAGTCTTGACCCTGTTCCTCATGGGAATAGTCCAGCCCGAACTGCCAGGCCAAGCCATCCCAGGACAGGAAACAAGCACCCTGAGACTGTTTTAGGAGCATCAGCCCCCATCAGTCAGGTTAGTGGCATAGTGAGCCTGTTACCCACGTCTGGGCATACCCAGCGCACTTAGTGCAAGAAAGCAAAAGACACACAGATGATGGACAGTGGTAAAGCGAGCAAGGGACTCATGTCCGAGCATATCCTTGGCCACTTGGGGCGAACATAGCAAACACAACAAGATGATGGGCGGAGTGCAGAATTTTTTCAACCACTCACCCCCAGTCACAGATCTGGCTTTAATCCATTGTTCTTTTGCTCACTATGCCCCCCAGTTTGGACCCAACCATATGCAATTCAGTCTTGACCCTGATCCTCATGGGAACAGTCCATGTCGAACAGCCAGGCCAGGTCCTCCCTGGACTGGAAACAAGCATCCTCGGACCGGTTTCCGGGTATTACCCATAATCAGATAGGCTAGCTTGAATTCAGTGGCACAGCGAGCAAGGGACCCACGTCTGGGCATCCCTTTCAGCACTTCGTTCACCATCTTGTAGTGTTTGCTGTGTATCTTACTTACCCTCACTAGGATAGGGTTCCTGCTTGGGCAAGGTGCATACCTCGGCCAATCTGAAACCCAATTTCTAACAGCGATGATGTAGCTCTACTGACTGTACAGGTCAGTCCACGTAAAGGCTCACCGACGTTCCTTACAGGCAGCCAATACCTTGGAAGAGTTCAGGGAATTCATCTAGCAAGCAGTAAAACTCAGCCGTATGTAAGCTGAAAGCAAAATGAATGATTTGCAGATTTTTGACTGTTTGGCAATTCAGCAGCATACCTCTTCCTCCTTTTCTTAGATATACTTTGGTAGGGGTAGTCCACTCACTGGGCATAATGTCTGCTGCAAACATTCTATCAAGAGCGCGCAAGCTAGAGGTTTGGTCTTTTTGGGATGATCTTGTGTGTTTCCTGGACCATTACACTTATGAATATGCGGGCGTTGATTATGGCAGTCAAAGGAATTCCTCCTACTACTACTTGGGGGTGGATATGGCCTTTGTTTGGAACTGATTGACATCATGAACCAAGTAGATTGCGCCATCCTTCTCATATCATGTCTCAGATCATATCATGTCTATATGATCCTCCTCAGTGTTACTGATGGTAGGCGCATAGAAGTTTACCACTGTCTTTGGATGGTTCTATTATGGCTGGTACTACCTGCATATTATTCAAAGTGGTTCATCTTGAGCACTTCTTACCAGTCGCCCGTCACTCTCCTGTCTGCTGAAATGACCCTATGCAACGTCAGCATGGCTAACTCAGTGTTTTGCTTCCTTCTCCTTAGAACACAGTCACTACTCAGGATATTTGGTGAACCTGTTCACTCTTTATGGGCTGGTGTAGGCCTGCTTCCATGTGTAAAGGCCATCCTTTCCACAGTTCCTTGGAGGGTCTCAAGGTCTAAATGTCTTGCATGGACTTCCCTAGATCCTGCAATGTCTGTTCTCATAGTCTGGCCGATGCGCAGCCCAGTATAAGCTGGACTCTGATTTACTCCATTTCATCTCGCAGGGTGCAGGTGCTGGCTTTCACTTTGAATCCTGTACACTATTTTCACTGGTTTTGTGACCTAATACAGAAAATTGTGTATGCTGAAAAATTTTCTACCATTTCGCTTTCTAGTTTTGGTATGTATGTATCATATTTGCAGCATCTTCCTAAAAAAATATTGAAATGTTGGCCAAAAATATATGATCAGACAAACTCTTGCCTTATTAGGGTGAACTCATGCAGAAAAACATGTGATATTCATTCTTCAGGATACACTACATATTCAAACTGGAACCAAATAGTATATCATTTTACATATGCAGAAGATCTTACCTTTGCAATCACATCAAGCGTTACTCGACTAGTCAAGTCAAGAATTCGAACTTCTCTTTTTCCATCAGCGCTTTCTGCTAGTTTTTCCATCAGAGCCTCAGCCTTCTCATTGAATGTTTCCATCAATCCCATGAGGTAGCTGCAAGTTATGGTTTATTAATATCTCTACATATTAATTGTTTAAAATAAAGAATGTGCAAAAAATGTCCATCAGCCTATATTATCATTGTATTTTTATGTTTGGCAAGATAAACCGTTAGTTGTAATACAGAGCCCTTGCAATCACATAAACCATCAGAGATATCATAAACTAGAATGTAATCATTGATGACATCACTGATGACATCTCATATAACATTATTGAAAACACCACTGATGGCATCATCCATGATACTTCAGTAGATACTAATTTTTCTTTCATTTGACGCTGATAATAATCGTTTTTCTATTGGCATAATCTTTATTATGAGTAAAATTATTTATTATAATGAGATCCTCCTATTTCCTCACTCTGAAGAGATGGAAGAAAATCCTTCCCTTCCTTCCAATGAAGTTAGGAAAAACTGTTATCATACCCCTAGCTTTCTCAAAATAAGATTACTGTAATGCCTGAAATGTAGGCTTGCAAAAGCACCTACTAAACAAACTGCAGACTCTTCAGAATGCAGCAGCCTGGGTGCTTATGAACCTTCCAAAATGTTCAGTTTCTCAAACTGCACTGGCTACCAATCAAAGCAAAAATTAGGTTTAAAGTCCTATGCTGGGCTCACAAAGCCTTACACCAGGTTGGTCCTCTTTTCTTTCAAGAAACCTTTAAGTGGTATTCACCCTCACACAGCCGTTAGTCCAGTACAGCTAGATGAATAAGAACATCTGGAATCAAAACAGCAAACTGGGGAAGAAGAAGCCTCTCCCAAGTTACATCCAAATGGTGGAACTCCAAGCCCGACTATCTTTGAATGCAACCTAAACTCCGAATCTTTAGGAAACTGCTAAAAACCTGGCTTTTCTGCTCAGCAGTCTAAACCTCAACTATTCTGCCTTCATGAGAGATATATTATCTGACACTAGCGCTAAGACACCATTATAGTATTCATGAGCTCTACAAAACTATTAACAAAACATAACAGATGTTTTGAAGCCACTGTTATTATTACTGTATTTTAAATATGGTGGGTCTCTTGATCTGATATATATATATATATATATACACACACACACGCACACTAGTGCAACATATATATGTATATGTGTGTATGTATGTGTATGTATGTATGTATGCAATATTAGTGGTATTACCTACTGGTGGTCGCCAGTAGATAGTTATAGTTAGGACCTAGTTTCCATAGGAAAATCGCAACATTCTATTCCCAATAACTTTGGCGCCGGATGACGAATCTTTGCGAAATGGTCAAAACTTGTCGGGCTCTCCAGTCAGCTCCTATCCTTAAAGGTTCAGACTGATTCAGCAAGCGGGGGCCGAGAAAATTGGGGTGGTCCCAAACCTGTTTTCTTCATGTTAATTCCCATAGGAACCTTTTGACACGGCTACAGCCCGAACTGCTGACCGGAATTACACCAGATTTGGTAAAAAGGTAGCCCTTGGTTCAGAAAGAACTCTTTTTGTTAAATGGTGTAAATCCATTCAGTAGTTGCTGAGAAAATCTAAATTAAAAAAATATCGATATATATATAGGCGCGCATGATCCGTGCTCCCTCCCGATCACGAGCTTCATGCTAATTGGCTGTCAACACTCCAAACCAGGAAGTGTTGGCAGCCATCTTGCGTCTCAGTGAACCGAGGCACAGGAAAACAGAAAAACTAAGGTGCAAAACAAGAAAAGGGGGCAGGGTGGAAACCCCCTAACCCCCTAGGCCTGCTTAGGGGGTCCTACAAGGACTACAATCAACTAACAATTATTCTGGGGTTCAAGGGGTGTGTTTTAAGACCTGGGCACAGTTATATCCCCCACACAAGCATTCAAACAACAACAAATAACTGTGGGTCTAACGGTGAGCTCAAAACATGCTATGTATGGCTGGCTATGTGTCTGCTACTCCTCTTGAGATAGAAGACAGACTGGACAGTTAACCACTGTGAAAAAATGTCCATCAGTTACGCGGTTGTAGGCGCCCAGTACATCATATGGTCTACTCCACAGTAGTATAACCACCACTCTATCACCATAGATCAAAATTGGAGACAAAGAGTGATGGGTGGATGTCTGGTAGATTGAGTTATCGTAACTGTGAGCAGTGCACAAAAATAAGAGTGTAAAAAATGATAAGTGTAAAATTGGATGGTGCATACAATTATTTTTTATTCTGGAGTCATGCACCTCCAAGGCTAAAAATAACGTGCAAGTAAGTCAGGTGGTTCAAACAAATACCTTCTGACTGGGCTATCTGGTCGACATGTTTCTGCGGTTACTGGTCAAGTGTTACCATCCGCTTCCTCAGGACCCATAAACTTAATTGCTACTGCTGAATCAGTGATAAGTGAAAAAAGGACATTCTGTAAACATAAAAGTGTCACCTGTACACTTCCATTATTCTCCTGTGAGTGTCCGTTTTTGATATAGCCAGCGAATCCACATGTAATGAAAAACAAACAATAATAGCACTCACATTAGTTAAGGCTATCCCAAACAGAATTGTTCCAATGATTATGATGCTGCCTCTAGGTCAAAATGACACTAGAGTGTCTCACATTGTCATAATAATCAATGTCTCACCTTAATTTTTAAGGGAAAACGCCTCACCTCACCTGGCAAACAGCTCAGGAAAATGAAGCACCGCTCTGTAGTGCAGAAAAAATATATACAAGGTCAGTGTTAAAAGACAGTGTCAGGCAGTTACAGAAACACCACCTAACGGGTGCCCAGGTAGGCAACCCAGAGGGGGGGCAGTTATCTTATCGTGGTGCCCACATTATGGCATAGTTCGATGTATTCAGCACATAACCCATAAGGTGTATAACGTGCTATCAAAAAGCAGATTGCTCGCGTTTTTGTTGTCGTGGTAAAATATTCAGACAAATATTTATTTACAGAGCTAAAAGCGTTCTAGAGATGTCATGTCGTTAGGAGGTGTCTCTCTCAGCCGATCACCAAGGATCCATTTGTTTAAAGGATAAACAACACCAAGCGTCTTATTGTAATGATAGTCTACAAAAATCAGTGCTGCCAAAATAAATTACTATTAATTAGGCAGCTGGCTGCATGTCTGACCTGGACAGAATAGCGCTGGATTTTGCAAGCGCTCCCACCCATTAGTGCAAGCGGCATCTATCGCGCGCTGCTGATCTAACAAGGAGTTAAACAAAGCCCCTCCTGCTGCCTCACCTCTCCGTCGGTACTTCAGACAGCCGGCCGGGCTGTTTGGGGAGGTGCCGAGGGGGGCGACGTGCACTTCCTTATTGATTCTGTGCCTGCGCGTTAGGTCATGCGCGCAGAGCCCAGAACTACAAATGCTCATGGGTAGTGTAGTTCGGCTAGGTTCCGTCGAGCGCTTCAGTGCGCGAGTACGTTTAGGGACTACAAAGTTGCTGGGAGTTGTAGTCTCAAGGGTGCCTGTCAATCGCGCTTGGTTGCAAATGCCAATATGCAGAGAGATTTCTAGCGTGATGACCAGGTCAAGTGGATTTTAATAACTATGATACGGAGGCTGAGAGCCCTAGTGCGCGAGTCCATTAAGGACTGCACTCGCCTCTGGAGAGCATGGTTACATGAGCGCCCCTCGATCGTGCTTAGTTTATGCTGCTACTGTGCAGTGAGATGTCAATTGTAGCGCAGTGACATGATGAAGTCAATTCTGGCGCGGAGGCTCTTTTATTATACATCCCAGTATATCTGGAGCTTTAAATAGCCAACTACCAGCCATCGTCCTCCTTCTCACGAGGACAAGGGATCAGTATGGAGCAAGGGATCAATATTATGTTCTCCGCATAATCATAAGACAACCATAGAACTAGCTGGACAACATATACCTCTGTGTTAGAAGTAATCACTAAGGTTCATGTCTCAATCGACAGGACTCCTCTCAGGATAGTACCAGATGGCCAGTCAGGTAGACCTCTCAGATTACATGCAATCATTGGATAGTACTTCTACAGTGTCATCCACGGGATGTCTTCGTTGAGCCCGCTTTTATCGCAGTTGAGCTTATACACCCATTTTTGTTCGATTCTGAACAAGTACCTGGATATATCCGTGATGTGATTAGGAATATTGGGTTGTTCTAACACAGTCCACTCAAAGTCCGTGGGTCTGTGCCCCACTTGGATGAAGTGATTGGTCAATCTTGTTGACTGCTTCTTGCACCTTATTGTGCTCTTATGCTCCGAGATCCTTGTTCTGATCTTCCGGGTGGTCATTCCAACATATCTCAGTGCGCAGGGGCAGGTGATAAGATAGATCAGATTACTGCTATTGCAGTTGGTGAACCTCTTCTGCTCCCACGGCCGATTAGTTCCTATATCTACAGAGCTGGTTCTTCTGGTCTGTGGACAAGCCGCGCAATTGCCACAAGGGTGGTGTCCCGTTACTGGTGGCATGTTCCAAACTGTACCCACTTGATGGATTGCCTTAGGCGGAGGTCTGGTGTGAACAAGTCTGTCTCTCAGACTAGTTGCTCTTTTAAAAGCAAATAGTGGTTGTGGAAGGGAATCTTCTCCGGTGTTTAAGATCCTCCAATGTTTTCGGACGATGCGCTGTATGGCGTTGGATCTTGTGCTGAAAGTGTTGACACAAGTGAGCCTATCGTTCTTGGTCTTTGGGACTGGTGGTTCCAATAAGGCTTCCCTATTATTGTTAGCTGCTCTTTTCATTGAGCGCCGGATCAGTTTCTTGGGGTAATTCCGTTCAGCCAGTTTAGATGCCAAGTCGTCAGAGTACTTGATCGTGTCCTCCTTGTTGGTGCAGTTCCGCTGCACTCGCAAAAACTGTCCATATGGGAGATTATCCCGTAGAGATTTAGGGTGACAGCTGGTGTACTGCAGTAGGGAATTGCGAGCCATCGGCTTTCTGTAAAGCTCGGACTTCAGACCCTGTGGTGTGATCGTAATCAACAGGTCCAAGAAAGCCAAGGATTGTCGGCTGCTCTCCAAAGTGAACCGTAGAAAAGGATTCTGCTCATTGAGCCAACTATGAAAATCGTGGAGAGATTGTTCATCGCCACGCCAAATCACCAGGATATCATCGATATACCTCTTCCAAGTGCATATCGATCCCAAAAAGGGGTTCGTATTGATAAGAACAAAGTCTTGTTCAAACTTATGCATATATAAATTCGCCAGGGACGGAGCAAAAACGCTGCCCATGCTCGTCCCAGACGTCTGCAAGTAGAACTGGCCTTCGAACTCAAAAAAATTCTCCTTCATAGCAATCGTTGCCAGATTCATCACTAGTGGAATAGGTGTTATTGACTCCCACGTTAAATCGCCCAACAAAGACTCGATAGCCTCTAGTGTTTCGTTCTGGGGGATGGAGGTATAAAGTGACTCCACGTCGAAGGATACCAGGTGATCAGTCAGGATGTTAAAATCAAGCTCTGGTAGCAGTCTCAGTAGGTCTTTGGTGTCCTGCAAATAGGTTGGCATCAGTTTAACCATAGGCCTCAGGAAGACATCTACGAACGAGGAC
Source organism: Lissotriton helveticus (assembly GCF_964261635.1). NCBI lineage: Eukaryota > Metazoa > Chordata > Amphibia > Caudata > Salamandridae > Lissotriton > Lissotriton helveticus. Next base: position 397,143,932 of record NC_136070.1, on the reverse strand, counting down.
AGGGGTTCTAGTATAGACCCAATGCCCGAAATGATGGGTCTGCCAGGTGGTGGTCTTCTGGCCTTATGAATTTTAGGCAGGACATAGAAGTAAGGAGTCACAGGGTTTTGGGTAGTCAGATAGGCTGCTTCTTTGGTCGTAATCCAGCCTTCCGCCAGTGCCTCTTCCACAAGATGCCCAATAGTCGTTTTCAAACGAGGCGTGGGATCTGCCGTCAGACGCTTGTAGGAACGCGTGTCTCCCAGCTGCTGTAAACACTCCTCCCTGTAGGTAGACATATCTAGAAGGACTGTAGCCCCACCCTTATCAGCTGGTTTGATAATGATGGAACAATCATTAGTCAGATCTTTTAGGGCTTCTTGTTCAGGTTTGGAAATATTCACAAATGGATTGTGAGATTGTTTGAACAGTTCTTGTATGTCGTGCTGTACGGCTTCTTCAAAGGTGACTACCTTTGCCGGAACCATCGCTGTAAGGGGACTGAAAGTGGATGGTTTCTTGAGTCCTGTGTTCTCGAGGAGAGTGTCAGGTGGTTCTGCCTTCGAGAAAAAGAAGTGTAGTCTCACTTTACGGAAGAATTTCGACATCTCAATCTGTGTCAAAAATGGGTCACCTGTGTTTGTACTCACAAAACCCAGGCCTCGATTCAGTACCTTTTCTTTCATTGGTGTTAAATTATGTGAACTGAGATTCACTACGAGGCTGGTCCCGTGCTCTGGCCCGCTTGGTCCTGCGGGATCTGTTTCGGAGCGGCAAACAGAGTTTTGGGTGAGTACAAACACAGGTGACCCATTTTTGACACAGATTGAGATGTCGAAATTCTTCCGTAAATTGAGACTACACTTCTTTTTCTCGAAGGCAGAACCACCTGACACTCTCCTCGAGAACACAGGACTCAAGAAACCATCCACTTTCAGTCCCCTTACAGCGATGGTTCCGGCAAAGGTAGTCACCTTTGAAGAAGCCGTACAGCACGACATACAAGAACTGTTCAAACAATCTCACAATCCATTTGTGAATATTTCCAAACCTGAACAAGAAGCCCTAAAAGATCTGACTAATGATTGTTCCATCATTATCAAACCAGCTGATAAGGGTGGGGCTACAGTCCTTCTAGATATGTCTACCTACAGGGAGGAGTGTTTACAGCAGCTGGGAGACACGCGTTCCTACAAGCGTCTGACGGCAGATCCCACGCCTCGTTTGAAAACGACTATTGGGCATCTTGTGGAAGAGGCACTGGCGGAAGGCTGGATTACGACCAAAGAAGCAGCCTATCTGACTACCCAAAACCCTGTGACTCCTTACTTCTATGTCCTGCCTAAAATTCATAAGGCCAGAAGACCACCACCTGGCAGACCCATCATTTCGGGCATTGGGTCTATACTAGAACCCCTGTCCTCGTTCGTAGATGTCTTCCTGAGGCCTATGGTTAAACTGATGCCAACCTATTTGCAGGACACCAAAGACCTACTGAGACTGCTACCAGAGCTTGATTTTAACATCCTGACTGATCACCTGGTATCCTTCGACGTGGAGTCACTTTATACCTCCATCCCCCAGAACGAAACACTAGAGGCTATCGAGTCTTTGTTGGGCGATTTAACGTGGGAGTCAATAACACCTATTCCACTAGTGATGAATCTGGCAACGATTGCTATGAAGGAGAATTTTTTTGAGTTCGAAGGCCAGTTCTACTTGCAGACGTCTGGGACGAGCATGGGCAGCGTTTTTGCTCCGTCCCTGGCGAATTTATATATGCATACGTTTGAACAAGACTTTGTTCTTATCAATACGAACCCCTTTTTGGGATCGATATGCACTTGGAAGAGGTATATCGATGATATCCTGGTGATTTGGCGTGGCGATGAACAATCTCTCCACGATTTTCATAGTTGGCTCAATGAGCAGAATCCTTTTCTACGGTTCACTTTGGAGAGCAGCCGACAATCCTTGGCTTTCTTGGACCTGTTGATTACGATCACACCACAGGGTCTGAAGTCCGAGCTTTACAGAAAGCCGATGGCTCGCAATTCCCTACTGCAGTACACCAGCTGTCACCCTAAATCTCTACGGGATAATCTCCCATATGGACAGTTTTTGCGAGTGCAGCGGAACTGCACCAACAAGGAGGACACGATCAAGTACTCTGACGACTTGGCATCTAAACTGGCTGAACGGAATTACCCCAAGAAACTGATCTGGCGCTCAATGAAAAGAGCAGCTAACAATAATAGGGAAGCCTTATTGGAACCACCAGTCCCAAAGACCAAGAACGATAGGCTCACTTGTGTCAACACTTTCAGCACAAGATCCAACGCCATACAGCGCATCGTCCGAAAACATTGGAGGATCTTAAACACCGGAGAAGATTCCCTTCCACAACCACTATTTGCTTTTAAAAGAGCAACTAGTCTGAGAGACAGACTTGTTCACACCAGACCTCCGCCTAAGGCAATCCATCAAGTGGGTACAGTTTGGAACATGCCACCAGTAACGGGACACCACCCTTGTGGCAATTGCGCGGCTTGTCCACAGACCAGAAGAACCACCTCTGTAGATATAGGAACTAATCGGCCGTGGGAGCAGAAGAGGTTCACCAACTGCAATAGCAGTAATCTGATCTATCTTATCACCTGCCCCTGCGCACTGAGATATGTTGGAATGACCACCCGGAAGATCAGAACAAGGATCTCGGAGCATAAGAGCACAATAAGGTGCAAGAAGCAGTCAACAAGATTGACCAATCACTTCATCCAAGTGGGGCACAGACCCACGGACTTTGAGTGGACTGTGTTAGAACAACCCAATATTCCTAATCACATCACGGATATATCCAGGTACTTGTTCAGAATCGAACAAAAATGGGTGTATAAGCTCAACTGCGATAAAAGCGGGCTCAACGAAGACATCCCGTGGATGACACTGTAGAAGTACTATCCAATGATTGCATGTAATCTGAGAGGTCTACCTGACTGGCCATCTGGTACTATCCTGAGAGGAGTCCTGTCGATTGAGACATGAACCTTAGTGATTACTTCTAACACAGAGGTATATGTTGTCCAGCTAGTTCTATGGTTGTCTTATGATTATGCGGAGAACATAATATTGATCCCTTGCTCCATACTGATCCCTTGTCCTCGTGAGAAGGAGGACGATGGCTGGTAGTTGGCTATTTAAAGCTCCAGATATACTGGGATGTATAATAAAAGAGCCTCCGCGCCAGAATTGACTTCATCATGTCACTGCGCTACAATTGACATCTCACTGCACAGTAGCAGCATAAACTAAGCACGATCGAGGGGCGCTCATGTAACCATGCTCTCCAGAGGCGAGTGCAGTCCTTAATGGACTCGCGCACTAGGGCTCTCAGCCTCCGTATCATAGTTATTAAAATCCACTTGACCTGGTCATCACGCTAGAAATCTCTCTGCATATTGGCATTTGCAACCAAGCGCGATTGACAGGCACCCTTGAGACTACAACTCCCAGCAACTTTGTAGTCCCTAAACGTACTCGCGCACTGAAGCGCTCGACGGAACCTAGCCGAACTACACTACCCATGAGCATTTGTAGTTCTGGGCTCTGCGCGCATGACCTAACGCGCAGGCACAGAATCAATAAGGAAGTGCACGTCGCCCCCCTCGGCACCTCCCCAAACAGCCCGGCCGGCTGTCTGAAGTACCGACGGAGAGGTGAGGCAGCAGGAGGGGCTTTGTTTAACTCCTTGTTAGATCAGCAGCGCGCGATAGATGCCGCTTGCACTAATGGGTGGGAGCGCTTGCAAAATCCAGCGCTATTCTGTCCAGGTCAGACATGCAGCCAGCTGCCTAATTATTAGTAATTTATTTTGGCAGCACTGATTTTTGTAGACTATCATTACAATAAGACGCTTGGTGTTGTTTATCCTTTAAACAAATGGATCCTTGGTGATCGGCTGAGAGAGACACCTCCTAACGACATGACATCTCTAGAACGCTTTTAGCTCTGTAAATAAATATTTGTCTGAATATTTTACCACGACAACAAAAACGCGAGCAATCTGCTTTTTGATAGCACGTTATACACCTTATGGGTTATGTGCTGAATACATCGAACTATGCCATAATGTGGGCACCACGATAAGATAACTGCCCCCCCTCTGGGTTGCCTACCTGGGCACCCGTTAGGTGGTGTTTCTGTAACTGCCTGACACTGTCTTTTAACACTGACCTTGTATATATTTTTTCTGCACTACAGAGCGGTGCTTCATTTTCCTGAGCTGTTTGCCAGGTGAGGTGAGGCGTTTTCCCTTAAAAATTAAGGTGAGACATTGATTATTATGACAATGTGAGACACTCTAGTGTCATTTTGACCTAGAGGCAGCATCATAATCATTGGAACAATTCTGTTTGGGATAGCCTTAACTAATGTGAGTGCTATTATTGTTTGTTTTTCATTACATGTGGATTCGCTGGCTATATCAAAAACGGACACTCACAGGAGAATAATGGAAGTGTACAGGTGACACTTTTATGTTTACAGAATGTCCTTTTTTCACTTATCACTGATTCAGCAGTAGCAATTAAGTTTATGGGTCCTGAGGAAGCGGATGGTAACACTTGACCAGTAACCGCAGAAACATGTCGACCAGATAGCCCAGTCAGAAGGTATTTGTTTGAACCACCTGACTTACTTGCACGTTATTTTTAGCCTTGGAGGTGCATGACTCCAGAATAAAAAATAATTGTATGCACCATCCAATTTTACACTTATCATTTTTTACACTCTTATTTTTGTGCACTGCTCACAGTTACGATAACTCAATCTACCAGACATCCACCCATCACTCTTTGTCTCCAATTTTGATCTATGGTGATAGAGTGGTGGTTATACTACTGTGGAGTAGACCATATGATGTACTGGGCGCCTACAACCGCGTAACTGATGGACATTTTTTCACAGTGGTTAACTGTCCAGTCTGTCTTCTATCTCAAGAGGAGTAGCAGACACATAGCCAGCCATACATAGCATGTTTTGAGCTCACCGTTAGACCCACAGTTATTTGTTGTTGTTTGGGTCCTACAAGGAGCCCTAGGGCAAAAAAAGATATATATTTTTTAAATCGCGGAATGAGCGGAGGATCCGCAGATCCTGCTTCGAAAATTTAAAAAACAAAGCGCAGGCTCCCGCGATTCGTTATTAATTAGCCCCCATGTGGGCCAAGTCCTGGGGGCATCTCCACATATATTTGCGGGGGCCCAGGGAGACCCCCGCAGCCCCGGGGACCGCCACCCCATGGGGCTTTCTAGAAATATTTGCGGGGGCACACAGCCCTCCTGCAGCCCCGGGGATTGCCACCCCCAGGCTTCTTTTTAAAATGTATGGGGGGTGGGCAGCAGCAACCCTGAGGCTTTCTGTAATTATTGTGCAGGGGCACACGGTCCCTCCGCTGCCCTGGGGACCGCCACCCCCAGGGCTTCTTTTTAAATAAATAAATATCTGTGTGGGGGGCTAGAGCCCCCACACATGCACCAGGAACCGCCACCTCCCCAGGGCACTAATATGTACATTTTGGGGTCCGTTAAGGACCCCTGAGCCCCGCGGACCACAACCTTCCCGTGGCTCTGCATGTAATGAGAGGGGGGCAGTGCAGCCCCCCTCCTGGAGCCTGTGATGGCCCTGGGGACCACCACTCCCCAGGGCTGGCTCCTGCAGTGTCCCGGGGTGCCCACCCCAGGACACTGCTGTTTGCTATGACGTTGCGGGAGCATCGCGATGCTCCCGCAACGTCATAGCAAACTGGGGTTTGGGTTTAGGAAGAGAGAGCAGGAAACGTGCTCTCTCTTCCAAAATCCAAACCACATTGCTTTTCCACATGGGGAGCTGCATGTCAGCAGCTCCCCATGTGGAAAAGCAATGCCAGCTCCCGCAGGACGCGGGGAGCCGGCAGGGACCGTGGGGGCATTGGGGCTCCCCCCACGGTCCCCAACGAGGTGGCCAGGCCCCGGGGATGTGACCCCGGGGCCAGAAGTGGCCAGGGAGGGGAGTCACAAGGCCCCCCTCCCCAATAATTACTTTTTGGAAAAAAATTCAAAACGTGCAAATGCCGGCCCCGGGAATGGGGTCCCCGGGGTCAAAAAGGGCCTGAGGAGGGGAGCCATGCAGCCCCCTCCATATTAGTAAAAAAAATGTGGCCATGCCCCAGGGGATGGGGTCTCCGGGGCCCGGAATTGGCCACGGAGGGGGGGCCCACGCGGCCCCCGTCCCGTTAATACTTTTTTAAATTGGGGGTGAGGCCCTGGGGGATGGGGTTCCCAGATCCCCCCTCCCCAATAATTACTTTAAAAAAAAAATTACAAAACACGCAAATACCGGCCCCGGGAATGGGGTCCCCGGGGCCAAAAATGGCCTGAGGAGGGGGGAACCCCCCTCCTTATTAGTATAAAAAGTGTGGTCATGCCCCAGGGGATAGGGTCCCCAGGGCCCGGAATTGGCCACAGGAAGGGGGCCCACGCGACCCCTTCCCGTTAATAATTTTTGTTTTTTTAATTGGGGGTGAGGCCCTGGGGGAAGGGGTTCCCAGGGCCCCCCTTCGAAAAAAAATAAAAGCTCCAGTGTGAAATTGCCTACTGCGTTCTCCTGCTCTCCTAGGGCACGTAATTGTTTCCCAGAGTATCTAATGTCGGGTTTTTTGGCATTGTAATTGCTCTGACTGGCAACACAATAATGTCTATATTTGAAAGCCCTTTCACCAGTTCTTAAGTACCCCAGGGAGGAGATGATCCCGGGGGCAGTGTGGGGGGCTTCAGCCCCCCACACTAATTATGTTTTTTAGCCCCGGTGAGGTGCTGGTCCCCAGGGCTTGCCACCTGCCAATTAGCATAAACGCTCCGGGGAAGTGGCAGTCCCCGGAGCAGCGTGGCGGTTGGGACCCCCATGCAGGTATCCCCAGGGAGGTGACGGTCCCCGGGGCTACCGGGGGGCTGCGTGCCCCCGCATTTATTTTAATAGGCCCTGGGGAGGTGGCGGTTCCCAAGGCCCCCGGTAGGCCCCCACAACATAATTTGCCCCCAGGACCTGGCCCACCCGGGGGCTTTTTAAATACGTAGCGCGGGAGCCCGCTCTTTGTTTTTTTTTATCCGGATTCACGCACCCAGACCCCTTGAGCAGGCCTAGGGGGTCAGGGTGCTTCTACCCTGCCCCCTATTCTTTTTTTCACCTTTGTTTTTCTGTGACTTCGGTAGAACTAAATCACAAGATGGCTGCCAACACTTCCTGGTTTGGAGTGTTACCAGCCAATCACAGTGAAGCTCATGCTCGGGAGGGTTCGCGAATCCACTGCTGCCCCAGGTATCGAAACTTTTATTTTTTTTAATTTCTCAGCAACTACTGAACGGATTTACACCATTTAAAGAAAAGGTCGCATTCTGAACCAAGCCCTACCTTATGCCAAATTTGGGGTAATTCCGTTCAGCAGTTCAGGCTGTCGACTACTTCAAAATTTCCTATGGAAATTAACATGGGGAAAACGCATTTTGGGACCCCCTTTTTTCTCAGCCCCCACTTGACGTATCACCCCCAAACTTTCAGGAGAGGAGCTGTCCTGGATAGACTTTTTGATTTTGAGAATTTTGCGAAGATTCATTAAGCAAATCAAAAAATGCTTTTCCTATGGAAACTAAGTTCTAACTGCAACTACCTACTGGCGACTGCCAGCAGTTAATCTATCTCTCTCTCTATATATATATATATATATACAACACTAATAAGGAATACTAAGAAAACACCAAATGAAAATGAAAATACAGGACAATTAAAGAACATGAAAAGTTTATTTAAAGATTTGGAGAAAAATAAAAAACTATAAATTACTAAATGGTGGGAACGCAAGTCACTCAGCAAATATGCAGAAGTAGGCAGAGTCCCACGTGGATTACGTATTCTCCTAGCTCCTAGTTTTGATAAGCCGAACTCAGCTATGTTAAAGGAATGGTGGGAGAGCAATTTGGCTGCATCAATGAACTTAGTGTGCATTCTAGCTAAATATGCGGCCATAGATCGTGAAAGCACATTGGAGATAATCAAAGCAATTGAAACAGAAATAGAAACACGAGTAGAAACTGAAGAAATAAAGAAATTCACTGACATAATGAATGATCATTTACAAAAACATGAGAAAAAAATTAAATTGCGCAAAGCCCATAAGTTCGCACGCGATGAAGACGACTACAATAATAGACAGATCTTCACGTTTGCTCGAATATATAATACGGCAAAAAGACAAGAATACAGCATAAAGAGTGCGAACATTTCCTCTACATCACATGTTCTGGGAAGTGCAAATAGAAATTCACCAGTAAACGAAAATAATGACGAAGAGCAGCTCAGTTTAGATTCAGTTTCCTTAACAAGTGATTCAAGTATGGACTCTGCAACCTCTAATTTACAAGGACTAACAAAACTCAATTTAGAACAGGAGATGGATTTTATCGTGGAGGAAAGACTACAAACCTTACGACCGAGGCAACAAAGACAACCAACAGGCAGAGGAGAAACCAACGTAGAAAAAAAAGGAGACGGAAGTGCAAACAAAATTCAACAAAAAAAGAAGAAAAGCACTTGGGTAAGCAAACGTCAGTAGACAGTAGACAATACTATAATCAATTTATCTACAGTTATTTTGAGCAAAGCAGAGGAACAATTGCTATCCTTGGGATTAAAGTATTGCCCCATTCAGAGCTTCAATTACACCATGACACGGATAGACTCGTTCTGTTTCATTAGGAAACTCAAATTGAAAAAACACTTTGCTCTCAAAACTGTCAAAGACACTATAATATCTGAAGATAATGTAAACATCAGTTCAGATGTACACCAAACAGATCATATTAGTGCCTTATCTGCCTCGGATACCAATACCTTTTTGGATATACATGACTTGAATAGTACCAGAAATTGATCCAGATCTAGCGACCCAAATCAGATTAAGTAAAATTGACATACATCAAAAAGGAGCGGGTCTAAGTCCATTTAAGAGTAAATCTAGCTTCATACCACTCATGCCCAAAGACTCTATTGACATTTTCCACGACTGTGTAACAAATGATATCAAGAAGTTATATCAAAGTACCAAAGGTAAAAAGAGAAAGAAAATTTTAAATACAAAGCGTGAATATGTGAAATTAATGAAGAAATTGGGAGATAACAACAAGATCGTAATCAAAAACTCTGACAAGGGGGGCAATTTGGTAATTTGGCCAAAGGCGGACTACATACAAGAGGCAAACAGACATTTAAATTACAATATCTGTTATGAGAAATCAACACAAAAGGACTACGCAAACGCTAAAGGGACTTTGCACAGCATGCTGGGACAGTGGCGTAGGGAAGGTCTATTCTCTTTTGAAGAGTTCAAATTTATGCATGTTGAATTTCCTGCCCTCCCAACATTGTATTTGATCCCCAAAATACACAAAGGTGTAAGTCCCATACCGGGAAGGCCTATTATATCTGCCATCAAAAGCTTGGGGGAAAAAGCAGGAGAATATATTGATTATTTTCTGCAAGAAATAGTGAAGCATTTGCCTAGCGATTTCCTAGAAAAAATTAAAAACCTAGTATGGAATCCTGATATGCTGCTAATAACGCTAGATGTAGATGTAGAGTCTCTCTACACTAGCAATGATCATGCACGGGGATTGGCTGCAGTTAAACACTTCTTGGCCAATAGACCTATTGAATACTACGAACACAATAAGGTTATTGTCCGCCTCATTGAATGGTGTCTCCATAACAATTTCTTCCTATTTGGTAACAATGTGTTTAAACAACTGAGAGGAGTAGCAATGGGGGCCTGTTTCTCTCCCAGCTATGCGTGTTTACACATCGGCTGGTGGGAGGAACAGGTCCTCGCTGCTCAACATAAAACTTGGGTGGATGAAAACATCAAATGCTATCTAAGATATATAGATGACATTTTCATCTTATGGGAGGGAAGTAAAGATCAAGCACTCAAGTTTGTACAAGATATAAACACTAATTCCTTAAACCTGAATTTCACTGCCCATATTCATGAGACCCGCATGCAATTCTTAGATGTTGAGGTTTACATCACCAATTCCTTTATTCAAACTACATTACATAGGAAATCCACCACGGGAAATGCAACTCTTCATGCAACTAGTATGCATCCGAAGCATCTAATATCTAGCATCCCGTATGGTGAGATCCTTAGATTAAAAAGAATATGCAGCTCTACAACTGATTTTGATCTCTGCCTTGATGAAATGGTCACACGTTTCAAAGCACATGGATACACTGACATTGTATTAAAACAGGCAATAGATAAAGCAAAACTTAGAACAAGAGAAAGCCTTTACTTAGAACAAGAGAAATCCTTTTTAAAATTAATGATCCAATAGATACTGAGACAGAAATACAGGCTACATCTGTCAATCAAATACATGCCAAAGACTGTCCACGATTAATAACTGCATTTAGTAGTGAAGACAGACAATTGAAAGCCATAATAAAGAAAAATTGGCCTATCATACTAAGTGACAATGTCCTTAGTTCCAGACTCCCCCAGACTCCTACTATTACTTTCAGACGAGCCAAAAATATAGGAACTGTCTTGGACAAGGCCGCCCCCGAATTAAAACATAATATTTCCTGGCTCCAACCTGCAAAAGGTTTTCGTAAATGTTCTAGTTGTCGAGCATGTAAATTCGGATTAAATGCCACCCATTAATCGACTCCCTTTTGCACAGAAGAAATACTTATCACCGGCAGTTTTAATTGTAAAACTGAATATGCCGTATATGTTCTGACCTGCACCTGCGGCTTGAACTACATTGGCAGTACCAAGCTGCAGGTACATGTCAGGATATTGCAGCATTTACGGGCAATCCTACATAGTGATCTGGCCTATCCGGTGGCTCGCCACTTTAAAAACACACATAACAATGATTTGGCTAGCCTCAAATACTTTGTAGTAGGAGCTATCCTTAAATTAGTAATAATTCTCCAAAAATCGAGAATTATTACTAAGACAACTTGAAACGAAAATGATTCTGGAATTTGATAGCAAATGGCCGAATGGACTTAATAATACTGAAGAGATGCATCATTTTTTATGTCACATAATATATTTCTGTAATCAGTGACATAAAACATGTCCCTCCCTATCTACTCTTGAAACTCACCAAATATATGTTCTACCCAAGTATATGAAACAATACTATAGTGTGCAATAAGGAACTAGTATCAATGGGGAAAAAATGGCCTTTTCGAAGAAGAAATAATGGGTGTCTGTATATGTTGTTTCTTCTAAAGTGGTTTATATTCTTCCTCTATAACTTAATAATATTGTAAGAGTTTCAATACAAACTTCTCCGTTATTTAATTTTAAGGACAATAATGTAAGAACAAGAGCTAATTTTTGTATTACTGCTTACATTATTTGTTCAGTGTATTCCAAGGCCAATGTTGTGGTTTAATAGTTCCACCGTAAAATATTTTATAAGGACTACACTACTTCAGTTAACATAGTTAGTAAATATTAATCTGTTTAATGATAATTTTCTGAATAGGAAGTAAGGAGAGTAATAGAACCATTGGATGATGTCATCAATGATGTCATCTGTTATTTAGCATAATTGGTAAAGCCATATGTGACGTCATAAGCAGTGCATGATGGGACATATATTACAGCTAAACCTAACCTTAACTGACAAAATTCTGTAGTTAGGTTTTTTTACGTAACCATAACCCATTTTTAACTATGGATTTTTCAATGAATTTCAGAGTTAATTCTAAAGGCAGTTTATGTTGTTTTATACATTTCTTTAAAATACCTTCACGTTAACTATAGTTTTTCAGTGAATTTTTGAGTCTTTATTAAAAGTAAGATAAAAAGTTTCCTATGTGTTCTAACTGTAACTTTACATTAACCTTGATTCTATTTCAGTGAATCTAAGAGATATTTCTAAATGTAACTTATATTTTGTAACTGATGTAACCATAACTATACTGTAAATGTGATTTCCAAATACACTCCTCAAATTTGTTAATGACATCAAAATAATTACTATTGATGATATGGGTGTACCAAAATGAGGGTTTATGTGCATGACTGGTGTTTTATTGCATCTCTGTGCATGTTTGTGTATCTTTGAATGTCAGTTGGGAAAGTGTTTTAGGATCTTAAAGACCCTTAAAAGATTCTTGGTCTCCTTCCTGAATCTGCCAGGAAATTAGTATTCCAGGCCTGTAATGTGCTGTGCTTGGGAGTCTCTCGCACTCGGCTAATAAAACTCCAATGGGTGCAGAACCCAGCAGCATGTTTGCTGCTCAGTCTTCCTCCATGGGCTCTGCTTTGTCTAAATTGCATTGGTTACCTCTACAGAAAAGGGTATTTTTTAAGGTCCTGTGCTATTGCTGCAAGGTCTCTATGAACAAGGGCCTTTGCAATTTACATCCATTTTTCAAGCCTTACTCTCCCGCAAGGATTCTACGATCTGCCGGGACTTTGCTGGCTTGTGTCCTCACTATAAAGAGAGCTCCCATTGAAGGTTGTTCTTTCAGTTTTTTTGGCAGCCTAGCTGTGGAATTCGCTCCCTCTTTATATCAGACAGGAAAAAAAAGGAATTGTCATTCCATAAAAAGCTAAAAACATGACTCTTTAGGTTGGTCTGATTTTGACCCTTTGAATAATATGCTGCACTGTCTATGTTCTGGTGAGTGAGATTGTAGCGCTGGGACACTCTGTTGGGAGTAACTACACACTTTATAAATCATTTTATTATAATTATTTTCATTATTGGGCGAGTAGTGTAGTTGTGGCATTTGTTAAGTCTTCAGGTTTGCACAGAGTGGTTATAAAAGATTGTTTTCTACCTTGCCTTTTTTTCTGGGTTTATTCACATTGTGTATAGTATGTTATTCTGCAAGGGGAGTTTTTAGTAGCTTCTGCTTTGAGGCTATAGCTTGGTATGCTTGACTGAAACCTGTTTACACCTCTGAACTATGTTTTTCATTTTGAGAAACCCACCTGCCATGTTATCCACCTAGGTTCAATTTTGTAGAGTATAAAATGAAAGATATATCCGCAACGAGCGTAACTTGCTGTCAGCCTGCAAATTTCATTAAACATCACTAAAGTTGTTAGTCTAGGAAAAGATCTTTGCTCGCCCCTTGAGGCACCTTCTTTCTACATGTTGGCCAAATTTCATGTGAATTCATCAAAGAAGTCACAGTTATTAGCGCCTTAACACTTTTTGATCGTCCGTTTTTTAACTGCCCACATCAATGACTGAGGAAAATACAATAAGAAAACTAAACATGCCAAAGATCATGCAAATTCGTGAAAGGATCCTAAGAGTATAGGCAAATAGTAAAAAAAGCCATCCTGAATTATCACACTCTCTCTAACGGATGATGGATGTCATGAATTTCAAGCCCACACAAGAAACTTTTCTAATGGTAATATCTCTTCAGTTAATCACTGACATAATATCGATGCATACAATATGGAAACACAAAAACATCGTAAAATAAATATTGTTTACAAAAACATCGCCTTCCTATAATTAACTAATAAAACCAAGTAGGTAAAACTTGCATTCAAATTAAAAATTACTCGTAAATTAACTGCAAAACGTAAAATTGCAACTAATTAATTAAACTCTCTCTAAGGGCCATATGTATCAAAAAGTCATTTTGCGATTTTCAAATAGCGATTTTTTGCGAATCGCTAATTGAGAATCGCAAAATGCTATGTATGTAGGATTTGCAATACATTTTGCGAATCCTACATATTCCTTAATTGCGAATCGCAAATTGCGATTCGCAATTAAGGAATACCTCCCCATTCATTTCTATGGGCCTAGAGGCCCGTAGGAATGAATGGGAAGACATTCTCATTTTTTGATTAGCAATTAGCGAATCGGAAATTGAGAATGTAATTTCAAGGGTGCAGGGGTGTCAAAAGAACAGACACCCTGTTGCACCCCTGAAATAAGCATGGGTGCACATGTGGCGCACTTATGTGCTTCACACTGTACTTTTAAAAATGCAAAAAAGTGAATTTTTCAAAGAAATCACAAATTACCACCAACGTGAAGTTGGTGGTAATTTGCGATTACTTAAGGCCAAATTGCACTTTTTTGGTACTTCTTACTTTGCATTTAAGGAATCGCAAAATGTAGCTGCGGCTAAAGGTCTTATAGGAAATTGCATGGGGGAAACGTGTTTTGGGACCCCCCTTTTTTCTCAGCCCCCGCTTGACCAACAACCCCCAAACTTTCAGGGAAGTAGCAGAACTGAGCTGGCCAAAAGTTTGGAAAATTTCACGCACATTCATCAACCGGTGCCAAAGGTATTCCAAATAGAATGTTGCGGATTTCCTATGGATAATAGGTCCTAACTAATACTACCTAATGGCGACCGCCAGTAGGTGATATATATATATATATATGCAGGGTGATCAAGGGCAAAACTTGCCTGAAACGCGTAGCTGATCTCTGTGAATAAACAATCTATGCTGATTCGTTTGTGGTCCGTCTCCCTTGTTTGCTGGTGTGCGAGGCTGTGGCTGGAGACGCCTAGAGAATCGAGGAGGAGCTACATTGATATATATATATATGCCTGTCTGTTTCGATCAGCAGCCCGCCCTCAATCTGGAACCGCGGCAGAAAAAGAAACGGAAGACCCAAGATGCAGGTGAGTTTTTTTATTTTAGGCACTACTCGTCAGCATAACGTTTCGGCCTGCCCAGAGGCCTTGGTCACATGACGCAATGAGGGAAGTGAGCAGAATTTAAAGTGCAAGTGCATTAGAAACAGTACATATCATTGGCTGACACTGTGATGGGGGGTGTGTGTCTTGTGGTGATGGACATAGAAAACACACTGTCCAAGGTACAATAATGAGGTAATCCCAAAACATCATCAACCATTACTGTGTAAATACATATAATATTACGATAATGATGATGCAAGGTGCCGAATCTATATTTTATACAGTAAAATATGTAGATAAAAGCTAATAAATAATGTTATATTTAAAAAAAAAACATTATATTAAATCTCATCGATTTTAGCACACCTAAACATGGGATATTGTGTTAAAATACACATTTACCTATCATGAACAGTTTATGCACTATGGATATATGTCATTTGGGGCCAGAGAAAACATGATTCCTTAACCCCTGCTTAATCTTGTTATTTTCCATCAAGAGTGGCTCTGCTGATGTTAAACAATACCCGAGCCACCCAACCCTATAAAAGACACCGGGCTCAACTCCCAAGTCTTTTCTTAACAAGAAACCCAGACAGCCAAATATTTGTACAGTGTGATAAAAAGAAACTAAAATTGCTTGTTGTGAAATTATATATACTGGTAAAAAACCAATTACGGTGAAATCTAACATATGGATTATACATAATCCATATGATGTGATACCTATTCCGTCAAAGAGGAACCAGGTGTATTCTAATATTTCATACCCCTCTGGTCAACCTAGCTGTTAATACATAAATAGTTGAAACAGTGGAAGGATACAAATAGTATCATGGTTAATATCTGTGAAGAACTATATACATCACATTTTTCATGAACGATTGCAATTACTTAATGGAACATTCATTGACACCTAGAGACAAGTATAAAAATCCTCTGTGGAATTAAGGCCACAAGGAGTTTTGCTGTCCATTTCTAATATGTATCTGGTCTCCAAAGCTCTCAAGATACCTTCCCTGTTGCCACCTCTCCTCAAAGGACCAACTGTGTCTATGGCATAATACCTGAGGAGTCCACTGTTGTTATTGTGGTACTCCTTAAAATGCCTGGCAACTGGGTACGTGGCATCATTTGTATTGATGTCCCTTAAGTGCTGGAGTATCCTCTTGTGGACCTGCAATTTGGTACTACCAATATACTGCAGGCCACACGGACACTCCAGCACATAAACCACGTACTCGCTCTTACACGTGAGTTGTTTGTTAATTTTGCGGGGCACCGTGCAAAATGCTGTTAGGAACTCTGTTTTGTTAATTCCGTGCAAGCATGCCTTACAACTGGAACATTTTCTAAAACCTTTTGTCATGCCTCGGGACTCCCCTACGCTGTCCCTTTAAGACTCATGGTATTTAATGAACCAGGAAACAGGGAACGACGCTTCACGTTCCTGCGTCAAGCTTCCCTTGTTTCCGGTTCCGTCTGATTCCTGTTGCCTGACCCCGTAGTTCCTGTTTGGACATTCCTGTTTGTTTGTTGACTTAGCGTATGCGTCCCCTGCGCTATCCTAGTGCGGGCCTCGCTTTACGCTTTTGCTCCGCAGCGTTTCGCTGCATTAGGCGTACCTTGCAAACGCCTAGTCTTCTCTCCCTTTTCCTTGTGCCTCGCCCGGCGGCCGGGCTTCGCTCCGCCATCCGGCTGGGCACAGCCTTGCTCTCCGCATGGGGAGCTCGTTCACGGCACTCTTGTGAACTTCTTCTTTCCTGCTGGTTAAGAGTCCCGCCCGGCGGCCGGGCTTCGCTCCGCCATCCGGTGGGACTTGTCATACCTTTTGTTACCCAAGTTCTTGAGTGTTACATCTGACAGCCGGGTTTGTGCTCCGCTGTCCGGTGTCGGTGCTTTCCCCAAATCACATTTACTTAGTTAGTTAGTTAGGCTGCTCCCTAGCTCTTTCCTGCCCCTGTCCTGTTGCCACGCTTCCTTCACGTTCCCTGTTTCCAGGATATTCGTCATTTACCTACCTTATATACTGGATTCCCCCTTCCTTGGTATTTGGTGGCACTCTTGCGTGGATCTGGGTGGGTGCTTATGTTCTACACTACAGGGAATCACGGTAAGAGCGCTCAAGCACTACCAATCTTTTTTCATCACTATTGATTCATGTGTGTAGATTATATATATTCCGTTTTGGTTCTCATAGATGGTTATAAAACTCGTAAACATCTGCAGAAGAAGTGGGCGAAGGTTCTTTGTGTGCCAGACAGTAGTGAAAGTGTCTTCAAAGGCTGTTCCACGACAGTTGAAGTAAGAAGGGGTCTAATAGACCATTATTGTTACGTATAGTATCTAGCCTGCAAGTGCTCATTTTCCTATCGTGTCATCCCTATCCCAGCTTCAGACGCTGTACCTTATTTCCACCTTCACCTGTTACATCAACGACATATTAAGAACCTGGGGTACGTGATAGGTTTGTGTGTTTGTACGTTAGTATATTCCAGTTATAGGGTTAGAGCTAGAGTGTTTTACTTCCTCTTTTCATTACAGCCTACCTGTTATCCGGTTCCCTTCATTGAAGCACCCCGCATTCACTACTGGAGATCACCATCGACCACCCTTGTCTTCCCCCATCTTTCCTTGTTTTGTTTCCCTGATTTCCCCTGGCGTGTCTCTCGTACTCTATGCTTGATAGAGTCGGAAGACCGTAGGGGAAGGCTGCGGATTACTCTTCGGATTCCTGACGCTCCTGTGGAACCAGCCTGCAATCCTTACAGAACGTGAAGCCCAAGTGGTACGTTCTGCCCGAGCGTCATGGATCTCGAAGCAGTGACCCTGACAGACCTAGCGGGTATGTTAGGTAGTCTACAGGTAGAAACGCAAACTCTAATGGCTAGGGTAGACACACTCCAGAGGCAGCAGCCCTCGGGGGCCTCAGGAGGGGGTACACCAGTAGTACAAGTGACTACTCCCTCTGTCATTCCGCTGGCACCCCCTGAGAGATTTGCAGGAGATGCAGCACGATGCGCTGCTTTCCTTAGCCAGTGTCAGTTGCACTTTTCTTGTAAAGCAGCATGTTTTCCCTCAGATCAGGCCAAAGTAGCATTTGTGATCTCGTATCTTAGTGGGTCAGCGGCCGACTGGGCAATCCCGTTGGTAGACAGGGATGATCCTTTATTACACAGCTACTCGGCTTTCAGGCGAGAGTTCCGCAAACTGTTTGATAGACATATGTATACTCATTCTGCTGATACTGAGTTGCTAGACCTTAAACAGGGTACCCAAGATTTGGTATCTTATATAACCAAATTTCGCAGCTTGGTGGTTGAATCTGACTGGCCTGAAGCAAAACAGAGTACTATGTTTTATAGGGGTTTGCGGGAGGAATTGAAGGACGCTCTCTCTCAAATAGTCGACCTTCCCACCTCCTGTCCAGCATTAATCGATTTAGTGGTAAAGATCGATCATCGCTGCCAAGAAAGAAGGAAAGAGAGAGGGAAACATGAGTACCGATACGCTGGCACGAAGGAGAAAAAGAACACTCCTGAGAAAGCCAGTGAAGACAGTGAACCTATGCAGATAGGTGTTGTTAGAGGTCCTTTGACTACAGAAGAGAGACAGAGGAGAAGAGCTCTTAGACTTTGTCTTTATTGTGGTAAAGCAGGTCATTTTCTGCGGGAATGCCCGGTGAAACCCAAGTCCACACAAACCAAGTTACAGGGAAACTAGCAAGCCTGGGTTCTTGTGAGACAAGGAACCCAGGTAGATCTGGTCTTACAGTCTCTTCTTCTGATATTAACACCACTCCCACGAACCATCTATATATTTCAGTACATATGACTCAGGGGGCACTTGGTTTACATGTATTGGTTATGATTGATTCTGGGGCTTCCGGAAACTACATGGACCAAGAGTGGGCAAAAGAAAATCTGGTAGCCTATACTACAAAGGAGACACCCAGTACTGTTACTACTATAGATGGCAGTTCTCTTATTTTTGGCCCCGTAACCCAATGTACCAGTCCTATTCGTATGACTATAGATTCTGATCATCAGGAGGAAGTGGTGTTCGATTTGATTTGTTCACCACAATTTCCAGTGTTACTGGGTATCCCATGGTTGAGGTCTCAAAATCCTGTTATTAATTGGGAAACATCTACAGTTACCTTTCCTTCTGTCGTACCTTCACCCGTAGTGGGGGCAGCTGTAGAAGGCTTAAGTATGGACAGCGACAGTCAAAAGTCTAGTTCATCCTTACCACCCTGTTACCAAGATCTACAGGCAGTCTTTGATGCTAAGGAAGCTGAGGTTCTTCCCCCACACAGAGTATATGACTGCCGTATAGATTTAGAGGCAGGAGCTAGGATTCCTTGCAGCAGAGTCTACGCCCTTACTGAAAAGGAGAATGTTTATTTAAGGGACTATCTAGATTCCATGCTTCAGAAAGGGTTTATTCGACAATCTCGGTCCCCGGCCTCTTCTTCCTTATTCTTCATTCCGAAACGAGAGGGGGGTCTGCGATGCTGCATTGATTACCGGAAGTTGAACGATGTCACAATCAAGAACCGTTACCCCCTGCCTCTCATCGCCTCCCTCCTTGACAAGATACGCAATGCCCAATATTTCACTAAGTTAGACTTACGTGGGGCTTACCATCTAGTGCGTGTCAAGGAGGGTGACGAATGGAAAACTGCCTTTTGCACCAAATACGGTCTCTTTGAATATCTTGTGATGCCCTTCGGGCTATGTAATGCCCCTGCGGCGTTCCAATTCTTTATTAACGAGGTATTAAAGGACATGCTTGAGATCTATGTGATTGCTTACATAGATGATTTATTGATATTTTCCTGTACCTTGACTGAACACCAACAACATGTCCGCAATGTATTGGAACGGCTGTTTGACAACCGTTTGTATTGCAAGTTAGAAAAGTGTACCTTTCTACACCAAGGAAGTACCCTTTTTGGGATATGTCGTATCCCCTAGAGGTCTTAGTATGGATACTTCCAAGGTAGAGGCTGTGTTGGCATGGCCTGCTCCTCGTTCGGTAAAGGAAATTCAAAGCTTTCTGGGTCTAGCAAACTTTTATCGACGGTTCATCCGTGATTTTTCTACCTTGATATCACCTGTCACTTCACTATTGAGGAAAGGTGTTCCCTTTGTGTGGTCTGGTGAAGCAGATCGTTCTTTTCGCCTACTGAAGATGGCGTTCACTAGTGCTCCTGTCTTGCGTTATCCGGATCCTGCATTGCCTTTTGTAGTGGAAGTGGATGCTTCTCAAGTGGCCGTGGGAGGTGTGCTGTCCCAAGCGGATGCGGTGACTGGCGAGTGCCATCCAGTCGCCTTCTTCTCGCATAAGTTCACTCCTGCTGAATACAATTACGCCGTAGGGGACAAGGAACTTCTTGCCATCAAAAAAGCATTTGAGGAATGGAGGCAGTATCTCTTGGGGGCTAGATATCCTGCTGTGGTGTATACAGACCACAGAAACCTCCAGTACCTCAAATCAGCTAAGGCCCTATCCATGAGACAGTTACGCTGGTCCCAATATTTTAGTGAATTTGACTTCACCGTCCAATACAGACCTGGGAGAAAAAACGGCAAGGCGGATGCCCTGTCGCGGTTGGGTTTTGATATCCCTTCAGACCCCATTGAGCAAGTCAACATCATTCCCAGAGCTAACATCATAGGACTCATACAGAATGAGGATGAATTCCTAACACTGGTCAGAACTAGTCAAGTTTCAGTAGACATGATGCAAGTGGTAGGAGCACGGGAAATGTCGCTGCGAAGAGGACTGGTACGGGTACAAGGGGGAGTGGTGTTACCGTCAAAAGAGCTACAGGAACAGGTCCTAAAGTGGTATCATTCTCATCCAGTAGCAGGCCATCCCGGAATCAAGAGAACCATAGAAGCTGTGCGTGACCGTTTTTGGTGGCCTACTATGTTGAAAGACATCGAACAATATGTGAAAACATGTTGTGTGTGTGCTCAAACCAAAGTGTCACGTCTCAATCCAGTGGGCCTTCTTATGCCCCTACCTTCACCTGCAGGTCCATGGCATACTGTGTCCCTTGATTTTATAGTAGAACTACCACTCACAAAACTGAAGAACAATACATTGTTAGTGGTAGTAGACTTATTCACTAAGATGGCTCATTTTGTGCCATTAAAGGGTTTACCCACAGCAGTAGAGCTGGCATCCATATTCATGCAGCAAATAGTCTGATTACATGGTTTTCCTTCTGTTCTAGTGTCTGATAGAGGGGCTCAATTTGTGTCACGATTCTGGAGAAGTTTATGTACCCTTCTCCATATTGATGTCCGTTTGTCTTCCAGTCACCATCCACAGTCAGACGGGCAAACAGAGAGGGTTAACCAGTGTTTCGAGCAGTACATACGGAATCAGATGTTGCAAACCTTGGAAGATTGGGATGAGTTAGTCTGGTTAGCTGAAATCTCTTACAACCAAAGCACACACTCCTCCACCAAGACCTCACCTTTCTTTTGTTCATATGGCTATCACCCCAGGTTATTGCCCTCCGGTGTCCCTACCGATTGTCCAACCCCGGCTGCCTCAGACAGGGTAGAACAACTACAAGAAGTACAGAAGAGAGCACTAGAGAATCTTGAAATGGCAAAAGTGAGATACACTGAAGGGGCAAACCTACACAGGAGACTGGAACCCATTTATACACCAGGAGATGAGGTCTGGCTCTCCACTAAGTACATCACTTTGGGGGGTCCACGCAAGTTTAGCCCCAAATACATAGGCCCTTACAAGGTGGAGAAGGTGATCAATCCTGTTGCCATCAAGATCATCCTGCCTCCCTCCTTTAAGATCCATCCGGTCTTCCATGTGTCGCTACTCAAACCGGTTGAACCGGGGACTAGGGTTCCTGTAAGACCTGCTCCTGTTACCCTGCAAGATTCGGAGGAGTTTGAGGTTGGGGCCATCATAGATTCCCGGAGAGTTAGAAACACATTGCAATATCTGGTCCATTGGAAGGGATATGGTATGGAGGAACGCACATGGGAGCCAGCGGCCAACGTCCATGCTCCCCGATTGTTGAGAGAGTTTCATCGGAGATATCCTGACAAGCCCAAACCAGGTGGGGAGCATTGTGGGGGGAGTGTGCTGTCATGCCTCGGGACTCCCCTACGCTGTCCCTTTGAGACTCATGGTATTTAATGAACCAGGAAACAGGGAACAACGCTTCACGTTCCTGCGTCAAGCTTCCCTTGTTTCCGGTTCCGTCTGATTCCTGTTGCCTGACCCCGTAGTTCCTGTTTGGACATTCCTGTTTGTTTGTTGACTTAGCGTATGCGTCCCCTGCGCTATCCTAGTGCGGGCCTCGCTTTACGCTTTTGCTCCGCAACGTTTCGCTGCATTAGGCGTACCTTGCAAACGCCTAGTCTTCTCTCCCTTTCCCTTGTGCCTCGCCCGGCGGCCGGGCTTCGCTCCGCCATCCGGCTGGGCACAGCCTTGCTCTCCGCATGGGGAGCTCGTTCACGGCACTCTTGTGAACTTCTTCTTTCCCGCTGGTTAAGAGTCCCACCCGGCGGCCGGGCTTCGCTCCGCCATCCGGTGGGACTTGTCATACCTTTTGTTACCCAAGTTCTTGAGTGTTACATCTGACAGCCGGGTTTGTGCTCCGCTGTCCGGTGTCGGTGCTTTCCCCAAATCACATTTACTTAGTTAGTTAGTTAGGCTGCTCCCTAGCTCTTTCCTGTCCCTGTCCTGTTGCCACGCTTCCTTCACGTTCCCTGTTTCCAGGATATTCGTCATTTACCTACCTTATATACTGGATTCCCCCTTCCTTGGTATTTGGTGGCACTCTTGCGTGGATCTGGGTGGGTGCTTATGTTCTACACTACAGGGAATCACGGTAAGAGCGCTCAAGCGCTACCAATCTTTTTTCATCACTATTGATTCATGTGTGTAGATTATATATATTCCGTTTTGGTTCTCATAGATGGTTATAAAACTCGTAAACATCTGCAGAAGAAGTGGGCGGAAGGTTCTTTGTGTGCCAGACAGTAGTGAAAGTGTCTTCAAAGGCTGTTCCACGACAGTTGAAGTAAGAAGGGGTCTAATAGACCATTATTGTTACGTATAGTATCTAGCCTGCAAGTGCTCATTTTCCTATCGTGTCATCCCTATCCCAGCTTCAGACGCTGTACCTTATTTCCACCTTCACCTGTTACATCAACGACATATTAAGAACCTGGGGTACGTGATAGGTTTGTGTGTTTGTACGTTAGTATATTCCAGTTATAGGGTTAGAGCTAGAGTGTTTTACTTCCTCTTTTCATTACAGCCTACCTGTTATCCGGTTCCCTTCATTGAAGCACCCCGCATTCACTACTGGAGATCACCATCGACCACCATTGTCTTCCCCCATCTTTCCTTGTTTTGTTTCCCTGTTTTCCCCTGGCGTGTCTCTCGTACTCTAGTGCTTGATAGAGTCGGAAGACCGTAGGGGAAGGCTGCGGATTACTCTTCGGATTCCTGACGCTCCTGTGGAACCAGCCTGCAATCCTTACACCTTTACTTGCAGCCATCCAGTTTTTAGGGGGGATCACCTCAGGGCTTAATTTAACTAAAGCGTCCTGCATGGAATATGCCTTCCTGAAAGTGATCGCTGGTTTCCTAGGCATGTACTCCCCAATCACTGGATCTAATCTAATCATGTTCCAGTGCTTGTTGACTATCTTCCTTAGTGCACCGTGTTGTCTGTTATAGGTCCAAATGAGTCTTGTTGGTTGATGTACCCTGGTTTCTTGGGATATCTGAGCTTTTTTGTGGATCAAAGCGTCCTTACGGGACAGGGCATTTGCTTTATTGATAGCTGTGTCAATTAGACTCTCTTTATACCCCTGGCTAGAAAACGTTGTTTACTAGCTGACTGCGCCCTTTTGCAATGATTATCTGTACTGCAAATGCGCCTAATTCTGAGCATCTCCCCATAAGGGATGCTTCTGATTAAATGCGGGGGGGATGGCTATCAGCATGCAGCACAGTATTGCCCGCAGTGGGCTTTCTGTACAGTTTTGTGTCCAACCTGTCCTGATTGACCTCAATCGTGATGTCCAAAAAGTGTGCCTGAAACTGACTGAGATGTGATGTAAATGCCAAATTAAACACATTGCAATTCAAGGTTTCAACAAAGTTAATTGCCTCCTCATGTGTGCCACGCCAAATCATCAGGACATCATCGATGTACCTATACCATCTTACGATGTGGCGGGTGCAGATATCATGGTGATCACCATAGAGGACCTGTCTCTCCCAGTAGCCCATGTGCAAACAGGCATAACTAGGAGAGAAACAGGCCCCCATGGCTACACCCCTGACCTGCTGATAATATTGATTGAGGAACATAAAATAGTTGTGATTTAAACTATATTATATATATATATATATATATATATATATATATATATATATATATATATATATATATATATATATATATATATATATATATATATATATATAAATGTATATCGAGCAGAACTCTTCTTCTTTGAATTTCCCTCGCAGGACGCCAATGAAGAGCACGGACCACAGTTCTTTAGAAATACCTTCAATTTATTTCAATCCTTTGTACAAACAGAAGGGGCAGCCATGATGCGTTTCGTCCCTAGCTTGGGACTTGATCACATGACATACATACATATATATATATATTTGCAAAATCTTCAAACCCCCACATGCAGCGGCGAAAGAAGAGACAGACCCCACGTTATCCAGGCAAGATGTTATTTATTCCGAGTGCCTTCCAAAATGCAACGTTTCGAGTACTGGCGTACTCTTGTTCACACACCCATATATATTTTCTTTCAAAGGCTCTGCAGCAAAGAAAGCACACGGCAGCAGAGAAGTCGGTAAAAACTTAATTTATTGCATGCAGATGTCCCAGCTTCCGTCCTTTAATCTTGTTGGCCCGACGCGTTTCAGTGCTTCCTGCACTTTCTTCTGGGGCTGGATGGCAGCGAGATATGAAAGGCTTGTACAATTACCAGTTCCTTTTGGCTTTATTAGATCCATAGGAGGCGCTGTAGTAGCACGTGACTTATTTGATGTCAGCTGGGAATTGTAGTTTTTATCGCCGTAGTTTATTTCCCGTAGTGGGTTCCACACTGTCATACAATTGTCTCAAGTCACGTCCGCGTCGGGATGATAAGAGAAGTAACGGGAACTGCACTACCCTGAATATGCAATAAATGAAGGTTTTTTACCTGTCTGCTGCCGAGTGATCCTTTTGTTGCAGAGCCTTTGAAATGAACAAATAAAACACAACAGCTTTGTCGTGGAAAGGAGCACCACCTTGAAATGGAGGAGGGAGCCGTCGGAGATAGGGGCCGTTTGCAGGGACTGTCCCTGACAAAGAACGGTGGAAGCAGTTTGCCGCACTAATCAGGGTGTCTTCAGCAACCGGGGCACACTGCTGTGCCTGAATATCGCGGTGGCTTGACAATGCGCCACAACAAACTTATATAATTATTATGGACTGTGCGGAACCCACTGTGGGTCGTGACTCAAGGCAGAAAGGACTTCAAATCCCAGAATACACCATGAGGGATCACGTGCTACCAAGCGCTTGAAGCTGCATCTACTAAAGACAGCGTAAACTGCCTCATAATGCCGCACTACCATATTCCCCTAGAAGAAAGTGCAGCAAGCACTGAAACGTGTCGGGATGATAAGAGAAGTAACGGGAACTGCACTAACCTGAATATGCAATAAATGAAGGTTTTTTACCTGTCTGCTGCCGAGTGATCCTTTTGTTGCAGAGCCTTTGAAATGAACAAATAAAACACGACAGCTTCGTCGTGGAAAGGAGCACCACCTTGAAATGGAGGAGGGAGCCGTCGGAGATAGGGGCTGTTTGCAGGGACTGTCCCTGACAAAGAACGGTGGAAGCAGATTGCCGCACTAATCAGGGTGTCTTCAGCAACCGGGGCACACTGCTGTGCCTGAATATCGCGGTGGCTTGACAATGCGCCACAACGAACTTATATAATTATTATGGACTGTGCGGAACCCACTGTGGGTCGTGACTCAAGGCAGAAAGGACTTCAAATCCCAGAATACACCATGAGGGATCACGTGCTACCAAGCGCTTGAAGCTGCATCTACTAAAGACAGCGGAAACTGCCTCATAATGCCGCACTACCATATTCCCCTAGAAGAAAGTGCAGCAAGCACTGAAACGCGTCGGGATGATAAGAGAAGTACCGGGAACTGCACTACCCTGAATATGCAATAAATTAAGGTTTTTTACCTGTCTGCTGCCGAGTGATCCTTTTGTTGCAGAGCCTTTGAAATGAACAAATAAAACACAACAGCTTCGTCGTGGAAAGGAGCACCACCTTGAAATGGAGGAGGGAGCCGTCGGAGATAGGGGCCGTTTGCAGGGTCTGTCCCTGACAAAGAACGGTGGAAGCAGATTGCCGCACTAATCAGGGTGTCTTCAGCAACCGGGGCACACTGCTGTGCCTGAATATCGCGGTGGCTTGCCAATGCGCCACAACGAACTTATATAATTATTATGGACTGTGCGGAACCCACTGTGGGTCGTGACTCAAGGCAGAAAGGACTTCAAATCCCAGAATACACCATGAGGGATCACGTGCTATCAAGCGCTTGAAGCTGCATCTACTAAAGACAGCGGAAACTGCCTCATAATGCCGCACTACCATATTCCCCTAGAAGAAAGTGCAGCAAGCACTGAAACGCGTCGGGATGATAAGAGAAGTAACGGGAACTGCACTACCCTGAATATGCCATAAATGAAGGTTTTTTACCTGTCTGCTGCCGAGTGATCCTTTTGTTGCAGAGCCTTTGAAATGAAAAAAAAAAACATGACAGCTTCGCCGTGGAAAGGCGCACCACCTTGAAATGGAGGAGGGAGCCGTCGGAGATAGGGGCCGTTTGCAGGGACTGTCCCTGACAAAGAACGGTGGAAGCAGATTGCCTCACTAATCAGGGTGTCTTCAGCAACCGGGGCACACTGCTGTGCCTGAATATCGCGGTGGCTTGACAATGCGCCACAACGAACTTATATAATTATTATGGACTGTGCGGAACCCACTGTGGGTCGTGAGTCAAGGCAGAAAGGACTTCAAATCCCAGAATACACCATGAGGGATCACGTGCTACCAAGCGCTTGAAGCTGCATCCACTAAAGACAGCGGAAACTGCCTCATAATGCCGCACTACCATATTCCCCTAGAAGAAAGTGCAGCAAGCACTGAAACGCGTCGGGATGATAAGAGAAGTAACGGGAACTGCACTACCCTGAATATGCAATAAATGAAGGTTTTTTACCTGTCTGCTGCCGAGTGATCCTTTTGTTGCAAAGCCTTTGAAATGAACAAATAAAACACGACAGCTTCGTCGTGGAAAGGAGCCCCACCTTGAAATGGAGGAGGGAGCCGGCGGAGATAGGGGCCGTTTGCAGGGACTGTCCCTGACAAAGAACGGTGGAAGCAGATTGCCGCACTAATCAGGGTGTCTTCAGCAACCGGGGCACACTGCTGTGCCTGAATATCGCGGTGGCTTGACAATGCGCCACAACGAACTTATATAATTATTATGGACTGTGCGGAACCCACTGTGGGTCGTGACTCAAGGCAGAAAGGACTTCAAATCCCAGAATACACCATGAGGGATCACGTGCTACCAAGCGCTTGAAGATGCATCTACTAAAGACAGCGGAAACTGCCTCATAATGCCGCACTACCATATTCCCCTAGAAGAAAGTGCAGCAAGCACTGAAACGCGTCGGGATGATAAGAGAAGTAACGGGAACTGCACTACCCTGAATATGCAATAAATGAAGGTTTTTTACCTGTCTGCTGCCGAGTGATCCTTTTGTTGCAGAGCCTTTGAAATGAACAAATAAAACACGACAGCTTCGTCGTGGAAAGGAGCACCACCTTGAAATGGAGGAGGGAGCCGTCGGAGATAGGGGCCGTTTGCAGGGACTGTCCCTGACAAAGAACGGTGGAAGCAGATGGCCGCACTAATCAGGGTGTCTTCAGCAACCGGGGCACACTGCTGTGCCTGAATATCACGGTGGCTTGACAATGCGCCACAACGAACTTATATAATTATTATGGACTGTGCGGAACCCACTGTGGGTCGTGACTCAAGGCAGAAAGGACTTCAAATCCCAGAATACACCATGAGGGATCACGTGCTACCAAGCGCTTGAAGCTGCATCTACTAAAGACAGCGGAAACTGCCTCATAATGCCGCACTACCATATTCCCCTAGAAGAAAGTGCAGCAAGCACTGAAACGCGTCGGGATGATAAGAGAAGTAACGGGAACTGCACTACCCTGAATATGCAATAAATGAAGGTTTTTTACCTGTCTGCTGCCGAGTGATCCTTTTGTTGCAGAGCCTTTGAAATGAATATATATATATATATATATATATATATATATATATATATATATATATATATATATATATATATATATATACACACACATATATACCAGTAGGTAGTTATAGTTATGACCTATTATCCATAGGAAATCCGCAACATTCTATTTTTAATAACTTTGGCGCCGGTTGATGAATGTGCGTGAAATTTTCCAAAATTGTGGCCAGCTCAGTTCTGCTCCTTCCCTAAATGTTTGGGGGTGATTGGTCAAGCGGGGGCCGAGAAAAAAGGGGGTCCCAAAACACGTTTTCCTCATGCAATTTCCTATAGGACCTTTAGCCGCAGCTACAGCCCGAACTGCTGAACGAAATTACACCAAATTTGGCAAAGAGGTAGTCCTTGGTTCAGACTCGTGCCTTTTGCTTATTTGGTGTAAATTCGTTCAGTAGTTACTGAGAAAATGACAGTTAAAGTCACATATATATCTATGGGCGCGGTGGATCAGCTTATCTATCCGCGTACCCTACGCGCAGCCTACAAGCACCCTGCCGTGCACAAGCTGAATGCTAATTGGCTGACAACTGTCAAAATCAGGAAGTGTTGGCAGCCATCTTGTGCCTCAGAAACCAAAAACAAACGCTTTTTTTTTTAAATTGCGGGATGCGCGTAGGATCCGCGCATCCTAGCAATAGTAAAAAAAACGCGTTTTCCCTGTAAATATGGCAATTTGCCCCCGGGGGGCCAGATCCCAGGGGCATTATTAAGAAAAAAGTGTGGGGGGTCCCAATCCCCCCCACACTGCCCTGGGGAATGCCACCCCCCGGGGCTCTTAGGTAATGTTTGCGGGGGGCTCACGCGCCCCCCGCATCCCCAGGGACAGCTAACCCCCAGGGCTTTTTTGAAATGGGTGGGGGGGCTCTGAGGCACCCCCAGCCCTGGGGACCGCCCCCCGGGGCTTGAATTTAATGTATGCAGGGGCTCACGGGGCCCCCCACAGCCCCGGGAACCGCCACCCCCGGGACTCTAATTAAATATATTTGGGGGCTCACAGGGCCCCCCACAGCCCCAGGGACCGCCACCCCTGGGGCTTTTTTTAAATGGGTGGGGGGGCTCTGAGGCACCCCCAGCCCTGGGGACCGCCCCCCGGGGCTTGAATTAAATGTATGCAGGGGCTCACGGGGCCCCCCGCAGCCCCGGGAACTGCCACCCCCGGGACTCTAATTTAATATATTCGGGGGCTCACAGGGCCCCCCCCAGGGTCCGCAGCCCCGGGGACTCCCCAGGGCTTTTTTTTTTATTAAAAAACCTTTGTGGGGAGGGCTTGAGTCCCCCCACACACCCCGGGAACCGCCACCTCCCCGAGGCACTACATTTTTTATTTGGGGTCTGTTATGGACCCCCAAACTCCGGGGACCACCACCCCCGGGGCTTTACAAATGATGGGAGGGGGGCCTTGTGGCCCCCCCTCCTGGAGCTCTCAAGGGCCCTGGGGACTTCCACCCCCCAGGGCCGGCTCCTGCAGTGTCCTGGGGTGCCCACCCCCGTTTGCAATGACAGGGCGGGAGCCTCACTGCTACCACCCTGTCATTGCAAACTGCTTTCCTATTTGGAAGAGAGAGCAGGAAACCTGCTCTCTCTTCCAAATAGGAAAGCAGATTGCTTTTCCACAGGGGGAGCAGGATGTTAGCTGCTCCCCATGTGGAAAAGCTATGCCGGCCTGGGGTCCCCAGGGCTAAAAAAATTAGAAAAACAAGGGGGGCTACACAGCCGCCCTACTTAAAAAAAAAATGTAAACAAACGGGATTGCGGCCAGAGGCCACGCCCCCTCATTGCACCACTCTGCGGCCAGAGGCCACGCTCCCTCATTGCACCACTCTGCAAACGCGCCCCTTGGTGTGTTTGCAGAGGGGGAACAAATTCACCGTGAATACTGGGGGTCCCTGGGGGCCAACTAGCCTACCATGTACCTCCAATATGCCCCAGGGAGCTCCGTTGCGGAGAGGTGTTCTGAGGCCACGCCCCTTTTTACACCTCTCTGCAACATAGCTCTGTGGTGCTTACTGGAGGTAGCTGGTGG
The DNA here is from genome assembly GCF_964261635.1 of Lissotriton helveticus. Taxonomy (NCBI): domain Eukaryota; kingdom Metazoa; phylum Chordata; class Amphibia; order Caudata; family Salamandridae; genus Lissotriton; species Lissotriton helveticus. Next base: position 397,113,738 of record NC_136070.1, on the reverse strand, counting down.
GCTAATTGGACCCCAGGATTCAAAGGGACTTAATTCCCCAACTTAAAATGCGCCACGCGGCGCGTTTGCACAGTGGTGAAGGGAGGGGGCGGGGCCTGAGTTCACATGTGTGCAAACACGCCCTGTGGCACGGTTTAAGTTGGGGAATTAATTCCTTGTCAATACTGAGGGTCCCTGGGGGCCAACTAGCCCTCCAGATACTTCTATTAAGTGCCACGGAGCTGCGTTGCAGAGTGTTGTAAAAAGGGGCGTGGCCTCTGAACACCTCTCTGCAACGCAGCCTCCTGGCGCATACTGGAGAAACCTGGTGGGCTAGTTGGCCCCCAGGGACCCACAGGATTGAGGAGGAATTAATTTTCTAACTTAAAACGCGCCGCAGGGCGTGCTTTCAGACATATCACCTTAGGCCACGCCTCCTTTCTTCACCACTGTGCAAATGCACCCTGTGGCGCGTTTTAAGTTCGGGAATTAATTCTCTTTTAATACTGAGGGTCCCTGAGGGCCAAATAGCCCAACAGGTATGTCCAGTATGCGCCAGGGAGCTGCATTGCAGACAGGTGTTCAGAGGCCACACCCCTTTATACACCTCGTTGAAACGCAGATCTGGGGCGCTTACTGGTGGTACCTAGTGGGCTAGTTTGACCCTAGGGACCCTTAGGATTGAAGGGGACTTAATCTCTCAACTTAGAACAGTGACAGGTCGCGTTTACACAGTGGTGAAGGGAGGGGAGGGGCCTGACATGATGTGTGCAAACACGCCCTGTAGCGCGTTTTAAGTTGGGGAAAAAAATCCTTTTCAAACTTGAGGGACTATGGGGGTCAAGTACCCAGCAGGTGCTTCCAGGAAGTGCCACTGCGCTGTGTTGCAGAGAGGTGGTGCAGGCCTTGCCCCTTTTTACATCTTTCTGCTACGCAGCTCTGTGGCACTTACTGAATGTACTACGAATTCCGATTTACTCACCTGTTATCAGGAGAGACCTTAGTGCAGCATCTTTGAGCCCAGTACTGATTTTGAAAAGTAATTCTAACCATACTTACCAGTAACTTGAATTTCCTTCCATAGGCTAACATTGACTGGTTTCACTTGGAAATTCTTCTGTGTGGAGTTTTGCAACTTTTAAATATTCACCTAAATTCATCCGAACAATGAATTCAGATTTACTCACCTGTTATCAGGAGCTCTGTGGCGCTTACTGGAGGTACGTGGTGGGCTAGTTGGACCACAGGGACCCTCAGGATTGAAGAGGAATTAATTCCCCAACTTAAAACGCGCCACTGGGTGTGTTTGCACACATGTCCCCTCAGGCCCCGCCCCCTCCCTTCACCACTGTGGAAACGCACCTGTGGCACATTTTAAGTTCGGGGATTAAGTCCCCTTGAATCCTGAGGGTCCCTGGGGTACAACTAGCCCACAAGGTACCTCCAGTAAGCGCCACAGAGCTGCGTTGCAGAGAGGTGTTAAAAGGGGCGTGGCCTGGACCACCTCTCTACAAGGCAGCTCCCTGGCGCATACTGGAGGTTCCTGGTTGGCTAGTTGGCCCCCAGTGACCCCCAATATTCAAGGGGAATTAGTTCACCATCTTACAACGCACCAGGGGGCTCGTTTGCAGAGTGCTGCAGGGAGGGGGTGGGGCCTCCAGCGCAATGCCAGCTTTTTTTCCTTTTGATTTTTAGAAGAGGGGCCCCCCTTAATTTCCCTTTTTTTCTGGCTCTGGGGACACCATCCCCCAGGGCCTGACTCCTATTTTCCTTTTTTAAATAAATAAATGGGAAGAGGAGCCCTGTGCCCCCCCCTCCCAGGACCCCATCCCCCGTGGCATGGCCATATATATATAGATAGACCTACAACTAAACGGAGCACTGTTTTAATAATACTATGTGTTGTGATTGGGTAGTGAGAGGAGAGGTCGGGAGTGAGTATGGATAAGTGATGTAAAAAAGGACCTGGCCTCATGGACTTAAAAAACTTTAATAGGTCGCTGAGGATGGGTGTGCCATATACAAAAGCGGACAAAAATAACGCCAACCCGCGGCTCTGCGGGTTGGTGTTATTTTTAGGCGAGGCTGCATCGACCAAAACAGCTATGATTGGCGACTCCCTTCCCTACCGGTTACAAGAGGCTCATGGACTATTACCTCCCACAATACATAATCAACACATACATGGTACGATTGGGTATCGTATTAAGTGCATAAAATTCATGCATCTTTCTTTTTTTCACTTTTGTATATAGCACACACATTGCGGACATTCATCATAGAGAGTACTGAGGGGATCTTTTAGTCCTGACGAAGAAGCCTTTGCTTCAAAACATGTTGACTTTATAGGAGTATCCGCACATCATAGGCAGCCCCGACAACCTATTAAAGTTTTTAATGTCCGTGAGGCCAGGTCCTTTTTAAATCACTTACCCATACTCACTCCCATCCTCTCCTCTACACATAGTATTGTTAAAACAGTGCTCCGTGTATTTGTAGGTCGTAGCACGCTCCGTCCCGCAGGGGGGCGGGAAGACCCCTATGATGAAGCATGACACCAAGGGCCCTTTTTGCTGTGTGAGGGGTATTTAAGCAAACACTGTGTGCATCCACATCTGGATGGGTAAAACTTTTCCTTGAACACAGTCCGATCTGTGTGGTGGATCCTTTTGATTCAATTATTTATTCTGAAAGCAAGCATGCAGTGAGGTGTGGGTGCATGAATGGTTGTGTGCAGGATGTAGATTAGATAGATGGGTGGTTGTATGCAGGTTCTTGTCAGGCCTGGTCATCCATCTGAAGGGCCTAGCAAGGGTTGGACGCACAGGTGTTTGGGAGCACTTCCAGTTACAACCCGAATCAAGTATCTAACTCCTGCTATACACTGACGTAGGTGTTGAGAATTATGGTTGGACACTTAGGTGTCAATCTCATGCCAGGCCCTGCATCCAACATGGACATAGGCTGTTTACAATATGATTTAGACACATGGACAATTGTAGGCCAAGGCTTTGACACCTGCCAGGTCTTGCATTGTGAATCGCATCGACCATACACAATGAGATTTTGACAAAAGCGGTTAATCATAGAACTTGGCAGGCTGTGAGCTTTCACGGGTAGGCGGGATAAGGCAAAGCATGCTCTGCATCCTACCTCCACACTCACAGCATTAAGCCATGAATGTGTGGCAGGTGGAGGGCCTTGCCAAATGTGTTATTGAAAACTCACACCCAAAATTGACTTCCGTTTATATTCTGTTCATAGCAGTGGTGCTGATTAAAGGCTTTAGTGTATAGCTTAGAATATTACCTTCTCTTGTAATTATATTATTTTGTGATTGTGGGTTCTGTTGTGAAGCCGAAGTAAATAAATAATAAAAAGAACAAGATTTTATTGCAAAATCTTTCACAGAATGTGAAAGCAGACAGTTTTTTTTTAACCAAACAAAGTAAGTAGATAATAAAGATATTAGGAGGATTGCAGCTTTATAATGTGTAGAAACCAACTCTTCATCAGAACTTCTTTTTTGATGGATTTTAGGAGTGAAGTCATCAATGATGTCATCAATGTATCATCAGTTATTAATGCAATGATGAAATTTCTGTTGAACGGTCACGTGTAAAGAGCTGAGCAGTGCTTGGTGGAAAAGTGAGTAATTATTTGATTAGCTAACAATGACTGACCAATTTTACATAGTTTTCACTTGTTTCTGTTCAGGGGGTATATATCTCATAATACGAGAGCTTTGAATTAAAGTGGCACGAGAGTAATAAATAAATCCTACGCAGCCACCGCCTGTGAGGTGGGGCCGGGTGAGGGGAGGCTCGATTTAGACAGACGACGATGAGAGAAGATTAATTAAGCGGCTGCGTACAATGTATTTATGACTTCTGGGCCACTTGAAGTCAGCCGCAGCTGTTCCTACATGTGTTCTGGTACCAGTCAGACCCTCCAGGATTATGTGATTTGCAAAATAATTGCGAAATCGTCACTTTTGTAAAAAGGCTGTGCTTTTTACAAAAGTGCCCACGAAATCGGCGGCTGGGTGGCGTTTGCAGTGAATGGTAATGCTTGAGCTCTAAGTATTTAAGCGAAGTCTTGAAAGATAGCACCTTACCAATTTGGGGGACAAAATAAAAAAAATTAAAAAATACCACTTACCTGTACCGCCAGCCAAGTCTCTCCTCTGCTTCTCGAGTCCCAGAACCAGGAAGTCCTCAGGCTCTCCATTCCCAATCACAATGATGTAATGCAGAGTTGCTTGTGATTGGGCTGAGTGCTGTCGATCAGGGCTCAGATGGGGGCTGGGAACCTGGGCATGTTCCCCAGCAGGCTGTGTAATGCCGCCTGCTGAGGAACATGCAGTGTGCATGACTGTTTGCACACTGCGCATGAGCAGCCGGGAGAGAATTGAGTTACAGCAAACCATGGTGTTAGTTGGTAAGCAGGTCCGAGGTGGGAGAGTGGAAGGGTTAATGTCACTGGTCAGGGCAGGGGTACCTGCACCCTGTTCTGGGGCGACAGTAGACGGGAAGGGGAGCTCAGCGTTGGACACCAATGCATCCCCTCTCTTTTTATTTTGGGGTCCAGCAGGCTTGCCTTTAGGCTCGTAGGAGTGTTTTAGATTCTCGCAGGCATGCCAATTTAGGTTTAAAGTATTTTATTGGTGAAACACACAGAAACAAGCATACAAAGCGTATGAGGTGTTAAGTCACTGCAGCAAGGGCCAAGCTCTCGACATTGCATCTACAAAAGGATAGTCCGGCCGCAGACCAGTCCGCAGCGACTGCTAAGAGCATGGAACGTTGCTAAAATAGAACAATTTTCTCCTCCCAAACTCCCCCCCCCAACCCCAACACCCGGATCCCCCTTCCCCCCCTCCCCTCCCTTCGTCCAGTGCACAGGTCCGATCCCCGTCGTCCACCCAGGGCCCCGCCAGCTAAAGAGATTAATCTTGTGTCTGTTCAAGTGGTCGATAATGCAGGTGCCGTGAGCCTCAGGAGGCGGAGGTACTTGGGGCAGCTGAGTTCCCTGAATTAAGTGACCAGCAGGGACTGAAACGGCTGCCAGAGATCTTCAAATTGCTCTATATCCCCCGCCACTGTGAGCGACAGTTTCTCCATGCCCAGGATATGCCACAGTCGATGGAGCCAGCCCGTGATAGCGGGGAGTGTAGTAGTGCGCCATAGTTGCAAAATGTTTTAGACCGCTGAGCCTAATGCTATGGCTATCTGTCTGCCTCTGCGGAATTTGAGTGGGTACATCAATCTGTTCCGGAGCCCCACTAGAATGTATGCTGGGAAGCGCGGCAGTTCAGTGTCGAAATGGGAGTCTACCTCATCCAGTACTTCCTTCCAATAAGATGCCAGCAGTGGACAGTCCCATAGATTGTGTGTCAATATGCCCACTTGTTTGCATCCCCTCCAGCAATCGCTATCCTTACTCCGGTCCATTTCATGTACCCGTTCTGGCGTATAGTACCAGTAGGTAGAGACGTTTGTTAGTGTTTCAGTGAGTCCCATGTGGTAAGCCGAGTGCCGTGCCCTGTAATGTATCTGCTCCCATTCTTTATGGCTCAACGTCCTGCCCAGCTTCCGTTCCCACGGTTCCCTCCCCGGATGATAAAAGTGAGAAGAGGGTGGTTGCAGTAGTTTATAGAGGTCCGTAATCAGTTTTGTATCAGTCTCGCACGTCATAAGCCACCTTTCATACGAGAGTAGCTGCCTGTCGGCCGCGTCCCGCACCTGTGGGTGTAATGCCCAGTGGCGAACCTGCATGTAGCGGAGTCTTTCAGACTCTGGGAATGAATGTACCTGTCGGAAATGCGGGAAGGAAATTACCCCTTCTGGGCCATACAAATGGCATAGGGCCCGACACCCTGCCACTCACCAGTGGGTAAAGGCTCCCTTCTCCATCCCCGGAGTAAAATCCGGGTTGTCCACCAGCGGCTTAAGCGGGGACGGGAACGTGGTAACGTTGTGAACGGTGTTGGTAGCGTCCCAGACCCGCAGGGGTACCCTGGTGACGAAAGAGGCGTATAAATTCGCAGGGCGATGAGGTCGGCGCAGAAACGGTACCTCCTGCAGGGGGCGGCCCGCCACCGCTTGATCCTGGAAAAGCCAGTGCTTATCAGATTCCCACCTGCTCCAGGCATGACAATTTAAAAGCAGAGAGTTATGATTGGCCTTGGGATCTTTATTTCCCTTGGGCCATATTGCTCCTGCTGAAGTCGGAGTCCCGCAGGTTCTCTAACTGACTGCCAGCAATATGAGAAAAATGTTGCTGCCAGCCATTACAAGACTCTGGAACTTAGCATAGCAAACAAATACTCTCAGACACTTTAAACATTCCTATTTGAAAGTGGAATACTCTGCAAAAATAGTTTCCATTGATTTAAGACTGAAAAGGAATGATCACGAGTAAGATGAAGTGCCGCAATAATGCCGCTAAATTTCAGTTTGTGTGCCGCTAAATTGACATTTTTGTGCCGCTAAATTTGCAAATTTAAGCCGTAATATCCTGGGGAGTCTGACCAGTTAATGAGTAAGTGTAGAAATGAATGCTAAATGTTTTCTAAATCTCTGCAGAGTCAGTCCCATATCCAGCATTATTTTAAGAGAATGTCTGAGCATGAAACCCTGCAACCTGTTCTTTTAACCCAAACATGAAAGGTTTCAAAATGCGTTAGAAAAAGGCTACAAAGACTTGGGTCACTTAGAGGATGAGGAGTGGATTGATGAATTGATGTACCTGTTGTCTCAGGCTATAACCACATGCCTGTGTCTCCTTTAAGTACTTCCACAGACATTCCTATCAACCTACACAATGTTGGCGTATGGGGAGAACTTACCATATCAACTACACTACAGGCAGCTTCTCAGGGAGTGACTTGTTTTACATAATTTGGGCATGTCCTGCCATGACCAAATACTGGGGAAGACCATATCACACGTATTCCTTTGTGGCCTTTGGTTTCTTGATGGCCAAAAGAGACTTTGCATGGCACTGGTGTCACATTGAGGTTCCTACTGTGAATGAATGGACCAATGGCTTGGATTTTTGTGCCAAGGCAGAGTAACTAGTTTATAAGGTCCATGGCACCTCAAGAAGGCACTCCAACATGGAACCAATAGTGGGGTTAATTACAGCTCTGATCTCGTCCGGAGCTGCTTGCTATACTTACTCTTCCTTGTTTTTGCTGCTCATCTTGATAGCATGATACCTTTTCTCTCACGTCCTCCCCTTAAGGGATCCTACTTTGTAAGATTACCTAAAATGTTATTTCTCTCCGGCTGCATGCTGCTATCTCTGATATCTTTTCTGGGTATGGTAAAATTCAAATAAACAGATGTAAAAAAAAATAGCAAAAGCCTTCCATCCTCCTTGTAGGCACTGTGGCATTAGGAACCAAGAACTTTCTTTATGACGTGGAAATGGGTCTGAAGCCAGCATTAGATCACCCCATATATTCTGAAATTACTTATATATTAAAATGTTATTAGTTCAATGCAGAAACTTGTCTGACTTACGTTCGGCTGAAGGCTGTGTCCATCATTCTCCGTTGCTTGTGCCAGGATTCATAATTTAGTTCAGTCACCAAACCTTTTCCTAGACATCTAAGATAAACATAGGTCATTGCAAAAGTGAGACAATGAAACAAACGTGTCAAATACCATGGAAAAATCAAACAGCAACAAAGCATACCAACTACAACTAATAATTGTAAATGGACAATTTCTGAAACTATTTCTATTCCTTGTACTGCTTCAAGAAGCATCTATATAAGTTTAGCAAGGATAGGAACCTGAGAAATTGATGAATGGAGTTTTTAGTCTTTATGGTGAAGGCACGGCATGTTCAGCACTAGGTGCACCATTACATGCATCACTTTGGGAAGTATTATCCAAGACACAAAAGACGCTTGCACTAGTTTTTTCACCACTCTCTTTTTTAGGGTTCCTGCTTGCATAATTATTGTGGCGGTGAAAGATCTCCTGGGCATCGTATTGGTTTTCATTTGTTAAGCAGCCTCTCAATTTTCTCTTGCAAAAGCAGCAACTGATTTAATTGTACAGTTCTCTAGTTTGATTATTGGCTATTTAGTGTTGTGTCCTGATTTCAATTTTTTTTTCAAGTACAATTCTTCTTATTAATACTGATACACAAAGATGTTCCATGATTTTCTACTAATTCTTGAGATCTCTCAGTTTCTTGTGCTGCAGATGTTTGAAGGTGCTAGAGGACTAAGTAAATCTCTCTGGTAATATTAGGGACTTAAAAAAAATATATAATATGTCACATTTTTATTTGGTATTACCATCCTCTGTTTCCCAGTTAATATGTATTTATTTATTTACGTCTTTTTATATATTGCTATAACACTGTGTGTCTCCTTGGAGACAATTCCGGGTGGGGCACCTTAAGAATAATTCAGAATGCTGCAAGGAAGAGTCTGGAAGATGTGATAATTGGAAACTTAGCATTCAAAGAGCACCATGAAAGACACGGTCAATCACTTTCCCTCATCGAATAATTCATTTAAAAGTGGTAAGGAACAGCTCAGTGTATAGGTCTTCTTCAGAACACTTGCAGTTTGGCTCTGCAGTCAAGCTTTGGTTTGGCACATTCCACCTCCAAATGTCATGGATTCCCAATTATCTCCTATCAGGTTTCCGACATTTGAAAGTTTGCTAGATGAAAATGTTTGCCTTTGTTAATCCTAGTTTTCTTTTAGGGCCTAGTGTGGGGTCAGATTTTCTAAATATCCTGTTGATTTTCCCCTGTAGGTCTTGTGGATGGCATAGATGACTCTGAACTTGATCCTTGCATCCCCTGGGAGCCCAGCTGATTGGCTGCATGACTTTCAATGAACTTCCTTGGGAGCCTGGGGTAGGTAATGCATTAATAGTATAAAAGTGTGTCATAACCAGGACTCAAATTAACTCTACCATGTGATTAATTCTGAGACACAGCATGACTTCTCGAAGCCTAGATAGTTGTAGATTGAGTTCCTTGACCACTGAACTAAGGGGCCGATTACGATTGCGGAGTACCCGTCACTGTCAGCCATGCGGAGGTGGTCCTTCAGCAATCGTACAACGATTTTCCCCACCTCATACCGATGGCCGAGGGAATCGTGCTTGAACCATGGAGGACACAGGGACCGTCCACCAGGGCTCCGCCAAAAGCAATCTTTCATAATGCCTTACAGACGGTTCCCATAGCCAGAAATGGTGACAGTGCCTAGGTGTCACTGTCCACCAAATCATGATGTTGGCTACAGCCGGCATTTCTATGGCGGCGATGCCGCCATAGAAAGGCTGGTGGGGATTAGTGATGAGGGCCCGTTGCAGGCCCCCCTTGTGTTGGGGGGAGGTGAGGGTGCAATTGGGGGTACCCATGGTACCCCCATACATTTCACAGCACTACGTGGCAGGCACTGTGCGGTGCCTGCCACGTAGGGCTGTGAAATGCACAACATGGCATATTGACATTGCGGTGGGTGCTGCTCTCAGCAGCACCCACCGCAATGTTAATAATCAAGATTCGACTTCCATGGTGGCGGTCACATCATAATCTGGTGTGTGGGACAGCCGCAAGCATTGGCTTGACGGTCCAGGTTTACACCAGGATCGCGAACGGACTCACGTCCGTCCGCCATCCTAATGAGCCCCTAAGTTAGGGAATAAAGAACATCGCCATATCAAATACAACTCCTAGTTTCCATAACTTCAGTGTGCTGCATGGTGGCTGATAAAGGATGGAGAATGATTCAATATTGAGCTTAATTCTAATCCACTCAATTCAGGAGCTCGATTTTTTAGCTCAATTCCTACATAGGAATTAGAATTTCATCCAGCAGAAAATATAATCCAGACATGTAGTGATGCTGCTATGATCTTTGACTTGTTTTCCAGCTGGAAATGAATCTCGGTGTTATCAGTGTAAAAGTGAAAGTTTACCTGATACTGTTCGATGGGTTGTGCTATTGGGAGGACATTGTCATTAAAATTCAAGAATGATTTTAAACACCCCTCTGGGATGCCACATGTCATGGAATGGGATACAGATTCCGTAGACCTGACAGAGAATCTTTCACTGGAATGAGACAGGTAGAACTTGTTCCACTTCAGAGTGGGCACCTAGCCCTTTAGTAAATTCATAAGTTTGTCATAGTCTACAATGCTGAAGGCAGCTGGAAGGTCACGGAGAAATCAAAGTAAGTTTTCATTTGCATCAGGACTAGGATATTTTTTATACTAGCCAATGTAGTTTAAGTATCCCTCGTCAAGCTGGAACTGGACGGATGGCCATGAAGATGGGGTTACTTGTGACCTCTTTTTCCATTATCTTCCTTGGATAGGGTAAGATGGGAACTGTCCAATAGTTGTCTAGGGTCTTTGGATCCTCTAAAGGCATGATGATCACGTGGTCCAGAGCACTGGGTAAGGTTGCAAGGAAAAATTAATCATTTATCATAGATGTGATCTTTGTCTCAAATGAAGGGAGAAATTGCTTCATTAATGCAGATGATAACGGTTTTGCAATTTTATTACATGTTTTTCTATTCAGGTCAGATTTGATATTTCCTCTTATGTCATTGGGTTGTTACATTTAAAAGTGGGTTGGTGTGGAAGCATTGCAATAGGAGAAAGGCGAAGATTCTGGAATGTTACTGATGTCATCCCATACTTTTGTATTTTCTGATTCCAAAACACAAGTATGTTTTTTCCGTGTTGGTGTGTGTTACGGTCAGTGTGATTGTTTTGAAGCAGGTGTCTCCACACAAGTCGACCACAAGCTACCAGGAGACACTCATAGACACCTTCAGAGTAGTTCCCAGCTTTGACCTCATTTTTACATAAGCTCAGGGTCACATTTTCCATATAACGTTAAGGGAAGGCTGTGCTTATTTTCCATTGCTATCACCAGGCTGCAGATAACAGGCCCTGATAATGAGCAATGATGAGTCAGTTTTATGAAACAGGGCACAGAAGAACTGACATACTAAGGTATGTTACTCTTAAATAAAAGTCCTTGACAATTCAATATTGAAGCAATGGAACAATATGAGGTTTACAAATGCTATTAAATGGGAAAAAAATGAAATGAAAAGTTAACTTAATGATTAAGTAAATTTTTCTTTTTATTTTCCTCCCATTTGAAAGTGTCACATTTACATACAGCAGGCATCTTGCTCCCAGTGGCCAATAGTTTTGTGCCATATTTATAACTGAACAATACAATATTGTTTTTTTTTAAATGAGAGAAATGTAAAGTGATTACATGTTTCCTCTCTGCCAAGGTTTCATGGCGGTGAACTGGCATAAATACCATGGCATAGAGGAAACAAAGGGGGCCCTAAAGATCCCCCTTGTGCCTCATGGGTGCATGTGCCCCCCTGTGTGCATGCATCCTAGTAACTGCATCAGTCCATGCTGTGCAGGTACTGATTTTGATGTTTCCATTGCTGTGCCTATTTAATAGGTACCGTCGTGGGAGCACCAAAGAACCATCCGCCAGACAGGAGAAAACTCCTACTCCAGCTGGCAGTTCAACCACGGGTTTGGCGATGCAGAAGCGGGTGGTCCTGCTCCCGCACTGCCAAACTCATAATGAGGCCCATAATCTTTTTCTCCACTTTCAGTTAAGCCAATTACATCTTAGTGTTTTATAAAGCATTTTCTTCACTTTAAATTTCTCCCATTTAAACAAATGGACTTATTTTTTCTGGTTTAAATTTGGCACCATGTCTTCAGGCCACTGGGAGCAAAATGCCTGCTGTTTGTAAATATGACACTTGGAAATGAGAGAACATTTAACACCTTCGCCGCGGTGCTGAAAAAAATTATGCGTGCCCGGTTCGGACGGGCCCCGGCCGTCCTCCGTACACGCCCACCGTGACGTCGGACGGCCACAATGACGTCAGACTGGCCCCATGGAAGGGGTTAAATGGTGAGTTTTATGGAATCCATATAAACATAAAGTTAACTCTTCAGTTTAATTTTCTCCTATTTTAAAGTGTCACCTTTACACACAGTAGACAGCTTGCTCCCAGGGGCTGGTAGACACTGTGTCATGTGTATAACTGAAAAATACAGTTTTATTTCAAGTGGGAGAAATTTAAAGTGCAGAAAAATGCTCCATAGTATGGAAATGTTTGCAGAACATTTTACTGCACTTTAAATTTCTCCCATTGAAATTTTTTATGTATGTTTGTGTTATACATGTAACAGAGCTACATCTGTTGAAAGGTGTGCCCTGTGCCACAAGTACATAATACACCGGTCTCAGTCACCCATACACATATATTCCATTCATACGCACATATGTTCCTCCATCCCCAAAGACCACGATCTCAATGACACACATGGCAGTCCTGTCATAGTGCCCCTAGCCAAAGTATTTTGTTCAAGCCCTAGTATCTGACTCTTTAGACATTAGGCTTAATCAATGAAGCTGGGCTTGGGTGTGTCGGATAAAAATGGGCAACTTGCTTAGCCTTCAGTAGCTCACGATGATTTCCACTGAACAGAAGTAGCTCTAACTACAGAAAAGTTTGTAGATCCCTGTTTTAAAGGGGGTTTGGATTGGCTGTATGTGATTTCATGCAAAAGTGATTTTATGGAATACCATTACTGAGAAATCATTTCACCTACACTGTTTAAAGGACATTTTTAGAATGAATAGCATTTACAATTTCATAGAAGCCAATTTATAGAATTAAATTTTATTCTAAATTGGCTTTTGCATGCTTACCTTTAAAGGTGTAAATGAAATGGTAACAGGTCTTTCTTACAGAAACAGTTTTGTTGGAAGTATTTATTTCAACGCTTTACTCCAGGGGTCCTCCTTTAAGATATATATCTTTCACATTGTCAAGGAATTGCTTCGGATGATTTTACTTCACTGACCCCTAAATGAAATGAAATGAAATTGGATTTGTAAAGCACATGGCTGCCCGAAAGCGTCCCAGCGCTGCCTGACAGATAACAGAAAACTCAAAAGGAACAGGAAATTTTTTAAGGAGTTTTAGGAAAAAGAAAAGATTTAAGGAGCTTTCTAAACTTAAGAAGGGAAGGTTCTTTGCGAATGTGCCTCGGGAGGGCATTCCAATTTTTCGCCACATTTACAGAAAAGCGGCGGCCTCCTGTGCGGGCCTTCCTTACTCTAGGAACTATGGCAAGGTTTTCAAAGTCCAAACAGAGGGCCCGAGGGGGTCTATAGGGGCAAATCAGGCTCCTCACGGCCGGGGGACCTTTGCCTTGGAGTGTTTTATGGACCATACAGGATGATTTAAAGGCAATACGCTCGCGTACTGGAAGCCAGTGGAGAGCTCTCAGCAACGGTTTTGCGGATGCTCTTCTTGAAGCGCCCATGAGCATCCTGGCAGCAGCATTTTGCACCCGTTGTAAGGTGTTAATGGTGGCTTCTGGTGCTGCCAGGAATAGCGCATTGCTGTAGTCCAATCTGGACAGAATTAATCCCTGGATCAATAATTTCCTGGATTGAAAGAGTAACAGGGAAAGAACTTTCCGCACTGTCCGGAGCAGGCCGAAACATACGCCCGCGACTTTCTGGGCATGTGACCTAAAGGTTAGTTGGGGCTCAAACCAAACCCCTAGGCTTTTGATTTTTTCTTTCGGTGGGGGCAACTCGCCCATGCAGGGCGGCCAAAAGGCTTTGGGCAAGGATGTAAATTGGTGGCCCAAAATAAGGATCTCGGTTTTTGCCCCGTTCAGTTTGAGCTTTGAACTGGTCATCCAGGAAAAGATTTCAGTGAGGCAGGCCGAAAGGTTATCCGAACATCCCACTTGTTGCATCAGCGAGACGACTAATTGGGTGTCATCTGCGTAGGTGACAGATTTTATCCCGAAAGGGGCTACTACCTCCTCCAGTGGGGCCATATACACGTTGAACAAGGTAGGGCTCAATGATGAGCCCTGGGGAACTCCACACTGGAGGGGAGTAGATTTGGACATGACACCATTTTCCCAGATCGTTTATCCAAAAAGGATTCCAGCCATCCCAGGGCTGATCCTGCAATCCCCAATCTAGCAAGACGGTGGACTAGTATTTTGTGGTCCACTGTGTCGAATGCAGCGCTTAGATCCAGGAGGATCAAAACTGCCGAACCCCCTGAATCTAAGCTGCATCTTGCCTCCTCGGCCAGTACTATAGGGGCTGTGTCGGTGCCCTGTCCTGGGTGAAAGCCTATTTGCGAGTCACTCAACAGGCCATTACTTTCCAAGAACCCAGAGAGCTGCTGATTAACAATCTTTTCGGCAATTTTTCCCAGACCAGGTAACAAAGAGATCGGGCGAAAATTGGCTAAGTCAGCTGTATCTAAGACCTGCTTTTTTAGAAGTGTCTTGATTCTGGCTTGTTTCCAGCTGGGTGGAACCACCCCGTTGGAAAAAGAGGAGTTTAACAACTCCATTGCGAGGGGGGCAATGGTATCTGCGGCTTGTTTCAGGATGTACATGGGCGCCGGGTCGGATGGAGAACCACTCTTCACAGCAGAAAGCGTGTTACAAAAATCATCCTTAGTGATGCGTCTAAGGGCATCCAGCCGGGGGGCAGTGATCGGGGCCAGGAAGGCTTCATCACCTGCAGTGGGGACAGTCTGTGGTAAACTATCAAGTATTCGTTGTACCTTGGTATCAAAGTACTCTGCTAACAGGTCACATCTAGCTTCCGTGCAATCCTGATTGATAGCTGGGGTGGGTGTTTTGAGCAGTTGCTTTACAATTTTAAAAGTCTCCTTGGAAGAGTTGGCAGAAAGGTTAAATTTATCCTCAAAAAAGGACGCCCGAGTTTTCTGTCGTGCTGCTTTATATAGTCTCAGGGCAGCCTGATAGGAGGCTTTACTGTTGACTGCCCAATCCTTCCTCCAGATACGTTCCAGCTTTTTACAGCTTTTTCTAAGATCTCTCAGTTCGGTAGTGTACCACGGTGATTTGAAAGTACTACTTTTTTTTGTGATCTTTTTGAGGGGCAGTACTACATTCAGGGAGTCTTTAAGCCAATTCTGAAAGTTTAAATCTGCTACTAATGGATCTAATTCTGCTACAGGGGCCATTTGTTCTAGGGCACGAGTCCATTCTTCCACCGATAATTTTGGCCAGGCTCTCTGTAATATGCGAGGGCGGGGAGCACTTCTCTCTTCTATAGAAATTTTCAGAGAAAAAGGGACCATAAAATGGTCAGACCATGGCAGTGGCAGTGGGGATTTAACCATAAGCTGGTTATTATTAGAGAAAATGGGGTCCAGCAGATGTCCCCTGATATGAGTGATATCTTTGTTTAAAAGTTTCATTTCGAGAGCTTTGAGATCCGTACTGAGGTCAGAGGCCGCCTTGTCACTGGGATCATCGAAATGCAAGTTCAGGTCTCCCAAAACCAAAAAGTTGGGTGACTGGGCTGCCGTCGCTAGTATAGTTTCCAGCAGGGATCCTGCGAACTGTTTTATGTGGCCTGGCGGGCGGTAGATAAGGATTCCTGACATGGAATTAGTAGAGGTGATTTGAATATGAAAACAGGCACTTTCAGTGTCTAGGATGCCACCATCCTCAATTCTGCAGGTATAGGTGTCTTTATAAATTATAGCGAGACCTCCTCCCTTCCCTTGATCCCTGTGCTGGCTCTGAATGAGGAAACCGCCTTGAAGAGCAATGTTGATATCAAATTCCGAGTTTGGGTACAACCATGTCTCGGTAAGGGAAAGCAGATCCAGGTTGTTTTCTTCAATCAGTAAGTTGATCTCTACTGCATGCTTTGGTAAAGATCTACAGTTCAATAGTGCCATCCCTAGGTCTCTACAGGCCTCCTTACCATTTTTTCTCCCAGGATTAGGGTCCAGACAGTTTTTACATCGGCAAAATTGGTTGTCGAAACAATCCATCTGGCGACACCACAGGCCACTCTTGTCTTGTAGTAACAGGAGTTCTACCCTAGAGTATGTTATCTGCCGCGTGGAGTCGACAGGCATAGTGGCTGGCCCTAGGTCCGATCGGGCCCGGACGGGCCCAGACGGGCTTGCCTCTGGCGCGCCTCCGACGCGCCATCGGCGCGCCCGCTGCGCGGACGGGAAGAGGTTTTCATTCTATAGAGCCCGGGCCGTAATTCGCCCGAGCGATAGTGCGCGAACCCTGCCTTTCCCCTCAAGATGGCGGCCAAAATCGTCACCCCCGGGAAGGCTGTCTGTGCGTGGGTAGAGCCCAAAATCGGCCCTCGGTGTGCTCGGCAATAGTTCTGTCCAGAGCCCCCAGCAGTTAGGAGTGGGTGAGTGACACAGAGCAAAATACACAATTTACAAATTAAAAACGATGTTTTTGTGCAAATGGGCAGGTAAAATAACAATGACAATTTTAAAAACCTAACTCCCGGCTTCCGCCTCAGGAGCGTTCTGTTAGGAGCAAGTTCACAATTCAAGTGGCAATTCCTAGTTTTATAGAGCCCGGGCCGTAATTCGCCCGAGCGCTAGTGCGCGAACCCTGCCTTTCCCCTCAAGATGGCGGCCAAAATCGTCGCCCCCGGGAAGGCTGTCTGTGCGTGGGTAGAGCCCAAAATCGGCCCTCGGTGTGCTCGGCAATAGTTCTGTCCAGAGCCCCCAGCAGTTAGGAGTGGGTGAGTGACACAGAGAAGAATACACAATTTACAAATTAAAAACGATGTTTTTGAACAAATGGGCAGGTAAAATAACAATGACAATTTAAAAAACCTAACTCCCGGCTTCCGCCTCAGGAGCGTTCTGTTAGGAGCAAGTTCACAATTCAAGTGGCAATTCCCCGTTTTATAGAGCCCGGGACGTAATTCGCCCGAGCGCTAGTGCGCGAACCCTGCCTTTCCCCTCAAGATGGCGGCCAAAATCGTCACCCCCGGGAAGGCTGTCTGTGCGTGGGTAGAGCCCAAAATCGGCCCTCGGTGTGCTGGCAATAGTTCTGTCCAGAGCCCCCAGCAGTTAGGAGTGGGTGAGTGACACAGAGCAAAATACACAATTTACAAATTAAAAACGATGTTTTTGTGCAAATGGGCAGGTAAAATAACAATGACAATTTTAAAAACCTAACTCCCGGCTTCCGCCTCAGGAGCGTTCTGTTAGGAGCAAGTTCACAATTCAAGTGGCAATTCCCAGTTTTATAGAGCCCGGGCCGTAATTCGCCCGAGCGCTAGTGCGCGAACCCTGCCTTTCCCCTCAAGATGGCGGCCAAAATCGTCGCCCCCGGGAAGGCTGTCTGTGCGTGGGTAGAGCCCAAAATCGGCCCTCGGTGTGCTCGGCAATGGTTCTGTCCAGAGCCCGCAGCAGTTAGGAGTGGGTGAGTGACAGAGCAAAATACACAATTTACAAATTAAAAACGATGTTTTTGTGCAAATGGGCAGGTAAAATAACAATGACACATTTAAAAACCTAACTCCCGGCTTCCGCCTCAGGAGCGTTCTGTTAGGAGCAAGTTCACAATTCAAGTGGCAATTCCCAGTTTTATAGAGCCCGGGCCGTAATTCGCCCGAGCGCTAGTGCGCGAAGCCTGCCTTTCCCCTCAAGATGGCGGCCAAAATCGTCGCCCCCGGGAAGGCTGTCTGTGCGTGGGTAGAGCCCAAAATCGGCCCTCGGTGTGCTCGGCAATAGTTCTGTCCAGAGCCCCCAGCAGTTAGGAGTGGGTGAGTGACACAGAGCAAAATACACAATTTACAAATTAAAAACGATGTTTTTGTGCAAATGGGCAGGTAAAATAACAATGACAATTTTAAAAACCTAACTCCCGGCTTCCGCCTCAGGAGCGTTCTGTTAGGAGCAAGTTCACAATTCAAGTGGCAATTCCCAGTTTTATAGAGCCCGGGCCGTAATTCGCCCGAGCGCTAGTGCGCG
Source organism: Lissotriton helveticus (assembly GCF_964261635.1). Lineage (NCBI taxonomy): Eukaryota > Metazoa > Chordata > Amphibia > Caudata > Salamandridae > Lissotriton > Lissotriton helveticus. The sequence continues at coordinate 397,095,890 of NC_136070.1, read as the reverse complement.
AACCCTGCCTTTTCCCTCAAGATTGCGGCCAAAATCGTCGCCCCCGGGAAGGCTGTCTGTGCGTGGGTAGAGCCCAACATCGGCCCTCGGTGTGCTCGGCAATAGTTCTGTCCAGAGGCCCCAGCAGTTAGGAGTGGGTGAGTGACACAGAGCAAAATACACAATTTACAAATTAAAAACGATGTTTTGTGCAAATGGGCAGGTAAAATAACAATGACAATTTTAAAAACCTAACTCCCGGCTTCCGCCTCAGGAGCGTTCTGTTAGCACACCATTCATCCTCACCCCTCAATACCCCTAAACACAATCCACCCCTGCCCCATAAAGACCTTTCACCATGCCTAAACTACATCCATCCCTGAACCCTAAAAGCCCTTTCTACCCCATACACTCCACCCATCCTTGAACCCTAAAACGCCTCAAGACCTCTAATCTCCACTCATTCCTGAATCCTAAAAATCCCTTTCTATGCCTAAACCCCGCCCATCCCTGAATCCTAAAAAAAACCTTACCATGCATCCATGACCCCTAAAAATACCTCACCACTCCTAAACGCTACCCATCCCTGAACCCTAAAAACACCTTTCTACTTCTAGATTTCACCAATTTCGAATTCCTTAAAAAACGCTCACAACCCTAAACTTCACCCAATCCTGAACCCTAAACATTCTTTACCACCCCTAACCTCTACCCATCACTGAACCTTAAGATCACACTCCAATCCTAAACTTCACATATCCATCAACTCTAAAAACTAGGTGTGGGTAGAACTGGCAGAATTTGGCAACTCTGCATTACTTTAAAACACGGAGTTCTGACTGAATTCTATCAATTGCTGTGTGGCAGAGTATTTTCCAGCAATGCTCCAGAAATGAGATAAAAATTTGGAGTCCCCACCATAATTTTGCAACAGGAATGGTCGCTGGCGGTCGCGAGAGGTCATGGCCAGAGGTTGCTTTTCGAGTAGATTTTCTACTCAAGCAGCATCAAAATCAGTTCAAATGGCCATGTGCTCCTGCGCAGTGCATGGTGCTGTGTGCCCTAATGTTTTAGCACTTCCCATGTTACTGGCGCTAAATAGCAGTGCAACTCTGCTGAATCTCATGGACTTTTTATGTAACTTCGCAGAATTCTGTAGAGTGAAACTAGGCAAGACCCTCCCACCCCTTCTAAAAACCCTCTACATCCCTACATTCCACCCATCCCTGAATCCTAAAAACACCTCACCACCTCTAAAACCGACTCATCGGTGCGCCCTAAAAACCCCTCACCACCCGTAAACTGCACCTATTCATAGTACCTAAAAACCCTTGCCACCCCTAAACTCCACCCATCAGTGAACAGTAAAAACTCCTTTCTTGCCCTGAACTCCACCCATTGCTCTTGTAACATGAAGTTCCACCCAAATTCTGCACGGCAGATTTTTTTCTCCGCAAAGCTCCAGAAATGCAAGCACAATTTGGTATCCCCTAGTGCGATTTTATAATGCATGTGGTCACTAGTGATCGCTTTCAGAGGATTGCGTCCCAAGTAGATTTGCTGCCACTCTGGTAAATTTTTCACTTGAGTGGCAGTAAAATCAACTCAAATGGCCATGAGCTCCTGTACACCCACATTGTGCCGTTCGTGCTGGTTTTTCAGCACTGCTTGTGCTACTGGTGCTAAATTGCAGCTGATGGGCATATATTTTGCCTAATGGCGAAACTCCGCAGATTCTCACAAAGTAATTCAGCTGAATTCTGCAGAGTTAAAATCTGTGCTTTCCGCCCCCCTGCTTAACAACCCTCAACATTCCTACATTCCACACATCCCTGAACCCTAAAAACACCCTCACCACCCCTAAACTCCACTCATCCATGAAGCCTAAAAACCCCACACCAACCCTACACGCCACCCATTCCTAATACCTAAAAAACCCTCACTACCACTAAACTCCACCCATCAGTGAACCCTAAAAACCCCTTTCTTTCCCTAAACTCCACCCATTCCTAGCCCCTAAAAACTATTCATCACACCTAAACTTTACAAATGCCTGAACCCAAAAACTCCTCAAGTCCTAAACTCCATCTAAGTTTATTGTAATTTTGTATGTTTTCTATTAAATTGTCTTTACTTAAAATGTTTCCTTTATTTTTCAATTTATTTGCATGTCCTTAAAATGATCTTTTCTTAAAATTGGTTTCTCAGTTTTTGTTTTTCCATTAATTCACATACTTGTCAACTGCTTGAAGGTATTTAACCAATCTACTTAGACTGGTTTGAGGTATTACTGAAGCATTTCTCAATGTTTTCCTTTTTGGTTCTCTTACCAACTTTCTGATAGCTCCTTCTTGTACACTGAACCTTGTCCTTTTTCTGTTAATAATTTGTGCCACTGAGGCCTGAGATTTTAGCCACTGCAACTCCTCTTAGTCAGATGTGTAATATACCATTTATTTGAGGACTTTATGGATCATCTAAGGTTTTGGTCATGAGCAGGGCAAATTTGTTCAAGTGTGAGCAACATTTGTTTATGACGTTTTAACACAAGTGTTTAGGATCATTTGCATCTGTGCCTATGTATGACTGTGATAACTGATACTTCACTCTCTTCTGCACAGATGTTTTTTACAATGTATTTTCATTTTTTTATAATAGCTTCACCACAAAACAGCATTGCTATATGGATGTATTTTATGCGGGGGCAATTATGTCTCATGCTTATTGGCTAGGTAGAACTTTATTAAATGTCAGTCAATATGACATAATTTTATAAACTATTTTTTCTAGCATGAAACAATATGTGCTGGCATTGCTAATGAAAGTCATTTGTAGAGCTGCAGTTGGACTTGTTATAAGTTACCCTGGAGTGCACATGTACGATTAATATTTGTGTTGTTTAACGTGGACATTATTATGGTCCTGGGTGAATATATTATCAGTGCTGTTTGTGTGTTCATGTTGAGTATGACTGAGAATCGGATACCAACATGATTATGTCCAACATGTGCTAAACAATGTTACTGATTCTAGATAGATCAGGGAATATAGTATGTAGCCTATGTAACAGTACATTCATTGTCTGCACAATTTTAATATAAGTATTTGACATTTGAATGGAGATATATATTTAGTATGTTGGGACCTCTACTTGGAGAGGTGTGGCGCCGCGGCCAGGGCGACTGACGCTGGAATCTGGGGACCACGGTTCGATCCCCGGCTCCGGGGGCAGGTTAGCCCAGCACCATGTGACTCTGGGCAATAGCTCGCTTAATCTTCCCGACGGCCCCCAGCGCCTGGAGACCCTTACGGGTGATTGTGCGCTTTACATATGTGGACTTTACTTTTACTTTAGGAGGTGTGCATTGGGCTATAGATATGGGTAAGGAATGTTCACCATGATCAATAAACATGTCTAGTTGTTGATAATTTCCCAAAAGCCCTCATGTCCCAAAGGGCATTATGAGTTAAGGAAACCGGTCTAGTAAAGGCCAAGAGTAGCAGCATATCTATGTGCTACACTATGTTGGCAAATTGCGAGACTAAATAACCCACTGTCTCTATACCCTCACTTTTATGTATTTCTGTATGTGGTTGCATATGCTGATTGCCTTTATGAGTTGTGATAATGCCATGCTAAAGTCATGGTACTGATTGGAACATAGTGCATGGTTTGCATGAGGGTTATTCTGTGGAAAATGTGTGTGGTGTTTCTATCGATTATGACCTGTTGTTCTTTGAACTGAGTGTTTTGTAAGCACGCTATAACACGTCTGTTAGAGATGGGGTCTCTAGTTGGCAGTGGTTTGCATCCTGTATCTTAAAATCTGTTACTTTCTTGTAGCATAGTAAAATGAAGCATTACAATGGTCTACCAAATATGGAAGAATAATTGAAGTCCTTCTAGTTTAAAACTGAATTTTAGAAAATATTCTTCCAAAGGTATATAGTATTGAATGTACATTAGTGGATGAGTTGAACTTGAAAACATAATGATGTTGTCTTTGAGGGGAGCAAGAGAGAAAATGCTAAAAGCAAGAGAGTACATGAGTATCACTGCAGGAGGCTACCAGGGCATAGGAGTAATTTTTTCCAGGTTTGTCCTGGTGATGATTGAAAGCAAAATCATGTGACACTGTCCACTCTAAATAGGGTAGGTGCTAAGATATCCTTCTTTCAATGCCCCCTACTCTGTCAGGCCGTTGGAGGCCGTTTCCATCAATGGAGCCAACAAGGGCTCCATAGACAGAAAACATGAGGCCCACCGATCCCTAAATGAAATTGTCAGCCACACTTTAAATCAGACCCTAAGAGGCTCATACGTATTACTACCATAGCATTTGTTTTTTGTTGTTATTGAAACTTTTACAGTGTACAGTCAACTATAAGTATGACATTGCAGTACTTCTGTTAGTCCGCTGATGCCTTCTTTCCTTTGTGGAGGTTGGTTTTGGTGGTGTGTCGGTCCTTGGTGAGGGAGAGGATGAGCTGGGTGTCGTCAGCGTAGGAGATGATGTTGAGGTCGTGATGGCAGGCCACTTGTGCGAGAGGGGCCATGTAGATGTTGAACAGCGTCGGGCTGAGCCCTGGGGGACGCCGCAGATGATGTCGGTGGCTTCGGATCAGAAGGGTGTGAGACGGACGCTCTGGGTTCTGCCGGAGAGGAAGGACATGGTCCAGTCAAGGGCCTTCTCTTGGATTCTGGCTTCTAGGAGGCGTGTCTTTAGAGTGTGATGGCAGACCATGTCGAAGGTGGCTGACAGGTCCAGGAGGATGAGGGCTGATGTTTCGCCGTTGTCTAGTTGGCACCTGATGTCGTCTGTGGCAGCGATGAGGGCTGTCTCGGTGCTGTGGTTTCATCTGAATCTGGAATGGGACGGGTCCAAGATGTTGTTGTCTTCGAGGCGGCGTGCCAATTGCATGTTGACCATTTTCGCGATGACCTTCGCCGGGAACGGGAGCAGGGAGATGGGCCGAAAGATCTTGAGGTCCTTGGGGTCTGCCTTGGGCTTCTTGAGGAGGGCGTTGATTTCAGCGTGCTTCCAGCTTTCCCGAAATGTCGCGGTTTCGAAGGAGATGTTGATGACCTTCCGTAGTTGGGGTGCGACGGCTGCGTATGCTTTGTTGAATATGTGGTGTGGGCATGGGTCTGACGGAGCTCCTGAGTGGATGAAGTTCATGACCTTTTGTGTCTCGTCGACATCCACATTGGACCAGGAGGTCTGGCGGTTGACGCTGGTGGTGTTCACAGGGGAGGTGGAGTCTGGCATAGTCGGGTGGTGGTGGTGTTGAAGCTGTTGTGGATGTCAGCGATCTTGCGGTGGAAGAAGATGGCTACTGAGTCGCACAGTTCTTGTGAGGGCGGGATGTCGTTGGTGTTGGCGCTGGGGTTGGAAAGTTCCTTTATGATGCTGAGGAGCTCTTGTGTGCATTGTTATCCAGGTGATCTTTGAAGGAGGAGGATCTCTTGGCTAATCTGATGAGGTGGTGATGTCTGCAGGTGGCGTCCTTGTGGGCTGCGTGGTTGTCCGGTGTGCGTTTGTGGAGCCATATCTTCTCCAGTTTCCGGCATGCAGGTTTGGAGGTCTGGAGTACATCGGTAAACCAGGTGGCTCACTTGCTGGTGTGGCTGTTGGAGGGTCTCTTGAGCGGAACGAGGGTGATGGTGCAGTTGTCGATCCACTGTCTGAGGTTTCGGGATGCGGCGTCTGAGTTGGTGGGGTCGGTGGGTGGGATCTGGGTGAGGGTGGTGACCAGCTGGTCTTCTGTGACTTTGCTCCAGCAGCAGCGAGGCAGCTGTTGGGTGCGGTGGTGCGTGGTTGGTTTCTTGAAGGTGAAAAACGGTGGTCGGTCCAGTGGAGTTCGGTGGTGTGATCGAAGGGGACGTGGGTGCCTGTGGAGAAGACGGGGTCCAGCGTGTGGCCGGCGGCATGGGTGGGTGCGGTGACGAGTTGTCTGAGGTCGAGGTTGGCGAGGTTGTCGATCAGGGTGGCGGAGTTGGCAGAGTTGTTGTTCTCAAGGTGGAAGCTCAGGTCCCCGAGGAGGATGTAGTCCGTGGAGGTGAGGGCGTGGGATCTGGCGAGGTTGGCGATGGAGTCGCTGAACTGAGCCCGGGGTCCGGGGGGGTTGTAGATGAGTGTTCTTCTGAGCGTGGTGTTGGGGTCAGTCTGGATCCGGAAGTGCAGGTGTTCGGCGGTGTTGAGGGTGTCGTCTGCGTGGGTAGCTACCTTGAGGGTGGTCTTGTGGACGATGGCTATTCCTCCTCCGATTCCGTTGGTGCGATCCCTGCGGGTGATTTTGTAGCCGTCCGGGATGGCTATGGCGATGTCGGGCGCCGAGGAGTCATTCCACCAGGTCTCAGTCAAGAAGGCAACATCTGGGGTGGAGGTGTTGAGCAGGTCCTAGAGCTCGATGGCGTGTTTGCGTGCAGAGCGGCTGTTTAGGAGTATGCAGCGGAGGTGGTTGGGTCCGGTCCTTGGTGGTTTGGTGGCTCTGTCGCAGGTGAAGCTGCAGGTGCGGCAGGAGAAAGGTCCATGCATGCATTTCGGGGCGGCCTGGAAGCAGCTGCGGTCTTGGCCAGCGTTGAGTGCGTGGAGGGTGATGGCGTCATATCGGAGTCTGGCGTTGTGGCGTTCGTGGGGTCCAGGGGTTCTGGCGCTGGGCACTGTCCGGGCACAGACGGGCGCAGACGGGATTGCCTTAGGTGCGCCTTCGGCGCGCCAGTGGCGAGACCGCGCAGCGTCCACAGGCGGCACAGCGGCAGGGAGAACGAGTGGCACAGAAAGAAAAACAGGGCAGAAAAGAGGGGGGAACAGTGGCAGAGAGCAGAGAAAATGGAGCACAAAGGAGGGGGAAAAACGAGTGACACAGAAAGAAAAACGGGGCAGAAAAGAGGGGGAAACAGTGGCACAGAGCAGAAGAAACGGGGCACAAAGGAGGGGGAAAAACGAGTGGCACAGAAAGAAAAATGGGGCACAAAGGAGGGGGAAAACGAGTGACACAGAAAGAAAAGAAAATGTATGGGCACAGCGAGTCTTTAGCAGCGGCAGCAGGGGCATGGGCACACAGGCGGAGCTGCGTGGAGGGAGGGGACCTACCAGGAGGGTCAGGGGTCGCTCATTAGTATAAAACTTTCATTATATACATACATTCAAACGTAAAGTCATATTAAAACATAACAGTCAATGTTGAAGCATTGCTCCACACTTTTCTTGTATATAGCTCAAGGCCCTCATTGCATAATTTAAATTATACAGGATTCATGGGATCAGGTCTATGGTGCCTTTCGCTAAGGCCTCCAGGATATCTCACCTGCCTGGGCACCATAAACAGTAGTGGCATTGCTGGTCAAAGCCTAAGGGACTTATCATGACTTTGATCAGTTCTGAACGGGGCTGCCACGATGCCGCTCTGCTCCGAGACCGTCAAAGCCATAGAAACCTCCCTGCCTGAATATGACTTTTAAAGTCTCTGCCAGGCAGTTCTTTGGCCGTTCCATGAAGGAGCCTTTGAAAAAAGGCAACGCAAAGAGAGCATGAGAGGCAGTACCTGGAGGAGATAGACTTTCAAGCCTAGATTCTGCAGGAACTCGGTCTGCATGCAGACAGAGGGGCACAACAATCCCGCTTGCATGCACCCCATGGCGCAGAGGCACAAGGGGGCCCCTGCAGGGCCACCTTTGTGTCTTCACGCCATACTTTTCATGACGGACGCACCGCCTTGAAAAGTGTGGCGTGAGGAAACTCGTAATATGCTTGGAGCGGCCGCAGCCACCCCGCCAAGCATATTGCGGCCTCAAGATCACCACAACACCGCCAGGGATCTCTGAACCCTGGCGGTTGTGGTAGTGTCAATGTGGTCCGTCTGCCAAAGTTGTAATGGTGCAGTCGGACCGCTGGTGTGGCGGTGCCTGCACCGCCACCAGGGCTACAGCGGTACGATGGACCGATGTAGTCATAATAATAAATACAATATAGCCACCCAATAATCCCCTCGGCACTGGGTATATTCAGTAACAAAATCTCATTGTCCCTAGAGGAAACATTTCCATTTGTAATTTATAATAATGTCACATTCATGATAATTACTTCAATTATACAGGGAAATATATGCATATATACCAGAGTGTATCAAAAAAGGGTATATTTTATTCAACTCAGATTTTTTGTCACTTAATTCCTGGCAACGGATATACTACTAAGGTTCTTACATTGGTTAACAGTAATATATAAACCACCTTTTGCTTAAACAATGGAAAATCCAAACACCATGTTAATGGAAATTAAACACAACATTTCATCAAATTTACAATCTATGTAATCAACATATAAGCAAAACAATGTTAGGCGTTGACGTTTCGGTCCCCCTTTGGTCTAAAAGATCTAATACAATGAAAAATATATATACTTGTCATCCCTGTATCTATAAGAGGTATCATCTGCTCAACACATAAAAACAACAACAATGGTGACCTTATCTGTCAACCAAAACACCATAAATCTAAAAACATGCCACCAAAAACCCTGTGTGGCACCAAAACCAAATTAACCACCACTAAACTAAAAGACTAAAGGACTCAAAAGGCCACTCACTTCTTAGAATGCTTTCGAAGGAAGTAACCAAGAGACTTATCCTTACTTAGTGTTTATCCAACGAGTCTAAAAAAGATACATACATAAAAACCATACGTCAGTATTCTACCGTAAACGAACATACAAGTTAGCGACAGTACTCACATGTCTTGTCAATCAATTAGACATTTCACCACCCATAAGTATAATCAACCAGAAAGGATAGCATTAACTCCAAATCGCAACTGAGTGACTGAAGCCCATGACCCCCATAGTGACACTAAAAAGTGTTAGGGTATCCAAGGCTACTCACGTAATTCTTCCAATCAAAAGCGAGTATTTGCCTGTAATGAAACATGATAACTTGCAATGAAAACCAAAAAGGCCACTAGCACAAAGCTAGACCAGTGTTGTACTCAACTCGGCAAAAGAATACTGCGGGGACCTCCGCCCCAAGATTGTAACACTTACTTATTCAGGGATTCATAAATTCACACCTACCCAATGTTCGTATGATATTACAAATAGGTGGGAATTGACAAGATGGTCAAAATATATCCTCAAACGCCTCTGTAATTTCACTAAGGTGTGCCACTCACTAGTAGAGTACAATCACGACCTATATCAATAGTGGAATCTGGTCCAAGTGTGTTCTATCTGGATACCAAATCTGTAACAAGAGGACAAGCGCTAAAAAGGTAATAAAAACCTCACGACCTATATCAATAGTGGAATCTGGTCCAAGTGTGTTCTATCTGGATACCAAATCTATAACAAGAGGACAAGCGCTAAAAAGGTAACAAAAACCCATCTGGTCCAAGTGTGTTCTATCTGGATACCATGTCTGTAACAAGAGGACAAGCGCTAGAAAGGTAACAAAAACCTAACAGTGTATATAGTAATGGTTACAAAGCCCACTGAGAGGTCATTACAGTGTCGCCAGAACGTGCCATTCAATCATAGAATTCAATCCTTTTTCAACTGTGTTACAGGACCAAATCCATTTGTTTTCTTTTTGTGTGAGCAGCCGATCGACATTCTGTCGCCTCTTCATATTCTTTACAACTTCGAGTACAAACCATTTCATTTCAGATGGCATGTGTGACTTTTGTTGATAATGTTCAACAAGGGGAGCAGTAGTGATGTTACAACGTATATGTGACTGATGTTGTAGGAAACGTTTTCTAACTTCTCATGTAGTTTTACCAATGTATGTTAGAGAACAAGGACACTGTATACAGTATATCACAATCTTACTTAGACAGTTAGAATGTTGGTGCAATATCAGTACTCTACCATTCAAATTGCAGCTTTTCACTGTATTGGTAGTTGCACAAGCTGCACAATTACCACAGGGGTAGTGTCCTGTCACTGGTAATAAGCCCCACAAATGTTGCATTGTGCATGGTGCTTGTTCATTGTAGGCCCTCACTAGATGGTCTCGTAGGTTCTTGGCCCTCTTAAAGGCAAAACGTGGTAATTCCAACTGTGGTTCAACCATCCTAATGAGGTGCCAGTTCTGCTTAATTATTTTTTTTATGTGATTGGACTCAGTCCCATAAGTCAATACACAGGTTATAGGTTGTACTTTGATAGTAATCTCAGGTTGCTGTCCGTCTTTGTGTAGCAGTGCCTGACGATCGTAATACCATGCCTGTTCCATGACATGTTTAACAAGTCTATATGGATATGTTCTCATGACTAGTTTTGACGGTAGAATTTTGGCTTCCCTGAAGTAATCTTCCCTTTTGGTACAGTTACGCCTGATACGTAAAAACCGCCCAAAAGGGAGATTATCACATAAATTACGTGGGCGGTGGCTATTGTATTTTAAAAAAGTGTTCCTGGCCGTGAGTTTAGTATACAAACTCATGGATAAGACACCCTTGTCATTCATGATTGTAAGGTCCACAAAGCTGAAGGAACATTGATTGCTTTCCAATGTAAATTGCAAATTCTGATCTTGTTGGTTTAACCATAGATGGAAGCTTTTTAAAATTTTCCTGTGACCCCTCCCACACAATGCACACATCATCAATGTATCTTAAGTCTTAATTTAAGTGGGAGCTGAAAGGATTGTCATTGTAAATCACCCTTTCATCAAACGCGGCCACGAACAGATTGGCTATATCTGGAGCAAGCATTGCGCCCATGGCCACGCCTTTCACCTGACCATAGAACTCATTATTGAATAGAAAATAGTTTTCTTTAAGGGCAATCCTAACACAGTCTACAATAACCTTTGTGGGAACCTGGTGTGGGCGTATACGGTCTTCCAAAAGATCATCAATGACTTTCAAAGCTTCCCCCTGAGGGGTGATTGTGTATAAGCTTTCTATGTCCATTGTTTCAAGAATGTTCTGTGATGGATCATACGGTTCACCTTCTAATTTTCTCATGACATCTCTACTGTCTTGTGTGAAGGATCGGGTTTTAGAAACAAAGGGTTTCAGAAAGTAGTCACCATATTCTGCCAGCGGTTGTAACACCGACTGGCAGCCTGCAACAATAGGTCTTCCTGGTGGGTGTTGGCTATGTTTATGTATTTTAGGTAGCATATAAAACGCTGGGATGTTGTAATCTTTTGTGTTAAGGTATTCAAATTCTTTCTTACTTAACCACAGTCCTTCCAGCCCCTGAGTAGTCAAAAGTAAAATCTATTTTTGAATTCTTGCTGTAGGATCAGCTGGAAGTTTTTTATAATGTGCTGGATTACTCAATTGTCTTAGAGCTTCCTGATCATAGTCTGTCTTATCCTGCAGGATTATCCCTCCCCTTTATCCGCCAGTTTTACAATTAGATCATCACGGCTGGAAAGGGACCCCAAGATGCTTAGCTCTTCTTTAGAAAAATTTCATTTTACACATTTCCTGTCCAGAAACATCTGTTCTATTTCAGTTAGTACCACATTCTCAAATGTAATGAGTTCCTTTGGCATTAAGTTGGTAGCTGGAAAAAAGGTTGACGGACATTTTAGGCCACTAATATTGTTGGATGTGCTGAGTGGTATCTTAGAAAAGAAATGTTTCAAACTTAAAGTTCTGAAAAATGTATACATTTTAACAAGTGTTAAAAACACATCATTCCTATTTGTAAGGACAAATGATAGTCCGTTACTGAGAGCCTCAACTTCTTTAGAAGTAAGTTCATAAGAGGACAAATTGAAAATCGGAACAATTTCCATGTTAGAGTTATTATGGTTTGTTGGTGTAACAGGAGAAATTGTCAAATCAGATTCTACCACTTGTAGTAGTTGTTGCGAGTCTGTCGGAACCCGGTGGTGTACTGGTTTCTGAACCAGCCTCTCCTGGCATTCCACGATCGCCCCCTCTGTGGAGGTGGGCATCTTGATAAAAAAGAGGGCGAATTAAGTCCTCTTGTAGACCTCTAATTGGATGTTCCCCCACGGCTGTTGTTCTCTTCGCAACTCGAAGAAGCTGTGTCTCAGAATGTTGTGTGTTTCGGAACCCAATTTGACTGATTACCTGACTGTTGAATAAAATCTTTTTTCAATAACGGATAGGTACGTTCCCTGCTATAGTTCTTGATATCTTTTTGTAATTTCTCAGTTTTCTTGAAAATATTATTCCTTTGGAAATCTGCTATTGTTAAATCCAATTTTGTTAAGAAATCATTAGCATCAGTGGCTGCAGGATCTTCACGAATTTGTTTTTCTAGTTCGGCAATTTCATGTTTTAATTTTTCAATGTGACGTGAGGCTGTTTCTATACTTCGTACCATCCAACTTCTGGAGCATTTGTTTGAGACGAAACTAAAACCAACTTTCTAGTCTTCGTCTTCAACTAAAATTACTGGTATATTTCGAACTTGAAGGCCAACAGGGATGATGTCAGTCAGTCAAGAAATACTTTATTCGGTTCGAATTTTCAAAACCATAAAAGTACAAGACACACATAAACAATGGTCCAAAAATCACAATATATCATTAAAAAGATTACAATTATCAGTCAAATAAAAACATTACAGAGTTTTAAAAAACTGGATTCAATTTTACAGTAAGCATGATTGTTGTTGGTAGGTATTCTACACCCAATTGATCTTTTTACCCAGTCTAACTGCAATAGTTAAAAATTTGGCCACATTATAGATTTCCCAGATATCATTTAGCATCTGAAGGTATAATAAAGCTGGTTTGACCTGCCTAAACCCTCTCCCTTTTAGCAGGGGAATGATAAATTTTTCCCTAATAGATTTGAAGTGGATACAAAAGAACAAGTAGTGGGCAGTGTCCATAATTGAGTGTCCATCACAAGTACATATATTCAGTTCCGAGTCCCTGGTCCAACCAGGGCAGCCAGAAATTAACAAGTGAACTTTATTCAGACGGAACTTGGTGAGAAGGTACCTATGATTAGGGTTGTTTACGACCTTCAAATAAAGTTCCGGATTATGGTCTGAAGAAACAATCAATTGATGCGACCTAACCGAGGGCTTTATCAACTCCCTGTTTTCCCTGTCCATTCCACTGTACAACAAAAAAGTGTTCTTTGTCCACTTCAAGTCTGCCTTCACGAGGGCAGAGCGGTTATGGAACAACTCAGGCCGTCCTAGCTTAGCGCACAACTGCTCCACATAATTCAGCCAGGGGATCTTGTTCCAGTGATCTAATTTAAGGCAGTCCTTCAGGATTTCGTGGTTAACTTCAAGCTCTGGGTTGAGCCACACAGATATCCATTTCAGGAGGGGAGCCATAGCGACCCGGTCCTCCAGAAAATCCACCCCGCATTCCTGATGTACAATAAAACTTGCCGTGGATTTTGGTAAAGAAAGAATGGATTTTAAAAAGTTATCTTCGATCACTTGAAGGAGTTTAACAGGCCTAAAACCCCACAGGTCTGCGCCATACATAACAATGGCTATGCATTTAGCAGCATACACTTTTAAAACGGCCTCTATAGGCTTCACCCCAATTTTACGTGAGAAGCCGAGAACTGCAGATATGGATCGTGTTAAGACCTTTTTTTTCTCCAGCATTTGGGGAAGCCATGTAGAGCGATCGTCAAACACTACACCCAGATAAGGGAATCTGGGAACTCTAGATAATTTGTGACCATTACAGTGTAAGGTCATGGCATGTTTTTTGGCCTTTGTTTTATGCCCTACTACCATTACATGGGATTTACCAAAACTGATGCTTAAGTCCAGTTTTATCATAAAATTATAAAAAGAGTTCAACAGACTTTGCAGACCTACTGCGGTTCTAGCTATAAGAGCAGCGTCGTCTGCATACAATAATGCGGGCAATGTGTATTTCCCTGCCCTGGGTATATCTATACAAGCTGTGCCCAGTATTCCGCCCAGATTGTTAATATATAAAGTGAACAGCAGGGGAGCAAGAATGCAGCCCTGCCTAACACCGTTGGTAATATGGATTTTCCCTGTGCAGTTCCCTTTTCTGTCATAACGGACAGTAGCGGTAAGGTCTTTATGGAGGTCTGCTAGGAAGTACACGATATTTGGGTCAATGCCTATGCTGAGGAGCTGGCCCCACAACTTGGATCTGTTGACTCGGTCAAAGGCCGAGGATAGATCCATGAAGGCAATGTACAGGGATCCAGGCTTAGCTATGGTGTATTTTCCTATCAACAGTTGCAAGTTTAGGCTCTGATCGATGGTGCTCCTTCCCTTTCTAAAACCATACTGAAGGGGTGAGAGAATGTTAGTCTCACCTAGCCAATCAGTAAGTTTACTGAGAACCACTCTCCCTATGACCTTAACCGCAGAGTCTATTAGGGATATGGGGCGGTAGTTTACCGGTTCCCCCCCTGTCTCCTTTTTTGAAAATAGGGACAATTACTGATTGGGACCATGATGCTGGGATACCTATTCTAAAAATGCTGTTGAAAACTCTGGCTAAAATTTTGGACCAGAATAAGATATCCACTTTAAAAAGGTCAGCGGGAACCCCGTCCGGCCCGGGAGCTTTATTGCTGGTCATTTTTTCAATGGCTAAGCCCACCTCTTCCTCATCCACCGTTAGGTTGTAAGGGAGTTGGTATAAGCTGGTCATGTCCTCAGCCCCGGGGGCTTCCTGTTCATACACAGATTTAAAGTGCAGGTGCCATTTATCTTCCTGAATGCCACAATCCAACTCACTGTTGTATGAGTCCGCAAAAAATGGTTGGTTGACCACGGCCCAGAATTTGGCGCTACTTTTCAAAACATCCGTTGAGGTCAGGTCAGCCCAAGCATCCTCTCTGATCTCACGCCGTCTTCTCTCGATGGTGGTCTTATATGCTTTCCTAAGGGTAGCCACAAGTCTTCTATCTACTGGTTTCGATTTTAAAGCTGATTTTAATTTACGGTTAACAGCCGAGCATTTGTTGTCAAACCAGCCCACCCTTTCTTGGGTTTTCCTTTTACACTGTTTTGTCAGGTTGGACACAATGTTGGCGCAGACCCTATTATACGCCTCTAACACCTCAGTGTCCCCCACCTGATCATCCATACAAAGTGCAAAGGCCTCCTGGCTACTTATGCACAGGTTACCAAAAAAATCCTCCGGGATTATTTTATACCATTTGATTCGGCGGGCCTGATCAGATGTTCTTAAGTCACATTTGTCTGCTAGACTCAGACTGCTAACATTAATAGCTAGTACGTTTTCAGTTTTTAATACAACAAGATTGTGGTCACTAAAATGGGACCTTACAACGGTATAACCGACAATATGACTACTATAACTACATCTTAGAAAAATATAATCAATGGTAGACCCACTGCCATGTCCCGTGAAAGTTGGAATACCCTCTTCCCCCCCAAGAGGCAACATTAGACCATTTTCAGCTAACAGGGATTCTAAACAGGATCCCTGTTCTGAATGTTCAAAATGGATATTCTCTTCTTCTGGGGGACCAAACAAAAGGTTCGGGGGGCATTCTTCCTTACAACTATGGACATTGAAATCACCCAGTAAAATTACAATGCAGTTAGCCTCCATAGACTCCTGAAAACTAATTAAGAAAGAATTTAACCTCAACAGGTTATCAAGTGGATGTTCTCTATCAAAGGAGTTGTAGAAGTTAACTAATAATACAGCATTAAATCCCCTGTGTGTGATTAAAACTGCCAGACAATAGGGGCTGCCAGTGGGAATTTCTTTATATGTGCCTGAGATTTTTGCAGATATCAAGGTAACCAGACCACCTCTAGCCCGCCCTCTCAATGAATTGACAGCTGGGAGGTAAAAGGTGGTATACCCATCCATTGTGAGCAAATTTTCAGTCGCCCACGTATCCTGCATGGCAATTATGTCCATAGTGCCTATTAGGTCTCTCCAATGAGGATCATCAATCTTATTCCTAAGGCCCGCTATATTCCAAGTGGCCATTGCAATCACCCGCCTACTTCCTTTGTTCCCATCAGTCACACACGAGGCTGTCCCTCCCTCCAAGCCCTGTCCTGTGATTAACATTGGCTCAATAGTTGGCTCGGAGTTTAATTCTTGTGAGTGTTGACTGCACTGTGGTATGATGTGAGGAGCAGTTAAGACTTGTATGGTGGGGGGGCCTGATGTTTGTCAATCTACCCAATCCATAAAGGACGGGTGATCGTAGTGATTAAACGTTGGGACATTAAAATAATTTTCTTGCCCGTTTGCATAGTGATGGTCATGATATGAATATTTATTTTGGGGGCCTGCAGCAAACCCACCCTGAAAAGGTCTGGCTCTTCTACTCCTAACCACGTTCCACCCGTCCTCACCCCTCTCCTCCCAACCGCGTGATTGAGCTTTCCATGGGGGATTGAACTTCTGTCTGTAGTTATGCTCCTGGGGGCCCTTTAACCAGCTCCACCTACTGTCAGGTTGATTCCCCTGTACATAGAAGAAGAAGAGAGGCCTGGCAGTGACCGTGCTCGCCTGATGGCGTGGTATGCCGGCACAGATGTAATTTACTACCTGTTGATGCTCAAAGGTGACCACAACGCAGTCACCTTGTAGGTTTTTCCTATTGCCTCCCACCCAAGGGGTTCTCTCCACCATTAAGATGTTACTGGACATGCCAGGCGGTAAGGGGTAATTTTTTGACAGCCAGTGACAAACCTTGTTTTTTAAGGCTTGATAAGACTCCGTTTCAGTTGTTACAAGTTCAGTGACCCCAGTCAGGATCACTACATAGGAGCATGCATCCGGAGGAAGGTGGATGTTTCTCCGTGGTTCTCTCTTTTCTTTCGGGGTCTGATCTAATTTAGGGGCCGGGGGTGTGGGATCTTTAAACTTAACCTCAGGGATTCCCTTGGATTTTACAGGATTCGTTGTTTGTTTTGAATCAGTGGTTTTTAAAGAGGTGCCACCTGAGATGGTAACATTGGTGGGGTTACTGGGTACAATTTTTTTAAGAGAAAGGGTGTTTTTGTCAGCTGTGGGGGGCTTGTTCGTGGGCTTTTTTACAGAGGGTATCTTATTTTCCAAACTAAAACTGGGAGCGCTTATATCTTTATGAATGTTTTTTAAGATGGTTTCTAAGCAACGCAACCTGACCTCAATTGGTTCAAGCAGGATTTTTAACATTTCCAAGATGTTGTTATTTACCATGTTTAAGCTGTTCCTATCCTCGTTGCTTCTAACATGGTTATCTATTTCATCACCCAAATCCAGTATTTCCTCTAAGCTACTATCTATGACCGTGTCATCTGGTAGGCCTAGGGATAAACGCGCATTAGTTTGGACAGCTCCATCCAAGTCAGCAGTATGCGCAACCAGGATGCTGTTCGAGGGCGCCAGGTCTAAAGTGGTTTGATCTAGGTTTTGAGTGGTCAGTGCTTTCCTTCCTTTACGTATGGCTGATTTGGACTTTTTTGGGGGGGAATTGCACCCTCTTTCAGACCCCTGTCATGTACATTAACCACAGAAACATTTTCGGGCTTATTTGAAGAATCGCTCTCTACTAACAAAGCAAGATTAGGTGTTGCCTCCAAGCCTTCTTGGGAGCTAATATCATCATGGGCCCCCTCATTATGTACAATAGCAAGGGTGTTTGAGCCAGTCGCTGCGTGTGGGGTACAAGCCTGAGCTATAAGTCCTAAAGAAGATCTCCTGGCCATTGCCAGGTCCTGAGACACCCTTCTATCCATTAATATGATCCCTTCGTCTATTAAAGCATGAGTCCGGACGATGAAATCATCAAGGGTCCCTGTCAGTTTTTTGGCTCCAGCAGCTGCCATACTTCTAGTCTCTCCATAGTTCATAACAGTCCCCAGTGAAATTGTAGCGCGGAGTAGCAGAAATTTAGTATATGCAGAAAAAACTCAACCTATGATGTTGGTCCCGATAATAATAATGAAAACAACAGATAAACAAACTTACAGTTATGATGGAAGGTCCAATAGTCCAAAAATCTGACAGGCAAATAACAAATGGAATGGCCCAGGCCAGGCTCCTCGGGCCTCTGAGGGCCACAGAGGGCCCGCCCTTTGCCCGGGCTTAGCCCCGGGCGTCCCGCACGCGTCCCGCGTAGCGGATATCAGTAGCTCCTAATGAGGAGATGAGGCGGTTGGGGGCGGGGCAACCAGGGAGAGCGTCCAGGTGCAGGGGATGGCTACACAGGGACTCCTGGGAAATGAAGTCCCTGTCCCTCACCTGGTGCTCGCAGCCCTGGCAGAGTTTTCTCCTCTTCCGCCCTGTTGAACACGCAGTAAGCCGACAAGGTCCTTCTCCTCAGCGAGGCAGCCCAGCAAAACGGGCGAAGCGGGACCCGCGCAGCGGGTTCCGCGAGGTGTGGCAGCAGTTAAAGTAAATCCAGCAGTAGAAACGTTGCCGGGATATTCCGGTGAGCTCCCTGGTCAGCAGCAGTTAGGTTAGGTGTTTCCTGATGATGTTATTTGGCATGTACCTCTGTTCTAATGAGTTTTTTTATGGAGGCTTTCTAAATTATTCCGTACTAGACTCTGTTGAGAGTTAACACCAGTAGTACTTGTCTGGAGAGCTAATAACGAGGGTCCCTCTGCTATCCTAGCTATGTGTTCGTCGGTGTAGGTTAGAGTTTCTTGTTCTGACATTTGGACAAATATTCGCTTTCTCTCAATAATATCATTTTTAAAAAAGGAAACACAAAATCAATTTGTGTCAGGTTCTAAGTGCTCTCCGGGATCCGGATGATGCTCAAGAGGGGTCCACCTCCAGATCTCCCCAAGCTCGGTTCTGTTATGTACCCAGAGCTTAGAGGTGATCAGGTGAGGCAAAAAAGGAGGGGGCCAGAATGATGTTGCGCGGGTGTCAGGCAACCTGAAAGACAAGGACACCTTGTTAAACAATGTATCAGACCCCCGCTATCATACCACTACTCTCTAGTGTGTTTCACATACCTTGCTCAAAACACCGTAAGGAATGGCGGAAGCGGTCACCGTATGGCCTCTCTAGTGTAGACCTAAAGGTGGTTGAACCTATAAGACACAAGCACAGATTACACACCCATACCTTATTCCATTCTTCACCCTCCTACTATAACGCCCTAGCAGACACGTACCAAGTTCCACACTAGGGACTCCAAAGAAAATAGCCAGTCCTCTCATGAAAAGGAAATGAAGAGACAGACGTGCACGAGTGCGAGATTGGCCTGCCTCTGTTACGTCACAGACGCGCCAGACCACTTCCTAAAGCAATCAGCATCAGAGCCCAAAGAAAATGTGAATGTCCAGGAGTTCAAACACAACAAAAAGTTCCCCTGACCCACTACGATCCCTATCACAGCGATGCCACCTCAATATATATTAGTCAACAAGGCACTGGGCTCCTAGAGGCTTACAAGCGTCCTGATGCTAATCTTAGGGAAAACGTCGTGAGATGAATGCAGCTAGTAATCCTACTGCTAGATCAAACAAAAATAACTCAGAGCTAAAGGCAGCCATCCGTTGAGTCCCATGAGCGAAGCGTTCACTTCCCCATAGAGCTGTAAAGGCAGTTCTTCAGGATACCGCCGTTCTTACCTCATCAATGATGCGCCCACCTGTTTTCAAGTGTCTGTGTCTTCGCAGCCACAACGTGAAGCACCACAGAACACTCCGTCGTTACAGCAGACGCTTCTCTTCGGATTTCCGCTCCGGTTCCGGACCTCTCGCAACCTGCGTCCGTGTCTTCGCGAACACTTCTGCGAAGCACCACGGCATGCTCAGTATGCATCAGCCGACGCACACCTCAGGAGCGTTCCGATTAGAACACCGGTTTCACCAAACAAACAGCGCCCGTGTCTTCACTCAATAAACCAGCGAAGCACCACAGGACAACGAGTCACACTAGCGGGCAGCCGAACCGCTAAGGTACCAGTACACAAAATCCGATACAACCCGATTTCCGGGTAAGCAGTTGTTTTATAGTCTCCGCCTCGTGCCCACAGACTTCTGGGTCTTGTAGTGTGTCATACTTTCGGTAGGTGCGGTGACAACCAGCTTCAGTTCCTGACAATTTGATTACATATGAACAGACAGATACCTATACACAGCAAACCACTTTGAAAAAGGACCCTTGCAGATAGCCTCTGCGCTTACAATACTAAATACAATAGAGCCACCCAATAATCCCCTCGGGACTGGGTATAATCAATAACAAAATCTCATTGTCCCTAGAGGAAACATTTCCTGATCATTTGTAATTGATAATAATGTCACATTCATGATCATTACTCCAATTATACAGGGAAATATATGCATATATACCAGAGTGTATCAAAAAAGGGTATATTTTATTCAACTCAGATTTTTTTGTCACTTAATTCCTGGCAACGGACATACTACTAAGGTACTTACATTGGTTAACAGTAGTATATAAAACACCTTTTCCTTAAACTATGGAAAATCCAAACACCATGTTGATGGAAATTAAACACAACATTTCATCATATTTACAATCTGTGTAATCAACATTTAAGCAAAACGATGTTAGGCGTCGACGTTTCGGTCCCTCGTTGGTCTAAAAGATCCTTGGGACCATCTTCAGGACGGAAAAGTTGCACATCTACATCTAATACAATGAAAAATATATATACTTGTCATCCCTGTATCTATAAGAGGTATTGTCTGCTCAACACATAAAGACAACAACAATGGTGACCTTATGTGTCAACCAAAGCACCATAAATCTAAAAACATGCCACCAAAAACCCATATGTGCAAAAGTCTGTGTGACACCAAAACCAAATTAACCACCACTAAACTCAGAGACTAAAGGACTCAAAAGGCTATTCACTTCTTAGAATGCTTTCGAAGGCAGTAACCAAGAGACTTAGCCTTTACTTAGTGTTTATCCAACGAGTCTAATAAAGAAACATACATAAAAACCATACGTCAGTATTCTAGGTCTCTAAAATCACCGTAAACTAACATACAAGTTAACGACAGTACTCACATGTCTTGTCAATTAATTAGACATCTCACCACCTATAAGTATAATCAACCAGGAAGGATAGCATTAACTCCAAATCTCAACTGAGTGACTGAAGCCCGTGATCCCCATAGTGACACCAAAAAATGTTAGGGTATCCAAGGCTACTCATGTAATTCTGCCAATCAAAAGCCAGTATTAGCCTGTAATGAAACATGATAACTTGCAATGAAAACCAAAAATGCCCGTTAGAACCAGGGTCTTATAGGCCAATAACGCTTATGAATGCGGATGCCAAAATTTTCTCTAAAACTCTGGCACAAAGGTTAAGTAGGGTTATTGAGCACTTAGTTAGCACATCACAGCACGGGTTTATTCCAGGGAAAGGGACCACTCAGCACACAAGACAGATGATTACTATTCTAGATGCTACGGGGTTGCAGGGGATCCTGTCGCGGCAGTATTCCTGGACGAGGAGAAGGCCTTCGACAGGGTCTCCTGGAACTATCTGTGGAAAGTGATGGAGTGGTTTGGTATTGGTAAGGGCTATATTAAGGCAATCCAGGCCCTATATTCAGACCCTACTGCGAGAGTAAGAATTAATAAAGGCTATACTGAGTCAGTGCAGATAAGGCGCGGGACAAGACAGGGCTGTCCAGCATCGCCTCGCCTGTTCGCCTTGTACATTGACCCTATTCTGCGTAGGTTAGAAAGGAACAACATGATCCCCCCAGTAAAAATGCACGGCAAAAATTACAACATTTTCGCGTATGCGGACGATGTAGCCATCATTACAACTAACCCAGAAAGGGCTTTACCAGAGATAGAGAAGGAGGCAACATGCTTTGGGACAGTCTCAGGATACCTAATTAACAAAGGGAAAACGCAAATAGTACAGAACAGATTTATGGCATATCAAGACACAAGAGTGGTCGAGGAAGCAACATATTTGGATAAAAGTCACTGCTGATTTAGACAGACTGGTAGAGCTTAATATGAGACCCCTATTAAGTAAAGTAAAGGAAAATACCAAAAGGATACACAATCTGCATTTGACTTTGATGGGCCGTATAAACGTGATCAAGATGATTACATTCCCGAAGTTCTTGTATTTGTTCAGAGCCATTCCACTGCTTTTTGACCATTCATGGTTCAATAAAATAGAAGCAATATTAAATAAATTCATTTGGGCACAGGGTAAGACCAGGAGACCCTATCGACACCTTACACTACCTAGGGAAAAGGGGGGCTGGGGGGCACCAGACTTTAGGTTTTATCACTGGGCTGCAGCTATGCAGTATTTCCAGGGGCTTATAGGGAGCGGGGGAACCGAGCAAGGGTATGACACACCTGGCTTCACTAATGTATATACTGCACTGCTGGGTGATGGGGCTGAGAACGGGTTCCTGAACACAATTGATTTTAGCTACTTCAAACACACAAGGTTCAAGACACTACGAGCTGCTTATAGCATTTGAAAGGCGGTCTAAAAAAAAATGGGCTTAGGCAGATAGAATAGCTATACACGTCTATACACGAACCACTCTTTACCGGGGGATATTTTTAGGGATACGGTTATGAGGGACTGGGACAACAAAGGGATCAAGAAGGTTGGGAACCTCATGGATCAACAGGGGGGCATTCTGCAGTTTCATGTTCTCCAAATAAAATTTAAGTTAGCAGGCTGCAGCTTCTTTAAATACCTTCAGGTAAGAAGCTACCTCTTAAATAAACAGGGGGGTGCACTGGGCTTCGGCACATGCCGCATAATGGACTACATAGAGCGCTGCACTCACTGTACAATTCGGCAGTTATACTCAGCACTCTATGTATATAAAAGTGATGACAGGGTTAAATTTGCCACGAAGTGGGATCACAGGTGGAAGGACTTCAGCTCTCCTTAGATCTGGGTCGTATGGTTTTATGCTCAGCAACTTTACAGTCGCAGCACTATAAGACCCTGTACTCGCTCTACCACACCCCTGCTAGAATTGCACAATGGGGAGGCAACTCGGGAAACTCTTGTCCGAGTTGCGATTCAACTAATGCAGACACCGTCCATGTGCTCTCACAATGCCCACAACTGTATTCTTTAAAGGTTGATATTGAGAATTTTATTGAGGGTTCATTGGGATTAAAGATTAAGCTCTCAGATGAATTAATATTGTTAGGGGTGCTGGCAGGGGCAGCGGGTATCCCCACGGAGTTCCTGTTTATGGTAACTGCAGTTTATTCAATATGCATAGCAAGATCATGGCTCGATAGGGCACCACCAACCTTCCAAAATTGGATCGCCAGGTTACTCTCAACTTATAACCTGGAAAAAGCAATATATGACAGAAAGGGACGAAGAGCTAGAATTCTGGGCGGGAAGATATGGCAACCTATAGCCAATTGGAAAAACGCAATGATTAACGGAGAGGTGATCGTTGCCGGCATTGGCAACATACCTGCCGCCACGGTCTAAAAAATGTAAATATTTGGGTTCTACGTGTGTTACTCATGGTGCAATGAATTAATTGGTAAATATTTGTGTCTTGGTAGAAATGATATAATTTGTATAAGGGTGCTGTAACATTTATTGGATTTCTTGGAAAAAAATTGTAAAAACTTTCAATAAAAAAGATTTTAAAAAAAAAAAAGAAAAAAAAGAAAACCAAAAATGCCACTAGCACCATGCTAGACCAGCGTTGTACTCAACTCCGCATACGAATACTGCGGGGACCGCCGCCCCAAGATTGTAACACTTACTTATTCAGGGAACCAGCCTCGCTTTGTCTGCAAACGCCCGACTCAAAAGACCGAGTGTGGCACATAGCAGGCAGCGTTTCAAAATAAGGTAACGATGATGTCATCCCGCATTCAACAGTAGTGGCCATCTTAGAGTGGTCCCAGTGTTATCAGCGTCCTATAAGAGTGTATCAGACAATCTATTAGATCTAGGTAAAAAAAACAGCACCGAGCATGATGATATCGAAAGAACCATTGATGAGTATATAGATCTGCATTAAAATATTTTCAAGGTCCAAAAAACAAAAAAATAAAAAAAAATCAAAACTTTATTGAGTAGATCAATATAGACAAAACAATTATATTAATCGAGCCCAAAAGCATTTTAACCTATTGGACCCTCCATCAGTGTAAGGTCATAGATACTTATCAGAACCTGGAATATACTAAACAAAATATTTATTTCACACCTACCCAATGTTCGTATGATATTACAAATAGGTGGGAATTGACAAGATGGTCTAAATATATCCTCAAACGTCTCTGTAATTTCACTAAGGTGTGCCACTCACTAGCGGAGTACAATCACGACCTATATCAATAGTGGAATCTGATCCAAGTGTGTCCTATCTGGATCCCAAATCTGTAATAAGAGGACAAGCGCTAAAAAGGTAACAAAAACCTATCTGGTCCAAGTGTGTTCTATCTGGATACCATATCTGTAACAAGAGGACAAGCGCTAAAAAGGTAACAAAAACCTAACAGTGTATATAGTAATGCTTACAAAGCCCACTGAGATGTCATTACAGTGTTGCCAGAACGTGTCATTCAATCATAGAATTCAATCCTTTTTCAACTGTGTTACAGGGCCAAATCCATTTGTTTTCTTTTTGTGTGAGCAGCCGATCGACATTCTGTCGCCTCTTCGTATTCTTTACACCTTCCAGTACAAACCATTTCATTTCAGATGGCATGTGTGACTTTTGTTGATAATGTTCAACAAGGGGAGCAGCAGTGTTGTTACAGCGTATACGTGACCGATGTTGTAAGATACGTTTTTAATTCTTGTGTAGTTTTAACAATGTATGTTAGAGAACAAGGACACTGTATACAGTATATCACATTCTTAGTTAGACATAATGTTGGCGCAATATCAGTTCTCTACCATTCAAACTGCAGCTTTCCACTGCATTGGTAGTTGCACAAGCTGCACAATTACCACATTGTAGACTTTGCTAGGATTGCCCTTAAAGACAACTATTTTCTATTCAATAATGAGTTCTATCTATGGTCAGGTGCAAGGCGTGGCCATGGGTGCAATTTTTGCCCTAGATATAGCCAATCTGTTCGTGGTCTCCTTTGAGGAAAGGGTGATTTACAATGACAATCCTTTAAACTCCCACTTAAATAAATACTTAAGATACATCGATGATGTGTGTATTGTATGGGAGGGGTCACAGGAAGAATTAAAAAGCTTCCATCAATGGTTAAACCAACAAGATCAGAATTTGCAATTTACATTGGAAAGCAATCAATGTTCTATCAGCTTTCTGGACCTTCAAATCATGAATGAAGAGGGTGTCTTATACATGAGTTTGTATACTAAACCTACGGCCAGGAACACTTTGTTAAAATACAATAGCCACCACCCACATAATTTACGTGATAATCTCCCTTTTGGGCAGTTTTTACGTATCAGGCGTAACTGTACCAAAAGGGAAGATTACTTCAGGGAAGCCAAAATTCTACAGTCAAAACTGGTCATGAGAACATATCCGTATAGACTTGTTTAACATGCCATGAAACGGGCATGGTATTATGATCGGCAGGCACAGCTACACAAAGATGGACAGCCACCTGAGATTACTATCAAAGTACAACCTATAACCTGTGTATTGACTTATGGAACTGAGTCCAACCACATAAAGAAAATAAATATGCAGACCTGGCACCTCATTAGGAAGGTTGAACCACAGTTGGAATTACCACGTTTTGCCTTTAAGAGGGCCAGAAACCTACGAGTCCATCTAGTGAGGGCCTACAATGAACAAGCACCATGCACAATACAACATTTGTGGGGCTTATTTCCAGTGACAGGACACTACCCCTGTGGTAATTGTGCAGCTTGTGCAACTACCAATACAGTGAAAAGCTGCAGTTTGAATGGTAGAAAACTGATATTGCGCCAACATTCTAACTGTCTAAGAATGTGATATACTGTATACAGTGTCCTTGTTCTCTAACATACATTGGTAAAACTACACAAGAAATAAGAAAACGTATCTTGCAACATCAGTCATGTATATGTTGTAACATCACTACTGCGCCCCTTGTTGAACATTATCAACAAAAGTCACACATGCCATCTGAAATGAAATGGTTTGTACTGGAAGTTGTAAAGAATACGAAGAGGCGACAGAATGTCGATCGGCTGCTCACACAAAACGAAAACAAATGGATTTGGTGCTGTAACACAGTTGAAAAAGGATTGAATTCTATGATTGAATGGCACGTTCTGGCAACACTGTAATGACCTCTTAGTGGGCTTTGTAAGCATTACTATATACACTGTTAGGTGTTTGTTACCTTTTTAGCGCTTGTCCTCTTGTTACAGACATGGTATCCAGATAGAACACACTTGGACCAGATAGGTTTTTGTTACCTTTTTAGCGCTTGTCCTCTTGTTACAGATTTGGTATCCAGATAGAACACACTTGGACCAGATTCCTCTATTGATATAGGTCGTGATTGTACTCCACTAGTGAGTGGCACATCTTAGTCAAATTACAGAGGCGTTTGAGCATATATTTTGACCATCTTGTCAATTCTCACCTATTTGTAATATCATACAAACATTGGGTAGGTGTGAATTTATATATTTTTTAGTATATTCCAGGTTCTGATAAGTATCTATGACCTTACACTGACGGGTCAAATAGGTTAAAATCCTTTTGGGCTTGATTAATATAATTGTTTTGTCCTTCTTGATCTGCTCAATAATGTTTAAATTTTTTCAATTTTTTCGGTTTTTGGACCTTGAAAATACTTTAACGCAGATCTTTATACTCATTAATGGTTCTTTCAATATCATCATGCTCGGTGCTGTTTTTTTTCACCTAGATCTAATGGATTGTCTGATACACTCTTATAGGACGCTGATAACACTGGGACCACTCTAAGATAGCCACTACAGTTGAATGCGGGATAACGTCATCGCGCATTCAGCGTCGTTACCTTATTTTGAAATGCTGCCTGCTACGTGCCGCACTCGGTCTTTTGAGTCGGGCCTTTACGGACCAAGCGAGGCTGGTTCCCTGAATAAGTAAGTGTTACAATCTTGGGATGGGGGTCCCCGCAGTATTTGTATGCGGAGTGGAGTACAACGCTGGTCTAGCCTTGTGCTAGTGGCCTTTTTGGTTTTCATTGCAAGTTATCATGTTTCATTACAGGTGAATACTGGCTTTTGATTGGAAGAATTACGTGAGTACCCTTGGATACCCTAACTCTTTTTGGTGTCACTATGGGGATCATGGGCTTCAGTTACTCAGTTGAGATTTGGAGTTAATGCTATCCTTTCTGGTTGATTATAATTATAGGTGGTGATATGTCTAATTGATCGACAAGACATGTGAGTACTGTCGCTAACTTGTATGTTAGTTTACGGTGATTTTAGAGACCTAGAACACTGACGTATGGTTTTTATGTATGTTTCTTTATTAGACTCGTTAGATAAAAACTAGGTAAAGGATAAGTCTCTTGGTTACTTCCTTCGAAAGCATTCTAAGAAGTGAGTGGCCTTTTGAGTCTTTTAGTCTTTTAGTTTAGTGCTGGTTAATTTGGTTTTGGTGACACAAACTTTTGCACATACGGGTTTTTGGAGGCATGTTTTAAATTTATGGTGTTTTGGTTGACGCAGAAGGTAACCATTGTTGTTGTCTTTATGTGTTGAGCAGATGATACCTCTTATAGATACAGGGATGACAAGTATATATATTTGTCATTGTATTAGATGTAGATGTGCAACTCTTCCATCCCGAAGATGGTCCCAAGGAACTTTTAGACCAACGGGGGACCGAAACATCGACGCCTAACATCGTTTTGCTTATATGTTGATTACACAGATTGTAAATTTGATGAAATGTTGTGTTTAATTTCCGTTAACATGGTGTTTGGAGTTTCCATAGTTTAAGCAAAAGGTGTTTTATATACTACTGTTAACCAATGTAAGAACCTTAGTAGTATGTCTGTTTCCAGGAATTAAGTGACAAAAAAATCTGAGTTGAATAAAATATACCCTTTTTTTATACACTCTGGTATATTTGCATATATTTCCCTGTATAATTGGAGTAATGATCATGAATGTGACATTATTATAAATTACCAATGATATGGAAATGTTTCCTCTAGCGACAATGAGATTTTGTTAGTAGTCATAATAAGGCCCTTAGTCTCCATCATCAACAAGCAAAGTACAGCCACTCCACAAGGTGGCACAATTCTCACAACACAATCATCAGTGTTGATGAAAAGTCATTGTTCAAGTCTTTTCAGTATTCCTTTATTTTCATAGACTCTTTCAAAACCTTGTTACAGACCACCTGCATTCATTTTCAAAACATTTATAAAGATGATCTTTTGGTGGGTTTTCATGTTATCCGCAAGGTATTATTTCAAGTCTCATCATGCTGCTTCTACTTTCTTGTGCTAGCAGGGCAGATATCAGCAGGTTTCTGATATTTATTTGTGCAGTTCAGTTAGTTTATCTAGCCATACACAATACATGGGATACAGAAATCCCTGTATAAAAAGTCTCTAATTCCTTCATAATAGTGACACACTCAGTCGCCTATGAAATGAGATGCAGCTCAGCTGTAATTTATTACAGTTGAGTTCTGAGTCACAATGCCTGCTGCAGGGACAGCAGTCAGGTGAAAGGCAGGTCAGGTCAAAGAGCATAATACAAATAGCTATTTCAAAACATAAATGTTGGTTTTTCTAGCTGTACAGTGACAAAAAGAAAGGAGATATATAATTATAGAGAACATTGAATCTTTCTTCATGTTTCTACACATGCAGAGCTACTGCACCTTTTTTTGATAAACAAAACTGACTTGTATTAACTGATTTTTAATATCTTCAAGCAGCAAATACTTAACAGCTTTTTTGATGTGTTTAATTTTTCATTAGAGATTCTACTTCTTTTCTTTATGTTTGCAAACATGCTTTCTCTTTCATATTAAAGAGCTACGCACTATGAGCTCAATTCACAAAAGTAATCTTAGACGTTTGGTTTAAATTTGGACCAAACGTCTACAACTTTGAGAATTCACAAAGGGAATTTACAAGTACTATCTTTATGTATGCACTAGGGGCGGAGATACGGCCTGAGTGCGGACATGTATATAGAACTCGTAATTGCCCTTTGTGAGATCCCAAAGTCATAACTTAGACATTTGGAGGCATATTTACTAGGAAGTGGCGGAGCGCTGTGTTAGCCACCCTGGCTTAACACCATGCTGCCCCACTTCCAAAACGCAGTATTTACAAGGATACAGTGCAGCTCTGCGTTTCCCCTGCTCTAGCGCTAATTACAGCTGCCTAGCGCCAACGCAGACACACTTGCACCGTAGTGCAAGGGTGCCTGCGTTGGAGGGGAAGATAGTTTATGTGCAGGAAGGTGTCCCTTCTTGCACATAAACAATCTGAAATGGCTATATGATACTTTCTATGTGTGCTCCTTAATGCAGCACACATAGAAGTTGCAAAACGTCATGTTTTTTTTCATTGATTGTTTACATGTAGGAAGGGTCACCTTCCTGCACATAAACAATCAATGGCCTTTTTCTGTATGTATGTGTGCTGCACAATGCAGCACACGTGCAAACAGAAAAAATTATGAGAAATGAAACATTTTTCCTTGTTGCGCCTGTTTAAGACCAGGTTTTCCCTGGTTTTAATTTTGGCACTGCCCCATATATAGACTGCCCTTTTAAATATGGGGCAGCGTCAAAATCAATGGGTGTTGTGGTGGAACGCCCACCGCAATACCCATTGCCCACCCCTCTCACACTAAGTATAGCGTGAAAGGGGGCCACATTACAAGGCAGCGTTAAGTGCTGCCTTGTGAATAAGGCGAAGCCCCTACCGCCACCACAACGTCAGAAAAAGTGGCGCTGTGGTGGCGATAGGAGCTTGTAAATATGCCCCCTGGTTTAAGTTTAGTCCAAACATCTAAGTTTACATTTGTGAATCGTTCCCCAAGTATTTAAGTGGTTTGTGCCAAAGGTGATAATATTTCCATGTATTATAAGGAATAAAGTATATCCTGAAGTACATGGTAAGGATATTGAATTCGCCTCGGAGTTCCATATCCTTATAAAGGAAATCGGCCCTCAGCCTCGTTCCGCCTTATGATCATGAAACTCCTTGGTGACTTGCAATATCCTTATAATGTATGGCAGGGGGATACTTTATCCCATATATAAAAATTATCTTCAATAATCATGCCATTTTTCTGATAATGAACAAACAGGCAAACAGATAGAGTGCCTAGCTAGCATTATTTCAAATTGTTTGGCGCTGAGACTTTTGTAACATGCGTAATGTAAATTATTTTCCTAGTGTTCTTGCTATGTATGCACGGGTGGCAGTGAGGGTGCACCTCTCTCTGTGTCTATGTGTTATGATGTTTCAGGCTTAGAGGCATTTTGGTGCTTGTCATTTTAAGGGATGCCTGAGCTGATCAAATATATTACTTATGGGTTTGTCCCCTCGTTTACTATCTTAATTCACATTACATTGTATTGGCTCTGGCACTGCATTAAAGGATAACAGCCCTTCATACTATTGTCCTGGCATGGGATTTTTTCCACAGAGTCCTGATCTCTTTCATAAGCAACACTGTGCTTTCAATCGCTGCCCATTTTTGAACCCATCCTTTTCATATTGCTAAAGTGGGAGCAAAAGTTGACTTCAAGTCATGACAATAGTTATTTTAATCATTGACAAATACCAAGACGTTTATGGTGAGTGAACTGCAAATTGGTATGTATTGGACCTCCCTCCTTACCACAGCGTGACTCCCTCCCAGTATGATGCACTCACAGGGCAGTGCAGCCCATGTGAAAGAATCCTTCTTCGCTCTAAGCACAAGTTTAGGTTATTTAGTATTTTGGGTGTTACAAATGATCTTCGCAAACAGTTAAATTGTGTGTACTACAAACATGCATTACTTGAAACTGTATATTTGTATGGTAAAATATGATTCCCATCCCTTATCATCAATTGCTATGTTTAAGTTTGTTTCCCACAATTGCTTTCGAGTAAGTTTTTTGTGTGCTAGCAAGTCTATGCTTGGACCCACCCATATCTTCCTAAATGTATTTTTTATTGTATTACATTGCAAAAACTGTCCCGATGTAGTCCTTTAACTTCACTTGTTGGGCATG
Organism: Lissotriton helveticus; assembly: GCF_964261635.1. Lineage (NCBI taxonomy): Eukaryota > Metazoa > Chordata > Amphibia > Caudata > Salamandridae > Lissotriton > Lissotriton helveticus. The sequence continues at coordinate 397,064,826 of NC_136070.1, read as the reverse complement.
TGCATAACTCAGGGTGTCCTAGTCCTAATTAAAGGCTGCCTCCAACTGTGCACTGCTGTTCAACTAGATTTATCTTTGGACGTTTGTCTTTTCTCATTAGTGTGGAAGTTAGTTGACTCTTCTTAGCTAATGTATCTGTGAGCCATGTCTTGGCCAATTTTATACCTTTCCCCCATTCTGAACCCCACTGCAGCAGTGCTGCCAAATGATAAAGTTCAAAGTCAGGCACGCTCAGACATCTTTCATTTTTGGTAAGTTTATTGAAGGGCCCCAGATGAAGTCATACAGTAGAAAACCCAATGCTTTGAAAGAGAATTTCGGGTTGCATACCGGGAAAATGCTACAACTGTATTCAGGGAGCATAATGATATTGGCCAAAGCAATGGACCCTATTACCAAGAACAGCAGTGATTTCCAGAACTCTATGCTTTGTATGCGTTTCCCCAGGTTTTCGCCCATCATATCTTTGTATGGAAAATGTGGACACTCAATTATTTAAACGTATGCGTTCCCACCTTATGCCCTCATCTGCTAGCATAAATAGTACACTATCCTGATCTAGTTTAAGAAGGATGCACATGTTTTAATTCACTATACCCCGATTATCAATAGTTCATATGTAGATGTGCTCACTCACGTTCTGCCATCTTGAAGAAACAGTACTAAATCCTCTACATATAACAAGATTTTGTGGACTTTGTCCCACAGCTGTATACCCTCAGTGAGTGCCATTCTTCTCACTGTTTAAGCTAATGGTTCCATCACCAATGCAAACAGTATCAGCGATTGTGGACATCCCTGATAGGTGCTATGTGCGCTTTAAATGCTTCTGATATTAACTGTCCTGTTCTGACTCCAGCTGTAGGGTTCATATATAACAATTTGATCCATTTTGTGAACTGAGTACCAAACCCTATACAATGTGGCACTTTCAATAAGAACTGACATTTGAGTCTATCAAAGTCCTTCTTGATATCAATTGAGAGTACAGTAGCATGCGTTTGTTCTGAGGGTGTTTCATCCATTACTCCTACTAAACTCCTAATGTTTAATGAGGTATTCCTACTGGCAATAATTCCATCTAGATCTGGTGAACTAGTGTAGGCAATCATTGCTGAAGTATTCTGACAAAACATTTGCTAAGAATCTTGTAGTTGGTTTTCAACATAAAAAGTGATTTATCAGTGGCTTTGTCTGTGGGATTCCTGCTGGGTTTCAGCATAGCAACTATCAAGGCTTCACTCATCAACCTCTTTTTTATGTACATATTTCTGATTAGCATTTGCGGGGTGCTACATCCTTCCCAAGGGTTGAAGTACTATACAATTAAATATGTTCTCTTCTACTTTATTAGTCCAGTTGTGGTAGTCAATACTTTCATACAAAGAAGTTATAGGGGTGCCTCAGTTTTGTTCTCTTATCGAAATGACCAATATCATCACAACCTTAGTGTTAATGGCTAAATGAACTCAACTCCTAGTCCAGAAAGTCTGAATCAAGGATGAGCATTTCAGTCAAACATCGGCCACTATTCTCTCAATAGACATTCTAGTCAGTGTTGACCCACTATAGGTCCACCCTAAGTTGTGTTTGGTCTTCAAGGCCTCAATTTGCATCATCTGAATGGACTGTGAAGAACACTACACAGGCCTCAAATGTGCTTTAAGACTTTGGCGAATAGGATATATATTTACAATTGGTTAACCTGATGCTTCGACTATATCTTATTCAATTGTTGACATTCATAGAAAAATAGGTGTATTTGTGGCAAAATAAGCTTTTTTAGGGGCTCACTGCTGCAGGGGTTCACCCTTATCAGTCCACTGGTCCTTAAACCAACAAGATAGAGATTGGCACAGAGGATGAAATATAAAAGACAACTGGTTTAATAATCACTCATGAGTGGGACTTCATCAATACAGCACCCTCGGCACTGTATGAGATAGTACAAGGAATACAGGGACCATGGGGTTTATATACCTTGTTTGTTGCTGAATAAGCATGGAGACTCAAAGAAGAGGTACAAGCATGTACAATAACAACTATTGACTAACATGGGCAGACAAAAACCTCTTACTCAGCAATGTGGGAGCGGGCAGCTTAGTCAGTTGAAACAGTTACATTCTAAAACAGGTACATTCTAGCAGCTACAGGCCTTTCTGAGCATGCGCAGTGCTCTGGCTCAGTGCTGAAGGAGTTAACTACAGTTGATGACTCAAGCAGAATAGGAAGGCAGGCAACAGTGAGGGATGCAGAATCACATGGCTAATGCAAATGGATGCAGCAAACAAAATGGCTTCAGCTTATGCTAACAGTAATTCCTGTGATTTCCACAGACGATCCTTTTATCTGAAAACATTGCTATGAAATAGAGGATACATGAAAATTATCTTCCATATTAATTAGCATCAACTGACTAATCTCTTGATCAGTTACTAGCTGGGCATTTACTTTCGGCACATTTCGTTTAACTGATGTACAAGGAATGCAAGTAGAAATACATAGGGAACAAAGCATTGGGCCACTTTGGATACACAGGCAGCAGAAACACAGAATCGCAATAAATATACATAAGACGGATAATAACTTCCAGCCCCAGAGAATAGTGTCCATAACCATCCACTCCGAGTCCATGTCCCTGAATCCGGGTGGATTTCAGTGGCTATTTCATGTAATTTTGAAATTGCCTCAAATACTGAAGGGGTGTGGTCAGAGATATACACACGGCAACTGCTCCCAATGATGTGGCATGCTCCACCACGGTCTGCTAGAACCACATCGAGGACCATCCTTCCGGGTTTGCAGCAGATATCGGTATGCACCAGGGATCGTATGGTCCGGGAAGACTTCCTCAGGTTCTGCAGGTGACGCAGCTTGGCCTCTCTCTGTGTCCAGGATGTTGCAGTGATCCTTCAGAGCAGCAGGTTCCACAAGGCGAACGCACCCTTGTGCGATGGGTGGAGTAGACCCAATTCTTCCGATTGGTTACTCGGACTGCAGTTCTGGTAGATAGAAGAACTTGCTCAGGTCTTTGCCATCTGGGTTCCAGGCAGCTCGACCTCTGGAACACCTTCACCATCACCTGGTCACCAGGCCGCAGATCAGACCATCACCTTGAGACCCTTCAGGAAGAGCTTCTCGAACCTATTGATTAATAGAAAGCAAGCTGTCAGTCATCAATACATAAGGTACATCATGTATAGGGCGTGGCTTAGGGATCCCTCAAATGTTCATTGGCCTTCCAAATACCACCTCATTCGGTGTGAGGTCAGATAGTGTTTGTGGTATAGATCTAATGGAGAGCAATGCTAGAGGCAATGCAATGCCATTTCAGAGATGTGGAAGCTAGAATTTTAGCGAGTTTTAATTTCAACGTGGAGTTGTAACGCTCTGCCAAGCCTGCTGACTGTGGGTGAAAAGCTGCATGGAACCTCTGCTTAATCCCCAATCCTTTCAAGACATACTCAACAACGTGTCCAATGAAATGAGGTCCGTTGTCACTCCACAAAACTCGACAAACTCCGAATCTGGGGAAGAACTCCTTTAGGAGCACCTTTGCTGTACTAAGAGCTGTATTATCTTTTGTAGCATATGCCTCAATACACTTACTAAAGGCACAGACCACCACTAAGACATACTTTAAATTATTTCAGAATTCTAGATGGATGTAATCCATTTGTAGTACTTCAGAAGTTGCAGTTGGTATTGCAAATCCTCCTGTTAGAGTTTGTGTTCACTTTTCAGGATTATACTGGAGACAAATCAGACATGACTCGACTATCTTATTAGCTGTGCCGGCAACATTTGGATGATCCCAAACCTGCATAAGTAGTTTTGCTATTGAGGATGCTCCAACATGTGCCGGCCCATGTGCCATGTGAATCATAGGATGTGGACAATTTCCACTTGGTCATGTCTTTAGTCCTCCAACAGCCCTCATCATCCAGTGTTCCCTCCTTAGGCCATTGGTTTAATTCATCAGCAGAGGCAGATCGCTGCATGTCCAGTACTTCTTGCCTGGCATCATGCCAGTGTTCAGCCTGACACTTAACCACGTACATAGATGTAGTGCTTCGCTGCATTGCAGTCTCATGTGCTGTGTAATCCGCAAAGGCATTGCCCTGTCCTATTTTATCAGTCACTTTCTTATGTGCGCTACACTTAACAATCGCTATTTTCTTAGGATATGTCAAAGCAGTAAGGAGACTATGTACTAATTCCCCATGCACTATTTGTGTCCTGTGTGATGTAATGGAGCCTCTTTCCTTCCAAAGGAACCCAAAATCGTGAGCCATTCCAAAAGCATATCGGCTGTCGGTACAGATGTTAACAAACAGATCAGTGCTAAGCTCACATGCTCTTGTGAGCGCTATCAATTCAGCTGCCTGGGCTGACTTCTGTGGAATGCGAGCTGTCTCAACTACAGTCTGAAGTGTTGTAATAGCATACGCAAGAATCACTAAGAGAATAGCCTACACCTCTATTTTTTGAAAAAGTACGCAATCTATTCTTGCTGAAAGACAAACACATTTCTTCTGTTCATCTTGGTCTTTAATTTTGACCTTTTTACTTATGTTCTTAATTTATTAATTTCATACATTGATAGAATGAGAAATAACATCACCATTTCTTAGCTATACCACAACACATATAAATCAACATTATTTTTTTTTAAATGTTACAAAAGTAATAGATCGTGCTCATACATTCAATAATTGTGAAACAAAGTTTTTTTGTGTCAGAAACAAAAATACAATTTTGTGTGGACGCAGTTTATAATCAACAAGGAGGATGAGAAAATGTTAAGTCTCCCTTCAAAACCTCTATTTGATGACTATCATACTCAATCACTAAATCATAGAAGATAACAAGAACAAAAATTAATTGAAGAAAGTTCCTTGATTATAGCGTGAAGTGAACCACAATGTCTCTATTTATTAAAGGTAAAAATTAAAGACCAAGATGAACAGAAGAAATGTGTTTGTCTTTCAGCAAGAATAGATTGCGTACTTTTTCAAAAAATAGAGGTGTAGGCTATTCTCTTAGTGATTCTAGTTAAACGGCCCTGCCTAACCCTCGTCCTATTGTGCCTAACTCCTTGCTTTTTTCAAAGTACCAGCATAGGCAGGCAGATGCTGTGCCATCGGCAATTTCAAGCAAGACCCGTCAACCCATAGGTTCCCATCAACACTAGAAAGGGGCGTATCTGGTAGGTCAACACAACCCTTTGTTTGCTCTTCAGTAAGGGTTTAGGGTTGAACATCTTTTCAATGTGATATGAGGACCCACAAGTGTCAATTCATAACCTGCCAGCGAGCACTAGTTAAGTGTTGCATTTTTGATTGGTTCAGAAAGGCATCAACTGCATGGGGCACTAACACAAGTAATCTGTGTGACAGGACTATTCCCTCACTCTGACGTATGGCCACAGCTGTCACTGCTACCGCTCGAAAACACCCAAGCAAAGCACAAGCGACTGGATCAAGGACAGTTGAAAAATAGGCACTGGGACATTGCTTATCACCGTGTGTCAGGTTTAAAACCGAGAGAGCGCAATCGTCCCTCTCATGTACATAGAGTGTGAAGGCCTTAGTGTAGTCTGGAGTTCCTAATACTGGTGCAAAACAAAGAGCTTGATGTAACTGCCAAAAAGCATTCTGACATTCAGTAGTCTGTGGGAGAGGCATTGGAGTGTCTTTAGTCAAAAGGGCCAACAAAGGCTTAACTATGTGGGAAAAGCAAGGAATCCACTGCCTACAGAAAGAAGTACGGCCAATCAGTGCACAAACATCCTTCTGAGTACAGGGCACAGGCGTGTCCAAAACAGTTTGAATGCAGTCTGGTGCGAGTGCACTTCCCTCCTTAGACAGGAGGAGACCTAAATAGGTAATCTGCTGTCTACAATACTGCAATTTCTTTCGAGAGACCTTGTGATGATGGGATGCAAGAAATGAAAGCAATAACAGTGTTCCTTTTTCACACTGTTCAGGGGTATCAGCTGCCAACAAGTTGTCATCGACATTTTGAATAAGAGCCACCCCTTTGGGCACAGGGAAAGAATCAAGATGTCTTTTCAATGCTTGGCTATACATACTAGGACTCTCGGTATACCCCTGTGGAACTCTACAGAATCTGAAGGATCGATTATTCAAAGCAAAGCCGAACAAATAACGACTGTCAGCATGAATAAGTTTCAAGAAGAAAGCATTCTTCAAATCGATCACACTGAATGTAGTTGCAGTAGGAGAAACCATACTAAGAAGTGCTGTGATGTCAGAGACTACTGGCTATTGAGGAACAACTATTTTGTTTACCTCCCGCAGGTCAATGATAAATCCATAAACCTTAGTGTCAGTGTCTTTTTTCAAAATGGGAAGAATAGGGCTATTACAGATATTATAGGGGACTTCTTTCATAACCCCCACTCTGATCAAATCATGAACAATATGTATCAATGCTTCTTCACCCTCTCAAGAGATTTTATATTGGAGTAATCGAGGCAATGACGCACCTTCCTTTACTTGAATATGTACTGGTGGGATAACCATTTGTCCCATATCGGTATCAGATGTAGCCCACAAAGTGCTAACGATGCCAGAGCAACATCCTCTTTAATGAGACAAGCTCTCTCAAACATGGGATAGTTGTCATTTAAAATAACGAGCACTCCTTCTGGGAAACAACGTACTGTAGCACAAAACTGTTTGAGCACATCGATACCCACTATATTTTCCAATGTGTTAGGGGACAGCAGGAATGGACATGCTGCAGTGAATGTATCAAGACTGAATGCAAGTGGCTCTGACAGTGGGCAAAGGGAAGCTGTCCCATTGAATCCTATCGATGTTATCATTGCAACAGACAGGGGAGCCCTAGGAACCAATTGTTTAAACAAAGCACTACGGCACTACGAGTAGCTCCTGTATCAACCAGAAAACGATCAGTAGAACCCAAAACGTTTGCATCGACATAGGGACCCATCTGCTCAACTGGGAGCTCGACTGGTTCCTTACCCCATGCTATGCATAATCAGAATCCTTAGGGCCATCAGCCAAGTAATCAGACATTTGGTATCGGTTTCATCTGTCAAAGGTACCAAAAGAGGTAGGATTAGTTTCGGCTGGCTCATATCTAGTACGATTATCCATGCCTCCCCTATTTCCTGTGTTCCATGGACGACCTCTCCTACTGCCTCTACCCCACTGATACTGCTGACCTTGCAAAAGGGGGCACTCAGAACTCCAATGTCCAATTTCCTTACAATATGCACATTGATCAAAGACAACGTTGTTTGAGGGAAAGGGGGTACACCAGGGCGATACATTGCATGTCCACCTCTCACACAACCTCTAAAAGGGAGACCATAGACTTGCGCCAACATGACTTTCGTTTTTAGACCCTTGACCTTTTTATCCTCCTTGCCTTTTGCTTCCAACTCCTGACGCTCATAATATTGGGCCACAGTCAAAAGGGAGACGGGAAGGATGTAGTCCATGAATTCTTACTGGCCTTTAGGCGATTAGCTATTCTGGCAACATGTTCATGCCAAATTTGTCGACGAACAGATGCCTACCAATGTCATCACTAAAGTCATAGAATGTCTCTTCGAATCGCGTAAAGAAATCAGAAACTGACTAATCCGCTTTCTGCTTGCAAGACGCTAATGTAGTCCAACCTATTTTCTTAGGGGGTATAAGAGTTTTCAACTTAGTTACAATGGCTTTAGGAAGATCTAATATCACTTGTTGTGGTTTTTGTGCAGGTGCTCTTTCAGCATCTATTCCCTCTAATTGTACCCAAGTATCACCAGAAGCTGCATTATCATCTACCTTCCGAATCAATCTCCACATATCCGGGGGTAAAATAAGTCCAAACAACATGTCAATATCAGGCAATGTCATAGTGCAAGAACTAATAGCTCCTTCTAACTCTTCATATAAAGCGCCTGGATTTTTTCGTAGATCAGGCAAAGCAGCTTTAAGAGCCATAACGTCTGCTTTACTCCAAGGGTTATAGACCCAATTATAAATAAAATATCCTTTTGCGTTATCTGAAGTTTTATCGCCACTCGTTACCACGCCCCTTGGAGGAACATACAAAGGCGCAGCTTCACGCATCGGCTTTACAGTGACTACAGGATTACTAGTGTCTGTATCTGTCCCTGTAGCCCCTTCTTGGTGTACTGGGATCTGAACTGTTTGCTCAGCTGCTGCTTTCTGAGCTGCCTTTTTCTCCTCTTGTAATCAAAATACATCAGCGCGCAACTTAACCACTCGCCTAATTAGATTGGACACACATGAAGGAAGAAAGTGCCATCGTTTAACTCTTTTTAATCAGCACTTATTTCATCAGGCTCTAGAACTTTGGAATATTTTCTAAATTTAGCCACTACCTCACAAGTAAATGTCTCTAAAAAATGTAACTGCTCAAACTCTGACCATTGCTGAATCACTACTAGAATCTCTGAACAGGGTCATGCCCATAAGCTGCTTTACGGGCAGCGGATCTAAGAGTGGCCATGCGGTCAGCGGTCAAAGTAGAGCGAGTTGCCCGCCTGTCTGATTTATCCTTATCTTCCTCATCCGCAGACCAGTGCTCTTCATCAGAAACTTCAGTCTCAGGGGCACTAGGGAATTTATATGGCGGCGAGGTCTATCTAACAAATTGGAATCATCTTGTGGTCTATTAAGCATGGGATAAAGGGGGCGTCGAATAGGGTACTGGCCAGTTACCTCTAAATGACGCTCCCTATCTTCTTACTCTTTTATTTCCCTCATCTCTTTATTTTTCAATTCTAATGCTTTCTGGTAAATTGACTTGCGCTGTTCTTTTTCTGCTATAGCTTCTCGCCTCCTCACTCTCTCATTCACCTCTTTCACCCACATTTGTACACAGTCAAACATGGCCTGCCAACTTTTTTTTCCTCAATAGGCACTGCTCAGCATGCTGAATCTTTTTAAGGTCAAACGACCCATTGACAGGCTATTGTAGATAAGGATCCTTTTTAGTGTATTTGTTCCACAGTGTACTATACATTATAGAAGAAATACAGTATTTAATGTACATAAACCTATTAGGTGTCCCCCTCTAGGGGAGCCGGCTGAGTACTTTCTAAATCCATATTGATACCACCACAACAGCAACACATTCTACGAAGTGTGGTAGGAGCAAGCATGCCAAAAATATTATAATACAATATAATATTATATTCAAATAGGATTTATCCTCAGTATCAAAAGTAGAGAAAAATCTCCTCATTACCTGCCTTTATTTACTGCAAACAAAAAAAACCAGAATCCTGGCCAAGCAAATCCACAGCAAGAGTGTCACTTCAGCGACCTTACCAAACCAAAGTCCCCAACCTCCACCTGACAAAGCTCTGGGTCGACCTAACGGTCTTCTTAAAAAACGTACGCCAAAGCAGATCTCAGTCAGGACCGGCCATCACCTGGAGGGTCAAATCGGGAAAACCAGAACACACATCGGTCTGCAAAGACAAAGGGTCTCCTCATGCAGGGTACCTCCTCATTAGATTCCTGCTCTCCATCAAGACTGCACTTTCGGATGGCCGCATCTCCTATGAGTCCCTATTCGGGTGCCAATTTGTGGAAAAATAAGCCTTTTTAGGGGCTCACTGCTGCAGGGGTTCACCCTTGTCAGTCCACAGATCCTTAAACCAACAAGATAGAGATTGGCACAGAGGCTGGAATATAAAAAAAACTGGTTTATTAATCACTCGTGAGAGGGACTACATCGATACCGCACCCTCGGGCACTGTATGAGAAAGTACAAGGAATACAGAGACCATGGGGTTTATATACCTTGTTTGTAGCTGAATAAGCATGGAGACTCAAGAGAGGAAGTACAAGCATGTACAAGAATAACTATCAACTAACATGGGCAGACAAAAACCTCTTACTCAGCAACGTGGGAGGGGACATAGGACAGCTTAGTCAGTTGAAACAGCCTGACAGTTACATTCTAAAACAGGTGCACTCTAGCAGCTACAGGCCTTTCTGAGCATGTGCAGTGCTCTGGCTCAGTACTGAATGAGTTAACTACAGTTGATGACTCAGTAGAATAGGAAGGCAGGCAACAGTGAGGACGGCAGAATCACATGGCTAACACATGGCTAATGCAAATGGATGCCGCAAACAAAATGGCTTCAGCTTATGTAACAGTAATTCCTGCGATTTCCACATTGGGACCTATAAAACACAAGCCTACATACAAAGATTTGGAGTGTTGTGCAGTGAGAGGAGCATTCCAAGCTGAAAGAGGCATGAAAAGAGGATAGTAGCCGAATGGTGGGTAAGGACCTGAAGGGGTACAGCACAGGGAAATGTGATACAGTGCTGGTATAGACAGGGGGAAGATGAGAAATCTATGACTTAACCTTTCACCTACTTTTATTGTGATATTAAATGTAGTACTGTTTTGTTTATGATGAACCATAATTTATAATAAAACATGCTATCCTTGTAAGAACCAAATTATAAAGCTCTTACAAAAAATGTAGACCATCCTTTCTCCGTTATTAAAGGAACAATGCGTCAATTTTCTTGTTACCAGAATTGCTCGGTTAATTCGGACTCACTATTAGGGCTAATTATTTGGGTCCTATATGTATTTTGATGTTCTACACAGAAATCCAGACTAAATTGGTATCTAAGTTTCCCATGTTAGGGTTTGTAGAGGTACCCATAGCTTGACTCACACAGGAAAATCCTGAAAAAAATTGGCAGATTATGGGCCGAAAGTTTTTTTACCTGCAAATGGCATCAACATAAGATTTGCTAAGATTGCCCTCTTCCCAGCTTCCAGAAAGAGAGGCAAAAAATCAACATTGTGTAGATCACTGTTAGAAATGGGGGTCTCAAGTTCGCAATCGTTTGCGCCATAGTCCAAACAGGGACCCTTGCTTCTAGTCAGGGAAAATTACCCCTGCTCACCCCCTTGGTAGCTTGGCACGAGCAGACAAGCTTATCTCAGAGGCAGTGTGTAAAGCATTTGCGAACACATACAGTAACACAGTGAAAACACTACAAATGGACACCACACCAGATTAGAAAAATAAGTATTCCACAGCGATCATTGTTTTTAAATAATCTGTGTGATAATTTGTATTTTAGAATAACTTACCCCTCGGCCACTTCCTCTCATTTGCCGACACCCCGCCCAGCCGATTGCACGCTGCCGCGGGTGAGTGTTGGTGTAACTATTCCGCCATTCCTGGCCCAGCGGACACGCCCACTCACGCTGTCCAAGCCCCCTCGCCACACTATTTAAACGCGCGCTGACTGCTAGCGCAGTGTTTACTGAACCCACTCCTGAGGCGGAAAGCCTGGAGCCTTCACAGCGATCATTGTTTTTAAATAATCTGTGTGATAATTTGTATTTTAGAATCACTTAACCCTCGGCCACTTCCTCTCATTTGCCGACACCCCGCCCAGCCGATTGCACGCTGCCGCGGGTGAGTGTTGGTGTAACTATTCCGCTATTCCTGGCCCAGCGGACACGCCCACTCACGCTGGCCACGCCCCCTCGCCACACTATTTAAACGCGCGCTGACTGCTAGCGCAGTGTTTACTGAACCCACTCCTGAGGCGGAAAGCCGGGAGCCTTTCACAGCGATCATTGTTTTTAAATAATCTGTGTGATAATTTGTATTTTAGAATCACTTACCCCTCGGCCACTTCCTCTCATTAGCTGACACCCCGCCCAGCCGATTGCACGCTGCCGCGGGTGAGTGTTGGTGTAACTATTCTGCCATTCCTGGCCCAGCGGACACGCCCACTCACGCTGGCCACGCCCCCTCGGCACAATATTTAAACGCGCGCTGACTGCTAGCGCAGTGTTTACTGAACCCACTCCTGAGGGGGAAAGCCGGGAGCCTTTCACAGCGATCATTGTTTTTAAATATTCTGTGTGATAATTTGTATTTTAGAATCACTTACCCCTCGGCCACTTCCTCTCATTTGCCGACACCCCGCCCAGCCGATTGCACGCTGCCGCGGGTGAGTGTTGGTGTAACTATTCCGCCATTCCTGGTCCAGCGGACACGCCCACTCACGCTGGCCACGCCCCCTCGCCATACTATTTAAACGCGCGCTGACTGCTAGCGCAGTGTTTACTGAACCCACTCCTGAGGCGGAAAGCCGGGAGCCTTTCACAGCGACCATTGTTTTTAAATAATCTGTGTGATAATTTGTATTTTAGAATCACTTACCCCTCGGCCACTTCCTCTCATTTGCCGACACCCCGCCCAGCCGATTGCACGCTGCCGCGGGTGAGTGTTGGTGTAACTATTCCGCTATTCCTGGCCCAGCGGACACGCCCACTCACGCTGGCCACGCCCCCTCGCCACGTCACTACTCCCTCCCCATATATCATGCTCACCCACCGGAAGCGCAGCGGACGAGCGCAGCGGGCGCGACGATTGCGCGCCGAAGGCGCACTTAAGGCAAGCTCGTCTGCGCTCGTCCGCGCCGAGACCGGGCCAAGGGCCACCCCCCCTGACACCGGGGAGCTGCATCTGGCTCGTGAATCAAGAAACCTTATATACACCTCCGAACAACTCCGAAATCTGAACAACTTAGCAGATGTATCGCATCCTCTACCGCATCTGCTATACACTAACCCTAATATAGGTCCTCACAAATGTCCATCTTGCACTATCCCCACCCCCTCAACCACATCCATCCTAGCAGCACTCATCAATGTACGATCTGTCCCTAAACACAAAACTGAGATCTTAGAATTTATTGAGTCACACAACTTAGACCTTTTATTCATTACCGAGACCTGGGGCGACGACTCCTCAGGTCCAGATTTCAAAGCTGACACTCCTGAAAATTACTGTGTATGCAGACTAGACAGAACAAAAAGAAAGGGGGGTGGAATAGCCATTCTCTATAAAAACGATCTCAAAGTCAAGTTTACCGACTCTAACTACAGCGAATGTGAGGCTCTTTCCTTTACCATCAGCCTCTCTGACAACCAATCACTCACAGGCCTACTACTCTACCGCCCCCCAGGGTCCATATCGAAATTTCTTAACAACCTTAATAACCTTATTGAGGCCTCTGCAGGTGCGCCACATTTTACCATACTGGGCGACTTCAATTTTCATCTTGAGACCATGTGCGACCCTGATACTGCGGCACTAACTAACGATCTAGCAGCGGCCGGCCTACAACAAATTGTCATTCAGCCTACCCATAAAGCCGGACACACCCTAGACGGATTATTCACCAATAACCCACACATTGCTGTTTCGAAGATGACCCCTCTTATTTGGACCGACCATTCAGCAGTTTGTTTTTCCATAAAGCTGACTTCTCCTCCATCTTTCTCCTCATCTTCGTCTCCTATTACTTTTAGAAACTGGAAAAATATCGATCCTCCCCACCTTTCCGCGTTGCTGCTTGACAGCATCACCACCACCGAACAGGATCCCTCGCTAGCGTCCACCAACTATCTTTACAGCCTAAATAAGGCTTGTCAAAATCTAGCTCCCCCTAAAACTTTCTATCGTACCAGAACTCATCCCTCGGCCCCATGGTTTACAGAATCCCTTTGACTGCAGAGACAACACTGCAGAAATTTGGAAAGACGCTGGCGCCGCCATTACAACGCCACGGAAAAAACTGTTTACAAAAGCGCCCTCTCCAAATACAAAGATCTTCTTACTGTGGAAAAGACATCCTACTACACTTCCCAAATCAACCAGGCAAAAAAGTCTTCAAAAGAACTGTTCCAGGTGGTCACTCACCTCTCTAACCCACCTGCCCCCCGCTTCAATGGAACCCAATCCCTCTGCGACTCTCTTGCAAACTTTTTTAAAGACAAAGTTACAGATATTTTTTCAGCCTTCACCCGCGCCCCCCCCGACTACCACTCCCAATCTACTGCCCCACAACAACACACCCAGCCTCACGGTCTTCGAAGCTGTCACGGAGGAACAAGTCCATCGACTTGTCTTGGGCACTAAATCAGGAACTCCTTTAGACCCTTGCCCTCCTGCCATTCTTAATTTGATCCCTGAAGCCATCTCCCCTGCTCTGACGTCCATCTGCAACGCCATGTTCACAACGGGCATTTATCCTTCAGTTTGGAAGGAGGCTATTATAAAGCCTCTTCTAAAAAGAAACACTCTTGACCCCCTCCTTCCTGCCAGCTACCGACCCACTGCTTGTCTCCCTTTTCCAGCAAAGATTTTCGAGAAAGCTATGAACATACAACTATCCAATTTCATAGACAATAACAACTTACTGGATGAGACCCAATTTGGGTTTAGAAAGGGTCACGGAACGGAGACCGCGCTACTTAAAGCTGCAGAGGAAATTAGGATGACCCTGGACAAAGGAGGAGCAGCGGTATTAATACTATTAGATCTCTCTGCAGCCTTCGACACGGTCGATCATGTCATCTTGATCGACTGTGTCTCAGCCATAGGAGTTCAAAATAAAGCGAAAGAACTGCTCGCATCCTTCCTGGCTGATCGTCCACAAACAGTAAAAATGGCCCACTTCACTTCCCACACTTTCACCCTCCCGTGTGGCGTCACACAGAGCTCCTCGCTAAGTCCGACACTATTCAACATTTATGTTTCGGACTTAGCGAGAGTAATAAAATCCTATGGTATTGCCCTGACAACCTACGCTGATGATACACAACTGGTACTTTCAGTACACAGCAATGGTACATCAGTGGCAGCAAACTTCCAAAATGGAATGCGGGCGATCAGTTCCTGGATGTCATCAAACTGTCTCAAATTAAACTCTGATAAAACAGAGGTGATGACATTCGGGAAGCTGGACCCCACCTGGTCCCCTCAATGGTGGCCATCGGAGATGGGAGCCCCCCCTCAACCAGTCACCAAGGTTCGTAACCTTGGAGTCATATTCGATGACAAATTGACATTTCATCATCACGTCAACTCAGTAGTCTCCTCATCTTTTTATATCTTGAAAATAATCAAAAAACTCCTGCCTTACCTCCCATCCTCAGCCGGCAAAACTCTAATCAGCACCTTGGTCTTCTCCAAAACTGATTATTGCAACGCCCTTCTCCTGAACGCCCAGAAAAAAACCATCAACCGACTGCAATCAGTCCAGAACGCCTCAGCTAGGGTCCTGCTGAACGTTCCCAAATTCACATCCATCTCCCCATACATCCGTCAACTTCATTGGCTCCCCGTTAGGAACCGGACAATATTTAAGGCTCTGTGCATTACCTACAAAGCAGTCAACAATGTAGGTCCACAGTTCCTTAGAGCTGCTTTTTGTCCGCTCGAGCACTCAAGAACACTTCGCTCCTCCTCTGCTCACCTGCTCAAAGTTCCGCGAACAAAAAGGGTCAACTGGGGCGACAGGTGTTACACCATCTCTTCAGCCAAACTTTGGAACACACTCCCCCCCCACATTAAAACTGCCCCTACCCTCCTCAGTTTCAGAAAGAAACTAAAAACATGGCTCTTCTCACCATAACTTATCACCGCTGCGATGGTTCTGTATTCCTTAGCGCCGAGACACCCCCGGGTAGTTGCGCGCTTTAAAAATTGCACAAACATAAACATAAACATATTTAAACAAGGCTAAATGGCAAAAATCCACAATACAGTATCAAAAATAGGCTCTTCAATGATAGAAATAGTTCAGTTCAATGCAAGTTGTAAATGCAACACTTTTCCAACAAAGTACCTTAGGTGCGTCACGCAAAACATATAAAAGGGTCGCAGGGGAGGTGATGCGTCGCTTCCTTACTGTGTGGGGAATTGATACATCAGTTTCTTACTGCATTCTGGTTATGATGCGACAAGATGGCACCTCGATGTGATGCGACGATCCAGTGCGATGCGATAAAATGACGGCTTGATGTGATGCGATGACCCAGTCTGATGCGTGAAATTTTGCAGCCGCAGGCAGGCTCTGCGACGATGTTCTCGGTGATGCGTCGGGACTCGGTGCGGATGCAACATGCTTCTTCCTCGTGGCGTCACGTTTCCAGCTCCCAGCGACAAGCAGTCTTCAGAGCTCCTAAACAGCAGCAGGCACCTCTCTGCAGGTTAGAATTCCCAGCAAGGAAATTCAGAGGAGCTGGTGGTGAAGTCTTTGTGTCCCTGAGACTTCAGACAGGAGGCAAGCTCAATTTCAAGCCCTTGGAGATCTTCCTCAAGATGACAAAGCAAACAGCAAAGTCCTTTACTGTTTTCCTGGGAACAAGTAACCACTGCAGGCCAACCCACAACAATAAATAGCACTGGGGCAGTACTCTTCCTTCAGCTTGTCCGGCTTCTTCTCTGTGGCAAAGGTTCCTCTTGATTTCCCTGAAGTGATCTAAAGTTCTGGGGTCTGGGTCCCCCTTTTTATACACACAAATCCTTTGTCTCTGAAGGCAGAGAGTGTATGTACCCAGCCAAAACCAGTTATGTCCTCTCTGGTGCATCTTCCTGGCAGGAGGTTGAGACAGCATTGTTGAAAGCAGACCTGGCTAGGCTGGTGACAGGAAATCTCCTCCCCCTACTCTAAAGTCAACGCAGGTCCCATTCAGCCCAGCTCTGACTTATCAGACTGCTGGAGCCACAATCCTCTCCCAGCTCCTGTCACTCACAAGTCAGACATGCAATACACAAACCTAGCAGAGGCACACTGGATAGTTAGGCAAGAAAATTCCTACTTTCTAAAAGTGATATTTTCAAACACAGAATGTTTAAATCACCCACACTAAAAGATGCTCTTTAACATTTTGAGTTCAGGCATACTAAACTTTATTTTCCTATATTGTTCCCTGGGTCAGTTATGTTTATAAAATGTTATAATCAAACTGCCCATTCTGGCCTATGGGAACAGATAGCCTTGCAGTAGTGAAAAAAGAAATTGGCTTTAATTCACTATCAGGACATGCCACACACATCAGGGCATGTCCTACCTTTCACATACAATGCACCCTGCCCACAGGGGTACATTGGGCCTATCTTAGAGGTGAAAAACATGTCGAAAAGGGACGGTTTGGGGACTGGCAAGTATGTGCACTAGCCAAGTTGACATGGCAGCCCCAGACTGCACACAGGCTCTGGAATGGCAGGCCTGGGCCACATTTTACAAGCTTTTACTGAGGGTGGCACAATCAGTGCTCCAAGCCCACCAACAGCATTTGATTTACAGGCCCTGGGCACACATGGTGCGCTGTACTAGGGACTGACAAATAAATCAAATAACTAGTGAAGAACTGGGATTTCAAGTACCCAGCGGCGCCAGAGACACGCCCAAAGTCCTCTGGGTTCCCTTGCCTTGGTATACAGAGACACTGAATACTTTTAGGTGGCGTCAGAGATCAAATTGATTAGCTGCAGCTAGTAGCAGAAATCCCAGCAATACAACACGGTGTACAACTCAAGAAACTGCTCAATTTTACTAAGGCGAGACATCCCTATTTATACACAAAAAGGTACATTTAAAATGCACGCCCCTGCACCTAAATTCAACCAATAGAAAATACATGACATCACACAGCATCATATAGTAAAGCTCATTTTACAGTGTCCCAACCCACAAGTTAATATTTAGGCATATCTAAATAATAATCTGGAAGGCCCAGACAAACCCTTAATTGAAAGCGTAACCCATGAAATGAAGAAACAGTAAAGAAAAGTAGTTTCAGATAATGTGCAAGATAACAGAAAAGTAAAGAAACTTAAAAGTTAACAAATGTCTTGAATGGTGATTGGGAAAGTGGATAACGATCTTGCAGCGAAATTGGCTTGGCAGGGTCAATTCCAGGTGAAAGGCCAGTTTCTGAAATTAACTCCAGCGCACGAAGGAAACCTTAGTTAATGTACACATGACCCACAAAAGGTCAGACTGCTTTGCTCGTAGACTAACTTCTGAGGTCTACGTAAAAGGCAACACCAGATTGCAGTCACGACGCATGGCAAAAACCCATGTTTAGAAAAAAAAGTTGTGCACTTTAAAAGCACGCAAAATCACAGAACCTCACCAGTCAGGGAATCACTAATCCATAACAACAATTTACAATAGGGAGCACCTGCACTTGGTCACTGAACAGCAGTGGCAAAGTGCCCAAAGCCTCTATACCAGCAAAAACAGATGAGGCAACAGCAAAAAGTGGAAGGGAGACTCACGCCAAAGGTGCCAAGTCTAACAATCACTATTTGATAAATATCTCATATATTAGCTGGGTATCCCTCTTAGCTCATCATGCAATCAACCTTACTGCCCCCGCCTGCTTTACTGATTACACAGCAGCCTTTAATATGGTCGAACAACAAATACTGTGGAAAAGGCTGCCAGCTTGGGGAATTTTGGCGAAATTACTGCAATCTGTTATCAGTCCAAATCTTTGTCTTTTAGGAAATCATTAAAAACCTGCCTCTTTAACAACTAGTTCTTTGAATGTTTAGCATATTGTATTCATTATTTGCCTGAACAAGGCCAAGACGTCACTGGACCATCAAATCAATCAACACACTGTACTCAGACACATGGGTTCTAGTGAAAGATGGTAAAGGGATGACTGTCTTAAAAAAAATTCACACCAATAGAGGCTTGAAGCAGGGGTGTAGTCTCGCTCCACTCCTCTTCAGCATTCACACTGCAGACATCAAGCCATGTTTGGGAAAAGCAAGATAAATTCCTCCAAACATAAACAATGCCCATTTACAATTCTTACTGTTTGATGATTACATTTTCATCCTTGATAACACCAATGTTGGGCTGAAAAAGGCCTTGAACAAGCTCCATAAATATAATTGTCAATACAAATTGAGTGTATTCCAGTGGCATAGCTAGACATTGTGCCGCCTGTGGCGGTCACTGCGTTTGCCGCCCGGCGGCCGCATGCAAGAGCGGGAGGGTGGATTCTGCCGCCCCCAAAACTCATGCCACCTAGGGCAGAACCCACCCCCCACTTGCTATGCCACTGATGGACCAGACTTAATTTCAGTTGGATGTGTGACCTAGCACAGCTCCTAGGTAGTTGAGACAATTTTCAAAAAGTATTGCACTGTATCAGTTCTAGTGTTGGTGCAGAACGCCCTGGGAATCATTGGTGACCATTAGATTATTATGGGATTCATTTTGCTCTAGTACTATTAAAATCAAGCTTTTTGAGGAACAGAAAGGTTTTGCAAGTGGCATAGCTAGACATTGTGCTGCCTGTGACGGTCACTGAGTTTGGCGGCAGCGGGGGTGCTGGCGAATCCAGCGACTGCCGCCCCGCACAGCCGCAGGTAAGAGTGGGGGGGGGAATTCCACCCCCCACCGCCCTTTTGCTATGCCACTGTGGTCCATCAAGATGTTACGTGAACTATTTGGCATATTTCTCTCTAGGCAAGAATGCGAAGACAGGAACATTAAAAGCAGCAATTAGGCCTATATTGATAGGTGATCATCCTGTGGCAACGCCATGGGTCACGTATCTAAAAAGTTCAGTTAAAGACTTAAAAATACAAGTTCTGCTTCTCAGTAGGTCTGCAGACACCAAATAGTTGGCCTAACTCAGCCACCTGGACTACATCATGGACTCATACAACACCATGTCTGCCCAGCGATATCTATTCGAGCCAATGCATAAATCATTGAGACTATCCATCGTCCACATGCGGTTTCTACTGCAACCAATGAAAGAACTTAGGATCTCCTGCACAACCATCAATTCCTGAATTACAGGTGCACGTTATGTGATTGTGAGCAAGAATCTATCCTTCACATTGTTTGCTGTCACTCAGGGATGCACTGTGAGTGGCATTTCCTACTTGAGCAGATGTTTCTTAAGATTCTTCAATGCTAGGAAGCATTGAAGGACCGCTTGAATTGGTAGAACATCCCTGACAAATGTCGAGCTGCCAAGTTCTTTACGGATGTCCCCAGAAGACTTGATCTAAAATTACTTCAACTGCACTCATGGTTAACATCTTTCCTGCACTCATTGAGCCAACGAGGTCATGAACAGGAGTTCCTACCTAGCAGCATCCCATAAGTACCTTAAACATTCAGTTGCCTATGTATTGAGGGGGGCATTATACATTGCAGGAGGGATTCACTCCACGTTGCTTTGCTTGACACTGGTCATACTCTGCAACACCAACTTCAGTCATAATGTGTGGTTGCTGAACTAACACAAACTTGTTCATGAATCTCACGCAGAGGCCTGCCTGTTATCTTTAATTTTTAATTATTGATGTATTTTAAATGATTTTAAATGGTATATTTGTTTTATTTAATGCTGGGTGATGCAAGTCATATTATGATTATCATTCATGTGTACTTTATATGAGAGTTTAAATACTCAAACATAATAAATGTACTCACATACTTATAGACCAATGGGGTGGGCGAATTGGAGTAAGGCCAGCACCACATCCCACCAAATCTATCCCAGTGGGGTAGTCACTTCCTCTGCTCAAGCACAGAAGAATTTGCTACATAAACAGTACAGAGATTCTTACCTTTCACCAAACACAGAGAAAAGGCTTTTATAAGCGCTTGGATCCTTTGAATAGTTTGGCGACATCAGAAATTCCTAGAAGCAAAGAGATAAATATGTATTTCAGTTTCATTGAGCTGTCACAGAAAACTATGTATGAAGTCTTTGTAAAATAAGTCAACTAAACATGGAGTAAGTAGTTGGATGCTGACATTTTTTTAAATCAGCATTAGGATGCATATTTTTGGAGGGATAGTCACAACATCATTCATACATCAGAAAAATGAAAGCTGCAGGAAGCATATTGCATTTTACAAAAAACAGTGGTTCCTACATGTGGACAAGATAACATACAAAAAAACAATAATCATACACCTGATAAGTAGTATGTCTTTTGTCCAGCCGGACAAGAAATTTATTTTAAATGTTCTGGTTGATAAAGTGAATTTTAAGAACCAAAAAAGATAACAAGTGGGCACAGCCGTAACCCACAACAATCAAGACAAAACAACAAAGAAATGGCCAAAAGGGCAAAGCGAAAATCTGTCTGTATACTTGTGGTCAGTGCTACAGACAGGAAGCATATTGCATGTCCTGAACCAAAAAGGGATAAAATGTTGATAAGTGCTCGATATATTAACTATGACTCTTTACCACAAGGGAGCTTACACTTAGGGGCATATTTACAATGCCCCCTGCGTCACTTTTACACCGCCAGATCGTCACTTTTATGTCGCTCCGGTGGCGCAGTGTACCGGCCCATATTTACAAGGGCAAGCAAAGGCGCTCTGCATGGCTTTTCATGGCCTTGTAAATATGGAGTAAGGCAATGCCTTACTCTTCGTGGAAGGGGCGTTCCATGGGTGTTGCTTTTGTAGCACACATAAAACGAGGAAAATGCCTCCTTTGATTTTTTTTGTGCAGGAAGGTATCCCTTCCTACCCAAAAACAATCATGCCAACAATACATACACAATTGCACCTTGGTGCAAGAGTCCCTGCTTTGGCGCTCGGCTGCAATTTAAGTGCAGCACTGGCAGAAAGGACAGGAATGCACAGTATGTTGTAGATATGGCACATTCCTGCCCTTTTCTTTTGATGTAGGGCAGCACAGCTAGAAGGCTTGCGTTATTGCCCTCTGCCAAAATATTGTAAAAATGCCTCTCAGTCTCTACTGGGAAATGCAGCCAGTTCCTGGGCTTCACCTGTGGTTTTGGGACCCTGTATAAAGATTATGACACATTATCTTTAAATTCTCAGAAATGGTAGCCAATAGCCCCCCTGAGAACAGTGTCCTTGAGTGTACAAGAACTTTGAAACCCTTTAGTGCCTCTCTACACAGCCCTAACCCAAAGCCTGCAAAAAATGGCTAAAGCTGACACAATAACTGTCCTGTGGTAATCTCTCATGTAATTCAATATTATAAGGTCTAATTTACAGTATAGCACCAGTCCACCAGGTTTCCAGAGAGATGTTGGGGCCTATTTACAAGGACTTAACAGCACCAGAACATCATGTTTAGTAACGTTCTGCTGGAGTTCAGTCCTTCGCCTTATTTACAAGGAGGCATTTAGTCACAACGTGGCTTAACACCGCCTTTTAAATAATGCCCCTGTTTACGCAGCATTAGCTTGAAAGGCGCTGGCAATGGGTGCTGCAGTGGGCTTTCCGCCCCAACACCCATTGCTTTTTGACGCTGCCCCATATTTACAAGGTATGAGGCAGCGTCAAAAATAAGACAAGGAAATACCTGGTCTTAAACAGGTGATATGAGGAAAAATGTTTCATTTCTCCCTGTATTTTAATCTTTCTACATGTGCTGCATTCTTGCATTCTGCAGCACATATAGAAACAGCAAATTGTTTATGTGCAAAAAGGTGTCCATTCCAAGCTTTTCCAAGCAGTCTGAACAGCAGAAAAGTATGTTGAACTCCAGTCCTATAGAGGGTCGACAGTCTTATGTACTTTGACAGACAGTCCAAGGTCCAACAGGTCATCAATCAAAGGTTACTGCTAGCTACGTCATGTAGGCTCAGCCCCAACTATAATCACAGCGGGAGTACCATGAACTTGGACAATAGGATATTCGCCACATTTCTAACAGAAACTCTTAATAAGGCCCATAGGGCATCCACTCACTGTATATTATACATATGGGATTATACATATGGGAATGAGCAGAATCACTTCTAACCTCATATGTGTTTTTCTTTACATGGCATCCTGAACTGTAGGTTCATGAAAGAAGGAAGACAGCCTCTTTCAGAGTAAGTGCATTCAGAGTAGGGGGAGGCGTTCTCACTAGCACCTGAATAGGCCCGGTCTGCATTTAGAGTGGTGGGAGGAGATTTCCCTTGCACCTGAATAGGGCCTGTCTGCCTTACATAATGCTGTCTCCACCTCCTGCCGCGCAGCTGCACCAGAGAGGACAGAACTGGTTTGGGCAGCGCTCAGAGACCCTTGCACAAAGAGAACAAAGACATTTTTGGGTATAAATATTAGACCTAAACCCCTTAACTTTAGAATACTTCTGGAATCAAGAGGAACCTTTGCCCAGGAGAAGAGCTGGAGAAACTGAGGAGAGGTACTGACCTTGCTGTGTGTCTGGGGTTGGCCTGCAGTTGCTGTTTCTGCCAAGGAAAGGAGAAGGACTTTGCTGTGTGCTATGTCCCCTGCTTGAGGAAAGTCTCCAAGGGCTTGAGTAGAGCTTGCCTCCTGTTTTGAAGTCTCAGGAACACAGAGACTTCACCCCTAGCTCCCCTTGCTGGGAGTTTTGACCTGCCAAGAAGTGCCTGTGACTGTGTGGGGCCTTTGGAGGTTGCTTCTGCTGTTGGGAGCTGGAAAGAAATGCAATAACAAGAAAAACGATGCATCGCTCTTCTTGCAACAGTTTTCTGATGCAACGCCGTGGTGGGAGAAGAATCTCCCCACACCGCCGCACCTCCACACCGTTGCTGAAACCGAGGCAGCGCCTGTCGCTCCTGCAAGAATCAACGCATCCAAGGATCGCGGCTGAAGAAATCGATGCAGCGCCGCTCGAAGCAGCAGCATCATTCGCAGTCGCATCCCGGATTTCCACGCATCGTCCCTGTGCGGCAAGTTTTCCACGACTCATCACCCATGGATCGGAGTTGTCTCAGAATCGACACACCGCTTCCCCCTACAAACCGGACCTGACGCACTGCTTCCCTGTGTCCAGAGGAACTGTTGCATCGCATTCATGAAGGTCTCAGGAATAAACGTATCTCCTTGGTTTTCAACACTTCCCATCGCAGCGGCTGTTTGGCTTAGTGAATTCTGTTGCAACGACAGGTACTTTGCAAAAAATCACACATCCATAGATTTCTATGGACTCAGTTGCTAAAACCTTTTGAAAGTATTTTTCCTTAATACTTGTATGTTGGATTTTTGCCGTTTTGGTGTTGTTAAGTTTAGATAAAGATACTTTTTTTTTCTAAACCATTGTGGTGTCCATTTGTGGTTTTATCACTGTTGTCCTGTGAGTGTTTGTACAAATACTTTACACATTGCCTTTGGGCTAAGCCTGTCTGCTCATGCCAAGCTACCACGGGAGTGAGCAGGGGTTATCTAGAGTGTGTATCCTCCTTACCCTGACTAGAAGCAAGGCTCCCTATTTGGACAAAGGTACCTACCTCTGCCAACCAGAGACCCCCATTTCTAACACTCATCATTAAAATGCAATCAGCAAAGCTTTTGGAATTCGTGCAACACATTACAATGTAAAGGAATCCAATACAGCTTTTAAAATGTCAACATTGTGCATAACAAAACACCATTAACATAGTACAAAAACTAAAAAAAATCACCAAATCACACCTCAGTCTGGTGACAAGATATTAGACAACTCACAACACTATAAATCACTGCGCAACAACACATCACTTGGATTCTTATTCATATTCACCTTTCAACAACATTTACAGTCACTCCAGTAATATTCCAAATGATTCCATAATTCTCTAACTTTCTGCCACCAGAAAGGTGTAACTATTTAGGTTAATCATGTTTATTAATAAGCACATTATTTTTGGCAAGGATTCTCTACCAAACATCTGTTGACACTTTAATTAAATAATCAGAGGGTTTAGGTGCAGGATCAGGACTGTCTGAATCTTCGAAAGGCCTAGTGTGTCTTCATAAGACTAAGTACTTGTGCTAATTGATTCACAAGACACGAATTAAAGTTAAAACCATAAAAGTTTATTCTAAATTAAGATCATTACAGAATGCAAAAAGTAATTAGTTAGTCAATCATGAAACAAAATCTCAATAGTAAATTATAGTTAAATAGTGTGAGAGGATCAACATAAAGTCTTCCTCCAAAACTAACAACTAGCCATAACTAAGTATAGTTCAGCAACAGGACTGACATACAGTCCGACAGACACAAGCTGCCTCCCAGGTGAGAGGGAGAAGACTTGGCTTGGGGGAAAGCACTGGCTGCACATGCTGTCCACCTAGAGGCTTGGTGGAGCAAGTCGGCTGTGGATCGGGTGGCCCTACAACCTTGAGAGCCTTTGCCCAACACATACTTTACCATTGAGCAGCTGCACTGACAGTATCACTCAGCTACAGGCCAAGACAAACTGGCCGTGGCTCAGGGCCAGTCCAACATTGACAAACTCACTGCCCCTTTATAGAGCAACAGCAGGCCCAAAAGCTGGTGACTGTGATGGAGCGAGATTTGGAAATAATTTTATTTCAACTCGTGAAGTCATACTTCCATAATATGAAATAATACTATTAACGTTTTGTGCTGTGTGTGAATTAATTCAACCTAGATTAAAGTTCCATTACACTTGAAAATACACGTGGGAATTAACATGTGTGCTCATAAATGTGCATTATATTGCATTTCCTTGTTCGTGAAAAATAATAAATTAATCGTGTCTTTTGTTGTGTCATAATTAACTGCAGCTGTTTAAAATAAATGGCATGTGCTTATCTTGCTTCCCTGTCTATGTGGTGTCACTCTATTCTGTATAGGTGCCTAAAGAACCCTGCTGGACTAAATGAAGAATGGTAGATATAAAATGCTGCTTTATTTGTGCATTACAGCTAGGTAATTTAGACTAATGGGTTAATCATTAGCTATGGAGGGTGGCAACAGAACAAATTATATTACTTGCATTAATTATTCTTTTGTGTTTGTTTATATGCTAGTTTTTGAACAAGCTTTGGGCCTAGTGAAAACTCACGTTACTAAATAATCTGCTTGGAGCCAGAGAGAGTCCATGTTGGCAGTGATTTTCCTCCTGTCCTGAAATAAAATTGTCGTGCTGAACTGACAGTCTCTTGGTTGAGCGAGGCCAAGGTCAGGAACCGGCAGAAAGACTTGAAACAGTTTACGTATCTGAGGAAACCAAAAACTTTCCCTGTACTAAATGTTGCGAACTGGAGAAAGCTGCGCTGTTTGAAAAATAAAGACAATGGTCTTAAGAACGTGACGGAACTGTGATTCAAAATTGTGGTGACGTGTCGCTTGTCACTTTTGGACCAATGGGACTCCGTTTTCAGCAGAGAAAAATACATTTCTTAGATTAGCTTAGCGTAGAAAGGTATAAAAACTCTTGCCCTGTGGAAGAGTTATCGCTTCTCCTTGCTGACCTTTTGACGAGGGTATCGTGTAGAAGAACTTTCCTTGGAGCATGTAAGAACCCTCAAAGACTTTACTCTTTAATTATTCATTATAGTTAGTCTAGTTAGGGACTTAGGTTTTAAAAATGCTAAACTGATAATTTTCATTTACAATAATTTTTGATTTATAATAAAATTGTCATAACCATTTCAATGATTCAAATAAAATTGCATTAATACAATTTCTAATACAATTTTCCAAATGAGTAGCTAATAAAAATCTTACTTTGGAAAACAAGCTGGTCTTGTTATTTCATGGGTTTAGGTTACCTATAGCTAGATCTTATCGCCACAGTGGCTTAATTAACTTGTAGGATTGTGAAATATGATGAATTCATTTACCATGGTTGTATATAAATGTATAACATTTTGTGAATAGGTTAATTAGGTCACCTGATTCAGTTGGTTATAATATGTCATGTTAGATTTATGGGCCTTATGAGAGTTTATTGATTGATGGTGTATATAGTGGAGTTGGGTAGCGTTGCTTATGACATATTTCCCATAACCCGCTGGATCAATTTCCTGGTAGCAGACTTGGCTGGTTGCTATGGTAACCGACATGCTACATGGTAGTTGCATAGGATCGATGATTAACATATGTTGAGTTCGTTCATTTACGTTAAGTGTAGTCAAAAGGTTTTTTCCTGCAGTGTGAAAAATCCTAGTTGTACCGGTACAGAATAGTGTGGCCAGGGTGAAGTCACAAGTCACACAGTGCATTTGATCTGTTTCAGAGTTGTGGTATCGTCGTGTATCACAAGTGTTGTCGTCGTGCAGCACGTGTTAGGAATATAGGTGTGTCAGATAGAGTGTATATATAGTGAGGATTGTCTATGAAATTGAAGCTTTGAGTATAGGGACAATGAGCCCGTTCTAAAACTCACTGCGAGAAAGTAATAGAATTAATTCAAGCTTGAGTGAAGGGTAAAGTAACGTCGTTTATTTTACTGACGATTCATGATATCAGTGGAGGGTTAGAGTCCCGCCAGGATTTCATGTGTGTGTGGTTAGGAATACTTTCCGTTTGAAAGTGCGTAAATGGTTCTGTAATTCCGTTCGAGTCAAACTTTGAATTGCTACTTTATGTGCATTCAGAGGGAAGCGCGTTCGCTATTACCTGGTTGAAGGGTAGAGTAAAAAGTTTACTTTATCGGCAAATGTATATTCTGTGAGAATAGCGTTGTCTATTCCACACAAAGAATTTCTTGTGTGTCTGTAAAACTATCACTTTATTTAGAGAAACAGACAAATGGTTTGTTCTTTTTGTTGTTGTTAATCGAATTTTCATTGAAAAAGTGTCTTTAAAATGGCGCTGTGAAAAGTTTTTGTAAAGGAGGGGTGAGCACTGAGAGTGAGACGCGAGAAACCGCAGCAGCTGTGTACGTCACACGGTCCGTGCACTGATTGGGTATTATACGTCACAAGCTGTACTATGATTGGCTCACGTGACTCTGTTGAGCTGAACGCTGATTGGCTTTTGTGGGAAGCTCTGTTTTTACTGGTCGAGCAAGGTGGTGACGTAGCTCGAACCTGATTGGCTTGTTGGTGTGTTTCGCGCACGGATTGGTTGGTGTTGCGGAATAACCAGGAAACATTTACGATAATTTCTGATTAAACGGATTTGATTTAAAAATGACTTATTATTTCAAACACGTTGAGAAAAAGACTTTGATACTTCAAAAGTTTAAAATTTTTATTTCACCTGACAAGAAAATAGAAGCGCGAGGTGGTAAATTACTTCATAAGTACAAGACACCTGCAGCGTATATGGAAGGTAAATGTTTGAAAAAATTATACAAAGGATGACGGCATATTGGCATGGCCGGATGATGGTTCATTTAATGTAAAAGTCTTAAGAAATTTGAGAGAGAAAATGTCGGCTCTTGTACCACGGCCTAGACCGACACAACTTGAAGCTTTAGTGTAATGGGAGTATGAGATGTTCCAACTACAGAGAGAAGCAAATGGGATAAAAAGACCTCAGAAAACACCAAGTTACAGACGAGAAACACATGAAGATAGAATGAGAATGTGGAGACAGGGAGATATGTGTGATGGTCTGTATTTAATTAGGGTAATGGTTTTAGGGTCTCCAGGTGAAAAGAGAACTGAAAAGAAAAATAACGTTGTTACAGAAAGTGAATCGGAAGATGCAGTTTTAGAAGAAATGTATACGACAAATAATAAGTATCCTCCTTTGAGACAGCCTCGTTCATGGTCCACTCCAATGGTTTCTACCGGAACCACTCCTAGTGCACCCCCAATAAATGAATCTCCAAAATTGTACCCAAATAATTCCGAATCTTTTGAAACTCCAGAACGATTTGAAACCAGAGCTACTTCTGAAAACAGAAGGTTTCCAATGGAAAGGGAAGCTCCTAGAAATTTAATGAGAACTGACAGAAATGAGGAAGTTGCAAACACTTCAGAATACTTGCGATCAAAGGCAGAATTAATTAAACAAATAACTAAAAGTATGGAAGCAGTGACAGTTCCAGTAACGATTGGTCCTGTTCAGCCTGTATTTGATCAAAAAGAAATTAAACAGCCAGGTTTAACAATTCCATTAAATGCAGAAATTCAAAAGGTAGCTGAAAAATTTTACTTACTCAGATTTGTCTGAAATACATCGTGAAAAATCAAAGATGCCTGACTTAACTCTTAATCAAGGTTCTTTTAACCAGATACCAATGGGTGCAGAGTCAGATGTTGAAACTCCTGAGAGAAATGGGTTGAATTCAAAACTTGATGTTGCAAAATTAAAAGCAGATTTGGAAGAATTAATAATTGGCACAATTGGTCCTGACAGTTTAAAATTCTATCGTGATGATGAACTTTTGTTCATCAGCAAAAGTATTCAATGGAAAACAAAGAATAAATATGATCAGTTGGAAGAACTGGCAGCAGAATTAGAAATTGATTTGAGCAAGCAGAAAAATCTGGGAAAACATTACAGATTGGATTTTACTGAAAAAGACATTGGGAATTTAAATACAGGAGGGAGAATTATTCACATAAAAGAATTGATTGTTTACATCAGGAAATTGGGTGAGTTGAGTAAGTGGAGAGTGAAATGGACCAAAAAGAGGGAAGATGAAAGACTGGACAGGTTGGATAATTTGTCTAAACAGTTTCCAATGAGAGAAATTGCTGGTGGAGGGTATGTACATGTTCCTTGGTCAAGACAAGATATTCTTCTCTTTACCAATGATTTTCCTCGGCTAAGAGAAAAGCCTGTGGAATGGTAGCGACAGGTAGACAGGTTTATTAAAGTTTCAAAGGTTTTGTGGATTGATCTGGATGGATTTTTTGACATTGTTGTGCCATCAGATCTCTAGACAGAATGCAAAATTGCTATAAGCTGGCCAAAAGCTGAACCAGATCGAAATAAAGAAACAGGTTCTCCAGCACCCGAAGTCAAGGAATTTTATGAAAAAGTGATTTACTGGTTAAAACAAAAAATTGCCCCAAAGGAAGTTGATTGGGTTAAAATAGACAGAACAAACCAGGAACCAAAAGAATCAGTTCATTCATTTTATGAAAGGTTATTACTGGTTTTCAAACAATACAGTGGCTATGAAAAATTAGATGAAAAGGACATGAGCCACTTTATTTACAGATTCGTCTATGGTCTTAGACCAGAAATTGGAGAAATGATCAGGAATAATATTGTCGGATGGCAATCAAATTCAGTTGATGATATTCTGAGGAAAGCAAAATACTGCAGTGATGAGTTGGAGGCTAAACAGAAAAAGCTAAAAGAGAAGGCAATGTGGGCTCAAGTAAAGGTGGCTGAGCAACAGATTGCAAGCCTTGATAATAAAAACGGAAATTTTGTGCAAACTCAAAATCAGGGTCAGGGAAAGTTTAAAAATAATTTAAATAATTTAAATAAGCCAAAGTTTAATCCAAAAATTGAAGAATTAAAACAAACGATGCCTTGCTTTAACTGCGGGGAGATTGGACATTGGAAAAACGAGTGCAAAAACACACCCAGAAAATTTTAAAATACATCATTAAATCCACAGATGCAGAATGATGTTGATCTGCAGCAACAGCTACAGCTGCAGCGTCAACTGAGCGATCTGAGTCTTCAGCGACAGCTACAACAGCAGTTGACCCAGCAACAGAATCAGATTCCATTACCTCCTTTTCCTAGCTGTGGGGGAGGTCAAAAATACAATCCAGATATTGGTTTCAGCGGATGTGATCAGGTAATAAGAAATCAAAGGCAAAATTTGCAAAATGCATCAGGACAATTTTTGTTAACAGGAAACCAAGGAAGCGACTCTGATGACTGCTTCTGACGGTGCCCGAGAGAGGGGGAAGAGTGTGTAATTGGAGCCACTCTTGAGGTTGACCAGTCTGGTCCATTTGTAAATGGGAAAGTGAATGATGTAGAAATCACTTTTCTTGTGGACACTGGTGCTACCCGTTCTACTGTTAGATCAGTGGAAATTGAAAACATACCTCTCTCTGGGGACACCATCCAAGTAGTCGGAGTTAGTAATCAGCAAATGAAAAATGACCTTACTGAGCGTGTGAATGTGGAAATAGGCAATTTCAAAGACAAACACAGATTTGTAGTTTGCAATAGCAGTCCAGTGAATTTAGTCGGGAGTGATATATTGTGTAAAATGAATTGCAGAATATATTGCTCACCTGGTGGAATTGAATTACAAACCATGGAGGAAGATGGGTTGTACAAGCTGACTATGCTAATGATTGAGGCAGAAGAAGAGAAATTGTTTCCTACCTTTGTTAAAGAAAATTTACCAGAGGAATTGAAAAAGACAGTTAAATCTGAAATTTGGGATTTGACTGGAAATTAAATGGGTCTGATGAAACATGTCGATCCAGTCAAAATCACAGTGAAGCAGGTAATAGATTTTCCAAACATTCCTCAATACAAGATGAAAGCAGAAACTATTGAGGGTGTTATTCCTGTAATTGAGAAATTCATCAAACAAGGTGTCCTGAAAGAAATTGAGAGCAGTCCTTGTAACTCACCGATTATGGGGATCAAAAAGCCAAACGGAACATATAGGATTGTTCAGGATTTGAGAAAAATTAATCAGATCGTTGTTCCTTGTTGCCCAGTTGTTCCAAACCCAGCTGTCATTCTTTACCAAATTCCGCATGATGCAGAATGGTATACTGTCATTGATCTTTGCAATGCGTTCTTTACTGTTCCATTGCATCCAGAGAGCCAGGAAATCTTTGCTTTTCGGTTCCAGAGTAGGACCCTTGCATGGTGCAGAATCCCTCAAGGGTATACAGAGAGTCCATCTATCTTTAATGAACTGTTAAAAAGATCTTTGGAGGATTTGAATCTACCTGGCAGATCGACATTAGTACAGTACATTGACGATCTGTTGATAGCAGCAAAAACCAGAGACAATTGTGTGACTGACACGATTACACTTTTAAATCATTTGGCAGATGAGGGACATAAAGTGTCTCCTGCAAAGCTGCAATTTTGTAAACAAGAAGTAAAATACCTTGGTCATAGAATTGCAAAAGGAATGAGACAGGTGACAATTGAGAGAATTAAAATGATTCAGGGAATGCAACCTCCAAAAACCCAAAGACAGGTGAGAATGTTCCTGGGAATGGTTGGTTATTGTCGTCAATGGATCAGTGGATTTTCGGTAATTGCGAAGCCACTGCAGAGACTGACAAAATCAGATGTAAAGGATCCAATTGTTCTTACTGACATTGAGTTGGAAGCTTTTGAGAAACTGAAAAGAAGCTTGTGTGAAGCTCCAGCTCTGGGCATGCCAGATTACGAAAAAGGTTTTGAGTTGTATTGCAGTGAGAGAGAAGGATGTGCCTTGTCTGTGTTAATTCAGAGACATGGAAACATGAGAAAGCATATTGCTTATTTCTCAGCAGTTCTTGACCCAGTTGCAAAAGCCTTACCAGGTTGCTTAAAAGCAGTTGCAGCAACAAGTGTTAGCCTGGAACAAAGCGAAGAAATTATAATGGGTTTTCCTGTGAAAGTCTATGTTCCTCATTCAGTTGAAATTCTTCTTACAAGAAGTAAAACACAACACCTTACAAGCAGCAGATTGACAAAGTATGAGAAAATTATTCTGGGATCAGACAATGTATCCATAGCAAGGTGTGTGAATTTAAATCCTTCCACACTGTTACCTGATACTGAGAATATTGATGAAAATGATGAGGAGCATGAATGCTTGGATGTCATGGAATATTGTACCAAGCCAAGGCAGGACATTAAAGATGTACCATTGCCTGAATCTGATAAAGTTTTCTTTGTGGATGGCTCTTGTTTAAGATCAGAGGGAGGTGTTTTGAGAGCTGCATACTCAGTCTGCACAGTAGCAGATGTTGAAGAAGCTTCATGCCTTGAAGGAATTCGTTCAGCACAAGTGGCTGAATTAATTGCTTTAATTCGTGCATGTGAAATAGCAAAAGATTTGAGGGTCACCATAATTACAGATAGCCAGTATGGGTACGGAGTTGTGCATGATTATGGACAGCTCTGGTCTCAGAGAGGCTATATGACATCAGCAGGTTCTCCAATCAAAAATGCAGAATTCATCAGGAGATTAATTGATGGCATACAGTTGCCAAAAGAAATTGCTGTAGTGAAATGTGCAGCACATTGAAAGGGTGAAGATTTTATCACCAGAGGCAATAATTATGCAGATGAAATTGCTAAATTTTGTGCAAGAAATGATTATGCACTGAATCGGGGGGAAAACAAAGAATATGGTTCAAGTTCATTGATGCTAACATCTGTTGTTGAGACATGGCAGGAAATTAGGGACTTGCAAAATGAAGCTGATGATGAGGAGAAAGACACATGGTTAAAAGCAGAATGTAGACCAGGAGATGAGGATGGAGTTTGGACATACAAAGATGGCAGAGTAGTTTTACCAAATTGCATGATTGCTGACATGGCCAGAATGTATCATGGCCCTGGCCATATTGGAAGAGATTCTAGGGTCAGGCTTTTTAAAGAGACACGTTTTAATACCAAGTTCAGGACAATTGCAGAGTCTCTTTGTCAGAGGTGTTTGACTTGCCAACAAATGAATCCAAACAGGAAATCAGTTGTGGGAACAGGGATCATAGGTCGGGAGGGTGGTCCTTTTACCAGATTACAGATGGATTTCATTGAGATGCCCTTACACAACTGTTTGAAATATGTTTTGGTAATTGCATGCTTGTTTTCAAGATGGGTAGAAGCATTTCCCACACGTCATTGTGATTCAATTACAGTGGCAAAGTTGCTTTTTCGTGAAAGAATACCTAGGTATGGTTTCCCAGTCACTATTGAGAGTGATGGAGGGGGACATTTTGATAACAAACTGACGAAATTAATCTGTGAAGCATTACACATTGAGCAGAAAATACATTGTGCATACAGACCAGAGGCATCTGGAGTGGTTGAGCAGATAAATGGAATGATTAAAAACAGAATTGGAAAGATGTGTCTTGATACAGGCGTGAAGTGGACGGATGCTCTTCCACTTGTTCTGATGACTTTAAGAAGTACACCTGATAAAAAGACAGGTCTGAGTCCTCACGAAATCCTTATGGGCAGAGTCATGAGACAGGCTTTTGTACCAGTGGGGAAATTGTTGAGCATTAATGACAGTGCTATTTTAGAATATTGCAAGCGACTGTCTGACATAGTGACTTCTGTGTCTAATCAGGTGGGAACTGTAGTACAATCAAAAGACAAAGTGCAGACGCATGATCTGAGACCTGGAGATTAGGTCAGGACGAAAGTACATCGAAGAAGGAACTGCTTGGTCCCGAGGTGGCAGAAACCGAGGCAGGTGATTCTTGTAACAACGAATGCAGTAAAGTGTAGAGGATTGAAAAGGTGGATACATCCCAGTCACACTATTCCAATACCTACACCTGAAAACTCTGACGAAGAAAGTGATACTACAGATGATTCAGATTCTGAAGAAGAAGCTGAAAGAAATCCAGATACTGAAGATCGACAGGGAAGTCGACATCTGGAAAGAACATCTGTGAATGGAGATTTGACTGGAAAAGATTTGAAGATCATTGAAATAGATTCTTAAGTTGAAAATGATCTGTTAAATAAAGAATCAGCAGAAATATCAGACAAAGAAACAAGAGAAGTGAAAGAACTTGATCAAGGTAAAAGAAAAGAAAAAGAAACGACAGAGGAATCTGATCAAGTTCAAAAGCAAGACCAGGAGAGTATCGAAAGGCAGAAAACTAGCTCTGAAAGCAGGAACAAGAAGTCCGGATCTGGGAAGTTAAAGGTGATTGAAGAGGTGGAGGAAGACAAATTACCGAGTACCAGTGATGGGAGAAAGAGTGCTGTTCCTAACGGAGTGAGACTGCCGATTAGAGAAGATCCTGAGTCGAGAATTGAAATTTCTGACAGTGACTCTGGAGAGAGTGATGAAGATTGTCAGAAAGATAGAGTGAAGAAAAGATCGTGGAAAACAGAATCTAATGTGACTGAGCCAAAAAGAAAAATCTTGAGAAAAGGAGAAAACTGGCCAACTGAAAACAGAGGATTGAGGGTCAGATTAGTAAAGAAATCGAAAGAGCAGGTGAATGAAATAACGAGTCAGGAGGATCCTGAAAGGAAAGCTGAGAAAGGGAAGAAAATAGAAGTGATCTCTAGAAAGACAAAAAGAGTTTTGAAACCGAATCAAAAATATAAGTCTCCTGAGTGGGCTTATATTATAATTCCGCCTGTTATTGAAATTGGCAGTAGCAGTCAAGAAGAAGTTGAGGAAATTAGTGACAATGATTGAAGTACTAATTTGTTAGAATTTAGGGTTCTGTTTTTGGCATAAGGCTGAAGAAATTGTGTTAGGTGACACAAGGTCGAAGAAGGGTTGAGTGACGCAAGGTCGAAGAAATTGTGTTTAGTTGGAGAAAAACTTGTGACGCAAGGTCGAAGAAAGTTTGTTAGAAGGTTAAAAAAAAACAAATTTAAAAGGGGGTGTTTAGATATTTTGAAAATTTTGAAAATTTTTGTTTTCTCTTTTTGAAAGTTACTTAAAAAAAATGCCTTATGTTATGACGCATGGTAATTCAAAATGTTCCATTTTCAAGAAATGCTGCAGGATGACTCTGGTGTGTGTGCTCATATTAATTCTGCTCTGGTTAGTTTTAGCTGTCATCTTTCCTTTCGGGATCGAAAAAGAGAGGTATAAGGTCAACATGACAAGTAAAGCTTCAGTTAGTCAAGACAAATATAGTGCAACAAACAAAGCTAACAAGGTTATTGATCACAGACCAGATGTTCATCAAGATAGGTCTGTCAGTGATTTTTCAAGCAATACATTTTCAAGACTTTTAGGAGAGTATATTAAGGTCATGGGTGTTAAAGATTGCTATATCTGTGTAAAGCTTCCTGCTTCTGTTTCTGAGGGAGTGACATACAATATGCTTCCTCTTACTTATGGTATAACTTGCAGTGTGATAGCTAGCTTATTTTACCAAACTGGTCGCTTGGAGTATTATTATTCCAATTATGACGAGATTTTTGCTAACCTGAAAATAGAGAATGCTTTAAATAAACATAAGAAAGCCAAACAGATGAGCGAATTCTTTTTAGTCACTAATGAACTCACTTATGAGTACGCATATAGAAACAATTTAACTTGCAAATTGAGAACTGAGGAAAAGACTTTCCTGAACCTTGTTGAGGAGAGAAGGGCGATTTACAAAAGAAATGAGATGGTCAAACAGACCAAATCGAAGTTTTGGCAGAAGGAGGATGATAAGCTTAATGGCAAATCTTTTGACAATGTTGCAATTCACATAGACAAACCAATTAGTGGTAAGCTTTGTATTAGGAGAGATAACACTCTTTTCGATAATTATTTTGTAGGAGCTAGCAATTGTGAGGATACTTATCAAATCATGGGGGGTTGGGGATTCAAAGGTGGCAAAGATCCAATTTTTCCTGGGATTTATTTTGTCTGTGGAGATAAAGCTTATTATAATCTCCCGGATCAATGGTATGGGACATGTTTTGTTGGTCTTGTTTTTCCGAAAATTTTTCATGTTGACAGAAATGCAGAAGGGTCTTTTGAAATCAGTAGCCATGCAAACAGGTTTAGAAGAGAAAGTTTTTCAGAAATTTTGGGAGATATCATTGAAGCAGTGATACCCTTAGTAGGTATAACCCTGAATGCAGGAAGAATCAGAAAATTGTCTACAATTGTTGACAGATTGTCCACTGACACAGCTGGTGGTTTTCAGTTAGTGGATGTTGAGGTCATTGCGGTTAGATCGATGGTGATGCAAAATCGCCTTGCTTTAGACATACTCCTAGCAAAAGAGGGAGGAGTCTGTGGCATTTACATGTACAGCACTGCTGTACTTGCATCCCTGACGAAAGCAAGAATATTGAAATGTACATTAGAAACATCACAGAGATGCACTCAGAAATAGTTCCCCTAGAAGAGGATGAATTTTCAGAACGTCTTTCAAAAAGATTCCAAGCTATCAAAACCTGGGTTCAAGAAATTGGTGGTTCAGTTCTTGGCAAGATTCTAACACCTTTGTTTGTGATCATTTTTATAATAGTTTTGACAAAAATCAGTTGCATGTTACACAAGAGAAAGAAGCACATGAGGGAAAAGAGAAGGATTTACAAAATCAAAAAGGAACAAGAGAAAGAGATAGAGCTTGAGGAGTTGCGCAGAGCTCAATATGACAGTTGCAAGGATTTTGCTGAAACTAGTCTTTAGAAAATACTAACAGAATGAAATTGAACCATTTTCGTTTGAGATAAAAATGTTATCAAATTTTTGGGTGTGGTGTGGTGTGGTGATTAGTTAATCACCAGATGAGGGAGTTGATGGAGCGAGATTTGGAAATAATTGTATTTCAACTCGTGAAGTCATACTTCCATCATATGAAATAATACTATCAACGTTTTGTGCTGTGTGTGAATTAATTCAACCTAGATTAAAGTTCCATTACACTTGAAAATACACGTGGGAATTAACATGTGTGCTCATAAATGTGCATTATATTGCATTTCCTTGTTCGTGAAAAATAATAAATTAATCGTGTCTTTTGTTGTGTCATTATTAACTGCAGCTGTTTAAAATGAATGGCATGTGCTTATCTTGCTTCCCTGTCTATGTGGTGTCACTCTATTCTGTATAGGTGCATAAAGAACCCTGCTGGACTAAATGAAGATTGGTAGATATAAAATGCTGCTTTATTTGTGCATTACAGCTAGGTAATTTAGACTAATGGGTTAATCATCAGCTATGGAGGGTGGCAACAGAACAAATTATATTACTTGCATTAATTATTCTTTTGTGTTTGTTTATATGCTAGTTTTTGAACAAGCTTTGGGCCTAGTGAAAACTCACGTTACTAAATAATCTGCTTGGAGCCAGAGAGAGTCCATGTTGGCAGTGATTTTCCTCCGGTCCTGAAATAAAATTGTCGTGCTGAACTGACAGTCTCTTGGTTGAGCGAGGCCAAGGTCAGGAACCGGCAGAAAGACTTGAAACAGTTTACGTATCTGAGGAAACCAAAAACTTTCCCTGAACTAAATGTTGCGAACTGGAGGAAGCTGCGCTGTTTGAAAAATAAAGACAATGGTCTTAAGAACGTGACGGAACTGTGATTCAAAATTGTGGTGACATGTCGCTTGTCACTTTTGGACCAATGGGACTCCGTTTTCAGCAGAGAAAAATACATTTCTTAGATTAGCTTAGCGTAGAAAGGTATAAAAACTCTTGCCCTGTGGAAGAGTTATCGCTTCTCCTTGCTGACCTTTTGACGAGGGTATCGTGTAGAAGAACTTTCCTTGGAGCACGTAAGAACCCTCAAAGACTTTACTCTTTAATTATTCATTATAGTTAGTCTAGTTAGGACTTAGGTTTTAAAAATGCTAAACTGATCATTTTCATTTACAATAATTTTTGATTCATAATAAAATTGTCATAACCATTTCAATGATTCAAATAAAAATGCATTAATAAAATTTCTAATACAATTTTCCAAATGAGTAGCTAATAAAAATCCTACTTTGGAAAACAAGCTGGTCTTGTTATTTCATGGGTTTAGGTTACTTATAGCTAGATCTTATCGCCACAGTGGCTTAATTAACTTGTAGGATTGTGAAATATTGTGATGTATTCCTATAGGTTCTGTATCGATCCCCCTATTAGCAACACCTAACTTTACTTACTGATGGTGCTGACTTGCGTGATTTCATTATGGGACCGCGCAAACAGCGTCAAAAACGTTTCATAGCAGCCTCTGTATATGCAGCTTACAATGAGGCCTGGAAGGTGACTCAAATTGAGACAGCAGAAAGTATACGGGAAATTGACCGTATTAATTTGGAAAAATCACTTTCTGTAGTGGACAATGGGTTAATGACTCTGTCCTCCAGAATTTTTTCTCTGGACAGCATTGTGTCTTCAGCAATCGACATAATATCGCAAGACTTACTGTTGTTACAACACGGTCAGTCTCAATTGCGTTCTATTGTACAGCTTGGCTGGACGTTGCAAAATCTGCGTTCAGGCTATGTGCCTTGGCGTTTAATCAACACAACGTCACTATTCAATATCTTTAACCTTACTGATAAACAAATCAGTATGGCCCAGAAGGGTGCTGATTATACAATCCTGAGCATTGAGAAACTCGAGAGATTACCAGTGACAATGTCAGATCGACCTGTCAGTGAATGGATAATACATGGGATAATTAATATTCCAATATCAAAATTCAGGTTTCAATACTGCCAAAAATATATACAGGCTGGCATGTACGAAAAATTGGGAAAAGGGTACATTAAGACAACATGGAACTTGCCCTATTCACATGCATGTGTCAGTAATAAAGGACAGAAAGTGTTTCTTAGTGGCAATAATTGTGCGATGTCACTAAGCGGTACACTTCTGTGTAATGGAATTAGTTTGCATGGAGCCTGTGAAGGGAACTCAAATAACCTTTCATGTCACCAGCTAGGCGCACCTGCAACAGAGATAGAACCATTCTTTCAAAGACTCTATAATGGGAGTTACATTCTAATTGTGGACCGCAGATGTTGTAGTCTTATGCCCGGGACTCCTTATCTCGTAACTATGACTGCGAAGGTCAAGTGCTGTGGACGCTTATTGTTCCCCAGCTCCTTTCCAGACAGGGAGGCAAGGGCATAGCCCAACTTGAAAATTACTTCTATTCGAATAGATACTTTAAGCAGAATGAAAACAGTGCTTCTTCAGACGCCGACCAGGCTCACGTCATCAAAAGAAACGTATGATCTCCTAGTCGCAAGGACGACTGCAGAGATTCACTCATTGTTATCAACTAATTCCCCCATACATTTCGCAGAAATCCTGAATGAAATCTTAAATATTTCTGATACCAGTGGAGTCTCAAAAGTATTTAAGACAGTATTTTTGATGGCATTAACACCATTCAAAGCCATACTGGGTATTTTTCCAGATTTCGTCCATTCGATTTTTGGCGGACTTCCCCTCATTTTGGGACTAATTGCAGGAATCCTATTCTTGGTCCTAATATTTCGTTATGGCAAACCGTGTCACAGACAAAACACCTGCGACAAGGGAAGAAACAATCCGAGCCATTGGATACCGGAACCGGATATCAAAAATCCTGGGACTATCCCGGCTTAAAGACCTGAACATGACTTGGTTTCTTTCATTTCGACCAATGTGGCATCGATGTGTTTTACCTGTATTAAGGTGCTTGCTATGCGGAGAAGAATGCGTGTTGGACACCTGTCTGACGCTACAATCAGATGCGTCAATGGATGCAGAAACATTGTTGAGTCCAATAACGGCTCATGCTTTGTGCTGCCCTCAATGGCTACCAATCCTGATGACAGCATTCGTGGAAACTTCACCACTACGATTGAGGGGTAGTGAAGTTCAAGATGAAAGCAGCATCGATCAGGTACGACCTTCTGTCAGCAATACTAATCAAAACGTCAATGGAGACAATCATGCGCACGAATGCATGGTTAAACCTTTTTCCGAGTTAGTGGAACTCTCCCAGGAAGCTGTTGACAGCTTTTTCGAAAGTCTAAATGATATGATGTTCTCACCAGAGCAGAAATAACGACTCTTGAGCAAGCTAGCACACGGCATTCCCTGAATTTGGCCTTCAACTTTAATGATAAAATTACATGAACAATTTTCCCTCCAGTTCACGGACAGCAATTTTTTCAGCAGCCCCAAAATATTTTTACGATTTTTTCGGGACACTTATCTTCTGCTTAAAGTAAGAACTATTCTTAGAGAACTAAAATTTCTATTTTTAGATACTTTATAGAAATTAGCTGCCCGCTGGTATGTTCATAATTATTTTATTCTGTGATGGAATGGTCTCGAACCTTTTTTCTGTATTAAGAGCCATTTCATGTGTAAAATCTCATATACAAATTAGTGATAATGTATAGATATGCGTGATTACTTTAGCATTATTCTACAGCTTGAATGCATATAATACATATGACTGTTTTTTCCGTATATTAGATAATTTCAAACTGCATTTTATGTATTTTGGGGTGGTAAGGTATACACAATACTCTACAGTATGTTTTACTATGCCTAGATATGTAAACATGGCCATAATTAGCGTGGAGTGGGTGTGATGTATTCCTATAGGTTCTGTATCGATCCCCCTATTCCTGACCCTGTTCTGGTTAACAAGTTAACTAGCAGCCATCCCATGATGCAGAAACCGTTATCTGATGAAGCCACACTACGGCACAGGAACGTGTTATCTGATTAGGTCATAATGCTTGCCATCTAATTAGACAAGCAATATTCCTCCAGCCCCTGATAAGGCATACGGAGTTCTCAAAACAAATCAAACCTATGACAACCTGGGAAAAACCCTGCGGCCATTGTTTTGATTTCACCGAGAACTTCAGCAAAAGAATGTGCTAACGACCAGCTCGTATGACATCCTTATTGACGTATCTATGTCCATCCTTACGTCAATCTCGGCACCTTACAGGTATAAATATTACCGGTATTGCCTTAAGCAAACACACGCGGTGGTGACGAGATCGGAGCAGCCAGACTTGCCGAAGCCCAGAAGCAGAGCAGACCCCGCTGGCGCAGCCCCGCCTTCCTGACGCTCTGAGAACGAGACGCTGCCTTTCTCCTGCCGAGAAATCCAGCTCCGGCGCTTCCGGGTAGCCCTCGCAGGCAGCCTGGAATATCGAGACCAGAGACGAGAGATACCATCCCTCATTCATCCTAGATTCCAGGTACAGAACTGAATAACCCTTCGCAGAGAATTCTTGAGACAGTCACTTGGCAAAAACAAACCTAACTTAAACTGCTACTTTCTATCCCCGCCCACGTATTAGGCTTAGGTCAGGTACACTGGGGTAGGCGTAGTTAGAAACACCAGTTGAGTACGTTTAGTCAAATGTATATGTGTATATATCTATTTTATCCATTTTAAACCTTCATATGGCTTAGAAACCATATAAATGTTTTTACAGTATTATTTTATACTTCTGCTTTTATTGTATGCACTTTACTTAACCATAAGTATTGCGATAATATCGATCCATTTCTCTTGTATGAGAAAAGAGACTGATCAATAAATACCATCTTTTATTGAACACGCCCGTCTCTTCCTTTTCTCTACAATCTGGTGAGACTAAGAATGCACGTACTGACTGAGTAAAATAAGTTGTCTTTTGTTTTCACACGACTCTAGAGATACACTCTTGATTAGGGGAGAGCAAAGTTGTCATGTTCTATGGTTGTCAGAAACTAAATCCCTTCTTGTCTATCCAGGGAGGTTCAACTCCTCCTTGCCTATTCGAGAAAGTTTCTAGTGAACTCTGAGCTAGCTGGCAAACCCAAAACTTTAAGTCTAATATCGACAGTAGAAGACCTAGTTAACGTCTGGTCTAGGCCTATACTATTGAAGGTATTATTCCAATGTGCAGAGCCTATTGGGATAATAGGAACTACACTACAATATGATGAATTCATTTACCATGGTTGTATATAAATGTATATAATTTTGTGAATAGGTTAATTAGGTCACCTGATTCAGTTGGTTATAATATGTCATGTTAGATTTATGGGCCTTATGAGAGTTTATTGATTGATGGTGTATATAGTGGAATTGGGTACCGTTGCTTATGACATATTTCCTATAACCCGCTGGATCAACTGCACCGCGACACCCCCGTCCTGACAGAAGACACAGGGGCCATCCTGCTGGCGATTCAGGCCGCCCAACTGGCGATAAAGTCAGAAATTGGTGAAGTTGGGTGGAGGTGTCCCTCCTGCAGCATGATCTGCGAGGGGTAGCAGATAGGGTGACGAAGGCCAAAGGAAGAGTGTCAGTAGTGGAGGAAACACTGGTTGAACTACAGACCACAGTTTCTAGATTGTTAGGCACGACTTGACACCTGTGGGAACGTGCCGAAGATGCGGAGACAGGGCCCGGCACTATAATCTTCACTTTTTGGCCTTTCCAATTCCATTTGGCTCTGGAGCGCTTTCTGGAAGACTGGATGGCCTCATGGTTGCCAGCCTTCCAGTTGTCCTCCTGCTTTGTGATCAAACGAGCCCACAGGTCCTTGGTCCGACCGTTACCGGTCATTGCCTACATTTTGAATTACAGAGACCAATCCTGGAAGAGTCTTGACAATTTGGGATTATTCCAGGACTACACATGTTGGGTGCAGCATGCCCGGAAATTCTACAACAAAGAGCTTGTGCAAGTCCAAGCTTGGAACTTGCACTATATGCTGATGTTCCCGGCACGTCTCCAGGTCATTTATGATTTCAAAACTGTCTTTTTTGACACCTCAGAATCGGCCTGGGAGTGGCAGAAAAAACAGCAGGCCCTGACAATCAACCAGGCTCCGGAGTGAGGTGGGGCCAGGGGAGGCTCCTGTGGGCACCATGCCAGGCTCCTGGCTCACCGCCAGAGGCCACAGGAGCGGAGACTCGGGATGAACTACGGACTCTGGCTTACTGGTAAGGGACCCATACTTGGGATCAGGGCTTCACGGTTACAAGGAGAATCAGAGCAGCAGCTGCCCAGCCAGTTTACAGCCCACAATCTGTCATTAGATTTGATAGATAGGGCATGAAGCCTCCCTGACTCTTCCATGTTACTTCATGTTAACACCACAGTTGCCTTCATTTATGATGGGTTGGTGCGGATCTATGCGGGGAGCAAGCTTCTGGACTTCCACCTAAGTTTGAGTTCTTGTTCCCGAAGGTGGGCAACAAATGCTGCTGGGGGAAAGTGTGGGGTGGGAGGTTCTAGGGGTGATATTACCATTCAATGTGGTTGTTGTTTTGGGGTTTCTTGTGTTTTTGTTTAGAATGTTTCTTTCTCAGCATTATAACATTGTTTTGAACATGGACACTGTACTTGCATGCTATACCCACGTCAAGTTTAGGTTGCCAATACCCAAGCACGCCTCGCTTCACTAGAAAGCCAGCTAGAATCAGTTTCCCGGGGCTTGAATGAAATCCTCACCAACCTCGACAAGGCTCGAAGGCGCCAACAATCCCCTCTCAGGGTGCCCTCTCTATCCAACTCCAACCACCACCAGTGCCTTACTAGGCACATAGCAACCCCGCGGGTATACAGCCTTTACTATGAAACTTTTACAACGAACTACGATTACAGCGCAACTTTTACAACGCAAACCATTACAACGCATAGCGCTGGAGGGCGCTCTAGGATAGGGAATATGTTTAATGTACTATCCAACACCTTCCCTACTATCCACGGGAACTGGAGTTGGAATAGTAAATTAAACTATTCACTATCCAGCGCCCAAAAGCATTATGCGTTGTAATGGTATGCGTTGTAAAACTTGCGATGTAAAGGTAGGCGTTGTAAAAGTATGCGTTGTAACGTCATACATCCAACCCCGCGACATGGGTACAGAGTCCCTCTAGAATGGACACGGATGCCTTGGCACAAAAACCCTAAGAAACACAGTCCACGTCACTAGGGCTCAGAGTCGCTCAAATACCAACATCAAGCCCTTCTCCTCAAGACCCACTAGGACCGAAGTCGCGATGCCCGACGGAGATGCGGCCGATCTAGCCTCTTCATACGACGCACCTCCTATTGACTCCCCAAAATCCAAGATCCAAGAGCTTTCCACTAACTGCATGCTCATCAACAGCAGATCGGCGTCCATGCATGCAACAGAACTAGCAGAAGCCATCCTTTTGCAGGACGTTGACATTGCGTTCATCACGGAGACTTGGCTCGACAAGCTCTCCTCACCATGCTTAGACCTGCTTGTGCCCCCAGGTTTTTTCATTATTAGCAAAGATAGCAAAGACCAACGAGGGGGTGGGGTAGATATCCTTCATAAAGACAACATTGCCGTCATAGAAAGAGACTCATGCAAGTACAACACCTTTGAATGTCTGACCGCCAATATGAAGACCAAAGATAATGGAACACTACTCTGTCACTTTCTCTATCACCTGCCAGGCAACACCTCTGCATTTGGGGATCAATTATCAGACCTAATTGCTCATTGTGCACTCAGAGATTCCAACAACCTAATTCTTGGTGATCTTAACCTGCGGTGGAATGAAGCAAACTACCCGCTAATTCAAAGTCTCTTCAATCCTCTCTGTGACAATGATTTAATCCAACACTGCACAGAGGA
Source organism: Lissotriton helveticus (assembly GCF_964261635.1). Classification (NCBI taxonomy): domain Eukaryota; kingdom Metazoa; phylum Chordata; class Amphibia; order Caudata; family Salamandridae; genus Lissotriton; species Lissotriton helveticus. The sequence continues at coordinate 397,020,051 of NC_136070.1, read as the reverse complement.
GGCCCACTACAAAGGAGCTACCTTGGATGCCATAATCGCCCAACCAGACGCAATTACGATTGACCACATACTCCCCGTGGACTGGTCGGACCACCACATGATCATATTTCATATCAACCAACAAATTCTCTCTCAACCACCTATGCAAGATCCCCAAATGGATCTGAAACCCCTCCCAGATTCCCATGGAAGTCTTCGAAGAAAGGAAAAGTTGGCTCCTTCTTTGCACCAGGACCACTTTTCCACAACCGAACTCACCGCGGTACAACTCTAACTTGGTGGCTATGCTTGACCAACTAGCTCCTCGAAAGTTGAAAAAAAGTCAAGCCATTCCATCCAGGTCACGGTTCAACACTGACATTAATTCCGAAAGGAAAAAATTAAGAGCCAAAGAAAGGACCTGGAGGAAGAACGCTACCTCCACCCTCCGCGAACAACTCAAAACAGCTCGTAGGAAATACAACAATCACATCAAAAACAAAAAATCACGTTTTTCTGCTCTGCGCTGGACAGAGCAAAAAATAGACCCAAAGAGCTCTATAGCATCATCAGGCAACAAACCTCCAAGCCCCTGTCCTCCTCAATACAGGCGTCCAAAGAACTCTGCGACAACTTCGACAACTTCTTTAACAACAAGAATACTAAGATCTAACACTCACTGGACACCATCAACAACACTCTCCCCACTAAGAGCATCACGCCCTGGGCAGACAATATTGCTCTCTGCCCCTCTTCCAAATCTTGGCTAAGCTTCCGTCCCATTCAGGAATCTGAGATAATCACACTGATCTCCACCTCCAAACCCTCCTCTCATGTCCTAGACCCCATTCCTCACCTACTAACCAAAACGCTGAAGCGCTCCTTAGCACCACTTTGGTGCATGATAATAAACAACTCCATGAAAAATAGAGATTTTCCAGACTGCTTTAAAGTAGTACAAGTCACACCCTTACTGAAAAAACCCAGCCTTGACATTACGGATCTGAATAACTTCAGACCTGTATCTAACCTTCCCATTCTGTCCAAAATCCTAGAAAGATGCGTACTCCAACAGCTAACCCAACACCTGGACAACATCAACCTCCTGGACTCCCACCAATCTGGCTTCAGAAAAGGATGTAGCACTGAAACCGCGATCCTCAACATCATCGACGATATACACAACTCACTAGACTCTGACCAATGCTGCCTCCTCATCCTCCTTGACCTATAGGCAGCATTCGATACAGTAGACCACAAACTTCTCATTAGGGCTCTCCAAGAAAGAGCTGGTCTTGGCGAGGCGGTCCTCCAATGGTTTTCCTCCTTCCTGCACAATCGCACTCAAAAAATAAAAATAAAAAACTTTGATTTTGACCCTCACCCTGTCAACAAGGGAGTCCCTCGAGGCTCAGTGCTCTCCCTGCAACTCTTTAACATGTACATGGAACCTCCCACCAAAGTACTCAAAGCAGCCAACATCCGTTTCCATCTCTACGCAGACGATACTCAGATATATTTGGAAACCACCTCCCTCAGTGACATTTAAAAACTCAATGACGTACTGAGATATGTCCAACACTGGCTGTCATCGAATCACCTTAAACTAAACCCCGACACAACTGAGATACTCCTCATCTCGAACAAGGAGGAGAACCCTCAAATGACTGAATGGCTAAAGGTCGTTGATGCGCTCAATGGGAATCTTCCTCAACCACGCCCTAAGGAGTCGATAGGAGCAATCGGAGCGGGGTAGCATCCACCTCGCACTTCTCCAACACCATGTCCCCAAGACTACGAAACAGATGTCCCCATGACTACGAAGCAGACCCCGCAACCAGCGTCCTGCAATTTTAATGTGTCGTTCTTTTGTCTCGTTTGCTGTGAATCTCTGTACTTTATCTGATGGAAAGCGCTTTGCTACCCTCGGGTCCGGCCAGCGCTATATAAAACTTCTTAAATAAAATAAATAAAATAAAATAAAATCTTAAATAAATGAAGCAAGGTTGGTACTCACCACTTATGCCTCCCCCTCTTTGATGGCTATTTATATATTAATGACATGGAGCGTCAATGATCTTAATGATTGTGTTAAATGGGGGGGGGGGGCACTCCAATTTTACAAATGGCATTGCCTGCAATTCTGGTCCTACAGGAGATGCACCTACTGGGCACCAACTGCTCTTTCCAGGCTAGATATGGGTTTGACAGGATTTATCATGCCAGGCACACGCGGGGCTCTAGGAAAACAGTGGAGATCCTACATTAAGCATTCCCCTTGATGATCTCACAGGTCCACTTGGATTCCCTGGAAAGGTATGCTGTGGTAGAGGGCACATTACACGGGGGCATACACCACTTTATCAGCGTATATGTCCCTCCCACCTTGGTACAGCGTAATATGGATGATTTGCAAATGCAGGGATGACATTTATTGGAGGGGGTTTTAATAACGTCATGGCTTCCAAAGTTGATTCACTGGGGCTGGATGCCACCAAAGGTAGAGAATGAAAAGGGCTATATAACTGGTCGGAAAGCCTGGGCCTCTGACGCATGGAGGGAGTGGAAACCCAGAACATTAGTATACACCCATCTCTCAGCGGCTCACAGATCCCTGTACCACATCAACTTAATCCTGCTACCGGCCTCCGATCTCCCTCAAACCACTGGCTCACATACACTGCCTAGAGGTATTTCAGATCATGCCCCTGTGACACTTACCTTTGGCAGACAGCACATGGGCCCTTGCGTGACTCAATGTCTGCCTTCTGCAGCAACTCAGATTCAAGGCCTTCCTAGCCTAGAAGCTTGGCCAATTCTTTGAACTGAACCAGTGCATCATGAGTTCCCCGGGCATTCTATGGATAGCCAGTAAGTCCATTATGCGGGGCCTGGCAAGTTCATACCTGTGGGAGCGGGCCTAGTGCCAACAGATTGCTGACTTAGAGTCCAACCACCATGAGCTAGAACATAAAGGTTAAGCCAATATGGATGGCTCTGAACAGCAACAACTGGCCTTGAAGAGATCGCTTCAGCAATTAGCTCTTGAGGAGGCCCTCCAATGTTGCATGGGCTCGACATGATGGATCTTTGAGTGGGAGGATACGTCTGGCAAGTTCCTCTACTAGTTAGTGATACAGGGGTGGCCTCCTAGACTGTTCCTTCTATTGAGACTGGGGTGGGTGTGGTGGTGGAGATGGCCTCCAACATACTGGCTGCGTTTGCAGCCTACTATGGTGACATCTATCCCCCCCAGTAAGTGCCCCCCAAGCGAGGCTGCCACTCCACTTGTGTTAGACATCCCTATGTCCAAGCTATCAAGGAGTGATAAGGGGCACATGGGCCGACCCCGTACAAGAGAGGAAATGTCTTTGGCCATTCAAGCCATGAACTCTAGGAAGACCTCAGGCCCGGATGGGTTCCACAGGGAATATTATCTGCACTTCCAGGCCAATGTGACTCCTCATCTTTTGGGCCTTTATCAAGAGGTGGTGGACAATGCTCATTTTCCTCCCAAGCTCGATCTGGCGACCATAGTGGTCTTGCCTAAATTGGGCCAGTATCTGAATCAACGTGCTTCCTATCGCTCAAATTCACTCATTGATTCTAAGGTAAGGTGAAAATGTTCACTAAAATACTAGATAACCAGCTACTCGGGTCCTCCCATAGCTGATCAACCCAGACCAATGCGGGTTCATGCTCCACAGGAGCAGCAGACACAGCCTCTGCAGAGTGCAAATGGCTCTGGCTTGGCTCTCTTGCTGGCGTACTCAACAGCCCTCCTTCTACTAGATTTTGAGAAGGTATTTGACTTGGTTAACTGGGCCTTTTTGAGGAGGTGATGGTTAAGGTGGAGTTGGGGCCTCAGTTTTGCTCCTACATTTGAGTGCTATGCTCCAACCCCAGAGCTCAAGTCCATGTCAATGATGCCCTATCGCCCCCCTTCGCGAACGTCTGGGGCACCCGTCAAGGGTGCCCCTTGTCAACATTTCTTTTCACACTGGTGATAGAGCCCTTGGTAGCGTGGGTCCGAGGCAAATCTCAAGTTTGGGGGATTGTGACTGAGAACCGCATTGTACTATAAGCGGATGACGTGCTTTTATACCTCTCCAGACAATCCCTTACAATTCCACGTACTCTACAGTGATGCTTCAGGACTTAACATTTACTGGACAAAATAAGTCCTGGTCTCCTTGATAGGTCAGTCGATAGACACAGAGTGGCAGGCGCAGCTTAAAGTGTGCAGAGTGAGCTTCCAGTACTTGGAGATGCATGTCACTCTTGACCTGGGTCTTAAATGGAGTCTTAACAGGACAATCTCATGGCAGATCTTAACCGGTGGGCAAAGCTACCTCTTAATATTCTAAGTCGCTTAGCCCTGTTCAAGAGGATTGCCTTGCCTGCTGTACACTCTGCAAAACTATCCTCACCTGTCACAACTCTGGTGGTGCAATCCTCAGGCCATAATCAGTGCTTTTATATGGCTAAATTGCCCTTTTCGTATCGCTTATGGCAAATGCACTCAGTCCACCTGGAACAGGGGGCTGGGTTACACCGCATATTCGTCTATATTACTGGGAGGCTCAGCTGCAGGTGGTAAATGACTGGCTGAGTAGGAAGTTGGGGGATTCAGCCTTCTAGCAGAAGGTGGCTGTGTTGGGAGTGGATAAGATTAGAGTGGTGCTGAATGGAGGCCCCATCCCCTCACATCTCCTCGAACTCACAAGGGTTGCTCTCTTGACCTGGCACTTTCTGTTACGGTGGACTGGATGTGACAATTGGGTCACACTTGCAACTCCGATATGGGTGGGCGGTTGGCTGGGTCATGCCTACTCCTTACCTGGGTTTGGCTGGTGGGACAAGATAGGCAAGGTGCACATCTCAAGACCTATCAGATGCAGCAAGAGGAGTTTGGTCTGCACAGTTCCCAATTCTATGAGTACCTTCAGCTGCGCCATGCCTTGGAGCAGCATTGGGACTCCCTTGTGAATGACCCCAAATATAGCCCCTTGGAATTGCAGCTCTTTATTGGACCCATTGTGGAGAAGGGGATTTCTCTGATTTATAAATCCCTTATAATTCACTCCCGGACTTATTCACACCCCAAAATCCCAGCAGGAACAATAGGTGGGACCCCCTGATGACTCAGGCTGGAGGAATGCCTGTATGGCCCAAAGGGTACAGGTCATATCATCGAGACTCAGGCTTATCCAGCTTAATTTTTGCACATGACATATAGGACGCCGGTGCAGTTTTGGTATGCTGAGGTGCTGGTGCTGTTCGGAGTTGTCTGCCCACTTCTACCACATAGTGTGGGAATGTCCTGTGATTGCCAGGTAACGGCGTACCGTCCTCCGTACGCTCTCAGGAGTGTTTGGAAGAACCATTGGTAGCTTCACAGTGTTCATACTGTTTAAAGTCCTGGGGGGTCCTAGCGACACCATTGGGGGATCAGACTCTGGTGAGGATTGGGGTGGTTCTGGCGAAGAGAGACAATTGCTAAATGGTGGTGATGGGCCACCCCTCCTCCAATGGCTCTTTGGAAGCAGGTGATGGATTGCTGTGCCATGCAGGAAAAGGCGATCTATATATTTTGGTTTTGCCCCACCAAACACAAGAAAACAGGACAGCTTTTAACATGAGATTTCTGTGTTCAAAAATCAATAAAATTCAGTTTATCCACAAAACAAACAAATAACCCTAATGGACATTTTGAGCAAACTGCCTTAAATTGCTACAAAGACAAAACACAAATTAATACAATTTCATTTTATCAACAAGCCGACACCATTGCGTTTACTCCTATTTCGCTTATTTTTCTCAAATGGAAAAGCCACAGAACACATGGACTTGGAGAGGCTTGCTCACATAAAATAAAAGGGCATGTTTCTTCCTGCAAATATGAATGAATGTCAATGCAAGCAGGTTGTGCCCTTATCGGTAATCAACGTTACCATACCATTACTCTGCGAGGTCTTTGACCCCGCATACCATCACTCCACATTTTTTCACAAAGCGTGTGCATTTACCACGCATGCCTTTACAACGAATTACATTGTGGCATGTATGGTAAATGTACACGCGTTGTGAAAAAAACAGACTTCATGAAGAAGGAACCAGGAGGAGAGAGGAACCATGCCGAGAGAGAGGTAAGGGGGTTTGGGTTAATTTTTTGGGGGGGTTGTGCTAGGGTAGTGATTGTGTAGTGTAGGGAAGTGTTTGTGTAGTGTTGTGGTGGTTGTGTAGTGTAGGGTCGTGCTGGGGGTAGTGATATAGGGTTTAGGGTAGTGTTGTGGTGATTGTGTAGTGTAGGGTGTAGGGTAGTGTAGGGTAGTGTTTTAGGGTTTAAGGCAGTGTCGGGGGTCGTGCAGGGTAGTGTTTTAGGATTAAGGGAATTGTTGTAGTGATTGTGTAGTGTAGGGTTGTGTTGGGGGTAGTGTGTTAGTGTTTTGGGTAGTGTTGTAGTGTTTGTGTAGGGTAATGTTTTAGGGTTTAGGGTAGTGTTGTTGTGTTTGTGTAGTGTGGGGTCGTGCTGGGGTAGTGTTTTAGGGTTTAGGGTAGTGTTGTGGTGTTTGTGTAGTGTAGGGTCGTGCTGGGGGTAGTGTTTTAGGGTTTAGGGTAGTATTGTGGTGTTTGTGTAGTGTGGGGTTGTGCTTGGGGTTGTGTTTTAGGGTTTAGGGTAATCTTGTGGTGTTTGTGTAGTGTAGGGTCGTGTTTGGGGTTGTGTTTTAGGGTTTAGGGTAGTGTTGTGGTGTTTGTGTGGTGTAGGGACGTGCTTGGGTTGTTTTTTAGGGTTTAGAGTAGTGTTGTGGTGTTTGTGTAGTGTAGGATCGGGCTGGGGTAGTGTTTTAGGGTTTACAGTAGTGTTGTGGTGTTTGTGTAGTGTAGGGCCATGCTGGGGTAGTGTTTTAGGGTTTAGGGTAGTGTTGTGGTGTTTGTGTAGTGTAGGGTCATGCTGGGGTAGTGTTTTAGGGTTTAGGGTAGTGTTGTAGTGTTTGTGTAGTGTAGGTTCAGGCTGGGGATAGTGTTTTAGGGTTTAGGGTAGTGTTGTAGTGTTTGTGTAGTGTAGGGTAGTGTTTTAGGGTTTAGGGTAGTAGTGGTGTTTGTGTAGTGTAGGGTCATGCTGGCGTAGTGTTTTAGGGTTTAGGTAGTGTTTACCACAATAGTTTTACAGTGACCTCAATCTTTACCCAAACAGTGTGTGTCGTTGCCTAAAGGCGACACAGGCTTTTATTGAGTCACCATTTTATCAATTCATACATGTTGGGATTAATATAAAGACAGTTACATTACTTGTGGGCTCAATGTATATATTTACTCTGAATTTTTGCCTATTTGATAACATGGATACTTGTCAGGCTCTTGACCACTGGTTGTATTTTGTTTTTTCTATTTGTATTTTTGGCAGGATAAACCCATTGGTCCTGATGAATGCCTTGTCACCTTCTTTAAGTGTGTATGATATGCATGACCATGTAGACCTTCTTTCAACTTTCCCTTGGGGCCATGAATACAATATTGTAATTAGCACCACCAAGAGGTAGTTTTAGTGGTCTTTATAGAGCTAGATGAGTTGGGATGATCCCCTCGCTGCCTTCCATCCTAGAACAAGGTGCAAGATGGGAGAGCAAGTCTTTCCACTCAGGCAACAGCAGTGTTAGGTAAAGTGTCCTGTGCAGCAGTATAGAGGAGTTCTTTACAACACTATGCAAGTTGGGTTGGTTAACCTTCCCCTTCAGGAACAGGTGTAATATGGGGGTTGTAGTCTCTCCTCCCAGGAAAGAGCGGATCAGTTAGAGCACCCCGGATGGAAACAGAACTGCTGTTTTCAGACACATGGATGGTAGTCCTCTTTCAGTTAGATGACGCAAGCTTGACCGATCCAAGTCACAGGACAGGTCCAGGACTAGGCCTAAGCCTTCGTGCACACACTAGATTAATGTGAGGCTGGGGCTAAAATAAAAAACCAGGATACCAGATACTCGCAGTCAGGCACTCAGGGTATACCAACACAATTATACACACTGCAGGGGACATTTCCATCCCAATATTTTTTTTTCATTGGCAAACCAATGCCTGCTATCTTTGAACTGCATTATTTGTACATTTATACATCTAATTTGTATTGCATTTATGTTTCAAATAAAAAAGCATGCTTTCCAAGGCAGGTCCTACTGATTTTTACCAAAGTCTATCTAGGATGTGGTATAAAATACATTACCAGACTACAGAATACATGGAAATACTCAAGATACTGCCACCTTGATGGTAAGCAAGTGCTACAAAAAACGCACATAAATCAATGAGTTTTGCATTTGTGCAGGGTATTTACACAAACAATATCTCACTTTTAAACTCGAATTGCTAAATAAATTATTTAAATTAAAGGGTATGTACGGTATTCTTCCATGTTTTATTCTTGATGACGACATTCGTCTCTCAGTTTGAACATTTCACATTTTAAAACTACACCATGAAAGCAACTCAGTTTTTGCATGGTGCTTCCTGTCAGTCATAAAATCGCGTTGCACTTTGCACTTGTGAGCTCGTAGATATCTCCTATAGATTTAGGCGTTACTAATGACAAAAGCTGCCTCGAGCTTCAGACATAAAACTGCATTTAAAAAGTGTCATGCAGACATTTGGTGCTGGAAAAAAATAAAAACATTAGGGTTTAGCTGTCAAGCAGACATTTGGTGCTGGAAAAGTGAAAACATGCACAATGAATTCATGATTGATTTAAATGTGTTCAGATTGGGTTTGACCTCACTATAGAATGTAGATTACATTTGCAAAACGTGTTATGAACTTTCAAAATCACATATATTTATACTGAAGTGACGTATTTTAAAGTGTAGAGAAACGCTGAAATGCAGCTTGTTTTGCTTTGGGAAGCTTCAGCGCTGTCCTCGAGATAAGAATGAAATGTTTGCCTCCTTTTTTCTCTCTGAAAGAAAGAAGGTTCTTATAATTCACCACCTGTAGCTTGCTTTTATCAGTATTCAGTTGTTTAAATAAAGCCTCATTAATTTCATTGCTATAGTAACTGCAAAGCACACATTTTTCTTATCATTATTGTAAAGTGTATTTACTGTCTCTGGCTTACAAAATAAGTTCTTGTTTGAATAAATGTTTTCTGTTTAGTTGAAAATTAAATTGTTTCTTTAGCAGGAAGTTAGGAGATTAAGGGCCATATGTATCAAAGGGTTTTACCCATTCTGTGTTTATGGGAAAATGTGTTCGTGCATATGGTCCTAAATCTTTTAAAGCAAAATTCAAATGTGTAGCAAGAACTCGCCTGATTTATGAAGTGAGCAGTCAGCCAAGGGTGTCGATGTTTTCTGCACTTGAATTGGAAGACCAATATCACATATTTTGAAAAAAAAATGGCTGAGCTATATAGGTGTTCCTTGCTGAGAGGGGGGGGCTCTCTTTTTAGGAGGATTTAGAGTTCTGCAGAGGGAGGAGGTGCTGTGGGCAGCCTCTGGGGGAGAGAGAAAGAGATGCTCAGACAGAGATGGAGCTGAGCACGGAGAGAGAAAATCAGCTGTGAGGGAACGAGGGCAGATTTAGATGCAGGCTTTTTGCTAAAAGCCCCAAGCTATAAACTCTGACTAACTGGCTTTGCCCAAACTTATTAGCCTTATGCTTTATTCTCTTTTTGGGAGATTTTGCAATAATTAATCATTGATTTAGCTTTATGCTAAGCTCACTCTTGCTTTGTATTTCTTGAACTCTTCATGAGTTCTGACTGATATCATTGATGCCTATTTTTTCTTGGAATAGGGATTTCTTCCTTTATGGAACGTGCTATATTGCAATCTATGATATGCTCGGCAGGCCCGGACTGGTGCTTTTGGGCACCGGGCAATCCCCCGGTCGGCTGGAGGGGGTGGGGGGCCGGTTTTGGATCAGGGGGCCGGTTTTGTGAGTGGGGGCCGATTTTCGGTCCGACCCGACCGGTACAGCCTGTCAGTCAGACAGTCTGACACTGACAGGCTGTACCGGTCGGGTCGGACCGAAAATCGCCCCCCACTCACAAAACCAGCCCCCTGACCCTGATCCAAAACCGGCCCCCCCACCCAGACAGTACTGTACTGTACTCACTCAGTCACCGCGCCGCCCATACACTGCAGCAGCAGGCAGCAACACAAGCCTGATTGTCGACCTTTGCACTCCACTGACATGCGGTGCAACCTAAAAAAAAAAAGCGGAAGGGTAACGTTGGAGGAGAGGGAGAAGCCTGACTGTGCGCAGCGCGCAGTTATGCCCTGCCTCCTCCTCCGGCGCGTCTGCGCGCCGCCTAGGGTGCGGTCTTTCACGCATGCGCATTGAATAGGGGCAATTAAAACTGCGCAGTCAGTGTGCCCTACTACAGCAGGTTGCAGGCCCTGATCACGAGAGCAAGCCAGAGCCAGCCAGGAGACGAGGACCGGAGCGCCGAGCGGCCAGTCCACCATCATTTAATTTATTGTACTGTGGTGGTGGTGGCTAGGCCCGGGGCCGCTGGCACGCTGCCCGCGCCCCTGGAAGTAGGCAGCCCTCCTCCTGTCCTGTGTCTGTCTGCCACCAACACAGCGCGGCCCCCGACCCGGCCGTAGTCAGAGTGACGGCGTCAGGGTGACGACCCGACCGTAAGTGAGTATTTGAGTAAACATAATTTCGGGTGGATGTGTAATGTGTTCAGGCATCTAATCTTGTCCTAAGGAGTGTGCTGCCTGCGGCAGGCCTCAGAGGAGGGTATTTGAAAGAACTCTAGTGTGTTCTCAGCAGGGTCCGGGCCCAGCAGGCCGATTGATTGATCTCACAGGCCCACGCTCTGCATGCATGTGGACGAGAGAAACCAAGCGCGGCAAAAAGAGAAAGGCCTTCGGCTATATACAAGATCGGGAGGACGAAACCCAGAGTGAAATTAAATTTCAATCATCGATATGCATCCCGGTCGCAGGGGGCTTTGGATCGTGCTAGTCATCGCCCTCTGCCTCTTCGCTCATTTGAAGGAAACCAGAGCCTTGTAACTTAGCTGTGGTCAGCAGCCGGACTCAAGAATCCCCGAGGCGGCAGAGACCCAGTCAGTTCTGGAAGGCCCTGGAGTGTGCGGGAGGCAGTGAAACATTGCACCTGCCGGCCCGCATGGACAGAGTCGGACCCTGGGGAGAAGTCTAGAGAGGACACGGCCTGCCAGGTACACTACACTGGCCTAAACCATGTGCCTAGGAGGACGCACAGACAGTGTCATTAGCCGCTTGAACGCCACTTTCCAGTCAGGTAAGCCAGGAATCTGATTGCCATGAGATTTACTATTCTCTTTACAAAGTTTTGGGTTATTTCACTGCCGACAACGATATGTACATAAAATAAACAAAGCACAACGAATAGTTCTTTTTAAAATTATGGTTATGTGCCCAATTCGTAGTAAGAAGGCGTGCTACTAAAATTAGTTTAAATGTGATTTCCCCATTTAAAGTCACATTTCAAGTTAACTTCTTTATAGATTTTATTGTAAGGTTGAGTAAATTCGCGCCGGCCTCACCAAATTGCTCCCCTCGTCTTGCCTCGCTGCTAAGAAGTGTCTTGCGAGTGTCCACGACTTTTAGTATCAGTTGCTGCTTGTTAATGAATACATTTGCGCCATCACTAAAGTTTAGCAGAGGCGAGCGAGTGACTGCTGGCGGCACAGTGCCTGCAGCTTGTGTGATCTGGTGCAGTTATGCCGGTCCTCTGATGTATGACCGACTGCCTGAGCCATGAGCTATAAAACAGGAAACATCGCAGTTTTTGAAAACAGCCAGCCTGAGGTTGCCTGGCTGTGACCTATAATGTAACTTAGTGAAGGTGTGGATCAGTGTGTCTTAACATCGTCGACACTGACGCTCTGATGCTTAAGGCCCGGTGCCTTATGCAGCGCTGGGGGGCTCGAGTAAGTCTGCTGACTTAGTCTGACTCTAATTAGACAGCAGCTGATGGTGAGATCAGACCGTGTTGATAGTTGCCAAGGTCTCAGATTGCTGTATGACATTCTAATAATTTCAGTTTAGTTGGGGCCCTTAACATCATCTTGGAGTGGTGACTCGATTGTCAGAGAGCGGCCTGGAGTTCAAAGTGCTGTAATGTATTTTCATGCCATTAATATTGACTGCCAATGGCAGGGTAGGAGTCTGAGGGCCCAGTCTGGCTTAAAGGAAGGATGGTCTGATGCACCATCATGAATGATCAGATTAATTAGATCATATTCAGAACAGTTGCAGTGCCAGCCTGCCCTCTATAACTTATAACAGCAAGCTGTCTCCAGGCAGTGCTCCTCCATTTCTGGTGCTTTTCAGCGGTTTTAAGTTCTTCTTAGAGTTTCTTGTTGCTCAAATGGATGCAATTTCTGGTATTCATGTGCTTCCCTCGTCTTCATTGCTTGATTTTGCTTGCAAGAAAGTGTCACTCATAGTCGTTGAAATGTCACTCATAATTACACTGAAATTATGAAAATGTCACTCACAGCAATCTGAAACCTTGGCAGCTATGCATAGCATGTATTCACTATGTAACCTAATAGCAACACAGTGTGATCTCCTATACAGTAAATTCCAGAGGACATATTATGCATACCGTGCACTTTTCCCTGTTACTCAACGGCGTACCTTTCAAAAGGAGTGCCAGGCGCAAACAGGGATATTGTGCATGGATGACAAAAAATGTACTGCCCCAGGGCAGAGGACTAAGAGTGAAATATGGAAGGGCTGGTTCAAAGCTGCTCCGTGTTTCAGAATGCAGGCAGCAAGGGGGATGTCTGGGGGGTTCATTGGACTCCAATTTTCCCCTCTAGAAGGCTGCCATTAGGAATCACACTGAAAGTGCGCCACCTTTTAGTGGTACAGTGCACCTTCTCAGGGAATGTTTGCCTCTGCACCCGCATCCCTAATGAGTTGCAGGCGCACAGGCAAAGAAATTTCCTCAATTTTGCATAACCATTATATTTGTAGATATTTAACCTAGTTTTACTTTAAGCACTAGCATGCAAGAAAGAGGATGTCAGTTTAGGAGGCGGCAGTTACTGTTCTATGAATGTGGTGGGGTGTCATCTGTACACAATTGTAGCAGGTGTGCAAAACAAATCAAGCCCAATTTCTTCTAGAGGGTTCGGGAGGTGTTCTCCCCACTGGGAAAATGTTGTCAAAAATGACTTAGAATAATGTATTTTAAAGCATTGATTCCACATAAATTTGCCTAAAATCCATTGCAATGTAAGGAAATTCAATATTCAAGTGTTTTCATGATGTACTGAGCCAATGAAACCAAATGCAGCGCAGAAATGAAACCCATTTTTTTCCTGTAATGGACAACCCACATGTAAACAATTACCACTATTGTGCCAGAATTTCATCACTGATGCTATCCAAATACTCTGGGTGACCTTGAAGCCAAAGATAAACTCTAGTATCAGGATTAGCATTTCGTCATGGTTGCACCACCTTAGATATTCCACGGTTGTCCTTTATCATGCCAACGGTTACATTCAATGTGCCAGTATTTTAGTCCGGGTGCCCCATATGCCAAGAATATTCTTCAGTAAGCCATCCTCCGTATTCTTCCACAGATGGCTGTTATGCCAAATTGTACTTCTAGGATGCAAGTTGTTAGAAAAGGGATTTCTGGTTGGCTAAGGCTTGCGCCAAAGCCAGGCAGAAACCACCACTCTAGTCAGGGCAAGGGAGTTACACGCCAAGATAACCCCTGCTCACCCCCTTGGTAGCTTGGCACGAGCAGTCAGGCTTATCCCGGAGACAATGTGTAAAGCAGTTGCGCACGCACACAGCAACAACACCCCAGGCACACTACAAAAGGAACTCCACACAAGGTTATATAAAAATAGCCTTTGTATTCTCAACACATCAGATAGTAATCACACAACATACATTGTGCCAACTGGCACGGGCAATATTCACAAGGGATTATTTACACAGGACAGGGCCACGCCACTGTCGGGATCAACACTTAGCAGAAATTGGTACAAGTAAAAATAGGTCATAAACCTACAACCAGTAACCAATGGTAATCACTGTACTCCACCACAACCAGTAACAAACTACATTATGCACAGTCACCTCAGGTGCGTATTACCTCCTGCGCCAACCTCACCAGCATAAACACCTTATGCAATTTCTCACTAGTCTAAACACATTAGACCCTACCTCCTAAGTAACACTCACATTAGGGGCGTAAATCACAGAGTGAAACATAATCTCCCTAGCATAAACCATAATATGCTACACAACCTCATAATCATAAACCACAGTTTAGAGGTATGAAACACAGGGTGCGTAACACATGCTAAATGCATTACATTTCCGAGCACTACATTTAGAGTACATCAATCACATTAGGGCCTTGCGCCCTATACATCTACCAGTCCCCCTGGCCAACTGGCCATCTCCAAAGGGGCTCAAATGCCCTGTGCCCAGAATGTCAGGGCACGCTGCCAGGGCAGCGCCAGTCAGAGGTGCGCCATCTGCGCATACCTAAACGTTGCAGCAGCCCACTACCTGCTGGGCAGCTGAGAACAAGAACATGGCCTAAACGCTGCAGCTGGCACTAAGTGCTGCGCAGCTGTGGATGCCAAAGTAGGGGTAAAGGAGTGTGTCTCACTTACTCCTTTAGCCAAAAGAACATGTCCCCAAAGTACCTAATGGCCTAAACGGTGCAGTTGCCCACTACTTGCTGAGCAGCTGGGGATCTACACATAAGGCCTGGCACCACTGTGCCGCTTATGTCCCTCCCAGGGACACTGTACGGAATGGCAAGAACGTGGACACCACTGAGCCCCACCATGGGGGCAGACATGGGCCCCTCTTGGCCCTCTAGGAAATACTTATGCCCATCGTTGGAGCCATCTAGGCTCTAAGAAAACAATCATGCCCACGTCATTGGAGCCACGCACAGGCTCTAAACATTGAAGCTGGGGGAGCCTTTGTTCTCTCTGATTCACTACTTGTGTCTATTTTTGGTGCTCTCTGAAAGAATGCCTATGAATACATGACTGGGTGGGTAACCTGTTGTTCTTTAAGGTCATCATCTACTGTTTACTGTGCTTTGAAAGTTGATACAATTTGAATATGTAATGAAAAATGTGCTGTAAAATTCACCATTTTGGTCTGTTGTTTTTCAAAAATTTCTTGGGGGGAGAACCCCCCCAAACCCCCCTAATGGCCGTCGGGCTCGCTGGATGGGGGCTGGTTCGCTACGCGCCACATGGGGGCTGGGCTGGCAAAATTTGCCAGGGCTGCTTTCAGTTCCCAGTCCGGCCCTGATGCTCGGTATTGATTCTATTTTTTCTATTTTTTGTTCTGTAACTTGATTGATATCTAAACTACTTACAACTCCCATTATTGACTAGAATATTTATTTGCATTTGATTTGCTCATGTTTATGTAGGTGTCCTCTTGGTCATCACACGGTTGAAAAGATCTATCTCCTTGAGCGGAAAACATGGATAGTGGTATTTTTTGCAAGGAGAGATTACCATGAGATTTCCTCTCCATCAGTTGGTAGCAGAGTTAGGGTTATACACCTTGACCAAAAGGAGCAGAGTTTATGTTAATGCCCAGTACGGAACTATAAAATAAATTTCCCAGGTTAGAATAAATGTCCAAATCCTCAAAGTCAGGATTCCAATGCTCAGAACTTGAAGAATGGCAAAGCAGTACTGGAAGGTAATGCGAGAAGGCAATTGCTGGAGTGGTGTAAGTATTCATAGGGTTGTGAAATATTGTTAATGTGCAGAGAAATGTTTAACTGTTTTGTGTAGACTAGGGTTGTTGTTATATTGAAATTGAGAATGGGTCTGTCGAGGCCTAAGTTCCTGGAATATATACCTATGGGTGGGTCTTAGTGTGGCATACATAAGGGACTGATTACGATGTTGGTCGGAAAGCCTCCGAACAGAATTCGGATTCTCCAAATCCGATTCAGAACCTATGTTTCTGACTGGGTTCGGATACATTTCTGACCAATCGATTACGATGCAGAGAAACTGTTCGGGCTGTCCGATTCGGTTCCGATTGGCATTCGGACAGCCCGAGTCATTCGTAGCCGAATTATTCAGCTCTATGGACATGGTTTCCGAATGAGCGATTACGATTGCGATTCTGACAGCCGTTCTGAAGCGGTTTGCTGGACATGAAACAGCTGTTGTAATCTGACTTTGCGGGCACGTAACAGGTCCCCGTTCACCCGGGGTCTACGGTTGGCCTGTCGGGGTACCTATGGACTCCTCTTTCCAACCATGCACAGTGTGTTTCCGCGACTCCTTAGGGCTGGGAAAGATACAAAGAATAACAATAGAACATCTGACATGATGTTTACAAGATTATATGTTACAGAGCATCTACTCATGTGAGAAATTCTGGGGTTTCTCGCATGAGTAGATGCTCTGTAACATATAATCTTGTAAACATCATGTCAGATGTTCTATTGTTATTCTTTGTATCTTTCCCAGCCCTGAGGAGTCGCGGAAACACTTTTCCAAATGTGATGAAACACGTGTCGGCTGGCTGGTTCTGAAATCATTAAAAAATTGAACTGTAGTGATACTTTGCAAGAAAATCCTGTTTGTTTCTGTTGGCTTTGGTTTGATGTATTTTGTGTATCCACACAGACACGACTGCATGTAATTTCACTGTTGTGTGCATAAGGTATTCCTGTTAATTCATGTTTTGTATGTCGGGTTTCCTCTGACATACTTCTGAGCGGTTAGAGGGTCTTTCCCGCTCGCCAGTTGCACCACAATACTACTGGTGCTCGAATACTTATTGTGTCCACTTCTAGCAGAGCGCCCAGTAGATACTCTGTGATATAAAAACCCTTTCTCTTGTGACTATGCACAGTGTGGCAGGCACCATGAGGTACCTGCCACAGGGTGCAAGGTTTTCTGCAGCCACCCCTTTTTTCAATGGGAGCCGAACTTTACTACTACTAAATGCCTTTTGTGAATATCGAAAGTCATAAAGTTAGGATTTTGTCTCAGTTTAGAAGTAGTAAAGTCAGGAGTCCTAACTTTACTACTGCTAAATGCCTTCTGTGAATACCAAAAGTAGTAAGTTTAGGATTTTATTTCAGGTTAGTTCTGTAAATCGGCCCCTTTATGTCTACAAATTCGGGTCAAAATCCATGTTTGAAAGTTTGCCAGTGGTGCAAGGTTACTGAGAAAGAGGGTCCTTTGAGTTTTCCAAAATATGGTACTTTTGAATAGCAAAATATAGACAGACTAAGGGAAATGTTATGTGAAATAAAGACACCATCTAGAGCAACACAATTTGAAGACTTAAGCATGTGGAAAAAGACAGCGAGAGACAAGGAAAGAGAGGACAAAATGCTATATCAGATCAGATACAGGATAAGGGAATTAAGATTGACAAAAAGCTTCAAATTTATAATTGTTTAGGGGATTAAATATATTGGATGCATTGTTAACTAAATGTCTACCGCCTTATGTGGTCCCCACTACAAATACTGATAATCTATACTACTATTATAAAGGAAGAACTTTGAACCTTTGAGGCGGGTAAACTCGGGAACCACAGCGCCAATCCACACACCCGATACATCGTTGTAATCGTCAGGGTGTGCAGATGGACATAGGCTATATAAACTTAATAAATATACGTTATTTAAAAAATGTACTGGAAAAAAGTAGTCCCTTGGAAGAAGCGCCGGCCGCGACGTGCGTGCCCGATGTGAGGAGCGCGGGGAGGAGCGGCGTCCAGGAGCGCGAGGAGGACCGGCAGACATGGCGCGGGGAGGAGCGGTGAGGAGCGGCGGACAGGGGTGCGGCGGACAGGTGGTGAGGAGCGGTGGACAGGCGGGGAGGAGCGGTGAGCGGCGGATGAGGTAGGTTATTTATTTATTTATTTAGGAGCGGCGAGCGGTGGAAAAATGAAGCAAAAATGAAAATCCTGAGCAAGAGGACGCAAACGGAGCATTACAAAAGTGAGCCAAACGGTGCATTACAGGAGGAAAAAGTTACGTGTGCAGGTTACAAAAGCGTACATCGTGAGCAAGAGGAAGCAAACGGAGCATTACAAAAGTGAGCCAAACAGTGCATTACAGGAGGAAAAAGTTACGTGTGCAGGTTACAAAAGCGTAGAAAGTAAACATAGAGGTATAGGAGGAAAAAGTGACGTGTGCAGGTAGCAAGAGGAAGCAAACGGAGCATTAAAAAAGTGAGCCAAACGGTGCATTACAGGAGGAAAAAGTTACGTGTGTAGGTTACTAAAGCGTACAAACTAAACATAGAGGTATAATACTGCAATATATGGAGGAAGGCTCCGGGGGACCCACGGACAACGTCGGGGCGGGCGGGGGTCCTGAAGCCTAATTGCTCCTGGACAACGTCGGGACGGGCTGCTAGTAGTGTACCAAAAAGTAGTACAGTGGTTACTACATCTGTTTAACCAAGAGAAATACAGATTGAGAGAACTGTACAGACATTTCAGATTACCCCACCTCCTCTTATTGCAATACGGACAGTGATATCTTCAGGTGTTACTGCTTCAATTGTGACTGATTCAGTACAAATACTACAAGATGCAGTTGCACAGACAGTGCCTATCCAAATTGTCGCTGCCCAAATAATTATGGTTCCCAGCTCAAAAAGCTCAAAGAGCTGTAGAAGGAGTAATTAAGTCAGGGTTTATATAATTTACAGATTATTGAACACAAACTCAAACAATTCAAGCATTGAAAGATGGGAGAAAAACTGTCTTTACAACACCTTCAGCCCAGGGAAAAACTAATTTATTTGGAGATGGGATTTTTCAAACATGTTTTGAGGAAGCAGTAGGGATTAAAAGATAGAGAGCACGGTGGAACAAATAAAACCCAGACCCTGAAAAAGACAGACCACATAATGTTTCAAATTTAAAAATTTAATATGAAGAAATGATCAGGGAATGTTTAGATTTTGAAGGTGTTAACCAATGTCAGGAAAAATAATTAATTTCCCTGGGTAAGGAAATTACGATATGTGCAGTATCTACACATGATAGACTGACTGATTTGGCCCATAAATATGAAATTGAAGTTTCAGGACGTTTTCTATTTCAGCAAAGTTTCAGGGTACATATGGATGATGAAGCAAATGAGACAATGATACAATGTATTCCTCAGGACTGCAATAAACATTGCAGAAATGGTGAAATATATTTTTTATGCAATTGGTTTGAGAAATTATGAAACACGTGGGCAAGGACACATGAGAAGAAAAAGAAACCACCAGACCTAGTTGAGGAAAATAATAAAAAGGTTGAGGGAGAAGCTTCAGCTTACCCAATTAGAGAAATAGTGGAAAGTGCATGTTCATGTACCATGGAACAAAGGTGAACTTGCTGCATTTGTGAACACATTCCCAAAGTTGAGATACAAGCCTATGCTGTGGGACCCACAAGTCGATGGATTTGTTGAGGTTTCAAAGGTGTTGTGTAGTAATTTGGAAATGTTATTTGATACTGCAATACAAACTGAATAGTGGTTTGAATTTAAAGTTGTTGTGCAAGGACCATGTGAGGAAACAATGAAAAATGTTTGTATTAATGCACCATATTCTGTAGGTGTTACGGAGAAAAATGAAGCAGTGATCATTTTTCTGAAGGGCTGAGTGCCACCGAAAGATATTAATTGGGTACAGATTAAAAGAACCACACAAGAACTAAAATAATCAGTTTATGTGTTTTGTGAAAGAGTGTGTCAAGAGTTTTAACAACAAGGTGGGAGAGAATGTCATGATGCCAGTGACGTGAGATTCTTTGTGTCTCAGTTTGTTATTGGATTAATGCTCTCTGATCAGATCAGTGTGCAAATGCAGCAAATATTGGTTAGTTGTCAAAGAAAGTTGATAGATGGGATTCTGAAGGATTAAGCGTACTGTAGTGCAGAACAAGGCATGAAGCAGAAAGTGTTTAAGGAAAAACAAATGATGGTACAGAGGGAGTTTGCGCAGAGAAGTTTTCAGAATCAGTTGTTTGCAGAGAATTAGCGTGAGTCACAAGGTGTTGCTCCAGAAGCCGACTAAAAGGAGCTCAAAGAAGATTTGGTGTTTTACAGGCTAGAGGTAGAGGTGTTTTGATTGGTGCAAATTCAGGTATGTTTGTTGTAATGCTGGAGAAAGTGACCTTTTGCCATCTTTGTAACAGATTTGAGCATTGGAAAAGGAAGTGTAGACTTAAACCTGATGCAGTATATGTAAATGCGCAAACAGAAAGAAATGCATGTGCAAAATTTGCCAGTTCAGCAAATGTCAATTCAGAAACAGGTACCATGACATAAGTTCTCCAAGCCGAGATACCCTCACAAAATATGGGAAACCTTAAAATCACTTTAAATCAGTTGTCCAAAGCAAATAAGAATTCTTTTCAGAAACAAAATCAGAACATGTTTCAACAGGTTGCTGTATTTAAAAATGAGAGTTTTAGCCCTAACATTTCTGACATTACCAGATCCATTGTTATATTCCATATAGGTGCCCTATATAGGCGCAGGTAACACTGCAACCTTTCTCCTATATCCTTCCCTAAATTACAAATATAACGGTTCATAGGGATTGACCTTTAACCTAGATACATCACTGCATTCAGAATTTGGGTTTTTCCCTAGTTCAAAACTCATACATTATGCATGAAGCTCCTTGGAAGCACATCAGGACTGACAGCAGGACGAACATCTCCTGTATAATATCTATGTATAAAGATCAAGCCCGACCTCATCCCTTTAGGCCGACACAGTAACACATCAAGGTAGGACCCCTGGGGAGACCTGTGGGTATATATACATTGTGTCTAGCTTAGACAGACAGAGGAGAGCGTGACTTCTCGGCTGATACACTGACCAGAGATGCTGAGGTTCCTGCATGCAGACACTCCAGCTCGCAGTGGTCTAACATCCCTCGCGGGGTGTCCAACTCGAGACCAGGACGAGGTCCCATAATCTCTCCTTACTCAGGTAATGGGGCTGACTGGACCTTAGAGGGATTCTTGGCATAACACCTACACCAATGCTAGTTACATTTAGCTACATCTAGTTAGGGAGGCATCGTAGGAGTACGCACTTTCATATCATGTGTTTTATTTACTTGTATATATTCATGATTACTGAAAAATGGTAGAACTGTACCATCCCTTTACTTTCGTAGTACTGCTAATCATATATCTCTGCTACTGTCTAATGGTTGTTACAGCAAATCTATTCTACATAAAATAACAACTGTTAAATAAATCCTTATTGAAATGCCCAGACTGTTTAGTCAGTGTATCTCTGAGACAAACTAAGTGAGCATGAGTGACTGAGTCAAAAGTAGTATATTGTTTCCACAATCCTGGGGGATCAGGGTTGTCATGTTCTGAGGTTGCCAGAAACTATTCTCTCCCCGATAAGAGGAGATTTTAGTGGCACTGTGAGCTAGCTAATGCAAACATGCTAACATATCTGGTGGGGCTGCTCGGAACCAGTCTGCCACCAAACCCACAGTTTATGTTATCCGAACGCGCAGATCCTGCATAGGATATATAGAAACTACACGACATGGCATCGCCAACTTTGGTTGGGTACTTATTTAACAGTAGAATCTGAGTACTTCAGTCATGCTATTCTCAGAGACCCCTACTCACAAAACACCAGAGACTTCTGTACCGCTTTTGGACGCCATAAGTGTGGCAGGGTATGCTCAGATGTGAGTCCCTTGCTCACTTGATTCAAGCAAGCCAGGCTGACGACATCTGTAATGCCAGAAACCGGTCCTCGGAAGCTTGTTTCCGGTCCAGGGAAGGCATGGCTTGGCAGTTCGGGCTGGACTGTTCGCATGAGGCACAGGGTCATACTGATTTGCATATAGCCATGTCTGAACTGGGGTGGCAGAGTGGGCTAAAGAACGGTGATGGATTAAACCCAGATCTTTTGACTGGGTGTGAGTGTTTGATTGGTTCAGATGCTCCGTCCATCACCACCCCCTTTTGTACCGCTTTTGGCCGCCATAGGTGTGGCAGGGTATGCTCAGACGTGAGTCCCTTGCTCACTTTGCCACTGGATTCAAGCAAGCCGTGCTGAAGACGGCTGTAATGCCAGAAACCGGTCCTCGGAAGCTTGTTACCGGTCCAGGGAAGGCATGGCTTGGCAGTTCGGGCTGGATTGTTCCCTTGAGGCACAGGGTCAGACTGATTTACATATAGCCATGTCTGAACTGGGGTGGCAGAGTAGGCTAAAGAACGGTGATGGATTAAACCCAGATCTTTTGACTGGGTGTGAGTGTTTGATTGGTTCAGATGCTCCGTCCATCACCATCCCCTTTTGTACAGCTAATGCAAACAGGCTAACATATCTGGTGGGGCTGCTCGGAACCAGTCTGCCACAAACCCACAGTTTATGTTATCCGAACGCGCAGATCCTGCATATGATATATAGAAACTACACGACATGGCATCGCCAACTTTGGTTGGGTACTTATTTAACAGTAGAATCTGAGTACTTCAGTCATGATATTCTCAGAGACCCCTACTCACAAAACACCAGAGACGTCTAGAGAGGGTGGGCACAAAACTCTGCCACGGCTGAGTAGGAGTAAAAACCTATTTATTGGCTATTGGTTAATCAATCTTGAAGGACACAGTGTTCATGAAATTCTGCATAAAATCCTTATCTTAGTTCCCTTGAATAAACTTCTTCTTTACAAAAATGACTGGGACAGGAGTTGACGTAATAGTAAATCTACACCTCTCAGCCGGGGAAGAAGATGGAGACACAATTCTGATTGCAGAAAATTTCAGACATACAGTCACCCTGAAACTGTTAGAAAATGGTTTATCAGCTGGGGGTGGTTTGGTTGTTTTCGTGATTCAAGCACACAAATCAAACAAAACAGAGGTATATTATTTGTGAGTTACATTCCCAGCAGCAGATATAAGAACACAGACATTTCACTATTACACAAAAGGAGATGCACCCGCAGAATATTGTCCGTTCGAGGACATAGAGGTTCTGCTCACGTACCAGGAACACTTATACTGGTTTGTGGACGCCCTACCCCTCATAAGGGGAAGAGTTAGATTAGGCGCACTAGGAGGAAAAGGGCCAAAATGGCTGATATTAGCGGCATACACACCACATCCTGACATTAAAACAATGCCACCAGGAGATTTACTCATACAACACAAAGATTTAATTAAAATCTATTGAAACATGACAGAATTCATCATGAGGACATTCACAGTCCAACCAGCAAGAGTTGCAGCAAATGGAACTCAATCTCAGGGTACAGCAACTAAAATCATACCACAAACATTACACGCAGTGATGGGGAAAATGCCCACAAAACGCGAACAAATGCCATTCTGGGGTAGCTCTGAAAATACCATAGTTAGAGGCGGTATTTCCGAATACTACCCTATATGAAAAACATAGAATGCTAACAATCTGCTTGCCCATGGGCATAACACCACAAGTAGAGGATTGGATCACTTGGGGTACAATCTTTGCTGCCATTTATACCAGGACTCACGGTGTTTCTTCATTAGCGGTGATACCCGATGTATTAAGATAAATACAGAACGATTACAGAGAAGAGCCCAATCTGAACTTAGGCATGAAGTTACTAGGTAACTATGCCCAGGTATCAGCCATATTTTAGCAAATATAAACTGGGAAGCAGCGGCAGTGGCTATCCGCCAATGCCTAAGGGAGTTCAGTCCTTTAAAACAGGATAAGGCAGAGACAGTTTGGGTGGGAAAGCATTAAAACCACAACTAATGGGCAGCTCTGAAAAGGACACTACCAAGCAGACACCGGCTTCTTCTAAGAAGAAGTGGGACAATAGAAAATTACAAACATTTAAGGGAAACAGATCTCAATCCCGAGATAGATCTCTGCCACAGTAGCCCTCTGAAAAGAGGTATAATCTCAGGAATAGGGATAATATTAGGAAACCTGACAGGTATCAGGATACTGATACACGTTCCTCTCAATCCTTTCAGGGTTCATAGAAAAACTTCGAGAGGAAAGGACGATCAGAAAGACAAGAAGAGCGTACAAAGTAGAGAGACAAACAGAACGCTCAAGAATACACTTCCAAAAAAAAAGAAAAAAAGAAGAAAAGCCAAAGCAAAAGCCACAGTTAAAAAAAAAGAAGGTTGCAGGTCTAAAGATCAGATATGACCAGAATTCTGAGGACTCAACTTCTGAACAGGGAATGGGCTCAGGCAATGCTACACAGTGCTGCAGAAGTAACAATAGCTTGCCAGAACCTGATGGAATTTCTGGTGGCAGCGGACTTGAATGATTATATCCCGGTGGAAACACCTGATGCTAGATAAGTGTCCCACATAAAGTCTGTTAAATAACGCTCCAGATGGAGGGGGAGAGGTGTAGAAAAGTTAGAGGTCTCTCTTGGGAGAACCGTAAGTTTGGGTATGACATTTTGTTAGCTGAACGAGATTGGCCACCAGCATTCGTCGTTGACTGGCCTAAAAGAGAAAGGGTAATTTTAGCGTCATTCTCAGACCATATCCCCAGGCATTTGCAACACACATATGCACTGGAGTGGGTGGCAGAGCAAGCTCCAGCTTCATACAAAAACCATGTTAAATGGGATGAAGATTAAACCCACCACATAATTCCTTTAAAAAATACTCTGCACAGAGGCAGTATCCAATAAAGCAAGAAGCTAAAAAACAGGTCAGGGAGATCTTAGATCAACTTGAATACCAAGGGGTGATTGAAACATGCACCTCTCAAATGAACAATCCTTTGTTTCCAGTCATGAAACCCGACAATACATTTTGTCTAGTTTTAGATTACAGACATTTAAACACTTGCACTAAGACATTCGCAGTCCAAAATGAACACAGTGCCGCATTAATGAATAACATTGTGTGGAAAAAAATACAAAACAACACTTGATATCTCAAATGGATTTTCCGGCCAAAATATAGCCCCTGAAAGCAGGTATCTAACAGCCTTCTCAGCGCTAGGGTCACAGCGACAATTTTGTTGACTCCCCCAGGGGTATAAGAACAGCCCGGGTTGTTTTCGGCCACAGCAACAAAGTTACTTTAAAATTTGGGTGAAGAGGCATTGTCCTATGTGGATGATATTTATCGGACGGACGATGACCTAGAGGAACACTTAAACAGGGTGAATACCTTCATTTTAGGATTTGCATCTGAGGGCGACAAATTTAACTTTAAAAAATCAAAAATTACCCACCTCAGTGGCCTGTCTTTAGGATATGAGCTTTCAAGTGAAGGGAAAAGCTTGGCAGCCAATTTTTTTGAAAAATCAGCGCTGCTCCAATCTCCAAAATCATTAAACAATTTACAATCAATACTGGGATTCCTACATTTTGGTTGAACATACATTTTGGATTATTCAGAGAGAGTAAAACTTTTCTACAACTTAATTAAACCTGATTTCTCAGCAAGAAATTGGACACAGGAACACACAGAGATACTACTTTCCTTACACACTGACATGATAGCTTCCAAACACTTACAGACACGCGTGAATGTACGCAACCTGGTGATCCGTATAATTGCGGGTCAATCTGGGTACACCTATCTGACATATAATGAAAGTGAAACAGTACCAATTGCATACAAATCACATTTGTACACAAATTCTGAGATGCGCTTTGCGTCTACTGAAAAGATACAGACACCAACTCAGACTGCTGTAGTGATAGAAAGAGCGCTGGCATAGGAGAAACGAATAATAGTAGGTACTCCGGTTCCAGCCTTAGAGGCTGCGACAATGGCAAGCGTTCCTACCGCTAAAGCTTTACATCCGAGATGGATACAATAGGCTAATTCTCTCACTGCAACAGATGTAGAATACAGGTACAGCCCAAATTTAAAGACACAAGCATTCCTGCAATACAAACACGAATATCCTCTACCTAATGAAATAATGCCTCTAGATCAGTATGAATATATCATTTACACTGACAGGTCTGCTCAACCGGCCATAGGAAGTAAGCAACAATATACCGCTACATGTGCAATCTTTTAGGGTCGCATGCGGGATGGAAAGTTCCATCCAAGTTGCACTAAAACGCAATCTCTAGGAGACTGCACAGCACAGTAGGCAGAATTAAAAGCACTGATACTGGCACTAGTACATACAGATCGAGAATTCCCCACACTAATTGTGTGCGATTCCTTTTACTATGTGTAGTCATATAATGAATACTTGCAATACAGGGTTCAAAATGGGTTCAAAGATGCAAAAGTTGGTACAACTAAGTATAAAATGCTATGGAAACAGGTAGTGGAGTTGAAATGTGAACTACCAAGCACTCACATGATACATACACTGAGTCATCAGCGTGATGGTGTTCACGTTGAAGGGAATTCATTGGCTGATGAAGCCGCGAAGGGGGCTGTAAACATGGCTTCCGTAGCTGCAATCTCTCATTCTAAAACGAAAAATAGAAATTATGGTGGCTGTTATTGCTTTACGCAAAAACAGCAGTGCAGTACCAAAAAGATTTCCACTCAAGTACTCCTACAAGTTAGATGTCAATAATATTCCATTTGCTCAGATTCCTGGAGTGGGGGATAGAGCAATTCCAAACATGGATCGTAGGTTAGGTTTAATTCTAGCAGCACATGAGGGGGTAGGTTCTGCACATGCTGTTGTTTCGGTGACTGTTTCTTTATTGAAACAATGTTATTGGTGGCCAAGGTTAAAAAAGCCGACCAAAGAGTGCGATATCTATCAACAGAAAAGAGGGTCCAACGTAGGACGTCTAGTGCAAATCCCATTGTTAGCATCAGACTGTCCATTTGCGTGCATTTATCTGAACCACTGTGGCCACTTTCAAAGTCATTATAGCAGTGAACTCCTGCTCGAGATTTCTATGGATGTGGCCCCAGCACTCGGCTGACGTTCGAACTGTTATAAAAGATTTGAGAGTCTTCATAGGGACATACGCAATTGGCACATTACATTCGGACCAGGGCCCTGCGTTTAACTTTCGCGCTTACAAGGAGGCCGTGGGAAGTTTGGGTGTAGCATTGCGGAACTCATCTCCGTACCACCAAATGGAAATTCGGTAGTGGAGAGAAAAAAAGTGACTTCAAGCAATTTTTACCAGCTAGAGTATTAGGCACGGGCGAAAGTTGGGTAAAACATCTTTATGGAGTCCAGCAGGCTCTCAACAACATGCCAAGAAGTTCTCTGGGAGGTCACTCTGTATGAGGTCCTATTGGGACAAGAATATGGGTGTCTGATCTTGATTGTGAAGGCGCAGTGGCGGATGAAAAACCTTTTGACATCCATGAACGTTTGGCTGTTTTACAGGATCTAAATTAATCCAGGACACAACAAAGTGATGTCCACCTGAAGCAGACCGCTACTGGGGAATTCAAATCAGTCAAAGCAAGACCTGTCTGGATCCCAAAAGTCGGGGATCTGGTCAAAGAGAAAGTAGCGGACAAGAAAGAATTTGGGTCATCCTACAGAAAACCTGTAATTGAAGGAACAAGAACTGTACTTCTATCGCCTCATGCCGGAAACAATGAGAAAAGGTTTGTCTCAATTGACCTAATCAAACCACACCATGTGGCCGATACTAAGCAGTAGGCCACGTGGACTCCAAAGTAGCAGATGCCCTCCTCTTGCTACTATTCACGAAGTTCAAAATGAAAGACTCATCACGTTCGAAGAGTCACCTATATGGAATGAAGGACTATGCAACAATGCAATGGAACTCGTTCCTCTTGAACCTGAAGTTCAACTTCAAAATGGAACTCAAAATAACACACAAGTTGCTATTCGACCATCAACATGCCTCAACAAGAGCAAAGTATGATTTCAACAAATCCTAAAGCAATTCCAACAACTGCTCGAACTGCTTCTGGCTACTTCATAAACTTTGATACATTTCCTTTGAATCCAAGTGAACCTGAAACAACGCCAGCCCACAAATCACGCAAGCAGCAAGTTAAAGACTTTCTGAACTTTCTTAGAAGAACTTACCTGGTATTACCATGGGTAAAACTATGGGTAACTTCTGGAATTCGTTTCTTTTTTTCTGGTTAGGTTTAGTGATAGTTTTTAACATGCTTATTGGTGGACAATACATTCGGCAAAGCTCTGCTGCCCAAGAAGTGAACTTAATTTTAAAACCACATCAATCATCTCATCGAGAACAAAGAGACTTGTCGTCAGGGAACATTACAACAGTTCCTGTATCGGATGGTATAGTTTGGGACAAGGTTGATTTTAATATATTTGGCCCGACAGAAATAAAAAAAATTCTACATTTATTTAAAAAAATCACTAAGTGATATCATTACTTCAAGTACATTCTCCGTTGATTGGGATTTTAAAACTGTTGATAACATGTTGTCTGATTTAGAATAATCGGCTGCATTTTCTTATAGTGAAACATTGGAGAGTTCAGCAGATTACAAATCAATGTATTGTTAAGCGCATTATGGTCATCATTTTTTGCATAAATCTGCTAATCCTAGAAATGTGTTCACATACCATCAGTGGGAACATTGTCCAACACCGCCAAAGTGCAGTTCAAAAACATTTGCACAAAAGTTTCCATATTTTTCAGGGTTCAATATGTCTGACTCAGCCTCTCCACCTGCTGGGGCCTAATCCACACCCTACGAAAGATTAGGAAATACCTTTCCTTGCAGTCCAGAAAGCAAATAGCGGCTGCACTTATTGGCTCACGCCTGGACTACTGTAATGCGCTGTATGCGGGGCTCAATAGGAGCCTCCTGCAGCGCTTACAGGTGGTTCAGAATGCCGCAGCCAGATTTGCACTGGATGCCCCTCGACGCTCCTCGGCCACAGTGGCGAGGAAAGCGTTGCATTGGCTACCAGTGGAACACCGTGTTCGGTTCAAGGTCTTATGTATGACCTATAGAGCCATTGCAAAAGGTAGTGACACGGGAGTTGGATCTATCATCTCCCACTATATCCCCGGAAGGAACCTATGCTCCTCCGGGAAATTGCTCCTGACAGTCCCCCGGATTCGGAGATCCAAGTGGGGTGGTAAGGCCTTTTCTACCCTGGCCCCCAAATGGTGGAATGATCTTCCGCTTGATCTCAGATCTTTACCTTCCCTTCTGAAATTTTGAAAGGCTTTAAAAACTCGCCTCTTCCTACAAGCCTATGTGTAAGGATGGATGTTTTAATTTTGATGTGATTGTTAGGCGCCTTGATACCTGCGGGTTATTGTTTTTGCGCGTTATACATTTTATTCAAATCAAATCATATTATTATACGGTTGCAACAACATCAGCACAGAAAAATATGCTAAAAAACACCAAACAGACTTACCCGGCATCCTTTGTTGCCAAGTTGTCTGAACAGGGTTACAACTTATGGAAAGACACCATAGACCTAAAATCGGTCTGGGGTACTAGAGAATGGCAAGTGCAGGGAACAGAAGCTTTGTGTAGAGCATGCCTTATCCCTCAACAGCAAAAAACACAGTTGATGGACAGAATGTAGAACAATGTCATACATTCACCCCAGTACAAGGATCTGGGCCTAAATCCATCGTTTTTTTGCACTCCACACCATTCTGGGTTAGACACTGGCTATATGCAAATCAGCTCTGACCCTGTGCCTCATGGGAACAGTCCAGTCCGAACTACCAAGCCATGTCTTTCCCAGACCGGAATCAAGCATCCAAGGACCGGTTTCTGGCTATCAGCCTTCATCAGCCTGGCTTGCTTGACTCCAGTCGTGTGGAGAGCCTGGGACTCACGTCTGAGCATACCCAGCCCACTCGGGGTGAAAATTGCAAAAAACACAGTTGATGGACAGAATGTAGAACAATGTCATACATTCACCCCAGTACAAGGATCTGGACCTAAATCCATCGTTTTTTTGCACTCCACACCACCCTGGGTTAGACACTGGCTATATGCAAATCCGCTCTGACCCTGTGCCTCATGGGAACAGTCCAGTCCGAACTACCAAGCCATGTCTTTCCCAGACCGGAATCAAGCATCCAAGGACCGGTTTCTGGCTATCAGCCTTCATCAGCCTGGCTTGCTTGACTCCAGTCGTGTGGAGAGCCTGGGACTCACGTCTGAGCATACCCAGCCCACTCGGGGTGAAAATTGCAAAAAACACAGTTGATGGACAGAATGTAGAACAATGTCATACATTCACCCCAGTACAAGGATCTGGGCCTAAATCCATCGTTTTTTTGCACTCCACACCACCCTGGGTTAGACACTGGCTATAATCAAATCAGCTCTGACACTGTGCCTCATGGGAACAGTCCAGTCCGAACTACCTGAACTGGGGTGGCAGAGTGGGCTAAAGAACGGTGATGGATCAAACCCAGATCTTTTGACTGGGTGTGAGTGTTTGATTGATTCAGATGCTCTGTCCATCACCACCCCCTTTTGTACCGCTTTGGCCGCCATAAGTGTGGCAGGGTATGCTCAGACGTGAGTCCCTTGCTCAATTTGCCACTGGATTCAAGCAAGCCGGGCTGAAGATGGCTGGAATGCCAGAAACCGGTCCTCGGAAGCTTGTTTCCGGTCCAGGGAAGGCATGGCTTGGCAGTTCGGGCTGGACTGTTCCCATGAGGCACAGGGTCAGACTGATTTGCATATAGCCATGTCTGAACTGGGGTGGCAGAGTGGGCTAAAGAACGGTGATGGATCAAACCCAGATCTTTTGACTGGGTGTGAGTGTTTGATTGATTCAGATGCTCAGTCCATCACCACCCCCTTTTTTACCCCTCAACAGATCATGTTTTTGAATAAGACAGTGCAACAGACGTCTTGCCTTGGACTAGCCAAGAACTAAGACTTGAACACACCTCAGCTACCAACACCATCACTAACCGAGGGTAATGAAACATCACAAGAAGGGGTAACATTAGATGCCTTCATGCAATACAATAGATCAGACCCCGATTGGAAGAAATGGTTGATTTGGCCCACAGACACCAATGGCTGTCAATCTAGATTCTTGGGTAGAACTGAAGGGTTCAGTATCCATAGACCAGATCTACGCTATGTACAGAGAGAACATCCAGGGGTAGTGACATCCTACAGTTTTGGGAAGTTGTGCCTTGATTGGCTAGAAACCGCAACACTCACAGAGGTGAAACAGTACTTATCCTTACTCACACAAGACATGGATCTTAGGGTTTTTTTTACTAGTTCCCAGGAAGACACATCAGAGACGTGTCATGTATGCAGACATTTATGCTGCCTACATTGAAATATGATCAATATCCCAACAAGGGGCAGCAGAGAGAATACGGGAAACAGACCATATTAACTTAGAGAAATCTCTAGCAGTGGTAGACAATGGGTTAACAACATTTACCTCCAGGATATATTCCTTAGGCAACATTGTATCTTCTGCAATAGACAAACTTGAATAAGATTTGGCCATATTACAACACGGGCAATCTCAGTTACGTTCTATTATGTTGTTGAGCTGAACGCTGCAATCTTTGCATGTAGGTTATGTTGCTTGGCATTTTATCAATAGTACGTCTCTGTTTTCTGAATACAATCTAACAGATAAACAGAAAGAAATGCCACAAAGGGGAGCAAAATATACAATGCTGCATATCAAAAAACTGGATAGATTAGCATTTACAGTAGCAGAATCACCGTCCACAGAATGGCTAATCCATGGCCACATAACTCTACCGGTCACTATTTTTCAGTTTCAGTATTGCCTTGAACAAAAGCAGGCAGGCAAATATGAAAAAATGGGTAAGGAATACATTAAGGAATCTTGGGAATTACCATACAGATTTTGATGCCAGAGTGGGGATCAAGAAGTATTTCTAAGTGTTACAAACTGTAAGAACGCTTTAAGTGGATCGCTCATATGTCAGGACATTATGCTGCCTGGGGCTTGTAATGGTTCTGTGGCGAACGTGTCCTGTCATCTGAGGGGTGCCCCAGCTGCTGTGATTACTCCAGCATTTGGGCTACTTTAGATAGGGAATTACTTGATGCTGAACATTCAAGGCTGCTGCACAATGCTCCTGGGCATCGCACATCTGGTAACCGTGAGCTCCAGGGTTACTTGTTGTATTCAGGTATTGTTTCCACCAACACATACAGTCAGGGAGGCACCGTTATAGCCTTCACTGAATGTTTCTTTAATACGGTTTGATACTCTAGGCAGAATGAAAGCCATGCTTTTACAGAAGCCTGTGCCCTTAACCTCCGCTCGAGAGACTTTTGATCTCGAAATCGTAAGGTCTTCAGCAGAGATACAGGCGCTTATCCGTACAAACTGCCCTTTCCATTTCGTAGAAATGATAAATCGTATCTTTAACATGTCCGAAATGATTGGCATTGTCCACCTATTTAAGACCATACGTTCTGGACTTCTAAGCACGTTTCAGATGGTACTTGGAGTTATACCAAACTTCATACACTCTGTATTCTGAAGCACTTTTGGAGGAATTACGCTGATCCTGTTTCTAATAGCAGGTATCCTGATTGTCTTCTATCTGCTACGCAATGGACGTCCCAGTCACCAAGGAGATGGGAAAAGCGCTCATGGAGCGGAAATACCGTGACCGAATGGTACAACATCTAGGCACGCCTCGCCTGAGAGAGCTAAGTGCATCTTGGTTCCTGTCATTTCTACCAGTCTAGATAGGGTGCATCTTACCTGTCCTCCGATTCCTGTTTTGCGGAGAAGAATGCATGTTAGATCTTTGTTTGACACTCCCATCATGTGCGCAACCGGACGTGAATGCTCTACTGGACCCGATAACGGCCCATGTTCTGCAATGTCCTCAGCTTATTCCTATGTTGATGGTGGCATTCCTTGAGCCACAACAGGTTGTAACTGCACCTGTTGGTATGGACACCGGCTCCTTCACTGACACCCTGGCTTTGGACGGCGCATGGAACATCATCTGTGCTCAATTGACGTACTCTTCGAGGAAGAGCAAGCAACGAAAATGTTATGTCTACCAGCCAGGACACATAAACAATTGACTCACTTTTGGCTCATCGTGTGCTGGAAGAAATTAGCCCTTTTTAATAACAAGCTGAATTTGGAACTCAAAAACAAAATTAACATTCCTTTTCATTTATTGGCACAAATGACTTTCTAATGCTTATAGTGGTTCGGACTATAACAATGGACACTTTTTAGAGCTAGGACCTGCAAAAAAAATTAGTTTTTTATGTTTTTAAGTCTTTTTAGACTTTTTTTAAACATTTTGAACTAATGTTTTTAACACTTTGTGCGTGCCAATGTCTAGTTAGAATGGTAGTACAATTATAGGTTACATATGTCATCCAGTTGGAAGAGGAGTGGATGTTATATTCCATATAGGTATCCTATATAGGCGCAGGTAACATTGCAGCCTTTCACCTATATCCTTCCCTACATTACATACATAACGGTTCATAGGGACTACCGTTTACCTAGATATGACACTACATTCAGAACGCTGGTTTTTCCCTAGTTCGAAACTCTCATTATGCATGAGGCTTCTTGGAAGCACAGCAGGACTGACAGCAGGACAAACATCTCCTGTATAATATCTATGTATAAAGTTCAAGCTTGACGTCTTCCCTTTAGCCCGACACAGTAACACCTGGGGAGACCTATGGGTATATATACATCATGTCTTACTTAGACAGACACAGGAGAACGTGACTTTCTGACTGACACACTGACCAGAGACGCTGAAGTTCCTACATGCAGACACTCCAGCTCGCAGTACTCTAACATCCCACGCGGGTGTCCAACTTGAGACCAGAACAGGGTCCCATATTCTCTCCTTACTCAGGTAATGGCATTGACTGGACCTTAGAGGGATTCTTGGCATAACACCTATACCAAGGCTAGGTACATTTAGGAACATCTAGTTAGGGAAACATTGTAGGAGTACGCACTTTCTTATCATTCTGTGTATCCCTGAGACAAACTAAGTGAACACGAGTGACTGAGCAAAAAGTAGTATATTGTTTCCACGATCCGGGGGGGATCAGGGTTGTCATGTTCTGAGTTTGCCAGAAACTATTCTCTCCCCGATAAGAGGAGATTCTAGTGGCACTGTGAGCTAGCTAATGCAAACTGGATAACATATCCGGTGGGGGTGCTCGGAACCAGTCTGCCACCAAACCCACAGTTTATGTTATCCGAACGTGCAGATCCTGTTTAGGATATATAGGAACTACACAACACCATTTTGAAAGCAGTGAAAGCTTCAGACTTACCCCACTTAGGAAAGAATAACCAAGTTTTAGGAGTTTAAGGGGGCGGAGCTTGCCTGGCTCAAAGATGGCCGCTGCTTGAGCGAGCTCCATCCACATTATCCTGAAAGAATCCTGGCATTTCCGCGGTTAAAATACCAGATGATTGCCATCGCCGGAAGTGCTAGGCGTACGCTGGTGTATATATCGCTGTGAGCCGTGAAGTCGAAGTGCGCCACTAAAGCGAGAGTGTTGGAGGTCTGCTGGGAGTGCACAGCAAGACCTGTTCCTGCGGAAATCTCGAGGTACCCACTGTGGGGACTGCGCATCCCTAGCGGGGGATACGATCAGAGGCCCACCGAGGAAAGAGACCTAGCCCCCGATTGCTGCCCGGCTACGTTGAGCGGGTAACGGGAGCCCTGCGGGCGCACCTACATCTATGGCTGCAACGCCAGAGAAACATCGGGCGACTGGGCTCTTTGTGAATTCAGCGCTTTGGGACACAGAGCCCGGAAAGAAAGAAGGCTGCTGGTGGGAGTTGCACGGCATCAGCCATTGAGGATGAAGCAGGGCCGTTGAAGAGCAGCAAGGAGGGTGACTGTCATCTGGGGCCTGTGTGTGGTGGAACTGGAAAACGACACATTTGATTACCTGCAGACCTGCATGGTGCGCGGATTGTCTCTTGGCCAGCGGTGAGAAGCAACACCATAGAATTGCCACTGCATAGCTTTGCGCCTTCAGTGAGCTGATAACAGAACACAATTGCCTATTGGGGCAAGCTATACTGAAGGTGGTGTACCGCCTGGTTCCCCTCTGACTGCACGAGGACCTCTCATTGTGCCCTGAAGGAGCTGGTGGACAGTGCTGAGTTTGTTAGGCCATAGGAAGCTATGGGCAAGGTAGACAAATCCCAGCCTAAGCTGCAGTTTGAGCAGCGTAGGTCACGACAGAGAGGAAGACGCAGGCAAAGCTGCTGCAGAAAAGCATAGAACTACCAAGGAGCCTGAGGGAGATATCCACCAGATATTGACTGCTATGCAGAAGAGTTTATTCACCATTGATGGAAAAATAGACTCTCTAACCTACAGGATGGACCATATGTCTGAGCGCATCGACAAGCGTGCATAGCGCCTAGACATGTCAGAGAGAAGAGTGTCTGAAGTGGAAGATGCCCAAATGGAGACCGACAACACGCATAAGCAGATGGGGAAGCTACTCGCGGCCTTACAGGATAAGGCAGGGGATTTGGAGGCAAGGTCCAGGCACTGTAATATCCAAATTACGGGTCTTCCTGAAACAACGGCGATGGGCAATATAGAGATCTTTGTCAAACAGCTTCTGGTGACTCTTCTGGACTGAGACATAGTCTCTGATATGTTTGTTGTTGAGGGTGTCCACCGTCCTTTAGGCCCTGGGCCCCGCCTGGGGTATACAACCTTTACCACGCAACTTTTACCACGACCTACCTTTACCACGCAACTTTTACAACGCAGGACCCTTTACCACGCATACCATTACAACGCAGGTATTTACAACGCAGATACCTTTACAACGCATACCATTACAACGTAAGTATTGGTAAGTATATTATTTTATTTAAAATATTTTAGGTTTGGGTTTTGGGTAAATGGGTATTTTTAGGGTTCAGGGTCAGTTTTCAGTTTTTGGGTAAAGGGGTATTTTTAGGGTTCAGGATCAGTTTTCAGTTTTGGGTAAAGGGGTATTTTTAGGGTTCAGGGTCAGTTTTCAGTTTTTGGGGTACAGGGGTATTTTTAGGGTTCAGGGTCAGTTTTCAGTTTTTGGGTAAAGGGGTATTTTTAGGGTTCAGGGTCAGTTTTCAGTTTTGGGTAAAGGGGTATTTTTAGGGTTCAGGGTCAGTTTTCAGTTTTTGGGTAAAGGGGTATTTTTAGGGTTCAGGGTCAGTTTTCAGTTTTTGGGGTACAGGGGTATTTTTAGGGTTCAGGGCTGGGTTTGGGTTTTGGGGTACAGGGGTATTTTTAAGTTTCAGGGTTGGGTTTGGGTTTTGGGGTACAGGGGTATTTTTAGGTTTCAGGGCTGGGTTTGGGTTTTGGGGTTCAGGGGTATTTTTAGGTTTCAGGGCTGGGTTTGGGTTTTGGGGTACAGGGGTATTTTTAACATATATATTTAAAAATTAATAAATAAATAATAATATAAATAATTAAAATATTAAATATTAAAATAATAATTTATTAATTTAAAAAAATATTATTAATAATTACATTATTTTACCATATTATTTACTTACCTATACTTACGTTGTAATGGTATGCGTTGTAATAGTACCTGCGTTGTAGTGTATTGCGTTGTAAAGGTATTCGTGGTAAAGGGTCCTGCGTTGTAAAAAATGCGTGGTAATGGTCTGCGTGGTAAAAGAACGCGTGGTAATGTCATATATCCCCGCCTGGCGACTCTCCCCACCACATGATCGCTAAACTGCTCAATTACAGGGACAGGGACACTGAGCAGAAGCGCACAAGGGAATTGTGTGAAATGCAGTATGAGGAATCTTCCCTCTCACTATTCCCTGATTTCACCATAAAAGTGCAGGAGGCCAGGTGGCAGTGTGCACCCTTGAAGCGACGGCTGTGGGAACATGGGTTTGAGTATGCTATGCTGTACCCGGCCAGACTTAGGTTCATGATGAACGGGAAATCAAGGATTTATATGGACCCTACGTCTCTACAGAAGGCACTTACGGAATGTGCTAAGCCGGAGGCCAGAAAACGAATGGCAGAAGAGCAACCAGAGGCAACAGGAGGCTATCTGGAAGAGTAGTCAGATTGGCTTGAGTGCTGGTCTGCTTCTGATTGCTATAGCAGGTATGTAGCACATAATGCACTGACTGGGATGCGTAATAGATGGCTGAAGCTGCCCGGAGGCTGTGTACTACATGGAGGTGCCAGCAGTAACTATTTGTTGTAGTTATTAGTGGAGTTGGAACACTAATTGGCTCATTGCCTACGCCGTCACTCACTGTAGAGTCATCCTGGTCCTGCTGGGGGATTTACATGATTGTTGGGGATAATCTAACTCTGCACCAGTGACACCCAACAAACTGATTCTGTTTAACAGTTCTAAATATGTGTAGATGGCTATGATTTCTCACTTTGTTAGGGTGTATTTCAGGTTATTGCCGCAAAGGTTGATTTGCTGATACAGTGGGAAGGGATTTAAACTGTGTTTTGCCGCCATCGCTAGACCGCTTCAGTGCCCCGGCATTAGAGGACCGTCGGCCGCGTCCAGAGTTATATGTGACACAGCTTTTCAACTGGATCTTCTAGATGTTTGTAGAGAGCGATCCCCGGGAGTAGGGGGATTCACCTATTACTGTGCCCCGCATTGCTTACACACAATTGACTATTGGTTAATCTCAAGATCTTTGTTTCCGCAGGTACGAGCCGGCACAATACTTCCCCACTCTTTCTCTGACCATTCACCAATAATGCTAGATATTGAGAGCCTGAGAAAGAGGCCCACTCCCTTCACATGGATATTGCCTCCATACTCCCTGATGGATAGTGTTTTTAGGTTGGAATTAGCTGAGGTCATAGAAAGCTTTTTTGATACGAATATCAGATTTGTCCAGCTGTTTTCCACTGTTTGGGAAACGTTTAAAGTGTTCATCAGGGGTGTGGCCATGTCCAAACATTCTGGGGTCCTTCGATCTATTCGACGGCGATTGGTTATTTTGGAAAAGTGATTGGCAGACTTAGAGAAGGAGGTTCTTGAGGATGTCAATACTATTGCATCAGATAATTTGAAGGAAGCTCTTGAAGAGTACCATGAGGTCGCAGATAGCAAGATAAACACTTGGAGAAGTATCCAGTCGCTACGACATATGGGGAAGAAAATCGACCGGGTGCGGTGCTGGCTGCTCTCCTGCGCAGTAGGAGGGAGGCGGGGAATGTGACGGAGTTGCAAGCTGCAGATGGGGAAATGCTGAGTGACCCTACAGAGATAGCAGGTAGATTTAGCCAATATTATTCAGAATTGTACCGCACTAGAAAGGGGTCAGAGGCGGCAGTAGTTTCGGAGTATCTAGAACATATTCAGATGCCATGGTTGTCTAATGAACATAGGGAGCATTTAATGAAATCATTAGATTCTAAACGAGGTGCTTACTGCACTCAATACAATGCGAGTGGGGAGTGCTCCAGAGCTGGACGGCCTTACTGTAGCATTTTATAAAGAGTTCAAGCAGCTACTTATCCTGCATCCGATTACTCTATTTGAGGAAATGGGTGAAGATGGGCAATGGCCGCCTCCATGAGAGAAGCACTCATTGTTAAACTATTAAAACCAGGTAATCCTCTGGACGAATGGTCGTCCTTTAGGGCCTTATTGCTTCTGAATGTTGACACTAAACTCTTTGTTAAGGTTTTAGCTAAAGGCCTTGCCCCGCTGGTAATGACTCTAGAAGGTCTGGAGCAGTCGGGTTTTGAGCCGGAGCGCAACTTGTCTTACAATCTGAGAACAGTGTTTGGTGTGATACAACACATTAAGCCCGAGGTTAAAGCAGCAGAAATCTTTCTGGATACAGAAAAGGCCTTGGATTCTGTAGAATGGAACTTTATGTATGCTGTACTGAGACGCATGGGGGTAGGGGAAGTTTTTCTCAGATTGGTCGAAATGCTGTTCCATTCTCCTGCTGCTAGGATATGAGTTGGTGGCATAGTCATGACCCCTATTAAAATATCGAGAGGTACCAGGCAGGATTGCCCGCTGTCCCCATTGCCTTACACCTTAGTGGCTGAACCCCTCG
Organism: Lissotriton helveticus; assembly: GCF_964261635.1. Classification (NCBI taxonomy): domain Eukaryota; kingdom Metazoa; phylum Chordata; class Amphibia; order Caudata; family Salamandridae; genus Lissotriton; species Lissotriton helveticus. The sequence goes on along the minus strand of NC_136070.1, from coordinate 396,981,087 downwards.
CATGAGCTGTAAGAGACTATCATGGCCATAGGGGATCAGATTCCCCAAATATAACCTCATTGTGTCTACGTGGATGACACGCTGTTGTATGTCAGGTATCCGAAGGCTAACTTGACCCCGATCCTGGATGAGGTGGTATGGTACGGAGAATTGTCTGGACTTAAGATCAATTGGGCTAAGTCGACAATTTTATCTCCAGCTATTACGCCTGTCAGCCTGGACTACCTCCTACAGTGAACCTCAGACCTGGTCGATTATTTAGGCATACAGGTGCACACAGACTCGGGCCTGGTTCTCAGCAAAAACTACAGCAAATCGATCACTAGACTAGAGGAAGAAGTAGATAGGTGGATCCGCCTTCCCTTGTTCTTATTACAACGCATATCCTTAATGAAGATGGTGGTACTCCCCAGATTCTTATTTTTATTCTTAAACATCCCAATTGTGCTCCCGGAGTACAACTTTAAGATAATCACTCTCCTTTAGTGAGATTGGCCTGGGCAGGAAAACAGCCACGTTTCAAGTGGGACATTCTCACTCTGCCGTACTCTATGGAAGGACTGGGGCTCCAGACCTGTAGTTATATTATAGAGTGGCGCATGGCTCCTATACCTTCCATTGGGCTCATTAGGAAATGTGTCCTCCGTCCTCCTCATCTACTGATTAAAAAGGTGGCTGCGGCGCCTGATCCACTTCCACCATTACTGTTTCGGGCTCCTCTCAGGAGAACTAGTATTCTTGACTTTGTCAACTCTATGGTACATGTGTCGCAAACTCTGCTGAAGAGACAGGCGGGCATGATCCTGACCCCGATTGAGTGGTGCCACTGGCAGCCGATAAGTAGAGGAAGGGGGTGGGGCAGGCCCTCACAAAACTCAATATCACCAAGATAGGCGACTTGTTTTCTGAGGGCAAAGCTCGTGGATAGTCTCAGCTTGACATCGTGGGGCTCGAATATACACCTTTAGCTCGATTTCACTTCCATAGGGTGAGGCAGGCATCACTGTGCCACTGGAATAAAGCTATCCTGGCTAAAGAAGGGTGATACCCCGAAACCGGTCCTAGGATGCTTGTTTCCGATCCAGGGAAGACCTGGCTTGGCAGTTTGGGCTGGACTGTTCCCATGAGGCACAGGGTCAAGACTGAATTGCACATGGCCAGGTCTAAACTGGGGTGGGATGGTGGGCAAAGAAATGATGGATTTAACCCAGATCTCTTGACTTGGGGTGAATGTTTTAGTTTGTTCTGCTTTCTGTCCATCAATTGTGTGTCTTTTGGTTTCTCGCCCTAAGTGCTCCAGATATGCCCAGGCGTGGGTCCTGGGCTCACTGTGCCACTGGAATGAAACTATCCTGGCTGAAGAGGGGTGAAACCCCGAAACTGGTGCTAGGATGCTTGTTTCTGGTCCAGGGAGGACCTGGCTGGGCAGTTCATGCTGGACTGTTCCCATGAAGCACAGGGTCAAGACAGATTTGCATATGGCCAGGTCTAAACTGGGGTGGCATGGTGAGCAAAGAAATTATGGATTTAACCGAGATCTCTTGACTGGGGGTCAATTTTTTGATATGTCCTGCATTCCGTCCATCAATTGTGTTGCTTTTGCTTTCTCACCCTAAGTGAGCCAGGTATGCCCAGACGTGGGTCCTGGGCTCACTGTGCCACTGGAATCAAGCTATCCTGGCTGAGGTGGGTGAAACCCCAAAACTGATCCTAGGATGCTGTTTATGGTCCAAGGAGGACCTGGTTTGGCAGTTCGGGCTGGACTGTTCCCATAAGGCAAAGGGTCAAAACTGATTCGCATATGGCCAGGTCTAAACTGGGGTGGCATGGTGAGCAAAGGAATGATGGATTTAACCCATATCTCTTGACTGGCAGTGACTGTTTTGATTTGTTCTGCATTCCATCCATCAATTGTGTGTCTTTTGCTTTCTCGCCCTAAGTGCGCCAGATATGCCCAGACGGGGGTCCTGGGCTCACTGTGCCACTGGAATCAAGCTATCCTGGCTGAAGAGAGGTGAAACCCCAAAACCGGTCCTAGGATGACTGTTTCCGGTCCAGGGAGGACCTGGCTTGGCAGTTCGGGCTGGACTGTTCCCATCAGCCACAGGGTCAAGACTGAATTGCACATGGCCTGGTCTAAACTGGGGTGGCATGGTGAGCAAAGGAATGATGCATTTAACCCAGATCTCTTAACTTGGGGTGAATGTTTTGATTTGTTCTGCATTCCGTCCATCAATTGTGTGTCTTTTGCTTTCTCGCCCTAAGTGCTCCCGGTATGCCCAGGTGAGGGTCCTGGGCTCACTGTGCCACTGGAATGAAACTATCCTGGCTGAAGAGGGATGAAACCCCGAAACCGGTCCTAGGAGGCTTGTTTCTGGACCAGGGAAGACCTGGCTTGGCAGTTCATGCTGGACTGTTCCCATGAAGCACAGGGTCAAGACAGATTTGCATATGGCCAGGTTTAAACTGAGGTGGCATGTTGAGCAAAGAAATGATAGGTTTAACCAGGATCTCTTGACTGGGTGTCAATGTTTCGATGGGTTCAGCATTACATCCATCAATTGTGTGTCTTTTGCTTTCCTGCCCTAAGTGCGCCGGGTATGCTCAAACGTGGGTCCTGGGCTCACTGTGCCACTGGAATCAAGCTATCCTGGCTGAAGAGGGATGAAACCCGAAACCGGTCCAAGGATGCTTGTTTCCGGTCCAGGGAGGACCTGGCTTGGCAGTTCGGGCTGGGCTATTCCCATGAGGCACAGGGTCAAGACTGATTTGCATATGGCAAGGTCTAAACTGAGGTGGCATGGTGAGCAAAATAATGATGGATTTAACCCAGATCTCTTGACTGGGGGTGAATGTTTTGGTTTGTTCTGCTTTCTGTCCATCAATTGTGTGTCTTTTGCTTTCTCGCCCTAAGTGCTCCAGATATGCCCAGACGTGGGTCCTGGGCTCACTGTGCCACTGGAATGAAACTATCCTGGCTGAAGATAGGTGAAACCCCGAAACTGGTCCTAGGATGCTTGTTTCTGGTCCAGGGAGGTTCTGGCTTGGCAGTTCATGCTGGACTGTTCCCATGAAGCACAGGGTCAAGACAGATTTGCATATGGCCAGGTCTAAACTGGGGTGGCATGGTGAGCAAAGAAATTATGGATTTAACCCAGATCTCTTGACTGGGGGGTCAATGTTTTGATATGTTCTGCATTCCGTCCATCAATTGTGTTGCTTTTGCTTTCTCACCCTAAGTGAGCCAGGTATGCCCAGACGTGGGTCCTGGGCTCACTGTGCCACTGGAATCAAGCTATCTTGGCTGAGGAGGGGTGAAACCCCAAAACTGATCCTAGGATACTGTTTATGGTCCAAGGAGGACCTGGCTTGGCAGTTCGGGCTGGACTGTTCCCAACAGCCACAGGGTCAAGACTGAATTGCACATGGCCTGCTCTAAACTGGGGTGGCATGGTGAGCAAAGGAATGATGGATTTAACCCATATCTCTTGACTGGCAGTGACTGTTTTGATTTGTTCTGCATTCCATCCATCAATTGTGTGTCTTTTGCTTTCTCGCCCTAAGTGTGCCAGATATGCCCAGACGTGGGTCCTGGGCTCACTGTGCCACTGGAATCAAGCTATCCTGGCTGAAGAGAGGTGAAACCCCAAAACTGGTCCTAGGATGATTGTTTCCGGTCCAGGGAGGACCTGGCTTGGAAGTTCGGGCTGGACTGTTCCCATCAGCCACAGGGTCAAGACTGAATTGAACATGGCCTGGTCTAAACTGGGGTGGCATGGTGAGCAAAGGAATGATGGATTTAACCCAGATCTCTTGACTTGGGGTGAATGTTTTGATTTGTTCTGCATTCCATACATCAATTGTGTGTCTTTTGCTTTCTCGCCCTAAGTGCTCCCGGTATGCCCAGGCGAGGGTCCTGGGCTCACTGTGCCACTGGAATGAAACTATCCTGGCTGAAGAGGGATGAAACCCCGAAACCGGTCCTAGGAGGCTTGTTTCTGGACCAGGGAAGACCTGGCTTGGCAGTTCATGCTGGACTGTTCCCATGAAGCACAGGGTCAAGACAGATTTGCATATGGCCAGGTTTAAACTGAGGTGGCATGTTGAGCAAAGAAATGATAGGTTTAACCAGGATCTCTTGACTGGGTGTCAATGTTTCGATAGGTTCAGCATTACATCCATCAATTGTGTGTCTTTTGCTTTCCTGCCCTAAGTGCGCCGGGTATGCTCAGACGTGGGTCCTGGGCTCACTGTGCCACTGGAATCAAGCTATCCTGGCTGAAGAGGGATGAAACCCGAAACCGGTCCAAGGATGCTTGTTTCCGGTCCAGGGAGGACCTGGCTTGGCAGTTCGGGCTGGGCTGTTCCCATGAGGCACAGGGTCAAGACTGATTTGCATATGGCAAGGTCTAAACTGAGGTGGCATGGTAAGCAAAATAATGATGGATTTAACCCAGATCTCTTGACTGAGGGTGAATGTTTTGGTTTGTTCTGCTTTCTGTCCATCAATTGTGTGTCTTTTGCTTTCTCGCCCTAAGTGCTCCAGATATGCCCAGACGTGGGTCCTGGGCTCACTGTGCCACTGGAATGAAACTATCCTGGCTGAAGATAGGTGAAACCCCGAAACTGGTCCTAGGATGCTTGTTTCTGGTCCAGGGAGGATCTGGTCTTGGCAGTTCATGCTGGACTGTTCCCATGAAGCACAGGGTCAAGACAGATTTGCATATGGCCAGGTCTAAACTGGGGTGGCATGGTGAGCAAAGAAATTATGGATTTAACCCAGATCTCTTGACTGGGGGGTCAATGTTTTGATATGTTCTGCATTCCGTCCATCAATTGTGTTGCTTTTGCTTTCTCACCCTAAGTGAGCCAGGTATGCCCAGAGGTGGGTCCTGGGCTCACTGTGCCACTCGAATCAAGCTATCCTGGCTGAGATGGGGTGAAACCCCAAAACTGATCCTAGGATACTGTTTATGGTCCAAGGAGGACCTGGCTTGGCAGTTCGGGCTGGACTGTTCCCAACAGCCACAGGGTCAAGACTGAATTGCACATGGCCTGCTCTAAACTGGGGTGGCATGGTGAGCAAAGGAATGATGGATTTAACCCATATCTCTTGACTGGCAGTGACTGTTTTGATTTGTTCTGCATTCCATCCATCAATTGTGTGTCTTTTGCTTTCTCGCCCTAAGTGTGCCAGATATGCCCAGACGTGGGTCCTGGGCTCACTGTGCCACTGGAATCAAGCTATCCTGGCTGAAGAGAGGTGAAACCCCAAAACTGGTCCTAGGATGATTGTTTCCGGTCCAGGGAGGACCTGGCTTGGAAGTTCGGGCTGGACTGTTCCCATCAGCCACAGGGTCAAGACTGAATTGCACATGGCCTGGTCTAAACTGGGGTGGCATGGTGAGCAAAGGAATGATGGATTTAACCCAGATCTCTTGACTTGGGGTGAATGTTTTGATTTGTTCTGCATTCCATACATCAATTGTGTGTCTTTTGCTTTCTCGCCCTAAGTGCTCCCGGTATGCCCAGGCGAGGGTCCTGGGCTCACTGTGCCACTGGAATGAAACTATCCTGGCTGAAGAGGGATGAAACCCCGAAACCGGTCCTAGGAGGCTTATTTCTGGACCAGGGAAGACCTGGCTTGGCAGTTCATGCTGGACTATTCCCATGAAGCACAGGGTCAAGACAGATTTGCATATGGCCAGGTCTAAACTGAGGTGGCATGTTGAGCAAAGAAATGATAGATTTAACCAGGATCTCTTGACTGGGGGTCAATGTTTCGATATGTTCTTCATTACATCTATCAATTGTGTGTCTTTTGGTTTCCTGCCCTAAGTGCGCCAGGTATGCCCAGAAGTTGGTCCTGGGCTCACTGTGCCACTGGAATCAAGCTATCCTGGCTGAAGAGGGATGAAACCCCGAAACCGGTCCAAGGATGCTTGTTTCCGGTCCAGGGAGGACCTGGCTTGGCAGTTCGGGCTGGGCTGTTCCCATGAGGCACAGGGTCAAGACTGAATTGCACATGGCCAGGTCTAAACTGGGGTGGGATGGTGGGCAAAGAAATGATGGATTTAACCCAGATCTCTTGACTTGGGATGAATGTTTTGGTTTCTTCTGCTTTCTGTCCATCAATTGTGTGTCTTTTGGTTTCTCGCCCTAAGTGCTCCAGATATGCCCAGGCGTGGGTCCTGGGCTCACTGTGCCACTGGAATGAAACTATCCTGGCTGAAGAGGGGTGAAACCCCGAAACTGGTGCTAGGATGCTTGTTTCTGGTCCAGGGAGGACCTGGCTTGGCAGTTCATGCTGGACTTTTCCCATGAAGCACAGGGTCAAGACAGATTTGCATATGGCCAGGTCTAAACTGGGGTGGCATGGTGAGCAAAGAAATTATGGATTTAACCCAGATCTCTTAACTGGGGGTCAATGTTTTGATATGTCCTGCATTCCGTCCATCAATTGTGTTGCTTTTGCTTTCTCACCCTAAGTGAGCCAGGTATGCCCAGACGTGGGTCCTGGGCTCACTGTGCCACTGGAATCAAGCTATCCTGGCTGAGGTGGGTGAAACCCCAAAACTGATCCTAGGATGCTGTTTATGGTCCAAGGAGGACCTGGTTTGGCAGTTCGGGCTGGCCTGTTCCCATAAGGCAAAGGGTCAAAACTGACTCGCATATGGCCAAGTCTAAACTGGGGTGGCATGGTGAGCAAAGGAATGATGGATTTAACCCATATCTCTTGACTGGCAGTGACTGTTTTGATTTGTTCTGCATTCCATCCATCAATTGTGTGTCTTTTGCTTTCTCGCCCTAAGTGCACCAGATATGCCCAGACGGGGGTCCTGGGCTCACTGTGCCACTGGAATCAAGCTATCCTGGCTGAAGAGAGGTGAAACCCCAAATCCGGTCCTAGGATGATTGTTTCCGGTCCAGGGAGGACCTGGCTTGGCAGTTCGGGCTGGACTGTTCCCATCAGCCACAGGGTCAAGACTGAATTGCACATGGCCTGGTCTAAACTGGGGTGGCATGGTAAGCAAAAGAATGATGCAGTTAACCCAGATCTCTTAACTTGGGGTGAATGTTTTGATTTGTTCTGCATTCCGTCCAACAATTGTGTGTCTTTTGCTTTCTTGCCCTAAGTGCTCCCGGTATGCCCAGGCGAGGGTCCTGGGCTCACTGTGCCACTGGAATGAAACTATCCTGGCTGAAGAGGGTTGAAACCCCGAAACCGGTCCTAGGAGGCTTGTTTCTGGACCAGAGAAGACCTGGCTTGGCAGTTCATGCTGGACTGTTCCCATGAAGCACAGGGTCAAGACAGATTTGCATATGGCCAGGTCTAAACTGAGGTGGCATGTTGAGCAACGAAATGATAGATTTAACCAGGATCTCTTGACTGGGGGTCAATGTTTCGATATGTTCTGCATTACATCCATCAATTGTGTGTCTTTTGCTCTCCTGCCCTAAGTGCTCCAGATATGCCCAGACGTGGGTCCTGGGCTCTTTGTGCCACTGGAATGAAACTATCCTGGCTGAAGAGAGGTGAAACCCCGAAACTGGTCCTAGGATGAATGTTTCTGGTCCAGGGAGGATCTGGCTTGGCAGTTCATGCTGGACTGTTCCCATGAAGCACAGGGTCAAGACAGATTTGCATATGGCCAGGTCTAAACTGGGGTGGCATGGTGAGCAAAGAAATTATGGATTTAACCCAGATCTCTTGACTGGGGGGTCAATGTTTTGATATGTTCTGCATTCCGTCCATCAATTGTGTTGCTTTTGCTTTCTCACCCTAAGTGAGCCAGGTATGCCCAGACGTGGGTCCTGGGCTCACTGTGCCACTGGAATCAAGCTATCCTGGCTGAGGAGGGGTGAAACCCCAAAACTGATCCTAGGATGCTGTTTATGGTCCAAGGAGGACCTGGCTTAACAGTTCGGGCTGGACTGTTCCCATCAGCCACAGGGTCAAGACTGAATTGCACATGGCCTGCTCTAAACTGGGGTGGCATGGTGAGCAAAGGAATGATGAATTTAACCCATATCTCTTGACTGGCAGTGACTGTTTTGATTTGTTCTGCATTCCATCCATCAATTGTGTGTCTTTTGCTTTCTCGCCCTAAGTGTGCCAGATATGCCCAGACGTGGGTCCTGGGCTCACTGTGCCACTGGAATCAAGCTATCCTGGCTGAAGAGGGATGAAACCCCGAAACCGGTCCTAGGAGGCTTGTTTCTGGACCAGGGAAGACCTGGCTTGGCAGTTCATGCTGGACTATTCCCATAAAGCACAGGGTCAAGACAGATTTGCATATGGCCAGGTCTAAACTGAGGTGGCATGTTGAGCAAAGAAATGACAGATTTAACCAGGATCTCTTGACTGGGGGTCAATGTTTCGATATGTTCTGCATTACATCCATCAATTGTGTGTCTTTTGCTTTCCTGCCCTAAGTGCGCCAGGTATGCTCAGACATGGGTCCTGGGCTCACTGTGCCACTGGAATCAAACTATCCTGGCTGAAGAGGGATGAAACCCCGAAACCGGTCCTAGGAGGCTTGTTTCTGGACCAGGGAAGACCTGGCTTGGCAGTTCATGCTGGACTGTTCCCATGAAGCACAGGGTCAAGACAGATTTGCATATGGCCAGGTTTAAACTGAGGTGGCATGTTGAGCAAAGAAATGATAGGTTTAACCAGGATCTCTTGACTGGGTGTCAATGTTTCGATAGGTTCAGCATTACATCCATCAATTGTGTGTCTTTTGCTTTCCTGCCCTAAGTGCGCCGGGTATGCTCAGACGTGGGTCCTGGGCTCACTGTGCCACTGGAATCAAGCTATCCTGGCTGAAGAGGGATGAAACCCGAAACCGGTCCAAGGATGCTTGTTTCCGGTCCAGGGAGGACCTGGCTTGGCAGTTCGGGCTGGGCTGTTCCCATGAGGCACAGGGTCAAGACTGATTTGCATATGGCAAGGTCTAAACTGGGGTGGCATGGTGAGCAAAGAAATTATGGATTTAACCCAGATCTCTTGACTGGGGGTCAATTTTTTGATATGTCCTGAGTCCGTCCATCAATTGTGTTGCTTTTGCTTTCTCACCCTAAGTGAGCCAGGTATGCCCAGACGTGGGTCCTGGGCTCACTGTGCCACTGGAATCAAGCTATCCTGGCTGAGGTGGGTGAAACCCCAAAACTGATCCTAGGATGCTGTTTATGGTCCAAGGAGGACCTGGTTTGGCAGTTCGGGCTGGCCTGTTCCCATAAGGCAAAGGGTCAAAACTGACTCGCATATGGCCAAGTCTAAACTGGGGTGGCATGGTGAGCAAAGGAATGATGGATTTAACCCATATCTCTTGACTGGCAGTGACTGTTTTGATTTGTTCTGCATTCCATCCATCAATTGTGTGTCTTTTGCTTTCTCGCCCTAAGTGCACCAGATATGCCCAGACGGGGGTCCTGGGCTCACTGTGCCACTGGAATCAAGCTATCCTGGCTGAAGAGAGGTGAAACCCCAAATCCGGTCCTAGGATGATTGTTTCCGTTCCAGGGAGGACCTGGCTTGGCAGTTCGGGCTGGACTGTTCCCATCAGCCACAGGGTCAAGACTGAATTGCACATGGCCTGGTCTAAACTGGGGTGGCATGGTAAGCAAAAGAATGATGCATTTAACCCAGATCTCTTAACTTGGGGTGAATGTTTTGATTTGTTCTGCATTCCGTCCAACAATTGTGTGTCTTTTGCTTTCTCGCACTAAGTGCTCCCGGTATGCCCAGGCGAGGGTCCTGGGCTCACTGTGCCACTGGAAGGAAACTATCCTGGCTGAAGAGGGATGAAACCCCGAAACCGGTCCTAGGAGGCTTGTTTCTGGACCAGAGAAGACCTGGCTTGGCAGTTCATGCTGGACTGTTCCCATGAAGCACAGGGTCAAGACAGATTTGCATATGGCCAGGTCTAAACTGAGGTGGCATGTTGAGCAACGAAATGATAGATTTAACCAGGATCTCTTGACTGGGGGTCAATGTTTCGATATGTTCTGCATTACATCCATCAATTGTGTGTCTTTTGCTCTCCTGCCCTAAGTGCTCCAGATATGCCCAGACGTGGGTCCTGGGCTCTTTGTGCCACTGGAATGAAACTATCCTGGCTGAAGAGAGGTGAAACCCCGAAACTGGTCCTAGGATGAATGTTTCTGGTCCAGGGAGGATCTGGCTTGGCAGTTCATGCTGGACTGTTCCCATGAAGCACAGGGTCAAGACAGATTTGCATATGGCCAGGTCTAAACTGGGGTGGCATGGTGAGCAAAGAAATTATGGATTTAACCCAGATCTCTTGACTGGGGGGTCAATGTTTTGATATGTTCTGCATTCCGTCCATCAATTGTGTTGCTTTTGCTTTCTCACCCTAAGTGAGCCAGGTATGCCCAGACGTGGGTCCTGTGCTCACTGTGCCACTGGAATCAAGCTATCCTGGCTGAGGAGGGGTGAAACCCCAAAACTGATCCTAGGATGCTGTTTATGGTCCAAGGAGAACCTGGCTTAACAGTTCGGGCTGGACTGTTCCCATCAGCCACAAGGTCAAGACTGAATTGCACATGGCCTGCTCTAAACTGGGGTGGCATGGTGAGCAAAGGAATGATGAATTTAACCCATATCTCTTGACTGGCAGTGACTGTTTTGATTTGTTCTGCATTCCATCCATCAATTGTGTGTCTTTTGCTTTCTCGCCCTAAGTGTGCCAGATATGCCCAGACGTGGGTCCTGGGCTCACTGTGCCACTGGAATCAAGCTATCCTGGCTGAAGAGGGATGAAACCCCGAAACCGGTCCTAGGAGGCTTGTTTCTGGACCAGGGAAGACCTGGCTTGGCAGTTCATGCTGGACTATTCCCATAAAGCACAGGGTCAAGACAGATTTGCATATGGCCAGGTCTAAACTGAGGTGGCATGTTGAGCAAAGAAATGACAGATTTAACCAGGATCTCTTGACTGGGGGTCAATGTTTCGATATGTTCTGCATTACATCCATCAATTGTGTGTCTTTTGCTTTCCTGCCCTAAGTGCGCCAGGTATGCTCAGACATGGGTCCTGGGCTCACTGTGCCACTGGAATCAAACTATCCTGGCTGAAGAGGGATGAAACCCCGAAACCGGTCCTAGGAGGCTTGTTTCTGGACCAGGGAAGACCTGGCTTGGCAGTTCATGCTGGACTGTTCCCATGAAGCACAGGGTCAAGACAGATTTGCATATGGCCAGGTTTAAACTGAGGTGGCATGTTGAGCAAAGAAATGATAGGTGTTAGACTTGGGCCTTAGGGCAGGTTCACCCCGAATCTTTTTGCCTTTATTTATGACCCTGTGTAGTGATTTTTGGGTCTTGGCGCACTTTTTCCCTGTGTCCCAGAGTGAAAGTGCGTGCGTGTAGTATGGCTGGCCTGCTCTCCCATAGGAATGCATGGGGAATGTGTGTGCCCTGGTAGTTCCTGATGTGTGGGGAGTGCAGGCTCGAGTTTAGTATGTATGAACTCGTGAGAGTGAATGCTGCGCAATGGTATGTGCGGCTTGTATGTGTCTAGAAGGGAAGTGCTACTTCTGGACATTGATGTATGTGTGCAGTGAGGATACTGGAGCGTGATTGGCTGGAGCTGGCTGGCATGCCAGGCTCCAGGAAGTCTGGATGGGTCTGCCCGGTGGTGAGTGAGAGATCAGCATGAGTGATGTGTGGGAGGAGTAGATCTGTGTCCTGGATGGGCTGGGTTTTCCCCACACAATGCTGGCTCCGCCCCCCTGTGGTTTGTCTAATGACCCTAGCCTCCCCAGTGAATGAAAGGGGTGGTTGGGCCATCAAGGGTACTCCCAAGCCAGCTGCAACTGGTTTCCCCCCACCCTGCACCTCCTAACAAAGGAATTCTCTGTATAAATATGGGGCTGTGTCCCCACAGAGGATGTTCTACTTGTGGATCCTTGCCAGAGGGGGCTGTTGCTGCTGCTGGGGCCAAGAGGACCGCCACTTGGCTGTCTCCCTGCCTGGAGACCCAGTGTGCTGGCTCTGGCCCTGCCCTGCCCCTCTGCCTGCCTCCAGTCCCTGCTGGAGCTTTTGCTTTTGACTTAGAGTGCCTGGGGGCGCTCTTATTTGATTTATAGCGCTAGGAGCGCTTTCCTGGTGCCACAGCGCTCAATAGCGCTTTGCTGATATTTGTAGCGCTAGGAGCGCTTTCCTTTAGCCCCTAAGCGCTGGGTGCGCTTTATTTCTATTATAGCGCTGTGGAGCGCTTTTTGCCGTTTTTTTGGCCTAGCGAGTGCCTACCTCGCTTTACCTTTATTTTGAAGGCCGGTGCCACCCGGCATTGCCCCGTGGTATTTATTTGTTTAAGAGCGGCTGCCCACGCCGCATTGTCCCGTGTTCACCGCCGCAGCCCGGGAGCCCTGAAATCCGTTGCCGGGCCGCTGCCTGTTGCGACCCGGAAGTCCCGCCTCCTGACCCCCAGGGCCGCGCTGCCATTGGCGGCCCCGGCGGAAGTCAGGCGGAGGGAAAGGAGACAAGGCCAGGCGGGAGACGAACGAGGCGGCCGGTCGTGTCCCCGAGGCTCCCCGAGTGGAGAGAGGAGCCCCGGGACGAGAGGAGCCCCGCCCGCCCTGAGATAGCCGGTGAGTGAGGCAGAAGGGAGGGGCGCCGGGACACATTGTCGGTGTCCGCCCCCTCTCCCCCCGGTAGCGCGATCTCGCGCCATTTGATGGAGTGAAGCCACGAGGGCTTCAAAGCAGCATACCTTGGTTCTCTGAGCGGCCCCGGTTGGCAGAGGGCCGCTCCAACGTGGGCAGTATTCGTTTTTGAGAGCCATGAGGCTCTGAGGGGGCATTCTGTTCTGCGAGCCCGGCGAGGCTCATTGCCCCTAGTTGTTCTTTGAGCCCACGAGGCTCTCGCCCCTATTTAGTTAGAGCCCACAGGAGGTTCTGGGGGCATTTGATTAATTTAGAGCGCAGGAGCTCTACATTGCCTACTTTGTTTTGCGAGCTCAGAGAAGCTCGAGGGGGCAGTTGATTTATTTAGAGCCAGAAAGGCTCACAGCGCCCACAGTTGTTCTAGAGCCCCAGAGAGGCTCTTGGGTGCCAGTCATTGTTCTTGAGCCCACCTGGCTCCAACGTTGCCTACTCGCTATTCACAACTGTCCAGCACTTAGTGGACAGTTGCTACGTTTAGGCTTTTGTGTCTGTGCTGCCTGCGCAGACCCCCTGACACTGAGACTCAGGGCATTCCGCCCCTTTCGAGGCCAGTTGGCCTGAGGGACATTTTGAGGGTTGTGCTACATGCACCCTGCGCATTGTGATTTCTTTGCTATATGATTCTTGCGCAAAAGTTCTAACCTGCACCTCTGAATGTGTTTTAATGTTACATGTGCAATTCTTGTTCTTTTATTCCCCTTTGCTAAAAGTGACCTGCTTAGGTAATTCTTTATGTGTTTATCCCCTTTGCTAAAAGTGACCTGCTTAGAGGATTGTTGGTGTCATTACCTTTGCTAAAAGTGACCTGCTTAGGTAATGCCTTGTTCTTTTATTTCCCTTTGCTAAAAGTAACCTGCTTAGAGGAATGTTGATGTTTGATTGCCTTTGCTAAATGTTACTTGCCTAGGTGATTATTTTAGGTTTCCTTCCCCCTGCGTGATTTCCCTACAGAGACTAGGGTGGCGTAGGAGGTGATAGGTTTTCCTTCCATAGGTTTCCTTCCCCCTGCGTGATTTCCCTACAGAGACTAGGGTGGCGTAGTAGGTGATAGGTTTTCCTTCCATAGGTCCTAGCTCCCTGCGTGATTTCCCTACAGAGACTAGGGTGGCGTAGGAGGTATTTTCTCTTTACCAGTAGTTACTGGTTGTATGCTACATTTACTATTTCTGTGTTACAGTCATTGTATGTTTATGTGCTAAAGTGTTATACCTACAAGTATTATTTCTAACAAGTGCATACCCCTGACAGTGGTCCAGGTGGCCCTGTCCTGTACATAATCCCTTGTAAATCTTGCCCGTGCCCGTTGGCACATTGTAAAGTGTGTGTGTTATCTAATGTGTTTTTATTATTATAATACAAAGGCTATTTTTGATATAACCTTGTGTGGAGTTTCCTTTGTGGTGGGCCTTTGGTTGTTGTCGCTGGGGTGCGCGCGCAAACGCTTTACACATCGCCTCTGAGATTAGCCTTGCTGCTCGCGCCACGTTACCTAGAGGGTGAGCGGGGGTTATCTTGGTGTGTGACTCCCTTGCCCTGACCTTGGAAATGGTGATCCCTGACTGACCTCGACGCGAGTCTTGGCCGGCCAGGGTCCCGTTTCTAACATTGGTGGCTAGCGGTGCGGATTGGACTTGCGTTTGCGTTGTACCACAGTGGCGACGGGCCACACTTCAAAACTCTGCAATTTTAGATAACCACATTTTTGGGATTATTGTTTTTTAGGGAAGTTCAGTTTTGCTTCTCCTGAAAGGTGTCATTTGTATTTTGTCCAGTACCTTGTTCCCCGCCCTGCTCCCAGAGTTTGGTACCTGTGTCGCTAGTGGTCAGGTTGAGATAATCAGGGGTGGTAGAAACTGCCTTACCGGTCCGAGGGGAGGGTGTGTGTGAATGAGTGGTGTGTTACACTGGACAGTGGAGTGCAAGTTCTGAGATAGGAATCTTGCTGAATTTTGTTGATTGTATACTCCTGTTTAGCTCAGACCCCCAGGTTCCCTGTGTGATCTCGTCTCTAGAACGTCTGCCAAAATGGAGCCTGTTTTTGATCTCAGTGATCTAGTTTGGTACAGTATGCAGGAGTTGGAAAGGTTCTGTAGAGAGAGAGACATAGGGGTGGATGAGTCAGATACTGAGAACCAACTTAGGAACCACCTGATCCAATGGTATAAGGATCAAAGGGATCTTGAGCGCAGCGAGGAAAGGGACCAGGCCACATGCCATGAGGGTGGTGAGTCTGTGGGGAGCCCTGAAGATTCTGATGAAGAATGTGAGTTGGATGATGACAGTGGTTGGGCCCCAGCAGATAGTGAGGACCCCATAGGTAGGGAGTCCCTTGCTGGGCCCAGTGTCAGTACCAGCGCCCCATCCCTTGTCCTGTCCCCAGAAGAGTGGGAAGATAGGGAGAAAGAAAGGGAGCACCAGTTAGCGATGGAACAGCTCATGTTAGAGCATGCCCAGGCTATGGCGCAGCTAGAGATCGAAAGACTCTTAGCGCAGGAGAGGATAGAGGTGGAGAGAAGGGCCATCATCCGTGAGAGAGCAGCCCTAGAGGATAGACTCTCCCCTGCGCACAGTTGTAATTGTCTGGATTCCCCAGAGAGGGTGGAGTCCAGTGGTGGCAGCTTTTTAAATATAAGTGTAGACAGTCCCACTCTCAGTTCCCCGAGTATGGTGCCTGTTTTCCCAGAAGAGGAGTTAAGGTTGAGATTCAGGAATCTTAGAAAACTGCCTCACCAGTCTTGGGAAGATTTTGAGGACGAATGTTGTGGGACACTGTTTGATTGGGTAAAGGTTCACACGGAAGATGATTTTGACATCTTTTTTGATTTGATTGTCAAAGAGCACCTGCTCAGTTGTTGTTCACCAGGGTTGCGCACACACCTGTTGGGGTGTGGATTGTCTGGCGCATGTGAGCTGGCAGCGGAAGCAGAGCGATGGGACAGTGCGAGAGGTTCTTCTGAGTCACTAGTGAGTGATTCCAACAATAGTGGGTCAGGTGTCTTCCAGCCCAGTGTGGTGGAGGAGGGTGAGAGTAGCCCAGCTAGGTCCTTGGTTAGTGAGGAGGGTGTAGGGGCTGACTGCCTGTCTCAGTGGAGCGGGAGTGAGTGTGTGACCGAGAGTCCCCAAACGCCCGAAGCCTTGTCACAGAGTCTGGATGGTTCCTTTAGGGAACACCAGGAAGGGAACCTAGACTTGCCTGTTAGTTCACTTGAGGGAGATCTCCTAGTGGGTAGAGAACCTGGAGCATCTGTAAGCGGAGCTTCCATGGTTATAGAGTCTGGCAGTACTGCTCCAGTAGGGAGAGTACCGGAGTCCAGCGTGAGGAGTGATTGGGGGAGTTCCCCAGTGGAAGAACCAGTGGGTCAGGGACTACCCAGTGGGGCTAGGATCCCGTGTAGTGACCATGGTGACACCACTTCTGTGCTGGGGGATCTTTGCGCACTGTCAGGTGGACAGGAGGCGGGAGATCTGCGCCAGGCAGACAGTCACCCAACATATGTGTCATTTGCTAGCCTCAGGGGGATGGTGTGTGAATCCCCAGAAGTCCTGGAGTGCCAGGCAGTGATTCCACCAAAGGTTGTAGACCGGAGGTTGGATGGCCAGGTTCAGGATCAGCCTGACCTGAAGGGTGGGACTACTGTAATCAGTGTCCTAACCAGTTCTTTCTCCAGAGGTACCGCCCCGGTTGGGAGGGAGCAGGACTCTGGAAGGGGATGCAGAGGGTGGGAGAGCCCACCTCTGACCCCGTTACCACCTGAGGGGTTAAACCCTAGGTTGGGAGACTGGTGTTTAGAGGGTACCCCTCGCAGGAGGAGGAGGAACCCTAGGAGAAGAGGTAAGGGGAGGAGAGCCTTCCCTGAGACTCCTGGTCCGCCTGAGGTTGTAGACCCTAGGTTGGAGAACCAGTGGAAGTCTAGCCCTGTCTTACAGACAGGAAGAGTGGAGCATGGCTATTATGTGCCAGGGGTTACTACCCCCCACTTTGTGAGTATACAGGATCCAGTGGTACCTGGGTGGCCTAGGGCCTGGTCCTGGCCGAGGGCAGCTGGAGAGTATCAGTGGGGTGCCCCAGTTAGTCCCTACAGTAGTTTTAGAAGGAACCCTAGGGGTTCACCGTGGCGTAAAACAGGAGGGTGTCCCTGCAGTTGTGGGCCCGCGTCCTTGTTTTATCGCCCCAAGCAGGGAAGCCCATCACGGTGGTGATCTGTCTGCCCTGCGTTTTGGCTGGAAGGGGGTCGTGTTAGACTTGGGCCTTAGGGCAGGTTCACCCCGAATCTTTTTGCCTTTATTTATGACCCTGTGTAGTGATTTTTGGGTCTTGGCGCACTTTTTCCCTGTGTCCCAGAGTGAAAGTGCGTGCGTGTAGTATGGCTGGCCTGCTCTCCCATAGGAATGCATGGGGAATGTGTGTGCCCTGGTAGTTCCTGATGTGTGGGGAGTGCAGGCTCGAGTTTAGTATGTATGAACTCGTGAGAGTGAATGCTGCGCAATGGTATGTGCGGCTTGTATGTGTCTAGAAGGGAAGTGCTACTTCTGGACATTGATGTATGTGTGCAGTGAGGATACTGGAGCGTGATTGGCTGGAGCTGGCTGGCATGCCAGGCTCCAGGAAGTCTGGATGGGTCTGCCCGGTGGTGAGTGAGAGATCAGCATGAGTGATGTGTGGGAGGAGTAGATCTGTGTCCTGGATGGGCTGGGTTTTCCCCACACAATGCTGGCTCCGCCCCCCTGTGGTTTGTCTAATGACCCTAGCCTCCCCAGTGAATGAAAGGGGTGGTTGGGCCATCAAGGGTACTCCCAAGCCAGCTGCAACTGGTTTCCCCCCACCCTGCACCTCCTAACAAAGGAATTCTCTGTATAAATATGGGGCTGTGTCCCCACAGAGGATGTTCTACTTGTGGATCCTTGCCAGAGGGGGCTGTTGCTGCTGCTGGGGCCAAGAGGACCGCCACTTGGCTGTCTCCCTGCCTGGAGACCCAGTGTGCTGGCTCTGGCCCTGCCCTGCCCCTCTGCCTGCCTCCAGTCCCTGCTGGAGCTTTTGCTTTTGACTTAGAGTGCCTGGGGGCGCTCTTATTTGATTTATAGCGCTAGGAGCGCTTTCCTGGTGCCACAGCGCTCAATAGCGCTTTGCTGATATTTGTAGCGCTAGGAGCGCTTTCCTTTAGCCCCTAAGCGCTGGGTGCGCTTTATTTCTATTATAGCGCTGTGGAGCGCTTTTTGCCGTTTTTTTGGCCTAGCGAGTGCCTACCTCGCTTTACCTTTATTTTGAAGGCCGGTGCCACCCGGCATTGCCCCGTGGTATTTATTTGTTTAAGAGCGGCTGCCCACGCCGCATTGTCCCGTGTTCACCGCCGCAGCCCGGGAGCCCTGAAATCCGTTGCCGGGCCGCTGCCTGTTGCGACCCGGAAGTCCCGCCTCCTGACCCCCAGGGCCGCGCTGCCATTGGCGGCCCCGGCGGAAGTCAGGCGGAGGGAAAGGAGACAAGGCCAGGCGGGAGACGAACGAGGCGGCCGGTCGTGTCCCCGAGGCTCCCCGAGTGGAGAGAGGAGCCCCGGGACGAGAGGAGCCCCGCCCGCCCTGAGATAGCCGGTGAGTGAGGCAGAAGGGAGGGGCGCCGGGACACATTGTCGGTGTCCGCCCCCTCTCCCCCCGGTAGCGCGATCTCGCGCCATTTGATGGAGTGAAGCCACGAGGGCTTCAAAGCAGCATACCTTGGTTCTCTGAGCGGCCCCGGTTGGCAGAGGGCCGCTCCAACGTGGGCAGTATTCGTTTTTGAGAGCCATGAGGCTCTGAGGGGGCATTCTGTTCTGCGAGCCCGGCGAGGCTCATTGCCCCTAGTTGTTCTTTGAGCCCACGAGGCTCTCGCCCCTATTTAGTTAGAGCCCACAGGAGGTTCTGGGGGCATTTGATTAATTTAGAGCGCAGGAGCTCTACATTGCCTACTTTGTTTTGCGAGCTCAGAGAAGCTCGAGGGGGCAGTTGATTTATTTAGAGCCAGAAAGGCTCACAGCGCCCACAGTTGTTCTAGAGCCCCAGAGAGGCTCTTGGGTGCCAGTCATTGTTCTTGAGCCCACCTGGCTCCAACGTTGCCTACTCGCTATTCACAACTGTCCAGCACTTAGTGGACAGTTGCTACGTTTAGGCTTTTGTGTCTGTGCTGCCTGCGCAGACCCCCTGACACTGAGACTCAGGGCATTCCGCCCCTTTCGAGGCCAGTTGGCCTGAGGGACATTTTGAGGGTTGTGCTACATGCACCCTGCGCATTGTGATTTCTTTGCTATATGATTCTTGCGCAAAAGTTCTAACCTGCACCTCTGAATGTGTTTTAATGTTACATGTGCAATTCTTGTTCTTTTATTCCCCTTTGCTAAAAGTGACCTGCTTAGGTAATTCTTTATGTGTTTATCCCCTTTGCTAAAAGTGACCTGCTTAGAGGATTGTTGGTGTCATTACCTTTGCTAAAAGTGACCTGCTTAGGTAATGCCTTGTTCTTTTATTTCCCTTTGCTAAAAGTAACCTGCTTAGAGGAATGTTGATGTTTGATTGCCTTTGCTAAATGTTACTTGCCTAGGTGATTATTTTAGGTTTCCTTCCCCCTGCGTGATTTCCCTACAGAGACTAGGGTGGCGTAGGAGGTGATAGGTTTTCCTTCCATAGGTTTCCTTCCCCCTGCGTGATTTCCCTACAGAGACTAGGGTGGCGTAGTAGGTGATAGGTTTTCCTTCCATAGGTCCTAGCTCCCTGCGTGATTTCCCTACAGAGACTAGGGTGGCGTAGGAGGTATTTTCTCTTTACCAGTAGTTACTGGTTGTATGCTACATTTACTATTTCTGTGTTACAGTCATTGTATGTTTATGTGCTAAAGTGTTATACCTACAAGTATTATTTCTAACAAGTGCATACCCCTGACAGTGGTCCAGGTGGCCCTGTCCTGTACATAATCCCTTGTAAATCTTGCCCGTGCCCGTTGGCACATTGTAAAGTGTGTGTGTTATCTAATGTGTTTTTATTATTATAATACAAAGGCTATTTTTGATATAACCTTGTGTGGAGTTTCCTTTGTGGTGGGCCTTTGGTTGTTGTCGCTGGGGTGCGCGCGCAAACGCTTTACACATCGCCTCTGAGATTAGCCTTGCTGCTCGCGCCACGTTACCTAGAGGGTGAGCGGGGGTTATCTTGGTGTGTGACTCCCTTGCCCTGACCTTGGAAATGGTGATCCCTGACTGACCTCGACGCGAGTCTTGGCCGGCCAGGGTCCCGTTTCTAACAATAGGTTTAACCAGGATCTCTTGACTGGGTGTCAATGTTTCGATAGGTTCAGCATTACATCCATCAATTGTGTGTCTTTTGCTTTCCTGCCCTAAGTGCGCCGGGTATGCTCAGACGTGGGTCCTGGGCTCACTGTGCCACTGGAATCAAGCTATCCTGGCTGAAGAGGGATGAAACCCGAAACCGGTCCAAGGATGCTTGTTTCCGGTCCAGGGAGGACCTGGCTTGGCAGTTCGGGCTGGGCTGTTCCCATGAGGCACAGGGTCAAGACTGATTTGCATATGGCAAGGTCTAAACTGGGGTGGCATGGTGAGCAAAGAAATTATGGACTTAACCCAGATCTCTTGACTGCGGGTCAATTTTTTGATATGTCCTGAGTCCGTCCATCAATTGTGTTGCTTTTGCTTTCTCACCCTAAGTGAGCCAGGTATGCCCAGACGTGGGTCCTGGGCTCACTGTGCCACTGGAATCAAGCTATCCTGGCTGAGGAGGGGTGAAATCCCAAAAGTGATCCTAGGATGCTGTTTATGGTCCAAGGAGGACCTGGCTTGGCAGTTCGGGCTGGACTGTTCCCATGAGGCAAAGGGTCAAAACTGATTCACATATGGCCAGGTCTAAACTGGGGTGGCATGGTGAGCAAAGGAATGATGGATTTAACCCATATCTCTTGACTGGCAGTGACTGTTTTGATTTGTTCTGCATTCCATGCATCAATTGTGTGTCTTTTGCTTTCTCGCCCTAAGTGCGCCAGATATGCCCAGACGGGGGTCCTGGGCTCACTGTGCCACTGGAATCAAGCTATCCTGGCTGAAGAGAGGTGAAACCCCAAAACTGGTCCTAGGATGATTGTTTCCGGTCCAGGGAGGACCTGGCTTGGCAGTTCGAGCTGGACTGTTCCCATCAGCCACAGGGTCAAGACTGAATTGCACATGGCCTGGTCTAAACTGGGGTGGCATGGTGAGCAAAGGAATGATGCATTTAACCCAGATCTCTTAACTTGGGGTGAATGTTTTGATTTGTTCTGCATTCCGTCCATCAATTGTGTGTCTTTTGCTTTCTCGCCCTAAGTGCTCCCGGTATGCCCAGGCAAGGGTCCTGGGCTCACTGTGCCACTGGAAGGAAACTATCCTGGCTGAAGAGGGATGAAACCCCGAAACCGGTCCTAGGAGGCTTGTTTCTGGACCAGGGAAGACCTGGCTTGGCAGTTCATGCTGGACTGTTCCCATGAAGCACAGGGTCAAGACAGATTTGCATATGGACAGGTCTAAACTGAGGTGGCATGTTGAGCAAATAAATGATAGATTTAACCAGGATCTCTTGACTGGGTGTCAATGTTTCGATATGGTCAGCATTACATCCATCAATTGTGTGTCTTTTGCTTTCCTGCCCTAAGTGCGCCGGGTATGCTCAGACGTGGGTCCTGGGCTCACTGTGCCACTGGAATCAAGCTATCCTGGCTGAAGAGGGATGAAACCCGAAACCGGTCCAAGGATGTTTGTTTCCGGTCCAGGGAGGACCTGGCTGGGCAGTTCGGGCTGGGCTGTTCCCATGAGGCACAGGGTCAAGACTGATTTGCATATGGCAAGGTCTAAACTGAGGTGGCATGGTGAGCAAAATAATGATGGATTTAACCCAGATCTCTTGACTGGGGGTGAATGTTTTGGTTTGTTCTGCTTTCTGTCCATCAATTGTGTGTCTTTTGCTTTCTCGCCCTAAGTGCTCCAGATATGCCCAGACGTGGGTCCTGGGCTCACTGTGCCACTGGAATGAAACTATCCTGGCTGAAGAGAGGTGAAACCCCGAAACTGGTCCTAGGATGCTTGTTTCTGGTCCAGGGAGGATCTGGCTTGGCAGTTCATGCTGGACTGTTCCCATGAAGCACAGGGTCAAGACAGATTTGCATATGGCCAGGTCTAAACTGGGGTAGCATGGTGAGCAAAGAAATTATGGATTTAACCCAGATCGCTTGACTGGGGGGTCAATGTTTTGATATGTTCTGCATTCCGTCCATCAATTGTGTTGCTTTTGCTTTCTCACCCTAAGGGAGCCAGGTATGCCCAGACGTGGGTCCTGGGCTCACTGTGCCACTGGAATCAAGCTATCCTGGCTGAGCCCCAAAACTGATCCTAGGATACTGTTTATGGTCCAAGGAGGACCCGGCTTGGCAGTTCGGGCTGGACTGTTCCCAACAGCCACAGGGTCAAGACTGAATTGCACATGGCCTGCTCTAAACTGGGGTGGCATGGTGAGCAAAGGAATGATGGATTTAACCCATATCTCTTGACTGGCAGTGACTGTTTTGATTTGTTCTGCATTCCATCCATTAATTGTGTGTCTTTTGCTTTCCTGCCCTAAGTGCGCCAGGTATGCCCAGACGTTGGTCCTGGGCTCACTGTGCCACTGGAATCAAGCTATCCTGGCTGAAGAGGGATGAAACCCTGAAACCGGTCCAAGGATGCTTGTTTCCGGTCCAGGGAGGACCTGGCTTGGAAGTTCGGGCTGGGCTGTTCCCATGAGGCACAGGGTCAAGACTGAATTGCACATGGCCAGGTCTAAACTGGGGTGGGATGGTGGGTAAAGAAATGATGGATTTAACCCAGATCTCTTGACTTGGGGTGAATGTTTTGGTTTGTTCTGCTTTCTGTCCATCAATTGTGTGTCTTTTGGTTTCTCGCCCTAAGTGCTCCAGATATGCCCAGGCGTGGGTCCTGGGCTCACTGTGCCACTGGAATGAAACTATCCTGGCTGAAGAGGGGTGAAACCCCGAAACTGGTGCTAAGATGCTTGTTTCTGGTCCAGGGAGGACCTGGCTTGGCAGTTCATGCTGGACTGTTCCCATGAAGCACAGGGTCAATACAGATTTGCATATGGCCAGGTCTAAACTGAGGTGGCATGTTGAGCAAAGAAATGATAGATTTAACCAGGATCTCTTGACTGGGGGTCAATGTTTCGATATGTTCTGTATTACATCCATCAATTGTGTGTCTTTTGCTTTCCTGCCCTAAGTGCGCCGGGTATGCTCAGACGTGGGTCCTGGGCTCACTGTGCCACTGGAATCAAGCTATCCTGGCTGAAGAGGGATGAAACCCCGAAACCGGTCCAAGGATGCTTGTTTCCGGTCCAGGGAGGACCTGGCTTGGCAGTTCGGGCTGGGCTGTTCCCATGAGGCACAGGGTCAAGACTGCTTTGCATATGGCAAGGTCTAAACTGAGGTGGCATGGGGAGCAAAATAATGATGGATTTAACCCAGATCTCTTGACTGGGGGTGAATGTTTTGGTTTGTTCTGCTTTCTGTCCATCAATAGTGTGTGTTTTGCTTTCTCGCCCTAAGTGCTCCAGATATGCCCAGACGTGGGTCCTGGGCTCACTCTGCCACTGGAATGAAACTATCCTGGCTGAAGAGAGGTGAGACCCCGAAACTGGTCCTAGGATGCTTGTTTCTGGTCCAGGGAAGATCTGGCTTGGCAGTTCATGCTGGACTGTTCCCATGAAGCACAGGGTCAAGACAGATTTGCATATGGCCAGGTCTAAACTGGGGTGTCATGGTGAGCAACGAAATTATGGATTTAACCCAGATCTCTTGACTGGGGGGTCAATGTTTTGATATGTTCTGCATTCCGTCCATCAATTGTGTTGCTTTTGCTTTCTCACCCTAAGTGAGCCAGGTATGCCTAGACGTGGGTCCTGGGCTCACTGTGCCACTGGAATCAAGCTATCCTGGCTGAGGAGGGGTGAAACCCCAAAACTGATCCTAGGATGCTGTTTATGGTCCAAGGAGGACCTGGCTTGGCAGTTCGGGCTGGACTGTTCCCATGAGGCAAAGGGTCAAAACTGATTTGCATATGGCCAGGTCTACACTGGGGTGGCATGGTGAGCAAAGGAATGATGGATTTAACCCAGATCTCTTGACTTGGGGTGAATGTTTTGATTTGTTCTGCATTCCGTCCATCAATTGCGTGTCAGGGTCAGACTGATTTGCATATAGCCATGTCTGGACTGGGGTGGCAGAGTGGGCTGAAGAACGGTGATGGATCAAACCCAGATCTTTTGACTGGGTGTGAGTGTTTGATTGGTTCAGATGCTCCGTCCATCACCACCCCCTTTTGTACCGGGCTGTTCCCATGAGGCACAGGGTCAAGACTGATTTGCATATGGCAAGGTCTAAACTGAGGTGGCATGGTGAGCAAAATAATGATGGATTTAACCCAGATCTCTTGACTGGGGGTGAATGTTTTGATTTGTTCTGCATTCCGTCCATCAATTGTGTGTCTTTTGGTAAGAGCCTTTGGGCCCTACACCAGCAGTATTTAGTTGACAAAGCAACAGGAGAGCCTGGGGGGGCAGGCCTTACTTAAAAATCAACAAATTCGAGGGTGCCTTGCAAGATGTCATGAGGTCTTTTCTATTTCATGAATAGTTATGTAATGCAACGCTAGTAATGGTTAATGTCATGTTGGGAGTGGACCGGGAGAAATGGGCCTTTGGCCGGTAATACTGCTTTATCCCAGGAGGAGTTGCTATATATTTGTATCATGTAAGGTGGGATCGTTCTGTAATATTTCATGGTGAGTGTACACTGTGAGTTGTAAATGAGTCACTGTATTTATAGGCTTAAAAAAGTTGTAGGAGTTTTAAACAGACAAATTACAAACCCAGTTTTAGAGAAGGTTGCAGCAAAAATAGGTTCATTTGAAAAAGGTTGTTTGTGACTGAAGCACTTTATGCCTGACAGGAAAACATTTGTATTGCAAATTAAATAGCATAGTTTACTGTATACTGTATGATGTTAAATATCAGATTTCTGATGAGGATGTACAGTTTAAAATGACCCAACAAGAGACATCTGTAGGATTGTTTTCAGAAATGACAGCTGAAAATGCAATGTCTGATTTTAAAGAAATAGTAAACCTAGAAGTATGGGAGTTTACAGAGAAATATGACAGATTAATAAAATGTGCAGAACCAGTTTTAGTCAAAATAAAACCAGCTGATGTATTCAAGAACACCCTCTTACAATTTAATACAAGAGGCAGTTGCAGGAATTTCATCCATAAATGGAGATAAACTGAGTTAAGGATTTTTGAGCCAATTGATTTGATGTTCATGTAACTCTCTGATCACAGGTTTACAGAAACTAAATGAGAAGATCAGAATAGTGCAGGAGATTAACAGCATAATTGTTCCATGTTGTGATATGGTACTGAATCCAAACAACATATTTTTTTACATTCCTTGTACTGAAGAATGGCTTACTGTTATTCATTGTTGTCACATTTATATCACAGTGCCATTGCATGAGGTTAGTCAGGAGTACTGCCAAAAAGAAGATCAATATCTGGGACACATAATTGGAAAAGGAGCTAGAAAGGTGTCACCAGAGAGAGTGGAAGCAATTCACCAGATGAATTCACCTCAACTTCAGAAATAAGTCAGGATGCTTTTGAGAATGGTTGGCTGCTGTAGACAGTGGATACCAAACCTTTTCCTAGTGGCTAAGCCTTCACTGAGGCTGACACACAAGGATGTGCCTGATCTGCCTCAACAATTGTCGTGTATTTCTATAGGTTCTGAATCGATCCCCCTATTCCTGACCCTATTCTGGTTAAACTACCTAGCTAGTTAACTAACAGTCAGCCCATGAGGCAAGAAATTCCCCATGATGCAGATACCGTTATCTGACGCAGTCACACTACGGCACAGGAACGTGTTATCTGATTAGGTCATAACGCTTGAGATCTAATTAGACAAGCGATATTCCTCCAGCCCCTGATAAGGCATACGACGTTCTCATAACAAATCAAACCTATGACAACCTGGATAATCCGTGCGGCCATTGTTTTGATTTCACAGAGAACTTTAGTAAAGAATGTGCTAACGAGCAAGTCGTATGACATCTTTATTGACGTGCCTATGTCCATCCTTACGTCAATCCCGGCACCTTTAAGGTATAAATATTGCCGACCTTGCCCTATGCAAACACACGCGTGGTGACAAGACGGAGCAGCCATACTTGCCGAAGCCGAGAGCAGAAGCAGACCCCGCAGGCAGCAGCCCCGCCTTCCTGACGCGCTGAGAGACGCGCTGCTATCTCAAGCCGAGAGACCCAGCACCGGCGCTTCTGGGCAGCCCTCGCAGGCAGCCTGGAATATCGAGAGCAGAGAAAGAGAT
Organism: Lissotriton helveticus; assembly: GCF_964261635.1. Lineage (NCBI taxonomy): Eukaryota > Metazoa > Chordata > Amphibia > Caudata > Salamandridae > Lissotriton > Lissotriton helveticus. Next base: position 396,954,960 of record NC_136070.1, on the reverse strand, counting down.
ACCATTCCTCATTCATCCTAAATTCCAGGTACAGAACTGAATACCCCCTCCTAGAGAATTCTTTAGTTATTCACTTGGCAAAAACAAACTTAACTTAAACTGTAACTTTCTATTCCCGCCCATGCATTAGACTTAGGTCAGGTACACGGGGTAGGCGTATTTAGAAACACCAGTTGAGTACGTTTAGTCAAATGTATATGTGTATGTAAATATATTTTAATCATTTTAAACATCATATGGCTCAGAAACCATATCAATGTTTTTACAGTATTATTTTATACTATTGCTTCTAATGTATGCACTTTACTTAACTATAAGTATCGCAATAATATCGATCCATTTCTCTTGTACGAGAAAAGAGACTGATCAATAAATAACATCTTTTTATTGAACACGCCCGTCTCTTCCTTTTCTCTACATTCTGATGAGACTAAGAATGCACGTACTGACTGAGTAAAATAATTGCCTTGTGCTCACACGACTCTTGAGATTGACTCTTGATTAGGGGAGAGCAAAGTTGTCATGTTCTATGGTTGTCAGAAACTAAATCCCTTCTTGTCTAATCAGGGGAGTTAATCCTTCCTTGAACATTCGAGAAAGTTTCTAGCGAACTCTGAGCTTAGCTGGCAAACCCAAAAATTAAGTCTAGTATCGACAGTAGTAGACCTAGTTAACGTCTGGCCTAGGCCTTTACTGCTGTAGGTACTATTCCAATGCGCAGAGCCTATTGGGAAAATAGGAACTACACTACATGGCGCCCAACGCGTTTGGAAAGGGCGATAAAACTAACGTAAGACATTTAGAGTAACTCAGTCGTGCTTTCTCACTCAGACCCCTTTTCCCAAATACTCCAAAGACGTCTGGAGTGGGTGAAAGGTTATAAAATCCTCCAAAACCTCGCAGGAGGGAACTCCTATGTATGGTTCTTGGTATAGTCAACGTTGAAGGATAAAACAGTTCCAAAATATTGTGCACCTAATCTCTGTTTCCATAAAGAAACCTGATCTGCAAATAAACATAATACCATCCTGTCTGTAAAATGGGAGACAGTGATGGAGAAAGAGAAGCAGTTAGATTAGCGGCTGAAATAGCAGCAGCTGATAATGCTGCACTAGATGCGGACGCGGATATAATACTCATTCCGGTCGCCAAAAGGAGATCTATAACCTTAAAACTTATAGAAAATGGACTGACACCTAGAGGTGGCACAGTCATATTCGTAATCGAGGCACACGAATATCGGCAGACAGAGGTATACTATACATGGATACATTTTCCAGCAGCAAATGCTGTAACAAAGTACTTCCACTATTACAAAATAGAGGTTCCTCCAGAAACGTACACTCCTTTCGAGGAGGTGGAAGTACCACTCAAATTCCAAGAGCATTTGCTCTTATTTGATGGCGCCCTAAAACATAATAATCACATTACAAGGCTCGGTCCTTTAGGAAGACCAGGAGCAACGTGGCCGGTCTTAGCCGGATACACACCACATCCAGACATCGACGAGATGCCTGCACCAGAGCTATTAATACAGCTAAAACAACTACTAAAAATTCACAGACAATTAGTTCAGTATGTAATGCGGACTTCTACAATTCAGCCAGCGATTAAACTACCACAGCTGACCTCTCACCAGGGGAACACAAATAAAATTACACCACAGAACATCCAATCCTGCCTAGGTAAGGTTCCAGCTAAACGGGAACAGATACCATTCTGGTTGGCACAGAAAATCACCCAAATAGAGGCGGTGTTTCCTGACACCACCCCGCTAGAAAAACACAGGATTCTGACTATATGTCTCCCAATGGGAATCGCACCACACATTGAGGACTGTGACACTTGGGGTACAGTCTTTGCTTCCATCTACACAAAAACGCACGGTGTCCCATCCATTTCGGTGATACCAGATGTGCTAAAACAAATTCAAGATGAATACGGTCCAGAACCTGCTTTAACTCTTGGTATGAAATTACTGAAAGACTTCAAGCAGGTCTCGGCTATATTACTAGCCAACATAAAAGGTGAAGCAGCAAACGTGGCGATCCGCCAGAGGTTAAAAGAGACAGATATAGCAGACCAACCAGCTGAAATTGCCAGAATCATAGAAAAATCCTATGAAGAACTAGGCAGAGATAGTCTAGGTGGAATACCAGTAAAACCGCAACTGACTACAAGTCCAGAAAAAATATTTTTTAATAATAATAATTCACCAAAAAAGAACTGGGATGGAAACAAACAATCCAATCCAAAAGAAAAGAAATTCCAGTCCAGAGGAAGGTCTCCTAGGCGAAGAGAGAAATCTCCAAACCCGAGACAAAGGTCACCTCAGAGTGAACCCTCTGGGAATAGATATAACCTTAGAAATAGGGATAATATTAAAAAACCTGATAGATATCAAGACATTGATACACGTCCCTCTCAATCTTTTCAGAATTCCTCGCAGAAATCGGAAAGAAGAGGACGATCAGAAGAGCACGCCAAGTCCAAAGACAAGGAACCTGCTCAACTGAAAAGAAATCACAATTTCCAAAAAAGAAGGTAGCCAGTATCAAGGTAGTTAACAATGCCGAGAATACTGAGGACACAATTGAAAAACGGAGAGTGGGCTCAGACAATGCTAGACAGCGCAGCAGAGGTGAGCATAGCTCGCAAAGTCCTTATGAATCATCTGGAGACAGTGGACACGAATGAATACCTTCAAGTGGAAACTGCAGATACCAGAGTTAGCAAGCCCCACAAGATATACGAGATAACATTACGTATAGAGGGAGATAAGACTAGGAAAATAAGGGGACTATTTTGGGATAACCTATCCAAGGGCTATGACATCCTTCTAGCTGAAAAAGACTGGCCACCAGAATTTGTCAGGGAGTGCCCTCATGGCGAAGAGGTAATTATGCCTGCCTTCTCGAATCAAATACCGATTCATAAAAAATACACACTTGCTAGAAAGTGGGCAGTGGCCTTAGCACCTGCTTTATATAAAAATCATGTAGGATGGGATGAGGATTCTCCTCCTCACAAAGTCCAGTTAAAATCACAACCAACTGCACAAAGGCAGTACCCAATTAAGCAAAAAGCTAAAAAACAAGTAAATGAAATACTAGATCAGCTAGAATACCAAGGGGTGATTGAAACTTGCACCTCACAAATGAACAATCCTTTGTTTCCGGTCTCCAAACCAGACAATTCGTACCGTCTAGTTTTGGATTACCGACACCTTAACACATGTTGCAAAACTTTTGCAGTACAAAACTCACACAGTGCTGCACTAATGAATAACATAGTGCGCAAAAAATACAAAACAACCTTGGACATCTCCAACGGATTCTTTTGTCAAAACATAGCACCAGAGAGCAGATATTTAACTGCATTCTCAGTAAATGGCACTCAAAAACAATTCTGTCGGTTAGCCCAGGGGTACAAGAATAGCCCGGGGGTATTCTCAGCGAGAGTAACAGAATTACTACAACAATATGATGATGAAGCATTATCTTATGTCGATGACATTTACTTAACAGATGATGACTTGGAAACTCACTTGAAAAGAGTGAACACCATAATACTTGGTTTCGCTGCAGAGGGTTACAAATTCAACTTCAAAAAGTCCAGAATTGCCCATCTGACGGTCCTATTCTTAGGATATGAGTTATCAAGTGAAGGCAAAAGCCTGGCAGACAATTTCCTAGAGAAATGTGCCGTAATCCAAGCTCCTAAAACACTAAAAAACCTACAGTCAATTCTAGGCTTCCTAAATTTCGGAAGAACTTACATTGCTAATTACGCAGAAAGGGTCAAGCCCCTTTACGATCTAATTAAACCAGACTTTAAAAGATCCAGTTGGACTCAAACACACACAGAAATTTTGAGATCCTTACAAACAGACATGCTAATTAAAACAAAATTAGAAACCCGTGATAATACACGCAACCTTGTGATCCGAGTAATCCCAGGGAAATGCGGATACACATACCTGACCTCTAATGAGGGAGAAAAGGTACCAATTACATTCAAATCACATTTGTACACAAAAGCTGAACAGAGATTCAGCAACAAAGGAAAAATGGTTCAAGCAGTTCAAACCGCAATAGCTAGAGAGAAAGACATAGCTGATGGTAGACATATCACAGTCAGAACAGCTGAATCAGCCTTCGAGGCATTAACAACACCGTGTAATTTACCAACAACAACATTGGATCCAGATTGGTTGCAATGGGTAAATTCAATCACAACGGACAAAGTATACTACTTCTTTGATCCAGAACTAGAAGAATTAAAAAATCTAAAATATGAAAAAACGTATCCTCTGCCAATCGACATTCTGCCTCTAAGACATTACGCCTGTGTAATCTATACAGACGGACATGCTCAACCCTCCGTTTGGGGAGAACATGCATACAATCCCACATGTGAGATTACAAAAGAAGTGTGGCACGGAGGTAAACTAAGACCTCTATTAACAAAATCACACTCAGTAGAAACTAATTCAGAACTACAAACTGAAATATTAGCTTTGAAAATGGCGTTAGATAATGCGGATCGCGAATTCCCGACACTTATAGTGTCAGATTCATATTTCTGCGTCAAAGCATATAACAAGGATTTGCAGACATGGATTCAGAACGGTTACAAAGATAACACAGGTGCACCAATAAAGCAGAGACTTCTCTGGGAACAAGTAGCTCTTTTTAAGAAAGAACTACCAAAGACTCACGTGACTCACTCACTGAGTCATCAACGTGATGGCGTTCACGTTGTGGGGAATTCATTGGCTGAGACAGCCGCAGCGGCAGCCACTAAATCGGCTCCCGTAGATCGAAAAAAGCGTACATTAAAATACATTGACGGCGAAACATTGCTGGCGGTGAAAACGTCATCAAAAGGCGACTGCTCAGCGTTACCGATCAACTATCCACTCAATTATACATACATAATCGATGCAAACTCCGTCCCTTTTGCTCGAATCCCTGGAGTGGGGGATAGAGTGATTCCAAACATGGACAGGAGAAACTTGTTAATCGCAGACGCACACATGGGCGAGGGTCACAGACACCTTAAATTAAAAGATTCTCTGGAAGAATTACAATCACGGTACTGGTGGCCAGGCATGAGCCTGCACTACACCATGTTTGTAAAAAACTGCCCAAACTGTAACAGAGATCGCAGTGGGGAGAGAAGCAGTTTAATACCTCGTCGTATCAAGGCAGATAACATCACCACTAAAAAGAATGGCTTGCGATTAACATATACAGGCTAGTTCCCACTTATAATGTAGATCCACAGCACTCGGCTGACGTCCGGACTGTTATACAAGATTTGCGAGTCTAAATGGCATATACGCTAAGAGCATGCTACGTTCGACCATTTTTTTCTTTTTCTCAGGCAATCCAGCCTGGGGGGGGGAAAGAATGGCCAAATGAGCACAGCCCAGCGGGAATCTTCTCACTTCCTTCCTGAGGGTATGGGATGGTGTAAAGAAAAAACCAAGACAGAAAGCAATCTATAATAGAAAGGATATTAGGTTCGGGAGCTGGGTGGGTCAAACATCTAATAAGTGTCCAACGTAGTCTAAATAACTTGCCAAGAAATTCTCTGAAGGGATTCAGTCCGTACGAATTATTATTCGGAACTAGGATGTTGATCTCTGACCTTGATAGTCAGACTTCAGTGGTAACAGAAAAAAGCTTTGATGTCAAAGACCGTTTGGCTATTTTGCAGGACTTAAACAAAACAAGAAAAGACCTGAGCAACATACAGTTGAAACAACAGCCAACAACCACTGAAGATTCACCACCTGTCCCAGCAAGACCTGTCTGGATTCCAAAAGTCGGGGATCTAGTCAGGGAAAAGATCGCGGTAAAGAAGGAATTTGGGCCTTCTTACAGAAAAGCAGTTCCTGTCTTGTCTGTCAACGGGACAAGATCAGTTGTACTACCGCCACTTGCTGGAAAAAAGGAGAACCGAGTTGTATCCATCGACCTGGTAAAACCACAACATGTGGCCGATAACAAACAGTAGGCCAAGTGGACTCCCAATAAGTAGCAGAACACCAAGGTTTGCTACCAGTACAGAGGTTCTATCAAAAAGGCTCATCACATTCGAAACGCCTACAGAAGAACAACAAGGACTATGCAACAATGCAATAGAACTAAGACCTCTGAAAACCCAAATAAAGACATTTAGTAGAGACACACCAATCTATACTGAAGTACCAAGTGAAAATGAAAGAAACAAAAATCCTGAACCAATTGGAACAATTGACAGAACTGCATCCGGTTACTTCATCAACTTCGATGATTCCTCTGACGGTTTCAGCGAACAAAAGACACAGCCATCATCAAAATCCTTTAAAGACAAAGCGAAGGAACTTTTGAAACAACTAAAAGAAACATATCTGATTTCTCCATGGATTGAATTTTGGGTGGGTTTTGGTGCATTTATCCTCATACTTTGGCTCATCATGGTATTTACCTTGGGACGCTTCATTGAGGGAAAATATGCTAAAATGGACACAGCAAGTCAGAACATCAACTTGGTCCTCAAACCACACACATCTTCACACGTCGAGAAACGAGAACTTTCTTCAGAACTTTCTTCAGCCAACTTCACAGCAATTCCAATACCTGGTGGGGTAGCCTGGGACAACACTGACTATGAAATTTATGGTCCGGTCGAGATCCTGAAATATCCACACCAAATCAAGATCTCCTTGAGTGACTTTGCAAAACCAAACTCATTTGCTGATGATTGGGACTTTGAAAGTATTAACAATATGATGTCTGACTTAGTAATGTCTGCTAAATTTACAAAACATGATTATTTGCAGGGTTCTACAAATTATGATAGTATGTATTGCTATAACCATTATGGTAACCATTTCTTGCATAAATCTGCACAACCTAGAAATGTTTTAAATTATAATCAATGGGAACATTGTGCTACACCTCCAAAAGGGAGCTCTAGAACCGTTTATGACAAATATTCATATTTTTCAGGTTTTAACATAACTAATGCTGAAACATTTTATTACAAATTGTCAAACAAGACAGGGATGAAAACCATGATAACCAACATAAAATTGATATATTCAGATTCATTCTTTGAAAAAATGAATACTTTTGGATTTGATTATTGGGACAAACATGTTGATTTGAAAAGTGTTTGGGGTACAAAAGAATGGCAAGTACAGGGCTTAGAAGCTTTGTTTAGAGCCTGCATGATCCCAGAACAAATGATATTTTTAAATGACACTGTTCAACAAACCACCTGTCTTGGCTTAGCCAAAATCAAAGATTTAAATAAACCGTCTATTCCAAAGCCAACAATGTTTAGCAATAACTCTGATACAGATGAAGAAATAGACATAAACCATATACTTAACCAAAACAGAACACATCCTGATTGGAAACAATGGTTGATCTGGCCCACAGATACAAATAACTGTCAAGATAGATTCCTGAATAAAACACAGGGTTTCAAAATGACCAGGCCAGACCCTAGATATCCTCAAAGACATCACCCAGGGATAATAACAACCTACAGTGTGGGCAAATTATGCCTTCAATGGCTACAAACTTCCACACTGCCTGAAATTAAGCAACACCTAACTTTACTTACTGATGGTGCTGACTTGCGTGATTTCATACTGGGACCACGCAAACAGCGTCATAAGCGTTTCATAGCAGCCTCTGTATATGCAGCATACAATGAGGCCTGGAAGGTTACTCAAATTGAGACAGCAGAAAGAATACGGGAAATTGACCGTATTAATTTGGGAAAATCACTTTCTATAGTGGACAATGGGTTAATGACTCTGTCCTCCAGAATTTTTTCATTGGACAGCATTGTGTCTTCAGCAATCGATATATTATCGCAAGACTTACTATTATTACAACATGGTCAGTCACAATTGCGTTCTATTGTACAGCTTGGTTGGACGTTACAAAATCTGCGTTCAGGCTATGTGCCTTGGCGTTTAATCAACACAACGTCACTATTCCAAATCTTTAACCTTACTGATAGACAAATCGGTATGGCGCAGAAGGGTGCTGATTATACAATCTTGAGCATTGAAAAACTAGAAAGATTACCAATGACAATGTCAGAACGACCTGTCAGTGAATGGATAATACACGGAATCATAAATATTCCAATCTCAACCTTCAGGTTTCAATACTGCCAAAAATATATACAGGCTGGCATGTACGAGAAATTGGGAAAGGGGTACCTTAAAACAACTTGGAACCTGCCCTATTCACATGCATGTGTCAGTAACAAAGGACAGAAAGTGTTTCTTAGTGGCAACAATTGTGCTATGTCACTGAGCGGCACGCTTCTGTGTAACGGTATTAGTTTGCACGGAGCCTGTGAAGGGAATTCATACAACCTTTCATGTCACCAGCAAGGCGCACCTGCAACTGAAATAGAACCATTCTTTCAAAGACTCTATAATGGGAGTTACATTCTTATTGTAGACCGCAGATGTTGTAGTCTTATGCCCGGGACTCCTTATCTCGTCACTACGACGGCGAAGGTCAAGTGCTGTGGACGTTCTTTGTTCCCCAGCTCCTTTCCAGACAGGGAGGCAAGGGCATGGCCCGGTCTGAAAATTACTTCTATTCGAATAGACACTTTAAGCAGAATGAAAACAGTGCTTCTTCAGACGCCTACAAGGCTCACGTCATCTAAAGAAACGTATGATCTACAAGTCGCAAGGACGACTGCAGAGATACATACATTATTATCAACTAATTCCCCCGTACATTTCGCGGAAATCCTGAGCGAAATCTTAAATATTTCTGATACCACTGGGGTCTCAAAGGTATTTAAGACAGTATTTTCGATGGCATTAACACCATTCAAAGCCATACTGGGTATTTTTCCAGATTTCGTCCATTCGATTTTTGGCGGACTTCCCTTGATCCTGGGACTAATTGCAGGAATCCTATTCCTGGTCCTTATTTTTCGTTATGGCAACCCATGTCACAGAACAAAATCTCACGACAATGGAAGATACGATCCTAGCCATTGGATACCGGGACCGGATATCAAAAATTCTGGGACTATCCCGGCTTAGAGACCTGAACATGACTTGGTTTCTATCATTTCGACCAATGTGGCAAAGGTGTGTTTTACCTGTACTAAGGTGTCTGCTATGCGGAGAAGAATGCGTGTTAGACACCTGTCTGACGCTACAATCGGATGCGCCAGTGGATGCAGATACACTGTTGGTTCCTACCAAGGTTCACGCACTGTGCTGCCCTCAAAGGCTGCCAATTCTGATGACGGCATTCCTGGAATCTTCACCACTGCGATTGAAGAGTAGTGAAGTTCAAGATGAAAGCAGCATCGAACAGGTACGACCTTCTGTCAGCAATGCAAATCAGAATGTCAATGGAGACAATCATGCGCACGAATGCATGGTTACCCCTATTTCCGACTTAGTGGAACTTTCTCATGAAGCTGTTGACAGTTTTTTCGAAAGCCTGAATGATATGATGTTCTCTCCGGAACAGAAATAGAGACTTTTGAGTAAACTCGCACGCGGCGTTCCCTGAATTCGGCCTTCAACTTTAATAATAAAGTCACATGAACAATTACAATCCAGTTCACGGACAGCAACTTTTTTCAGCAAGCCCCTAAAATATTCTTCTATATATTTTTTCCCGGGACACTGATCTTCTGCTTAAAGTAAGAAACTATTCCTAGAGAACTAAGATTTCTATTTTTTTAGATTCTTTATAGACTTTATATAGACTTTAGCTGCCCACTGGTATGTTCACAATATATTTTATGTGATGAAATGGTTTCGACTTTTTTTCTGTATAGCCATATTAAGAGCCATTTCATGTGTATTTCTCATATACCAACAAACAATAATGCATAACAATGCGTGTTTACTTTTGCATTTGATTCATAGCTTAAGTGCATACGATATATATGACTGCAATTTTTCAGTATATTTGAAAATTTCAAAATGCATTTATGTATTTTGGGGTGGTAAGGTATACACTATACTCTATAGTATATTGTACTATGTTATACTATGCATAGATTAGTAGATATGACCATAGTTAGCGTGGAGTGGGTGTCGTGTATTTCTATAGGTTCTGAATCGATCCCCCTATTCCTGACCCTATTCTGGTTAAACTACCTAGCTAGTTAACTAACAGTCAGCCCATGAGGCAAGAAATTCCCCATGATGCAGATACCGTTATCTGACGCAGTCACACTACGGCACAGGAACGTGTTATCTGATTAGGTCATAACGCTTGAGATCTAATTAGACAAGCGATATTCCTCCAGCCCCTGATAAGGCATACGACGTTCTCATAACAAATCAAACCTATGACAACCTGGATAATCCGTGCGGCCATTGTTTTGATTTCACAGAGAACTTTAGTAAAGAATGTGCTAACGAGCAAGTCGTATGACATCTTTATTGACGTGCCTATGTCCATCCTTACGTCAATCCCGGCACCTTTAAGGTATAAATATTGCCGACCTTGCCCTATGCAAACACACGCGTGGTGACAAGACGGAGCAGCCATACTTGCCGAAGCCGAGAGCAGAAGCAGACCCCGCAGGCAGCAGCCCCGCCTTCCTGACGCGCTGAGAGACGCGCTGCTATCTCAAGCCGAGAGACCCAGCACCGGCGCTTCTGGGCAGCCCTCGCAGGCAGCCTGGAATATCGAGAGCAGAGAAAGAGATACCATTCCTCATTCATCCTAAATTCCAGGTACAGAACTGAATAACCCCTCCTAGAGAATTCTTTAGTTATTCACTTGGCAAAAACAAACTTAACTTAAACTGTAACTTTCTATTCCCGCCCATGCATTAGACTTAGGTCAGGTACACGGGGTAGGCGTATTTAGAAACACCAGTTGAGTACGTTTAGTCAAATGTATATGTGTATGTAAATATATTTTAATCATTTTAAACATCATATGGCTCAGAAACCATATCAATGTTTTTACAGTATTATTTTATACTATTGCTTCTAATGTATGCACTTTACTTAACTATAAGTATCGCAATAATATCGATCCATTTCTCTTGTACGAGAAAAGAGACTGATCAATAAATAACATCTTTTTATTGAACACGCCCGTCTCTTCCTTTTCTCTACATTCTGATGAGACTAAGAATGCACGTACTGACTGAGTAAAATAATTGCCTTGTGCTCACACGACTCTTGAGATTGACTCTTGATTAGGGGAGAGCAAAGTTGTCATGTTCTATGGTTGTCAGAAACTAAATCCCTTCTTGTCTAATCAGGGGAGTTAATCCTTCCTTGAACATTCGAGAAAGTTTCTAGCGAACTCTGAGCTTAGCTGGCAAACCCAAAAATTAAGTCTAGTATCGACAGTAGTAGACCTAGTTAACGTCTGGCCTAGGCCTTTACTGCTGTAGGTACTATTCCAATGCGCAGAGCCTATTGGGAAAATAGGAACTACACTACACAATTGCACAAAAGCATTCCTAGAGTTGAGGAGAAAATGTGGTGTACGCCTGCACTAGGGATGCCAGTTTATTTAAAAGAATATACACCAATTTGCAGCGGGGGGAGGGCTGCGCTCTCTCAGTGCCTGTTCAATAACATGAAGATGTTGAAAAGTCGGTGACGTATTTCCAAAGAACCCTTGATCCGAATGTCAGAGAAATTCCCAGCTGCCTTAGCTTAGTAGCTACGGTTGATGTATGTCACAAAAAGAATGAGAATATAATGATGGAATGTCCAAGTACTGAAACAGTCCCTTACTTTGTGGAGTTGCTATTGAAAAATATTGTGATCAAAACATGTCTAAATTCAAATGTATTGAGCCTACTGCCAGCAAATGAAATTGCTTGTGATGAAACTGAACATAAATGTCTAGGTGTCATGAATCTATGCATGAAGCCAATGTTAGACCCTAATGATGAACCTTTGATTGAGCCCAACCATGTCCATTTTATGGAAAGCGCTGTATTGCAATCTATGATATTCTTTGTATTGATTCTATTTTTTTTATTTTCAATTCTGTAACCTGACTGATATCTGACTAGTGAATGATTAGTCAGGGAAACTTAAATTTCGATTGGAAAATACATTTCTGTAAAACTACTCACAACTCTCATTATTGACTAAAATATTTATTTGCATTTGATTTGCTCATGTTTATGTAGCTATCCTCTTGGTCATCACCCAGTGGAAAAGATCTATTGCCTTGAGCGGAAAACAAGGGTAGTGGTGTTTTTGCAAGGAGAGATTACCGTGAGATTTCTGCTCCATCACACTCCAGCTATTCACTTTACCTTTGTTGCTTCAGGACTGGTTACAATTAGTCCCACGATGTGCAAAATATTAATTCTTACAACTGGACCATACTTTTCAGCCCTGTAGAGGGAATAATAAAATTAATTGAGTTAGTAAAGCTGCTTTAAGTAGCATTCAATCATGACAGGTGGCTTATTAGCATTCGGAAACCCATGGAAAACTCAAGGCATTTTGTTGTCAATGAAATACCTGATAAAAAAGGTCTTCACTTGTTTCCTGATGAAAATTTAGATTTTAACCACTCCATGGGTCATTTGTGGGTGAGTAGTTGCTATACTTTAAACATGTGAAAAGGCTTGATGATCTAATCTAAGTTTTCAGATTGTTGGAGATTATTCTTTGCATCAAGATGACCATTGGAGCAGTAGAGCTGGAATCTACTTAAGCATATGAGGACCTTTTATGTTAAGTGATGTTAACAGATGTTTGTGTAGTGCTACTGTGCAATTTGTATGACCATGCCGTGTTTCCATTGTGAGCTTTCCTGATTCAGGCTGAGAAACGCAAAAGGGCCATAGCTGCTATCCATCACTGGAATGGACATGATATGCACATAGAAGCATATATAAATGCAGTGTTCACTGACTACTACCAGCAGTTATACTCATAGCTAATCACAGTAGACATTTGCACAAACAGTGTCTTGGAGTAATTCCATCTGCAGATGTTACAAAAGATCAAGTGCGCACAACAGAGGGGCCACTGACAGAATCCAAAATCGCCACTGCGATCAGGCAACGTGCAACCAGCAGGTCCCCCAGCAGTGGACAGCCTCCAACTGAAATGTTTTAGAAGCTACCAAACTGAATTGTCGGAAGTTTATGAGGCATCCATGGTGCAGAGCATGCTACTGCCATCATCTCAGGAATTACTTATTCTCTTGCTGCGTAACCTAGTTGCGATTCACTTGAGCGCAACTCATATCGACCATTATCTATATTGAATCTAGACTGAAAAATCTTGGGGAAGGTTATTTCAAACCGGATTCAGCATACACTGGGGCACCTGGTTCTCCCAGATCAAAATGGATTTGTTCCAGGCAGAACCACATCCTCCAATATCCATACGCTATTTCTTGCCTTTCACAGGATATAAGTGGACCAGTTCCAAGAGGAAGGACAGGTTGCCCAACCCATGCCCTGTTTCGAATACATATTCAATTATCTAAAAGTTTTATATTCACTATGCAACTTTCCTATGAATTTTTGCACTTATTTGAGCACAACATTACCATGCGGTACTTGTTATGTGTCTTTATGTCTGTGGGTGGCTGCATGTGCACAACAATATGCTTACCACCAATGTATCTCCCTTGATATTTTTGTAGTCGCTATGGTGCAGAAAAACAAGCCCCTTGTGCCTCCTTGCACCACCATTGCATCACTTTTTTGTGACGCAACTGAAGTGCAAACAATGTGGGCAATTTACAACGTGACACATCTAGGTAGATGCGTCACATTGTAAAGCCTGTATACGGATGAGAATACGCACTCCGTGAGGCCCCGGCCGATTGACATTACACCTGAATGTTAAATCCACCGAGAGGACTCACAGATAGAGCCTCTTGTGTGACCTAAAAAGATAGAGCTAGTACGCAGAACAGTGGCTTACTTAGGTCCTCGGAAAAATTGATTTGAGTGTCCAGTACTGGTGCCAGGTGACTTTGTTTGCCCTGAAGAATTTGCACTAAAATTCGTGTGGCAATGAAACATGTTGGCACAGTATGAAACGGTATGCATGACAAGCAACCGCTTTTAATTTGAATGAGTGCACATCTGAATAATAAAGTTGGTTTCGAATAAAGTGCAACTTTTTTTCAATTTTAACTTCACAGGGTCGCACCGTGGGATGTGATCTTTTCACTTTGCAGCACCTAACTTTTCTTGATTTAGACACTAAATTTACTAATATTTTTCAAGACAGGATGACCACCGATAATGATAAAAGTGACCAAAACGGGTGAGTACCAACCAGTGAGCTTGTTTGGTCGTGCGCACGTGAGGGGTCATCTTGTCTTTTCACATTATTTTTTTAATTTTTTCTGAGTCCCTTTCTTGCACCTTTCACAAATTCCTTTGTATGGTGGGGAAAAAATGTGGTGACTGCCATTGGTCAAAACAGTTTTTTTTTCAAATTGAAGGCAAAAGAACGGTTGGTTACTACCTCGTTATGGAAAAGAGAGGCGTATATGGCATTTACATTTTATGAATCCCTACCTCCGTTCTACCTTGTTTGGCCTAAAAAGAGGTGCCTTATAGACCAGGTCTTTGTGTTTTCTGATTGATTGTTGAGTGGAGGGGGACCTGATTTTTCTTCCCTCTAGAGCTCCTACTTGTGCGCACATTATAACTGCGTCAGGTATAATGTATGCAGGGTGGGCAACCCACGCAAAAAGCCATGTAGAACTGACGCAGTGAAATTTACAACATTTCACTGCGTCGCTCTAAGCCTTCACTGCGTCAAAATCCCTATGCTTGCTCAGACCAGGTATAAGGAAAGGCGCAGGGCTTTTTGAATGGGACTCACCTAGCTGTTGTGGCACATTGCAGGAGTTGCGTCACTTTCATAAGCAAGTCCAGCAGTGCGTCACATTTGGGCCAACCTATGCGTCAGAATTTGGCGCTGGTGCAAGGAAACTGACACATCTTTGCAGATAGGTCAGCTCCTTGTAAATCTGCCCCCATATTTTGACCGCAAAATTATGGTTAAATATTATTTTGGAGTTGATATTCAGGTACCTTTCATTCATCGATACATTCACTTTTGTGATCATACTAAGTAAGCAACAACTACATAAGTGCCCAAGGTTTCCACTCTGCAACTATGCAACAGTTTCTGAGTACCAGATGATGAAGCTATCATGGGAAATTGTCACATATGCATGACGTGCCACATTGCATCAGAGATGCCATGAAATTCACTCCTGATGTGAATGAAGAAAATGACAGACCATCAGAGGTATCTATAACAATGAAACCCTGGATGTTCCCTCTCTAGGTCATACCTCTAAAGAACTGATCTCCACATAGTATCTTTGGATATGGATTGCTCATTTGCGGTTCTCTGGCTGGATTCTTTACACACATGCCATGCCTCGGTGGCCACAGTAATGTGATCTGTTTGTCGATGACCCTGTACTCTCCCTTTGGGCATTCGACGTTTACCAAAAGATAGAACCTCAGCAAGTTTAGTTGTTTTGCTGCAAACTCGCTCTGGGCCATACCCAAATACAGAACAATGAGTGCATGCACTGGGCTGCACAGATCAGACACAAAGCAACCTTGTATGCAAGTCCTCACCTTCACGGGACATGAACAAAGCAATCATACATGGAAACTCCAACTTGCACCCAATCCAGCTAGGAAACCACAAGCGAGCACCAAATCGGATATAGAAATCAGACTCACATGGTTAGGCTTGCACCAATTCTGAAGAAGACGGCACAGAGGTAAATCATACCCAGTTATGTAACAGACGAGCAATACTAAATTTACAATAATGCCACTCTTTCCATTTCACTACACTTTCTGACAAAAACTACCTGACATAGATCGTCATGTCAAAGCAATTAGTCAACAGAACCACTCAGAACTTCATACACAAAACCAAAACTTCCCACTTAGGTCACACTACAATTAGAACTCTATCAAACAGGGGAATGAGCTATAGATTGCACCAAAGAGGACAAACCAACCAACATCATTGCAAGACCCAGCCTGAACTAATTTGGAAAAGGAAACCTGTAACACCTGCTTAGGCTTGCCCCAAACTTGCCAAAGCCATCAGTAGTGCTAGCTTGTATCAAATAGGACAAGACAAATGCAAATCAACAGGGCCACAACAGTGACACCATGTGCTATGTGATTTCAAATTACAGCAAGGCCAACATATCCTCATATCCTTCCAGAGGTCTATCATTAAATTAGGTGATTGTTTTACTTGTTATTTATAGCTCTTAGAAATTGCAAGTGTGGTACTGAGTGCTATATAAACAAAGTATTAGCATTTTAACTGTTACTAATATGATATGTACCAATAAAATACTACACAATTGTTTCAGTGCAGCTGTGGATGCAGGGCAGATGGTCAAAGTGGTGGGATGGCTTAAATGCTACATATATATGCAGAGACAATGTGCATGTCATAGGATAGGTCTCCTGCACCACAGATTAGCTATCCTACTCATATTATGAGTTGGTAACTACTTCTGCATGTGAGGTTAATACTACACATCACATCACTGTAATTGGTACAGACTGTGTTGGACCTGGGCTTTTTCGTAGGGCCATCCCCCAAACCTTGTACCTTTGCATTTCACTTTTCGGTGAATGTATTTTAGTTGGCTTAGGACTCTGTGCAATTTACATTTCTAGTGCTAAAGTGCATGTGCTCTCTCCTTAAAAGATGGTAGAATTGGCTCATACTCAATTGGCATATTTAACCCCTTCGGTGCGCATGACGAGCTCAGCTCGTCATGAGGCACAGTGCTCGTGTGCTCATGACGAGCTGACCACACACATTTATATTATGGTCCAGCACAGTAGGGGAATATCTCAAGCAGCCAAGGTGTTAAATTACTTATAGGTCCCTAATAAAGTGGCACTACATGTGCCCAGTGCCTCTAAATTAAATGCTACCAGTTGACCTGCAGCACTGATAGCTCCACCCTTCTTAGTAGGCCTTTAAATATGCCTCAGACCTGCCATTGAAGGGCCTGTGTGTGCAGTTGTAACCTCCCATGTTGACCTGGCAAAATAAACCTTTTGTCAGGCCCAAACCTTCCTTTTTAATACATACAGGACACGCCTAAAGTAGGCCCAAGACAGCCCAAGGGAAGGATGCAGTGTATTTAAAAAGTTGGGCATGAACTTTTAGGTTTTACATGTCATAGTAGTGAACAACTCTTAAATGTGTTTTTCACTACTGAAAGGCCTATCTCTCCCATACAATAAGATTTGAGTTGCCTTATTACATTTTAAGAGTGTTCCTTCCAAATGAGAAGAGATAATTGGTTCATATTTGGTGGATCTGGAATTCTAATTCAAAATCCTAACTTATGGTGAAGTCGGATTTTATATGACAATTCTGAAAATTATACTAGTAGAAAGTTGGCATTTTCTTGCCTTAGCTGATGGGTCCTGTAGCCTTTCCTGCATCAGCTACGCAAGGGGAACATTTGAGCGAGGTGCACGGAGGTCTCCCGCATTTTTGACGCAACTGTTATATGGATGCAACAGTGAAACACTGGCAATACCATGATAACATCAGAATTAAGGATAGTTGGACAGGTTGGCAGTATCTACAACAAGGTGGTGTTTAAGTTGGATGACGACGTCCTGAGGAGATCCCTCAAATATATTGGGGTTCAAACATCAACACCCCCACCTCCCCGGATTGGTTAACACCTGCAACGAACATGAGGGCTTGCTAGTTTCCTGGACGCTTCTCTAGATTCACCTGAACTTGAAAGTGCATACAACCAATGAGAATTGTACTGTGTCCTTGTGTAGTGAATGTTGTTTATTTAATCACTATGTGTGCACTGCATTGTCAGCACTACTGATTCACTTTTTGCACATCAAGTTTGTACATGTATAAATACCATACATATACAACGAAAATTCTTTGTCCAGCACATTATTTATCCTTCATTATTGTCAATTTATTATTATTATTTTATATTTATAAGGCGCAACAAATCATTCCCTGGGGGATCTCGCGGCACTCTGGAGACAGGCAACAGATGATGATATGATTGAACAAAGCTCCTTAAATTAACCAGGTTCTCAGACGTTTCTTGAATTGTGCAAGATTGGTACATGCCCGGATGTAAGTTATCGAACACGGGTACTCATAGTACGGTCCACAGGCCGACAGCGGCCCGGCAAGCCTTACCTGGCGGCCCGCGGACCTTGCAGACATCCAGTGTGACTCGGAGACTCTGCTGCTCTGTGGGGGCCAGCCATAGTCAGAGTGGAGCTGCGGCGCTAAAAGGTGAGACAGAGGGAGAGTGAGGGAGGGAAAGGGAGACAGAGGGAGAGGGCAGGAGAGTGAGGGAGGGAACGGGAGGCAGAGGGAGAGGGAGGGAGGGAGAGGGGGAGGGAGATGGAGGGAGGGAAAGGGAGACAGAGGGAGGGAAAGGGAGGGAAAGGGAGACTGAGGGAGAGTGAGGGAGGGAAAGGGAGACAGAGACAGAGTGAGGGAGAGTGAGAGAGGGAAAGGGAGGGAAAGGGAGACAGAGGGAGAGTGAGGGAGGGAAAGGAAAACAGAGAGAAGGAGGGAGGGAAAAGGAGACAGAGGGAGAGGGAGGGAGGGAAAGGGAGGGTGAGAGAGGGAGAGGGAGGGAGGGAAAGGGAAGCATAGTGAGGGAGGAAAAGGGAGACAGAGGGAGAGTGTGGGAAGGAAAAGGAGACAGAGGGAGAGGGAGAGGGAGGGAGGGAGAGTGAGGGAGGGAAAGGGAGACAGAGGGAGAGGGAGAGGGAGGGAGGGAGAGTGAGGGAGGGAAAGGGAGACAGAGGGAGAGGGAGGGGGAGGGAAAGGGACACAGAGGGAGGAGGGAGGGAAAGGGAGACAGAGGGAGGGAGGGAAAGGGAGGGAAAGGGAGACAGAGGGAGGAGGGAGGGAAAGGGAGACAGAGGGAGGGAGGGAAAGGGAGGGAAAGGGAGACAGAGGGACAGTGAAGGAGGGAAAGGGAGACAGAGTGAGGGAGGGAAAGGGAGACAGAGTGAGGGAGGGAAAGGGAGACAGAGGGAGAGGGAGGGAGGGAAAGGGAAGGAGAGAGAGGGAGAGGGGAGGAGGGAGGGAAAGGGAGGCAGAGTGAGGGAGGGAAAGGGAAGGAAAGGGAGACAGAGGGAGAGGGAGGGAGGGAAAGGGAGACAGAGTGACGGAGAGTGAGAGAGGAAAGGGAGACAGAGTGAGGGAGGGAAAGGGAGACAGAGGGAGAAGGAGGGAGGGAAAGGGAGACAGAGGGAGAGGGAGGGAGGGAAAGGGAGGGAGAGAGAGTGAGTGGGAGGGAGGGAAAGGGAGGCAGAGTAAGGGAGGGAAAGGGCGACAGAGACAGAGTGAAATACAACACAGCCTCATTAACATGTGAATGGTCTTTTAAAGACCTGTGAAGTGCTTGGGTGCGGATCTATGTCTGTGTGCCCGGAAGCTGTCTCAGCCTGGGCACACACAGCCAGGGTGGGATGACGGAGAGGGAGGGGTGGAGAGGGAGGGGAGAGAGGGGGAGAGAGGGAAAGGGAGGGAGAGGGAGAGGGAGGGAGGGAAAGGGAGGGAGAGGGAGAGGGAGGGAAAGAGAGGGAGGGAGAGGGGGAGGGAGTGATGGAAAGGGAGGCAGAGGGATGGAGGGAAAGGGAGCTAGAGGGAGAGTGAGGGAGGGAAAGGGAGACAGAGACAGAGTGAGGGAGAGTGAGGGAGGGAAAGGGAGACAGAGTGAGGGAAGGAAAGGGAGCGAAAGGGAGAGTGAGGGAGGGAAAGGGAGACAGGGGGAGAAGGAGGGATGGAAAGGGAGACAGAGGGAGAGGGAGGGAGGGAAAGGGAGGGTGAGAGAGGGAGAGGGAGGGAGGGAGGGAAGGGGAGGCATAGTGAGGGAGGGAAAGGGAGAGAGAGACAGAGTGATGGAGAGTGAGGGAGGGAAAGGGAGACAGAGGGAGGGGGAGGGAGGGAAAGGGAGACAGAGGGAGAGGGAGGGAGAGTGAGGGAGGGAAAGGGAGACAGAGGAAGAGGGAGGTAGGGAGAGAGAGGGAGGGAAAGGGAGACAGAGGGAGGGAGAGGGAGGGAGGGGGAGGGGGAGGGAAACAGAGGGAGAGGGAGGGAGGGAAAGGGAGACAGAGGGAGAGGGAGGGAGGGAAAGGGAGGAAGAGGGAGGGAAAGGGAGACAGAGGGAGAGTGAGGGAGGGAAAGGGAGACAGAGTGAGGGAGAGTGATGGAGGGAAAGGGAGACAGAGTGAGGGAGAGTGAGGGAGGGAAAGGGAGACAGTGGGAGCGTGAGGGAGGGAAAGGGAGACAGAGGGAGAGGGAGGGAGGGAAAATGAGACAGAGGGAGTGAGAGGGAGGGAGGAAAAGGGAGTCAGAGGGAGAGGGAGGGAGACAGAGGGGAGGGAAAGGGATGGAGAGGGAGGGAGAGGGAGGGAGACAGAGGGAGAGTGAGGGAGGGAGAGGGAGGGAAGGAAAGGGAGGGAGAGAGAAGGAGGGAAAAGGAGGGAAGGGAGACAGAGGGAGAGTGAGGGAGGGAAAGGGAGACAGAGTGAGGGAGGGAAAGGGAGACAGAGGGAGGGAGGAAAAGGGAGACAGAGAGAGAGGGAGGGAGGGAAAGGAAGACAGATGGAGAGGGAGGGAGGGAAAGGGAGGGAGAGAGAAGGGAGAGGGAGGGAAGGAAAGGGAGGGAGACAGAGGGGGGGTGGGAAAGGGAGACAGAGGGATAGGGAGGGAGGTAAAGGGAGGCAGAGTGAGGGAGGAAAAGGGAGACAGAGGGAGAGTGAGGGAGGGAAAGGGAGGGAGAGTGAGGGAGAGAAAGGGAGACAGAGTGAGGGAGTGAAAGGGAGGGAAAGGGATACAGAGGGAGAGGGAGGGAGGGAGGGAAAGGGAGACAGAGAGAGAGGGAGGGAGGGAAAGGGAGGGAGAGCTAAATAACGATTCGGACTCTGCTACTTTTCTTGACAACCTTCTCAGCTTCGACATGAAGCAATTGATTGACAAACCCACCCACTCAGCAGGACATACCCTCGATGGGATCTTTTCCAACAGCTACTCCATTAAAATCATATCCATCACCCCTATACCTTGGTCGGATCATAATGCCATCTTCTTTAACTTACAAATAAAAAATCCTATAAATCAGCGCAGAAGTTACCTACCTCCTGAAACATCCCGTCCTTGGAAAAAAATTTAATCCAATCTACTCGCTGAGACACTGGATAGAAATCCCCCTAACTTTGAATGTGGCAACAGCGAAGATTGGGCTTTCAACTTCAACAAATGGATCACCGAGGCAGTCAATGAGCTGGCCCCAATCGAATCAAAGAAACCCAGAAAACGGCTCGTTACCGCCCAATGGTATACGGCCGAGGTAAAAACAGTCAAGATTAAGTGCAGACGCGCAGAGCGAACCTGGCGCTCCGACTACACTCATGAAAATAAACTGAAATACTTAAAAACTCTACAGGAGTATAAAACTACTATAGTCCAAGCAAAATCTGCTTATTTCACAGAAAAAATTCAAAATTCTACAAACTCCTCCAGGGAACTTTTCAAAACTGTTGCCCACTTAACAAAAACTCCTCAAGACACAGTATTTAGTCCTGATCAGAGTTTTATTGACGGAATGGCCACCTTCTTCCAAAAGAAAGTACAAACAGTATATGACGACCTTAGCGCCATGGTATCCGTCACACCCTCTAACGAAGTTGGACATACCGATATAACCCCCCCCCCCCGCTTCTCCAGCTTCTTTGCACTCGAGAAACAGCAAGTGTATGATTTAATTACCCAGATGAAATCTGGCTCTCCACTGGACCCATGCCCCCCTTACGTGCTGCATCAAATCCCTGAGACCATCGCAAACACCCTGACTCCTTTGCTTAATAAAATCATCTCTCAAGGAGAATTTAAAAAAAACTGGAAAATGGCCTGTATCAGACCCATTCTTAAAAAAGACTCCCTTGACCCATCTGAGCCTAAACACTATCGTCCCATCTCCTGTCTGCCCCTACCTGCAAAAATTTTAGAAAAAGCTATGAACCAGGAAATAATGCGGCATGTGGAGGAAAAGAAGCTACTCGATCCCTCACAACATGGCTTCAGACCCCTACACTCCACGGAATCAGCCCTTATCATTGCCACTGAAAAAATTCGCAAAACCATGGACGAAGGTGGGCGGTCGGCCCTGATATTATTAGACCTCACAGCGGCCTTCGACACCGTAAACCACTCCATCCTATTAAAAAGACTTACGTCCCTAGGTTTTACCGGCTCTGCCCTGGCCCTCATCACCTCCTTTTTAACCCTCCGTACTAACCAAGTGATTTGGAATGGTCTACAATCCGCCGAATTCTCTCTTCCGGGTGGTGTCCCACAGGGCTCGGCACTGTCACCAACACTATTCAATCTTTACTTCACCCCCCTAGCTGCCCTGATTAGGTCCCATGGCCTACAATTGGTGTCTTACGCCGACGATACACAAATCATTGTGTCCGTCTCACAATCCATTGACGATACGGCGGAGTGTTTCAGGAATTGCCTTACTCAGGTTAAGAACTGGATGAGCAATAACTTTTTAAGACTGAACACAGACAAAACCGAAGTCATCGAGTTCGGTCACAAACCCTCCATCTGGAACGACCTATGGTGGCCCCCCGAAGCAGGAGTTTGCCCTCTCCCCGTAGACAAGGCCAGAAACCTTGGCTTCTTATTAGATAAAGAACTCTCGTGCAAAGCCCAGGTGAATCAGGTGACTTCCGCCTGTTTCCACAGCATTAAATTGCTCAGGAAAGTCCTACCCTACATCCCGGACATGCTAAGAAAAACTGTGATGGGAGCCCTTGTAATGTCCCGGATAGACTACTGTAACTCCCTTTACCTGGGAGCAGGTGAAAAACAGTTGTCTAAACTCCAGGCAATCCAAAATGCGGCGGCCAGAGCCTTACTGAATCTCCCCAGACGCCACCCTACGTCCAAAGCTATTCGGGAACTGCATTGGCTCCCAGTCAGACGTCGCATTCAATTTAAAGCTCTCTGCCTGGTTCACCGATCTCTACACGGCAAGGGACCTGACGACTTCAATAACCTACTACCCCGATATGTACCCCTGCGTACACTGAGGTCAGCCACCCATGACCTAGTCTGCCTACCCAGAATAAACAGAGCCCGATGGGGGGGAAAGTCCTTTTACTACCAGGCGGCTAAAATCTGGAACTCGCTACCCCCAGCACTCCGTGCCCAAAAATCCAAAACGAGCTTCAGGAAAGATCTAAAGACCTGGCTTTTTACCTAAAACGATCTGCCCCACGGCCTTCCCCTACTCTCTGTATCCTTAGCGCCAAGACGCCGCGGCATTCGTGCGCTCTACAAATATTTCAGTCAGTCAGTCAGTCAGGGAGGGAGAGGGAGACAGAGGGAGAGTGAGGGAGGGAGAGGGAGACAGAGGGTGAGACGACAGAGGGAGAGGGAGGCAGGGAAAGGGAGACAGAGGGAGAGGGAGGGAGGGAAAGGAAGCCAGAGTGAGGGAGACAGAGTGAGAGAGGGAAAGGGAGACAGAGTGAGGGAGACAGAGTGAGGGAGACAGAGGGAGAGAGAGAGAGAGGGAGAGAGAGAGAGAGAGAGAGAGATAGAGAGAGAGAGAAAGAGAGCGAGAGAGAGAGATGTGTGTATGCCGGGTTTGGTGGCATAGTGGACAAAGGCATCCGCTGCAAGGACCAGTAATCAACCTCATGGTCAGTTTTTTTTGTTGCTCTAGCCCCGTCCCCTCCCCCACTGGTGGGGCCCTCGGACACAAACAACACTGTAAATTTGGCCCCCGAGAGAAAGTTTGTGAGTACCCATGTTATAGATTTAGGTTTTCATTGAATGTGAGAACGTTTATTACAGAGCCTTCATACCTTTTGATGAGTTTCCTGGATCTGAATGAGTCACATGCAATCTTTTTTTACAGATTTATATATACATTTACCCATGTCCCATGGGCATATTGGATTGTCCTTGTTACAGATATGCTGCCTGTATCCAGTCAATGACTGGGGTGTAGTTGACAGCTGAGCTTTGTGTATTCCTACTAGACAGCCACACACAAGGGGAGCTTAGGTGTGAATGGATCGCCATCAATGGCAGGATGGGAGAGAGGAACTAGCGACACCTCACTTACACTTGAATAGGCTGTGCCCTGCCTCCACACAAAGGGCTGCATACCACCTGTAGTCAGTCTGGTGCCAGGGCAGGAAAGGCAGGGAATCTGTGCCCTTCAAAGGCATGCCTCTAGAAGCTTCTCCCCACTTCAAAGGCACAATGGTGTATATAAGAAGGACCCCAGACACCAACTCATCGATACACTTCTAGACCTGTGGATACTCTGCCAGGAAGAAGGGCTGCTGTGCTACTACAAGGAATGCCACTCTGCTGGACTGCTACTCCAAAGGAGCTACAGCCCTACTGTGCTGACCTGCTGCGCTCCTGCCTGGGAAGGAAGAACTGGAACCATCTTGAACCTGGGACCCCAGTGAGACTCAAAGGGGCTAAGATTGCGGTCAGCCCCAGGGACAGAAAAGGCCCCCCCACAGCTCCTGGACCCATCTTTTGTGAGTTCTTGACCCTAAGTGGTGTCCCTCAGTTCCTAGACTCTTGGTGCAGCTCAGCGGGCTCTAGAATCAAGCGTATGGGCTCTTTGCGACCTTAAACATGCCAGTTTGCACCAGAACTGAGCCGCTTGCATCGAAAATTAGCGCGATTCAACACCAGCCTCTCGCTACACAAAGCAGCCAGCCTACCCATCCACAACGCCCAGCTTGCTCTTCACGCCACACCGACTGCTGCCCACAATGCTCTCATTGCTCCCGGTAACCCTCTTTAACGTGAACAGGACTCTTGCAACAAAACTTGAGAAGGTAAAACTTCAGTGGGACTAATCTGGGACTGTATTCAACCTTCGCTCCATTGCGGTCGGCCTGAACTTTTGACTTTGACCAGGTCCAGTATGTCCAGATATCCCCAGTAAGCACTTTATGCTTTTAGGCACTATTTTACAGTTTATTCTCTAAAAATTCATATCTGTTTCTACTGATTGGATTGTTGTTTTGGTCTTGTTGTAATAATTAAATGCTGCTCTATTTTTCTAACCTGGTGTGGGATACTTTTTGTGTGTTATTATCACTGTCTTACAGTTTGAAGTGTTGCGCAAATACTTTACACATTGCCTCGAAGTTAAGCCTTACTGGTCTGTGCCAAGCTATCAGGGGCTGAGCATGGGATAATTTTAGGTTGCTTCTGCCTTACTTTGACTTGGATTGCGGTTGCTGATGGACCAGAGCTCTCCTCCCAGTCACGCAGTAATCCAATTTCTAATAGACATCTGTACTGGTCAGTCTGTCAGCTGCCTTTGGTGAAGCTTCCAGTGCTCAGAAAGGAGCCAGCAGTCTGATGATGCAGGGGAGCATGAACATGGTAAGAATAGTCTGGGCAGATGGTGATAAGAACTCACTTACCAAACCATGACCATTGCTGTGTTGTTGAAAGTGATACCACCACCTCCAGTCTGCCGCACCAAGGAGTATGACCTTTAACCTGAACACCCTATCTCGCTGTTTTTAGGTCAAGCCTGGGCAGCACATGAGCTGCTAGGCGAGGCATGCTGTATTTAGGTAGGGACTTGAAGCTCCACCTACTCTCTGCCTATATTTTTCATTGGCTTGTGTCATTGTCCAATGTAAACTGTGCCTATTCATTGATTAATAGGCTTAGTAGTCCCTCCTTAGTACCATCTAGTCTCATTTTGTAACCTCGCAAGGAGACACCCTTTGTTACATGTGTTGTTACATGGTAGGCTTTAATTACAGCCACTGCGCACTATTTTCTCAAATAGCTTTGTCCTGCCTTTGACACACTCTCTCCTAACGCTTTTTTGAAATGATTATAGCACGGGCGCCGAATGCATTTGCAATGCGATAGGTCTCGCATTTGCGAGAGTTTAAGCTATTGGCATTGTAAATAACAATGCCTTTTATTTATCTGTTTTAAAAACACATAAATAAAAGGCCTCGTCATTTACAATGTCAATAGCTCAAACTCTTGTAAATGCAAGACCTATTGCATTGCAAATGCTTGTTTCCACTCTGCTCGATCAACAGAGACATTATGGATCGTTTTATCTTACTTTTATTACCTGTGCTGGATCAGTAATACACACATTGGGCAAGTCTAAATCACCACTCCTTAAGTTAAACTAATTACACTGGTTTCACCAGACCGTCATAAAGAATGTGCCGTTTTCACATTTAAGGGCTATTTATTGTATATTTTATGATACTTTGCCATTCCCCCTGCATTTGTTGAGTTAGTGAGAGTTTTGAAAGGTATGGATTTGAGTAGGTCTTACCAATCAGCATTTATTCCTTTACTACATTGTTGGTGGGTTTGTATTTAGGATTTTATTGCCCAGGCCATTCCCTTGACACACACATTTTGCATTCCTCATTTCCGTCATTTACAAGCTTCACATCTGGATAAAATAAATGTAACAGCCATTCACTCACTTAGATTTTGTAACTTCTGCAGTCATGGGTTATCTTTAGTCTGCATCTAATTTGACCTCCACATGAATTCCTATGCATGAGTAACCATGGCAAGTCTTTCATCTTTCTGTGAGTTGAGCCCTAAGTTTTGCAAAAGTTGCACTATACTACTCAAGCTGTCATTAATATGCTGGGGTTATTTTCACCATAAGTGCTTCCACCAAGAGGGAGGGGGCAGCTTCCACGAAAGGCAGTCTGCCCATGTCACTGCGGTGCACTTGGCATGTGATTTTTATTTTCAGAACCAAATAATTACGAAACGTAGGTTGAAAGTACACTAGATAAGCTTTGCCTTTGAACATAAGCAAACCAGTAGGCATTTGGCAGGCAGGCTGATGGTCAAAGGTTTTTGATCGTTGAGCCAGCTGAGACTCCACCATGATGAACCTGGCAGGACATTCACCTCTGTATGAACTTAGTCAACTTCAGGTTTGCTGGGACAGTAGACCTGTTGGTTTATGGCGGTTCCAAGCTTTGCTATCTCCTAAAGGACACCCGTAGTCATTTTTTGTGACGTACTTTGTTACTTTTTAAAATTATTCTGAATCTGGTTTCATTTGATTGTGATGCATTTATCACTGCTCCAGTGATTCTTTTGAGACTTAGGGGCCTATTAGGATGTCGGGCAGATCGCCACCGCCCCCATGGCGGTGGCAATCCACCCAACATTTACCTCCGCCTGCATCCCATTTCCCCCCGATGTGTCGACCGGGCAGAAAAGGGGCTGTATATGGTGGCGGTGTCTGCAAGACACCGCCATCCATATTACAATGCAGGCGGGAAAGTGCCTTTCCCTTGCGGTGTTGCCACCATGGAAAGACGTTCGTGTATGTGGGGCCTGTTGCAGGCCCCTTGAGTGTTGGGGGTGCACATGGGGCTTGCTATGGTACCCCCTGCATGTGAATGCCCAACATCGCAGGCACCATGCGGTGCCTCCCACGTTGTGCATGCAAATGCACAAGGAGCATCCACAACATGGCAGGTGATGCTGTGTGCACTGCTCGCCACAATGTTGTGGATGGGGTATGCCACCGCGACGGTAGCGGTGGCTTCCTAATTGCTGGTGTGGGACCGCTGCACCACTGACAGCCGGTCCCAGCACCCCTAGGGTGGCAGGCGGACAAAATTCCGCCTGCCATCTTAATAGACCCCTTAGCTTTTTGCTCAGGATTTTATCACAAACTGAGACCTTCAAGAGAACCTGTTCATCTACTATATTGGCTATCCAAACAAATCTGAGATTGGCAGCCTGCCTGAAGTCATTGACATTCCCTCCAATCCTCGAACTCTTCACGAAGAAGAAAATGCATTCAATTTAAATCATATACATTTCTCCTCTGATGGGGGCCAATTTGAGCAGCAATGGCAAATCCAGCATCGAGCTCAGTTTCGTTACACAGCGTATTTATTTGTTCTTTAAAGATATCCTAAAATCTGACTTTTGCCATTATATAATAATAAATGATTTCACCGAACAATAGCAGTAAAACCCCTGGAAACGCAATTTGATTTTGGTGTCTGTCATCTGCTAACATTTGAAGTTGACTAGTTCTTCTCCAGGCATGTTAACTGACTTCACTTCACCTTCTGAATTATCTTCTGAAAAAGTACTTTTATTCTGACTACCACAGAGTATATGTATGCGTTCTGATGCCCTTAACCTCAATCTTACACAACTCTTAAAACTTACCATTCTAATAGAAGTTGATGGAGAACCTCATTCTTCCGTTTGTTCTTTATAAGTAATGGAAGGTGTCCAAGTAAGAAGCTGCAATACAAGAAGCCAAAAGAATACTTCAACAGGCATGCAAATAAGTCTTTGGTATTTATTACTTTACATTCATACTGCCTGACGTTTGACACATTATGAGCAAAACATTGGAGACAACAGCATGCTTGAACCCTTCAAAACATTTCTAAGGTCTGGGGGGTGTGGCTTGGTGCCAGAGGAGATGGCGGTCGCCTAGCGCTGCTCCGTGCCATGACCGAGGATTTTCACGGCGGCAGGCGGTAGGACCGTACTGTTAGTCTTCTACTTGTGGGGACTTTCTTCCTAAAGATGCCTAGACTCCAGTAAGGATTTTCTGCAGCCACGGTAAGCCCGATAACAGCACATTTTGTTACAAATGTGCGACGCATCTCCGTGACTGGATTCACGGCCGCCATTTTGTAATTCTAACGTGCTCAGCGCGACATCGGCACTGCTGCATATCCCTATTTTCTTACATTATGTTGCAACCATAGCTTCTTCTTTTAATGTATTTATTGAAGTTTCCCTCCTTCTCCTGTAATTTTGTCGTTCTCCCTGTCAGAACAGCATGAGTTCTCCTGGAGTTTCCTACAGTTATTGAACATTTCTTCATCACCTGATATGTGAAGAACTTCCTACTAATGTGGAAACTTACTTCCTACTAATGTGAAATTCCTTCCTACTAATGTGAAAACTATTATAACTGAGATAACTTCGAGTAACACTCTTTTTCTATAAAAGTGTGTGGCGCAGTATCACATTACTTCATCATTTTGAATTTCTGACATGCCTAGTGCATTATTTCCTGGAGCTACTCGATACTCTTGTCACAAAATTATTTCACTGACCAGAAATAGGTAAAACCACTTTTTGCTATTCTTGTGAATGCCGTTTCGCTCTTTTTGCTTTTTCTTCTTTGCAAGCAACATTTTTTCTTCTGGTTTTCATAATATTAACGGTCTTTTTAACAAACCAATGCTTTTTTTACTGCAACATATATGTCTATGGGGGGAATTAAATCTGATAGAGGTGCAATTTCATTGTCTATTCTTTCTACACGTCCTAAATCGACTGCAGTATTCACCTCAAATAATTTTTCTGTCTTACAGTTCGATATGGAGGAACCTGAACAAGTCACATCTCCCCAATGCACGGATACTGCGTCTTTATCGCTTCCACCTACACCAGTTGGGAAGAGCACCTCTAAAATACCATCTTCTACCTCCTCAACAATTAAGAAAGTAAAGAAGGATCCCCTTTTGCCAACCATCTCTCCATCAACAGCTTCATTGGAACTGCTTCTTGATGAAATTAGAGCTCTCAAACCGTATATGACTGAAACTAACACTCGCTTACAAGCTATTGAAGATAAATGACCAGCTTTAGAAACTAAAGTAACCGCAATGGAACATCAAATATCTTCTCTACATATTTCCGCTCAACAAATTTCCCCTATGAAAACCGACATTTTCCATCTGCAACAACAAATAGAAAACCTTGAAAATCAAAGCAGACGAAACAATCTACGCCTATATGGTCTGCCTGAGGGAATGGAAGGCTCTAATTCTTTCTCTTTTTTCCAATCTTTTTTACCACAGGTCCTTCAACTTCCAGAGTCTACATTATTTAACATACAGTGAGCCCATAGACTTGGTCAACCTCCACAAAATACGTCTATCTAATGCAATTCAAGAGGTGTAATTTTATACTTCCTGGAATACACAGATTTGTTAAAGGTTTTACAGCCTACTAAAGCAAAACGCCATATAACTTGGCAAGGATCTCAACTATTTTTTTCCCAGGACTATGCAAAGACTACTGCTGACAAGCAAAAGAGTTTTTTGAGTGTGTGCCCAGCATTGAGTAACCTAAACGCTCGATTTGGTCTAATACACCCCTGCCTTTTCAAAGTGACTTACAAAATCAAGACAATGACGTGTGAAGACATGGCTGTGCTTCAACAATTTCTTGATAGCTGCAGAGAGGATTCCATTGAGTTTGCAGGAGCATCTTCTTCTTGAACACTCATTTCTTCATGCTGAGGTTAATTGTAACTATAATTTTACAATGTTCTCATGATATGTTTTACTAATTGTTTTCCTTTACTTGTGTTTTTTCCCATCAGGTATTGTTTTCTTTTCCTGGTCCACCCATTGTCATATAGTCTGTTTAACTTGATATTTGCCACGTGGTTCTGTTCCTTGAAGTATTGTGGCTGCCTGTCTCATTTCCTCCCATGTGGCTCCAACTCCCTCCATCCATGTTTGAGTATTTGGTATGTTTTATTGTTATGTTTGTTCTTTGTTCCTGTGTTTTCTTCTTACTTCTCTTTCATTATTCTTCTCCCCTTCTTTCCTTTTCCTCTTTTCCTTTCATATCTCATCTATATTTCACTACGTTCTGCCTTATATCTTACTTTCTTATGATTGGAGTGCTTACTATTTGTTTTTCTGTTTATTGCAACTTTTTACCATTTTCCTCTTTTGCTGTAATGCTTTTCAAAAATTATTTTTAGTCTTTTTAGTCTTTATAGGTAATCAATGACGTTACGTTTTACTACATGGAAGGTTACAAGTTTGGTTACACCTATTAAACGGGAGAGAATTCTCTCCCATTTATCTAATCTTAGAGCAGATGTTGTATTTTTACAAGAATCACATTTAGTCACTTCAGAAGTTCTTAAGTTTAAATGTCAGTGGGTGGGAAATGTTTTTCCTTCCCCTGGCTCTAGTAAATGAAATGGAGTAGTGATTCTATGTCATAAGAAACTTAAAGTGGACCTTTTTTTCTCAAGACTCAGATGATGAAGGGTGTTGGTTAATTGTTCACCTCAAAATAAATGATATTCCTATTACTTTATTCAATGTATATAATCCCACAAAACCTGATAACAATTTTTGGCCCCACATTTCTACTCTTTTGATATCTAGCTCTTCCCCATATGTTGTTTTTGGAGGCAATTACAATTTAGTTGTTGATCCCTATATTGACCGTACATCCAAAACACCTTTTGTTTCCTCCACAAAGCATCATAAATTCACTAATCTGATCTCCCATAGATCTCTTGTTGACTCATGACGATTCTGTAACCCACAACTTTATGAATACACTTTTTTCTCACCTACACACCTCTCCCAGTCATGCATTGACCATTTGTCTGTTTCCAAAGAGCTAACACAATCTATACTACATGCTGATATTGGTTCTATATTGATTTCCGACCATGCCCCTGTGATATTGGACTTAGAGTTACTTTCAATTACTGTTACCCGTAAAAAATGGCATTTTAATACATCCTTGTTAACTGATCACATCTTTACTTCCTCTTTTGAAGACTTTATTTCAAATTTCTTTAAACGTAACTTATCTTCCGTATCATCTTTTCCAATTGTTTGGGATACTTTTAAAGATTCATCAAGGGATTTTATTATTTCTTATGCAGCCACCAAAAAATGCCTCAATGCCCGAAAAACAGATGAAATCCTTAAACCATTAAATCACTATAGTCACTTTACACAGTTACAAATTCCAAAACTGGTCTTATTAACCTTATTACAGAAACATTTTCATGTAGTAAACTATCTATTGAAAATGCACCTGCATATCTTCTCCGAGTGGGGAAGACTTGAAACGATTAAAATGATGCTCGCTCCCATTATTTTTTATATAATTTCTGCTACCCCTCTCAGGTTTCCAGTTTCTTTTTTCAAAAAGATTAATTCTCTTTCATCTACATTCCTATGGAACAAAAAAAAAGCACGATTGTCCTTAAACATGCTTCAACGCCCCAAATCTCAAGGTGGGGTTACTTTTCCTAATTTTCAATATTATCAAAATGCTCTTCTTCTTAAGCAACTAGGGAAATCCTTGAATCAATCCTCTCCCACCTTTCTTCCATTATGGACAGCAATGGAGCATTCTTTCTTATCTCCTTTCTCTGTCACAGAATCCCTTACATTTACTCACAAGAAACACTTTATAGCTTCCTCTACGTATAAAACAGCTCATAGACTCTATCACTCTTTTTTGATTGCTCACCTTTCCTCTCAAGATCAATTTCTTAAATCCTCCATTTGGCATAATCACTTTCTTAAAATTAATTATAAACAAATATTTTTGAAAACTTGGCGAGATAGATGGTTACTCTGGATTCATCAATTTTATTCTAACAATACTAATTTAGTATAGACAGACACCGGTCCTAGGATGCTTGATTCCAGTCCAGGGATGACATGGCTTGGCAGTTCGGGCTGGACTGTTCCCATGAGGCACAGTCAAGGCACAGGGTCAAGGCTGATTTGCATATGACCATGCCTGAACTGGGTTGGTGTGGTGAGTAAACAAATGATGGATTTAGGCCCAGATCTCTGTACTGGGGTGAATGTATGACATTGTTCTGCATTCTGTCCATCAACTGTTGTATTTGCATTTGTCACACCGAGTGGGGCGCGTATGCTCAGACGTGAGTCCCGTGCTCTCCACACCACTGGAGTCAAGCTATCCTGGCTGATGATGGCTGATAGCCAGAAACAGGTCCTAGGATGCTTGATTCCGGTCCAGGGAAGACATGGCTTGGCAGTTTGGGCTGGACTGTTCCCATGAGACACAGGGTCAAGGCTGATTTGCATATGGCCATGTCTGCACTGGGTTGGTGTGGTGAGCAAAAAACGATGGATTTAGGCCCAGATCTCTGTACTAGGGTGAATGTATGACATTGTTCTGCATTCTGTCAATCAACTGTTGTTTTTGCATTTGATGGATGAACATGATGTTCTACGTACAGTGGGCTCCCTTTTTTTTGGTCCTCATCCCATCGTCAATTTCTTGCTAACGCCGATCTCATCCCTTGAAAGAAGGGGGGATGGTCTGCCCACACAAGGAGATTGCTGTTCCGTGGTGACCTCCCCAGTCTCGACAGAAGTGGAGTGAGACAGAGAGACCCAGCAGCCTTGGCTTACTTATTGGACCCGCTTATTGCTCGCCAATTTACAAAATGTTTCCAGACTATCTCTAGGCTTCGGGGGTCACAAGCTATATCCATCTGACTTGTTTGCTTAATAGTTGTAACGCAATCAATCAAAAGTGGACCATTGACTGATTTCCAAAGTCTAAATATCTCTTGTCTTGCTAGCAAAGTCACATTAAAAAAATAATTGTGTTATGGGGGAGTTTTCCCCAAACATTACTGAACAACCTCCCACGTGACCTAAATTACTTTGATGCTTGCTACTATATAGCATAGAAGCGGGTCAGACACCCGGTGTTGGAGAGAATGTTACTTTATACGAAAACGGTTCCAGTGCCTCAGTAGAAATAAATGCATGCTGAAAGGGATCCGTTACTATGAGAAAATATATTCCGTCAAATTGACATTTAAATGGTTAAGAGTTATCGACATAAAATAAAAAAGAAAGAGAAATAAAAAAATA
Source organism: Lissotriton helveticus (assembly GCF_964261635.1). Taxonomy (NCBI): domain Eukaryota; kingdom Metazoa; phylum Chordata; class Amphibia; order Caudata; family Salamandridae; genus Lissotriton; species Lissotriton helveticus. Next base: position 396,921,180 of record NC_136070.1, on the reverse strand, counting down.
GAGCGGACGACGGCAGTACCGACACTGAAAACGATAGAGTCTGCCCCGTGTGTTTAATACAATGGATTTTAGATATCAAAATGTATGAGTAGGAGGTGCCTAGACTCCTGAACTAGACAAAATTAGTTTGTGAGAGCCGAAACCTTGCATGACTGCTCAAGTTACAAGGGTGTACAACACTCCGGCTGGAGTTTAGTGACGTGATAGCTACAAGTAACAGTTCACCACTGTGGTTTAACATTCCCCATGGTTTACCACTAAAAGAAAGAAATATCGGAAGAATCAATAGGTCCTTATGAAGATGGAGATAATATTTTAAATCCATTGAAACGTACGTCGACCTGAGAGTGTGATGTCCCAGATATCAGCATATCATTCAAGGGTCATTGGTTTTACACTAAACACGAAGTTATGTCCATCTGTGTTTGCGATGTTGAACTGGGGAGGATAAATGTGTATGGTATAAGTCAGTGATACGAGTGTGGAGGTATGAATGGGGGTGAGTATTTACTGGTATAAGCTTTCTACGAGGAAAAAAGCATTGTTTCAAAAACATTTTTTACTGTGTCTCAATTACAAATGTTTTTTCTTTATACAGATTGAGATGATGACTATTTAAAAAATGTACTATTAGAATTGGTTTATACATGGTCAGGAAAACCATATTGTTTAAAGCAATTATGACAATGTGAACTAGAATTGTTTTTTGATAGTCTTTTTTATAAGTAAAAAAGGAAACAAAAAAGGTAAATAAAACTATTTTTGTAAAAATCAAATTAATGTGTGGAGAAATTATGAGTTAATGACCCGCTTCTATGCTATATAGTAGCAAGCATCAAAGTAATTTAGGTCACGTAGGAGGTTGTTCAGTAATGTTGTTTTTTTCACCCTTTCTCCCAGACCATATGAATTTAGCTCTTTAAGGGGGCGCTTTCTTTAAATAGGAGTTTTCCCCAAAACCTGCATCTGGACTGATCGCAAAAAATATAAGTTGAGGGCCTAACTCCATTTTTGTGTCCACTCACCTCACTGATGAAATTACATATAGAAGTCCAAAATCAGGCAATCACCGGGCATTGCATAAACATATGTATATCATCTGCCATTGGAGACCTACACTTCGAACACCCAATTTCTCTCCCAGCTATTTTCGAAAGCTTGCTTGGTGACCAGTAGACCCTATGTGTTGTGAGCAGATGATTTCTCTTGAGTGAGGCAGATTTCACAACAGCATATAATGTGGAAAAGGATACTTGCCATTATATCCTTATGTTTCCTTCCACAATTTCCCTTTCCCAAATGGTGGTTTTGTCTGACATATTTTTGCCTTTGACCTCAAGAATGGTCCAGTACCACAGCAAAACTTCCTTTTTTAAGGGGCCATCCTTCATCACCTGCTAGAGCCATGGTTCCTTCTCCTCTTCTGCCTACTCTTGAGTTGCCCACCATGATCTTAGCTGATAATATGTCAATGTTGTTAGCTGGCCATTGGCACATGCACTCAACACTTCCCACTCCACCAAACCTGATCATACACTGAGGTCTGCCCAATAACTCAGGCCAGCTGATATTAAGGGTCGGCTTAGCCGATCTACCAAGCAATCTTGGGTGCCCGGAGAATCCCAAATTGTGCAAAGGCGTATAATACGGGACACTAAATCTCTTTTGAAAATAAACCCATTTTTTCTTAATGCTGATTTCAAGACTTTCAGCCTGACTTTTTTAAAGTATTTTGGGTCCCTATATTTACACCATGATAGTCTCCATTTTAGTTAGCTTGTTTCAGCTTCATAGCTACATTCAGTCTGGTATTTGTTATAGAAAGAGTGGAGTTCCTAACAGCACTCAAAAATGCGGAGTTCCCCATGTATACTCACTGTTTAAGCTGACATGTTTTGTCAATTTCATTATTAGCAACATGGCACCATACTTAAAGTTAAACATGTTGGTTGATCTGACTAACTGTTCGCCTGGGCGGTGATATTATTTTTTGGGGATGGGACACAGGCAGTTCTCCCCCACTTTAGCAATGCCCATAACCTGTTGGAATCCCTAAATGCACAAGTCAATTTCAGATCCTGCCACATTCCAACTTTTCTTTTTGGCCGGATCCTGAGCCTTTATAGACATCTTTCTTACCAGGTGAATCTGCTTGACATCCTTTGCAGTATTTTACCCAAGTATCTGCGTGAGGATCTACACTCCTTAATGAACCAGTAATTTGCTCTGGGCGTATACCATTTATGACCCATAGTAGGAACTACTAAGTGGAGCAAGAATTTCTTGAAGAGTTTATTATATGTGACACTTATTGTCTCACCACATACTGCGGAAGAAGGACAGTGTGTCAATTCCATTAAACAGTACTGTAGGTCATCGTTTATTTGTTGTAAAATATCAAGGGTCTCCAAAACTTGAGATCATATCAAACGTTGCTTATAATTCGAAGGGGTGATATACCTTGTATGAACTGGCAAGCGTTGTACTTTTTCCAGTTTTGGGCAGAGTGATTCTATAGAAAGACTTAACAGGTCATGTTCGCTCTCTATCCTTACTGTAACCATCATATCCTCAAGGGAGGAATGGAATTGCAAAAGCTATTAACCCCTTGCCTATCATACTTGACTCTACTGTTGGTGGCTATTAAGGCAAAGGCCAGCGTGAAGGCCATCAGCTGTAAAGCAGCCTCTGTCCATCTTCGTATGGGTGAGAGATCACGCTGCATAATATCCCAAGCCTTATTCTCTTCTTCGCCTCGAGTGACGTCATCATTATCTAAGGGCTCATAACTGGTATTAAAGTTGCCTCTTACTATCAGACCTGAGTCATGATGATGGGTCATCAAATATTCATTAAGAATCAAAATAGTTTTAGACCTTAGTCCTCGCCGAACTCCTCTAGAGTAGACATTGAAAATATTGATATGGAGGTATCTCCCACTTGTGGTCGCCTGTCGAATAGTTAAAAAGCCTGTAGAGTCAATAAATAACCTTTGGATTTTTCAGTCTAAATCTAATGTGACCCATATCCCTAGTCCCCCTGAGAGCCACTCGACAGGTCCTTCTGAGGCGGAAATCAAATAATTAAGATAATCCGGTTTAAAAATGGGGCCCACACACCAAGTTTCCTGGAACTGACAAATGGGGTATAACTCAATAAAGATTTTCCAGTCTGGAAGGGCAATTTTAGTTGTAAGTCCTGCTACATTCCGGCATAATAAGGAGATCCCCTTCCCAGCCATAGCAAAATTAGCTAATGGAGGTTGACTCCTAGTGATCAAGGTTTCAGGGTCAGAACAGACACTATTTGGTTTAATGGAAGTTCATCCGATGAGGGTCTAACTAATTGTAGATTAGTTTTGACCAAGGAGGTGGCAAGGGTAAAAGCCTTGGGGCTTTTTAGAAAGGCTTTTGACCTGTACAGAGCATGGCTGGTTGTGGGAAAACCTCTTCTCTTATCCAAGTTGGTAGAGAGCTGGTGTCAATCCACCATCCGAGTGGGGGTGTCAGTTTGTTGACTATTAAGGAAATGTCCCCAGTCAGGGTGGCTAGGATTTTCAGGCTGATTGTATTTTAAACGGATATCTGTTTTAAACAGTGGGCACGTGCATATGTCAAAGGCCATCATGTTATTGAGTAAGCCATTACTAGCAAGAATAAGCTCTATATTATCAAAATTAGCACCAGCCTGTGAGTGTCTTTAGCTCCTAGGATGTCCTCTCTTATAGGAGAGTAACTTAGCACCTTCTGAATCCAATGAATAGATTTAGTTATTAATGCCTCTTCATCTTCATGAATTCTATATTGCCTACTTTTCAGAACAAGCGTTAAGAAAAGAGAACGGTTGCGATGTATGCCCACTTTTTCCCTTTCTGATATCTGGTTCCGTGCTGGCAAGGGAGGACTCTTGTGGCCAGAATACCCGCCAGAAGAATGATCATGATTGTGGATCAGTGGATTCCATACTAGCCATATTATGTCGGTAGATCCCCCCCTGAAGCCCCCCTAGAGGTCTCAAATAATTTGATCTCAGATGGGGACACTTTTGATGTAGTTGAGTAATGTCGCTTATAGGATCCCTTTACATTACTATGGGTATGTTGGGCCTGAACATTAGTAGTGAGCGTATCTAAGTCTCCTGAGAGGCCAGGTGCAGTGATTGTCACTGAATCAGGTTCACCATTATTGCTAGGTGAAGGATCCGGCTGTGCCTGTTCATTGAAGGGGGTAAATCGGTTGCTGCAAGGGATAGTATATAGTGTCGCTAGCATATCTTGGGTAGGCAAATCCCAAGGTGAAGCAAAACAAGGTGGCTTTTTAGATGAGGTTTGTTCTTTGCTGTCACACCTTTTAGAATGACCTGTGAAAAAACTCGAAATTAGAGAAGCATCTTTTTTACCGCTGGCAGGTGCTTTTGATCTCAGTTATGAAACCTGGGTACATTTCTTCTTAAGTGTAGCTCCCAGATCATGAGGAGCTTATCAAGCTCTTTATTATTGGGTTCTGCACTCAGTTCCACCTGAGCAGGAGTATCTATGCTAATAAGAGACTCAACGTCCTCTATAAGGAGGTCAATCTCTTGAAGATTGCAATTTTCTGACTTGCCAAACTTTTGGAGTAGGTAGGTATAACCGGATTAGAATCGGGAACCTTGAATTTTCCCATAGCTTAATGTATACAAGCAAGTGCAAAATACACAGTAACACTACCCAATTATATTCGCTTGCTAAATGAGGCTCAAAACACAATACCTATTGATGGATTAGTAGAGAGATCAGGTTAATTGCAATGACCAATTGTTACAATTAATCAGAAAGGCACCTTGCATGTGCAAATGAGTCCAAAGAACCTCCTAGACTCACAATGATGTCTCCTGCAAGAGTCTTGCACTAATACTTCAGTATCCACAATTTACACAGGTCCACAATGTCCAATGTCAAGTTGTAAGAGCCAAGAGATTGTGCCCAGTCCCAGCCTCCTCCGGTCTCTGATGGGCGCGGATGGGCCCGCCCTTGGCCAGCGGTTGGTGCAGGCACTAAATAGTGCTTCCATGTAGACGTGGCAAGTGAGGGAGACTGGAACTGGTAACCACTGTGGCAAGTTCTCCTGCGACGTCCCCAACCTAGCCAGAAATGTCTAGTGGATGCCAGTTCTTGTAGTCTGCATGATGAAAGCAATTAAGACCACCACACCACAGTCCTATGTATACACTGTTTCACAGTGATTGACTCTGTAGCTAATGATGGAAAGATTTGATTGATTCAGAAATATGTAGACATGGATTCTAATGTTTTTTTAAATCCAGATGAATCACTGTTTTAGATAAACGTGTGCACTTAAGTTCACACCAGGTGTAGTGGGTAGCCTTGTTTTTTATTAGATTGATATATTGAGATACAGAGAGGCAGATATACGTTAGTAGTGAACTGTGTATGAACCTTACCTTGCCTGATGACTGTGATCTCTGGTGCAAATGGGCAATGTAGGTGGCAGGATGCTAGCTGTCCAGGACACACTGTTTCATGAGTGATAGTTTGTGGTACGATCCTGGTCTACCACCAGGGAGTACATCTGCATCCTGGGAAACTTATTCTTAATAAACCTCCTCTCGTACTGCCACTTATTTTTGATCAACCCATGATGCATTTGTCTGCCACCCATGCATTCACCCTGTGCATGGCCTACTTCTGACAGTTTATGGCAGTAGACCCTGGAGTTCTGTATAGTGGTCCACCACACAATTAATCACTATGTCTGCCTCCTCCTCAGTGAAGTTTCTCTTCCTTCTTTAGTAGAAATGTCTGCATCTTCACTGATTCTGACTGAACTGGAGTCAGGCATAACTGGAAGACTGAATGCTAGGGGTGGGGGTTTTAGTAAAGACAGGAAGAATGGCGCACTGACTAATGTGCATGGTATCTTATATGGATCTGAGAAAGTACGGTGCTGCCAGGTCGGGGTATTTACCCGATAACCCCCGGATTCGTGTGAGTCGAAGGATACACACTGGAAAATGAGCACATTCCTGGGCACACGTGGTGAGGATATAACAGAGCTAGTATGAGTCTTTTCACGATTTGCCAAAGCGGCGGTTGACAACAGTGTACATTTGAAAAGATTTTTTATCACAAGGCAACGACTGTTTTAAACCAAACAACCAGTCGACACGTGTTTCAACACAAGGAGTGATCCTGTGACTATTCAGGGCCCAAGGCTTAGCAAGAATGAGTCCAGTGTCTGGGCGGGAGGCGGGGTAGGGACGCCGGGTATTGGCGGTAGTAGAAAGCTGCAATGAACGGGCAAAAAAAACTGTGAGGTTGGGCGGGAGTGGGACGAGACCGGTGTCCCCTAGAAACAGCGAGAAAGAAGGAGACTTACCCCGGGAGATGTAAAGCTATGGCGATCCACGTGGAGTATGCGTGGAGTGGCGGGTGTGCCTGTATTCTCGGTAAGGCGAGGACGAGGGACACTGGACTTGTAAGGATACCGGGTACCCTGCTGCGGGGCGCAGCGTGACTTGTGCTGGCTCTTCCCTCGGCAACATGGATATGGTTGCCAAGGGAAGAGCCAGCACAAGTCGCGCTGCGCCCGCAACAGGTTAATATGCTCAATGGCTACCTGAAGAAGTCCATAACCTAGGACTTAAAGGTACTATCTGACCACTTCTGAATCAGGTGAACCACACCTTGATTCGCTGAGACTGTGACAACACACGGCCTCATCACTCTTCTTAGGTCCTGACAAAAGCCCCCTTGAACCTTCTGGGCAAACGATAGGGTTGAAACATGTCGACCTTTTTTGTGGACACTTTTGTGCGGTAGACTAATAACAGGTCTTCAAACGCACGACACTGCTTTTAAACAATCTTGAACCTAGATTGATTAAAATATAATCTAGGTATAAAAGTTTTTAACGCCACCTATATAATTCACTTCACTAGAGCACCTTCTCCTCGATTTTCGTTGATCACTACTGCAATAACCAGTGGTTCACCTCCGGATGGAGGAAGCATACGACTAAAAAGAAACCCAATGATGATGCTGTCACATTTTTAAAACAGGGCGGAGAACCAAGATATACTGCCTTACGACTTGGGTACGTGAATGAGGGTTTTTTATCGATAACTTACACAAGCGTTGCAAACCCGAGTTACTCAGGTCAAGTAACCCATTCTCTTTTGATATTGACTATTACGTTTGTATACATACCTTTGTGAACTGGTCCCCCTTTCTTGAAGTTGAGTGGATTTAATTAGTAATAAGACTGGCAGTTAGGATGAAATGGGAAACAATCAGCTAAAGAGATCTAGACATAGATTTTTACATATTTTGCACTGAGTTAGCATCACAAAAGAGATGCTCCATTTACGCTACTTCCTAGTTCCAATTTGGTATGAGTTGCTAAACCCCTTTTGCGATTCTGAAATGAATTTCTGACTCTCAAAATAGGGTTAGTACTTTGTAAAAAACGTTATGTGTACGCAAAATATGCGATTTTGTTAAGCACAGAGTTTGTAAACGCAAAATGGTTTCGTATATTGTGTCTAATATTCAGCAAATGGAATGTATCAGGTTACCATTCAGGTATAAGATCTATTGAAATGAGTTCGAGGTATTTTAAAGAAGGTAGCATTTCAGGGAGTGCTATAAACAGCTGAAGGATTTTTTTTAAGGGTACAGGTGAAAAGTTCTATAACTTAGGTGCATGACCTGAAAAGGTCAGAGAAGCAGAAGACTATTTCTTGAAGCCTTGGATATAAAAGCAGTAATTTCTTTAGTTCCTTAGTTTAAGAACCTTCCAGTGCTTCAGTTGATTTCACAGCCATTTAGGATTATTGAAGGAAGAAGGCAACTGGCTGTCGCCCTTTTGGGGTCCCGTCTGGACTACTGCAATGCGTTGTATGCTGGACTGAATAAGAGTCAGCTGCAGCGCTTGCAGGTGGTCCAGAACGCGGCAGCCAGATTTGTTCTTGACCTTCCCCTACGCTCTTCGGCAACGTGGCTAGAAAGCAGCTCCACTGGCTGCCGATAAAGGAGCGGATTGTCTTTAAGTCCATGTGCATGGTCTATAAGGCCTTGGCAAAAAGTAGCCCTACAGGCATTAGATCCATCTTGACCTACTATAATCCTGGCAGGAACCTTCGCTCCTCCAACCATTTTCTTCTTCATATCCCTCGCATTCGGAAAGCCAGATGGGGTGGTAGGGCTTTTTCCATCTTGGCTCCAAAATGGTGGAATGACCTCCCTTTGGAGCTCAGGTCCCTCCCCTCCCTGCAAACTTTTAGAGCCGCTCTCAAAACTCGCCTCTTTGTCCAAGCGTACGATTTAAGCGCATGAGTGCCAGCCTTCTGACTTTTTTTTGTTAGGCGCCTTGACACCTTCGGGTTTTAGTTTGCGCGGTACAAGATGCAAAATAAATAAAGGACAGTTCCTTGTAAATTAGGCATGCTGTTTTTGAGGCATCTCTCTCTTCTATCCGAAGTTACTTCAAAAAAGCGATGACTGGTATAACCTGTAGTTGTGCCCACTTATAGAAATAAGCGTAATCTAATGAGCAAACATCTCAGTCGGGAATTAAGTTATTAATTTTGGAGAGGTGTGGCTCTACCAACTCAGGAAAGTCAATCTGTTTTGGTCAAAACTCGGAGAAAGAGAAACACTCTGCTCAACCCCTGGAAGCTATGGCACACGCAGCAGTCATCCTCCAGAGAAATGCCTGTTAAGTTGAAGCAGTACCAACAATCTTAAAGTTAAGAACACAACACAGTAAAATTCTCAAATCAAGTTAGAAAACATAATGAACAAAAAGGCATAAAAATAATTAAAGTAGGCTAAGGAGAATCTGAGATATGAAATTTTAAGGCAAAATACTCTTAAAAACACTAAAGTGTCTGTGGGCTTACAAAGCGCACTTTATGGGTGACATACGAAAAATGAAAATAGCCCTATAGTACACGGCAAAGGCACTTTTCTTTGACAGGTGTCACTGCAGTACATTTAAAATGCAGCCCATTCAGAGTATAGTGGAGCTGCTACAAGACATATATTTCTGTCATATAGGCAGGTGGTGCAAATACACACCATAGCCCACATATGGCCTTTAAGCTAGCATGCCATAGTTCTATTTTACGGACCAGTTACAATAGACTTGTAGGAAAGTTAAAAGGCCAGGTAGTTCCAATGTACAGCACATATTATATACGGGGAATCACGTGCTTTCCTGCTGTTTAGCAGTGGCGTAGCACACAGAGTCCTAAAGACAGTAAAAACACAGTCCAGAAAAAGGTGAAAAATCTGGTATGACAATGCAAAAAAGTAAATATGCTACTGGCTACATGTGAAATTCGGTTCTTATCAACTTTTTTTCTGAAACGCGTGTTGGTCAAGTCACCAAATATAATGTCAAGTGCACTCCCTCTGTGCGGCACCTCACTCGCTTCCTCCAAAACCACACCCTTTTACTAACTGTCTTCTCACAAGGGGTTGTTTAGCACAACTGTGCACCTCAATCCCTGAGTGAGATAGTTTTACAAAAATACTCATGGCAGATTATTGAAACAAAATATGGACACTCATTGATATTTGTATGCACGTAACATTTAAATAGTATAAAAGTAGACCCATGGAGACAATAAGGCAGGTATCACCTAAGCAGGATTCAGATGCCCTTCCCTTACTGATGACAAAACATAAGAAGAAAATGAAATGCTGCAAGGACTGGGTGGACAGAATTTGCCCGTGTGGGCCTTTCGCACACAGGACAATAGCTGCAGCTTATGGCTGCAATTTGAGCACGGTGAGCACCCATCTGCAATCTGGCACTCCGTTTACCCCAAGCCTGTTACCCCACGCTTGGAACCTGCAGAACAACGGTGGCAGGAATACCAAGGACGCAGGAGGAATGCTTAACAACCTTATAAAGTTGCCAAAAGGGGGTATTTAAGTCTTGAGGACACACACCAAGTACTGGGCAGGCTAGCATTTTAGCTTTTGAAAATAAGAAGACCTGTTAGAAATCGCCAAATGCACTGAGTGGGTGACCACACGACGATGTTGCTGCTCCTGAGTTTCAAAAGGAGAAGGGAACCCCAGAGAGAAAATGACTCTCTTTAAAGGATTTCCCTTCCCCTACAAGTCTCACCTGGCATGACATCATGCCATAACTTCTCTACTAATGAGAAGTGAGTAGTGTCAGCACGCGCACGTCAATGTGGCTGCTGTCACCGCAGTCTGGTAAAAAAAAAAAAAAAACGGACCGCCTGTGCCAGGGCACAAAACTGAGCCCGATATCGACCCGTTTCGGGGACCCGTTTAAAAAATGCCGCTGCTCAGCACCGGTGAGACCCGGCCCACTTTAAGCCTTGGTTGTAGAGCGGCATTATAGTGAACGGGTGAATCTGAGTGTGAGAGAGAGTGGTGTGTTGGAGGGGGGTGGTCGATAACGGGCAGACGGAACTGGCTTATTGAAGAAAACTATACGAAAAGTCTGTGTGTGTTATTCTTTGCAATTCTGCCCAAAAACGTAAACCTGGCTGAGTCACTGGTACTGACCACAGAAAACCCTTCAGCGTAGAGAGGGGAGGTGGCGCAACGGCCAGGGCTGCCCACTTCGGAGCGGGGGAACCCTCTTCGAGTATCGGCGTCGCTCCACATCCTGGGATTCTTGGCAAATCACTTAATCTCTCAAAGCCTTGTTAAATGGCATCATTTTTTAAGTAAAATATATTTTAGCATGAGACACTGAAAAAATCAATGCATTCTCTCACACCTTGAATAATCAATTGCATTTTATGCAATGAAAGGGTTTTATTTTTTTGAAAAACAAGTGTTACAGGTAAACCTCGCACTCTCACATTAAGGCAACCATAACATCCGCCCCTCTCTCTCTCTCTCTACGTTTCATCTGCATGGGGACTAACCTGTCCCTGGGGGGTCCCGGGATGTGGTCGAACTTCATGTGAGTGTATTTCACATAACAGCAGTACAGCAGGAAGGCCAGGGCGGCGCCGGCCAGCGCAATGAGCAGGAGCCAGGAAATTAAACCCCACGCGTCCATTTCTGTATTCAGCTCGGCTCTTCTCTGCGCTCTTTCCTTGTTGATTTCTAAACAAAACAACCTTCGTCCGTCGGTAGGTTATAGTCTTCAGCGCGATGAGGGCGGAGCAAGGCAGGGAGGGACAGCATGGCCCGCTGCCAAGAACTCTATACCCATTGGGCTTTTCATACACATTTTCCTTATAGGGGTGTGCGCGGGTGAGGATAGGCGCAGGTTCAAGGGGTGCAGGTGCTTCTGCAGCACATTCGGCCACAAGTTCAAGGGTGCGTTAGTGCCTGTAAATCAAGAGAGAGCAGAGGGCATTGGAGGTCATGGGTGTCACGTGGGCACAGGAGGCTGCCAGATCCCACTGGCACAGCGGGCATCTTGGAAAGAGCAGTCCGTGTTTGTTCAGACTCGAGCCGGGCTAGGGTGACCAACCGTCCATAAATTTCACGGACTGTCCGTAATGTGGACCTCACATCCGTTGTCCGTGAGTATCCATTTTAAAAACGCCCTTTGTCCGTAATTTTTGGCGTTTCAGGGAGCAGAGCTGTTTCCCTGTGAGAAGCCCTAGCCTCCTGATGGGGCTGCCTCCCACTCCTCCTCGAGCACAAGAGCAGCCCCACCCCGCCCATTGTCATTCTGTCTGCCCGCTAATTGCCACATACAAAATGACAATGGGAAGTTGAAGCATGTGGTGGCCTCCTCCTGCCTCAGTGTGCAGCAGGGCATTCTGTTAGATGGATAAAAGGTAAAACGCCCATGTGCAATGTGAGAATGCAGTTTATACAAAGAAGCCTGTGAAACAAGTTAAAAAGAACAGGTTCTAGTTTTTTCAGTCTCATCATTTCAGACCTGACACATTTTCAATATTATAATCAACAAAGCCATGATTGCTGCATTTTTATTTTTATTTTAAGCAACTAACAACCATTGACAAAGCCAATAGTCCTAGCTTGTTGTTGGTGTAATGATACTTGCTGTATTATATATCTAGATGCAATGACAGAAACAACATAATACCAGTCTGGTGGAGCACTATGCAAAGCACAGATTTTTAGCCTAGGTGTTTAAAGCCACGCCCTTAATTATAGCGAACACCCCCTTTGATGAACCCCCCAGTTTTATTCATCTCTCTTAAAGCCCTGGAAACAACAGGGAAACATCCATTACAACGCAACTTTTACGACGAACTACCTTTACAACGCATGTTTTTACATCGCAGATGCCTTTACAACGCATGCCATTACAACGTAAGTATTGGTAAGTATATAATTATATTAATAATTTTATTTAATTATTTAAAAAAAAAATATTAAATACTTAATATATTTAAAAATAAAATATCATTTATTTAAAAAAATAATTGAAGTAATTTTATTATTAATTAATATTTTTACCCCTACACTATCCAGCACTTACCCTACTATTTCACCCCCCTGGAGTTAGAATAGTAATTTTTACCCCTACACTATCCAGCACTTACCCTACTATTTCACCCCCCTGGAGTTAGAATAGTAATTTTTACCCCTACACTATCCAGCACTTACCCTACTATTACACACCCCTGGAGTTAGAATAGTAATTTTTACCCCTACACTATCCAGCACTTACCCTACTATTTCACCCCCTGGAGTTAGAATAGTAATTTTTACCCCAACACTATCCAGCACTTACCCTACTATTTCACCCCCCCCCCCTGGAGTTAGAATAGTAATTTTTACCCCTACACTATCCAGCACTTACCCTACTATTTCACCCCCCTTGGGTTAGAATAGTAATTTTTACCCCTACACTATCCAGCACTTACCCTACTATTACACCCCCCTGGAGTTAGAATAGTAATTTGTACCCCTACACTATCCAGCACTTACCCAACTATTTCACCCCCCTGGAGTTAGAATAGTAATTTTTACCCCTACACTATCCAGCACTTACCCTACTATTACACCCATTTATTTAAAACACCTAAATTATTAAATAAATATATATATATATTTATAAAAAAAAGAAAATTAAAGTAAAATAAAATTTAAATTAAATTAAATGATATTAATTTTAATTAATTACATTTTTAAAAATATTATATACTTACCAATACTTACGTTGTAATGACATGCGTTGTAAAGGCATCTGCGATGTAAAAACATGCGTTGTAAAGGTAGTTTGTTGTAATGGATCCTGCGTTGTAAAAATTGCGTTGTAAAGGTAGGCGTTGTAAAAGTATGCGTCGTAACGTCATACATCCGAAACAACATCATGTCACAGTCACCTCACGTCCTGGCACTGTGCATCATGCATGACTTCTAAGTTTTCAGATTGCCTATGTGCAGGAGCATAGTGAACCCTCCCCACCCCACCCCACCTCTTGCTTTAGGAACTACAGCAAGGGTGAAGTTCTTTATGGGCCTCTTATGTCTGCAACTCTGTTGGTCCATTGATGGGTGCAAAGTGTGGGGCTTAATAATGCTTTAGGTGCTTCGAGGAAGTCCGTGGCTTGTCTTTATTTTTAGCATCTGCAAGGTGCTTGCTTAGGTGTCTCGCAGCAATGGCCCAGTGGACGGTGACCTCTTCCCCCTCGGTCGATTGGGTTTACTGGGGGTTCACTGTGCTAGCATCGCAGGGGCATGAATCCACTGCGCTAGCCTCTCATCTGATGAAATCACATTGGACAAGAGGGTGGCAGTCTGGCTGCTCCAAATGAAACCAGGTAGAGCTCCTGTGCAGAGTGGTGCAGTACCCAACTTATCTCTTCTGATTCCTGGGACCCGTGCAGTGTTGAGAAGGGAGTTGAGGTGTGGGGGCTGCGTTTTATTGTTAGACCCTTGAATGGCTCTCCACTGAAGCTAGAGATCAATATTAACCCTGGGCGCAGTGCTTCGCTCCGTGCACGGAGTGCACGTAGTGTTGCCTACTTTGCGATTTGCAAAGTAGGCGTAGTAGGCAACACTACGCACACTCCGTGGACGTAGCGAAGTTGCCCGCCACCCGCCTCCCTCCCGCCCTCTTCTACATACCTGATTTGTTTTTAAAAATACTGTAAAAGTAAATTAAAGGCCCTTACCTGGTACGTGGCGTCCCGGGGCTCCCTCTTCTCTTTCGCGCCGACTTCTTCCATCCAAATGCGCATGCATGGCCGCCTGCGCATTTCTCGCAAGAGAAGAGGGCGGGAGGGAGGCGGGTGGCGCGTAGTGGGGCTACGCGAAGTGTGTGGGTGGGCGTAGCTTCCTGCCCACTTCATGAAGCTTCACATAGCTCCACTACGCATACTCCGCCCACCCATAATCAATATAAAACTGCGTGTGTCATGCAGAAAGCCTTGCATCACTCTTCTCCCACCTAGGTATCTGGGACACTGAAGATCTCTAGCTCTCAATGGCAAGTGAAAAACTTAGGGCTGATTCACAAAGGTAAACGTACATTTTAGTGCAAGTTTACGATTTTTTGCAATTCACAAAGGAATGTTGCTATCAGTATCATTTCGACTGCCTATCTTTTTATGTGGGAGTCTACGCCATGAGTGAGGAGACTCCGTACTCATAAAGATACTACTCGCAAAATTCCTTTGTGAATTGCAAAAAATCGTAAACTAAATTGCACATTTACCTTTATGAATCAGGCCCCTGAGACTCCCTCCTCCTGGAGCTTCTACAACCAAGCACGAACGCCACTTGAAGCAATCCTTCTGTGAAACTGCAACGAGGATCTATAATTCCTTTCCTCCAGCCGTCCACTTGAACCTCTGTCATGCCTCATTAATGGCCCGATTACAAGTTTGTCAGTCTTACCGCAGTACTGCAGTGGCAGCGGTCCCAAGAAGGCCGCCACAACAGTAGTCTCCAAACCACTATATTACGATGTCACCACTGGGCCTGAGGCGATGTTTCTGACGGTGAGGAATATTTTTTATACGTGTCGATGCAGGTGTTTATATTTTGACAGCAGTGTACACAAGTGCATGACATGTGAAAAAATACCTACTACAATAACTTTCCCAAAACTGGAGTCTGGACCATATGTGCCCATTTCCAGTCAATGGGTAAAAAGTACAAAATGTAGTTACCTGTATTTCGGCACCAGCAGGATAATTTTCTTCGGGTTCAAGATGCTGCTGTGAAAGGGGGACCTGAAGGCAGGAAGGGATCGTTATGGGAGACTGAATGGAAGAAAAGGAAATGGATGAGTATGCACCCCAATTCCTTTAATTCCGCTGACTCGAAACAGGCGATCTTCCCGCCATGGTTGGCTTGATGGAACGCCAACTCATAATTCAGACGGCAGTGAATTTCTCTGTACTGCCATGTGCCAGCTGCTTTTCCCCTACCGTCGTCGAGGTGGTCTGCGAATGGCTGCCGGTGGCGGCGGTGCTCCAGCGTTCTTTCGTTCAGCAAACCGCCAACATCGTGATAGGGCGGGTGGACCACCAACTGTGCAGCTGTGATTTTGGCGCCAACGGCGGTCCCAAGACCGCCAAACTCGTAATAAGGTGCTTAGTAAGGAACTGATAACCCTTCGCTTCCAAAGACACTTTAGTTAAAATTATGATCACCCAGTCACTGAAAGTCCCCTGCCCTTATTCATTATCTTTTCATAATACATGCAAGCCTGAAATCCCTATACAAAAGCCTATTGCTAATTTCCTTTTTTCAAGTGACTTATGAGCTAGCCACTTAACTGTAATTTATGGCAACATGTTAATTTTTTCCACACTTTAGGTAATTATGGGAAAGAGTATCTCTTTGCATGTTTGTAGACATCCTAAGCTGCATTGCTTCTTTTAAATAACTTGTATTAAACTGATTCTAACATTTTTCACACAAATATTTATTTGTTTTAATGTGTTTACCTGTGCAGTGGAGATTCCAATTTTAACTCCTTGGCTGCTAAGCCTTTACCCCCTAGAATACTAAGCCCTTTTCTGACTATTTGGCGTAGTTTGTGCTTAGGCGTCCATAACTTTTTTTCCACATAAGGTATCCATGCCAAATTTGTGTCCTTTTTTTCCAACATCCTGGGATTCCAAAGGTACCCAGGGTTTGTGGATTCCCCTGGGGGAGACTGATACAATAGCCAAATAATAGCTACAATTTGTAGCTTTTTATTGGAACATTAGGAAAAAAGTGTTTCCTAAAAATGGCATCAACAAAAGGTTTGCTGTGCTAAAGTCACAATTTTAACGGCTTTCAGGAACATGCATTGCTGAATCAAGAAAACCTGTTTTATTTACCATAGTTTTGGCATTTTTCAAAGAGGTAGTCCATTTTTCCTCAATTTTGTACTTTCAACCTACTCCCAGTTTGTGGTGAAAACTGGGGTGAAATTCAAGGGTGACCCTAGAAAGCTATATACTTCGGAAAAGTAGGCAGAATTCTGTGTTCAGCAAGGGGTCATTTGTGTAGATCCTTGAAGATTTTCACAAACAAACAAATAGTTGAAATAAAAAAAATTGAAAATGAGCAGGAAAAAACGTCCATTTGTGACAACGTTTTGATTTGTAACTCATTGTCACAATGGCTGATTTCCAAGAGCTAAATAATCAGGAGCAGAGGGTATTTGTACATCTCTGAATTTTGGGTACTCATATCAGCATGTGACTCAGAGGGTATTTTTCAAAATGTCTTCTTTCTTACACACTGGCTTACATTTGTAAGGTACAAATGCAGAGAAATACAATCAATTATAACAAATGTTCTACTAATCTGTATTCCCACATGTCTGTGGATAGAAAATAGTGCCTCACTTGTGTGGGTAATCCTAATGCTTGTGACATCAAAGGGCCCAAATCCCTACATGACATATCAAATTGTTTTCATTGAAAACTGACCATTTATTTTCAATTTGGGTAGCTGTGGATTGTGGGCCTTAACCCAGCAGACACAAAGGGAATCCTAGCAAATCTGGAATTCCAGAGTGGCATGATTTGTGTGGCTCCTCAAATGTTTTCCTACCCAAAAGTCTATGTGTTTCTGGAATCTGCAGGGAGTAACACATTTCCTACCACTTACCATTCCTCCAAATCTTTCGATAAAAACAGTACTTCACTAGTGTGGGTAGGGCTAGTGGCTGAAAAAGGAAAGGGACCAAAACGCAATATGGACACATCACATTTTTCCACTGAAAAGTGACCCTTTGTTTGTAATGTGGCTAGCTATGAATTTGGGCTGTAGCTCAGCTGCTCTTGGGGAAACATTGCAAACCTGTATATGTTTTTGAAAACTAGATACCTGGGGTAATACAGAGTGGGTGACTTGTGTGGCTGCCACCAGGTGTTCTAACCCAGAAGCCCTTCTAAACCACAACGTTTGACTAAAAACACAATTTTTTCTCCATTTCTGCGAGGAACACTTCTTGAATCTGTGGGGAGCCACACATTTTCTACCACCCAACATTAGCCCAAGTCTCCTGATAAAAATTGTATCTCACTTGTGTGGGTAGGAGTAGTGGCCACAACAGGAAAAGATATAAAATGCAACATGGACACATCACATTTTTCCACTGGAAAAAATAAACCCTTTTATGTAATGTGGCTAACTGTGGATTTTGGGCCCTAGCTCAGCCAGGAAGTAGGGAAACCTAGCAAACTAAACACCCAAGGGAATCCAGGATGGGGGAGATTTGCGTGGTTCTCAACTAGATTTTCTTACCCAGAAGCCCTAGCAAACCTAAAAAGTTGACTAACAAACTAATTTTACTCATATTTCTGTACTGAAAAGATCCAGAATATGCAGAGAGCAACACACGTCCTACCACCTACCATTCCCCCAAGTCTCTTGATCAAAATGATAACTCACTTGTGTGGGTAGGTCTAGTGGCCATGACAGGAAAGGCGTCAAAACGCAACATGGACACATCATTTTTTCCCGCAGAATACTGACCTTTTTTGTAATGTGACTAGCGGTGGATTTTGCACCGTAGCTCAGCGAGTACCTAGGCAAGCCTTGCAAACCTGTACATTTAGGGAAACTAAACACTCGTGGGAATTCAGGGTGGGGAGACTTGTGTGGCTCCCACTTGGTTGTCCTACCCAGAACACATTGCAAACCTCAAAGTTTGTCCAAAATCATACATTTTCTTCCCATTTCTGTGAGGAAAGCTTCTGGAATCTGTGAGGAGCCACAAAATTCCTACCACACAGTATTTCTCCATGTCTCCCGATGAAAATGGCACCCCACTTGTGTGGGTATGGCTAATATCTGCGACAGGAATGCCCCCAAAACACATGGATCCATCATATTATTCCACTGAAAACTAGCCCTTTGTTTGCAATATGGCTAGCTGTGGATTTTGGGCCTTAGCTCAGTCTGCACCTAGGGAAACCTAGCAAACCAGCACATTCTTAAAACTAGACAATCGTGGGAATTAAGGGTGGGCAGACTTGAGTCGCTCTCACCAGGTTTTCCTACCAATAAAGCTGTTGCAAACTTCGCAATGTGACCAAAAACATACATTTTCCTCACATTTCTGTGATGGAAAATTCCAGAATCTACAGGGAGCAACATATTTCCTACAACCTACCATTTCCCCATGTTTTCCACTGAAAACTAACCCTTTCTTTGCAATGGGGCTAGCTGTGGATTTGGGGCTCTAGCTCAGCTGACACCTAAGGAAACCTGGCTCTCACCAGGGTTTCTTACCCAGAAGCCCTTGGAAACCTCAAACTTTAACTAAACAAATACATTTTTCTCACAGTTCTGTGATGGAAAGTTCTGGAATATGAAGAGAGCAATATATTTCCTATGAACCTATACTTCCCCCAGGTCTCTCGATAACAATGGTACCTCGATTGTGTGGCTGGGGTGAGTGTCCACAACAGGAACAGATCCACCCAAGGTCAATGAGTGTCCCTTTGCGAGGACTCCCATTGACCTTAGTTTGATACATTCCTGCCGCGGGTACTAGGCCCAGCCACACAAGTGGGGCAGCAATTTATAAAGGGACAAGTGGTGGGAGAATGCTGGGTGGTAGGAATTTTGTGGACTCCATCTGATTCTGGAAGAATACATCACAGAAATGCACAGAAAATGTGCAATTTAGGCAAATTGTGAGGTTTGCATGGCATTGTAGGTAAGAACATTTTGTGGAATCCATGAGAGGCACACCACCCTGTGCTTTCCTGGGGGTCTAGTTTTTAGAAATGCCTTAGTTTGGTAGATTTCCCTGGGTGGCTGCCAAGCCCACGTTTAAAACACTGCAGCCCACCCTTTTGCGGGCGTTAGGACCAACCACACAGATGAGGTACCATTTTGTATTGGGAGACATGTGAGAACTCAGGATGACAGGTAGTGTGTGGCTCCCCATAGATTCCAGTACTTAGAGTCATAGAAATATGAACCAAAGGTTTGATTTCAGCCTGTGTTTGAGGATTTCAAGGACTTATGGATAAGAAAACCTTGTGGGATGCATGCAGCACACACCACCTAGGGGTCCTCTTGTTGTCTACTTTACACAAATATCTTGGGTTGGTAAATGTTCGCAATGTACACCTGGGCAGAGAAAGTCAGACAAGACAAATATTACTGCATCACCATCGACTACTCAAATACACACACATAGTTTTGGGATTTTTCACGAGGGTTAGTGAATAGTTCAAAATGTCAATTTTGTTAACAAACAATTTTATGAAAATTAAAACGTAGTAAACACTGTTAATAAGGAAATTTAAAGTCCTGAGCTGTAAAGCCACAACAGGGCACCAACCGCTTTACAGTCCATTCACACACCTTTCATGAGTAACACACACAAAACCATTCATACTCCCAGCCACGGCCCAGCACATTACAACACTCACATCAACAAAAGGCACCATTCAAGGGCCCATCACTTGCATACGTCCACAGGACTGACACAGCAATCACACCGCCAGCCAAAAGTCAGCTCACAAACACTGCGAGCCAGACGCCGGCCACACACACTGCCAGAGAGACGCCAGTTCAGACACAGCAATCACATCACCTGGCAGAATGTGTGGACTAGCATTTTGGTGGTGGTGTGTGTGAACTGACTTGCTGCTGGTCACTACAGACACACTGGTAGCCAAACAAAAGTTCACACACACCAAAAGTTGGACGCCAGCCACACACACTGCAAGCTAAACGCCACTGAGACATCACCATGAAGCTCCACACATTTCATTTCTAAAACACTCCCACAATGAACAGATTATACACACAGTGCACAGACAGGAAAAAAGAAAACATCCAACTAAATATAGCACATTTATTTCCAACTGAAAAACCCAACCCATCGGTAGAAGAAGAAATACCAACTCTGACTACATACACAACAGGTGTAACTAAAAAAATCAAACTACTGCCAATCAGGTATTGAAACTGAAAATATATAGCAATACAGACCACAGTCAGTTCCCTTTTACTCTCATGTTTGCTCCCAATACGTGAGTTGTATATGGTACATTTTAAAACATGTAGGCACGCATAGGCCAGGATTCGAAGGCCACTTGGGACAGTACATATAAGTCTCCTTCATACTCCTCTTTGGACACCTAGGGCCAGACGCACAACTCACCAATTTGCTACTCGCAAATTGCGCCGCATTTGCGACTCACAAATTGGGATGTATAACAGTGTCTCAGACACTATCTGCGAATCCTAATGGGGTCGCAAATTGCATGCCTCATGAATATTAATGAGGCAGGCACAATTTGTGACCCCATTAGAAATGGCTGCCACTCCCATGGTTGGTGGCCTGCTGGGGTCAGCAGACCACCATGTCTCAGACTGCTTTTAGATAAAGCAGTCCTTTTTTTAAAAAAGGTGGCACGTTTTCCTTAAAGGAAAACAGGATGCATTTAAAAAGAAAAACAAAACTTTTCAGTTTCATTTTTTTAAGGGCAGGCCACTGCCTACTCTTAAAAATATTTTCTCACATACTCGCAAAGGGGAAGGGGTCCCCTGGGGACCCCTTCCTGTTTGTGAGTGGTTTACCACCTACTTGAAGTAGGTAATAAACTGCGAGTGTTTTGCGGCCGCAAATGCGGTTGCAAAACAATTGTAAATGGCATGATGACTCGCTATTAGGAAGGGATGCCCCTTCCTAATAGCGGGAGTCACAAATGTTATTTTGGGAGTCAGTGACTCGCAAAATAGCATTTGTACATGCCATTACCCTTTTTTGCGGCGCAATCAGGAGGATCTCCTGTTTGCGGACGCAAAAAATGGTCGTACATCGGGCCCTTACTCTACATCTCCAACAAGGAAAGTCTTTTTTTGGGTGTTTAGATGAACTGCCAACTTCTTGTACCAGATATAGGACTTTCGATCAGCATTGTTAGGCTCCAAACTTTGATCTAATCTAGCTACACCTTCCATGTGTTCTTGTAGTCTAGAATGCACACTGGTTTGCACACTTCTGCAACCTGACCCTCAATAGTCACAGGTGCAGTACTTTCATCATGAATATCTGTGAGCATGTGGACATCTCTTCTGTCTGAAAATGTTAATGCAAGTAGTTCATTACTACACAGGGAACTGCTCAGATGTTTCTTACACACAAACCCTTTAGGGTAACCTATATCATCAGATTGTGCCACATGCCACAGTGCCCACTCTGAAGAATTCTTCATATATTTGCAAACCTGTGTAGAAATTGTAGGGATGGCGGAAGAGGGTCGCCCCCACTGCTTTTGAGCAGTGAAGTAAAGGAAATATAAAATGATAACTTTTGCTTATTATTGTTATTTTATGTTTCCTTTGCGGGTAGGTGGGTGGGTGGGCTGCTCTGCTCTCGGAGCAGTGTAACATTCAACAGTGTCTCAGAGGGTATTATTTGTAAGACAATTTCTAAGGGAGCACAATTAATTGCTACAAGCTCAGAAAGGAAAACAGGGAGACAATAATTTGCAAAAACAAAGACGGACTTTTGTATATAATGCGTCATATATTTAAATTTAAAGACAAGAAAAGCACTGTGTTACATTAAAGGGAATGTAACCTGTATTATACTGTGTACAAGTGCAAGTGAAATAGTGACTCCTCGTTCTAGATGGACGCGCCTTGACGCCTTTCCATCAAACCGCTGTCTTTATCCCAGCCTCTCAACCTGTCGGTCGGTCTCCCCAGCTAGACCCACTTTTTAAGGTGCTCACTTTCGGTGTATATCTAGTAAGTGTTATTGTTTGCAGCAGCTATTACAGTGACTCTCACTCACCGCGCTGCCCAATTCCTCATTCTGTTCTGTTTTTCCCACAGTCGGATCTCTCCAGCCTTCCACTTGGACCACCTCGCCTCCGCCGCGATTCCTACGCTGCTTGTAAGTGTTTCCGCCTCCCAGCACCTCCATTACCGGTCCTTGTGAGAATCATTGCAGCGCCCCTCTGACCTCCCCTGTTCAAATTCCATCTTCCCCTCACCCCGATGCCAAGTTTCACTTCTTCCCTTCTCTTTGAGCCTAGACATGCTGTATTGAAAGAGGCACCCTTGTGGTTTGGCACCCTATGATGACCTTCGACTACCATCATTTTAATTGACTTTAGTGTGTTATTTTACTGTAGCCTTTATATATGAGATCGCCCTGCATATGCCTGCTTCTCTTCTCTCTTGTAATCTTGCTGTCTTTCAGTGGGAGCTGTCACGGAGTGGACAGCCGTGCCAAGAGCAGAGCGTGTGGGAAGTGCATTTGAAGGCATGAGAGGGAGAGAGTGGTGTGGAATGTGCTTTTTGGTTTCAAAGTGCAGTGATGTGAGAGGTGATGCACACATGTGCTCGGTGTTGAACATTGAGAGATAAAGTATGTGATGTCATAAGCAGTTGTGCAGAAATGTGTATTGTGTTGTACACTTATGAGAATTATGAGTTCTTACTATTGGGTTTGACATGGCCTCATGTCATCTTGTTTTCAGTCTTTGCCTTGCTGCAGTTTTTCTGCGTGCACATCAGTGCTTGCAAGTTGTTTGGGTTATGAGAATTATGCTTACTATTGGCTTTGACATGGCCTCATGTCATCTTGATTTCTGACTTTGCTGTGCTGCAGTTTTTCTGCGTGCACAGCAGTGCTTGCAAGTTGTTTGGGTTATGAGAATTATGTTTAATATTGGCTTTGATATGGACGCATGTCATCCTTTTTACTGCCTCCATTTTCTGAACTGATGCCATTTTCTGTGCTCGCAAGTAGCTGCAAAGTGGGGAGGGCATGTTTCTGCTCCTCACTTGTTTTTCGCTCTTCACTGACCAGAGTGAACTGGATATTATCTGTGGAATGTACAACTCTGCCTCAGAATCAAAATACGGGAGCTTGGCCAGCCTCCGTCTTGGCCTTGATGTAGACTGGTACAGCCAGCTCAGTTTTTTTTATGAAAAGGGGGTGAGGTTTTCTATAAGCTTTGCCTCACGTTGAATAAT
The DNA here is from genome assembly GCF_964261635.1 of Lissotriton helveticus. Taxonomy (NCBI): domain Eukaryota; kingdom Metazoa; phylum Chordata; class Amphibia; order Caudata; family Salamandridae; genus Lissotriton; species Lissotriton helveticus. Next base: position 396,897,788 of record NC_136070.1, on the reverse strand, counting down.
GATATTTAAGCTGGGAACCTTTGAGGGCCAGGTGGTAGTTCAACACAGAATAGACGTATTGCTGTGGAGGTGACGGAACTTGAGTCATGATTGAACTCCTTCCTGGGCTGTTGACGGTCTTCCCCAGCTTGAGTTGGCAAGGATGATGCAAATTCAATCAGTGAGGTGTTCCTAACCATTATATACATATATATATATATACAGAAGCAGTCCTAGTCCCGTCCAATAATGGCGGAACCGAGTAGGTCCAGACCTCAGAAGCCTCCCGCCCAGCAGTAAAATACAGCCTCAAAAATACCAAGAATCCAGCATGGATAGCAGGGAAGACGGTTTATTAAATTAAGGATGACGCGTTTCGCTCCACAAGGGAGCTTGTTCACATAGCGCGTCAGGAACAAAAAAAGCATTTAAATAGTGAAAAAATAAAAGTAGGACAATGCATACATTGCAAATGGTGAACGCCTTCTCTAAACTTCATAATAAACATAGTGAAAAGACTCAATAACTGACCAGTGCATAAAATTATATAATGACATGAAATCCATATTCAAAAAATGAATAAAGCAGTTCATAAGTTAGGGTACATTCAACAGAAAACTTGATAGTCATTGTAACCAACGGAAATATGTTGTGAATGTAGCAGATTGAAATTCTGAACATGGACGAATCAAAGTAAATACATATATATATATATATATATATATATATATATATATATATATATATATATATATATATATATATACATATATATATATATATATATATATTCTACTCTTTGCTATTTGTATGTACTGCATTCTATTTTAATTGTTCATTTAATTGTTCACTTGATATTTGGGAATTTGGGAGTCTGCAATTACTGATACATTCGGCCTGCCTTCCTAAAATATCGCATAAATAAACTTGTGTGTTAATTTACATGCACCTGGATTTGTTTAATTACCTCGCCTTAAGGGAGTGCTGGGTCTTTGCCTCATATTTTAGGAGTGTTGCTTAAAGTATATTATTTAAAGGTGCAGTGGAATATTTACCTCCAAAGTGGGACTGCAGCGTTTGGGTGTGGCTTATTAGTGAGAAGTAACATTCATTACATCTTGGCATCACTTGCAGGATTCGAACATTGAATTTTAAAAGGGGAAAAAACATGTTTTCTAGAAAATCAAAAGCGGATTCCCAGATAACTATTGATATACCTGAATGGGAGGTAGTCCCATATGGTGCCCTGGCCATTGAGTGGGCTAATTGTGCTGGGTTGAGTGAGAACTAGAGTGTGTGTTTAGCGGACGCTGAGCCTGCACAAGTGGTTGCGTGTTTGCTAAAAGTGCCTGTGAAGAAAGGAGAGGAGCTTTCTACGTTAGGAAGAAGAGGCTGGATCCTCTTAAGTGCTTATCGTAAAATGCATGAAAAATATGTTCAGCTGCAGAGTGGATTTGAAAAATTAGAAAAACAGTTTGCTGAAGCTAAAATGCCTCTATGATGTTAACCTGTCAGAATAAGTTAAACATGTATAAAGCTCTGAAGCTGTTTGTTTTGACCAGCTATGAGGAGTCATATGTGCAAAATGTGAGCAAAGAGAGCATGCCCGTTAATCTGCAGGCTTCACAGACAGTCTAATTCTTTTGAGGATGTTGCTCAGCCAGAAAAGAATGTGCAGGCAGATAGATAGACCAGTCTGTTAGCGATTGCTGGTTACAAGTATAATTCAGACGCGGCAGTGAATGATGAATTTTGCTCTACATGGAAAGAAGCTATTTTGAAAAAAGAAGTCCAGCAATGTGTTTTTGAATCTGCATCGCAGACTGTGCAGAATGTTTTAAAAGCATGGTCAATTTAGAAAGGAGACAGTGTATCATGTGTACCAGTTCAGGAGCAGTGTGCTATTTTTAGTTACTGTGAAGAACAAGGAAAGAAAAGTATGCTTTAAAAGTTGTGGATTATAACATGTCTTAATGTTAGACAAATACAGATGTTTTTGCACATTGAAAGATACTGGGCAGAAGGTAATAGGACATAATATGATTTATCAATGGGATGAAGCAAATGTTATAAAATGGCATATAAAGACAGAGATTGCAGTTGTGCATGAACAGTTTTTGCAGGTCCCAATAGAAAGTCCAGGAGTGGTGTTTGAGACACAGGATTCCCCAATGAAGTGGCAGTTTGTACTGCAAAGTGTTGCTACTGTGCATGCAGAACATGTAATTCCCTTACAGATGAAAAGTCCAAAATCTTGGAGACAGAGGTGGTGTCACACAATTCAGATTTGGTATACATGATTAAATTCAAGCACCTAGGAGTTAAGGACTATACAAACAGGTGAGCAGAAAATGAAGGGATGCATTTCCTTCTAGATTTACTCAGAACTGTGTTTCTTATGTGTCAGAATGCACTAGTCAGATCAGTCCCACAGAAGGTGAAGGGCGATTTGAAGAAAAGAAAATTACCAGAGCAGACAGAGCAGCTGGATTGCCTTGGGCTTCTGCCAATTGACAAAGGGAGCATGTATCCAGCAGTGAGCGGAGAAATAGTCAGGAAGTAGACTGTCCCAGACCTTCTTACTGTGCAGGGAAAAAGAGAGTTTCACTCCAATACCAAGAATTCAGAGGCTAATGCGTGGGTAGAATTCTCAGACAATTCCCCAGAGCCAGCAGTGAACCGTGCAGACAGGAATGATAATATTGTGGCTTCAAACTCAAAACAGGGACAAGAAAATGTGCACTTTTTGAAAAATGGTTTTTGCAAGAAGAGTGATGCTTGTTTCTTTTGCAAGTCATCATACTGCAATGTGTTGGTGTGCCTGATGTCGGTATATGTGTCCCCGTATGGGTGGGACTCCCACCCAAGCCTGGAGTGATCACCAGACAGTGCAAGCTGGCATCCTGTGGCTGAACGAACAAGACAGACCTCCAAGACCGATAAACTGATGTAGTGGACATGAAGTATATAGTATACAGTTATCGTTTTGGATACGAGAAGGCTGTGTGTCTTTCACACAGAAGGACTGTTTGTTTAAAAGAAAAACATTTTTTGAGTAAAAGAGTTGCTTTTTTTTTGGCACAAAATATATAAGTTTGGCTGCTTCAACAGTAGAAGTTCCAGTATTAGCCATTTGAGATATTAGGAGCATTACTGAGTTCATATGCCTGATTCTATTTGCATAATTTATTTTGTGTATCCATCAAACATATATTCTTGCCGAGTATCCAGATATGCATGAGCTATTTTTACATGCTTTGAAATGATTATTACATGCTTTTATGATTTCATAGTTTATATTTGTGCTTTCAGTTAGGAAATGCAGTGCTCAACTTCACACACCACCATCCAAAAGCCAGCCATACGCATAGCCAGTCAGAAGCCAGTCCGCACACACCGGCAGCAAACAACCCAGTTCAAACACACTATCAGCCAAACGCCAGCCACATGCCAGTCCTCACACACTCCCAGACAAAAACCCGTACACACACATTGTTGGCCAAACGCCAGTTCACAAACACAAATAAACTTTTTCCCTGGTGTATGGTGGTTTTCTGCCCTTCCCCGGGTAGATTGGCCTAAGAGAAATCTGATCTCGCCCAGGGGGAGCAGAAAGCAAAGGACATGTGTGGGCAATACTGGGTAGTGACCCTCCACCAAGATTTATTGGAAAAAAATGCCTTGTGTGTAGTGGTTGTCGCCCCTCCCCCCACACACACACACCCTGGAGTTCAGCTCAACCTAAAAATTGTCTGATCTGCTCACAGGTTGGAGTGGGGGGGAAATGCTAAAACAGGTCCCCAAAACAGATCCCCAAAAATGTGGAGTGACCCTTGCCCAAGGGACCGCTTCTCTATATGCATAAATAATTAATTCCCTGGTGTCTAGTGGTTTTCCGCCCCCTCCCTTGGGAGCAGATTTGCCTACCAAATGGCTGATCTGCCCACAGGAGGTGCAGAAAATGGCCGAAACATGTCCCAAAAAATAGGGAGCAAGCCTTACCAAAGGGCAGCTTCCAAACATTCATAAGCAATAAAATACTTGGTGTCTAGTGGTTCTGTACACCCCTTGGGGCAGACAAGCCTAAAATATGGCTGATCTGCCCCAAGGAATGATGGAAAATAGTCAAAACATGTCCAAAAATGAGGAGCAACCCTTGCCCAAGTGGCCGCTTATCAACATTCAGCAATAGTGCATTACCTGGTGTCTAGTGGTTTTCTGCCCTTCTTGAGGGCACATCCGCCTACAAAATGGCCAATCTGCCCCCAGAAGGGTGGAAAATGGTCCAAATATGTGCCCAAAGAACAGGGAGCAACCCTTATCCAAAGAGCCACCCCCCCCCCCCCCCCCCTAAAAAGGCATCCCTGGTGTCTACTGGGTGCATTCCAGCTTGCGATCTTGGCCCACCCGTGCTTCTGCAGCAGGAATGCACTCTTTAGTTTTTTCATTTAGGGTGCTAGAACGTGCTGGACACATCCTCAGCCCCTGAGCGCTGGTGCTAAGGACGTGTCCAGCACGTCCTTGGCACCCAAGGAGTTTATCTTCAGGTTTACAAACATCCTTTCTCAGACCACACCAAGGATTTAAATGGTATGTGGGAAGGGTTATGGAAGGACCAAGTATTATAAGAAATAAAATGAAATTATTCCCTGCAAAACATTATAAGGATATTGCAAGTCACCTTGGAGTTCCATGACCTTCCTTACAAAGGAATTTGGCCTTCAGGCTTGTTCCTCCATATGCCTGCGGAAACCTCATCCTTATAATGTACAGAACTAGGTGTTTGGACCATATTTATCACTGTCTCATTGTGTTTGCTTAAGGACTGCTCCTGAAAATTGTCTAAACAATAAAGGCCATACAACATTTTCAGTATTCTATTTGTTTCTATTTTCTTGTTGATAGTTAAAAAATGTTCTCTTGTAAAGTTGTTGCAAGACCCCCACCTGTATCCCAGACAGTCCCTATAGGGCGACTAGGGTGACCAACTGTCATAGGTGCAAATTCAGGACGGTGAGTGTAAAAATTCAGGACAAATGGTCAAAATTCAGGACACAAATTCAGGACAGAAGGTCAGAATTTAGGACAAAACTTCAAGAAAAGGGTATATTTTACAGACACATCAGTGCCATTGTGAGATGTAAAGCGGCACGCATAGAACCTGCAGTGCTGGACTAGAGTGCAGTTGTCCGAGTGTCCAGCTTTATGTGTCAGATCGCTTCAGGTATTCCATGTCTGTTCATCTAGTGATGAGTGGTTTAGGGGCTGGTACAAAACTGAGTCATGGATAAGACCCATAGCCGACAGGTCTGTGTGAGGGTAAGAGCATGAAGCAAGTAAATAGGGAGTTAATAAACAACATGCATGAGCTGCAATTGGCTGCAGGCTGCTGAGTATCATGGTATTATTGTGGGTTAGAACGGTTAGATAGGAGTTGACATTGCAATATAATGACCTGGATAGTCATATATCAGCCCTCCTTATTTTACCTCTATATGGGAAAATAGTACTCTACTTGGGCTATTTCATTTCTGTGAGCTGTAAACTGCAGTTTCTCATTGATGCACAGATATGTGCTACAGACTAGAAACTGTACACTTTGTTGAGGCATTATTGTAGGTCAGAAGGAGGCCCCGTCTGTTACATACAGAACATTTTCTATTGAATGGAAGCAAAATGTCAAAATGCAGTTATACTGGTAAAACTATATAGCACACAAATATTAATGTGTGGAAATGTGGTTTCTGCAAATATGTATCATTTGAACATCACCAAGAAAAGTGTCTTGATTGTTTTGATCCTATTAAAACTCTGATTCCAGCACACTTCCGAATTACAAACAAGTGGTCCATTTGTGGTTTCCTAACTACTATGTTTTCAAACATTTGCACAATTCATTTGCAGATATTTAGAAGTTGTGTGTTACAAACAAACTGACAGCTTACAGCCTTTGTTTTCGCAACCCCAAGAAAATGTGCAAAAATATGGTGCATTCTACAACACATTTGTCATTCTATATTCAATTGTATTCACTTCTAAAGCATAGTGAATGATGATCGTACTGTGCACCAGGATATGACAATCTTTGATGGGGCTCTTCAATGATTCCCTCACTATCACTAAAAATGCCTCTCTCTCACATGTATTTAATTTATTTTATAGCGCCTCTCATACCAATGTAGGGTGCCAGAGCACTTTACTTCTCACACACATACAGAAATAATTAATCATACGTGTGTAAATCATTGTATAGAAAATGCTACACAAGGCAACAAGGATTACAAGGTGTAGGATGCAAGTCACTTATACTGGAAGGCATTTTGCAGGAGTGCTTGGTCTGAAGAAGAACAAACTCAGGATCCAGAACATTACATAGTAGTAAGTGTTGACCTTAATGATAAGAATGTATTTCTATCCAAACAAACCATTTTTAGCAACATTATTATAATGAAAAACCGGGAAGAACACATAACCTTGTAGCCTGTACTATGCAGCTTGCATGCAGCTCTTTGATGGCAGCTCATCAATCAATCAATCAATCAAACATTTGGAAGGGCGCTACTCACCCGTGAGGGTCTCAAGGCGCTAGAGAGGGGGGGGGGGAGAAGCAGCTACTGCTCGAACAGTCAAGTCTGGAGAAGTTTACTGAAGGTCAGCAGGTCCTGGGTTCATCGCAGGTGGGTGGGAAGGGTGTTCCATGTCTTGGCAGCAGAGGGGGGAAAATGATCTGCCGCCGGTGGTCGTTAGGCGGATGCATGGGATGGTGGCGAGGGCGAGATCCGCGGAGCGAAGCTGGCGTTTTGGGGTGAAGAAGGTGAGTCGTTCATTGAGGGATGCTGGTCCGGCGTTGTGAAGTGCTTTGTGAGCATGGGTGATGAGCTTGAAGGTGATCCTCTTGTTGACAGGGGGCCAGCGGAGGTCTCTCAGATTGGCGGAGATGTGGCTGTGGCGAGGGATTCCAAGGATGAGGTGTGAGGATGCGTTTTGTATGCGTTGAAGTCTTTTCTGGAGTTTGGCCCTGGTTCCTGCATAGAGTGCGTTGCCATAGTCCAGCCTGCTGTTGATGATGGCTTAAGTGACTTTCCTTCTGGTTTTGGTGGGAATCCATTTGTAGATCTTGCGGAACAGGCGGAGGTTGTTGAAGCAGGAGGAGGAGACTGCGTTGACTTGCTGGGTCATAGAGAGCGTTGAGTCTGGATGAATCCCAGGTTGTGAGCGTGGTTGGTGGGTGTCCGGGCCGTTCCCAGTGTGTCCGGCCACCAGGAGTCGTCCCATGCGGAGGGGGTGAGGCCTAGGATGAGGACCTCCGTCTTGTCCGAGTTCAGTTTCAGGCAGCTGGTCTTCATCCACTCTGTGACGGCCTTCATTCCCTCATGGAGGTTGGATTTGGCTGTGGCTGGGTCTTTGGTGAGGGAGAGGATCAGCTGGGAGTCGTTGGCGCACGAGATGATGTTGAGGTGGTGCGTTCGGACAATGTTGGCAAGAGGGGCCATGTAGATGGTAAACAGGGTCGGGCTGAGGGATGATCCTTGGGGTAAACCTCAGGTGATCATGGTGGCTTTGGATCGGAATGGGGGAGGCGGTCTCTCTGGGTTCTGCCGGTGAGGAAGGAGGTGATGTAGGTCAGGGTTTTGTAGCGGATCCCTGCGTCGTGGAGGCGTGTGTGAGGGCCGCAGTTTCGCAATTGTCCAGCAGGGCCCTTATGTCGTCGGTGGTGGCGATGAGGGCAGTTTCGGGGCTGTGATTGCTTCGGAAGCCGGATTGAAAGGAGTCCAGGATGTTGTGCTCCTCAAGGAAGTGGTCAGTTGTCTGTTGGCGGTCTTCTCAATGACTTTCGCTGGGAACGGGAGCAGGGAGATGGGTCAGAAGTTCTTGAGGTCCTTTAGGTCTGCCTTGGGCTTTTTGAGTAGGGCGTTGATCTCGGCGTGTTTCCAGCTCTCCGGGAAGGTAACGGTCTCAAAGGAGCTGTTGATGATCTTCCAGAGTTGGGGTGCGATGATGGAGCTTGCTTTGTTGAAGATGTGGTGGGGGCAGGGGTCTGAAGCTGAGCCGGAGTGGATGGTGTTCATGATTTTGATGGTGTCTTCATCGTTGATGTTGTTCCTGGAGAGCAGGAGGTCGATGTGTTTGGTGGGTGTTGAGTCGGAGGTGTCGGCGTCTGTCCTCGGTGTCTGGGTTCCAAAGCTGTTGAGGATGTATGCGATCTTACGGTGGAAGAAGGTGACAAGGGAGTCGCAGAGCTCTTGTAATGGTGGGATGTCATTGGCGCTGGGGGTGGCGAGCTCTTTCACAATGTTGAAGAGCTCTTTGCTGTTGTGCGCGTTGTTGTCGATGCGCTCCTTCAAGGAGGTCCTTTTGGTGGATCGGATGAGTTTGTGGTGCTTGCGTCTGGCGTTCATGAGGGCTGCGTGGTTGTCTGGTGTCTGTTCTTGGCGCCACTGCTTCTCGAGTCTTCGACAGGTTTGCTTGGAAACCTAGAGGTTGGTATTGAACCAAATGGCTCTCGTTTCGGGGAGTCTGTTTGAGGGTTACCTGAATGGTGTGAGGGTGTTGGCACAGTCGTCGGTCCATTGTCTGAAGTTGTGGGCCACTGCGTTGGTATCTGAAGGCTCGGATGGGGGGCCTCGGGTGAGGGTGGTGATAAGCTGGTTTTCGGTGATTTGTTCCAGCTGCAGTGTGGGATATGTTGCGGTTGGTTGTGCACGGTGTGTTTCTCGAAGGAGAAGTGAATGCAGTGGTGGTCAGTCTAGTGGAGTTCGGTGGTGTGGCTGAAGGTGACGTGGTTGCTGGCGGAGAAGAAGGGGTTGAGGGTGTCTCCAGCAGAGTGGGAGGGTGTCGTGACGAGCTGTTTGAGTCCGAGGTTGGTGAGGTTGTCGATCAAGTTTGTGGAATTGCTGTCATTTGAGTTCTCGAGGTGAAAGTTCAGGTCTCCGAGGAGAATGTAGTCTGTGGAAGTTGAGGGCATGCGTGCTGATGAGGTCGGTGATGGAGTCGCTGAACTGCGGTGGGGGTCCCGGAGGTCTGTAGATGAGGGTTCCTCTGAGGGTGGTGTTGTGATTGACAGGGATCTAGAAGTGTAGGTGTTCGGCCGTGCTAAGAGAGTCTTCGGTGTTGGTCGAGATTCTGATTGTGTTCCTGTTGACGATGGCGATTCCTCCTCCTGGTTTGTTGTTTCTGACCCTGCCGGTGATCTTGTATCTGTCTGGGATGGCTAAGGCTATGTCGGCCGTCAAGGAGGCATTCATCCAGGTCTCCATCAGGATGGAGATGTCCGGGGAGGATGAATCAAGCAGGTCCCAGAGTTCGACGGCGTGCTTGTGGACTGAGCGGGTGTTGAGCAGTATGCTTCTGAGATGTTTGTGGTCTGCTTTGGTGGGGTGGGCAGGACGTGCAGGTGTGTGCTGGCAGGTGTAGCAGGAATTTCGGCAGGTGAAGGGTCCGTGGGTGAGCTTCGGGGTGGCCTGGAAGCAGGTGGAGGATTGGCCATGCATGGAGGGTGTTGGCGTCGAAGCGGAGTCCGGTGTTGTGGTGTGTGCGGGGGCCAGAGGGTCTGGCGCTGGGCGCAGTCCAGGTGCAGACAGGCTTGCCTTATGCGTGCCTTTGGCACGGCTGATGCGCGACTGCGAAGTGGTCGGCATATAAGTAGGGGAGGGGCGTGTGGCTGGGAGGCGGGAGCAGGGCAGGTTACAGCGGGAAAAAGAAGGAAACGCGGTGATGGCGTTCCGGGTGCAGACAACTTTCAGCAAGGAGCCAAGAGGGAGAGAAAAAAATCCCTGTCTGTGGGGACCGAGGGCAGAGCGCTGACGAGCAGAGCAGCGGGGGAAGAGCTGATCACTGACCAAGGGTCAGGGGTCTAGCTCGCGCTCCCCATAGCGGTTGACATATAAGTAGGGGAGGGGCATGTGGTTGGGAGGCGGAAGAGGGGTGGGGGACGTGGGAAAAAGAAGGAAACGCGGTGATGGCATCCTGGATGCGGGCAACACTCAGCAAGGAGCCAAAAGGGAGAAAAAAATTCAAATAAAATAAAGCGAGGTTGAAGAAAAAATCGGGACCCAGCAGGGGGAGGATTCAAACCCTGCCTGTGGGGACCAAAGGCAGGGCGCTGGCGAGCTGAGCTGTGAAGGAAGAGCTGATCACTGACCATGGGTCAGCGGTCTAGCTCATAGCTCACTGTGCTAGATTACATATGCAACTTATGAACTACATGGTAACAAAAGAATGTCAGTGACAAAAGCAATAATCCACTGAGCTGTGCACATAAAATACTGTTCTTTGAAATGCATGGTACACATTCTTTGCAGCAGGCATATTAACCCTCTGTGCTACCTTGGATGATTCAAAACTGCCACTAAACAAAACTCCCCTCTCTCTCCAGCGGGTACATTAGTCACCAGCGTTATCGTGACACTTTTATTGTTGCCTGAAAACTGCTGGTTATACAAGGAACTTTTCAGTGCCAGCCCCCAGTAACAAAACTGCCCCACCCCACCCTTCCAGCCTCCCACGGAAATGTCTGATGCCGGGTCCAGCCAGTCCAGCCTTGTTACCACCCTCCAATGGTGCCTCTCATCTTCACATAGACCCCCTCTCATGTGTATTTAATTTCTTTTATAGAGCTACTCATCCAAAGTATGTATGGCAGGATGTCAGAGTGTGTTACATCCCACACATATTATATAGAGACAATGACTCATAAATGTGAACGTCAATGTATACGAAATGTTACTTAAGACAATGAGGGCTACAAGGTGTAAGAGTCAGATTTCATCCATACTGGTAGGCAGTGGCGTAGTGTGGGCGGGGTCACAGGGGCGGCTGCCATGGGCACAATATTCTTAGGGATGCAACATTTTAAAAGAAAAACATTTTTTCACGAGTCACGTCATTGCTGTTGTCTGCAAGTGCCGGTTACGTTGTGTTGCCTGCCTTTCTCCCGCAAAAAGAACTGCTCAGAGCTGTGCCCTCAACCATCTTTCATGGCCTTGGGCAGGTGGAGGGCTGCTTGCACTGCTTCCCAGTAGCATGGGAGCAGTGCCGCCCAGCTCCACAACAGCAAACGTCTCTTGTGGTACCATGGCACCGTACAAGGAATTAGTCTCTGCTTTTTGGCAGGCATAAGGAGCATTTCAAGCTCGAATTCCGCACTTGCTGCCTGATGTCATGTGTCGGTTTGGGATGGCGGGTTATGTTACCCGGGGTGTGGCATCCATTCATTCTTTCATCCATCATTCAGTCTTTCACCATTCCTTCTGTCCTTCCATATGTGTGCCCACCCATATCCAAACCTATTCAACCATTTCCAAACATATCCATCATCTCACTCATCCATCCCTCAATCCACTCTTCCACTTATACATCCACCTATCCTTTCATTCAATCCATCCTTTCACTCATCCATCCATCCAGGCCATGAGCGACCCTTGACCTTCCAGGTAGGTCGCTCCACCTCCGCTGCAGCGCCACCAGTGCCAGTGCCCTCCTCCTGCTGCCGCCTCGCCCTGCTGTTTCGTGCTCCTGGTGCCCCCTGCACCTTGGTTTGCTGTCCTCCGCCGCTGCTGCCTGCGTGCCAGGTACCCCTGCCGCTGTGTGCCTGCGCCCCCTGCCCTTTCTTGATTCTGTACCCCCGTTGCTGTGTACTTGTGCCCCCTGCCCGTTTACCTAACTTTTTTCCCCCGCTGCTGTGTGCGTTTTCCCGCCGCTGCCTCAACCTGCGGCCCGCCCCCCGTGCCCATCCGCTGCCTTGCCAACCCGCCTCCCGCCTCCCAGCTGATCCTCCCTCCCCACCTCCCCTTAAATGGCGGCCGGTGCGTGGCAGCGCCGCTGGCGCACCAAAGGCGCACCTAAGGCAAGCCCGTCTGCGCCCATCGATGCCTGGACCGCACCCAGCGCCAGATCCCCTGGCCTCCACACCACCCAGGATGCCTGCTTCCGCTACGATGCCAAAACCCTCATCGCTCTCAACCACGGACGGACCATCAACTGCTACAAGGCCACCCCAAACGCACTCACGGCCCCTTCTCCTGCCGGAACTGCAACCTCTCCTGCATCAACGACGCCATTGCTCCCACAGCAACGGGACCCAACCGACTGCGATGCATCCTGCTCAACACCCGCTCCGCACGCAAGCACGCCGTCGAGCTGTGGGACCTACTCACCACCACATCACCAGACGTCGCCTTCCTGACCGAGACATGGATGAGCGAAGCCTCCGCCCCGGACATCGCAGTGGCCATCCCCTATGTATACAAGATCTCCCGCAGAGACCGGACCAACGGAGTCGGAGGAGAAATCGCCATCATTCACAAGAACACCATCAAGGTCTCCACAAAAACCGACGACACCCTCACCACCGCCGAACACATGCACTTCAAGATCCACACTGACCCAAGACCACCCTCAGAGGCACCTTCATCTACAGACCACCTGGCCCACGTCCCCAATTCTGCAACTCCATCACCAACTTCATCAGCACGCACGCACTGACCTCCACCAACTACATCCTGCTCGGCGACCGAACTACCATCTGGAAAACAACAACGACAGCAACTCCTCCACCCTAGTCGACAACCTCACCACCCTCGGACTGAAACAGATCGTCACCTCCCTGACCCACATCGCCGGCCACAGGCTCGATGCCATCTTCTCCTCCAGCCCCCACGTTGCCTTCAGCCACACTTCCAAGCTCACCTGGACCGACCACCACTGCGTCCACTTCACCTTCCAGAAACCCGTCACACATCACCGCACCCTACAGATTCCCCGCCGACGCTAGGGCAAAGTCACCAAGGAACTACTAGAAACACACCTCGCACTCAGCCCACCGACCAGCCCCACCGACCCCGAGGATGGGGCCCATGCCCTCAGACTCTGGATGGAAGACTGCACCAACACCTTAGCCCCAGTGAGACAACCCACCGACAGAGAGACCTGCCAGAGAGCCAGCTGGTTCACCTCGGAGTTATTGGCCTCCAAGCGCACCTGCCGGAAACTTGAAAACTGTCTCACCGACAGAACGCCTGGCAACCACGCAGCCCACAAAGACGCCATTCGCAACCATCACCACCTCATCAGGACCACCAAAAGAGCCTCGTTCAAAGACCGCCTCGACAACAATGCCCACAACAACAAAGAGCTCTTCAACATCATGAAAGAACTCTCCAATCCTAGCTCCTGCACCAACGACATCCCGCCGTCGCAAGCCCTGTGCGACACCCTCGCTGCCTTCTTCCACCGCAAGATCACCGACATCCACAACAGCTTCAACCCCCGGCTGAACCCTAAGGACCCCGCCACGACGAACACTCCGAACCCCACCGACCACGACCTCCTTTCCACATGGACCAACGTGAGCACCGAAGACATAATCAAGACCATGAGCACCATCCACTCAGGCTCCCCGTCTCATCCTCTTCCCCACCACATCGTCAACAAAGCTGACAGCCTCATTGCACCCCACCTGCGTAACGTCATCAACCTCTCCTTCGAGACCGTGACCTTCCCTGAGACCCAAGCGACCTCAAGGACTTCCGGCCCATCTCCCTGCTTCCGTTCCCAGCGAAAGTCCTCGAAAAGATCGTCAACACCCAGCTCACTCGCTACCTAGAAGACAACAGCATCCTGGACCCCTCCCAGTCAGGCTTCCGCAGCAACCACAGCACCGAGACCGCCCTCATCACCGCCATAGACGACATCAGAATCCTACTCGACAATGGCAAGACAGCGGCCCTCATCCTCCTGGACCTCTCCGCCGCCTTCGACACAGTCTGCCACCACACACTACGCACACGCCTCTACGACGCAGGGATCCAAGACAAGGCCCTGGATTGGACCACCTCCTTCCTCTCCGACAGAACCCAGAGAGTCCGCCTCCCCCTGTTCCAATCCGGAACCACCAAAACCGTCTGCGGTGTCCCGCAGGGATCATCCCTCAGCCCGACGCTGTTCAACGTCTATATGGCTCCACTCGCTCGCATCACCAGACTACACAACCTCAACATAATCTCCTACGCCGACAACACCCAGCTGATCCTCTCCCTCACCAAGGACCCCCTCACCGCCAAATCCAACCTTCACCAGGGTATGAAGGCCGTCGCCAATTGGATGGAGGCAAGCTGGCTCAAGCTGAACACGGACAAGACGGAGATCCTCATCCTTGGGTCCAACCCCTCAGCGTGGGACAATTCCTGGTGGCCAGCATCACTGGGAACCCCCCCGGCACCTACCAATCACGCACGCAACCTAGGAGTCATCCTCGATTCAAAGCTCAGCATGACCAACTAAGTCAACGCAGTCTCCTCCTTCTGCTTCTGCACCCTCCGCATGCTCTGCAAGATCTACAGATGGATCCCGGCGGACACACAAAAGACCGTCACCCATGCCCTCGTCAGCAGTCGACTCGACTACGGAAATGCCCTCTACGCCGGAGCCCCGTCCATACTCATCAGCAGACTCCAAAGAATCCAGAACGCCTCCGCATGCCTGGTCCTAGACGTCCCATGCCGAGACCACATCACCCCACACCTGAGAGACCTGCACTGGCTCCCCGTCGACAAAAGAATCACTTTCAAACTCATGATCCACGCACACAAGGCACTCCACAAGACCGGCCCAGCCTATCTCAACAATAGACTCTCCTTCTACGTACCCAATAGGAAACTTCGCTCCGCCGACCTGTCCCACGCATCCACTGAACCACTTCCGGGGGCAGATCCTTCTCCCACCGCGCCGCCAAGACCTGGAACGCCCTCCCCCTCTACCTTCGACAGACCGCAGACCTCCCGGCCTTCAGGAGACTGCTCAAGACCACTAGCAGCAGCGCCTCCCCACCCCCCCAGCGCCTTGAGACCCTAGCGGGTAAGTAGTGCGCTTTACAAATCCACTGATTGATTGATTGATTGATCCACACCCACCCATCCACCTATTCACTCATACATCCATCTAATTACCATTTCACCCATCCATCCATCCTTTCACATACTCATCCATCCACCAAGTCACTCATCCGTACATTTGTCCATCCATTCACCATTTCACTCATTCATCCATCCTTTCTTACAGCTTGTCACCCTACCTTTCACTCACCTACGCATTCTTTCACCCATCCAACCGGTCAATCATCCATCCATACTTTCACTAATTAATCTCTCCTCCTTTTCTCTATTCTTCCCCCTTTCACTTAACCATCCCTTCACCCATCCATCCACTCATCCACTCATGAATCCATTCATTGACCCTATCACGCATCCATCCTTTCACTCATCCAGCCATCCTTTCACTCATCCATCCATTCTTTTGCCCATCTACCTTCCCTTTCACTCACTCATCCATCCTACATCCACCCTTTCACTCATCCATCCATCCATTTACCCTTTCACGTATCAATTCATCAATCCATCCATCATTTCACTCATCCATCCACCCATTCACTCGCCCATCATCTACCCTTTCACTCATCCATCTACCGTTTACCCCTACATCCACCCTTTTACCCATACATCCAGAATTCCACCCATATATCTATTTAACCTTTCTCTCACCCATCATTCCACTCACTCATCCATCCATCCTTTCTCTCATTATCCATCCATTCACCTGTTCATTCATCCTTTCACTAATCCATATAGCCATTTACCCATTCCTTCACTTACTTATTCACCACATTTTCACATTAATAATTAGCTGAGCCTTTATCTGCAGAGTTGCAAACAGAAGAGACGCATCAAGAACTTCACCCGTGCTGTAGTTCCTAAAGCAAGGAGTAGGGTAGGGGAGGGTCCACTAGGCCCGTGCATATAGGCACTCTGAAAATTTTGAAGTCATGAGTCTTGCATGATGCACAGTGCCAGGACGTGAGGTGACTGTGGAATGGTGTTGTTTCCAGGACGTTATGTGGGTTGAAAAAACTTGGGGGTCCCTCCAAAGGGCGAATCTGATGTAATTAAGGGCGTGGCTTAAAATACATAAATTAAAAATCTGTGCTTGGCATAGTGTGCTGCCCGACCGGTATTCTGTTACTTCTGGTATTGCATCCAGATATATAAAACAACAATTAACAATATACCTACAACAAGACAGAACTATTGGCTTTGCCAATGGTTGTTAGTTGCATACAATAAAAAAGCAGCAACTATGGCTTCTAAAATGATGAGACAATGAAAGAACTATAACCCCTTCTTTTTAACTTCTTTTGCTGGCTTTTTTTCATTAACTGGATTCTGTACATTTCTTCCATCCGGTGAGGTGCAACATTTATCTTTATGTACTGTTAAAATGGAATGCCCTGCCCTAGACCAAGACATGAGGAGGCCACCACATGCTTAAACAGCCCCGACTGGCCCATAGTCATTCTGTATGTGACAATCATCCAGCATACAGAATAACAATGGGCGGGGTGGGGCTGCTCTTGTTCTCAGAGGATGAGTGCAAGGCGGCCCCATGAGGGAGCTGAGGCTTCTCGCAGGGGAGCAGTTCTGCTCCCTTCAAACTCCAAAATTTCAGACAAAAGTCATGCGTAAAAGGGATCATCACGGACAACGGACTTGAGATCCAAGTCATGTGAAATGTAAGGACAGTTGGTCACCCTAATGGCCAAAACAAAGAACACATGCAGGCTTATGGCAAAAACACACTGGCTGCCTGCACAAAATGGCCACAATCCATATGGTCAAAAACCGAGCAGGAGGAATTGAAAACAAAAAACACATACAGGCCAATGGACACTGACTACAAAATGGCTCCTCGCCTTAAACAAAGACAAATGGTGGCCTATGGAAAACACAATCACACACTGGCCAGTCAAAGGAAGCCAGTTAACACAGAAAAAAAGCAAGAAAACTAGACAATGCCAATACTGATACGAATTATACAATCAAATCAAGCAATCACTCTTGCCACTCATAGTGATTGAAACCATCTTATTTAGAAAATATTTAAATTTTAATTTTGTATAGTATTTTACATTTACTTTTAGGAATCTTTTTATTATTACTAGAAAACAACTTTCAATAGACCCGACAATAATATTTACAATTCAAACAATGATGACCAACATATAAAACAAAATTACAAAATACATTCATAGACAATACATTTAGATATGCCCATAATCCCACAAAGAATAGAAGAAAGATTATAAGAAAAAGTAGGAAAGGAACTCTGAAACAATTAAGAATTTCACAGAACAAAGGGGAGCATAAAAAATCCCAGCAAACGTTGGCAAAACAGTATGGTGTTCAGGTTATTCGACCTAAACCTGTATGTCATACATTATTTACAAATACACCGGACACCTTTTCTTTAATAGCACCACTTGTTTTGACCAAACAAAAAGGTCTACGCGTATCAAACCCTATGTTTATTCGGAGGGTTATCCTCAGGACCTGGGAAAATAAGCTGTAGAAATAAAACAAAAGTGTGTTACACACATGTGTCTTCCAAGCATTCTCATACACTTACACATACTCATACTCCTCTATTCAATACGGAACAATCTGTACCTCATTAGCTTCCTGTGACGGCACCAGTAGTGCTTCACAGCCGGTGTTATTTCAAACACGTTTATCTGCTGGGGTCAAAGAATCGTTTTTACTATTTGACTGTTTATAAAATCGAAAGTAGAGTTTTAAAAGTTAACAGACTCTGTTTACCTTCAAACAAAGACTTGGGGGCCCATAGTGAATCCTCTAAGTGGCGTCCGTGACCTGGGTAATTTTCTAGCACGTCACTGAAAAAACAGATGTCCGCATTTACTCAAAAAGAAAGTAAACAACTCTAAAAGGACGAGGCACAACGAAACATAACACATACCTCAATGGATGCCTTTAAACGTCTACGTTAGCAAGCCAGCATTAATCCAGCAAGGCGAGGTCTGAAAGAGACATATAAGACCATAGTCAAGCGTTGCTTTAAAAGCCAAATTCGAATAGGTACAGTTTGGGAACACACAGAAAGAGTCTTTACCTTAGATTCCTAGGGATTTCTGCCACAACACGCCTTCCTCTCATTGAGGGTGTAGTATCCTACCCAAGACCGGGCGCTTTTTAATTACAAAATGCGATCTACTATCAGCAAATGGCATGTGACTTCATCATAGGTCACCAGCACAGCGTATGTCGATTCCAAGAACTTTATTGTACCACTCACATTTCTCCATTGAAAATCACTGTTCCGCTCTATTTTAATTTCAAAGCAAACGGGGCAAGTTTCTTTATGTTTATTGCAGATCCAGCTTTTAGGAGAAAAAAATTATTAATACCGATAATGAAGATGGAGATAAAGTAAAAATAAACATGAACTTGGTCTCCTGATTGAAATTCAGAGCGTCACATATTTTATTTTATTTCGAGGGGTGTCTGTCAATCCAGTCATATTAAAAGGATTCAAAAAGGGCGAACTTGCGGGAGATCCTTACCATAGAGGTCAAGGCTAGTACATTACAAACAATATAAACTGATATCAATAGTTGCCACCATATCAATGGACTGTAGGGCCAGCATAATGAGGAAAATGAAATTTTGCCTGACCAATGTGTCCCCTGCGTGTACCCTATGTTTCATGTATGTGCATGTCACCCATGCATTTTCTCGTAGTGGCCTGAATCACAAGGCTTCTGCAATCATGTCCTGCATTAGGATGCCAGTCATCAAGTTCCCCACATATTAAGTTAGCATTAAGCATTGAGGCCCATGTGTTTGCATTGTACACTTTTAATATCGAGATGAACCCTTTTTGTGGTTCAGCCTGAACCACTTTCTGAATTAGTGTTTTCATGACTCCAGACACTCTGAGAGCTGCAGTTACGTAACCCTGACCCTGCCCGGTGAAGAAGGTAAACAGAACCCGTCTGCAGAGATAGGGACCTAGCCTTTCTGTCTCAGTTTAACTGAATTACAGCACTTGCATCCGTAGAAAGCTCACAGCCCCCACGTAATGAACGAAGAAATATATGCCCTCTCTGGCTCTTAGCGATGAGCGACCTTTGCTTCAGATAATACATCCCCTGACTCAAGATATCAGATAGTACCAGACGTGCTGGTCGCCCTGACACTGAAGGTTTCTCTACTAGACTTAAAGTCAGCTCCCCCCAGTTACACGTCAATTGCACGTCATGACCAAGTTGCACACACAAGTAGGGCAAAGTTCCAGCTGGCCATGCAACTCCTCCTCTATGTAGCCACCCACCTATAACCCACCTATCACACACCTATGACTCATCAAGTGTACACCCTCATGCACGCCCACATGCTCTTATCTCTTATTCTTTCTTGCTCTGCCTCGAGCGCCTCCTCCCTATGTACAAGACTAAATGTATATATGTATGAACTCTGAAAATAATGTTAGAAGACCCTTCCTGAACCTCAGTGGTGATGGAACAGATTCTCCCTTAACTCGAGTTATTGGAATAAAGCCCTTTTGAATCGGACACCACGGACTCTGCCTCTCATTTAATGCATGATGCATGTTTATGCCTAGAAATTATGACAGGGTAATATTTTATTTACCACATTAATCTGGCGCCCGAACAGGGACGTATCCCCTTCCCCACTCGCCGGAGACGTAAGTCCAGCCCTAGCCCCCTTCTACAGCCGTGACGGACTTCAAAGTGTACACGCCAGCGGGACTTCCTGCTTACTCCCTCAGGCCCACGGAGGAGACGGACTGCGACCAGGCGTCCACACGAGGCGGTGAGGATTGCGAATCATCCCGACCAGAGCCCACCCGTGAGAGAGCAAGGTCCGAGGTTTCCGAAGGCCCACCTGTTCCGAGGCGCATGCGTAGTATCGAATTTCCGAGGCCTTCAAGTTCTGCTTCCCGGTGAGTACCACTATGGGGAATGCATCAAGTTCAAGACGGGTTCATTTTATATGAACACAGTCAAGACGGGTTCACGTTTACGTGAGCACGGTAAAGACGTGCCTCATTTTCATGAGCACGGTAAAGACGTGTCCGTTCACACGAACACGGTCAAGACGGGTCCACGATAAAACGTGGAAACGGTAAAGACGCGTCTCATTTCTGAGACCGGTATGGCTGTACTGTATTCCAGTGCATAAAGTTTTTTCAAGTACATGTTTAGCTCTCTGTAATGGTATCTGTTTTAGTGTTTTAATGTTTAATTTTGTTTAGTGTGAATGATTGTTGATTGTTTCAGTCTATTTTTGTGTATTGTGTTTTCATTGTGTTGGTTTCAACATGCCACTGTTTTCGAAATTACGTCAGATAGGGACCAGAAAAGGTATACTAGAAGAGTCAGTTAACATCCCGCCTAGAGACACACCTGGTCATTACATGTATAATAAGCATGGGTTAGACGCCATTTTGTTTTTAGACTTATGGGTAGACTACACAAAAGATCTAGAGGAAAAGTATAGATGGCCTATCTCGGGAACATGGGATTCTGAATGTATTATGAAAGTAGAGGAAGCGCTATGGAAAAAGAAGTCAAGACCCTCTCAGAAAGATGCCATTGAGTTATGGCGCAAAGAGTCACATAGGAGAACAGAGAAAGAATTGAATAAAGCAGAGAGAAGTAAACAAGCCACGGAAAAAGCCAAAGAAAAAGAACTACGGGAGGAGGGGGAACGAGTCAAAACAGAACAGACTGATAGAGAAAGAAATGCCGTAGTTACTGGCATTTATCCCATCCTGTCAGAAGAACTAGCTAAAGTGAACACTTCAGTAAGTCCCAGTAGGTCGCGAACGCCACCACCTGTACCATATAGAGTACGTAGAATAAAGCCGACAGCATCCGAAGCGTTCATTTCCTCGTATTTAGACGAGTCCCTTCCGGACTATGTGAATGCAGGTTTACCTCCGCCCCCACCAGCGGATAAGCTCCAGCAGCTTCAGCAGCCGCTCGTGAAAGATGACGTAGGGCCCGGGGCAGTGGGAGGGGTGCCTACTGTAGATGCAGGAATTCCATTTTGTGTATATGACCCAGAACCAGGAAAGGGTTCAATGCTTGTGATTTCACGTAGACTAAGACAAGCCGTTACGTATCTGGAGACATTACCAGACATGAAAGAACACCTAGATAAGATGTATCGTTTCATCAGAACGGGGGAGGGACCCGATAGTATAGCACAAGCCATGGTACAAAGAAAGGTAGGGGTTAAGAACCATATCCTACGTTTTATTATTAACTGCCTGATCAGGGAACAAGACGAGGGAGACGGAGATGTAAAACCAGGTTTGATGGAATGGAGTGATAACATAGATGCCGGTCGACATGATAAACAGGGACAGACAGATACCATGTACAAGAAAATACGAAAGGAAATAATAGAAAGACATAGAGTAGGGTCTGACGAGAAGGGTGAGTCATCAACGGAAGAGGTAGAGGATCCGAAAGGCAAGATTAATTATGTAGGTAAGGCACGACAGTTTGACAGACCCAAGTGCCTCGATTACCGTAAACAAGGGCCAGTGATAAAAGAAAGGTATTCCCTTGAAGCTCTATTCCAAGCTACTGAAAAAGCACTGAAACAATGGATAGGGAGCGAACGACCTCCCACACAACACGAAATAGAGTTGGCCCGATCAGCCACCCAGTGGGTATCAAATTCAAATATATATAGCAGTGATGTAGTGGCTCAGACATTCTTAAGCCTTCCACCGAACGAACAGCGTTTGGCTGGTATTTACATGGTTCAACACTTGATAACGTTGTATGAGAGTCAATATTCTGATCCTGGTCACTTGCATAAATTACTAGATGACATTTTACTAGACAGATGGACAGGCCTAGGTACTGAATTAATTAATGTTATACTGGATCAACGACATAAGTATCTGGATTCTCTGACCACATGCATGCCTCCAGTCTCACACCACGGCAGACATAACGTACACATAGACAGACAGAACCCCCTACGAGAAGTACATCCCGTCAAGAATGCAGCCAATGAGTTACAACGAGTGTATGTTTACACCCCCTTAACAAAAATAGAAATACTAGAAATGAAAAAGATGTTGCCCTGCCATGATAAAGACCCGGGGGGGTTTCACCGAGAATTAAAAGACATCCTCCGCATAGGAGATTATACGTACGCTGACATTCTGAAGTTATTGAAAGTACTGTTACCTGCAGGGATTTATGAAAAGCTTAAGGAAAAAGACTGGGAAGTGGGAGAGAAAAAGTTAAGTTGGGCTGCACTGGAAACAGAAGAGAAAGACAGGGCCCCGGGAGTTGGTCTCGGAGAAAGAGCTAAGGAACTACCTGAATTCCTGATACAAGTTCTGCCGAGATTATTGATTACTAAAAAGGAAGACTGGGATGCTATTTCAGCCTGTAAACAGAAACAAGACGAGGACACGAGTGATTTCTATTCTAGATTTGAGAAGTGTTTTACTATTAATAGTGGCCTTAAGCCAGGTAGCGAATCATTTCCACATCTTTTCGTGAGTAAATTAGTTGAGAATTCCTTACCCCAGATCAAGAATAGAGTACTGAAGGTTGAGAGTACTTGGCAAGCAAACAGCCCTTCACAAATGTTACAGATGCTACAGTATCACCAGAACAGGATTAGAGAAGAGCAGGATCATGAGAAGAGACGCATGAAAGAGACAAAAATGAAGGTGCTGGTTGCCCAGACGGTGCCGGTAAATACGAACAGAAATAACACGACACCTGTTAAGGGGAACTGTAATTATTGCAAACAACCAGGTCACTATGTAAAGGATTGTACCGTCCTGAAACACAATATAGCTACAGGCAAGACAAAGGAACGACAGTACACTCCCAGACAGAATAACACGCAACAGAACACACAACAGACAGTAGCGAATTATCCTCCACCACCGCCTGTTCATGCCACACAACAAATATATCAGTACACACAGTCAGACTATCCAGAATATCAACAGTTTTCATGAAACAGCCTCGAGAGGGAAGTTGGCTTGCCCCTTATTGAGGTACCTGTAGACCAAGAGGGTCCGTATGTACATAGTCGTGTATTAGGTCAGGACCGAAAGTTTCTGATTGACACAGGGGCGAGCAGAACTACCATCAGTCATGACGAGGTTCCAGGGGCACCTCTCTCGGGCTCACAGAATGTTTCCCTGGGATTTTCAGGAAAGCCTATTGTTAATGAAGTATTGAAACCAGTTTCCCTAGGGGTTGGTCCACTGTCACGTACCACAGACTTGCTACTTACTAAGTCATGTCCAGAAAACTTACTTGGTATGAAGACATTAAAAGATCTTGGAGCAGTTATTTGTTGCTCTCCAGAAGGAGTACGACTGTTCTTACGTGATTTTAAGGGACATTATGTATTGACTGATTTTGATCACAGACTCAAGAACGTGCCACAGATCTTATGGGCACAAGGACCGACTGACGTAGGTTACATGGACATAACGCCACACCGTGTCACTCTCAAAGCAGGAGTAGTGTTACCACGTATTAGACAATACAAGTTACCACCTGATGCCGAAATAGCATTACTGAAAATAGTTGACGAACTCATTTCACGAGGAGTAGTGGTAGAGACTGACTCGAATATATGTAACTCGCCTGTCATTCCTATCCTTAAACGATCAGATCCTAGTGTACTACCAGTGTACCGACTAGTTGTTGACCTACGAGAATTGAACAAATGTGTAGTACCACAATATCCAGTGGTTCCAGACATTTCTTCGTTACTGACTGCTATTGATTCTGAGGCTACGTTCTTTACTGTTATCGACTTGAAGAACGCTTTCTTTAGTGTTCCCATTCATCCCGACAGCCAGTATCTGTTCGGATTTAGTTTAAAAGGTCGTAGTTTTGTATTTACGAGAGCTCCACAAGGCTTTACAGAAAGTCCTAGTATTTACAGTCAGGCATTGAAAAGACAGCTAGACAGTATTAACATGCCGACCAACACTGCGCTACTCCAGTCCGTAGACGACATCCTAATTACAGCACGTTCTGAACCAGACTGCGAGAAAGTATCACTGACAGTTTTACACTTTCTGGCTGACAAGGGGCACAAAGTGTCCCCTTCAAAGTTACAATTCTGTGAACAGCAAGTGGTGTACCTTGGACACTTGCTGTCCAAGAGGGGTAGACAGCTAACACAAGAACGTATACAGCTCATTTCTAACCTTTCACAGCCCAAGACACAAAAGGAAGTACGTGCCTTTATTGGCCTCACTTCATACTGTAGGCAATGGATTCCCCAGTATGCCTATCTAGCCAAACCACTCATACAATTGACAACACAGGAGGCAGCCACTTCGACTGTACTCCCTTGGACACACGAACATACCTTGGCATTTGAGGAATTAAAAAGAGCATTATGTCAAGCGCCAGTTTTAGCGACTCCATGTTACAGCAAACCTTTTATGCTTTTTGTAACTGAACGAGATGGAACAGCGTTATCTGTCCTCACACAAGATCAAGCAGGAAAACACAAGCCTTGTGCTTATTTTTCTAGTACACTAGATCCAGTTGCCCAGGCTCTGCCTGCGTGCCTGAAATCGGTTGCAGCAACAGCCCTAGCCATAAGACAAAGTGACTCGATAGTGTTGGGTCACCCTCTGACAGTACAGGTACCGCATGCAGTAGAGGTTCTCTTAAACAGGACACAGACACAACACTTGACTATAGCGAGACTGACAGGATATGAACTGACATTATTTCAGCCACACATAGAGATCAGACGATGTAATATTCTGAACCCTGCAACACTTTTGCCCTCAAGTACAGTAAATGCACCACCACATGACTGTGTGGAAGTAATGAATATGGTGACGAAACCATGACAAGACCTGACAGATATTGCACTTCCAGACCCTGACCTGACACTCTATGTAGATGGATCATGCATGAGAACGAGTGCAGGAGAGTTAGTAGCAGCATATGCCGTGACCACTGCTACTGAAGTCATAGAGACACAAAGAATAGACACACTATCAGCACAAGCCGCAGAGCTCATCGCTCTGACACAAGCCTGCATAAGAGCTAAGGACTTGAAAGTGAACATTTATACAGATTCACAATACGCTTTTGGCGTTGTTCATGATTTCGGAGTACTATGGAGGGAGAGAGGTTACTTGACCTCTCATGGTGCCAAAATTCAGCATGGTCCGCTTATTCAGGCCCTGTTAGAAGCAATACATTTACCTACAGCCATAGCTATCCTGAAATGCAAAGCTCATACCAAAGTTACAGACACCATTTCCCAGGGTAATGACCTGGCAGACCGAACAGCTAAACTTACAGCCCAGACACCAACAGACACGACAAGGACAGAGGTACCATTACTGACAAAATGCATGACAGTCAGGGATCCTTCTCAAGATGTACTCGACATACAGACACATGCCACTACAGATGAGATAAAGAAATGGACTGAACAAGGAGGGGTCCAGACTGACCAGGGTTGGATGACTAAGGGAAAAGCTACATGGTTTCTTCCAGATTCCATGGTACAAGTACTCATAAACACAGCACATAGTCCAGCACACTTGGGAGAGAAGGCAATGATAGACAGCTTACAGAATATCTGGTTTAACAAGCACCTACGTGCAGCAGCGAAACAGAAAGTAAGAACATGTATGATATGTTGCCAGTTCAATCCAGGTAAAGGCATTCCGGTGGAACAAGGCGGATTTTATCCTCCTGACCACCCTTTTGAGGTCCTCCAGATGGATTATATCCAAATGGACAGATGTAGAGGTTACAAGTATGTCTTGGTAGTTGTGTGTGCACTATCTAGATGGACAGAAGCGTATCCAGTTCCAGATTATACTGCTGTGACAACAGCCAGGCAATTGGTGCGCGAGTACTTCCCCAGATATGGTTTGCCCCGTGTCGTATACTCAGATAACGGTCAGCCATTCTCCTCTGAATTAATGAAACAAGTGTCTCTTCTGTTAGGATATAATTGGAAGTTCCATTGTGTACGACACCCTGAAGCAGCAGGCCTTGTAGAAAGACATAATCAGACAATAAAAACAAAACTAGCAAAGATTTGTGCAGAAAAAGGCGTGGATTGGATGGTAGCCTTGCCGGTTGCCCTCTTTTACATGCGTATGGTAGCTCATTCCAGAACAGGCCTATCTCCGTACGAAGTGGTTTTCGGTAGACCGCCAAATATGTGGGGTACGCCTATGCCTAAAAAAATAACTGATGTTGACAGTAACATGCTGACAGATTACCTGGCTTCCTTGATGTCTGCACTACTCTCTTGTCGTTCACAGGTTGCCGCCGCCTTCCCTGACAACACCCAAGTCAAGGAGCATGCCATAGTACCAGGCGATTTTGTTCTTGTCAGGAACTTTGATCGTTCGAGCCCCCTTGAGCCGCGTTGGAAGACACCGAAGTTGGTGCTACTAACCACAAGGACCGCAGTGAAAGTGGAAGGACGTAAGGGGTGGATCCACGCTCAGCATTGTAAAAGATACTTTGGACAATCTGGAACATTAGTAAATAATACAGACATTAAAGACATTAAGGACAATGCAGACTTTGCGCCGCCTTTGCTAGAAAAGACTCCACAGCAAGAGTATAGGTCTAAGTTACGATCTAGTAAGTCAGACGTAGTTTAATTGTTTAAGCCCACTAGGTGGTGAATCAGTTAGACTAGATTTCTGACATGTATAAGATCACATACGAGAATAGTAAGAAGAGCAAGATGAAAGCGAAATACTGCAAGATATTACGCAGTAGATGTATAGTTTCTTTGGTTATTCTTTTTATTCTGTGCATCGTTATAATCTGTGTTAGTTTGATACTACATGTTTTCTTTCCTCCTTTTGCTTCACATATGCACTCTTCCATTAACAACACTGTAGAGCATACATTCAGTGAACTGCCACCACATGAACTGTCATATCGACTTGCCTTGCGTAACAATACCTTCATTCGAATGTTACACCGTTCTCACCAGACCAGCAATGCGACTGATTGCTGGGTATGTGGCCAACTGCCACCTTATCAAAAGACGAAGGGAGTTCTGCCCTTCTTTCCTTTACCGTTCTCACACAATGGTTCGTGTGGAGCATGGTTTGCCTTAATGACCTCAATAGATAGAAAGTACATAGCTTCTCCAGATGGCTGGATATATGGAAACTTGAATAAAGTAATGAATGAGGTATGTTTTCCAGACAAAGACGGATTTCCCCATAGGAAGGGAACCGATCTAGAAAATGAAGAGTACGAGCAAAGAAATGCATCCGTTAGTTTTGTAATGCTAAATGTTCAGCCCATGCAAAATATAGGTCCACCGTTTATTTCAGTCTTGCCAGCAAAAGGTAATTTGTGTGTAAGAAAGAAAGGCTCAGTACATATGGGACACAGCGAGTGTAAAGTTGTAGTAGAGTTTAACGATAAAGGACAGTCTACTTTCAAAACATCACGCCATACCTATTTCATTTGTGGTCAGACAGCCTATGTACATCTGCCCTTAGACTGGGGTGGGACATGTTATATAGCGTTCCTGCTGCCACCTGTCTTTCTGGCCCCATCCCATTACCATCGAGATTCCCGACTAGAGCATGTTAGACAAAGGAGAGAGACTGATGCCTCAGGGATCGATCAGACTGAACCAGCTTGGGAACAGTATACAGATTTCAACAAAGGATTCTTTTTCTTCATAGGTCCCGTCCAAAACAGTAAACTAATATGCAGGTTAACAAGGACTCTAGAAGCAGTAGTGAATGTGACTGCATCTGCCCTGGCGAACTTGACCCAGGAGCAGTCTGCCATGAGACTTGTTGTTCTTCAGAACCGCCTTGTTCTTGACGTCATACTGGCGGATAGGGGCGGAGCTTGTAGAGTGATCGGCTCTAGTTGTTGCATTTTCATCCCAAATAACGCGCCATCTGTGTATGCAGCAATAACAAGACTCCACAAGATTGCTCATGATATACATCAAGACCCAGGCACATGGACGTGGTCCAGTTGGCTCTGGGGTGTGATATCGGCTTGGGGATGGAAAGTGATGTCGTTCCTAGGAATGATACTACTTATGATATTTGGTTGCTGTCTCTGTCTGCAGTGTGGCCCGGCCATTTGCGGCCTGTGTGCGACTGCCTGTATTCCACATCCACGTATACAAAGGATCAAAGATGAACAAATGATGCTGTATGATCAAATATACGGTCTCATGAATATAGATGTATCCTGAAGGGTAATGTAGGGGACAAGGAGGGAATGAGGAAAATGAAATTTTGCCTGACCAATGTGTCCCCTGCGTGTACCCTATGTTTCATGTATGTGCATGTCACCCATGCATTTTCTCGTAGTGGCCTGAATCACAAGACTTCTGCAATCATGTCCTGCATTAGGATGCCAGTCATCAAGTCCCCCACATATTAAGTTAGCATTAAGCATTGAGGCCCATGTGTTTGCATTGTACACTTTTAATATCGAGATGAACCCTTTTTGTGGTTCAGCCTGAACCACTTTCTGAATTAGTGTTTTCATGACTCCAGACACTCTGAGAGCTGCAGTTACGTAACCCTGACCCGGCCCGGTGAAGAAGGTAAACAGAACCCGTCTGCAGAGATAGGGACCTAGCCTTTCTGTCTCAGTTTAACTGAATTACAGCACTTGCATCCGTAGAAAGCTCACAGCCCCCACGTAATGAACGAAGAAATATATGCCCTCTCTGGCTCTTAGCGATGAGCGACCTTTGCTTCAGATAATACATCCCCTGACTCAAGATATCAGATAGTACCAGACGTGCTGGTCGCCCTGACACTGAAGGTTTCTCTACTAGACTTAAAGTCAGCTCCCCCCAGTTACACGTCAATTGCACGTGATGACCAAGTTGCACACACAAGTAGGGCAAAGTTCCAGCTGGCCATGCAACTCCTCCTCTATGTAGCCACCCACCTATAACCCACCTATCACACACCTATGACTCATCAAGTGTACACCCTCATGCACGCCCACATGCTCTTATCTCTTATTCTTTCTTGCTCTGCCTCGAGCGCCTCCTCCCTATGTACAAGACTAAATGTATATATGTATGAACTCTGAAAATAATGTTAGAAGACCCTTCCTGAACCTCAGTGGTGATGGAACAGATTCTCCCTTAACTCGAGTTATTGGAATAAAGCCCTTTTGAATCGGACACCACGGACTCTGCCTCTAATTTAATGCATGATGCATGTTTATGCCTAGAAATTATGACAGGGTAATATTTTATTTACCACAATACTAGTATTCAGAAGAGAAGAAACTCGAGTCACTCAAACAGCCAATGAAATAAAGGTCACACAAAACTCACTCATTGGAAAACCAATACAGAAGAGCCAGAATTTCATAACCTTACAAGTTGTAGATTTCAGATACTTTATTGAGACCATCTACAGAAGTATTAAACTTCACAATAAACATAGCTTAACTTTGCAGTAGAAACCTTTCAATATCACCACCTCGAGATTTTGTTTAAATGTTTAAATTTTTGACAGGATAGTCCATTTAAGGTTACTTATGACATGATTTTTAGAAGCCCAATGGTTCACTAGAGGGGCATTGCTGACTGTTCTTCGAATTCTGGACATATGTTCCGTGATCCGTTGTCGTGCTTCTCAAGTAGTTTTACCAATGTATAGTATAGGACACGAACATAAAATTCCATAAACTATATTTTTGCTCTTACAATTGGTAAACGAGTCATGCTTCCATCTAATGCCATTATACTCAAAAAGAGAACCTATGGTCTGTGGGCAACAGGTACAAGTTCCGCATTTATGATGACCACTAATGGGGCGTAGATTCAATTGTGATCTCAACGTGTTTCTATTGATGGATTGCTGAACTGCTGCACGTACAATTTGATTACTCACACTTTTATCTTTTTTAGAGCAAATAGGGGTTTGCTCCACGTTGTGTGTATTTTTTGTACAATGTGCCAATTTTGGTTAATCACTCTTTTGAGGAAATTGGTTCGGGAGCAGAACGTCGTGACGCAAACTAACTGCTCAGTGGGCTCTTTTTTCTTCTTCTCTAGCAGTGTTTCTCTTGGTTTTTACCAGGCACGTTTTAAAGCCTGTTTCAGAAGTTTTCTGGGGTAACCCCGTGACTTGAGTTTTTCTAGCAGGTTGCTTGCATGAAATATATACTCTTCCTTAGTTGAGCAATTACGGTTTAGCCTTAAAAATTGATCAACCAGAAGGTTGTCACGCAAACAGCGTGGGTAGTGACTCGCATAATGAAGTGCTTTGTTTCTGTCAGTAAGTTTGTTATGCAAAGATGTAAGTAGCATACCATGGGAGGTATATACCTCAACATCTAAGAATGTTATCGTATTTTGACTTGAGTGTAGGCTGAACTGAATATCTGGCGTGCGCTGATTCAACCAATGGCCAAATGTTATTAATTCTGACAGAGAGTCAGTCCAAATTAGAAATATGTCATCAATATATCGGACATATTATGTTATCTGAGACCAAAAAGGATTATTGTTGTAAATGAATCCCTCTTCAACTTGAGCCATAAACAATATGGCAAACTCCGGCGCAAAGGTTTGTAAGTAGTAATCATTTTCAAATTAAATTTTTTTTTTTTTTCAAAGCAAACTTTGCTAATTCCATAATAAACTCGCCCAGGACCCGTACTGGTCGAGGCCGTCTCTACAAAATTAAAATAAAAAAATATATATTTTCTAAATAAGATGGTTTCAATCACTATGAGTGGCACAAGTGATTGCTTGATTTGATTGTATAATTCGTATCAGTTTTGGCATTGTCTTGTTTTCTTGATTATTGAGTTGGCCTTGCCTTGCTGATTATTGGCCAGAACCATTTATTGATTATCACAACACAGAAAAAAGAGCATTAATTCAGCAATGCCAAAAACGAAAATTGACTGGGCTAAGAAATTTTACAACAACACACACCCTCCAAAGGCATCAAATATAATTTCCTCCACCTATACACTATTTGCAAAAACAAAACATGAAATACCTCAAAGAAACCTAATTTTGTAATTTAATCAAATGTCAACCATGGCCTAAATGATTTTTCAATTCAAAAGACACCAGATAAACAGTTGTTTCATGCGCCCATAACTACTACTGGGCCTACTGGCTGGAAGGCCCATTGGCAATCTAGCCACACTCAGGTAGATTCATGAAAGAAAAATCGGGTCGCAAAGGGCCAGATTCTCAGAATCTGGCCCTTTGCGAGTGCAATTTTTGCATTTGGGATTCATCATCCCAAATGCAAAAATCGCGAATTGCGAAATCGCATATTTGCGAGGAATTGCATTTAAGGAATCTCTATTAGAGATTCCTTAAATGCAATTCATTAACCAATTATAATTTGAGAATTCGCAATTTTGGGCCGCTATTTACCACGAATTGTAACTTCGTGGTAAATAGCGAAAACTTAGAAAAATGCACTTCAGTGCATTTTTCTAAGTTGCATGTTACACACACACATGTCCTTTGGACATGTGTGTGCGCAACACATGTGTACATTTGCATTTCAGGGGTGCTACAGGGTGTCCTTTGGACACCCCTGGCACCCTTGAAATCGCATCCTTATTTGCGATTAGCAAATTGCTAATCGCAAATAAGGAATAACTCCCCATTCATTCCTATGGGCCTTTAGGCCCATAGGAATGAATGGGGAGTTATTCCTTATTTGCAAATAGCAATTTGCTAATCGCAAATAAGGAAGATGTAGGAATCGCAATATTTTTTGCAATTCCTACATGAATCCCGTTTTGCAAGTCCTTAATAGCGATTCCTTATGAATCGCTATTACAGACTCGCAAAACGGGACTTTGATGAATCTAGCTGATAGTGAATTAAATTATGATTGCAAATTTATTAAAAAAAACATGAAGAAAATGTAGTAAACTGTGCATAATTTTCTCTTGTAAAAGAATAACAATTACATGAAAAAAAATAACTAGGCCCCTACTGAAACTGCAGGCCCCCCACAACAGTAAATTAAAAAAATTGAATAAACATACAAATAAATCCTGATTCATGCCCCCAATCAAACAAACACCCTTATACACCACTTTTTCAACGTACTTATGAAATCTAAAGTACAACGTCCTTAAATTCAATGTTATATATGCAGCAGACAAAGAGAGTGATCCTTCCAACTCCAAATCCCAATGAAAAGTGACAAGGAGATGGACAAAGCACTAGGAGGAGCCTGCTGGACAGGAACAGGAAGTTGAAGTCGCTGGGGCACTTTCTTCCTGTTGGAAAAAAAAAAAGTTTCTCGCACAAAAAAAATAACTCAAACAACCAGTTGGAGAAGAACATCCACTTGAAAAGCTTCCCAGCTGCAGCTCGAGCACAAAGCAGCTTGAGTACTCCATTTGTAATCGGCACAACATTGGCGAAGTCGTGACCAGAATCCGTGTGAGTGATCATGAAGTCTTGTGGGAGCTCGCTTGCACTGCGAGTCAGCGCGAAGTCTTGCGTGTGCTCGCAAGAGGCCTTAGAGTATTGTGGCGCTCACAAGCAGGTGCCAATACAAATCTCAAGCGTGCAAAAAGGAAAAAAACCTCTGCTTCGCAGCTGAAATGCGTAATTCCGGAACTCCGCGCTCCTGAGTGGAGTGCCTGAAGTCCACAAACTCTGCAATCTGAGCAGAGTTGTATGCCGGGCCTAATGGGGAGACAGTTCTGATGGTGTCCTAGTATAAGCCTTCAGGGTTGCAAACCCGAGCTCTAGAACAGATGGATGAGAGGATCATTCAAGTATTACTGATTATTGGGGGGAGACTTTAATCTGACTATGCATGCAGACCAGAATAGACTAACTGCTGCTTGTACTACGGAGAGTGACAATCATAGATTACGGGACTTTACCCAAGCACTGGGGTTGCAAGCAGTGTTCCCTGTAGTGTGCACGTGAGCACACACCCTATCTTTCCCCAGCGCTCAGATATTAGTGCTGTGTGCGCACATCATTGCCAGGTCACTCATTACATGCAACATACGGCCACTCTCTTTGCGGCAGAGTAGGATGAGCAGCGTCAGTTCAATAGGAAGCCAGTGGAGAAAAGTAGACCACAGTGGGAGGAGACACCACGAAATTGCAAAGATTCGTTTTCTTCTTTCATGGCACTGTGGATGCCTGCAGGGTCATTGACATCAGAGCTGGTGGCGCCTATATATGCTCCTTATTCTGCTTTTATCGAGGTTTGGGGAGTGGCATTCTGCAGGAGAGTGTGTTTTACTATTAATCACGGCCTATCAGAAAATGCTCGCTGTCTCGGCTATTTCACAGAACTCCGGATCATTTTACTTAGGAACAGAGAGGTTTGTACATACAGCCCCATATTGCGTCCGAGCCTTGGAATTCAAATGGCGTATGTTTTTCTCAAGTTGTTTCAGATTACTTTTCCGTCTTTGTTTACTTCAACTATTAGCCATGGGGTTTGATGTAGCTCTAGAACTTGTTTAAATGCGCTTTCTCCATATATTTCTTCTCACATTGTTCTAGGGCTGCCTTAGTGATTCTTGACTAATTGTTAAAGTAAATACAGACGGAAAGCTCATGCTACAAATGATTAGAGATAGTGAGAGGGCTGAGTGCACTTCAATGAAGAGAGCAGCCAGTCAGTCCGTGCTGGGAGAGGAATCTGATTGCGGGAGCAGCAAGCGGCAGTCCAAAGGGTGAGTGTTGGATGCTGCAGCAACAGGTATTCTCCTTCATTGGGCAGAGAGAACCACCAGGCTGATTCTAGGGCAACGCTTTTGAAGTTTTGCGTAATTTTTATTCAATTACACTTCTATGTTGTGCCATATTTACGGTGCAGGGCTATGTTGACACATGCCTTTCTTATCACACAACTTTATTTCTTAGATACAGATAATCCAGGCTTATCCCGATTCCCTTTTAACAAATAACTATTCAATCGCAAAATAAACCCGTGCATTTTAGTACTCTGAGAAATGCAATACTTTATTATTCAATTATGTCAAGCTGCCTTTACGTTTATGTTGCACGGCTACGCTTTGCATATTTTTCTTTCTTAACTTTTTTTTTTTACCAAGTGACCGATTCTCTAGATTTACTCCTCAGAACTGTGCCTTGTAATTAGCACTTTACTTCCTTGGTCCCTCTTTTCTAACTTTCTCCCCCTGCACGCCACGCTTTGAAGTGAGATTAGGTTCGCACACAGCACTATATAAATATAATCCAGACCAGCTACCATTATTTAAAGTCCTTTGGCTCATTTATTCCTCTGTTACAGAGGCAGGGCACATTTTTAAGACGTAGCACCTCTCGTGATGTCCACCACCCTTACTGCCTTGAGAGAGGCTCTGTGGGTGATTTACTACACTAAAATGTGTAATGGTTCAATCTACAGATTCCTGTTTTCTCTAACTAGGATGTAGGTGCTACATAATAGCTCATGTCTTAGGGGCGTGCCACTACATCAGAAAACTGGCTCAATCGTTTATTACATGGAGCAATATTAGTAAAAATGCAAATGTTTTGCTTTAGTTGTAAAACGGAGGTTTGGAGTGCCAAATAACCACTGATTTTGATAGCTTCACACTGCATTCGCATAAATAGCATTTTTCTTGCTGCACATACCCTTGGCTGCAGCACACAGAGACCTTACATTGCCCACACCGTGGAAAACAATTAGATGGAACATTAGTTGCAAGACCTATGAATTGCTAGGTATCTTAACAGGAGGTCATTTTCCTATGGTTATGCCACCTTGTAGGCAGGCTTGCGATTAGATTACTTCCTGGTCTCCCAGATTCAGGTACACAGAGATACACCACTTTCCTACCAAGAGGGGTTTCCAATCATGCACCACTTAACATACGGCTGATGGCACAGACCAAGGTCTGCTGACCTGCATGGTGCCTAGATTCCTGGTATCTCAAGCATTGGGACACAAGAGGGGGCTTAGTGGTGGCTACCAAGAATTACTTTACTGACAACAGGGGCTCTGTGGCATGTATAAACAGGTGATATGGGGGTACATGATCTCTAAGAAGTCACTTAAAATTCAGTTGGTCAAAGAGGAGAAACACATATTAGCAAAAAGGTGGATGACATTAGATAATTATAAGACTATTGACTCTCAAGATTATTTTGCCATGGGCTACACAGCTTTTATCAAGCTGCAGTTTTAAAAATATCGTCAGGGACTACTACCGATTAAAGAGCATATGGCACCTTGGCTACGTGGTAATCTACCTGCCAATTGTTGACTTGGTGGAATTATTAAGGAAGATTTGCTGCATTTGGTTTGTTCCTGTAACATTGTACAAGCAGAAATAAAACAATTATTAATTAAGGCTTTTAACCAAAGAGGAATTCGAACAAGAAGACAGGCTATTCTAGCCTGTTTCGATGCAGGGGACCCCCAGTTAAATCGCTGTTTTGTCAAATTTTTGTTAAAGGTGGAGCAAAAATTACAGAAAATGTAATCTGTTCAGTGCAGCCGATGTAATTTACTACTCAGTGATTGATTTAATTTGATGTTGTGATTTGTAGAGCGCTCGTATACCCGAGGGAGTCTTGGCGCTGTCAAGATAGAAACTGCTCGCCGGTGGATCTGGCGCAACCCTCAGGCTAAGATGAGAAAAGCCAGGTCTTTAAGTTCTTTCGAAAGGACCACAAGGAGGGGCTGTTTTTCAATTCGACGGGTAGCTTGTTCCATGTTTTAGCTGTGTTGCCTATGAAGCTTCTCCCCCCCCCCACCTTAGTTGTCTGAATCTGGGGGTCATGAGGAGCTTAGCACTGCTAGATCTTAGAATCCTAGATGGTTCATAGGGTTTTAGGTTTCTTTTTAGGAAATGTGATCCTGAACTGTGCAGCGTTTTGTACGCTAGACATGCTGATTTAAACTGAATTCTTTTTTCAATAGTGAGCCAGTGCAGGCCTCTCATTTTTTGGGTTATAGGTTCGAACTTGGGAATATTCAGAACCAGCCTGGCTGCCGCGTTCTGGAGCCGCTGAAGTTTTTGTAACAGCTGTTTTTGTAGCCCTACATATAGAGCGTTGCCATAGTCTATTTTAGATAGAACTAACAAGGAAACCAGGGTTTTGGCAGTGTCAGGTGGAATGTATGGCATTAGTTTCCTGATGAGTTTCAGCGTATACCAAACAGATGAGGAGAGATTGTTTATTTGTGCTTCAAAAGTTAGTTTGGAATCAAATGTGACACCTAGGTTCCTTACGTTGTCCACCAGTGCCGGACATCTGCCAAGGCTGACCGGCCAGAAAAGGTTCGACCAGATGTCCGAATTGGCCCCCAGTAGCATAACCTCCGACTTGTCACCATTTAATTTTAGGCAGTTGTCCTGCATCCAGTGACTGACCTGGTCCATGCAGAGTCTGAATCTCTCCGCGGTCTCCGTGGTATTGTTAGAGATTGCCACCACTATTTGGGTGTCATCCGCGTAAGATAGAGGTATGAACCCGTAGTTCCTGACGATGTTGACTAAAGGGGCGACATATAAATTATAAAGGGACGGGCTCAGCGACGAGCCCTGGGAGACCCCCCCAAGGCAGATCAAAGGACCTTGATACGAATTCCCCGAGCTGGACTGAGAAGGTTCTGGTTCCTAGGAAGGAGGCCAGCAAGTTGATAGCCGATGTGTGAAGGCCTATATCTTTCAGCCTGCTTATGAGGATATCATGGTTAACAGTGTCGAAGGCCGCCGACAATCTAGCAAAAGGAGGGTGGCCTTTCCTCCTGCGTCCAGAATATTCCTGATTTCCTCCGCTGCCATCACCAAGGCAGTCTCAGTCCCATGTTCCTCCCGGGACCCATATTGGGAGTCGTCTAGGACATGCATGTTCCTTACGAAACCTGCCAGTTGAGAATTCAGCAGTGTTTCAAGGATTTTTGCCTGGAAAGGAATTCTTGAAATTGGCCGGAAGTTGGCTGGAACGGAAGGGTCAAGACTAGGTTTTTTAAGTAATGGAAGTACCGAGGCTGCCTTCCATGCTTTAGGGAAATAACTGGACTGAATTATGTTACTAAAGAGTGGCTGGAGTTGGGAGCTGAGCAATTCCGGGAACAAGTGATGGACCTTGGGTGGGCAGGGGTCCAATGGGCCTGCGGATTTGGTGGACAAGACTAACCGTCTGATCTCTTCGGCCGAGGGAACTGAAAACTTAAATTTGGGAATAGGGGTGAGGAGGTCACAGGGACTAACCTGAGTGGGGTGATCAGGTTGACTAATACCCCCAGCCTGTGGGACAATGTGCCTTTGAGAAAATGAATCATATATAAGTCGCACCTTGTCCGTGAAGAACTGTCCTAATTTGTTGCACAGGTCTGTGCTACCATCGACCTGTTTGTTCACGGGCCCAGTAAGTTTCTTTACCGTGGCGAACAGTTCATTACTTGAGTCTTTGTTCTTTTTTTACAAAAAAAGACGATTTGTCTTCCATGATCAACTTTTTGTAGGTGGCTAAGGTAGTGCAATAGTCCACTTTCTCCTTTGTCCCATAGTTGGCCCTCCATCTCCTTTCTGCCCTCCTGTATGTTTGTTTTTGCAATCTTAATTTTTCTGAGAACCAGGGTTCAGAGCGTTTGCTCCTTTTCTGTTTTTTGGTTTTGATGGGTGCGATAGCCAGCACTGCAGATTTGATCCAGTTCTCTATCTGATATGTGGCTGTTTCGCAGTCTTTGTCTAATTCTAAGATCGTTGAGCCAAGTCGTGCTTGTAGTTCCGCGATATCTATCTTTCCCCAGTCCTGATACTGGCGCTGCCCCTCCCTAGGGGCCCTAACCATTTTTGTTTGGTCCAGGTTAAAGGAAAAATAAATAACTTTATGATCAGACCAGGGGACTGACAGCACTTCCCCTATTCTGATGTTGGGGTTTGAGGTGAATATTCCATCCAGGGTGTGCCCGGCGGAATGAGTTCCCTGGTTTACTAATTGGGACATACCACAGCTGGTCATGGTTTCTAAGAAGGTACTCGTATTAATATCGTCCACTTTTTCAAGGTGGATATTGAAGTCCCCCAAGATCGTAAAGTCGGTCTTGGATAAGCTGGACTCAAATGCGGGCTCCAATAGTTGTGCCAAGGGGATATGTGCCTTTGGAGGCCTGTATAGTAGGAGGCCGGAGAAAGTATAATTATTAGTAATGCAAAATTTGAAGGGGAGCGTTTCACACTCCGGGGAGTTCAGACTCTCAAGTCCCTGCACATGAAGTGTTTCTTTGCTGATGATGGCTAAGCCTCCTCCCCGCTTCCCGATTCTATCGGCGCGGAGGAGTTAGTAACCCGTTGGCACTGCTAATGCAAGGTCAATGTCCGACGATCTATCTGCCCAGGTTTCAGTTACAAACAACAAATCCAGATTATAGGTCTCAATCAGGTTTGCTACTTCTGTGTTGTGTTTCACGAGGGATCTAGCATTCACTACGGCGGCCTTCATTTGTTTGCTTACTGGAAGACCCTGAAGCTGGCAGCGAGGTGATGCTCTCCTACAGTGTGCGTATGAGAACTCAAGATGACAGCTTGAACAATATTTGACTTCATCTCCTGGATTGAGGGGTTCACAGGAGGGTTTTGGCATAAGGTCGTTCAGTTGTGAGCTGTTATAGACCTTCCTAACTCTGGTAGTTATATTTTGAGCAGGGATTATGGCCCTGGGCCCGTGCCAGGCGCGGACGGGCGCAGACGGGCTTGCCTTTGGCGCGCCTTTGGCGCGCCCGCTGCGCGCACGAATCAGCATCCGTTAAATTGTCTCAGTGGCCATATCATCTTTTACAAACAAGGTATTGTTTTCCAAGGCATTACCAAGGTCAGACCTGTTGACTTTCTAACTAAATCCCCTTGAAGAAAACTAATGAACTGTAACATGTCTGAGAGTAATCTAAAATCAGTTTCTCCTTTTAAGTGACATTATCCCACCTGAACAACAACTGTCTTGTATAATAGTACATCCAGCCTTAAAGGTGTGACTTCCACTCACTTTTTTGGATTTGATAAATTTTAAATGGAATTGTAAACAAATTGAATTGTAAAGATTTTAATTTTAGAATTTTTCATTTTATCTTACTATGTAAATGTGTATTTATATCGCATAACTCTTATTGCAATGGTTTTAAGTAACCTCGCAATTATTTATATAAACTTAAACATAAACTGAACTCTAGGATCTCAGAGATAAGAACGTAAGCGGAGGACAAGGTGCAGAAACTGTTGCTTGAAAAGGAGGACTAGACTCTGGTGCAGGCTCATCGCCTCACACTCTCACAGGAAAAATACAGGCAGATAGAGGAAGAGGAGGCGTGGAAAGAGCTTAGGGCCATGAACCATAGATTGTATGATGTTGGTAATAAGGTAAAGAAGCTTTAGCTTAGAAGGTGCATTGTAAGGAGGGTCAAAAGTGGGTGAGGGAGGTGGTCACGATGATTGGGTACGCCATAGACATGGTCCCGGACATTGCACAGAGGTTTGCAGAATATTTGGAGGCCCTATACTCTCCCAGGAGGCAATGCACACTTGAGGAACTGCTGAGATTTGTAGGTGATATCCCGACTCCGGTTCTGACTCTGGAGGATAGGGTTACTCTAGATAAGGATCTCTAGGTGACAGGGATAGATGATGCCATACGCCACCTTGGGGCAGGGGGAATATGGGCCCAAATGGCCTGTTGAAAGAATTTTTCAAACGTTTGGGGAGACTTTGCCCTTTCATATGTATCAGGTCACCTTGGCAGCAGGGACCCCACCACCAGACATTTGGATGACCCACATTGCCCAAATACACAAGACGGGGACGAAGCAGAAGACTGTGCCTCCTATTGGCCTATCTTCCTATTAAATGTAGAGGCAAAATTACTGGCAAGAGTCTATATGAGGTGAGGAACAAATTGATTTATAGGGAGCAGTCTGGGTTTAAACCAATTTGTACCATGATGAGACACAAACCTGTATGTCGTTCTTGAAAGAGTGAGCACTATTGGGGAGCCATTGGTGGTCCTATCCCTGGATGGCAAAAAGGCTTTTATTCGCTGAAATGGCCGTACCTCACAACGGTGCTGGAAAAGATGGGGTTTGGGATGGCATTTCTGGAATGGGTTCACCTTCTTTACATGACACCATTGGCAAGGGCTTGTGATAATGGGACATTG
Organism: Lissotriton helveticus; assembly: GCF_964261635.1. Lineage (NCBI taxonomy): Eukaryota > Metazoa > Chordata > Amphibia > Caudata > Salamandridae > Lissotriton > Lissotriton helveticus. The sequence goes on along the minus strand of NC_136070.1, from coordinate 396,857,775 downwards.
TCAAGGGAATTCCAGCTGGGGAGGGGTAACAAGCAGGGATGCCCACAACCACTCCTGTTGTTTGCCTTGGCCAAACATTTTGCCTTCTTCCTCTACTTTTTCTGACCTCATTTTTTGTTTGCTGACCTTTGAACTCTGAGCACTTTACGACTATTAACCAGTGCTAAAGTGCAGGTTCTCTCTCCCTAAGACATGGTAACATTGGCTCATACCCAATTGGCATAGTTAATTTACTTAAAAATCCCTAGTAAAGTGCACGAAATATGCCTAGGGCCTGTAAATTAATTGCTACTATTGGGCCTGCAGCACTTGTAGTGCCACTCACTTAAGTAGCCCTCTAACCATATCTCAGGCCTGCCATTTCAGAGTCTGTGTGTGCAGTTTACAATGCCAATTCGACATGGCAAGAACACTTCTTGCCAAGCCCAAACCTACCTTTTTAAACATATATGTCACGCCTAATGGAGGCTCAAGACAATCCAGAGGTCAGGGTGCAATGTATTTAAAAGGTAGGACATGTTCTTTTAGGTTTTACATATCCTAGTAGTGGAAATCTCTCCCAATTCGTTTTTCACTACTGCAAGGTCTATCTCTCCCATAGGATAACCATTGGGACTACCTTATTACATTTAATAAGTGTAATTCCGAATTGCGAAGAGATAGACTTTTCAAGTTTGGTGTATCTGGAATCACAATTTAAAATTCAATGTTATGGTGAAGTCGAATTCTAAATTGCAATTCTGAAAATACCACTTTTAGAAAGTTGACATTCTCTTACTTTAGCCATGTGGGGCCTGCTACCTGTCTCTGATCACCTGTCTGGGGTAGGTGACAGCTGGGCCTTGTGTATTCCCCCTATATAGCCACACACAATCAAAGCTTAGGTGTGACTTTACGGGCCATCATGGCAGATGAGAGGGAGGAGCTGGATTACGGCTCACTTGTACCTGAACAGACTGTGTCCTGTCCCCACACAAAGGGCTGCAAACCCCCTGTAGTGAGTCTAGAACCAGGGCAGGAAAGGCAGGGCCTCTGTGCACTTCAAAGGCTTGTCTTTAAAGTCTTCCCCATTTCAAAGGCACCACTGGATATAAGTAATGGACCTCAGACACACACTTCTGGACCTGTGAAGACTCTGCCAGGAAGAAGGACTGCCCTGCTACTGAAGGACTGTCACTTGACTGCTGCTTTGCTGGACTCATGCCTTGCTGTGCTGCCCTGCTGGCTGCTAGTAACTACCCGGGTAATAAGGACTGGACCTGCATCCCTTGAACTCCGATTGACTCCAAGGGATAGCTACTGGCTTTCTGTTGTGAATTCTCAGGGACATAAAAGACTTCCAACCTACCTGCTTCTGCACCTGGACTCTGCCATCTGTGAGTCTGCCTGCCAAGTGGTGACACCCCAGTCCTAGACCCTTGGAAGTGGGCCTAGGTGCTTGCTCCAGTGGAACTTATGCATCTTCTGTCAAATCAGCACATTCCAGCTGTTGCGTGGCTCAGAACCGGTGCAGCACCCCATTTGTCTGACCAGAACCGGTGCATCGCCTTTACTGTCTGGATCGCCTCTGATGCATCACCTTCAGAACCACCATTGCAAAAGGACTCCACATCTCCGTCAACGTTAAAGATGACAATGAATCTCCACATCGCAGCTCTGCGTTATTGGGAGCTGACGTCTCACCGCTGCTGAACGGATAAGGACCGGCATAACACTCCTGTAGCGTGGATCGACACCAATGCATCGCTTCTGCTGCACCAAAAATCTTCAACATTGACGCAGCCCGGATCAAGGTACTTTTGATCAGTGGGCCTCACTTTTGACTTTGTCCTGGCCCGGCATGACCAGATATCCCAAGTAAGCGATTACTGCTTCTAAGCACAATTTTATAGTGTATTCTTTACAAATTCAGATTTCAAGTTCTACTTATTGGCTTTTGTCGTTTTGGTCTTGTATTATTTATTAAATCAATCTCTATTTTCCTGGTGTGGAATATTTTTGTGTGGTATTTCCACTGTTTTACTGTTTGAAGTGAAGCCTGACTGCTCTTTCCCAAGCTACCAGAGGGTGAGCACAGGTTAATTTAGGATTTGTCTGGTTCTTACCTTGACTAGGATTGTAGTTGCTGCCTGACTTGGGCTCATACCCTAGTCAACCAACAACCCAATTTCTAACAGGGATGAAGAAAAATTGGCATAAGCCAGTGTCGTATTTGCCTATGGATTGTCGTCTGGAGAGGATGGGATTGTCCCCTGTAGTGGTTTCAATATTTGGGAATCTTTATTACTAAAGTCATGGGTGACCTCCCTGCTCAGAATCTGGAGGGTTTACTTGGTCACTACAGAGAGGATGTGGCCAGATGGAGGAAGTTGCCGCTGTCCCTGAACGGTAAACCAGCGCCCTGCAAAATTATCTATTTATCTAACTTCCTCTATGTCTTTGAGAATGCACAGTACAATATCCCTGAGCTTTTTTTATGGTGGTGCAATCGACTATTAGGACATTGGTGTGGGGTGGGTGTTGCCCTAGGATAGCGCTGGACACCCTCATGCAAGCCCTTATGATGGGAGCAGTGCTTTGCCCAATCTGAAGTTCTACTACTGGGTGGCACATCTGCAGGTGGTTAATGAATGGGCATTTGTGGACCAGCATGATCTTCCCTTTATGGCGGACAGAAGGGGTTTGTCTTGGCAGGGCTATCTGAGAACGCTTTATGGCCGCACAGCGATTAAGGATGGTCCAGGCTCCAAGGTCGTGGTGATCCAAGCTTGGAGGAAGGTGACCAGATCGCAGGGGGAAAATCATCCTGGAAACGCTGCTGGGAGATGCAGGCGCAGTGTCGGAACTACAATGGCTGAAGGGCTTCTGGCAGTGGGATTTGATTGGAATCTCAAAGGTGGGCAACTTATGGTGTGAGACGCAGATTTCTCCTTTGAGTTTTCCAAGAGCAATCTGAGTTGGCAGATTCTCAGAGATTTCGGTACTTGGATATTAGACATGCCATTACCAAGTATATTGGGCATCAAGAGCAAATAGAGGAAGAAATCCCTTTGGAGTATAGCCTTCTGCCGTCCCATTTCAGTGCCGTGCAGTGTTGATCATCTATGCCAACCTTAACTAGGAACTGAATGCGACCTGTGGGCAAGTTGATGGATGGTTAGGAGTGGGACTTGGTCATACTGGAGGATGCAGACTGGGCAGAAGAATGCATGTACCCTAGGGAGGTGGTGATGTGGGCTGACTTTCACCTCATACAGCTTAAGATGTTGTGCAGAGCATACAACACACGGATGAGACTTCATGCCAAGGGCAGGCTTTCTAATGATAACTGTCTGAGGGGCTTATGATAGAAGTCTGGTGGTGTATTAGCAGACCTTTCAGGGGCATATGGAAGAGGTATTAGGGGCTCTGGTTGATTTATTGGCACAAACTGTGTGTGTGGGCATCTGGGTGAACAGACGTTGCAACAGTACTCCCTTCTGTTCTGTAATACTGCATTGACAGTGGCTAGGAGAGACACTGCTCAGGCTTAGGGCACAGAGAGGCCTCCAAGCTCGACCGAGTGGGTGCAGAACATAGACTGGTGTATGTTAGCGGAGTTGACAGCGTATCGGTCATGGGCCTGCCCAAGAAGTTTGATAAAATATGGGGCCCGTGGTTGGAGTTGAGAGAGCATGGTGACTGATCGGTGGGGTGTCTGGGCACTATTGGGTGGCACTTTGAGATGGAGGATGGAGAACACACATGCTGGGGTTGGGCCTTCCTCATTATTGCTGCCTTCTGTGAATGGGACAGTTTTGCAATCAAGATGCCTTCCTGGGGATGCCAAAGCTACACTGATGTTGATTTCTATGTCATTTCTTGTATGATGTTATTTGTGAATAAAAATCTTTTTTTTTAACTGTCTCGCCCTTTATAACTGTAAATACTTCAGCTCATAACTGTATTAATCGTGACCGTCCTGGATAATGTTATTTAAATTAGAAGTTTGTCAAAAACTCTGCTGCAACAGCTTTTTGAAATTCCTATGTATTTGTAATGTTCTGATGACAATGGGGTCTGTGCAAAAAAATGTATGGTTGAGGTTATAAAGATTGATATATGCCTATATGTTCATATGGTCTGTAGTTCGCTTATGTCTGTAAACTGAAACGCTGTTTACTTTTGATGTTTTGGGATGTAGAAAATGAAAAAAGTATAATAAACAAAGCACATTTTCAATTCAAAAAGCTCTCAGTATTTTCATATCAAATTAGATCTTGATACAAGAATGCTCACAGGTACATATATGTAAATACCTGACTATGTATCATTCAAGTTGATCATCTAATAATAACAATATCTCCTTTGTGTAGTTTAAGGGTATTTGGCATCTTTTGTATCAAGTGTGTATTACAGTCAACAATCTGCATGTCCTTGCTAGACTGGTTTGTGATTACACACCTTGTGGTATTTATTTTGTAAACAATTCCATCTGTATTTATCCATATATTTTTTTGTTGTTACTTTTATCTGTATTTATCCTTACTTATTTTGGGTTTTGTGAAAAAAAGAAGCTGAAATTAGTATATTTTCACAATTATTTAACTGCTATATATGCACACATGCTTTAATGCCTGCCAGGTTTCAATGCTATGAACACCCACAGAAGATACATCAATGCACTTATATGAAAATATGAACATTTCGGTATCACTCTTGTGCATATCTAATGCTGTTTAAGCCTCTTTACAAAAATGATTTTCTTTTTTACCTCTCTTGCCTTAAAATCCACACAGCTATTGGCCTGGTATTTAGAATCACTTAAAGGCAGCCCAATTTCCGTTTTTAACCGAATAAATAAAAACAAAAAAATAAATGCCTTTCTGCCTGTATTTATCTGTAAAAAAGCAGGGAGCCTTAGTTATAGATCTTGCTGAAATAGCAATTTCACAGTAGGGGGGATCTTCTGGAAGCTTCATGCGAGGGGCAAAATGGATATTTAATTATCTTTGAGATTTTTCAAATGTACTGCCTAGCCCCTTTTGGTAGTTAAAAGCACCTTTGTTTGGTTTTGGCTTCTGCTACACCTGGGCTCCAGGTGCATGGCCCACTTGTATTCATGTGACCATAAGGATGAATAAAGCCACGGGTGTAACCCCCTAATTAGTTTCCAGTAATTTTCTTTACACTCTTCTTTTCCTTATTATAATAGAGTACTTCCAACACATCGTTCCTCTGGCACTGGGGCACATTACCAGTACATAGGCTGTACTTTAGACAGTGGTGCGAGTGGTGTAGTAAGTGTCCTTCAACCACCATAGTTCAAGGATAGGAGGGACGATCGGTGTGAGGGGGCAAAATGTTGTAGTATATAAATAAAAAAGTGAATACTGTGTGCAATAAGTACCAACACATAATCAAAGCATTCTGCAAGCAGCACAGATGGTAAAATGTTTCATTGTTCATAACATGGCAAACTTTCCATAATGTAGTTTTATGGTACTTCAAGTGTAAATCATTTAGTAATATTTTAGGATACTATTAGGTCAATGTAAAAAATTATTTTATTAAGCCATAAATTGCTCACCAATAATTAACGCAATACCCTAAATCAATTCCAATAAACAAATTGCACTGCAATTGTTGAAAAACATGTAACATCCATACATATCAGTGGGTGACCTTGTTACAGTAAGCCTTAAATGAAGCAAAGCAACACATTCTCAAGTTTTGCATTGTGTAATTCAAATACTGCTGCATTAACTGCTTAGGAACGCTTCATTAACACCTACATATAATCGAGAAATGTGGATTTGTGTGAGACAGAAATTGAGAGATATATGTAGTGAACAAAGATAGAGAGCACCCTGGTTTTATCAATTTGTACAACAAGGTGGTTCTCACGTTTCTAAATGGTCCAACCAAAGCACATTGACTCTATCTTGGAATGTGAGGGTTCTAATCTACTGAGCCACCAACTCACCACCATCCTCAATGCCTCACTAACCATGGACACCTTTCCTGATGCCTGGAAATACGCCAAGATCAGCCTCCTCCTCAAGAAACCCTCGACAGTCCCCAACGAACTCCAGAACTACCGTCCCATCTCACAACTCCCGTTCTTTGCCAAAGTACTAGATAAGGCCATCAACCTAAAACTCACGAACACCTAGAAAAAAGCAACTTGCTAGACCCCTTCCAATCAGGATTCATATCCAATCCCAGCAAAGAGAATGCTCTGATCGCCGCAACAGATGACATCCGTACCCTACTTGACAGAGGAGAATCAGTCGGCCTGATCCTGTTTGACCTCTTAGCCACCTTCGACATGGTCTTCCAACACACACTCATCGGTCGCCTACACGAGATTGGAATAACAGATGATGCACATGCCCTCATCACCAGCAGACTGGACTACGGCAACACACTCTATACAAGCAACACCACCAAGCTCATGCAAAGACTCCAGATGATCCAGAACGCAGCCACCACACTGATCCTCAAGCTGCCCCAGAGAAACCAGTACCTGAAAGACCTCCACTGGCTCCCAGTACAGAGGAGATGCCATTTCAAGCTCCTGACCCATGCCTTCAAAGCCATCCATGACCAAGGGCCCACCTACTTGAACCACCAACTACACTTTCACCGTCTCCCCAGGACCCTCCAGTATGGCATACTCCACTGCCACACTGGAGGACGCTCCTTCTCCCATCTCGCTGCCAAAGCCTGGAACACCCTCCACCTCCGCACCTCAACCTCGCTGACTGACTTCAGGAAGGGGCTCAAGACCTGGCTCTTCAAATGAGCTCTGTAGCAAGCTCCTGGAGACCCTCGCGGGTGTGAAGCTGCATTCTATAAATACTACTTAATTGATTGAGAAAATGTTTCCTTGAAATGCAAAACATGAAGCTCTTATCCTATCAGAGATGTATATTTGTCGACTTCTATAAACCTGAGGAGCAGAGGTGTAATAATAATAAACTTCTTTAAGCCATAGTTTGCATTTCTCATACAATTCAACGGTATGCTGCTTGAAATACGAATCCCACATTTAACAGATGTCACAGGCAGCAGTCATAAGAAGCATCATGTTAAAAGCGTTAGTTGGTTGCGTTGGATTTGATGTCTCTGTGTCCAGTTTTGTTTTTATCTGTACATATTTTTTCTTTTTAAACAAGGGTGATCTGGTGATCAATTTAATGGAGACTAAACAGTTGTCTTGGGTTTTCCCATAATTCAATAAATAACACTTTTTAATTTGAAAAATGGTTTTGATAGCAGCGATAACCAAATAACATGAGGACCTTAAAAACTGGTACAAATGTGTCAATTCCATTTAATTGACCATTTAAATATATTTAATTTAAATTTACGATATGAATATGTATGTTACATGGATATTCTGAAAATGTGGCAAGGATGGCAATGAAGATATATTGGTAGCTGTTCTCTGTCAGTAAGATAATACGACTGTTAAATGTGATTTTTAAATGACTAAGATTTTAATAAGTATCTTGCACAAGTTCCCTCCTCTTTGTGGTCTTCACATGCAAATGATGTTGGATGCATCTCCGCCATGGATTCTGTCAAGAGCAAGGTAGACCCCATATAGAAATTACCCAGCATCCCATAGTATCCTCTACTACCCAAAGCAGATGCTGAAATTAGAACTGCCCTAGCTGATCTTGTTAAACTGGGTGTCTAGGTGCCCATGGTGAGCTGAGGTAAAAAAAGGCAGGCAAGAACATTGTCGACCACTTCCTTCAAGATCTCTGTGTGGGGATTCCCAGCTTCCCCATAGTGCCCAATCCTGCCACCATCCTTTCTCATTGATGGCTGAGTGTGGTAGATGTGTGTTCAAACTTCTTCCCCATCCCCATTCACAATGAGAGTCAGTTCACATTCTCATTTGACAGATCCCAGTTAATATGGCTAAGACTTCCTGAGGGCTTTACAGAGTTCCCGTCCATTTTTTCCCAACTTTAAAATGCAATATGGGCAACTTCTTATTCCCTACAAGAGCAATAAGTAGATCACTTACTACTCGTGTCTGTCACCTTAGAAAAAAGCAAAGCACACTCCATCTATTTGTTCATTGAAATGGCTAAGAAGGGGCATAAGGTGTCAAAGTAAAAATACAATTTTGTGTCCCTTGCACGCTATTTAGGCAATTAAATTTCAGATGGAGAGCACCATCTATCAGCTGACCAGATTGAAACGTCATAGGTTGCCTCGACCTGTGACTGTTTCTCAGCTACATGGTTTCTTGGGAATCGTAGGATAATGTAGACAATGGATCTTGGGGTTCCCTGCCCTGGTTTGACTCCTCCAACATTATGTTAGAAACTTTCTTTGAACTGAAGCAGAAGATGCATTTGTGCAAGTGAAGCAGGCAATAACCTATGCAGCCTCACTGGGGTTTCCAGATTACAGTAAATCTTTTATTTTGTATTGCCATAAATGCATTAGGAATGCTCTTTGAGTATTACTGCAAGACCATTGGTACATGAATAGACCCATCACTTATTTTTCTTCTGCTCATGACCCAATAGCAACAGGGCTTCGACGACCCTCTTTGAGCTAGGTTGCTGCTGCCCACCTTGTTGAGGTGTCTGAAAATACTGTGCTAGATTTCACTCTGATTGCCTTGGTCTCCCACTCAGTAGTGGCCCTTTTGACTATCACGAAAGTTCAACATCTCCCCACCACTAGGTTGACCTATTATGCGATTTTACTGTTTGTATGCCTCTGACATCACTCTCATCCTTTGTCCTACTTTGAATCATGTCTCGTTGATGCCATCCCGCAGAGGGTGAGCCCCATTGACTGTCTTCTGCTCACCCAATAGATAACCAAATCAAAAATGTAATTGTCAGATGCACCAATACCCAATGGTAAACTTGTTTATTTTGTTGATGGTTCTTGTCTCAGAAATATCATCTGAGAACTTGTAGCAGGATACAAGAACTTGTTGCAATTCGACATGCAAAACACGTTCGTTCAGCTCAAGTGGCCAAGCCTGTGTCTCTGACTCATCTCTGTGTCCTAAATGCTAAAAGATTGTTACAATATTCACTGTCTCAGAGGATGCCTTTGGAGTTGAGGTGGTTGAAACAGGGGTTCTTAATTTGAACAGGAACCCTTATCAAATATTGCTATGATCATGCAACACTTGTTGAATGAGCTATTGTTACCCCTGAAGATTGCCACTGTAAATGTTATTACACATCAATCTACAAAAGATGACGTATCCCTAAAGAATGCTTTGGCTAACCAAGCAGTCAGAAAAGCTGCATTACCTCCTAATGGCAAAGTCACTATATATGTGTTATAACAGGGTGTATTTCCTGCACCTACTATGAGCTGCCTTTATTACAGAGGCGGGCATCTAATGCTGAGAACCAGACAGAGATCAAACAGAATTGTAAAAAAGACCCAGAAAGAGTGTAGCACAGTGTAGAGAGTTGCCAACAGGACAGTAGCTGACCTAAATTCTTACCCCCAACTTGGTCAGCTTGAATCATAGTATTGTCCATGTTGGAAGAGACAATATGATTCATTCCACAGTGACACATTGGTATGTGCCCTTCTTTCTTTCTGTCGCCCAGAACTATTTTCACTCCTGTTTGACCTGCCCAGCTCATTACATTGGGAAAGGGATTAATACCACCCCTGTTGCCCACTCACCTTCATAAGGGCCATTTGTCCATTTGGAGGTGGGTTTTAATCAGATGCAAAAGTGTTCCCCCTATTCATATGTTCTTGTGTGTGTTTTCAGGGTGGGTTGAGGTTTAGCCCATGTGCTGTTGTCACTGCTGTAACTAAAAAGTTGTTGATACTTCATCCTCTAGTTCCGGTAGCCCCTCCACCTTTACAATGATCAAGGCCCCTCTTTGTCTCCTCTGTAGTTCATGAAATCTAAAAGGCCCAGTAATCAAACAGCATTTCATTGTGCCTACCACACAGAATCAGCTTGCTGAGTAGAAAGTTGTAACTCAACTCTAAACTACAAAATAGCTACGATTTGTTCAGAAACCCAAGTGAAGTCTCCCGATGCTCTGCCCTTGGTATTCTGATCCATTTAAGCCACTCCTTTAGGGAGAAGTGAACCAAGCCAGTATGAAGTGGGCATGGGATACCCCAAAATGTGACCCTCAAATCCTTTGGTTTCTTCTGTTACTCTAGTCTTGCAACTGAACGATGACATAGTTTTACAATATTGCAGGCAACTGTTTCACTGTTTCTACAATTTCTATTCCAAGATCCAAGCCGTCCTGACCGTTCTACCAAAGGCTGCACTACTTGCAGCCTGCTTACTGGGCAGCAGTGAATGTGTATGGAAGAAAGTCTGTGCTGCAGCCGCGTTTGCAAGGACTGTTTCAGGTGCTGCTTATTACCACCACTGACGTGAAGGGTGGACAACTCTGTGGTCCATTCACATCATTGTAAGCAGGCACCTGCGGCTCTGCACACTGTTCCTGTTGTTCCTGCTGTGCCTCCAGCTATCTCCCACCCCTGCTTTGCGAGCAAGTCTGCGGACAAAGCACAGAATGGGCCCTAGCACCTGCACCCCGCAGGCTCAATTGGTACAGGATGTAGCCCTCCTTCTTACCGCTGACATTGCTTCGTTTCCATGCCTGGCACTACACTAAGAACCAAGAATCATCAGTTAAGCTATCTCAACAGTTGAGATTGCCGCGTTTGTATCTCTTACAAGGCATTTTGTTCTTCTCCTGAGAAACCCAGGCAACTATTAGTGTTGTTATAGAGTTTCAATTTCTGTCACATGTATGCTGCTTCAATCGCCTATGTGAAAAAAAGTATAAACGTTTTGGACATTAGAGAGGGGTTAGGATTAGATGCTTAATAAGTTGGGGAGGCGAAGCTCTGTCTTGCTGGGTAGGGATATAACTTCATTCAGTGGGTCAGAGAGTTTTGCTTTCTTATATACCGTGCGCTATTGAAATGAGGGTTTTGGACAATTCTGCCACCTAGAGAGCTTCCTTTCTTGTGGATGGCAGCACAGTGCACACATTTGTCTGTACAAACAGAATGGAAAGGTTAGTACTTAACTAACACGGAAATGTGTTAGTATCCTGGACAATTTATTTCCTCCAATTCCGAGCCTCCACTTTGGCTAGAGGTCTTAGCTCACATTTTCCGTCTGGCTACACACAACCCCGGCATCCTCTGTGTGAGAGCAGTTGTGTTTACCAATGCCTTTGTGAGCACATTCTAAGAGGTTACGCTCCTTCCCAGTACACTGGACATCATCAAGCAGGATATTAAGTGTGCGTCCTTCCCCAAATTCAGCATGTTTGCTTGCCTTCATGACGTAAGAGAATCCTAGCTGGCGGCACACCACCATTGCTGCTTTCACGCTCCACAGGTCGTCACATACAGTACCCCACTCTCCATTTACGTAAATTTCCACTCTTCCACGGTCCGTTCTACCTTGGTTGTTCACTAGCCGTACTGCACCATTCTGTAATTCTGAAGATTCAGTTCTCTTTGTTGAAGCACCTGTAGTTTTACTTTTCTTCTTCTCTCCTCTTCTTTCTCCACTCTGACCTCCTTTCCTGGACTTTGGAGGCTTTGCCGTAGATTGTTTAGTAGTGGCAGAGGTGGGGTGAAGTCTTGGTTCGTGGCCAGCATTTTCTTTTCTCAGAAGCTTCAGGAATTCGTCTAACCAATCTGGAGTTGTATTCTTTGGTGGCTGTGGTGTTGGACGACTTCTGGCAGGTGGTTTAGTTGTCGTTTTAATCTTGGGTCGTTTGGTTGGCACAGTTTTGGGTATGAATCCTAAACAAACAAAAAAAAGGTAAGAAATTGTTCTGGAAAATGCCACAATTGCCTAGTCACGTGTTAAGTCAGTGATAACTCCCTTAGGGCCACATGTATCAACATTTGTAACAGCGATTACCTAATTCAATGAATCGCAATTAGGTAATCGCTATTACAAAAGTATGAAACTCGAAGAGTTTCATATAGCGATTCATCGGGGGTCGCAAATCGACCTACCTCATTAATATTAATGAGGTAGTTTGCAATTTGCGACTCCCTAGGAATTGCTAAAATCACAGGGATGGTGGCCTGCTGGGGTCAGCAGACCACCATGTCCGTGATTGCTTTTAAATAAATACATCTTTTTCTTAAAATGCGGCCGGGAAAACAGGTTGCATTTAGAAAAATGTATTAATTGTTCACTTTTCATTTCTTAAGAGCAGGCAGTGGTCCGTGAGACCACTGCCTGCTCTTAAAAAAAGTTTTTGCATACATTCAAGATGGGGAAGGGGTCTTTTGGGGACCCCTTCCAATTTTCGAATGGGTTACCACCTACTTGAAGTAGGTGGTAAAATGGGAATGTCTTGCGACAGCAATAACAGTCACAAAACATTCTTGTATACCGTTATGATTTGGTATTTGGAAGTGACCCCCCTAAACACGCCCCTTCCAAATACGGAATTGCAAACCCATTTTCAAATTCGGTAAAATAGGGTTTGATACACGTGAAAAGCATTTTTTGAGTTTGCAAACGGGCTGATTCTAAGAATTGGCCCATTTGCGAATGCTAAAATGTTTGATACATGTGGCGTCGTAATTGATATCTGCGCAGATTTACTCTGAAAATAATTGTGAGACAGACAAAACTATTGGCCTTGCGGAGCTAAGTTTTATTAATATATTTAAGACAATATTTTCTAATATTTAGGAAAACCTCCTGAAAAAAGACCATGTCCTGCTCGAGCAGACTGTGAGATTTCCAATAATGCTGAAGTTGCATACAAAGTGGAATTAGAAATGTATGTTCTTGCTAAATAGGCCACGTGTTCAAAAGGAGACTCGCATTTTAATGTTACCCCTACGAAGGGGCTTTCATTCACTCTATCTTTGATCAATGCATACTATGCAGAGTATGATCTAACCAGGGCCACTGGAATTATGCCCAATGCAGGCACAAATTATACGGCAGGGCTGATGAAATTATGCAACAAAAATGGCAAATTCTGCTGCACTGCCCTTGCAGTATTATTTCGTTATTTTGCAATGTCATCACCTGTTAAAAGGACCCTCAAGCGATTGACGTCAATATAGATCTGAAAAGCCCAGATGACATCATGAAATAAACCAACATTCTAGAATGTCCATTATTGATGTTTAGTTGAGTTGGAGGACGGGGTAAAGAGGGTTGTTTTTTCTTTAACATTGGCTAGCACACTTGATACTGTCAGAACAAAGCTTTACCTCATTAGTACCAAATTATTACCAGACTACAGCAATCAGCAACTTGCATGTCATCAGTTAACCTTTGTAAAGGGTCTGCCATCGTATGGAACCAGATGTTGATGCTTTTTTTTAGTACTTTTTGACATGTTTATGCTAGGTAAATATTTTTGGGCGAAATCTGCAAAATACCAACCAGATTGTAATTAAGTGGCAAATGCAGCAAATCAATAATTACTTGGAGAATGTTGCCGCCTCAGACCTGCATTACTCCAGTGGCCCTACATGGTATAGGAAAATATATAAAGCCCTTGTGCAGTCTATTGGCTCTTAATTAAGGCACTGTCATTAGCCATAAGCAGGAAAGCTCTGTAACATATTAAGGGTCTGATTACGCGTTTGTTGGATGGGTTACTCTGTCACAAACGTGGTGGATATCCCATATGCCTTATTGCAAGTGCCTTCTATCCTATGGCCCTTATAGGAAGGCACACTGGATATCTGTCACGTTTGAGAAGGAGTAACCAGTCGGCCAAATTCTAAATCAGGCACTATGGACCAGATGTACGACCAACAAAATTGAGCCTCAGAATTTGCGACTTTTTCACGGGTCGCAATTTGACATGTACAACAGTGTGTTTAACACTGTTTGCGATCCCAAATGGGGTCGCAAATTGTGAAACTCATTAATATTAATGAGCCTCTCGCAATTTGTGAGCCCATTGGGAATGACAGGCCCTCCCAAGTATGGTGGCCTGCTGGGCTCAACAGACCACCATGTCTGGGACTGCTTTTAAATACAGCAGTTTTTTTTTGTTTTAATGCAGCAAGTTTTCCTTAAAGGAAAACGGGATGCCTTTAAAAAAAAAAAAAAGTTTTCGTTTAATTTTTTAAGGACAGGTAGTGGTCCCTGGGACCACAGCCTGCCTTTAAAAAATATTTTTAGAGACAGTTGCAAAGAGGAAGGGGTCCCCTGAGGACCCCTTCCAAATTGCGACTGCATTAGCACCCACTTGAAGAGGGTGGTAGTTTGCGAGTGTTTTGCGACCGCAAATGCGGTCGGAAAACATTCATACATGGGTTAGAGAGTCGCTATTTGTAAGAGAACACCCCTTCCAAATAGCGAGACTCTAAACACTTTTTTGCGAGTCACAATTCATTTGCGACTCGCAAAATTGTGTTGGTACAAGGCCATACCAATTTTGGGCATGCGCAAACCGGTCACTAACCCGTTTGCGCATGCTAAAATTGGGTAGTACATCTGGTCCTATGTTCCTTCCATCTGTTTCATACTCTTTATACTGATGCTATACATTTTGGCAAACTTTATAAAATTATTGAGTGGGGACGAGTAGACGGGGACTTCTAGGCCAGACATGCCAGGCTCTAACAATATAATTCTCTTCATTATGATGCCCCTCTTATTTGGGTTTGTAAAGTAGGACCCAGTCAGTAAATACGGATAATGAAACCACGCCCATTCTGATTTCCAGTCCCCAGAAGTTATGGCACAGCAAATTACCTCCTGTCTGCCATTCTGAGGTGCACAATGAGGAAATTGCACTTTTCCTTGCTAACATTTTACTAGGTTTACCAGGCAAAATTCAGCAGCCACTGTGTGCATTAATTTTGCTCACAATGTAACTTTCAGTGGGGTGCAAACTTCTGTTAGTGTCCGAATCAGGAAACCTACCTGAGAATAATGGGGTCCTTTTGTGAATAAATGACTCCCCTTTAAAGCCTATTAGGCTAACTTTCACCTCTTATCAAACTCAACCAAAAGGCATGAGTTTTCAAACCCTCACCTGTTCCACAGGTTCTAAGTGAGCAGGGGAGTTACACAATTTCATTAATGATGAGCTGAATATGGCCACTCATTACATTAATTAATATAGGTGCCTTTTACCACTGTGAAGGAGAGATTTCGTCTCAATATTGCCTGCAAATTACCTTAATGAAAGCAGAAAACAGCAAATAGAGACCATTAATAAATAGGTGAAAATACATGCCACGATTGCAGCGATATTAAAATCAAAAGAAGTGTACTGGTCAAAAACGCACATATAATGAAAAAGAATCTTCAGCAGACAGTCCTGAAATCTGGACGTCATTCCTGGAGGAGACGGAGCAGTTCCAAGTTCTACAGGTGATTCTGAATCCAGACTCCAACAAGGGTATAATTTCCTGGCTCAAAGCAGCCCTAAAAAATGATAAGAAGGCGAACATTTCTCTGAAGCGTGTCTCCTGGGACGGAGAAATGGAGACCACACTCTCGAACGAGCAATGGAATAGAGCTTGAGCACAGGTGCGTAAAGTCACCAGCAATGCCTGATTTAAGCTGGTACAAATTTACTTTCTCTATAGAGTGTATATCACGTCACAGCACCTACCTAAGGCTTATCCTACTCAACTGGTGGGTTGCACTAGATGTTGTGTAATTCCTGTGGACTTTGGACATGTAACATGGACCTGTGCACAGCTACAAACATTTTGGGGTGAGGTATTGCAGGAAGTGCGCCGAGTGACGAAGGTTAAAGTAGAACATCCATCCTGACACTGCCTGCTGGGGCTGCTGCCTCTTCCCAAGAAAGGAAAGAAAAATGCATATCAGGGGAGGATATGGCCTAATTGGTTGGGATCTTAAGATGAAACAGAAAGAAAACCAGGAGGCTAGTCAGATCTTTCTCGGCTATCCAGCTACATGCCCCAGATGTTTCATGGCCTTGCTGCAGATTCTGGACTCTGAGCAAATTAGACCCATCCCAGGTTACTGTCAGATTATTCAATATGTGGTTTTGACTAACTTTTTTCCACTGCCCCACCAGGAGCTTTGATAAGCCAACAATTCACTTCACCGCTTTCCAGAGTGAGTGAATGATGGTGTGTTCAATCTTAGACAGAACCAAGCGGGAGGGGGGGATATGGGAAGAGAGAGAGAGAGAGAAAACAACTGCTGTAATGATTATCACTAGATGAGTCTGGTGTGTTTCTTCACACGACTTTTATGAACCCCCACCCCCACTGGTACCATTCAGAGGGTTGCGGTGTTTCCTCTTTAGTGTGATATTTCTCTTTAATATTGAAGAGTAGAGGGACCTGTAAATGTGTTGTGATTGGTGGGGAAAGCACCACAGCCTTCTCCTGGGATGGCAGACTTGGGGTATTACTGGTAGTCTCCAAAACCAGATGCAGGCCTTTGAGCTCAGCAGACCATCCCGAGTAAACTACTGTGCATCCTGGAGTGAGGTGGATCCTGCGAACACGGTCTACAGTGTTCCTATGCAGCATGATGTCGTCTCATTTCTCTCAACAATCCAGCATAGGAGGATGCACCCTCTGAACGGCATGCCTAGATGACTCAATTAGTCTTACGGCAAGTAATGTTGGTGGTATCATTGCCCTAATACCACTTTGGGGTTTGCCGGTTGTAAGTCACTACCTGGATATATTAGACGGTATAGGCATTGTGGCCAAGGATGCCCTCACCTAGCTCTGGACTACAAAACAATGCCAAGATGCGTAGAGGAAAAAGGCTAAGGGTCCAGATGGCGAAGACTGTACATAGGCTCCTGACCAGAAGAGACCACAAACTGAATCGACAAATGGTGGTGCTTATCACTTCTTTCGCAATAATCTGATCCTTCTGTGCTTTGCTTCTACTTGGCACATATTTATTTCAACCTGTGCAGGCATCAGAAGTCCTTCTGGTGCAAGTGCAGAGGTAATGCAAATTCCAATGCCCCACTCCACTTACCAATAGCTAGCTTCATCATGAGATTGGTGCCCTTGGGAAAGCGCCATGCCTCTGGCATGTGATACCAGATGTATGGCTCCTCCTTTTTGAAATGAAGGAAGGTATCCAACCCTACCTCCTGCCTTACTTGTTATTTTCATCGGCTGTCATCAGTGGAACAGGGGTACTTTGTTTATTTACGTCAGAAATCACCTAAAAGAGATGCTGGAGTCAGAGCTCAGCTGGCTATTTCACAATGGCTTTTGAGAAACTGACAGCATGGATTAACAGCTCCTGTCATTTTGGGTGTTTCATATCTTAAAAGTACCTCTTGTGCAGGAAAGGAATACCATCCATGGTCTTTTGGGGCTGCACACTGCCACCCCTGTCACCACTCGAACTGATTAAGGAAGCCTGTACCCAACTGGCAAGACATACATGTAGAGATGACAAGCTAGTCAGAGCACCACTTGTAGTGATGATCCTATTTTTAGGACTGGAGTTAGCAATAACCTTGTGATTTTAGAAAATTATATATACAATAATTTGCTTCCAGGGGCTTTCAGCTACCCTTATAATCAATTGGTCTGTTATAGTGTCATTCACATTTTTCTTATGCGT
Organism: Lissotriton helveticus; assembly: GCF_964261635.1. Lineage (NCBI taxonomy): Eukaryota > Metazoa > Chordata > Amphibia > Caudata > Salamandridae > Lissotriton > Lissotriton helveticus. The sequence goes on along the minus strand of NC_136070.1, from coordinate 396,840,215 downwards.
ATTACAGCATACAGAATGGGGCAATGGATCAGCCCACTTCAGCCACTGTCCACTGAGTGATGGCATTGTGCCCTTTCACAAGGAGCACATTTAAACAGAAAGTAGGCCCCGTAAAAACAAGGAACTACCATGGAAATGTGTGGTCTTTGAGACCAAAACATATTTTTGCTTTAAGACATTTTATTTTTAACTGAAATTTAACAATCCCCCAACAATAATATTTTGCAGAAATTATGCCAAAACAAAACAAGCATTGACAAAGCCAAAGGACTGGCGGCACTCTAGACCTATTGGCATTACCAATACTTCTGTCTTGATTAAATGAGAAGGTTTCACTTAACCAGTGCCCTCACTGGCTTCAACTCAATGTCGCTGTACCACTCAATTTCAGTTTGGCATTGGTCTCCTTTAATAAACGTGTGCATGCTGATTCTGCGGTCCAGAGGTATGGAGTATGGAGTACCACCTTTGGTGGCTCATCCACCTAAGTTTCTGTGGCATCACAACAACTTGGCTTCAGTTTTATTTCATACCCATTATGGAAGGAAAAAAAACTTGCGAAACACTTCCGATTATATATGCTTGTGTGCAGCTTAACTGATCAAACAACTACCTTATTTAAAATGAGCACGTTCTGTATTTACATATGTAAATTGATATCTAGGGCTGTGTATTGTTATTGCATTCGTTTAATTTTTGTTAGGCAGTGAAACTGTTTCACTGTTAAAAGCTACCATTTCTCCATGTTTACAAATGTCTAATAGATATACCCTTTCATCCAGCAATTATAAGACCATTGTATCATTACAGCGAGAGTAAAAACAACAATGTAACTTACTTTCCTTTGCTACAAACTCTATGCGCTTGCTTTTCACTCGAACAGGCAAAGGCTCATAGTGGCATTTCCCTGGTGGGGCTCGTCTAAAGGAGAAAGACAGATGTGGAATTAATCACTCAAATACAGCAAAAACACAAAAAAATCAAGGTTTATTTGATAACATAACCGTCTGTATTTCTACACTTGAAAACTGCTACAAAAAAAATATAATAATAAAATTGAAAGTTAAAATGTTATGCAAAACCATGATCGCTGTTAGGCTCATGCAGTTCAAATCGTGGTATCTTGTTATAATTGCTTAATGTGAGCCGTGGTTGCACGTGGGGTCCTGCGGCACTCATTTTTGGGGACTGGCACTTATTTTGATTTAACAAACTTTGATCCAGAGCCTCAGAGAGAAAATCACTGATAGGGGAAGAAAAGGAGGAAGACAAAAACGGAAAAATAGTGACAAAAGGAGAAAGCAGAATGAAATAGAACATAAAATAGTGAGCTAAAGAGGCTGGGAGTGTCTGGCGAAGGTAAGAAGACGTGGATAAGGTGAGAGAAATACTAAGTGGTTATAGGATGGCGGGAAGTGTATTGACTGAGAGAGGGGTGAGGAAGGACTAGGCAGTGTAGTAGAATGGGATGATAGATTTTGTTGTGGAGAGTTGGGGAAAGTTTGATGGAGTCGATAGAGAGAATATTCATGCTACAATTCTCCTGAATGTCTCCTTAGTTTTCCATCCAGTCACTCTGAATAGGCAACATGGGGTAGTCGAGAGAGGGATCTATAAAAAGAATCCCAGAAACAGAAAAGGACAGAAAGTGTGAGAATAACAGTACGTGACACAGAGAGAGTGAGAGAGAGGAAACTTAAGTGAAAAGGATTGCAGGGCTCTTGGTGTCACCAGAAGTTGTATGTGATTTCATAGAAAAACGAGTTCATAGAACATTGTTCTGAGAAACAAGTTCACCAAACTGTTTCCTGGAAATTTTAAAAATGATTGAAATCTACTATTTAATAGAAACCAATTCATAGAACATCTTTTTGTTCGAAATTGGCTTTTGCATGCTTTACTATTTAATGTGTGAATACAATGGTTGCAGATCGTACTTACGAGGTATTATTTCCAGTGCTGTAGTCCAGGGACATCATTTCAGATTTATATCTTTTAGAATGCCAAACAATTACTTTGGATGCTTTTAATTTGCTGACCTCTCACCACCCCTAAATACATCCCAAACCCCTCACAACCCCTAAACATCATCAATACCGGCCCCCATAAAGATCCCTCACAACACCTAAACTACGCCCATCCCTGAACCCTAAAAACCCTTTCCACCCCTAAACTCCACCCATCCCAGGAACCTAAAAAGCCCTCACTACACCTGAACTCCACCCATCCCTGAATCCTAAAATCCCTTTCCGCCCCTACACTCTATCCGTTCTTGAACAGTAAAACTCCTCACTACTTATAAAATCCTCTGGCAGCCCTGACTAACTTAGCTGTATCTGATCTCCCAGATGTAGGTTTGCATGGGAAACTCAAGAGTTCCTGATATTTGGGTCTACAGATAACACATGACCACCGCCTGCAAAATTAGCTCAATATGGGCAGAGTAATGTAAGGCCTGGTAGCCTCGATCCGATTCTGGATTACATTGCCCTTGTGGGCAATAGGTAGGGTAGCTTTAAGCAAGATGGTTTTATTACCCTGCTGCCTTTATGTCACGCAGAATTCATTCTGCATCCTGGCCACATCACTGTTTCTGCAAATAGATACACTGTTGGTGAACCTGGTGTGGGCGGTTAAGAGGAGCTGGGTCTGCCTGGAGATCCTGAAACTGGATCTTAGGAGGTCTTGTACTCCCAGAACTCCAACTATACTACCTGGCGGGACTGCTGCAATACGCGGTACTGTGGTGTGTTGACGGGCCCAATAGGGAAAATGACTTGCTTTTGGGCTCCACTGAGATTTCCGAGCTCCCCAGGTTGCTCATGAGTGGTAGGAGCCTTCCGGTGTTGACTCCATTTATTGTTATCCAGGTGTCCCAAGCGTGAGAAAAAGCTGTCACGAAGATACTGTCCGATGCTCAACTGCTCCTGCTATGGTGGTTGCACCCCTTCCTGCATATACAGACTTCGATGGATGTTTCTGATAGAATTCAAAATTGAGGCTAGAGAGGGTATTTCTGATGCACCCTTGCTCCTTTCCGTGGTTGACAAGGCAGTTTCGTGTTGAGGCACAGTGGATGTGTTCCCTGGTGAAAGTAGGCCGGGAGAGTCCGAATAGTCCCACTTCAATTGATCCCTTTTCCGCCTGGACTGTCTCTTCCTTAAGACTGTGTCGGCCGCTTTCTTTTGCGCTAACTCATCCTCAGTATAGTTCTCTTCGGATAGTGAGCCATCCGATGACGAGGTGTCCTCTTTTCCTGTGTCTGTCAGGGAGCCGTCTGAAACTGAGTAAAAGTTCTCAGCATTGGGATCAGGGGTCTGTGGTAGTAGGGGCCCGGAGTCATTAACCCCCTTGCAAAATTACTCCTTGCTTCTCTACTCCTGGCAGTATCGTAATTACAGGGATTAACTGTGGGTGAGGGAGAGACGAAATTTCCTTGCTACCTTCATCCGTAGACTCATTTAAACTTTGCCTGCCCGGATTACTCTGCCCGACCTGCCCATTCGGCCCACTGAGCCCGATCTCTAAGTTTGCCTCGTGTGCATTCTGGTCCGCAGTCTCCTCCATCTCCGCCACTATGGATGTCGGGGTTGCTTGGGGGCTAACGATGACTTGGGGGCTATGATTTCCACTGCTCCCATTTATATTTGTTTGACCCTTCTTTGTCACTGATTTCAATACCGGAAAGTGGCTACTGATGGAAGGGGAGCCCCCAGAGTTCGTAGAAGCGGCCTCCCTGGAGACATTCGGTCTACTGTTGTACTTTTTTACCGCCCCCAGGTCCCTTTTACCTTTGGTAGGCGGCTCCGGCTTCTCTCCTCCTTTCTCTCCCTCTGTTTGCAACGGGACGGCTTTGTCTTAATCTTCTGGCCTCTCGTAGTCATTTTCTTGTGAAATTGCTGGCTCCCAGCAGTAGATCCTACTCGCAGGGTTTTGCCTCCTGGATGTGTGCCAAATGAAATTGACACTGCCGCGGACCGTGAGGCTTGCTCTGGAAGCCCCGAGTTTAAAGCAAAAACCACGCGGATTATAACCCAGTCCGCTGATCGCAACCTTCTCCGCATAGACTTGGGCGGACAGGCTCCACTAGCCCCCGCTCTCGCACTCAAGGATATGGATGAGGTCAGAATGCCTCCGTTCTCTGCACTAGCTCCGTCTCGTGCATCCGCGGCCGTCTTCCCCGCTGTAAGGCTGGATGTACGATGATCGCCGATCATCGAGAATTTCCCGTCATGCAGTAGCAGCGCGGTGACTGGATCGCGGCATCACTCACAGTAGCCCCATCGCTGCTCCAGAAATCCCATTTCTCGATGGATGTTTCTAAGTGGTTGGAGGGTGGTTACCAGAGAGCAGTGGACCTGTTCCTGAATGGTAACTTTATGTCTGTAGAAGAGATTGAAGCTCACTACAGAGTAGATCAGCAAAAAGTTTTGCAATATGCGAGCATATCACACACGAGTCCTGAAATCTGGACGTCATTCCTGGAGGAGCTGGAACAGTCCCAAGTTCTACAGGTGATTCTGGATCGAGACTCCACCAAGAGTATTATTTCCTGGCTCAAAGCAGCCCTAAAAAATAATAGGCAGACGAACATTTCTCTGAAGCGTGCCGCTTGGGGCGGAGAAATGGAGACCACACTCACAGACGAGCAATGGAATAGAGCTCGCGCACAGGTGCGTAAAGTCGCCACCAATGCCAGATTTAAGCTGGTACAAATGTACTTTCTCTATAGAGTGTATATGACATCACAGCACCTACCTAGGGCTTATGCTACTTGACTGGCGGGTTGCACTAGATGTAGTGTAATTCCTGTGGACTTTGGACATGTAACATGGACCTGTGCACAGCTACAAACATTTTGGGGTGAGCTATTGCAGGAAGTGCACAGAGTGACGAAGGTTAAACTAGAACTTACCTCCTGACACTGCCTGAAAGGGCAGAAATATGCATTACAAGTTTTCTAAGCTTGGTCTAGTACTTGCACTGCCACGCATTGCCATACACTGGGCAAGCCCAAACTCGCCAACTCTGTCTAAATGGTGGACAGACTTCATAGAATGGGCTGCTGCAGAGGAAAGCCAGCTTTGGAGAATTTGCATGGATAACAATGCAGAGAGGAACCCCGAGTACTGGGGTGATATGCTAGACAAGTTGGGTGGACATGACACATTAACGGGAGACAGGTCAGCCTTCGCCACATCAAACTGGTGACAGCCAAGTAAAGTTGTGATAACTGCATTAAGTTAACTTTGAAATGCCATTCGTCCAGGGCAACACTAATGCAAATATCTTTCCACTGTATGAAAAATAAGCACATTGGTCTGAAGTTCAGAATTAGCGGTAGTAATTAGAGAGTATTGAATGGGATGCAGAAAGAAGTATAGAAGCTATAACCGAAACTGTAATGCGACCGACAGCCCGCTTGAATGGAAATGCAAATATGCAAACATTTAAATAGCTTAACCATAAGACCCAAGTGTTAACCATCTACAAGTAGCTGAGAACAAATTTCCCACAAGAGTGCTGGCTGTTCAAGCAGCACTGAGTCTTTTACTACCCACTCAGATGTTGGTCTGCCCAATATTAAAGAAACAGTTAGACTAGCCCCACTTCTCCATTAGGTTAAAATTTGTAATTCCATTGTTAAAAAATTCTCATGCAGTGTATTAGCTGATTGTATTCAATTGGATAAGAGTAACAACATTTCCTAGATGTCATTTGTCAGGAAAAACTTTGCAGAGTTCCACACCTCTTCCATTCCCCCAGAATGATCATTGGGAATACTAAGTCTCAAGTTTGCTCCCTAGTTCAGATGTATAATAATTTGATATGGCAGACAAAAGGCTAAGATATGGACACTGTCCACTATCATAAGGATATTTTATCATCATCCCGGGTTGAACCTTACTTAGTCTGGATTCCTTCCCAAGAACATAGATTTTTCCTTACACGTTTCAGGCTGTGCTCTGTCCATTTCCTGGCCAATTCACCCTTCAAGGTAGCTGGGTTTTGTTTTTACCTCCTTGTTGTTGTGATAATGTTATTAAACAATCCACAATCCATTTCATGTTTCTCTGTAATCTTTTCTCCGAACCCAAAGGTACTTTTTTACGACCTCTTTTAAGTGTAGATCAGCTTGTCAGAGCCTTAGGCTGCTAGTGTTTGTCCTCCGAGCCCATAGTCCAATCAGTTATTGCTTTTATTAGTTGCGCTCTCAGAATCAGGAAAGGCCTCTGAACTCTTGCAATCAGCAAAGCCTGAAATGTTTAATAATTACATTATTCTTATTGTGCATTGTAAGAAAGTGGCTCTGTATACACTGGACCAAAGTAAGTTACAGTGTGCACAGAGTCCACAGTCCCCAGAGGTTTGGCAGAGGCTAAAGTTAGAAATAACCTTACTGTCTAAAGTGGTAGCTTGGTCGAGCAGTAAGGCAGTATCAGAGGACAGTGTAAAGCATTTGTTGTACACACTCAGTCAGCAAATGGTCTCACACACTCAAGAACTGAACTCCAGGCCAATGTTTTGTATACAAATATGCAGTTGTTTTATTTTAGAACCAACAAGGTATCAAAATATACTCTCTCAGATGTTTACTCTTCGAGGGGTTCAACTTGTTAAGTGTCGGCATTACCCCACCTTCCTATTGTATCTCCCCTTCAGGTATGTTTTTTGCAGTCGTCCTTGTGGATCTCTACTGTCTATCCTTTTTTCTCATGCTTTCCATTTCTGCAATTTTCTCTCTTTTCTTTCCCTTTCTTCATACAGCTTTCTTTCTCCTCCCCTTCCTTCCCTCCTATTCTCTTTTTGAAGTTATTGTCTATTTTTCTCTTCCTTTCTTACTTTTCTCTTTTCTCGGCCTTATGATGTATACCTACTTTTTTGCACTGTTTTTACTAAATTTATCTTATCTCACTTTTAGAGTTGTTTCATGGAATGTAAAAGGTTTTATTAATCCCATTAAGCGGCAGAGAGTACTTTCTCATTTAGCTTCCTATAATCCTGATATTGTCCTTCTACATGAAACTCACCTTAATGAAACAGAATCCCTTAAATTGAAACGAAACTGGGTTGGTACTGTGTTATTCTCCCCCTCTAACAACAAAAAGAATGGAGTTGCCATCTTGTGTCATAAAAAATTGAAGTGTAAAGTTTTAGGTGAAGAAAAAGATACTGATGGTAGATGGATTTTGACTAAATTGTTGATTAATTCAATACCTGTAATTGTTTTTAATGTTTATGGTCCTATCCAACCGGATTGTTCTTTTTGGCCTTTAATTACTGACAAATGTATTCAATATAAAGATGACCCATTTCTCTTAGTTGGAGATTGTAATCAAATTGTAGATCCATTCCTTGACCGTAAATCTACTGTTCGATTTATTCCTCACAAACCTCAAACAATTTCGGGACACTATCTTGCAAGCACATCTTACTGATTCTTTGAGACTCTTACATCCAGACACTTTAGACTATTCCTTCTTTTCTCCTCCTCATTCATCTCTCTCTCTCGACTTGATTATATTTTTCTCTCTCAGTCTTTATCTCAAAACTTACAATCCTCTTCTATCGAGCCCATAGTTATCTCGGACCATGCCCGTATTGTAATGGACCTAGACTTACTTCCACCTCATCCCAAGTCCTCTTGGTGGCGTTTTAATTGCGCACTTCTCAGTGATCCTAACTTTTCTTCTTCTTTTCGTCCCTTTATTATCGATTTCTCTCGGTTTAACTCTAACCCTAGTACAGCTCCCCATATCCTCTGGGACTCTTTCAAAGCCACTGCTAGAGGCTTCATTATTGATTTTGTATCTAGGAAGAAGAAACAATACCTTCAAAAACGTAAATTCTCTTTAGCACATATAAAATCACTGGAACATCAATTTTACACCTTCTCTGATAAATGTATGTCACCAGAACTTTTGCGCGCCAAAATTTATTTTAATACGCTTACCACTGACAATGCCTCCTCAATTCTCCTTCAGAGTAGTGCGTGTTATTATGGAGGTTGTAATAAATCTGGGAAACTCTTAGCCAATTACCCTAAGTCTCGTAAGGAACGTACTCTTATCGAATCCATCTATTCCTCTGATAATATTCTTTTGCATAAAAATAACAACATACTTGACCAATTCCAATTGTTTTATCAACAACTATATACTCCGGAATCTCCTCCTACCCCCTCTCTTATAGAGTCTTATTTTGACAAACTCCCTCGACCCTCTAACTCTCATCTCAATTTTCCAGATCTCGAACTTGACCTCTCACTACATGAACTCTCTATGGGTTTGTCATCCCTTACTAAAGGTAAAACTCCAGGCCCTGATGGCTTTCCTGTTGAATTTTACCTACATTTATCGGATCTTTTGTTGCCTAAACTTCTGAAACTCTTTCATTCCTTCTATTCCTCCGGTAAAGCGGATGGCACCTTTCAGGACGCTACCATCTGTCTTATCCCAAAAGAAGGCAGAGACCCCAAATTTTGTAAAAATTACCGTCCAATCTCTTTAGTTAATGTTGATTATAGGCTCTTTGCCAAACTATTTGCATTACGCCTGGACCCTCTTATGCCTCAGCTCATTGGTAAGGAACAATGTGGCTTTGTTAAAGGTAGACTCACTTCCGATAATTCTCGACTCTTTCTTAATGTCTTGAATAAAGCCTCATCTCTTTCGACTCCGCTAGCCGCTATTTCTGTTGATGCAGAAAAGGCTTTTGATAGAGTGGATTGGTCTTTTTTTTTTTGCTTCGCTAAGATGGCATGGTTTTGGTCCCAAATTTATCTCTTTGATTTCCTTGTTATATTCTGCACCCAAGGCCTCGGTTCTCGTGAATGGTTAACTTTCCTCATCCTTTACTCTTCAAAGGGGAGTGCGTCAAGGTTGCCCTCTTTCCCCACTTCTTTTTGTTTTAGCTCTTGAACCCTTTCTGTCCTCCATCCGTAACAATACTTCCATTTCTGGCTTTCCCTATGGTGACAATCAGCTAAACCTCTCTGCATACGCAGATGATATCCTTTTGTTAATTTCCAATCCAGAATTATCTGTCTCCCGTTTACTATCTGAATTTGAAGCGTTTTCTTTAGTGTCAGGTTATAAGATTAATTCCGATAAAACCGAAATTCTTCCCTTGACCAGGACTTGTTTTCCTCATCTTTTTTCTTCAACTGGCTTTGCTTGGAATAGTTCCAAGATCAAATATCTCAGTATTTGGTTTTCCAATTCTATTTCCTCTTCCATCAAATTAAACATGTCCGCGGTTCTATCTCGGATTGACCACTTATTCTCCTCCTGGAATCCTCTTTTTCTCTCCTGGTGGGGTCAACTTGATTCAATAAAGATGATGATTGCTCCTATTTGATTTATACCTTTTCCATGTTACCTGTTCATATTCCTTCTCTTTACTTTAAACGCATTGGTTCCTCTCTTTCAAAATTTCTGTGGTAAAATAAGAAATCTAGGATTTCTCTTGTAGCTCTTCGCAAACCCAAATCAAACGGTGGAGTTAATTTTCCAGACTTTCGTTTATATTACAAATCCTTCTCTCTGCGTCAAGCATCGTGGTGGCTTTCATCAGAACCTTCCCCCTTTTCTTCTCTATGGCTAAGTATTGAACAAACTTTATTATTACCCTTTTCTTTTGATGACGTTTTGCGTTTCTCCACCAAATCTCCTTATTTCTCCCTCCCTTTATTTAAATATACTTCTTCTCTCTTAAGACCCTTGACTCTTCCGACTAATATCTCTAGGGATTCATTTTTACATACCCCCATTTGGTACAATTCACTTATTCTTTTAAACAACAGACCCATTTGTTGGACATCTTGGAGGTTACGAGGAGTCATGTTGGTCAGTCATCTTTTTGATGGCGTTTCACCTTGCTCTTTTCCTCAATTTCAACTCCGGCTCAGTTGTCCGCGGGGAACATCCTTTACGACGCGGATGTTACCCCGCGCTACCATTACAACGCGTCTCTTACAACGCAAGTCATAACCACGACTTGCGCTGGAGGGCGCTCAAGGACAAAGAATAGTTAATTACTATTCCAACACCTTCCCTACTATCCACGGGGACTGGTGTTGGAATAGTAAATTAAACTATTCCTAAGTCCACACCCTACAGCGCAAGTCGTGGTAACGACTTGCGTTGTAAAACACGCGTTGTAACGGTACACGTGGTAATAGCCCGCGTCATACCGTCATACATCCGTTGTCCGCGCTCTTTCCTACCGAAATTTACTATCCTTATGGAAATAATTATTGACCGTTATTATTCTCTTCCCTCCCCAGTTTAATTAATTTCTCAATCTCCTCGTCTTGTGATACTCTCTACTCTTCCTAAAGCATCTCTAATATACAAATTGTTTTCCTCTCCTAATCCAGACCATGTTAAAACTAAATTGGAGCTTTCTTGCGAAAAGGATTTGGATTGTACTTGGTCCGTTGCTCTTTGGGATAAACTCTGGTCCAGAATTTAGAAAGTTTCTCGCTCTGCTTCTCTTACCCAATCCTTATTTTTTCTATATCATAGACTTTACCTCTCTCCTCTTTCTTTATCTCGTTTCACATCTTCTGTCGACTCTAAATGCTGGACTTATGGCTCTTTCAATGCTGATCTTTTGCATTTGTTCTTCCTCTTTCCTGCTGTTTCTATATTTTGGAAAAAAGTTTGGTCCTATATTACTCGCATCCTCACACTCTCTATCCCATACTTATTCACTCTTCTTTTTCTAGGCAGCCTCTCAGACTCTTTAGACCTTCCTGCACATTCCCATGGTCTCTACGATCTCATGCTTGCCATTGCATTCCAACATATCTCTTCCAATTGGAAATCCCTTACAGATGTTTCAATACAGGGTTGGTGGAACTCTCTATGTCATTTTCATAGACTTGATGTCGCCTTTGCCTCCTCCTGTAAACCAAAGCGTAATGTGGATCTTTATTGACTACCTCTTACCACACATTTAAACCAGTCCTTTGAAAAGAAGTTTACTCACATCAACTCAGAAAACTTTAAACCCCCTTGAAAGACGTATACTCTCTCCCTCTTGTTTACTTGATATTTTTTCAGTTTTTCCTATATTGCAACATATTCATTAAAGGGCACATGCATCAACCTATTTAGGAAGTGCAAACGGTGCGAATCGGTAAATTCGGCCGTTTGCGCTTCCTAAATACGTTTTTGGGATGCATCAAACACTTTTTCAGAATTCGCATTTTTTTGCATTTCTTAAAAATGCGAATGCATTTAAGGAATCGCATTTGTGCGATTCCTTAAATGCAATGCATCAATTTTAAAAAAAATGCGAATGTTGAAATTGGAAGTGCAAATTAACACGAGGTTGACCCTCGTGTTAATTTGCGAAAATCTTTCAAAATGCAAAAAAATGCATTTTTTACACTGTCATGTTACAGACACACATGTCCTTAGGACATGTGTGTTTGAAACATGCACTTTCAAATACATTTCAGGGGTGCAGGGGGGGGGGGGTCCTTTGGACCCCCCCCTGCACCCTTGGAATGCATCAACAAATTGCGAATTCGTAAATGCCTTCCCATTGACTCCTATGGGCCTTTCGGCCCATAGGAATCATTGGGATGTGCGAAAAAGCAGTTAGGAATTCGTTATTTATTTGCGATTCGGTAAAAATTGCGATTTTTACCGAATCACAAATAAATACCGAAAAAAATGATGCATAGCATTTTGCAATTCTTAATTTGCGATTCGGTAATTTTCGCAAATTAAGAAATGCAAAATGTATGAATGATGCATGTGCCCCATACTGTTTAAGTTTGTATTGATATCTGTATCATTTATTAATTTATTTTTTGCCGTTATTCTCTATAGGTACTACTCTGTTATATCATTGTTCTTCCTGCCTTCCCCTCTACCCCCTTCCCCATAACCTTAAAAACTCCCATAAAATGCTTTCTTTCTTTTTCTCATTACCAATATTACTATTTCAGGTTATGTTTCCGTATTTCCTTTATCTTTTTGCTGATGCCTTATTGTTGTTTATCATTACTGTTCTTCAATAAAGCTTTCAAACATAAAAAAATATACTTTCTCAGAATGAGTTACTTTAGGTAAGTACTTTCAAAATAGGCAATAGACATTTGAGTACAATAGATACCGTTGTTGCAATAGGCAACACAATTTCAAACACAATGTTACATTGAGCTCAATGGGAATTTCTAGTTAAATACAATTAATTACTTTATTGATTACTTTTCTAACCACAGGACTGGATCCTAGATTCAGTCCTCGGACATCTCCTGTAAACAATTGAGTAAAAGCATTTTGGTTACAGTAGTGATTTTTAAGGAATATTATTGTATTTTAAAAATTGACACTTAAAAACTTTTTCACATTGAATCACCAATGTTATCCTATGGGTGGAAATTCACTTAGCAGGTAAGTAATGTTATTGTTACTTTTTCTTACTCAGTGTTGGATCCTAAATCCGGCACTGGTGTATCTCCTGTAAACAAGTGAAAGAATTTGATTATGTCATACAGGCGATTTTAAGGAATATTTGTAATTTTTGAAAATCGACACTTAGAAACTTTTCTGGTGAAAACCAGACAATGGATTCCTAGGGAAGGAAATTCAAGTTACTGGTAAGTACGGTTAAAATTACTTTTCAGGCTCAGTGCTAGGCTGAAAGATGGAGCAATGGGTTCTCTACTGATAACAGGTGAGTAAATCGGAATTCGTTGTTCAGCTGATTTTGGATGAATATTTTAAAGTTTCAAAACTCCACACTTAGAAGAATTTCTAAGTGAAACCAGTCAATGTTACCCCATGGAAGAAGAGTGAATTATCGGCTTTTTGGTAAGTACTCGACTGGCAGAGTTAAGGTTCTGGTCATAGACTGAGGGGTCTCCCAGGGTCAGGTAGGTACAGTTGGTACACCCACAGGGGCAGCCCGGTGCAGAGGTAGTTATGCCCGATGTTATTCTGTGAGAGGCAGAGGGCCTTTTGTTGGTGGCTGCTAGTAAGGAGGCCACGGGGCTGTGGGAGCCGGGCTCCTGGTCACTTGCTCAGGGCAAATGGGGGAAGTAGATTAGGACAAAGGTTGCACTGCCAGGGGCACTCGGGCAGCTGGGTGCAGGGTGCTTTTGAGCCGTCGGGCGCTGAATGTTATTCAATGGAAAACTTGGAAGATGAACAAAGGCTGCAGGCTCGGGGACGGAGATTCTTCAGGAGCGACCAACACTTCGAGGGGTAAGTTTGGATCTTGGAGGATAGGTAGGCACCCAGAAGTTGGGCACAGGGGGCCGAAGAGCACCAGGTGCAGGGGTGTCTTTTGACGTTGGGAAATCTTACCCCCTGCTGGTTGCGGTTGAAGGGGTCCCTTGTTGTGAGGCTGCAGGCGTCATCTGGGTCGTCGAGGAGAGTTCCTTGGGCCCTGGATTTCAGGTCACAATCGCTGTGGAGACATCCTCAGGGTCTTTGTCCACTCAGGCCCAGGTCGGGCTCGGCAGGTGCAGAGTGTGCTGATTCGCAGTTCCTAGCTGGCACCAGGGGTGTCGCTTTTTGAGCAGAACCACTGCTTTTGTGAGTGCCAGTCTTGGTAGAGTCTCAAGACAGTCAGGTCCTCCGGGGTTTGTGAGGTTGCTGACCACTGAAGGCACCGGAGTTTCGCAGGAGCAGGTTCAAGGAACAACAGGCCGGTAGGGCTGGGGCCAAGTCAGTTGGTGTTGTCCTCTTGTGAGCAGCTGCACGGCGGGTCTTCTGGTTTCTTGAACGTTTTGCTTGCTTTGAATCGGGATCTGTGGAAGGAAGGTTCAGGGTGCCCCTAAATACCAAATTTAGGGGCGTTACAGGTAGGGTGAGGACAGGGACCAATGGGTCCCTGTCCTGGGGTGAGTACACTCCCTATCCTGCTCCTCTCCTGTGGGAGGGGGGCAGGAGCCTATCTCTGATTGGGCAGAGCTCCCCATCCTCAAGATAGCGAGAGCCCGGAGATGTGCTTCACCTCACCTCACCCACCTGAGGGGTGGGGTTGGCAGAGGCTGGCACATCCTTTCCTTCCTTGGTGTTTCCCGCCAGTCTTCCCACCAGAGTGGGGGTCAGAACTGGTGGGGGCCAGTTGCTGAGTACAGCAAGAGGCCTGGAGGAGCTCACAAAGGTGGCATGCCTTTGAAGCTTCCCCTGCCCATCCTGGGGGAGGATACCTAGCACCTCACCCAGGACATGCATTGTTGCAGGCCCAGGAGAGCGGATGGCTCTACACATAGGGGTCTAGCAACATGTCTGCTTTGTGGCAGCCTAGGCAGACTCTCAGACAAGACATGGATTGTAGGTTAGGTTCAGGGGGCAACTCTAAGTTGCCCTCTGTAGTGCATTTGGCAATAAATCCCATGGCATCAGTGTGGGTTTAATGTGCTGAGAAGTTTTATATCAAACTTCTCATTCTTCAGTGAATCCATCATGGTGCTGTGGAGTTCGCAATGACAACTTCCCAGCACCAAATAATCTTACATGGCATCACTGCACTTACAGTGCCCAGGAATGGTCTTGGGTACTGTAGGGGCATAGGGCTCATGCACCTGTGCCCACACCACTGGCATACTGCACCAAGCTAGAGGGGTGACTGATGTATGCCAGGGCAGTGTGTTTGTGGGCATGGCACATAGGGATGTGTGCCATGTCGACTCTTTGTTTAGTTCTGCACCAGGACACAGCCTGCAAAGGCAGTGTGTGTGTGTCAGGGTACAGGGCCCCTAAGGGTGGCACAATAAGTGTTGCAGCCCTTAGGGGTCTTCTCTGGTCACAGTGACCTGGGTACCTAGGGTACCATTTACCAGGGGCTGACATGTGGCCAGAGATGCCAATTGGGTTTAGGCTTTAGTACAGTTTTTATGGAAGGAACACGGGCCCTGGGTGCCTGATGGGCAGGGACCCAGGGCACACCAACGAAAAGTTCATCAGTTATCAGGTAAAATGTGTGGGGGGGCTACTGCAACGGAAACCCACTTCCTTACATGCATTAAATGTATTATCTTCAACTATATTTTTTATTGTGATGATTTTTATATGCTTGTTTTAACATTTTAACAGTTTTCTTGTCTACTGCTGCTTATTCTTGTTTTTTTGTGTGTGTTTATACATGTATACTTTTATGATCACTCTTGGTCGAATAAAGTTTATTGAATGAACAAATGACCCAAGTTGTTTCTTAGAAGTTCAACTTTGACCATTATTTTTGGAAGTGCGGCTTTATGTACTTATATAAGAGACTAAACAACCATGTCATCAGAGAGGCCAGGCACTGTATGGGGAAGGAAATTTGAGTTTCTGGTGAGCAGAGTGGTGCCCGTTAGTACATGGGTACTGAACTTCGAGCTCCCTCAGTATGCCTGAAGCCTTAAAAACCCGAAGAGTTAACTACGGGCTCTCTCAATATGCCAATCACTGCATGTGCAGAGTGGCTGAAATCCCAGCTCACCCCAAATGCCCATTATTGACTTGTATAGATACAAAGAATGATCTCCCAGCTCACTGTATATGCCAGTCACAGGGTGTCTATGAAGGTTGATGTCCCAGGTCACTGGATATGCCGATCACTATGTGTCTATGGAGACATTCACTCAGCTCACATAGATATGCTGGTCACCTTCTGTGCACAGTGACTGAACTCTCAGCTCGCAAGATAGATTTTCTAGTTAACTATTGTCTATGGAGACTGATTTCTCAACTCACTTATATACGCCGCTCACTGCGTGTCTATGCCGACTGATCTTTGTTCACTGCGTGTCTATGGTGAATTAACTCTCAGCTCATAAGATATGTCAATCATTGCGTGTCTATTGTGAGAGATCTTTTTGTTCACTCGATGTATCAGTCACTGCATGCCTATGGAGACTGAACTCCCAGTTCACTAAATATATTGCTCCCTTTAAGGGCATGGTAAATTAACCTCTTTCGCGGCACACATGGGCATTTACCCCAGATTTGGAGGGGATCCCTTCAAAACGATGCCAAGTACTGAATGGGCACAGACTCTTTATTGCCCCTTATCCAATACAAGGTGACATCGGAGGTTGCTCAAGGACTGAGAAGGTATGGTGTCATAATCACTTGTCACTCACTGCAAGCCTATGGTCAAATGTGCAGATACACCTAGCAAGAGGCCAGTAACTGTAAGGTACCAGCAATCTAAATTAGCCCTGTGGTGCCCTGATTGCAGGAGGCTTGAGGTGAAGGATTCAATCAGCATTATGGCCGAAGTGGAGATGAAAGAAGGAAAGATGAGAGAATGGGGAAGAGAAAGAAGAGAGACATAGCAAACCACGAAGGGCTTATTACATGTGTCATGGGCGGGCTGCAGAAAAAACAAATGCTGCTGGCTGGCTCTCAGCTGTCTAAAGCATCAAAGATGTGTAGTAATCTGGACTACACAGGTATGATGAAGTCAATGTAGGTTTATTGAAGAGTAGATAAGCAATATGCTACTTACCAGTATGCATCTGTTCTTGGCATGTAGGGCTGCTGACATTCATATCTGTGCATAGATCGCCGCCTAGTGTTGGGTCCGGATGATTGCACATTGTTGTCCTGGAAGAGTCTTCGAAGTATCACAAGATAGGTGGCTCCTCCCTCGGATTATAGTGCGCATGGGCATCCTCTCCATCCTCAGATTGTTTTTCGCCATTGTGGCAGAGATGGAGTATAGTACAGTAAGAGATGTCCATGCAAAGAGTGAATGCTACAGCTGCGACAGGCACCGGGGAGGTGGGTGGGCGATATGAATATCAGCAGCCCTACATGCCAAGAACAGATGCATACTGGTAAGTAGCATATTCCGTTCGATGCATGTGGGCTGCTGAATTCATATCTGTGCATAGAATGTATAGCAGTATCTCCCCTAGCGGTGGCTGCCTGTGTCAGCTGCAGCAGTCTGAAACAGAGTTTGGAGAACAGCCTGTTCTACAGCAGCTTGCTGTTTGGAATGTACATCTACACAATAGTGTTTGGTAAATGTATGTATGATTGACCATGTGGCTGCTCTACAAATTTCGTGTAAAGGAATATTTCCTAGGAAAGCCATGGATGCCCCTAGCTTGCGTGTGGAATGCGCCCTAGGGGGAACTGTTAAGGTGCGTTTTGCCTTTAAATAACATATCTGAATGCACTTAAAGATTCATCTGGCTATACCCGACTTTGAAATAGGGTTGCCTTTGTGTTGTGGTGAGAAAGCAACAAACAATTGTTTTGTCTTTCGAAATGCCTTAGTTCTATCTATATAGTATAGCAGAGCTCTTTTAACATCTAGAGTATGCAAGGCCCTTTCAGCTACTGTCTGTGGATTTTGAAAGAACACTGGCAGTTATATTGTTTGATTGATATGAAAATGGGATACCACTTTTGGCATGAATTTAGGGTTCGTTCTGAGAACTACTCTATTTGTATGTACTTGAATGAATGGCTCTTGAATAGTTAGGGCTTGGAGCTCACTAACTCTTCGGAGTGAAGTTATGGCAATAAGGAACGCCACCTTCCAAGTGAGAAATTGCAGTTCACATGAGTGTAGTGGTTCAAAAGGTGGTCCCATTAGTCTGGTTAAAACGATGTTTAGATTCCAGACTGGTGAAGGTTTGGGGCAGTTACTCGTTTGAGTCCCTCCATAAATGCTTTAATTGCTGGCACTCTAAACAGTGAAAGGTGTTGCCTGTTTTGGAGATATGCTGCTAATGCAGCTAAATGTATCCGTATGGATGAGTAGGCTAAATTGCAACGCTGTAGGTGCAAGAGATAGCAAATGATGTTTTATGTAGAAGCATCTAATGGGTTTATGTCGTTGTTACTGCAGTAAATGACTAAACGTTTCCACTTAGCTGCATAACATGCTCTGGTAGTGGGTCTTTTTGCCTCTTTGATAATATTCATGCAGTCTGGAGGCAAGTTGAGGTATCCAAACTCTAGGATTTCAGGAGCCAGATCGCTAGGTTGAGCTGTTGCGGGTCTGGGTGTTGGATTTCGCCATGGCTCTGAGTTAGAAGACTGGGTGTGAGTCGCAGTCTTTGATGAGGCACCACTGACAGTTCTAGGAACGTTGTGTACCATGGTTGCCTCGCCCATGTGGGAGCAACTAGGATTAGCGTTAGCGAGTGTTGGCGCATTTTGCATGCTACTAGCGGTATTAATGGAGCTGGGTGAAAAGCGTACGCAAATTTGCCTGACCAGTTCATCCATATCGCATTGCCTTGCGACTGTGGATGTGGGAACCTGGCGGCAAAGTACTGGCATTTTGCGTTTTCGCTTGTGGCAAAGAGATCTATCTCTGGTTGTCCCCACTGCTGGAAGAATGGTTGGAGCACATTGCGGTGAATCTCCCATTCGTGCATTTGTTGACTGTGCCTGCTGAGCAGGTCGGCTATTTGATTGTCCTTGCCTGGGAGATGTTCTGCCATGAGAAACATGTTCCTCTGAATGGCCCATTTCCACACACTCTGAGCTAGGTGTGATAGCTGTGGAGAGTGTGTTCCTCCCTGTTTTTAAATGTAATACATAGCCGTCATGTTGTCCGTCCGGATCAACACGGTTTTGTTGCATAAGTGTTTCTTGAATGCTTTTAGGGCTAGGAAGACCGCCATCAACTCCAGTAGGTTGATGTGCAACTTTTTCTGTTGCGTAGTCCATATTCCCTGGACTGTGCAATGCAGGACATGGGCTCCCCAGCCTAGCAGTGATGCGTCCGCTGTTATCACTATTTGTGGGACCGGCTCCTGGAACAGTCGCCCTTTGCAAAGGTTTTGTAGATTCCACCAATGCAGAGCGTTGTATGCTCGACTGGTCACCAACACTAGGTCCTTTAATTGTCCCTGAGCCTGGTTCCACTGCTTTGCTAGGCACTCCTGAAGCGGACGCATGTGTAGTCTGGCATGAGGGTCTATGAAAATGCATGAGGCCATCATGCCTATTAGTTGCATAAACACTCGGGCTGGCAATGAGTGTTGTGGTTTGAACCTTTGGATTAACGCTTGCATTCCGTTGATCCGTGCTGAGTTTGGATATGCTTTTGCTGCTAGTGTATCTACTGTTGCTGCCAGGTACTGCTGTACGTGGGAGGGTTGTAGGTGTGACTTTGGGTAGTTCAGCGAGAAACCTAGATTGTGAGCCACATGAATCGTTTTTGACATGTGGCTGGCACATTGCTTGGCCGATGGCGCTTGTATTAGCCAATCGTCCAGATATGGGTACACATGAATGTGTTGTCTCCTGAGATGCGCCGCCACTGTCGCTAGGCATTTTGTGAACACCCGTGGAGCTGTTGTGACACCGAATGGTAGGACATTGAACTGGTAGTGTTGTCCTTGAATTGTAAACCTGAGATACTTTCTGTGAGCAGGGTGTATTGGTATATGAAAGTATGCGTCTTTGAGGTCCAGAGTTGCTAGGAAGTCTCCCTGCCGCAGCAGTGGTAGGACTTGTTGCAGAGTGAGCATGTGGAAGTGCTCTGATAAAATGTAGTTGTTGAGGGGCCTGAGATCTAATATTGGTCTGAGAGACCCGTCCTTTTTGGGAATGAGGAAGTATAGTGAATATACTCCTGTTCCTTGGTGTTTGACTGGGACTGGTTCTATGGCCCCCTTTTGCAGCATACTGATGACCTTTTGCTGCAATAACGTTATATGTTCCTGTGACATTGGGCGGTGTACGGGTGGTATGTTGGGTGGTGTTGATGTTAGTTCTAGGCAATAGCCATGTTGGATAATTTGACTGACCCATTTGTCTGTAGTGATGTTTAGCCAGGCTGATAGGAACTGTTGTACTCTTCCCCCGACTGGTGTTGTATGGTCTGGGGGTAGTGCCAAAAAGTCACTGTTTGGTATTAGTGGAGGATCTATTGGTGTTGCCTCCACGACCTCTGCCTTTGTTATTATTTCCTCTGTATCCACCACGATTTGTATTTTTGTTGTATGTGGATTGTGTATTTATTTTGTATGTGGAGGACTGCTGCGATGTGTTACCATAGTTGGGGCGACGAAAGGAGCCTCTGTGTTGTTGGGACTGAAGAGCTCCCATAGACTTTGCAGTCTCCGTGTCCTTTTTCATTTTGTCCAGAATTGAGTCAACTGCTGGACCAAACAAAAAATCTGGGTTTATAGGCTGGTTAAGAATTGTAGCCTGGACTTCATTTTTGAATCCAGATATGCGCAGCCATGCGTGTCTCCTAAGCAGTACGCTTGTGTTGATAGACCTGGAAGCTGTGTCTGCCACGTCCAGTGCACACTTAATGGAGGCATTGGTGATGAGCTTCCCCTCCTGTATAAGTTCATCTGCCTGCTGTTTGTAAGATCAGGTAAGTGGTGGAGAAGTTCTTCTAGAGTGTCATAGTGCGCCCTGTCGTATCTAGCCAACAAGGCTTGAGTATTGGCTATTCTCCAAGAGTTTGCTGCTTGAGCGGCTACTCTTTTGCCCGATGCTTTCAAAATCTTTGACTCCTTATCAGGAGGAGGAGCCTCTCCCGTAGTTTGTGAATTAGCACGCTTTCGTGCGTTGGATACCACTAATGAATCTAAGGGCAGTTATCCCCTGATGAAAGTAGGGTCTACTGGTGCAGCCCTATACTTCTTCTCTATTCTAGGGTTGATGACGTGTGCCCTAGCAGTGTCTTTAAATATTTCATTTGCGTGCTTTAGTACACCCTTTACCATGGGGAGAGTTTTGACACATCTCTCTGATGTTGCTAGTGTATCAAATAGAAAGTCCTCTTCTACTGCATCTAAATGCATGTCTACCTTATGGTAGCTTGCTGCTCTATCTAGTAAAGAGTTAAAAGCCACTGTGTCTTCTGTGGGCGATGGTTTTGCTGGGTATACAGTAGGGTCTGTAATGGGTCGAGTACCCTCAGAGTCTGTCTCAACCCCCTCCCCATGGTTGTGAATTGGGGTCTACATATGGGTTTTGTGGATATCCAAAACCCACATCTGCGTCCTGATCTTCATCTGGGTTGTAGTCAGAGCGTGCTGGAGAGTATGGGGCATATGGAGTAGTAGGCATAGCTGGAGAGATAGGTTGGAAAAGAATAGGAGAGGTTGCACAGTCTCTTTTCTTTTTTAGTGGAATTTTAGAAAAGTCTTCAGCTGGCACTGGTCTTTTCTTTTTTGTATATACAGTCACTTTCCCAGTGTTTGGGTCAATATACAGCTTGGACTGATCTTCTGTGGAGGGGTCTGGATGTATGATCTCTTCTTCCACAGTTTTTAGCCTTGGCGTGGTAGTCTTTGGTTTGACTTTTTTCGGTTTGATGGCTTTAATCGGATCGACCGCTTTCGGTGCCTGTATTTGTTTTTGCAGTTTAATCGACAGGTTTTGTCAGTCCGACGTTTTTTACAGGTTTCACCACTGTTTTTGGTCCGAGAACGTCTTTAGGCTGTAGGGGTGTCTTCGGAGCCTGCGACTTTGGCTCGAAGCCCCTCTTTGGATCGATGGTCTTCGACTCGACCGCCTTTGTTTGGTGTGCCTTAGGTTTTGCGTTCAGTTCGACGACAGCCTTGGGCGTAGCCGGTTTGCCGTCGTCGACAGACTTTTTCACTTTTTCGACAGTCGAACTCGATTCGACGGCCTTTGGCTTCGAAGGTTTAGATGTTATGGTTGCCTTCGGTTCGGCGCCCTTTTGTTTTATCACCTTCGGTTCGACGATGTTCGGTCCGAAGACTGTCGTGTCGATGAGTTTCGGTTTCGATTGAACCGGCCTCGGATTATGTGTCTCAGAAGGCTCTTTTTGTATGTTCTTAGCCGGGCGGTACGGCGGGGCTGTAGAACCAGTATTTTGATCTTGGCTAAAGCCTGTTGGCGATGCCTCGACCTGAGTCTCTGATATTGGTGTAGTGTCTGTATGGGGCGGTTTACTCACGGTTCGCCCCTCGTCGTCATCGGAGTCGTCTTCGACAGCTACGATGTCTGGATCAGAACTTGAACTCAAAATAGCCATCGATGAACTCAACAAGCGTGATGAACGCATTCAATTTACATCAGAAATCAATGCTAACAAAATTACATTCCTGGATGTTGAAATACAGAAAAAGGGATCACAGTTCATTACGGATATTTACCGCAAATTGACTGATCGTAACAACCTTTTACATTATAACAGCTTTCACAATAACTCTTTGAAGACACATCTACCATATTTGCAGATGATAAGGGTGAAAAGGATTGTGTCGTCTCCTGAGACACTAGAAACGAGAATACAAGAGATGGAATCAAGATTTAAAAACAGAGGATATCCACAGAATACATTGGATGAGGCGAAACAAAGATGTGCCCAGAAAGATAGAAATGATTTATTAATTCAAAAACCCAAAATGGAAAACACAAGAATGGTTGTCGTATCAAAATACTCGACTAAGAGCAAAGCATTCAAGAGCATAATCAAACGACATTGGTCAATACTATCACAAGAGACGGACTTCAACAACATCTTCAAAGAGACACCTTTATTTGCCTATCAAAGGGCGACAAACTTGGGCAACATGATTAAACCAAGGTTGGATGACACAGAACAAACTTTTCATGGCACACTACCCTGCCATAATTGTAGCCACTGTAATAGTATCATCAGAGGGAATACCATCACCCATCCAAGTAAAGGGCATAGAATAAAACTACGTGTGTCAGCTACTTGCGACTCTATGAACGTTATATATCTGTTGAAATGTCCCTGTGGTCAGGGTTACATGGGAAAAACTGAGAGAAAAATCAAAACTAGACTGAACGAACATAAATCAAACATCCGTAACAAACAATCCAAATCTACGGTTGCTTCCCACTTTTGTGAGGCTTCGCACAACATCAGTCAACTGAGGTTCACAGTACTAGAAATAGTGAAAAAACGAGAGGGAATTGACAACCACAAGAACCTGTTGCAACGTGAGAACTTCTGGATTCTCAAATTGGAAACTTTGAAACTCACCGGGATGAATGACCGGATTGAATTCAATTGTTACTTATGATGAACATTATTAAGTACTAAGTGACACTGAGCATGATGTTTTTGTCTTTGATTGCCATACATGATTATTATGCATCAAACAGACCTTATTTTTGTTGCAAATGATGCTTTTATTTAATTTCATTTGATTTATCTTCATTTATTTGTTATATCATTTATTTATTGGTTATATTTTCCCTCATATACTTGAGATGAACAGAATACTTTTTCTCTTGAATTCTTGAATAGTCAGCGTCAACCTAGTCTGTCCTCACTTTCTATTAACACAAGGAAACTTACAGTCTTATAATTTCAATCCACCTTCTTCAGTTTACATGATAATTTTTGCACACCACTATGTATTTATATACAACACACCATGTTTAGGGATTGTCCCCACTTAATAACTTTTGATTGGTTTTCCTGTTTTGAAACCACTCTAACATGGCCGCCACAAAACGATAACACAAGTCCTCTTTCACTGTTTACCAAACAGAGGATTTATCGTTCCTGACATGCCGGTCGGGTGTATCGAGTTTTCCCGAGTGCGGGGATTCTAATTAGGAAGTCACACACTGCTTCACAGAGTGAGTATCAGAATAATTATAATTTCTTTAGGGTTTCAAGACTAGAGGGTGCACGCAACTCGAGAGTTTACCTCAAATGAGGTGGAGGGTTAAGACTATCGTTCTTCGTTTTATAGTTTCAACTTTAGCTATACTTACTATTCATTGATTTAATGATGTTCCTAACTGATAAATGTAACTGTTTTTTGAAAGTTTAATATTTACCCGAGAATGTATTTAGATTGCATTTGAGAACTGGTCCCTGATATACACTGAATGTGATCATTTAATTTGCAGGATCCGGTCCCCGATGAAGGCTATTTGATAGCCGAAATGCATTGGACAACAAAATATCGATTTGAATAATGAAGTACTAATTAAAAGACTGGATCATTTTGAATGTTGATGTGAATCAATTCTACAAACGTCACAATGTGAATAAACGCAACCTAATTTGAACCGTTTTCCTTTGGAACTTTTTTGAAACTTGTCAACCCAGGATTATGGGACATTGCTGTGACTAGGGGACGTCACTCAGTTAAGGGTCACGCTTTACCATTGATCGTATCATTGACATCGACGAATTGTTGTTCGTCGTCGATATAATATTCAGAGTCGTGCTCGGGGTATTGATCTTCTTCTCGATCCGAGTCTTCGGCGTCAACTAGTTCTTCCTCATCGTCGAAGATATTCTTGGGCTCCGGTGCCGACCTCTGCATTTCTTGCCTTGACGCTCGCCTGTTCAGGAGTGTCTTTTTGGATCCGAACTGGGCACAAGCTAGGCAATTATCTTCATGATGATCTGGAGATAGACATTTGTTGCACACTGGATGCTTATCTGTATGCGGGAACTTTGAGTTGCACTGCGGGCAGTATTTGAATGGACTTCGTTCCATCGACCGTCGGTCCACGTCGCGTCGAGAAGGCCTAACGGCCCGATTCGAAGACCGGAGTGCAGAGAAAGGGCGATGAAAGTTTATCGGTACCGAGCGAAACAATACCGACGATTCCGAAGGCCTTTTGGCCTTTTTTAAAAGTTTCTTTTGATTCCGAACTTGGAGTTATGGAAAGTACATCCGAACCCAATGGCGGAAAAAAACAATCTGAGGATGGAGAGGATGCCCATGCGCACTGTAATCCGAGGGAGGAGCCACCTATCTCGTGATACTTCGAAGACTCTTCCAGGACAACAATGTGCAATCATCCGGACCCAAGACTAGGCGGCGATCTATGCACAGATATGAATTCAGCAGCCCACATGCCTCGAACAGCAGGTAATAAGGTCTCTTCACAGTCCTAAGTATCCATTCACAGTCCTCCTGGGAGCAGCCTGCTAGCTGCTCAGCCCCATCCATCCAACTGTTATTCAGCTCCAGTCATCCAAGCATTCCACACACAGCCCACACACCAACATTCCACTCAGAACACTCACACAGGCTGAGCAGCTAGGGACAAGTTAACAAAAGAGACAGATAGTAATAGGAGAATACGACATATCTATTTCCTTATAAATGAAGGACGAAACTAAACATCTTGAAACTATAGACCTAAAAATACAGATAAGATAAATAATAAAATGTCTAAAACTACAAGCATAAATGTACAAGCTAAATACATTCACCGAACATCTTAACCCTTTCCACGCTATTGACGGAACCGTTCCGTCACGCCCCTCGGGTGGGCTGTGCTCATGACGGAACGGTTCCGCCACGGCCCTCTCGCCGCGCCTGCGTGGCGCTGATTTCGCGCCTGTGCGGCGCGTTTCATTAAGCGGGCAGGGCCGTGACGGAACCGTTCTGTCACAAGCACAGCTCACCCGCGAGCATTGACGGAACGGTTCTGTCACCCGCGCAGGTGAGCCGCGCGCCCCCCGCGACCGTTAGCGCTGCGGCGGAATAGCCGCCGCAGCGAAGGTGTTAAAACTGTAAACATACCAGCATAAGATAAGTTGATATACATGTACCAAACATTTTAAAACTGTAACCGCAACAGCAAAAGATAAGTAACATAGTCAATAACCCAGGGATGACAGAAACGATATAACGAGAGGGGTAGCGACTAAGAAAGATAAAGCGAGAAGAGAAAAGGTACATAATATAATATATAAAATACCCATCTCCCCCTCTTAAATTGAAGAAGAAAATGTAAAATCCCTTGTAGCGAAAACTCCATGAAAAGGTGTGGAAAGAGGGACTGGGACCCAAATTCCTGCCCCCACTGTAAACAGGGGACAAGGATGAAAATGTAGACAAGAGGGACTCATACCCAATGCCCTGCTCCCACCCTAAACAGGAGACAACATATATGTAAATGTGGACAAGAGAGACTTATACCCAATGTCCTGCCCCACTATCAATTAAGGGACAACCTGTGAAATAAAACATCTTGAGAACAAAGGGACTTGGACCCAATGTCCTGCCCCACTATCAACTAAGGGACAACTTGTGAAGTCTCCCTAATGAGAGGAGGTAAACAATGTAAATACTGAGCAAGAAAAACTGTGCGACGCAAGGCGTCTTAAGCACGCAGGGCCTTACCCCTGCAACAAATCCAAACGACCACCCTTGCGTAAGGGTAAATTGTAATAAAGTAGGGCCAACCCTCTTGTAAGGGAACACTCACCCCGTGTTAGGGTTCACCCCTGTGTAAGGGCCATGTGAAGTGGAGTAAACAGCTGTAAAGAAAACTACATATCCCTAATGTAACGGAAAAACTTGAAAATAAGGTAAAACTGTAATTGAAATAAAACATTCAATATTGTCATGTAGCTACTGAACAGTGAAACTATGACTGAAACACTGTCCACTGATATGGAAATAAAACATCCAAAAGCGTGTGTGAAAAATAGCCACTAGATGGCAGCATACCACAGCACAGTAAAAATAAGATTTCTCAAATTAGAATACACTACACTCGTGAGAAGTGCTCTGATAAACGTTCCAAGAATACTTTGCCAATTACAAGAAAGAAGTGTCTTGATGTAGCAGTTTTCAAATACGGCTTGTGTGAGTTGCTGCCCAAAATATATATATATATACACAAAACATTAACAGTGCGTGGAAAAATAATCCTAGAGGAACGTGAAGATGTGTGCCACCCCCTAAAAAATACAAATGAGTCACTGTCCATGTTGACACGAAAGGACAAAAAGTAGCTTTAGAGTCCAAAATGTGTTGGAGGCCAAGAATCTTCTCCTCACGACGTTCTCGTTGGATCCGATCATGTAGTACCTTGAATAATAACTTTATTTATAAAGAGGCGAAAACTCACAAAAACAAAGCTAAATCCCTGTTGATGAAGAAGTTCCTGACATTGTGACGCTGCAGAGGTGGACTCAGCCATGTAGAAGCTGTCCCACAGGAGACGCATGCCGAGTGGCTCACGGCGCTCTCCTGCTGCTAAACGTTGAAATGCAGCAGAAACACCTAAGACGTCATGGAAGCCTCGAGGGGAGCTCCGTGCGGCTCTGAAGACAAGGTCAGTTTCCAATGCCAAGTTTAAAATTTTCAAACAAAGCACAACTGTCGTCTCAAACAGACCTCGCTGCCAAACTTGAAATATTATATTTCTTTTTAAATCTCACCATAGTGACAATGTAGATCACCTCTTAATCTTGCAGTGACTCACTGAAGCGAATTAAGAACAACAGTTAAAACTGTCAAAGCGCCAGTGGGCAATTTAAGCAGGAAGAGTCAGAAGTGATTCCCACACAGCTTCAGCGCAAGCAGGAGTAATCACTCAGAACCATTTAGAAATCCAACATCTTATGTAGAAAAGAGTCTATAGCAGTCACAATTACCTTGATTTGTAATATGTTGCAGCAAAGACGAGCAGACACTATGATAGCAGCTCCTTTAGCTGGTTAAGCAATAGACCACTGCCACGGAAGAAATGAAAATCGAAGTAGTTGAAAACATGTTTCATAGCAAGTCCTGGGGAAAAAGCCAGTGAGTAGCAAACTCAAATCCCACGCAGGCAATGAACAGGCATACACTCTGAGCAAAGTCAAAGTAATGAAGACTTACTATTCCCTTAAAGTTACTCTGCGCAGCATTCATGTAGAAAAGCTTTATTCCAAAGGAGGCAGTACTCAGGCACATACTCTGTGCAGCGTCAATTGATTGAAAGAAAAGGCTTACTTTACTGGAAGATTGATTGTGCGCAGAATCCTTGAAATAGGGTGTAGAAAAAACCTCTTCAGATGATTGTTTGTTGTTGTTTGGGGGCTGTCCGGTGTGATGGACACCGGTGGGACTGCACAGCGCGCTGTCTTTGTGGTTGTTTTTTTTTTCCTTTGAAGCTTAGTGTCTTTAGAGTAAGGTACCTGTGAGGCCTCTTGAACGTCATTTCTGTAAGACCTTGTTCCTTCTGCTTTGACCAGCTGTCCGTTACTTGTGGTCTCTATTCTCCAGTATCTTGTAGAAGGCATGATGAGGTTTCTCAGGCCAGTTATACACCGTTGAGCATAGAAACGTCTTTACCTCGTCGCCAAAAATAGGTGTAGTAATCTGGACAACACAGGTATGATGAAGTCAACGTAGGTTTATTGAAGAGTAGATAAAGCAGGTAATAAGGTCTCTCCACAGTCCTAAGTGTCCATTCACAGTCCCACCGGGAGCAGCCTGCTAGCTGCTCAGCCTCATCCATCCAACTGTCATTCAGCTCCAGTCACCCAAGCATTCCACACACAGCCCACATACCAACATTCCACTCAGATCACTCACACAGGCTGAGCAGCTAGGGACAAGTTAACATAAGAGACAATAGGAGAATACTGCAAGATGCTACTTCCTTGCCGCACTTTATCAACTCAGTGGAAGTTTCGGCTATAGAGGCACAAAAAGAATACTAATGACGCCAAGAGGGACCGGGGCTCAGGGAGACGCTGATATGACACTCCCTGATTTATTTATTTTTGATCCGCCGTGCAAGTGCATATCATTAAAAGGTGAGCAGCCTTCCAATAAAAAGAATTGTGTCAACTTCGAAAGCACAAAGCTACCTTCTCTCCAAAAGTGACACTAATTGTAGTAACCTTACCGCATTATAACCGCTGAGTCTATTGAATGTCTTAGGAGTCTGAAAACTGCAGCGAGTCAGCAAACTTGTGCAGGGGAATTTTAAGGTGGCAGCACGCCGCTTATAACTGAGCACATTGTTGAAAGTGTTGGCACAGGTGGAAAGTGTTAACAGACTTGCACATGCCGCCACACGAAGTAAACAGAAGCTGGCAACGGGCATGTGCTGGTGGTGGGGAGATCTGCCATGCGAGTGCATGTTGTTACAAAGCGTGCAGCCTTCAAATAACAAGCGGGGAGAGGAGGAGGCAGCTGCAGCCCTGGGAGAGGGCGCGAGCAGCAGTATCAGGGGAGCACAAGCGAGCAGGGGGAAGAGAGCGAGTGTGTGAAAGATAAAGCGCTGTGCAAGGGAACGCTCATTCGAATTTAAAAAAATTGTTCCTGCACAGAAGGTAAAATAGAACAAGTGAAGAGGACAAGTCCTGGGGGCAATCCATGGGAGTCAACAGTTGAAAAAAAAAGATGGGACAAGAAGGAACCATTAATCAATTAGAAGCAACGTTTTTTAAAGGACACTGACAAAAGTCAATCAGAAGCTGGAGGCAGGTATAAAGCCCCCTGACTGAATACAGCATGTTGAGAGACAGAGCATAAGCTGGACCTAAAAAGCATCCCAAGATGCTTTTTTAAAGTGCAATAGAGTGCACACATGCCCCTAGGGCATATGTGTGCTCTACATGTGCACCACAATTTTTGGTAGCCATACTTCGATTAGCATTTCCAAAATGCCAAACTCGCCCATTAGCACGAACGGCACAGGATTTCCTAATTGCTATTTCCTAATAGCAATTCCTACTCTGCAGGAATCGCTATTAGGAAACTGTAATTTAATACATATCATTTTGCATTTCCTAAATAGCGATTCCTATGGAGCCGCTATTTGGGAAATGCAAAATTGCATGTTCGTACATCTGGGCCTTAGTTCTTTAAGCCATCACAAGATATCTCAAAGCTCTTGAGAAGTGGGAGAGACAAATAAGGCACATGGAATTAGGAATGAAAGGCACGAGGCAGAGGCAATGAAAAAGAGCTTTGTGGATCAAAAGGGTATTTCCTTTAGACACTGGTATCTCACCAGACAGGGCAGCAGCACGTTATGTGTGACCAGCCTGAGAGGAGTAGAAGAGACAATGGGGCAAGGGAGGACCAGGAGAGAGGAGAAGGTTTTTGCCACGGTTCTGGTTGACAGTGGCGAGAATAAGAGGTCACTGAGAATTTGAAATAATGGTGCACTATTCAAGAAATACTAAGACGGGTCAGAGAGAGTCCTATAGAGGCAGGAAACTGTCCAGCTGATGCAAAATGTTTAAACCCTCCTAATAGTTACATTTTCCTTTGATCTAACTGCTGAAGATGGAAGGTGGAAGGTAGACCTGGCTTCTGGGAGGACAGAGGCCATCAGCATTAGAGATGTTCGGTCTTTAACAATGGTTTAAGGGGTTGGGTGACAGGCTAGGTTAGCAGAAGAGCAGTATTTTAAATGGACAGTACTAAGTGCAGGTGTTTATTGCCCTGCAGCGGGTGCTTCTTGTTCCGAAACGAGTATTCTGCAACTGTGTGTTCTCCTTAAGCTCTGATTACCCCTGTTTATTCAAACTCCTTTTTTAATTGTTCGGATTTAGCACCCTCACTCCTGTTAGATTCAGTTTACCATTCTTTCTGGAATAATTTTGTTTTACTACTACTGAAGAGTCCATCAAGAAGATTTATTTTATGATCCTTTTGACTCCCAGAAGAAGTCCATCTAATTACACTCACCATTCCATCTGTAAAATAGAATAATAAATGTAAAAATTCCACAGACTTAAGTTGTAGCATTTATTTGTCATGCACTGTTGCCAAATATTTTCTCAAACTGTTACCATTTAACATTCTGCAGATACTGATGTTCATGGATGTGGTGCATGTTTGGGTGTTCATTCCATGCTGTCGTGGACGTCAAATCACTAAACACCCACATGTTGAGTACCGGATGTGACATCACACATGCTTTGTTTACCGTGGACCATAAAGATCTGACATCCTAACCCCACCTTTTGCCACTCAACTGCTTCGGTGCTATTAGTGTGAACTAAAGAAAGGAAGTAGGACTCTAGGACTAGATTTAAATTTTGATCCGACCACTGTCTGAATGAGCCCGAGTCCATGAATAGCAAGGATGCTGCATTCCAAAGCACAGTGTCTAAACATAGTGGGGCAGATTTACTAAGCCCTTGCATTGTCCTTTGGTCAATGAAGGCGACGCAACATAACACTAGGGCTTAAGTGAGATCTATTACGCCACGCAAAGCCACTACATGTGCCTTTGCGTGGCTTAGTAAATCCAAAGTAACAAAAGGCAGAGCACATTGCTGCCTTGCATTACTCTGCGCGGGATGGGTGGACCATGGATTTTGACGCAAACCCACATTTTCTCAGGTCAGTAAATCTGGGATTGCATCACAATGCTACGCCTTCCCAACAGAGGCATAATGAGGGGAAATATCTTTATTTCTCTCCGTTATTTCCTCTTTCTAGGTGTGCTGCAGTCTCTTGCATGCCTCTTTGGGTAGGTTGTTTGCAGGATGGTGCCCCTTCCTGCACAAAATAATCCAGGCATGATGGTGCAAGGGTGCCTGCGTTGGCAATAGACAGCAGTCAATGCACCAGCAAAGGGAGAGGTCAGGAATATGTAGCAATCGCCATTCCTTCTGCTAAAATTCCTTGACGGAGAACCCGTGATATCCAGCACATTATACCAAGTGGAGAATAATGTTACATCCTCGGTGTGCTTTAAAATTCACCAGTGGCCACATATTGTCCAGAAAAAATGGCTCTTTATATTATATAGTATAGCCTAGCAGTGAATGGAGTGGTCACAAACAATTTTGACCTAATTTCTAAGGATGGCTGCACCCCAACACATTGACATTTTAGCACCCTCACTCTACCTCCAATAAAAAGCATTGTATCTAGCTGCACTCCTGCCTGTTTGTAATGTTTTTTTTGGAACCAAATTATTGTCAAAACAATTACGTTTCTAGGCAGTCGTAGTTTAATGCATTTTCTCGACTACGCCCCAGAATCTCAACTGTTTGGGGATTGTAGCTTTGAAAGCAATCACGCAAAAATACAATTGCAACGTAGTGGTGGAAAAACTAGCAGGAATCAATATATCTAAACTGATTACCGATTTTTTTTCTCCATTTTCAGTTAGTTGATGTGATTCTCAATGGGTGGGTACTCTTCTTTGGGCCTCATCTGATATTTAGTGCCATATGAAATAGGCCAATCACATCACCGACAATTATTATTACATTTCTTTGTAAATCATTGAAAATACTATTTAAATACCTTGCGTAGGATTCTTCCGCCATCTATTGGACAGTTGCCCGTATTAACTAACGTTTCACAATTTAAGAGTTCAAAGAATTACCCTACAAATGTATTTCGTTCTCTAATTGTTGTTAATTCAGAAAATATTTTGAAAGGCTAACATTCTTGGTTTCATCGACTATGTGTCAGTTTAATACTCAACATTTTCATCGTTTCTTTCCAGATTCGCTTTAAAATGGATATGCTCGCAGTTAATTTTGAATTTCCTACATTCACCCGTAAATATGTTGTTATTTCATGATGCAGTTTCATGTATCCAAGTAATCATATAACAGGAACTCGGTCCCTTTCTAGTATAACAGACGTTCAACTACATATACTGTTACTTTATACCTGACTGTTGCATCCCCCAATCATTAAGTTTACAGATAAGGTCATGAGGTCACAATACACATCACCATGTAGTACGAGCCATTGAAAAGAAACAAAGCAAGCACACTCTATTAACCCCTTGGCCGCGGCGGTAATTCCGCCACGGCGCTGGGGAGTGGGACGCCGCCAGGCGCGCTGTGCTTATGACGGAGTGGTTCCGTCATGGCCCTGCCCGCTCATTAAAACGGCCGCGCAGAAGCGGAATTGCTGCATCGTCGGCGGGGCGGCCGCGCCGTGACGGAACCACTCCGTCATTAGTACAGCGCACCCGTGGCTCATGACGGAGTGGTTCCGTCACGAGCACCGAACGGGTTAATATTCTTGCATGTGTTTTTTTCTACGCTGACAGATCGTCCGTGCTGGAGGCACAACTCACTCAATCCATGTACGTGTGCTATGCTAGTAAAAAATGCCATGACATAGAAGAATGATCCACATCCCAAGATATTTAATTCAGTCTTGATAACACATTTGTCGTATTATCCATTCTTTCCTTAATTCTTGCCTTCTTTTTACTCTATTGCCTTCTTCCATTCTTTCCTTTCTTTTTTCCTACTTTCCTTTTTTCTTTATTAATTTTCTGCTTTTTGTATTTCTTTTTTCTTTCATTCCCACAATTTTCTTTTTGTCTTCTTTCTTTGATTCTTTCTTTGTTACCTATGTTCTTCTTTCTTTATTTACCTTCTTTCCCTTTTCTATCCTTCTTTTGTTCTTGCCTTCTTACATTTTTTTCTCCTTTCTTGCCTTCTTTCCTTTTTTTCTGTTTTGCCTTTTTTCTTTCCTTCTTTATTTATTCCTTCCTTCCTTTTTTCTTTCTTTGCTTTTCTTTTCTGCCCTATTTCTTTCCTTTTTTCTTTCTTTCTTTGCGTTTTTCCTTCTTAACGACTTTTCTTCTTGCCTTCCTTCCTTCCCGGCTCCCTTCCTTTCTTCCTTTTTTTCCTTCCTTACCCTTCTTACTTACTTTTTTGTCTACCTTCCTTTAAATCCTTATCAGCCTTCCTGAATTTCCTTCCTTCCTTCTTAAAGCCGAGGCTAGCAGCCAACAACAGACCAGTGGCTTTGTTAGGTTGTGCTACCCGTCCGCGCCTGCACCGTGCCCAGCGCCAGACCCCCTGGCCCCCGCAGACGCCAGCCCACCCGCCTGACCTACGACGCTACCGACCTCAACGCACTCAACGCCGGCCGGATCCCCGGATGCTACCGAGCCACCCCGAGACGCACTCACGGACCCTTCAGCTGCCACTCCTGCAAGTTCTCCTGCATCCGGACCTGGACTGCACCCGCACCCGCCAAGCCGAGCACCAGCAGCAACCACCTGAAGTGCATCCTGCTCAACACCCGCTCCATCCACAGACACGCCGTGGCACTCTGGAACCTGCTCGTCACAACAGCTCCTGACGTCGCCTTCCTCACGGAAACCTGGATGAACGCCTCCTCAGCGCCCGACATCGCCATCGCCATCCCGGACGGATACAAGATCATCCGGAAAGACCGCGCCAATCAGACCGGAGGAGGCATCGCCATCGTTCACAAGAGCACTATCCGCATCTCGACCAACACCAATGACACCATCACAGCCGCCGAACACCTGCACTTCCAGATCCACACCGACCCCAAGACCACCCTGAGAGGCACCCTCATCTACAGACCTCCGGGACCACGCACACAATTCAGCGAAGACATCGCCGACTTCATCCGTACGCACGCCCCCCCCTCCACTGACTACATCCTCCTCGGGGACCTCAACTTCCACCTGGAGAACAACAACGATCGCAACACAACCACCCTGCTGGACAACCTCGCCAACCTCGGTCTCAAGCAGCTGGTGACCACCCCCACCCACTACGCCGGACACACGCTTGACCCAGTCTTCTCCTCCAGCAAGGACATCGCCTTCAGCCACGCCACCGGACTCCACTGGACGGACCACAGCTGCGTCCACTTCAGCTTCAGAAAGAACACGATCCACCACCACCAGCAACAGGTTGCACGCAGAAGCTGGACCAAGATCACAGCCGACCAGCTCGCCGCATCCCTGAGCCAGGACCCCCCCGCCAGCTCAGCGAACCCCAGCCAGGCCGCCAACAACCTCACGAAGTGGATCAGCAACTGTGCAGACGACCTCGCCCCCTTAAGGACCCCGCACAGCAGACCCGGCAGTAAGAAGGCACCATGGTTCACCGACGAACTCAAGAGCTCCAAGAAGAACTGCCGCGCCCTCGAGAGAGACTGGCGCAGAGACCCAACACCAGACAACATGAACACCCTCAAGCTCGCCACTCGAAAACACCACCAACTGATCCACACCACCAAGAAAACCGCATTCATGGAACGACAGGACAACAACGCACACAACAGCAAGGAACTCTTCAACATCGTCAAAGAGCTCTCTAACCCCAAAGCCGGAACCAACGACATCACCCCATCACAAGACCTCTGCAACTCCCTTGCCTCCTACTTCCACAACAAGATCGCAGACATACACAACAGCTTCACCACGCAGGCAACGCACCCCACGACCGCACCTGCACCCCCCACCACCACCCTCCGCGCCTGGACCCCGATCAACACCGAAGAAACCCGACGTACGATGAACTCCATCCACTCCGGATCTCCAACCGACCCCTGCCCGCACCACGTCTTCAACAAGGCCGACGCTGTCATCGCACCCCACCTACGGGACATCATCAACACCTCCTTCGACACCGCTACCTTCCCGGAGAGCTGGAAGCACGCCGAACTCAGCGCTCTACTGAAGAAACCATCAGCGGACCCCACCGAACTCAAAAACTACCGCCCCATCTCCCTCCTCCCGTTTCCAGCCAAAGTCATCGAGAAGACTGTCAACAAGCAGCTGGCCGCCTTCCTCGAGACAAATGGATCCCTCGACCACTCGCAGTCTGGCTTCCGGGCCAACCACAGCACCGAGACCGCCCTCATCGCAGCCACTGATGACATCCGTGCCCTGCTCGACAACGGGGAAACAGCGGCCCTCATCCTCTTGGACCTCTCCGCGGCATTCGACACTGTCTGCCACCGCACCCTAGTGCAGCGCCTCAGCAACGTCTGAATCCAAAAGAAGGCTCTAGAATGGATCATCTCCTTCCTCGCCGGAAGGACACAGAGAGTCCGCCTCCCCCCGTTCAGATCAGAAGCCACCGAAGTCACCTGCGGCGTTCCTCAAGGCTCCTCGCTCAGCCCCACCCTCTTCAATGTCTACATGAGCCCCCTTGTGGCCATCGCACGCCAACACAACCTCAACATCATCTCTTACGCCGACGACACCCAGCTGATCCTCTCCCTCACCAACGACCCCGCCACCGCCAGAGCCAACCTACACGAAGGGATGACAGACGTAGCCGAGTGGATGATGAACAGCCGCCTGAAACTAAACTCGGACAAGACGGAGGTCCTCATCCTGGGATCCTCGCCCTCCGCCTGGGACGACTCCTGGTGGCCCCCTGCCCTGGGCAGCGCACCCAAACCAACAGACCACGCACGCAACCTGGGCTTCATCCTGGACTCCTCCCTCTCCATGACCAGACAAGTCAACGCCGTCTCCTCGTCGTGCTTCAACATCCTACGCATGCTACCTAAGATCTTCCGGTGGATCCCCACCGAGACCAGGAAGACGGTCACCCAGGCCCTCGTCACCAGCCGACTGGACTACGGCAACGCCCTCTACGCCGGAACCACTGCCAAAATCCAGAAGAGACTCCAGCGGATCCAGAACGCCTCAGCAAGACTCATCCTCAACATCCCCCGACACAGCCACATCTCCGGACACCTGAGAGACCTGCACTGGCTCCCGGTCAACAAGAGAATCACCTTCCGTCTCCTCACCCACGCACACAAAGCCCTACACAATCAAGGCCCAAGATACCTCAACAGCCGCCTCAACTTCTACACTCCCACACGCCAGCTTCGATCGACCAGCCACGCCCTCGCCGCCGTCCCCCGCATCCGAAGAGCCACCACGGGAGGAAGATCCTTCTCCTACCTGGCCGCCAAGACTTGGAACTCCCTCCCGACCCACCTCCGCCTGACCCAAGACCACCTCGCCTTCAGGAAGCAGCTCAAGACCTGGCTGTTCGAGCAGTAGCGGACCCCTCTCCACTAGCGCCTTGAGACCCTCCGGGTGAGTAGTGCGCTATATAAATGCTTTGATTGATTGATTGATTGACCTTTTGATTTTACTAAAAGTATAACAGTCACTTATAGGAGTTTTCAGCCTAGCTTCATCCATTTGGTTGTGATTGTGGCATTCACATAGTTTTCCCACCCGCTCCATCATGCATCAAGGGGCAATGTTAGCCCACTTCAGCTATTGACTGACTTCACAATGAGTTATGGAATGCTGCCCTTTCACAAGCAGCACATCACACACAATGTACTTCCCATCAGTTTTACTTTTTGTTCGTTTTTTACAGTTAATGATGGCCTGGCCAAAAGGTAGGCGGCCAACGCCAGACCTATAGGATTTGCCTATGCTTGTTATAAAGAGGCTTGTTTATATGTAGACTTGTGCACAATTACTATCACTCTTGTGAAATCTGCACATTTTTAATCACATTAAATCTTCAAAATTCATGAAATTTCACAGGTGCGAAATTTCATAGAATTATTACTGTCTGGAACTGTTTGAGAAGAAAATGTCTCTACTGTTCTTCTCCAACCAGCCCCCTTATTGGTATCTTATTAAACTTTTGGGTGCAATGAACATCCTCACATTCATTTTTATGTGAAGTACTGCAAAGTGAATTTCATTACATTTCACGTGCTTTTGCAAGATTTTCACTAAATGTCATAAAATAAAGTCTCACCATTTTCCACAGGTGTGCAACATTTCAAGTGTGGACTACTGTTTTCAAGCCCGCCTACCAGAAAGCACTGTCTGGTTGTGAAAGACCTATTGTGGGCTTACAAAGAACATACCATTGGCTTAGAGCCCATCTATTGCTTGCCATTTGATTGGTCTTATTGCCACACTAATGTCCTTGCTTCTTACGCCATCCAAGAGCATAGCCTTTTTTGCCATCTTTCTGACTGGCTGACTAGATCCTTCCACTGTTTACTTTTGGGAACGACTTTTTCTTGTTGGTTATGCACTTGATGGCAGTAAATGTGTTTTTCACCTTACCTCCTTGGGTGCTGCTACCTGCCAAACATGTACGATTCAAAAGGGGGTGGTGATGGACAGAGTATCTGAATTAAGCAGAACACTCCTACCCAGTCAAAAGATCAGGGCTTGATCCATCACCGTTTTTTAGCTCACTGCACCATCCCAGTTTAGAACCTGGCTACATGCAAATTAGTCTGACCCTGGCCCAGTGCATCATGGGAACAGGGCAGACCAAACTACCAAGCCAATTCTTTACTGGAAAGGAAACAAGCTTCCAGGGACCGGTTTCTGGCATTACAGCCGTCTTCGGCCCGGCTTGCTTGAATCCTGATGGTGCAGTGAGCAAGGGACTCACATCTGAGCATACCCTTCCACACTAGTGGTGGCCAAAACGATTCAAAAGGGGGTGGTGATGGACAGAGTATCTGAATTAAGCAGAACACTCCTACCCAGTCAAAAGATCAGGGCTTGATCCATCACCGTTTTTTAGCTCACTGCACCATCCCAGTTTAGAACCTGGCTACATGCAAATTAGTCTGACCCTGGCCCAGTGCATCATGGGAACAGGGCAGACCAAACTACCAAGCCAATTCTTTACTGGAAAGGAAACAAGCTTCCAGGGACCGGTTTCTGGCATTACAGCCGTCTTCGGCCCGGCTTGCTTGAATCCTGATGGTGCAGTGAGCAAGGGACTCACATCTGAGCATACCCTTCCACACTAGTGGTGGCCAAAACGATTCAAAAGGGGGTGGTGATGGACAGAGTATCTGAATTAAGCAGAACACTCCTACCCAGTCAAAAGATCAGGGCTTGATCCATCACCGTTTTTTAGCTCACTGCACCATCCCAGTTTAGAACCTGGCTACATGCAAATTAGTCTGACCCTGGCCCAGTGCATCATGGGAACAGGGCAGACCAAACTACCAAGCCAATTCTTTACTGGAAAGGAAACAAGCTTCCAGGGACCGGTTTCTGGCATTACAGCCGTCTTCGGCCCGGCTTGCTTGAATCCTGATGGTGCAGTGAGCAAGGGACTCACATCTGAGCATACCCTTCCACACTAGTGGTGGCCAAAACGATTCAAAAGGGGGTGGTGATGGACAGAGTATCTGAATTAAGCAGAACACTCCTACCCAGTCAAAAGATCAGGGCTTGATCCATCACCGTTTTTTAGCTCACTGCACCATCCCAGTTTAGAACCTGGCTACATGCAAATTAGTCTGACCCTGGCCCAGTGCATCATGGGAACAGGGCAGACCAAACTACCAAGCCAATTCTTTACTGGAAAGGAAACAAGCTTCCAGGGACCGGTTTCTGGCATTACAGCCGTCTTCGGCCCGGCTTGCTTGAATCCTGATGGTGCAGTGAGCAAGGGACTCACATCTGAGCATACCCTTCCACACTAGTGGTGGCCAAAACGATTCAAAAGGGGGTGGTGATGGACAGAGTATCTGAATTAAGCAGAACACTCCTACCCAGTCAAAAGATCAGGGCTTGATCCATCACCGTTTTTTAGCTCACTGCACCATCCCAGTTTAGAACCTGGCTACATGCAAATTAGTCTGACCCTGGCCCAGTGCATCATGGGAACAGGGCAGACCAAACTACCAAGCCAATTCTTTACTGGAAAGGAAACAAGCTTCCAGGGACCGGTTTCTGGCATTACAGCCGTCTTCGGCCCGGCTTGCTTGAATCCTGATGGTGCAGTGAGCAAGGGACTCACATCTGAGCATACCCTTCCACACTAGTGGTGGCCAAAACGATTCAAAAGGGGGTGGTGATGGACAGAGTATCTGAATTAAGCAGAACACTCCTACCCAGTCAAAAGATCAGGGCTTGATCCATCACCGTTTTTTAGCTCACTGCACCATCCCAGTTTAGAACCTGGCTACATGCAAATTAGTCTGACCCTGGCCCAGTGCATCATGGGAACAGGGCAGACCAAACTACCAAGCCAATTCTTTACTGGAAAGGAAACAAGCTTCCAGGGACCGGTTTCTGGCATTACAGCCGTCTTCGGCCCGGCTTGCTTGAATCCTGATGGTGCAGTGAGCAAGGGACTCACATCTGAGCATACCCTTCCACACTAGTGGTGGCCAAAACGATTCAAAAGGGGGTGGTGATGGACAGAGTATCTGAATTAAGCAGAACACTCCTACCCAGTCAAAAGATCAGGGCTTGATCCATCACCGTTTTTTAGCTCACTGCACCATCCCAGTTTAGAACCTGGCTACATGCAAATTAGTCTGACCCTGGCCCAGTGCATCATGGGAACAGGGCAGACCAAACTACCAAGCCAATTCTTTACTGGAAAGGAAACAAGCTTCCAGGGACCGGTTTCTGGCATTACAGCCGTCTTCGGCCCGGCTTGCTTGAATCCTGATGGTGCAGTGAGCAAGGGACTCACATCTGAGCATACCCTTCCACACTAGTGGTGGCCAAAACGATTCAAAAGGGGGTGGTGATGGACAGAGTATCTGAATTAAGCAGAACACTCCTACCCAGTCAAAAGATCAGGGCTTGATCCATCACCGTTTTTTAGCTCACTGCACCATCCCAGTTTAGAACCTGGCTACATGCAAATTAGTCTGACCCTGGCCCAGTGCATCATGGGAACAGGGCAGACCAAACTACCAAGCCAATTCTTTACTGGAAAGGAAACAAGCTTCCAGGGACCGGTTTCTGGCATTACAGCCGTCTTCGGCCCGGCTTGCTTGAATCCTGATGGTGCAGTGAGCAAGGGACTCACATCTGAGCATACCCTTCCACACTAGTGGTGGCCAAAACGATTCAAAAGGGGGTGGTGATGGACAGAGTATCTGAATTAAGCAGAACACTCCTACCCAGTCAAAAGATCAGGGCTTGATCCATCACCGTTTTTTAGCTCACTGCACCATCCCAGTTTAGAACCTGGCTACATGCAAATTAGTCTGACCCTGGCCCAGTGCATCATGGGAACAGGGCAGACCAAACTACCAAGCCAATTCTTTACTGGAAAGGAAACAAGCTTCCAGGGACCGGTTTCTGGCATTACAGCCGTCTTCGGCCCGG
Organism: Lissotriton helveticus; assembly: GCF_964261635.1. NCBI lineage: Eukaryota > Metazoa > Chordata > Amphibia > Caudata > Salamandridae > Lissotriton > Lissotriton helveticus. Next base: position 396,799,707 of record NC_136070.1, on the reverse strand, counting down.
CTTGCTTGAATCCTGATGGTGCAGTGAGCAAGGGACTCACATCTGAGCATACCCTTCCACACTAGTGGTGGCCAAAACGATTCAAAAGGGGGTGGTGATGGACAGAGTATCTGAATTAAGCAGAACACTCCTACCCAGTCAAAAGATCAGGGCTTGATCCATCACCGTTTTTTAGCTCACTGCACCATCCCAGTTTAGAACCTGGCTACATGCAAATTAGTCTGACCCTGGCCCAGTGCATCATGGGAACAGGGCAGACCAAACTACCAAGCCAATTCTTTACTGGAAAGGAAACAAGCTTCCAGGGACCGGTTTCTGGCATTACAGCCGTCTTCGGCCCGGCTTGCTTGAATCCTGATGGTGCAGTGAGCAAGGGACTCACATCTGAGCATACCCTTCCACACTAGTGGTGGCCAAAACGATTCAAAAGGGGGTGGTGATGGACAGAGTATCTGAATTAAGCAGAACACTCCTACCCAGTCAAAAGATCAGGGCTTGATCCATCACCGTTTTTTAGCTCACTGCACCATCCCAGTTTAGAACCTGGCTACATGCAAATTAGTCTGACCCTGGCCCAGTGCATCATGGGAACAGGGCAGACCAAACTACCAAGCCAATTCTTTACTGGAAAGGAAACAAGCTTCCAGGGACCGGTTTCTGGCATTACAGCCGTCTTCGGCCCGGCTTGCTTGAATCCTGATGGTGCAGTGAGCAAGGGACTCACATCTGAGCATACCCTTCCACACTAGTGGTGGCCAAAACGATTCAAAAGGGGGTGGTGATGGACAGAGTATCTGAATTAAGCAGAACACTCCTACCCAGTCAAAAGATCAGGGCTTGATCCATCACCGTTTTTTAGCTCACTGCACCATCCCAGTTTAGAACCTGGCTACATGCAAATTAGTCTGACCCTGGCCCAGTGCATCATGGGAACAGGGCAGACCAAACTACCAAGCCAATTCTTTACTGGAAAGGAAACAAGCTTCCAGGGACCGGTTTCTGGCATTACAGCCGTCTTCGGCCCGGCTTGCTTGAATCCTGATGGTGCAGTGAGCAAGGGACTCACATCTGAGCATACCCTTCCACACTAGTGGTGGCCAAAACGATTCAAAAGGGGGTGGTGATGGACAGAGTATCTGAATTAAGCAGAACACTCCTACCCAGTCAAAAGATCAGGGCTTGATCCATCACCGTTTTTTAGCTCACTGCACCATCCCAGTTTAGAACCTGGCTACATGCAAATTAGTCTGACCCTGGCCCAGTGCATCATGGGAACAGGGCAGACCAAACTACCAAGCCAATTCTTTACTGGAAAGGAAACAAGCTTCCAGGGACCGGTTTCTGGCATTACAGCCGTCTTCGGCCCGGCTTGCTTGAATCCTGATGGTGCAGTGAGCAAGGGACTCACATCTGAGCATACCCTTCCACACTAGTGGTGGCCAAAACGATTCAAAAGGGGGTGGTGATGGACAGAGTATCTGAATTAAGCAGAACACTCCTACCCAGTCAAAAGATCAGGGCTTGATCCATCACCGTTTTTTAGCTCACTGCACCATCCCAGTTTAGAACCTGGCTACATGCAAATTAGTCTGACCCTGGCCCAGTGCATCATGGGAACAGGGCAGACCAAACTACCAAGCCAATTCTTTACTGGAAAGGAAACAAGCTTCCAGGGACCGGTTTCTGGCATTACAGCCGTCTTCGGCCCGGCTTGCTTGAATCCTGATGGTGCAGTGAGCAAGGGACTCACATCTGAGCATACCCTTCCACACTAGTGGTGGCCAAAACGATTCAAAAGGGGGTGGTGATGGACAGAGTATCTGAATTAAGCAGAACACTCCTACCCAGTCAAAAGATCAGGGCTTGATCCATCACCGTTTTTTAGCTCACTGCACCATCCCAGTTTAGAACCTGGCTACATGCAAATTAGTCTGACCCTGGCCCAGTGCATCATGGGAACAGGGCAGACCAAACTACCAAGCCAATTCTTTACTGGAAAGGAAACAAGCTTCCAGGGACCGGTTTCTGGCATTACAGCCGTCTTCGGCCCGGATTGCTTGAATCCTGATGGTGCAGTGAGCAAGGGACTCACATCTGAGCATACCTGCCAAACATGTACCGCCTCCCAAGCTCTGTGTTGCTCTCTCCCTTGTATGCTGCTCTGTCTATTGTGTGCTTTCCCTACGCCCCCTGTGTAGCTCTCACCCACCTGCCAACTTCCCATTGGTTTACTACTACTGCTCTGGTGAGCCAAACTTTATTTATTTATTTATAGTCTTATATAGCGCGAACGTGACCCACGAGGGTATAAGAGCACTTTACAGTAGAAGAATAACAATGGACGAGGTAGTCAACGCAAACAAAATGAAGAGTTTGCTGCCAAGAACCAAGTGCTTTTGCACTAACACATTTTAGTTTTTTTTCAGTTACCACTCCAAGTGACATCTGCCATTTTGGATCGGTAACTAAAAGAAGAGAGAATGCTGCCATTGTCCTTACACTGAAATATTTTGTTTTACCTCCATATGCTTCATACCATTAGGAAAAAGCACAAACATAACAAACAGTTAAAACAAAAAGATGAAATATATTGCCTCTGACATTGTTTGTTTAATTTAGCTCATAGCTCCACTTATTGCCATGTTTCACAAATGTTTTATTTTTATATCCCTCAATACCATTCCGGAGATAAACAAATCATACATCGTGGCAACTGTGAAAAAATCATGCCGATCTGCCTTAACGTCTTGAGCTGTCAGTCTCCCCAATGTCAATATCTAAGGCCTACAATGCAACCTTTGAAACTTTGCACTCCTAATATTCGTTCATATGTATACGTTATCCGGGTTTGTGAGGGTCTATCCAATCAATTCTGTTCTCTGCATATATATGTTTAGTCTCTTCAATTTTAGTTTGGAAATATATAAGTATAGCATACTGTATTGATCCAATTTGAGAGAAAGGTAGGCTCTCAAACGAATGCTTCTACTTTGCTAATACTCCTCATTGATAGGAGCACAATGTTTAACTTCATGTATTCTCGTTGGTTTGGCTACAGCTACCAGAGCATGTTGGCCACTTATTACCTTGTACATTGTTGTATTTAATTTCTCGGCACCACTTTCAGTTACTCGTTTTATCGCTCATCATTTTCATCTGTTATCAAGTTTCTTTCATACCTTCTCACATTGCTTTGTACCAAGGATGAGGCACGGAAGAGTAAAGGCAAAACAGGGGGGAGGATAGAGCGTTTAAGAGCTAGATCTGCCATCCATTCATAAACTGAAAAAACATCCCAAATTAATGGGTAAAGGATGTAGCAAATGGGTAGGATTGGCTTTCCTGACGAAACTTGATAGGAAATAGCTGCAGGAAAGAAGAATCTTGAGTCCCCTCACTCCCCAGGGTTTTCCCAGGGTGACATGCTTCATCATTGGGGCCATCTCAGCGCTCTACGGGCTGAGGCGTGCTGCAACTTGCGAAATTACGTAGGAGCACTTAATGGAAGACTACTACGAATATGCGGTCCGGTGGGGAGATGTTTCTAGGTATTATCCCACGAGGCACTCACATCACGAACATAGGTTCAGGAGTACCTTGCCCCCCATGGTCCATGGGGCACAATCTTGCTCCCTCCTAAATACTACGTGACAAGCCTTGAGCGTATGTATGTAAATAATGCATGCTTTATTAGTTGCAGCGTTTTCCCCCTTTGTATTCATTATGTTTATAGTACCACATTAAGGTTAATCTAGGAATGGCAAACACAGGGCTGGTCCCTGTGTGGATGGAGAAGAGCTGGGGAGACGCTGGAAACTTGTTGACACATATCCAGAATCACTAGCCCATTATAGTTAGGATCCCTGGTATCACCCCATTTTTAGATATACCGATCTAAGAGCAACAATAAATTATTCTCGCCCACTAGGAAGGTATTTTTAATACACCTAACCCACTCCACCACACTTCTGCACTACACATAGTCTTCCATTAAGTGCTCCTACGTAATTTTGCAAGTCGCAGCACGCCTCAGCCCATAGAGGGCTGAGATGGCCCCAATGATGAAGCATGTCACCGTGGGGAAACCTTGGTGAGTGAGGGGACTCAAGAAAGAAATTCTTCTTTCCTGCAGGCACGGAAGAGTAATACAGGATGGGCAGCATGCTACCCCATTTGATGTTCTTGCCTGGACCACTGATAAATTGCAGAATGCCCTGTGTATGTCATTATTTGGTGTGGTGTGAAATGGCCAGAGTTTATATTATTTATTTATTTAAAGGTTTTATATAGCACTGGCTAGACCCAAGAGTATCAGAGCGCTTTACAGGAGTGTGAGAAGGAACATAAATAAAAAAACATTTGATCAATGAAATAGCAATAAGAACTATTAGACCAAAGAGAACAGATCCATATGAGTGATATTTACATAAATATTATATTAAGCTAAAGAGGGCAGTGAGTGTTTAGGCTAGGGTAGGTGGGTGAAGAAAAAATAAGTGAAAGGGACGAAGGATAGGAGGTGGGAGAACAGTGAGAGGCGGTGTGTAAAGATAGACCTAGGATGAATAGATAGAGGCACGGAGGGGAGTTAGAGTGGAGGGGAGAGAGTAGCGTGAAGGAGGGGAGTTAAGAGGGTGAATGGGGAGGAGAGAGACTGGAGGGCAATAGAGGGGAACCTGACAGAGGAGCAGAGTGGGAGTCAGTGTCAGATGCAAGTATTATGGACCCCAATATTTGTTGAGGAGGTACAGTTTAAGGTCTTTTTTAAGCTGAAGTAGGAGGGGTTACAGCACAGGTCTTTAGGTAGGGTATTCCAGATGGTTGGAGCTTTTCCTGAGAAGGAGCGAGCTTGTGTGCAATTCTTCTTTAACAGAGGGGGAACTACAATGAGGGCGTTGGTGCTCCTCATCAGTCAAGCGGAGCCCGCTTTGTGGAGTTTATCCGAGAGGTACCACGGGGTGTTTTAGTGAAGGGCTTTGTGCGTGATGCATGCAATCTTGTAGGTGGATCTGCCTTCGATGGGTAGCCATTTGAGGGTTTTAAGGGCGGGGGAGATGTGGTCAAAACGTTTGTGGTCGGAGATAAGTCTAGCAGTTAGGTTGTTTTTTTGTTTGTTTTTTTGTAAGAAACACAGGAGTGTGACCCATAAACCAATCGGGATTAGGGTGCTATGTATAAAGGTAAAACAGTATCCCAAAAGGTATAAGTGTGAGGGCAATTTACGTTGTGTGCAACAAGCATTACATGGATCAGAGAAAGGAGACACCTATTCAAGTAGTTTTAGAAAAGTACATTTTTTTAGTTTTGATATTCAAGAAGACATTTTTTCAAATACACTCAGTTATATACAGCACATAATCAAATACTTGGGGTGACAACCCGAAGAGAACTTGGTGCACAGTATATACAAGTGAGGTGTGGCAACTCAAGTGAAAGCGTGAGCAGCGACGAACGGCGCAAAGTGAGCAAAGTGATATATTTACAGTGAATAGCTCAAACAGTGACATAAAATCAGTGACTATCTATGGTACAAATTATAATTTCAATTAGGGTCACAACAGCATGCGCCTATAATTTGCGCTGGGAGGTCGACGACGTTTCGGTCCTTAACCAATGCGGACCATCTTCAGGACAGGTTTGTCTCGTTACAGGCGCTGTGGGGTGAGAAACAATGAGTTTAAGCACCCGGGAAAATAAATGACATGTGGGTAATGGGGAGTGGGGAGGGAACTAGGAGGACAAGCCGGGGGAAGGGAAGGGAATACAACTACAGGTTGGAGCAGACTGGGTAACGGACGGGCAGGGACAGGGGGGGATAGGAAGAAGGGGGGGGGAAAGGGAAGAGGAAGGAAGGCATAGGGCGACGTGAGTAAAGTTGGTCGTTAAATGCCCTCAAATCGCCTGAGACAAAGTATATAGGACAGGTTGCGGTCGGAAAATGGGCTCAGGTAAAAATACTAGTCGTGGTATATTATGTAGAGTGCCATAGAAATTTAAGCGAGAAGTGACTCATCTGCGGGAGTGGGGGAAGTGGGAAAGACCAGAATTGGTCTTACCTGAAAGCAAGAGGGTCTCAGCCGAGATCGGAGGGATCCGGCAAGTTGCGTATGACCGCCCAGGGGCTGCAATCAGAGGAAAAGGGGGTGAATGTACCGAACCGGAATGAGGTCGGACCACGCCAATACCGATGTATTGAAAGTTACCTTAAACAATTGTCCGGTAGGTCAGAGTGTCCCAAGGTAATCAATGCAGAATTGAATATCTGCGGTAAGGGACCTGTAAAAAGCACAGTTCAATAAGAACCAGTCTGGGGTAAACTTAGGGGGGGGGGATGACGGTACTGCGAGTCATCACTACCTGAATAATGTGTCCCAGTTTAGCGAATCAAAAGGACCGTGGCAAAGTTGAAAGGGTCCGCAGCAAGAGGCCTGCAATAAAGGGGAATCATGAGATCCACTCTATTGTATATGCCAAGAAGAAAATGAAGATGCAGCGTCAGGGATTACCTGTTAGCTATGTGGGGTCCCAAAGAAAACGTCGTGGAACGATCACGAGGGTGAATTCAAATGGCGGCCAGGGACCTGAAATTAAGGCAGATATTGAGCGCCGCTCTAACAAATAAATTGTGACAATGGGGCAAATAAACGTGCTCCACAGATACCTGTTTAGTTGTAAGGAAACGCGGGCACAGTCAGTGTACTCGGGCACGCCGGCCGAGGGTCCGGGAGCCTGCTTGTAGCGCATGAATCGCCAAAAGCGCATGGGAAATGCGGAAGTGAACTGGGGGTGTGTCATGAGGTCAGAGGAGAGGGGGCGGGGTCGGGAACCCAGTGCGAGTGCTCCGAAGGTTAACCCTATAGGGTCCCAGTACATCCGGAATTAACAACAGACCGCAACCTCTTTTACCAATTGGTTTTTTAGGCCGTGGCCGCGGGCGCGGCCAACCTCCATCACAAAACCGCCCGGCAAGAAACGGACAATACCAACCAACATTTACGGGGGACCGACAAACTCGCAATCGCTACTACCAATGGGGGCCCCCTCAATAAATCAGGTTGCAACAGAAGTGAATGGCGATCTCTCAATACCCATCTTCAATCTGTCAGACTACCGGCTTAGCCAAGAAGAAACCACCCTCCTTTCTAGAGGCCTCACATTTGTGCCCACTGAACGCACAGATTTCTTGGAACTTCAAATGAATTTACTAAAATTCTTCAGAAGGATCAGACTAAAGCAATTTTTTATTGACAAACAGGATTCCACATACTCCACTGTGTCGGCATTCTGACCCCCTTCAATATTTAACCCTCCCACCAACTCTATGCCCCCGGAAATCCTCACATTCGAACATCTGGTGATGAGGGACGTCATGAATCTTAAATCCAAACCACCTTTCACACCGTACAACATCCCGTTGGTTGAAAAACAAGCTCTCATCTCTCTTAAAAACAATGCAGAGATCGTTATAAAACCGGCGGACAAGGGTGGAGGGATTGTGGTGCTGGGACATGATAAATACGATCTGGAAATACACAGACAACTCATGAACCGAAACCACTACAAACCACTCTCTAAGGATCCACTGGAAGATATCAGACAAAACATACTAACAGTCACAAATGAAGCAAAAGATCTCAATATCATTAAAAAAAAAGAATTCGAATTTTTGAACAACTCCAGCCCCAGAACTCCTGTGCTATATGTCCTGCCCAAGATCCATAAAGACCAGCAAAACCCACCAGGACGCCCAATAATATCCGGCTGTGGATTGATTCTGGAACCTCTGGGCAAATATATCGACGCTGTCATCAAGGAATTTGTCCCTTGTACTGATACCTTCATTCGTGACACTACCGATCTAATAAACACCATTGAGGATATCCAATTTGACACCACATCTCACTATTAGTTAGTATGGATATTGAATCCCTCTACACTAACATCCCACATGATGAGGTCCTCCGAGTGATCCGGACACTTCTCTTGACCAGACCACAACCTATCAAAATACCCACTGATTTCATCATGGCATTATTGCGCATCACCCTACAAAACAATTATTTTTTATACAATGACACCTTCTTCCTACAAGTTAAAGGCGTCGCTATGGGCGCTTGCTTTGCCCCAAACTTTGCAATTTTATTCGTACACGATCTCTAGAAATCTGTGATCCTGAATCCTGTCAATCCACATCTCTCCCATATACTTTTATGGCGTCGTTACATAGACGATGTCTTACTGATCTGGAATGGGGATAACCTTGCGTTAAATGATTTCACTACATGGCTCAATCAAGCCCAGGAACATCTAAAATTTACCAGTGAGTACAAAACCAACGACCTCCCATTTCTGGATGTAACTATCCATGCAGAAGATGGCAAATTAGGTACCACCCTGTTTAGAAAACCTACGGAGAAAAACACTCTTTTGGCATACTCTAGCTACCACCCTCGAGGTTTACGCAATGGATTGCCCTATGGACAATTTTTACGCATTAGGCGCAATTGTAAATGGCGTAAGGACTACTTCAGGGAAGCAGAGGTCCTCACAAAAAAACTTATCCATAGAGGCTACCCACGACGCTTGGTCTCTCAAGCCAGGAAAAGAGCCTGGTATTGTCATAGAGATACGCTCCTTTCACCGCAGCCCAAAAAGACTATGAACAGGATCCCTTTTGTGTTGAAGTTTAGCCCGCATAGTAACGAAGTCAGCAAGATCATTAGAAAAAACTGGCCAATACTTTGAGCACATGAGTCCTTCACTGAGCCACCTCTTTTCTCCTATCAACGTGGCAGAAACATTGCTGGCCACCTAGTACATGCCATTACATGGCCACAACAAACCAGCGAAAGACATACTATTACAGCGGCATGGGGATTAGATCCAGTGATCGGACACTACAAATGTCAACACTGTAGCGTCTGTGATTTGACACAAAACACCAAGGTTTTTCTTTTTCAAGAACATATCTACAAATTAAAAAGCCACACTAATTGCAGAACGCAGAATGTAATCTACACCATCACATGTCCCTGCAATCTCATCTATATAGGGCAAACAACCCAAATGATAAAACAAAGGATCATCCAGCATAGAAGCAGGATTAACTGTAAAGTACTCACTGCCCCCTTGGTTTCACACTTCCTTGAACTGGGCCACCAAGATGCTGACATGAGGTGGCAAGTGATTGAAAAACCTTCTCTCCCTGCCCTGGAGGAGACATTAAGACCTTATTAAATAAAGCAGAATGCAAGTGGATGACCCTATGTAACTCTGTTACCTCTGGTTTGAACACCCTTGACGAATGGAACACTACCATCAGCCTTTAGCTATCCCTTCCTTCTGGATATATACTTATATACTGATAACGCTCCACATCTGTGCTTGTAGGTTGTCCCTACAGTGAGACCTCCCAGACCCTTATACATCTAAGTGGTCCCTACTCTTTCCATTTATTATCCCAATATTAATCGATCCAGTTCTTAGTGTCTATAATTGTGAACTTGGTAGACAACTCTGTATGGTATGCTTTAACTGGGTCCCTCTTGGCAGACATCTTTCTGAAAAATATTTAGTCTGTACCAGTGATATTATTGGTTCCTTGCCAGGTTCTTTGATTCTCCTCATATAAAGAAATGTTGAGCCGATAAAAGTATCAGTTGTAAACTTACTTTGAAAATACCCTGGTTGCTATAGGGTTAACCTTCGGAGCACTCGCACTGGGTTCCCGACCCCGCCCCCTCCCCTCTGACCTCATGACACACCCCCCAGTTCACTTCCGCATTTCCCCTGCGCTTTTGGCGATTCATGCGCTACAAGCAGGCTCCCGGACCCTCGGCCGGCGTGCCCGACTACACTGACTGTGCCCGCGTTTCCTTACAACTAAACAGGTATCTGTGGAGCACGTTTATTTGCCCCATTCTCACAATTTATTTGTTAGAGCGGCGCTCACTATCTGCCTTAATTTCAGGTCCCTGGCCGCCATTTGAATTCACCCTTGTGATCGTTCCACAACGCTTTCTTTGGGACCCCACATAGCTCACTGGTAATCCCTGACGCTGCATCTTCATTTCCTTCTTGGCATATACAATAGAGTGGATCTCATGATTCCCTTTTATTGCAGGCCCCTTGCTGCGGACCCTTTCAACTTTGCCACGGTCCTTTTGATACGCTAAACTGGGACACATTATTCAGGTAGTGATGACTCGCAGTACCGTCATCCCCCTACCCCCTAAGTTTACCCCAGACTGGTCCTTATTGAACTGTGCTTTTTACAGGTCCCTTACCGCAGATATTCAATTCTGCATTGATTACCTTGGGACGCCCTGACCTACCAGACAATTGTTTAAGGTAACTTTCAATACATCAGTATTGGCGTGGCCCGACCTCATTCCGGTTCGGTACATTCACCCCCTATTCCTCTGATTGCAGCCCCTGGGCGGTCATACGCAACTTGCCGGATCCCTCCGATCTCGGGTGAGACCCTCTTGCTTTCAGGTAAGACCAATTCTGGTGTATCCCACTTCCCCCACTCCCGCAGATGAGTCACTTCTCGCTTAAATTTCTATGGCACTCTACATAATATACCACGACTAGTATTTTTGCCTGAGCCCATTTTCCGACCGCAACCTGTCCTATATACTTTGTCTCAGGTGATTTGAGGGCATTTAACAACCAACTTTACTCACGTCGCCCTATTCCTTCCTTCCTCTTCCCTTTTTCCCTTCCCCCCCTACTTCCTATCCCCCCCCGTCCCTTCCCGTCCGTTACCCAGTCTGCTCCAACCACTGTAGTTATATTCCCTTCCCTTCCCCCGGCTTGTCCTCCTAGTTCCCTCCCCACTCCCCATTACCCACATGTCATTTATATTTCCTGGGTGCTTAAACTCATTGTTTCTCACCCCACAGCGCCTGTAACGAGACAACCCCGTCCTGAAGATGGTCCGCATTGGTTAAGGGCCGAAACGTCGTCGACCTCCCAGCGCAAATTATAGGCGCATGCTGCTGTGACCCTAATTGAAATTACAATTTGTACCATAGATAGTCACTGATTTTATGTCACTGTTTGAGCTATTCACTGTAAATATATCACTTTGCTCACTTTGCGCCATTCGTCGCTGCTCACGCTTTCACTTGAGTTGCCACACCTCACTTGTATATACTGTGCACCAAGTTCTCTTCGGGTTGTCACCCCAAGTATTTGATTATGTGCTGTATATAACTGAGTGTATTTGAAAAAATGTCTTCTTTTCTAAAACTACTTGAATAGGTGTCTCCTTTCTCTGATCCATGTAATGCTTGTTGCATACAATGTAACCTAGCAGCTAGGTTGAGCACAGATTTGAATGGTGCTAGGTGGACTTTAGGTGTTCCAGTGAGAATAGCGTTACCATAGTTGATTCTCGAAAGGACCAGCGATTGGACAACAGATTTGAAGTCGTCAGCAGGGATGAAGGGTTTAATTTTCTTGAGATGACGGAGGGTGAGGAGTGCTCCTTTGGCCGAGGTTTTTAAGTGGGAAATAAAAGTAAGTCTATTATCAATGCTAATGCCGCGTTGGAAATGGTAAGTGAACAGTTGAGAGCATTAAGGTCGGAGATCCAGTCTTGTACGGGGAGTGGGTTATTTTTAGGGGAGAAGAGAATGATTTAAGTTTTTTTAGCGTAGAGTTTAAGATGATTGTGGTGGAACCATGATTGGATATTAGTCAGGGTGTCATTGAGGTGAAGGACACCAGAGCGGGATTTAATCTCATAGTAAAGTTGAATGTCATCGGCATCGAGGTGGTAATTGATTCCTGCTTGTTTGAGAATTAGGATAAGGGGTTCCATGAAGAGGTTGAAGAGAGCAGGAGAAAGAATAGATCCTGAGGGACACCTAGGGAGAATCGTGTAGGGTTAGAAAGGCAGTCATCGATTTTGATTTGTTAAGTTCTGTGTTGGAAAAAAGAGGTGAACCAATTGAGGACAAGGCCGTTGAGGCCAAAGCAGACTTTAAGAGTGTTAAGTAAGGCAGAGTGGTTAACTGTATCAAATGCAGCAGAGAGAGAGAGTGATTCTGTTTAAGCTTTATATTAATTTGTTTTTTAATGTCTGGGCGGATAGGTGTTGGTTTGAAGTATGGTCTATGTGTGCAGTGCTTTGGTGTTGTGCATATTGAGAGCTCTACTCGTGTTGCTGTGATTGGTCAAATCTCGAGAGGAATGAAGACGTCTGAGAAATAGTTGTGCATGTGTTCCTGGCTTCCTTGCTTTTTTCTAAATATATTTATTGATTTAGACGAAACACACCCGAATTAATATATCAAAATTACAATCACACAAGGCAGTTTGACACACATCCATTTCAGTCATTATGTACTAGTAGAAGTGACAGTTCTAAAAACCATTTAACATTAACAACTTAAGGTAGGATCTGTGTGTATTGTTAACTTTCAGGCTTTCCTATAGCTTGAGCTTAATTTTTCAACATGGATTGTATAAAAATGAAAACAGAGTTAAATTTGGGGAACCTAGACAATATCATATTTGGGATAATAATATCGATTGTCAATTTTGCTACATTATGCAATTTTACAATGTCTTGTGAAAGGAAGTGCTTTCTTAATCCAGTCATATCTGCTCTTTCTACTTCTGGGCATCACATCTGGTGGTTTAGCATTAGATTTCAGCCTTTCTACTTTCAGGAGATATTCACCCACACTTGTGAATTTTGGGGGTACGTCTACACCCCTATCATTTAATTTTAGACAATACTCTTTTTCTACTTAGCCCATTTTTGAGGTCAAGGAATCATTGTGAGTCCCGGGGCCTTACTAGGCTTTCAGGTCACTGCTAGTAAGCCCTTAGCTAACAGCATGGTCAGGTCTATAAATTTGGACTTGGTTTTATTTCTTTTTAGCTTTAATCAGTAAGCCTAGCAGACCGATATCTGGTGTTTGGCCAAATCTGACTTACAAGTGACTTCTGATATGGTGTTCATTATCAAATTTGACTCTCACACTTCTAGGAGACTTTAGAAAGTCTGCCTACCATGCTTGAGGTGAACAGGTTATTGTTCTTGGGTTGATAGGTCCTTGAGTGGAGTCATTTGATCTCCATACTGTTCTTATGTGGGCAAAGGAGGTTTTCTCTTGGTTGTTGGGAAGACCTGGATTTTTCCTTCCTTCCTAAATTTAAACTGATCATAGACGTTTCTTGTCTTTGCTGGGAGGACATTCCACAATTTTGCACTTAGTGCAGAGAATAATGCTCTACCAATACATTATTTCTTGCAACCCACAATGGTAAGTCTGGGTGCTAATCTCGAACAGAGGATTCTATTCTGATTATCCTTAGACCTTCATGTGGATAAAGAGTTTGGTTGCTTTTTAACATTCGTTGATGTGTCCTCACAATACCACTCTTTTTTTAAATAACCATGCATTGCCTGCACTGCTTTCCAAAAGTGTTCACCTTTGACCTTCTTCCCTGACAATGAAATAAACAGATCGATCTTTTCCAAATCTTCACCCAGAAGGGAATAAAGTGAGAGATCTGGGGGTCTCTAGTTGGCAGAGGTAGGTACCACTGTCCAAATAGGGACCCTTGCTTCTAGTCAGGGCAAGGAGATAACCCTCTGAGATAACCCCTGCTCACCCTCTAGGTAGCTTGGCACGAGCAGTCTAGGCTAACCAGAGGCAATGCGTAAAGTATTTGTACCAACACTCACAGTAACACAGTGAAAACACCACAAACTGACTCTACAACAGTTTAGAAAAATAAAGGTATTTTTAATCTAAACTACACAAGACCAAAACGACAAAAATCCAACATACACAGTTCAAGAATATGGTTTCAAAAAGATGTCTTACGGTTGTGTTAGAATTCTCTACGTTGCGATAGAATTCTCTACTGATGCGTGAAAAGTTCACAGTTGCGTCACGTTTACTCAAAGTACCTTTTAGTTGCAACAAAGTTCCGAAAGCAGAAGCTGGTGCGGTGGAAAACAAGCGATGCGTTGCTCCTGAGACCCTGGGGAGGCGATGCGACAGCCCCGCTGCAGCAGCGGGCGTGTTACGACGAATCCGGTCTGTATGGGGAGGAAGGCCACTTGTATGGATTCCAATGCGTAGGTTCCGTAGGAAGTCTGTTCTCGCAAAGGCACGATGCGACGATCTTGTAGGGGCTGCGACGATCTCCGGGGCGACGATGCGCGGTCCAGCGGGGATCCTCTCTCTCGCAGCTCCTCAATGCGTTGATTCTGCGACGATGCTCGCAGCGACGTGATGCGGTCCGCAAGCAAGCGGTGTGGCGTTCTCACCCAGCGACGACAGGCTCTGCGACGACTCTCGCAGCGATGTTCGATTCTCCCGCACCGGTCTGGTGCGTCCCGCAAACGAAGGATGCGACATCTCTGGCAGCGGCGTCAGGCGCTGCGACGATCTCGACCTCCGTAGCGGCGGGAAACTTCTCGCACTGTCGGGGATGCGCTCCGCAAGGGAACGATGCGACACTTTTCAGTTTCAAAAGTCACTCAAGCTTAGTTTCAAGCTTCCCAGCACAGGTACAACTTCCAGAGGCCCCACAACTGGATCAAGCACTCTAGGAAGGACAGAACTCTCTCAGCAGAGTTCAGGGAAGCTGGGGGTGAAGTCATTTTGTTCCTGGGACTTCAAAACAGGGAGCCAGCTCTTCTCAGACCCTTGGAGATTCCTTCAAGACAGGGGACACAGCACACAGCAAAATCCTTCCCCTCTCCTTGGCAGCAAAGCAACAGGTCGGTCCAGCAGAGCAACAGCAGGACAATCTTCCTTCTTCAGTTTCAGCTTTCTCCTTGGCAGAGGTTCCTTCTTGATTTCCAGGATGATCTAATTTTCTGTTGTCAGGGGTCCTGTACTTATACCCCTAAAGTCTTTGTTCTCTTGGTGCATGTGGGCCCTGAGCCCGGTCTAAACCAGTTCTGGGTAGATCCTGAGCACTTTGTTTTGCTGGCTGCATCTTTCCTTTCAGAGTGAGGGGCAGGGTCCTCAGCCACCCAGCAGGGGGGTGGAGCCAGCATTGTGGAAGGCAGGCACAGCCCTATTCAGCCCAGGTGCTAACTCCTCCCACCACTCCAGTTGCAAATGCAGTCATTCAGCCTAGTGCTGACTCATCCAGCCTCCTGGGGAATTCCCCAGCCCCTGTCACTCTCAAACCAGACAGTCAATACACAAACAGGCCCAGGCACACAGAAGGGTCAGACAAGAGAATAGAAACTTTCTAAAAGTGCTGTTCTCAAACACAGGATTTAAAAACAACCTTTCCTAAAAGATGTGTTATTAAATTCTGAGTTCAGGGATACTCAATACTTATGTCCTATCTTGTTCCTATGGGAAGAGATGCTGTTAACCACTGTAGCCAGCATCCCCCATGTTAACCTATGGAGCAAGATAGCCTTACAGTAGTGAAAAACTAAAATGGCTGCCATTCACTACCAGAGCATGTCACCTGCACTAGTACATGCTCTACCTTTTACATACACTGCACCCTGCCCAGGGGGGTACCTTGGGCCTTCCCTAGGGGTGACTGATGTGCACAAAAAGGGAAGGGTTAGGCCTGGTCAGTGGGGACACTGACCAGGAGGACATGGCAGTTCTAAACTGCCCATAGGCACTGCAGTGGCAGGCCTGAGACACCATTTTAGAGCTACTCCTGTGGGTGGCACAATCAGTGCTGCAGGCCCACCAGTAGCATTTGTCATCACCAGCCCTGGCACACCCAGTGCACTTTACTAGGGACTTCATAGTGATACAAATATGCCAAACATGTATATTCAATCAGAATAATACTTTATACAGAGAGCATATGCACTTTAGCACTGATCAGCAGTGGTAAAGTGCGCAGAGTCCTATTGCCAACAGCCACAGGTCAGGAAAAATAAGGGAGGAAGAGGCAAAACGTTTGAGGATGACCCTGCAAGAAGGGCCAGTTCCAACACACACCCGAATTAATATATCAGAATTACAATCACACAAGGCAGTTTGACACACATCCATTTGAGTCATTATGTACTAGTAGAAGTGACAGTTCTAAAAACCATTTAACATCAACAACTTAAGGTAGGAACTGTGTGTATTGTTAACTTTCAGGCTTTCCTATAGCTTGAGCTTAATTTTTCAACATGGATTGTATAAAAATGAAAACAGAGTTAAATTTGGGGAACCTAGACAATATCGTATTTGGGATAATAATATCGATTGTGAGTTTCGCTACATTATGCAATTTTACAATGTCTGGTGAAAGGAAGTGCTTTCTTAATCCAGTCATATCTGCTCTTTCTACTTCTGGGCATCACATCTGGTGGTTTAGCATTAGATTTCAGCCTTTCTACTTTCAGGAGATATTCACCCACACATGTGAAGTTTGGGGGTACGTCTACACCCCTTTCATTTAATTTTAGACAATACTCTTTTTCTACTTAGCCCATTTTTGAGGTCAAGGAATCATTGTGAGTCCCGGGGCCTTACTAGGCTTTCAGGTCACTGCTAGTAAGCCCTTAGCTAACTGCATGGTCAGGTCTATAAATTTGGACATGGTTTTATTTCTTTTTAGCTTTAATCAGTAAGCCTAGCAGACCGATATCTGGTGTTTGGCCAAATCTGACTTACCAGTGACTTCTGATATGGTGTTCATTATCAAATTTGACTCTCACACTTCTAGGAGACTTTAGAAAGTCTGCCTACCATGCTTGAGGTGAACAGGTTATTGTTCTTGGGTTGATAGGTCCTTGAGTGGAGTCATTTGATCTCCATACTGTTCTTATGTGGACAAAGAAGGTTTTCTCTTGGTTGTTGGGAAGACCTGGATTTTTCCTTCCTTCCTAAATTTAAACTGATCATAGACGTTTCTTGTCTTTGCTGGGAGGACATTCCACAATTTTGCACTTAGTGCAGAGAATAATGCTCTACCAATACATTATTTCTTGCAACCCACAATGGTAAGTCTGGGTGCTAATCTCGAACAGAGGATTCTATTCTGATTATCCTTAGACCTTCATGTGGATAAAGAGTTTGGTTGCTTTTTAACATTCGTTGATGTGTCCTCACAATACCACTCTTTTTATAAATAACCATGCATTGCCTGCACTGCTTTCCAAAAGTGTTCACCTTTGACCTTCTTCCCTGACAATGAAATAAACAGATCGATCTTTTCCAAATCTTCACCCAGAAGGGAATAAAGTGAGAGCAAAAAGCACCCCAGGAAAATGTTGTAATAGCCCTGTATAGTTTCAAGTGGGCAAGCACCAAGAAGTTGTCAAAGCCTCTTCAAGGGTTTGTTGGGGATTCTTCCAATCCAGAATTTGTAAATAGGTTGGCTATAACATCATTGCTTTCACAGACAGTTCTGAAGAGACACATGTGAATAATTCGAATTCTTCAGGACATACCACCTAGGAGTATTATTTCTCTGCGGTAGCAATTCCTGTGTAAGTGTAAATAAAAATGATGTTCCGAACATTCCTCGGCTGACTGAGCCTTGAAATCAGCACACTGCCCTGCAGGCCACCAGAGTTCCATCTGCCCTCCATAGCCTCTTCAGCCCTACCCCTCGCCCAGTTGATCTACTTTCTTCTACAGTAGCGTGCAGCACTCTTGGCACTGCACTAAGTGTACACTGTCAGACCAAGAAGGACTGAAAACCGAGAGTAAAAGGGTGCAATTTATGGAGTTACCACCAGCTACAGTTTTCACGGAGCAATTTTTTCTTAATTACACCTCTGGTGGCAGCGACATACTGAACACTGTAATGATAACAGATCACCTAAAATGATCAAACCACTTTGGGCTCGATTCACATGCAGAAAAAATAGCATATGTGGTTTTTTTTTACATTTACTCACGTTTTTTCTATTTCCATAAAGGCCCTGAAATCTAGGAAGGTTATAAAATTCTGAACTAACATTTTTTCCCCCTCCCCTTTTCAGCAGTAGTGTAGCAAGGATGCCATGTGTCTTAATACTAGCAAGATAAATAGACCACCATCCATTGGTTTGATAGTAAAAACAGCTATAGGTATGTTGCATCCGGCCCCTCAGGCACTTGGGCCCAGGTGCCACTGCATCTGTTTCACTAATTATAGCTACGGCCCTGCCGAATCCCGCAATCTGGTCCATTTCTCATTCATGTTGAGCAGTCCTTCCCCATATAGCCCTAGAAAATACGCAGGTGCTTGTGGTATTTTCAGGTCTCTTGCATGTACTTTTCCTCTAGTCTTAATAATAATAATAATAATAATAATACAGCAGCTCATAAAGCGCGACAGCTACCCCCAACAGGGGTGCCCCGGCGCTAAGGCAACAGGTAAAAAAAAAAAAGAGAGCGGCGCCCAAGAAGAGAAATAACAGTGTAACAGCCCAGTTATTCACCCCCAAAGTCTAATATGGAAGTAACTGCAAGTGAACACTTATGGTGGAAAATAACAGTGATAATGTTTTTGGAATGACCAAATTGTTGGTGTTCCCAACATTCCAAATGGCCACGCCCCTGACATCTCCTGGCAGTATCCATTTTGCCACACATTACTGAATTTGTGAAAACAGAAATTTACCTTATTGTGGCTGGGACGGGGGGGGCGAGGTGGGTGAAAGAGGGGTGTTTCCATTCTCATAAGTGGAATTTGCAGTCAGAAAATGCCACAAATGCTTAAATCAGACTTTGGGAATTTGGATCCTCAATTCATTTTTTTTTTCCTACTATAAGAGGGATATATGTAAATTACAGTGTTGCCTTTAGATTTCAGAGTTTCAATCTCTGTCCTACAAAATACTTATTAAACTAAGCCAGTGGCAGATGATTAGGATAATATTTGACATTCTTGGTCAATTACGTAATAACAACCTCCAACTGCCTGAAATTATGACTTCAAATAACTTCAGTCACTAAAACAAAATCCCAGAAATCCGACATTACAATCTTTTCTCGGCCGTTTACACGGACGGTATCATTTACCTGGATACCTGCAAGAAACTGTGCAAAATCATGTATCAGAGATACTTACTATTTTTTCTCACGACCCTGTTCGCTCTTTTATCAGCCTCATCCTACATATGCCATTTTCCCCAATGAAGTTGTGAATAATTCATTCTCTCGTGTACTCAACCTCAATGTATGCTTTAATGTATCTTCCTTGTAAAAAAAATCAGTTGACATCGCAGATCTCTACATTGACATAATTTGATGACCTTTGAACTCTACAAAAATAAAAGTGTCATTCGCATCCGTTGCCATTTTTTGAGTACAATGTTTATCAGTATTCTGGCTAAAGAAAAAGCTCCTAGGACAATTATCTATATAATCTGCATTTTAAGATAATAAACACTTTTAACAACAATAGTAACTAAAGTTGTCCTTAGATTCGAGGGGGGATAATCAATCTAACCCTTGGACAAGCAAATACCAATGAGTTAAACTGTAACTTCTGTAACCTATGTGTTTATTGAGCGGTTCGCTGTGTTTTTAATGTCAGCCTTTCAGGGGGACAGACGTTAACGAATCAGCAGTGAGTGCACAAGGTTATCTTTGTTGAACAAGCACTGTAGCTCTACAGCAGAGCCATGCGAAAACCAGAGATGACAAGATTTTAAGATTGTACTGCAAATGCTGCTTTCATACCTCGAGGTGTCGACCATTTTATAAACTACTCCTGTGGGAGATGTAGCACTTGCTATGCCGGTGGACATAAAATACAGTTCCCCTGCAAGAAACAAAACAAAATGGGAGGGGATGAATAAACATTTTACACACTAGCCTTTTTTCAAGAATCGTTACACAAAAGCCTTTTATTATGTGCAGTTGCATGTCTGGGGATTTTACACTATTATCCAGATGATGTTCCAAGATATGACATTAGACTTTAAATTCCAGGATGTGATCTTATAACTTGTATCTTTCTATACATCATTTTGCCAACTGCTTCCCTCAAAATGTACCCCATAATTCTGTCACAAAAAGAAAAGTAGCAAATCAGAAAAAAGAAATACTTTTTTGAAATTCACTCAGACTCTTATCCCTATGATTAAGATTATGATGATGTCCTGGCTTTTATACAGTTGACAATTAGACTGATCCTGAGCAAACATATCTGACCAACTTATCTGTAAAGTTTCTAACTCAAGACAAGGGGCTAGGTTTAGAGTTGGGTGGGAATGGAAACTCCTCCAAATTCTGGAGGAAGTGCTAAATATGAACAAGATCTGTGGGTGAAATGTCCTCTGATATTATATCCTAGTTGAAGGCAAGCGTCTTGGTGCACTTGCCTCAAGATTTATCATTTAATCCACAAATAGGAGGATTTTCCATTTCCCCTCTATTCTCAATCATACCCAAATTGTCTTAGACTGTAAAAGTTTTGATGTAATCCTGCAAATACATATCATTAAATGCTCTTGCAGATTATTAGTCTACACTCAAGCTAATCAGTGACATTTAGAAAATCTCTGACTTTTAGTCTAATTTTGTGCAATAATAATATGTATGTTTCTATGTCAGGGCTTAGTGCACTGGTACTAGGGTCGGCACGCATCTTTACTCCCCTGTGAGCCTTTGGAATCTCGATTGAGAATTGTGACAGAATCCTCAAATGAGAACCTTTAAAAATCTAACTCAGTACTTTTTGAACACTGAAATAACCGCAGAAGTACAAGTGAAAAGAGGGATTAAAAGTTGTGGATATGAACAGAGAAATGAGCGGCATCCACATTGAGATCTGCCTTTTCGGTTACGTTATTATGAGGGTAGCTCTTCCCTAGTAAGCACAGCAGTGTTCAAGCATTAAATGAGTGGCTTTGCACACAAGAACAGGACTGGAGCACAGGGGCTCTGGCACCCGGAAGCAGCAATGGTACTGATCGGTATTAAATATGCAAAAGGAACAATTGATACACAGAATGCTGAACAATGCAAAAATTCACCCCCAGTCACAAAGATCTGAGTTTAATCCATTGTTCTTTTGCTCACCACGCCACCCCAATTTGGCCCCAGCCATATGCAAATCAGTCTTGACTCTGTGCCTCATGTGAACAGTCCGGGGCGGCTCCTCCAACATAATATGGTATTTTAAATACCGTTTTATGTTTCTGCTTCTCGAACTGCGAGAAAGCATAAGGGTATGCCTGGTTAGGGGCAGGTGGGGCGGTGAGGAGTGGCTTGCCCAATGCTGTGGACCCTGACTGTTTGGTCGGCCCTCTGGGGCCAACCAAACAAGTCATGCACACTCTGGATCACAGAAAAAATGGCCTCCCCATGGGCGCCCAGCTGGGCGCGGTCCTCACCTATCACAACACTGCCAGTGAAGCAATGTGATTAGCTTTGGGGAGGGGAGGGGGCTGCCTTCTTCCTGTTCCTGCCGGAGGCAGGAGAGCAGCAGGAAAACTCGAAACCCGGCCAGGAGCGGAGACGGCACGGGACCAGGTAAGGTACGTTTTTTTTATCACCCCCGCAACCCCTTCCACCAACCGCCCCCACCCGCGAGTCATGCCGGCCGCAACTGGTCCTCCCTGGACCGGAAACAAGCACCCTGGGACCAATTTCGGGCATCACCCCTCATCAGCCAGGCTACCTTAAATCCAGTGGCGCAGTGAGCAAAGGACCACGACTGGGCATACTCTTCCCACTTAGGGCGACAAATGCAAAAGGAACAATTGATGGACGGAATGCTGAACAATGCAAACATTCACCCCTGTCACAAAGTTCTGAGTTTAATTCATTGTCTTTTGCTCACCACACCATCCCAGTCTGGACCCAGCCATATGCAAATCAGTCTTGACCCTGTGCCTCATGGGAACAGTCTAACCTGAACTGCCAAGCCAAGTCTTCCCTGGACCGGAAACAAGCATCCTGGGACTGGCTTCGGGGCATCACCCCTCATCAGCCAGGCTAGCTTGAATCCAGTGGCTCAGTGAGCATGGGACCCACATCTGGGCACACCCTTCCCACTTAGGGTGACAAATGCAAAAGGCACAATTGATGAACGAAATGCTGAATGTTTGATTTGGTCTACATTCCATTATGTGTCTTTAGCTTTCTCGCCTTAAGTGCACCAGATATTAAGGAGTTCAGGTACCCCAGGCCAGAAATATTCTGCAGGCCCCTCCTCAGAATAACTTTAATTAATTGTATTACTCATTTTCTCCTAGAAGCGCCATGGTGCCACATAATATTGAATTATGTGTTTAAAGTTGGATAGAGAAATAGACATAAGTACAAAAGAGTAAAAGTTCAGTTTCTCAGGGGCCACATAGAAGGTGGGGGGCTGCACAATTACCCACTCTGCCCAGCCTTAAAATGTCTCTGTCTCAAGTAAGTCCCAGAGTTCAAACCACTAGAACATGCAATGATGTTCTGAAGACACGTCATTCTCCTTATGAACACCACTTTAAGCCCTGCCAAGTGCCACGCTTCTCGCATTAGTCTAACGCATATTAGCAATATATGCACATCCCGCAAGGATTGGACACTATCACGCATATGCATGGCAGTTAGCAGGGTTAACCTGAGCAAACAAAACTCTCTAACCAAAGTCCTTTCTTCCTCCGCCGATGCCAATGACAGGCCGAGGTCATTTGGTTACACCTGGGATGAATGAGACGGACTCTCGGTCCCACTGGAGAGCACTGTTCCCCTGGAAAATGGGCTAGTGACCATCCCTGAGCTTGTAATAAAGTAATTTGTTATTTATTGGCACCCACCTGCGCTGCGCAGGCTCCCTGCTGCTTTCTGGCAACAGTGGCGCTGATGCTCCTGAAGCAAGAAAGGGTGAGGAGAGCTAAGTAACACCCTCCATTCTCCCACCCAACTCTGTCCTGTCCCAGCAGCAGGCTGATAGTGTCTCCCCAGGCTTCTAGACTACAAATGTTGAAGTCCTGTCCTGGGTGACTAAATGCTTCTTTTTGGTGATTTATAGCTGGCTATTTTGAGCTCCAAGTCAAACCCCCTCTTCCCTGTGAAATTACTGTACAGGAAGATAGGACACCACATGTCACCTGTAAAACTCAAGGAGAGTACTTTTTAAAGAGTAAGGGAGGTGAAGGTTAAGGGAGCGGATAACAGAATAATCCAGATGAGCCTGAGTTTGCAAGTGCGCACCATAATGTAATGAATTATCAAGTATAGAGGAGGCAGGAATGGTATTTAAGTGAAGATTTATTCATAAATATAGAAGCATCAGGGAAACAGATCCGGATACAACCAAAGCTTGAACGAACTGTCTATCGCAACAGCTATTCCTCAACGGCCCGACCCAAGTGGAGAATGGAACACACGGATCGTGCCCTTAAGGAACAGCCTTCAAAGAACAGCAAGTGTACATTTGTATTAGACACGCGATAGATAAACGCGCGTGCAAACATTGCGCGTGTAACAAGTACAAGATAAACATGACATGAATCCATTCCAATTCCGACAGGAATTTAAAAGAACATAATATTTATGAGAAAAATGGCTGATTTCTAACATTTTTATTTTGCTTTCCTAGTAAAGAAAAGTGTCACTCGAAGTGTCACACAATAGATTGAAATGTCGCATAAGCCTACAGAAAACCTGGAAATGTCCCTCATAAACAAACTGGAAACTTGGCAGTTATGCACTTTAACATTTCAAAATTTTAAAACCACAAACAGGATAGCGGACAGCTCAATCTTTGCAGGGAAATGTATCCAGTGACAAACAGACTCAGAAAACAAAGCTTTGTAATAGATCCCCCTGGGTGACGGCAAAACTGCTGAAGAGCAGCACACTTATATTACACTGAGCAGAAGCAAACGCTCAGGATTGACAAAGTAGTGGATGCTGTTGCATAGCAACAATGCAAACATTTTGGTAATGGGTGAAGGATCAGAAAATCCCAAGCCAGGAAAGGCGGGGTCCATTTTGAATCTGTGTTCATTTAAAGAGCATTCACGATTGTCCTGGCACAGATGTCCAAACCGGATATGTTGCTCTGATTTCCACAGGCAATACTAAATTCATTATTTTAAAACAGTTTCCAGATATGAGAATACAATTCATTCATGGAAGCATATTTAAAATGCCAGGCGTGTCCGTTATCTTTGCGGTACTGGTGAAGTGTTCACGGTACTCTTCGAGGCGCAGAGCCAATAATGGAGGAGCCTGGCTGGATTTGAGTTGGTCATATTCTCCCCCTGGGTACTCCAGGAAGTTGGTGCAGGCCGACGGCAGGAAGGGAGTTGATTAGCTGGGCCTGGGGTACGAGTGTGGGTTTAAGGAGAATTGGTGCACCAGGGAGGGCTTCCTCTTTCTTTCCTTCCCCTGCGTGCCCACTGAGGTTTTGATGCTTCTCTACTCACTATCCCTCTGTTTTGGGGAATAACCCCCGTCTATTTTGGGGGCTAATTGTGGTGGAACAAGGGGTACATTTTCTATTCCATGTATGGCTGGCTTTGGTAGGAATATCTTTGATGCCATGGATGGAGCAACCCAGACTTTTGAGAGAGAAGGCGGGGTGGCGGTATCTGGGGCAAATAGTGGAGTGATAACTAGGCTTTGGATGGGCCGGCCAGCTCTGCTGGGGGAAGGGGGTGTTTGAGGGTTGAGAAGGGGATAGTATTGAGCCATGATGCTCTAAAAAGTGAGGCAGGCGAAGCCCCAGTGGGAAAGTTAGGTTCACGCTGAAAGAATTTTAGTGATGGTGACTGTATTAATGAAACTTGGTTCCTTTAGTTCTTCGGCATTTTGTTTCGGGTCTTTTTACACACTATGAGAGACTGTTGTACTCACGCCATGCTATCCTATAAAGGGTGGGAAGTCAGTTTGTTGATGCAGATCTCAAGACCACTATAGGTAGAACAAGCATGTAATGATGTATCAGTGATATGTGGGAACAAAGTGCATGGGTGTTAAAAATATCAACTACCTAAAGCAATGCTTTCAGGTAGACGCAAACATGATAGGGCAAAAATGGATGACACCCAGAGAATGCAAGATACACCCGAAGGTGTTACAGCTACCATGCTTCAGAGGCCGTTGTGAGTGCCTCCGAATTCCCGTAGGGGTCAGCCACAGAGGTGCTACATTAGGAATTACAAGTTCCAAGACGTTACCACAGACCTGCCATGTTTTCAACAGATCCCGGGGCTGGCAAAAGCTGACATAATCTCTGGGGGAAACTGTTGGGAAAATGAGAATAAGGATTAGTGGCAGAATCTGGCTCCGAAATATAGATCCCCTTGTAATTCCTCATTGCTCAGGCAATTCTCAAGGTTCAACCTGCAATTCCACACCCCTGGACTCGGAGTTAAAGATCCCCAGTATTTTTACAGGCAGCAGTACATTTTAACACCTGAATCTTAGCACTCATAATGATGAATCAGACGTGGTACCAATAGCACTGTTGGTCACTGTAATTTAACAGAAGTGATAAGTTGCATGATGTCACAGATCGGTCATTCAGTGTCATGATCAGATGTGAAATATCAAGGGGCATTTATTCGTTTGCTGGGCTACGCCCAGAATACTCTAGCACCAGTGTTGAATTCAGCATCATCAGACTTTGCCCTTGTACAAAAAATACCCACAAACAGTGGAGGTAATGAAGAATGAATGAAATTCATAACTGCCCTGCGTTGTTTTTAAATGGGTGGAAAAACAGCACAGTGTGGGTTCTTGCGTTGTATACCTGCTGGCTAAAACACCTGCAGTATAAATGTAATTAAGATAGATCAAACAGAAAAACAGTTGAGATAGGATAATCATCCACTGGTCAAGATCACCACCACCTTACGCATTCAGGGTCCAGGCTGCTTCAGAGACACCCCAATTCCTTGTAGATACTTCCCAGGATTCCTGAGGCATAAAAAGCCACCAGGTGGTTCAGGTGCTTACCACTAGACAGTAGAAACTAATTGAGACCAGAAAGAAAACAAAGCACTCAAAGAGCAAGTGATGCAAGTTGCATGCCCATCTTAATATAATTGGTGCTAGAAGCCGTATCGCATCATTGTACAAGTGGCTTATTCTTTCCAAAGATATATACACAATTGCACCTGGTAGAAATGCAATAGAGAGCAGAAGATATCTTGCACTGAGACTTTCGGGGGAAGGGTCTATTTATTTACTGATGCAGTATTGGACAAATCCTTTCCATTTTGTTGCATAACAGACACGCTAATTGGCTTGCCCACTTTGCACAGAATTAGCATGTACTCCTCTGGGACTTAAATTCTAGATTCTCAAATACTAAATCGCTAGGTTGAGCTGCTTAGTTTAGGGGTGTCTGAGATGACCTTGATGATGAATGAGAAGGTCCGGCCAGCACAATGCTGTTTGCTACATAGGCGGCCTACGAGTCTAAGGGTCTTTCTGGCAGGACCATGGTCTGCGACGGGTGGGCCAAATACGGGATGGAGGCCGGCTGAAGTAGTTCCCAGCCCTCTGTGAAGAATTTGGGCTCAGAGACTTGGACTACTGGTGGTAACCTACTCCCCTCCCACATTATGTTATGCAACTACACCCTAACATAGAGAACACAGAGAAAAATGGAACAAAGTTATTACTAGATAGATAGAGAGTACCCAGATGGGAGGGATACATAGGTAATGGTTCTCCAAGCTGATTTTATTGTTCTGTATTGTAACTGATAAACAAAGGCTGCAAAATAAAAAAATATTGGCCTGAGTGGAAGTTTTGTATGCAGGCTGTCCGAAATATTCATTAGAACTGAGTACCAGCATTGCCTAACATAGGTTAGGACCACTTAGTATAAGTGCCATTGGCACTTACCTCATTTTACCTATGGAATGAGAGGGAGAGGTGGAAAAGCATACGCAACTATCCTGGACCAGATCATCCATACTGTATTGCTCATGGACTGTGGGTGTGGGGAACCTAGAGGTAAAGCTCCTGTCAGGCGCTGACTCTACGCGCCTACAAGGATTACTAAGAACAAGAGACTACATCTCCCAGAATTCCTGCTGGGGCATGGGAGGAGCAAAAGTTATATTACCCATCAGGCGCAAGAAGGAAGTGCGTGTAATTCTATTTGTTTAGGCGAGAGACTGCTCGTCTTCTGGATACCGTCCTTCTGGTCTCCCTTCTGTTCCAGTGTTGTTGCCTGGGAGCTTGTGTTCGCTTTCATTGCCTGTTTTGAGTTCTCTTTCCGTCGTGCTGAAGTAGCGCTTCTGCATCGGAAGATAACGAGTCTATGGTGAGCTCCGTGCAGAACTGGAGCCGCTCTGTGTTGGGATGTTGTCTCCGTCGAGCTGAAGAAAGCGCTGGCCACGGAGACTCTTTTGGTTGCTGCATGACAGATTTATGAGCCTCGCACTGGAGGAGCACTGCTCATTTTCAATTATCTTTCCCCGCCGCGCTGAAGGAAGCGCCGGTGAAGGGGAATAGTGCCCGAGTGCACAGAAGATTTCGGAGCGTCGCGCTAGAGGGAGAAAAGCTCCGCTCATACTTTTCAACGTGCTGAAGGAAGAGCTTTGTGAATCATTTTATTCGAGTTGACTAGATTGAGAGACACAACCAGAGTGAGGACTGCGCTGAGATAAGCGCTGGAGTGTCTAGGGAAGAGGAGGCTGCCCTTAGTACTTCTGGAGACTATGTGACTCTCCATTCCTTTGCCTCGTGGTTATCCAAAACACTCAAATAATTTTCCTTCTCAAAAACCATTTTTGATTTCTTATTCTATTTTGACATTTCCATCTACACCTGGGGATTATCTCGAATTATATTCTATTCACAGTCTTTTGTTACTTCGGTAATACAGTTGATGAAGAAGGTTGCTGATTGTGGAGGAGAGATAGCTATGAGCCTGATCATTTGAATTCTTGGGTATGTATGGACTGGTAATCAGAGGATAGTTGTATGATAGCAGGTGTGATCGGATGATTAATGTTCTTACCTTCTTGTTGTAGGAATACAACTGACTTCACGGAGAGAAGTATCTCTAGTGGAAACTGTTGATATCTATGTTGGAGTACAGATATTTTCCCATCTAGCCCACAGGTATTAGTCAGATATAGTGAGAATTATATGAGAGTAGCATGGATTTTGCGTTGTATTAACCATGTACTCTTTTGTTGCAGGTATCCCTCTCCCCGCTGTTCCTTTCCTAATACCATCCGTCACCTGATTGCCTTACTACTCTGTGTTACATTGTCCAGAGTTGGGGACATCAGGAGGTGGACCCCTTTGTGCATCATCCGGAATCCAAGGAGAGTACGTGAATCTTACAGCTTCAACAATTTGAGTATTCAAATGTAGTGAACACGTTCTTGGCCATGGTACCACACCAATGGAAGTACCTGTGAAGGTCCTGTGGGCTGAGTTCCAATTTGCAGACATGTTGGTGAGATCTGCTTAGCAGTTGCAAATGCTCCACTAACAGATGAATTTTATTGTGAATAGCCCACTGCCAAACTTCCAGGGCAAGCACAGACATCTGGGGAAACTGATGCCCCGTTTCTGGATTTAGTATATGGTCATCATGTTGTCCATCTTTCTGAGGAATGTTTTGCCCTAAATGAGCTTGAGGAAAGCTGTTAGTGCTGGATGGATGGACAAGGCCTCCAGATAGTTGATATGACACTCCTGATATTGTGAGGTCCAACTTCCCTGGTTTGGTGGCGGTATAGTGCCCATCCAGTGTGTGAGGTGTCCATGGTAACGATGACCTGTGGAAAAGGGTGGAGGAAAGTTCTGCCGAGCAACAGGTTGTTGCTGTTCCACTATAGGAAAGTGCACTGAGTTTTTGCCTTTATCAACGCTACATCGTCCCATTGTGATGACAACCTCACAAGGCAATCTTGAAGTGAGCACATGTGCAGTATGGTGTGCAGCACTATGACACTGTAAGAAGCCATTATCCCTATCAAGCTCATACTCCAAATGGTAAGTAGACCCCCTGTCTGAAAACAAGGCTGCAGCTTTAGGAATGTGTTATACCTGCTGCCCAGCCAGTGTGACTGTGGTGTGGAATGTTGGTGTGAGAGATGGCAGTGGAATGTTGGATGAGTGAGGATGTCAGTTGGAGGATGGGCTGAGCAGCAGGATGGCTGCTCCTGGTGGGGCTCTCTTCTTACCATCTTACTGAACACATCTACTTAACCAAACAACATGGAACTGGACCTGCTTCTTTCTACTACATATTTTTGCGACGATTTTGAGAAAAACCTACGTGTTCTTTAAGATTAACTGTACCTGAAGCTATTGAAAGACCTGAGGTCAATGTACTTGAACTGTACCGGCTACTAAGGAAACTTGAGGTAAAGAAGCTTGAAACTTGAAAGAAAAGAACGCCCTCGCTAGCTCCAACAGTATCCTTTACCACTTAGACAGCCTGCCTAGGGCGTTCAACTTTTCCTTACATCTATGCATGAGAACATTAATTGAGCGATAACCAGTGTGCTTTGAAGACTTTCAAACCTTCCGACAACCCACTGCAGGGGTGTGAATTTGTCATCAACAGAGACTGGCCATGTATTTAAGCAGCTTCATCTGCAGAGACTGGCACTGTATATGAGCATGCTTCATCTACTGAGGCTGTCAGTGTGTTCTAACAGGCACTACAGAAATTGTGTGACTTTTCTTTGCAGTGAGCACTTCGTGAATTTGGGCTTGGGAAAGTGCTTTGGCTGAGCGAGTGACAGCATCCAGCGGCACCATAAACTTTATTTTTTGCATCGGATACCGTTTGGGACCGCTGCATTTTGCTTTGGTGAGTGTCCCTGTTGGAGTTATGGAGGAGGTGTGGGCCGTTTGCCATTGTTACGCACGGCATTTGAATGGGCCGTGAGCGCACACCTTACCATTCTTGTTGTGTTGCGTGAAGCATCTTTGAGCCCTTTGAGCGCGAGCTGTCTCGCGACCTTGTTCTGTCCCGTGACGTTGCTGGGAGTGCGCACTTATCCATTTCCTGCACGAGCCGTTGTCTCTGAGCTATCTGTCTAAGAAAGCACAAGCTCATGGTGAGAGGAGCTACAACCCTATTATGTGCAGCATCATCAGTACGCTCTCACTTGCCAAAACAAGCTCTATCTACCACTGAAACTTAAGCACAATTCCCATTCGGGAGGCTATTTTGAATTCTTCCCAACTTTAGGCTGTATTACAACATTGTTTGTGGCCATTTTACCTTGGTGGAAGCACCTTTACATCTAATCTATCCTTGTTTGTTCTGCTGGTCACTTGTTTGCCTTGGTGACTCGCACACCTATTTGAAAGCAGCGTTGAAGACTATTTTACTTTAAATGTACCAGCCCCTCTGTATCTCATACTGTATGCTTTGTTGGGAGATACACTGCAACTGACTTGAAACATGGGTACATTGCCCTGCTTTTGCGCAGATCGCTATACTATTGGTAGACTGAAGTGTTGTGCCTTTAATAGCTACTCCTCTACAAATGGGAGTATCGTTGTTGCCTGTAGTTGAAGGACCATTCATTCTACCGCAGTGTCAGTGTCATGAGCCCAATAATGGACTACTACTGTAACTTAAGGTGAAATGTGATGTTAAAGAACACTTTTGACTCCAAATGCAGCATATGTCAAATATTCACGAAGGGTCTCGGGTGATAGTTCGCTCACCGTAATGTTTCACATGTTCTTTCTCAGTGTTGCCATTTATTTTAATTTTTTTTCAATATCTTGCTTTGTCCTGCTGTTATGGTGATTATTTTAATGTTGTCTTTTCAATCCTTAATTGTTGGTTTTTGGGTTTACCCCTGTTTTTTTCTCCTTGCAAATTTTTCTGATATTTTCAGAGTGCCTGGTGTATGTACATGGTGTTTGGACGCTTGTCTTTTACAGCCATGGTGTTCCGATTTTGTTAGGGGTATTCCACCCTCTATTTATTGTGGTTGTGTGAGTGAGATTTTATTCCACCCTAAGGGTGAAGGGCAGTATTTTTGTCCTTTTACTGGTGTTTGGAATTTGGAATTGTTTTTCCACCCTACCTACGGGGTGAGGGTGAAGGGCTGGGTTGAAGCCAAATGATGTTCGTGAGGTTTTGTTTCTAACCTTAATTTGTTAGGGTTAAGGGTTGTGTTAGCCCTCTGATTTTCGCTTGGAGAGTTTTTGATTATGCTTGGTGTGGAGCCTTATTCCACACTCACCACCCTTACTTCAGGTTTGGGTGAAGGGCTGATTTGAAACCAGATGTTTGAAAAGTGAGTGTTTTTGCTAGGGATTACTGTTTTCTCTTTCTACTTGACTGGTAGAGTTGTGCACTTTTACATGTTCCATGTGGAGCATCTTTCCACACGTACCACCCTAACTTTGGGTTTGGGTGTAGGGCAATTGTTATGCCGTTTGTTTGGTGTGGAGTTGTGTTCCACACGTACCACCCTTACTATGGGTAAAGGTTGAGGGCAGCATTTATGCCGTGTGTTTGGTGTGGAATGATTTTCCACATTTTCTATTTTTTTTTTAATTGCTCTTTTTTTGCATGGTTCCCTACCCTTTGTACCACTTTCTTGGCGGATACAGCTTTCCTGACCGTAAGAGGAGAGAACCTACGAGGAGCCTGTGAGGAACTTTAACCGGACTTGCACTACCGGGGAGAGATTGACTTTGTGCCTTTTTCTTGACCAGAGGGTGTGGGACTGCGAGTCCCAGCGGGCTGAGCGCAAACACCATCAGGCGCACCTGTGACTCTTCCCGCCCTCCTCCTCCCCTGCACCTTATTACAGCTCGCAGTCCCCGCTTCGCGGGAGCCGCTCGCAGCCGTTTTGTGGCGGATACAGCTTTCCTGACCGTAAGAGGAGAGAACCTACGAGGAGCCTGTGAGGAACTTTAACCGGACTTGCACTACCGGGGAGAGATTGACTTTGTGCCTTTTTCTTGACCAGAGGGTGCCGGACTGCGAATCCCAGCGGGCTGAGCGCAAACACCATCAGGCGCACCTGCAACTCTTCCCGCCCTCCTCCTCCCCTGCACCTTATTACGGCTCGCGGCCCCCGCTTCGCGGTAGCCGCTCGCAGCAGCCGTTTTGTGGCGGATACAGCTTTCCTGACCGTAAGAGGAGAGAACCTACGAGGAGCCTTTGAGGTACTTTAACCGGACTTGCACTACCGGGGAGAGATTGACTTTGTGCCTTTTTCTTGACCAGAGGGTGCGGGACTGCGAGTCCCAGCGGGCTGAGCGCAAACACCATCAGGCGCACCTGCGACTCTTCCCGCCCTCCTCCTCCCTTGTATTTAGGCACGTCTATAGCCGCGCGGGCGTGCGCCGGGCGAAGCCCGGGCAAAGGGCCGGCCCTCTTAGGCCCTCAGAGGCCGAAAGAGCCCGGTCCGGGCCCCCCCTCTTAGATGTGTAATCCTAGGGGAGGTATGAACGGCTTTTAGATTGCGCTTATGTCTCTCAGCCGCTTGTCTAGCTTAACGCTTTGATAAGATATTTTTTTTTTCTTTTTTAACAATTGGACCTGGTGGACTGTGAGCTTTTAGTTAGGTCTGTATTTATATGACTGCTATTGTGTGATCTTAATTTATAGCGCTAAGCTGATATAATGTCCTTTCCTGTCCCAATTATAACGCCTTTAGTGGGTGGAGGAGAAAAACAAGGGACTTTAGATAATTATTTTATCAGGGCGACCAGAGGTACGGACAGGGATATTACCCTCGCTGAACGACGGGCAGAGAGACGTCGATCTGTTGAGCTAATTAAGAACAAACGTTCCTCTTTGGGCCAGCTACAGTTAGCCTTGTCTCCGCTCCCTAGTATTTACTGCGAAATAAGGGATGCTGAAGATTCGGTCGAAAACAGCATTCCTTTACTCTTACAAGATATTACCTCCCCTCCTGTTACAAATAATGATTTGCTCATAAATCTTTCTGTATCTACAGGCAATATGACGCAAGAGGCAGAAGTTTTGGTAGCTTCACCATCTCCAGTGGTCGAGTCTACTAACAATCGCAACAAACCCCCCAAAAAACTACGCTCGCAAGGCCCTCCCCCGAAAAGAAGGAAAAAGGGGGGTAGTAGATTACAGGTAAACAAAACCAGTCGTATAGATTGTGGCAAATCTATGAGCCCCGTCTTGGTTGCACCTACTTCACCCATACTACCTATTGAATCTCCCTTCCCCTTACTAGATCCAACTGGTATTGCTTTATTGGGAAGTATTGAAAAATTAGTCAGGTCTCTCACATTGCCTTTGGTAGAGAGACTACAAAAAATAGGGCAACAATTGGGTAATTTAGAACAGGCAATTAAGGAAATTAAAGAAGGATCTAGGAGTGTTTCAGTTACCCCATTACTGACTACAACGACTGTATCGCCCCCAATTGTTATCGATAAAACGGTGAATAAAACTATTAACCAGACAAATGTGCAAAATCCAAAACCAATGTCCTCCAAAACATCGAGGCTAAAGTGGAAAAACAGCGATAAGCTGGTACAGGAGGTTTAAAAGTCTAACACCCCGGGTAATCCCCACAAAACCCCCGGTAAGGTAGCTCCAGTGAAGCCACCCGCTTCTAAGAGGCACAATGTGGATTTACCTCCAGAAGCAGTTCCACTAGTGGTGGTGCTCACTGGAGTTCCGGTTCTGGAGGATGGGAATGAGAGTAAAAACGAAAACCAAACCCAGCTAAAAAACAAAGTTATATTTTGGCTTAAGAAAAATCGTCCCCTTCCCCCTAATGTGAATGGTGGAATTTTATACGTTAGGCGCCTTCCCTGGTTAGGCCCAAGCATAAAGAACATCACAGGGGATGTCATTATAATAAATTTTAGAGACACAAGGGCAGTTAGTTATATTTTAGATTGGTTTCCTCCCTCTGGTAGTAATCTAATTACTCCTCGTGATTTGACTTATTTCTACCCCAGAAATGTGATAAACCCCACAAATCCCAGGCCGCAGGTCCACTATCAGGATGATATCATCAGACCCCTACTACATCGTGAGGCCATCTATCCTATGCCCCAACTGGACTTACGAGCGGACTATTCTAGGCCTTTATCCCAATATCAGGATGCTTTCACTAGGTCTCAACCCACACAGCAGGAAGTTTATCGTAGAACTACACCCTGTTATCAGAACAATTATACTAACCCTCCAGGTAATTATTATCCCTCACTCTGGAGTAATTTCTCTATTCAGGAGGGCAGTTCCATTCACCAACCGATAGCAAGACCATTCCCTATTCCCACTCAAAATCGTTTTAACATCCTGTCAGGTTTAGATGACATTGAATGACTTTCATTTATTCCATCTCTTGAGGATAATCCTGATTTGCTCCACCCAATCAAATTAGGACCACCCCAAGAGGTACCTATATTTGAGGATCACTGTGGCAGTTTTTTCCCCACTAGTGATTGCCCAATTAAGGATATAGATATTACTGTTTTGACTGAAGGGCTGAAGAACTCAACACAGGATGCCTCCTTACTATTGCAGGGGCGCAATATGGATACTCCAACCCCACCTACTACCCTGATTCTTTCTATCCTATTTTGGAATATTGCGGGTTTGCGTTCTAAATTCGACCAACCTAACTGGCTAGAAACAATTAGAAAACATAACATAGTATGTTGCCAGGAAACATGGTCAGTAACCGCAATTCACCTCCAGGGGTATAGATTGTTCCAGTCAAGCGCATGTCCTTCTCTTGCTGGTAGACCAAAGGGAGGCTTATCAGTTTATGTATCCAATACCCTTACATTTGAGAAAATGGTAGAAATTTCTACTGATGAGAATTATCAGTTAATTAAACTCTCAGTAAATCAAGGGCATACATATTTTCTGGTAAATTTCTATAACAATCTATCACCACCTGATTTTGAGAAAGTCCCTAATAGGATAATTACTGTTCTAAACGAGATGTCCTCCTCTTGCCTTTAATTTAATTTGGGGCGGCGATTTCAATATTGCTTTATGTAAAGACTATACTAACTCGAACTGTGGAGTTGTAGATGAGGATGGGAGCCCCATAACGCATTTCGCACACTCCAGTGCTGGGAATATTCTAAGTGAAAAGCTTTTTACCCTAGGACTGGGGTTTGCGAATGAATTAGTTGAACCCCAAATTGATTTCTCCCCTACCTTTCATGGCAGGGGTTGTAACACTATAATTGATTTTATTTTGATCTCTAACCATATGAAGGACGAACTGATTACATTTAACACTGGCAATGACATTAGTAATGACCATTTTTCTAACAATGTCGCTATTTCAGTACCAACAGGACGTGATCTAACAGGTAACCCTGGGTTGTTAAACCAAAGAGCCCTGTCTTTAGACAAAATTAACGGCTACTCGGTAAAATGGGCCAGAGTAGACCCGGATGTAATCACAGCTAATGTCGTTACCAAAGCCCTTCCTATGTTAGATATATGCCTAAATTTGCACTCCACTGTCGATGATATTTTAACTAGTTTTATTAATATTGCTAAAGTAATTAGAAAAGAGCTGCTCCGCAAGCAAAAGCAGACTGGTTCTCAGGAAAAAGGGTGGTTCAATTCTGAATGTCGCAAAGCCCTTTCGAACTTAAAAAGGGCTCTGCACAAATCCGAGAGGGATCAGCCTGAAGTTAGGAAGCTGAGACAGCTTTATAATTTGGCGAAAATCGAATGCAGGAAGGAAAGGAAAAAAGATCTGTGGGCAAAGCTACACGAGAGCTGCAACAGAAAGGATAGCAAAATGTTCTGGAAAGTGGTCAACTCACCTTTCTTGAATGATGCGAACACTGGTCCTAGTATAGAGGTAGCAATTAATGCACATGGATGGGTTTCTTACTTTTCTAAAATATTTCTAGCAGAAGTTGTTAACCCAAGTGCAAGTACAAATATATCTCCATACCCTATTGATTTTACCTTTAGCCTCGAGGAAGTAACTGAAGCTCTGACATCCTCGATGTCTGGTAAAGCCCCGGGGCCGGACGGCGTACCGTTAGGTATTTATACGCATACCCAAGAACTCTGGACACCAGTATTAACCAGAGTAATTGAAGCAGCACTAAAAGGGGGTCTCGTAAAATCTTGGTCAACTTCTATCCTGCTTCCCATTTTTAAGAAGGGTGATCGTAACAATCCGGCTTGCTACAGGCCCATTTCCCTCCTGGATTCTCTTTGTAAAGTTGCAGGTCGTTTGATCCTAGATAGACTACGGATCTGGTCAGAGGATAACAACATTTTGACAGACCTGCAATATGGTTTCCGGGAGGGGCTGGGTACTGTAGAGCAGGCTCTGAACCTCTCCCTTCTACTTGGGAAGTATGCTCAGGCCAAGAAAGGTAATCTTCATCTGATCTATGTGGACTTGACCGCAGCCTTTGACTGTGTTTCACATTCAAGGCTGTGGTCAATCCTAAAAGAACTAGGTGTAGACCTCCCGATAGTATCCTTCTTACGCGAGTTGTACCAGGGAGCAACGGCCAGGGTCAGATTCGGGGTGAATGGGGAGCTTACCCCCCCTTTACAGTTACAAAGGGGGGTCAGACAGGGATGTGTCCTGGCTCCCTTCTTATTTAACCTTTATACAAATGGGCTTGAGAATGCCATGTTAGAGGGGAGTCAGGATTTACCTGCTATCACCCGTCGTCCTATTCCTGCGTTACTTTACGCGGACGACGCGGTGATCATGGCGCGAACCCCAGTTCAACTTCAAATACAGTTAAATTCCTACTGTAACTTTATGGCCTCTTTGGATCTAAAGGTTAATATTAAAAA
Source organism: Lissotriton helveticus (assembly GCF_964261635.1). Taxonomy (NCBI): domain Eukaryota; kingdom Metazoa; phylum Chordata; class Amphibia; order Caudata; family Salamandridae; genus Lissotriton; species Lissotriton helveticus. The sequence goes on along the minus strand of NC_136070.1, from coordinate 396,763,065 downwards.
AACATTTGTTATGCACTTTGGGAAAAAAATAGTCAAGAAAAAAGCGATATTTATTAAAGACTCTAAGTTGGAATGTACCTAGACATACCCCTACTTAGGCATTTTATTTGATAGTGTTTCTTCCTGGAAACCGGCCATCGCTAGCAGGCACCTTCTATTTTTAAGAGCAACATCCGCCCTAATTGCTTTTTCAAGCAAAGTAGGGAAGCCTCCCCCAAAAGAACTTATGCAAATATACTATGCGAAGTGTCATAGCGTAGCTGTCTATGGCGCTGGGGTGTGGGGCTACGTACCAGTGGACATCTTGCAGAGGGTGGAGAATACTTTGATCTGTTATCTGTTGGCCGTTTCACAGCGTTCTCCAACGTTTGCATGTCATATTGAATTGGGAATGGATTATATAGCCGATTACATAAAAATTCAGCCAATCTTAATGTGGCACCGTATTTGGACAACAGAACAATGTAGTTTAACTTGTGCGTTAATTTTAGACTGTTTGGGGCTAGATAATTGGTCAAATATTCCGTGGCTGTTCTTTGTACATGATTTTCTTAGGGATCTGAATCTTTCTTTATATTTTAATGAACCTACGCTATTAAATACTATTACAAGAAAGACCCTGAGAATAACATGTTTGTCACATTTAAGAGAGCTATGCATAGCCCAAGAAATTAATAAAGTCTAAAATCGACACATTTTAAATATCCAATGTATTCAGGGCATTCAACCGTATCTAACTTATTGTCTGACCAACTATGAAAAATATATGTTGACACGGTTTAGATTTAAGACATTCTTTCGTCTGATTACATTTCCAAGGAGACAAGATTGGTCCTCCTCAATCACCCGGTGCCCTTGCGATGGTATTTCTGAACAGTCTAATATTCATGTAGTACTGTTCTGTAAGCTTTACGACCTACCACGCAAACGCTGGATAATTCCATTACTGTTGTCCCAGGGCCTGAGAAGATGCCGTCCCGCCCTTCTGGCATTACAATATTTAGAAACAGTATCAAATGCCAAAAGTATAGCTATGTTCCTTAAAAACTGCTTAAAAATTCGTCGTTTCCTTGATTAACTAATATTGTATTATAATATTTTTGCTGGAATCCGAACCATCTATAACTTCTATATTTGTTATCATATAATCAGTTGGGCGTATTCAAACGTTTTTTCAATCGTAGTTATAAAAGACTTTATTTGGTAAACATATACAAACTGTTTAATATTATTTTTAGTCTATTTTTATGATTGTATAATGAAATTGTTTATTATGTATGTCGCTTTTATGATTTTATCTTGTTTTAAAATCGAATAAAGCTCTTTACTACTACTACTACTACACTTTCTTATTGGCATTGCCAGCCAGCTTGTTTTTTGTATTTGGGTTTAGTCTGTGTTTTCTGGTGTGGTAGTGTGTGCGTTTTCTTAATTTGGTTACAAAAGGGAGATGTGTGTATATTCCTTTTATTATCTTTATTTTATCAATTGTTGTACACATGCATGAAATGTCTCCATCTATTATCTTCATGCTCTCACATCAGCACTTTGCTACAGTGATTATTTGCATGCTTTTGTTCTGTCATCGTGGTGCCAGTAATAGTTTTAATTTTATCCTTTGCATGCACTATTTTTAATGTTATCCTTTCTAGGGTTCCTTTGTCATTTGTATAAAGAAAAGAGATGCGTTATACCTGCTGCTCAGCCAGTGTGACTGTGGTGTGGAATGTTGGTGTGAGAGATGGCAGTGGAATGTTGGATGAGTATGGGTGTCAGTTGGTGGATGGGCTGAGCAGCAGGATGGCTGTTCCTGGTGTGGCTCTCTTCTTACCATCTTACTGCATAAATCTACTTAACCAAGCAACATGGAACTGGGCCTGCTTCTTTCTACCACAGAATGCCATCACCCTCTCTTAGTTGGTGTATGTTTTCCCAGTGATGGAGGTTAGGGATCCTAGGAAGGGATGGATCTGTTGGGGTTGGAGGTGCGTTTTTCAGTGTTCACGTGAATTCTAACTTGTGGTATGAGGACACCACTGATTGAGTCTGTGCTAAGCATTGTTGTCTGCGGTTGCTCGTGATCTGGAAAGATGTGAATGTAATTTTTGCACAGATAGGCGGCCACCACCCCGAGACAATTTGTGAACACACTTGGGTCAGTAGTGCATTGAGTCCATGCATTCCTTCCATTTGGGCTGAAAAGAAAAATTGCCTCAAACCTTTTCACTACTGCATTTTTAAAGAGTTGCTGTACTTAGTTTGGCTGAGCACATATTTTTTTTAACTGTAAACAGGGTGCAACATGTAAAAACCTCAAAAACGTGGACAATGTGAAAAAGGGATATGTTTTCAAAACAGTTAGGATTTTCGAATCACAAACTGATTCTGTTTTCTCGAACCAATGAATTTTTGTATCAAATTGATTGCCTTTATTTAAAGAATCAATTCTTTGATGTTAAGAATCGATTCTTGTTTTTTTCACAAACAGTTGTAGAAGTGTCCGTTAGTCCAGTTCAAAATCCAGTCACTTTTGCCACACTTCAGATTGTTTTTGTAAATAACCAATATGTACATAACCAATGTATATTTTTCAACAATGCAACTTGTTTTTCTTAGAACAATACTGGGGGAAAACGAGGGATACTTGTAAATCCTTGCAAACAAAATTTGAGTATGCTATTTGGTGAATTAAATGAAATATAGCAAGCTCTATATGAACGCAATGTCTAATTATTTCATAAAAATCTCTGTGGAGCAAAGCCAGTAGAACATAGGTAATACAAGAAAGATGACAAAGCAAACTATCCTTCTTTATCTCCTTGGGGAAATTGCAGTTATTATTAGCACAAGCGGCTGCCTAAGTTGCGCCCCCGAACATCATAACCAAGTACAGTTCTATGACACAATTATAAATCCCCGTTCAAGCCACTGTAATTTGCCACTACTGGAGTATTGTCAGCAATCTAAATGAGATTACGAGTGTGCAAAATGGACATACTTCCAGCGCAGCTGTACGAAGCTAACTTCGAAATTGTAAAATTGTCAAACTCACATGTAGGCAAAGTTTCAGTGAAAACGATCTTCAGGAGGGATTTTCTATATTTTATAAACTTTTTGTCTTACACTTGCTTTTAAAAAAACTTTGCAAACTTTGTAAAGTTCACAACGTTTTCGAAAATAAGCAATGTTCAGAAAAATATCAGATACAAATTTCTCACACATCGATTTGAGATGTTATCCATTTTTAATTCGACAAATAGATATCAATACATGAACATCAATGTATGAAACACAATTACCTGCCTCGTCCTCAGCAAAAGAGATGATGTACTGGTAGTAGTTATTGATAAGACCAGGAAACATGCATGTTTGTCCAACTCCCATGCAGATTTCATTATATTGCCACTCCCCAGTTTGTCGATTTTCCTTCAGTGCCATCAAACGCCTAAAGTAAAAAAGAAGCAATATTGGTTAGAGGTATGAAGCTTCTTTAACACATTGCATATTCTCGACACATGATACACCCTGAAAGCAATATCGGTGCATTTATATGTATTTGAAATAATATGCATTATTGTTTGGAAGATAAATGTACAATCTGTAGTTATCGATCTTTCAGTATACTGAAATTGTTGGAAAAGGTTGGCACCTCGAAAGGAACTCTTTGCCAGATTTTGAGGAAACTCATTCCTTATATAAGGTTCACAAACTCAGAAAAGGTTATGAAAATATATTTGATGTGGATATCCTAAACATGTGTCGGGGATCTGTACTCTGGACCAAAAATGGTTACTCTGCTTTAGACATTGTAGTTTCATTTAGACCATTTTGTTCCTCTAATATCAATTACATCCAGCTTTAACTTCATCTTAATTTACGACAGAATGAACCACAATGAAAATGGGATTACACATGCTTTTCAAAATGATTTTTAATGTAATCGACAAACATAGTTCTTTAACACTTACTTCTACTGTACATTTTGTCACACACATATGATAAGTATAAAAATTAGCAAATGCTAAAAAATAAGGGTCTTTGTAACAGATAGTTTATTCTAATGTGCATTTTATTTTCATCCACCTATAAAGCGGCCTCTACATATTTATGGGAAACAAATCTCATATGCTATAGATAAGAAATTGTCTAGGCGTAGTATTTAGTAGGAGAATGTTTGATTTGATCTTGCGCATTGCCATGCCAGAGATTAGAATTTTTTTTCTAGTTTCATGTGACAATGTAAATGGACAGACTATAGTGCAACCAGGACATAAGAAACAACTTTTACTATTACTAAATCCGCAGCAAAGAGAATGCAGGTAAAATTCTGTTGGCATTTCATTATCAAAAAACAGCTGCAGTTTGTAGGTATTCACCAACATTCTGCAAGTAGTTTCCCACTCCGAATATGCTCAGAGGAAACATATTTCCCCAGAGAAGAAGGAGTTTTTTAAAGTACAAATGCACAGTTGTGTCACATTCCTTCAGGCAGAAATCTAAATTTGTGCAGTTATACATGGGAGTACTCCTGGGAATCTGCAAGAATAGCAGGGACCCAGGTGTCTTCTTTTAATTCATTGTGAAGTTCTAAACAGTTGAAATTAAGCCTAAATGTATATATACAGACAAAGAAATACATTTTTGTCTTTTTCCAGGAGAACTTTGTAAACCAAACCCAAAATACTTATTCTGTCCGAGAGCAAAACCAAAATGAATGACATCCAAATCCCTTTAAGACACAGTTAACTGGAATACAATTCAGTAAATGGTCAAATCGTTGTCCTTACCCACTCATGAAATCACCAAATATGTAGAGCCCATTTAAATTTGGAAACTCACAACCTCTATAGATGTACCCTCCTGTGACAGACTTTCCATGTTTGTGAGGATAAGCATAAATTGGAAGTACGTCACCTGTGAGAGGGAAAACAACACTAGCATTAAAATTACAATTAGAATTAGTGATTCTTTTGTATCACTCTCATTCTTTTGTATGTACAATTTTTCCAAGTGTTAAAACAGGCACAGAAGTCCCGAGAACGAACATTTGAACATGTTCTTGACGTGCTGGGACAAATCTACGTGCATATCAGTGACATTTGTTCTGGCTTTTCAGCAACATAGTCTCACTTTCAGGATTTTCTAATGCAAAACAATAGAGAATGCAGAGAAGGTCACCCCACTCGGCTTTCCAGTGTGATGAAAGTGCATTCGCAGCATTTACGGATACACTTTTATCATGGCGACCCCAGCTGGGGAGATGCAGGAAGTCTAAATATGGCGGATATTCCTCTGCCAGAGGACTGAAAAACATGGCCACTCCTGATCTGCCGGACTGATGGTGCAGCATACAAATATATCGCCCTCTACATGTATATTCAATTAATCAATCAGGTGACCTGTAAAGTGCAACTACTCACCCATATGGGTCTCAAGGGGCTTGAGGGGGAGGAGGGACTGCTGATTTGTCAAAAGGCACTGTGGTTCAGTCGGAGAGCCAGGTCTTGAGGCCCGTCCTGAATTGAGGCAGTGATGGTGATTGCCTGGAGGTGGAGAGGCAGGGTGTTCGAAGTCCTTGCTGCAAGATAGGAGCAGGATCTTCCTCCTGCCGTAGTCTTGCGGATATATGGGATGACGACCAGGGCCAGTTGGGTGGAGCGGAGGTCTCTGGTAGGTGCGTGAGGTATGCAGGTCCCTTGTTGTGTAGGGCTTTGTAGGCGTGTGTGAGGAGATTGAAGATGATTCTTTTGTTAAATGGGAGCCAGTGGCGGTCTCTCAGGTAGCCCGTTATGTGGCTGTGGAAGGGGATATTGAGGATGAGTCTAGAAGAGGCATTCTGAATGTTCTGAAGTTTCTTGAGGAGGTTCTGGGTGTAGTCGGCATAGAGTGTGTTGCCGTAGTCAAGTGTGTTGCTGATAAGAGCATGGGTGACCGTCTTTCTGGACTCAGTGGGGGTCCACTTGAAGATCTTTTGGAGCAGGCATAGCGTGTGGAAGCAGGGTGATGAGACGGTGTTGATATGGTGGTTCATGGTGAGCGAGGAGTCCTGGATGATGCCGACGTTTCGTGCGTGGTCTGTGGGTGGAGGCGGAGGGGGTGGAGCCCAGGATGAGGACTTCGATCTTCTCTGAGTTCAGTTTGAGGCAGCTCTCCTTCATGCAGGTGGCAACAGCCTTCGTCCTGTTGTGCGAGTAGTTTTTGGAAACTGTGTGTTAGTTGGGAGTGAGAGAATCCGCTGGGTGTCGTAGGCCTACAAGATTGAGTCTGTGGTATATTGATAGCTCATTTTTACAAAGTGATATTTTGTGAAATCTGAATTGATAGACATATTACAGATATAGAACTTTTCTCTCTGGATGAATGCATACCTTTACCCAATCTGGAGACACTGAAAAACAAGCAGTGGCAAATCCAATAGGTCTAGCTATGACGTGCTAATGCTTTGAAACAGCATTTGTGACAATATTTGCCTGCATCGGTTTAAACCTATTGGCTTTGGCAAAAAAAGTTTTTGCATAGAAACATTAAAGAGGAATAACAATGAATATAGCCTTAGAGCCCGACACAGTGGGCTCCACCGGCCATTAAAGTCCCGCTCCAGCGTTATAGGTCCAAGCCGAAGGCGAAGACCTTTAACAAGGTAGAGGGCATTTAATGGGCTCTAAGGCTATAAGAACATTCCACCCCTAGAGGGCAGAATGTTCTAAATAGTAAAACAAAGTCCTCACAGAGCCCAAGGGGGTTGAAATTCCCTTGGGGTGCGTGAGGTCTTTATTCAAACAGTGGAATGTTTATTCTTCGGGCTTCTACCAGCCATTAGAAGTCCAGAGCACTCCATTGCCTTCAATGGAGCGCTCAACATTCCAATGTTCTAATAAAAGACTGATGTAGAAAACTATTTATACTGGGAAAAACAATGGGAAATAAACACACATGTAAAATCAATAGGAAAGATACAGAGGAAAGAAGAAAAGAGGAAGACAGACAAGGAAAAACAGGCACTCAAGTATTGTCTTAAATATTACAAAAAGCCAGCTGCTGAGAATAAAAAAATATATATATTCCTCTCTGAGATAAACAATTTAGTATGTGATGAGTCAATGTACTTGTAGATTTAAAATAGTCCATCATGAACTACACACACTCCATAGAATGATACACAAATCAGCCAATAGCACAATATGAAAGAAAAATATTTCTCTAGGCCAATTTTATGTGTATTTTAGTAACAACGCATGGACAGACAGCTGCACTGTCATGTTAGTTCTAAAAAGGGCTACCCATGACAACCCAAACATTACGTAATTAGCTAGATATGATTTAAAGAAATACATTGAAAATGTATAAACATTATATGAAACAGAACGAAAATAGTCATGAGACCATTGGAGGAGAAAAACATGTCTCAGACCAAGCAAAACATATTGTTAAGATTAAAGCTAGGGCTAATCCAATAGCCATAGGGTTAAAGTAAAAATAGACAATTGATTATGTTATTGTGACATGACTGAAATTTAAATGATTGAATTTGTATCTTCAAAATGCAATCATTTTCTAAATTGCTTCCTAACAATAATTACAGCAAATACGATTTGAAATCCAAATGTCCACAAGGATATATATTTAATGCAGTAGTGTGGAAAGTGTGCCATGGGCCATGTTTCAAACAAGGACTAGGGGCTCTCCTGTCCATTCTTCGGATATTAAAATACAGGTATAATTTGGAGTTTAGATGGTGACTAGGATCCGCGCCGCGGCCAAGGGGTTAAGATGCCACCAAGTTGTATTACATTTCTTAATTTCAAGTTTAAAGTGGCTTTACTTCTGAGACTTTCTTCACCTCCTTTCAGTATTAGAGAAGATAAGTGGGTCGTCAGTAATAAAAAAGACCTGAAGGTAGTGCAGGACACTTTAAATTTAACTCTATATCGGAATCCACTTTAGCCCACAATGATAATATTGTAATTCATAGGGCTAGATTTGGACTGAATTGGCTGAGAGACTTTTGATAGCCATGTTTGGTTGAAGTTACAATTATGTAGTCTTGGTAGAAGAATGAACTCTGTATATTCTGGGATGAGCTGGATAAAGTCTTCGGACATCTGGCTATAAAAGTTTGCTTGGCAAGGTGATAGTTTGAGTATATCTCTCATTGAGATTTTTATTTCTCAGTTGTACATCGTTCAAAATGCTACTGCTTCCCTTTTACTTAATCTCCCTGGCCATGTATTAGTTTCCAATCTTGTTCGTAGCCTGCATTGCCTACCATTTCCTACGTGCTCTATGTTCAAGGCAATGTGTATCTATCGGTCATGGGCCATCCAGGATATCTCCAGAAAAGGCTTCTTAATTATCATCCTGCTTATGCTCTCTGTTTCTTCTATCTGCACTTGTTGAGCATTCCCAGAATCCGAAGTGCCAGATATGGTGGTCAAGCTAAGTCCTAAATTCTGAAACTCCCTTTCTCTTCCCATCCTGCCTCAACACAACTTCCTTATGTTCCATACATCTTCAAACACTTTCCTGTTTTCTGCATAAATTCCCTTCATTGTTTTTGGTTGGACAAGTTACTCTGATGAGGTTTAATGCCAGGACACACTTTAGGGTAATAGTGTGCTCTATACAATTGCTTTCATTTATTCATTCATTTATTCATCCATTAATTCGTTTATCCAGTCATTCCTTCAGTTATATTCATTTGTGCACCATCAGCATATTTTTGAATGGAGGCATCGGATTCAACCATTATGATTTTTAAAGTCTCAGTACCTATACGTTAAAGGGCATGGGTGCCAGAAAAGATCATTGGGGACTATGCAAGTGATAGAGATAGGATCAGAAGAGGAATATGCTTTTCTTTTCACTTGTGGTAGTTTGGGAATCGAATAAACTAACAGGGAACCCTGTCCTTATGGCACATACGTGTTACGAGGATTTAGATGAGTTTCTGATCTTTAATTGTACTGAAGAGTGCTGAGAGTTTGAGAAGGAAATTGTACGTTTCACAGTTGTCTAATGTAAGATGAATATTGCCTTGTATTTCTACGGTAGGAGTTTAAATACTAGATCCTTCACAGAACAGCTTTGACACGTTTATTTTCCACAAAAGTGCTGAGTTGGTCACATATGCATTTATACACAACTTTATCAAGGCAGGTGAGGTTTCTGATAAATCGCTAGCTGTAGAGTTGATTTGAATTAGCGCAAAATAATTTTACAACCAGGGCAATCAGGCTTAATTTTAGACAGTCAAAGAAGTAAAGATAACTTGACTTGCTGGAACTACAGTTTACTGAAAAAATGAAAATTATTCTTGATTATTGAGGCTAGAATGGCATTGTCAGAGTATAATACTTCCTCCATGTCAAGTGTTGGTCTGCGTTCTTCAGAAATATTGGGACAAGGATTGGTGAGAAATAAGAATAAGGTGTCTTGTGACAGGTTTAACACTAGTAATTGATTGCCTTCTTGATGGAGGAAATTTTGCTGCTGAAAATCTTTAGGCAATTTTGTTGTTTGGCATCCGGTTTATTTCTCTTATTTTTGTTTCGTATTGAGTATGACAAGCTTTTTGGGCTTATAGAGGGTGTTTTGTATCCTCGTTGGCAGAGAAAAGGCTTTTGCTGTGATAATGTTGCGGTTGAATTTTTCTCTGATAGCTTTTAAGGCTCATAGAAGTTATATTTATTTGATCTTCATATTCTTTCTCATTTACAGAGGGTTTTCTCTTTAGCGCACTAGTACATTTCAAAACCAAGAGTTAATGATCCAGGTTGTAGTTTTGGTTGGTTTAAGTGGGGGATTTTGTCAAGTGAGGTAGAGCTCTCTTAGAAGTGTTTGTGAAAGTTTGTATACACATCTGGGTGACCTTGAGTTTAAGAAGAGGCAGAAAAAAGTGGCTGAACTAGTGCTCTGTCTGTAACAGATGTGGTTATATGCTCTTTTTACTACTGTTTTAATATTTGGTAAAGTGTTTTTATGTTTGTAGGTATTGTTCGGAATAAGGAAACCAGACCAATGCCCATATATAGGCTTGTTACAATTAACTTTGTTTTGATTGGTAAATCCAAGGTCTATGTGTAGGGCGTGAATAGGGCTCCCGGTTTTATGGTATTTATTTTTATAACACTTTTATCTGTATTTATCTATATTTATTTTTGGGCCATCTTATTGGCATTTTAACCAACTTTATTTTGTGTTTTGAGAATAAATGGAGGCATATAATGGTATATTTCAATATTTATTTAACAGTGAAACATGCACTTATACTTTAAGGCTTTTTAGATTTTAGCAAATGAAGCAGCCAAATATAACATACCACTACGCACACATGTAAATATTAGCATTTCCATACAAATAAATGTTAACATATACTTATATTTAGGGAAATCCTATCATGTTTTTTTTAACTCTCAATGCTGTGTATCTGCTCAGCTGTTGGCCTAGAAGTCATGAAGGACAGCATGGAAAGTCAGTCACAAGAAGCACAATTTTCTGCATTTTTCCACTTTTAAAAATAAATACAGACAGGAAACATTGTTTTCTTCTGTATTTATCTGTAAAATCAGTAAAAACGGAAAACTGTGAGCCTTATGCATGATTTGAGTGCTGCTGGTAGACAATGTTTAGGGGTACTTTCTGGAAGGAGCAGAATAGGCTGTCATAGAGTTCCTCCAAATTAGGATGAAAATTCCCAACATATGCATTTTGGGACGAGATTGTTTGTTGTGAAATAATGTATTCAGATTCTTCACAGGTTGGTAACTTGGGCGGACAAAAGCAACTTCTTATCTGAAATACAATATGGTTTTCGCCCTGGCCGGTCTACTGTAGAGAAGCGTTTGAACTAATATCTTCTGAAAAAATACACTGTGGCTCGTTCATGTCCGATATATTTAGCCTTCATGGACCTGTCCTCAGCCTTTGACTGTGTGAACAGGTCCACGTTATGGCAGTTGATGGTATCCATTGGAATTGATAAAAACATCATTTGGTTCTTGAGGGACCTTCACTGAGATTCTAGGGCGGTTGTTCGCTATTCTAAGGACCTGAAAGTATCCCGTCAGTTTAACATCAGGAGGGGGTGGGGCAGGGGTGCATTCTTGCTCCCTTATTTTTCAATATATACATCAACTCCCTAGAAAAGGCCCTTCTAGTAACCAAAGCTGACAGTCCCCAGGTAGGCAAGCGTAGCATGCCAGGCCTCTTATATGCGGACGAAGCAATCCTCCTGGTGAGGACTGCAAGAGGCTTATAACTTCTCCTAAACTCTTTTGCCTCTTTTATGGAGGAGCTGGACCTGTCGGCGAACCACTCTAAATCATATATTATGCAGGTGGGCCCCAGAAAGGCTAAGGCTAAGCAGCACATCTTTAAACCAGGAAGTTCTTTAATACCCAAGACAAATGTTTTCTCCTATCTGGGAACAGTGTTTGATCACTAACTGAGCTGGAGCCCCATGCGTAACCGAAAGGAAGGGGAGCTAGTGAAAGCTTCAGCTGCTGTTTTTTAATTTTTCCAGCAGAGTAGGAGGGAAGCCAATGGGGCCCATGCTGAAGATCTACCAAGCTAAATGTATTTCAAAGATCAGTTATGGAAGCAAGATATGGGGTCATATCGTGCTTGGAGCCCTGTAGAGCACCGAAAACTACTTTTTGTAAAGAACCCTTTCTGTCCCGCAAGGCACCCCATCTTATGTTGATGTATGTTATGCATGAGGAATTGGGGATGCCTTATCTCCCTGACGACTTGGATTTTCGACCTCTGGCCTTGTGGTTTAAAATATGGGCTAAGCAAGAGAGCATACTTAGCAAAGAAGTCCTATGGACAGTCTCTATCTTGATCACTTTTCACGTATTTGATGGCTCCAGTATTTAAAAGTAGGCCTTGCCAGAATAGGAAGAGCTGATCTCTTTACGAATCCTGAGGGAATTGGTAAAAGGGACCTCATTTGGGCCAAGGAGTCTTTCTTAAGAATGCGACACAGTTAAAGAGAAGGAAACGAGCTGTGTAAGCCCAGTGTGCGCAAGTACGTTGTACTGAAAACAGTGCCTTCACGGAACCTTATCTTCTAGGGCTAAAAAGCATACACAATCGTTTTCTTTTGACGAGGTTCCGACTTGGCTTTTTCCACTACTTACTGGCATACCCTGATGGTTCTCACAGAGGTCAGTGCCTCAAGCCCTGTGGCTGCGATGGACAATCTCCTCAGGACATGATGCACTTTTTAATGTTCTGCAGTTTTTATGCTGTTCCCGGAAGGTTATTTATAATCCCTATCTTAAAAAAAAGGGCTATAGGAGGATAAGACCAGCTTTTATTTTCTTACAACTTCATTTCAATGATACCGTTTTGTACACTCTAAATTATTTTTTACGGTTCGCCATCAGACAAAGGACAAATTGTAAATAATGTCTGTATTATAATTTATGTTTTTTACATGTGTATAGTTTACCTGGATTATATAACACTCGTCAATTTGTAGTCTGTTTTATGGTATAACATAGACCGTATGACTTTTATGGTTTTATCCTTAAAGCCGAATAAAGTTTTATTATTGATATTGATATTCAGAGGATTCATCAAGTTAGCTTTTCTTTTAACTTGGTGCAGGGGGTACAAGCTGTGAAAGTAGATGATCTTCTCACGTGAAGGGTTCCAAGTGACTTTAGAATTTAGAAGAGGTAGTCGTAAGTACAATCAAGGATAATCAAATACAGAAGAAGGTGCCTTTGAAAATACACCTCATTAACTGTTCTCAATTTGATCACCCAACAAATCAGCCAAGAGATGCTCCAAATGCCAAACAATGTAAATTATCCACAACAGTTTAAAGGGTGGGATTGAGCCTCGGACAGATGGATAGTACAGCGTGGAGCATTATTCATATAGCTTTTTTCTAGACCTACTGAGCCAGTAGTGAATATCTGCATTTTTGTTTTGTCTTATTTTATTTCAAGGTTCAAGTATAAATAAATGTATATAGTCATGTTTTATAAAATACAAGGTTTGAATTCTGTTTTGTGTCTGTTCATGTTGAAAAACATCATGAACGTATTTGACATCTGATTGGGTATTAAACTGTATATAGTTCTGTCCAAATATGTGCTTGGCTTCTCCCCAATAAAATAAAGTGGTGAAGTTACATACAACGATTCATTCTCTTTTTTTATTTAGTAACTCAGACCTTGTAACCATATATCCAGCTGACTAAGGGGTAGGCACTGCACTACTGCCTTTGGTACACTCCTGTGGCTGTGGCTATTGCATTTGCTGCTGTGAAAATCAATTTTAGTGAACAAAACTGCACAAAAGGCAAAGTAGAAAAAGGTACAATTGCCCGGTCTGGTTGAATTTAGCAATCACAGAATAATCTTAAGCCAAAACATCTTAAAATGCTAATGATTGACAATAAATTGAGCCTGTGGTGCATTCAACATTCAAATGCACAAGCTGTTACTTTGTTCAGGTCACATAGTAAAATAAAACTGTCATCAGGGTTTACTTCATTAACAATTAATTGAAAAATACTTTTAGGTTAACATACTAACAGCCAGCATTCCAAAGTTATTGCTTCTATGCACAGCTCAAAATCACTGGAGAGATTTAAAATGCAATTCAACTTCAAATGGCTGGATCACATTGACGAGCGCTAAAGCATTCCTTAATTTAATGGCATTCAGAGGCTAACAAAGGCACAACTCAGAGCAGCATCTTTAAAGAAAAACAGAACTTAGGATCTAGAACATTTATTCAATTAAGACTCTCTTCTTTCAACTCACTTTCACTTTCGAATACTGCTCTTTGGCCTCCCTACTTGCTTTGTCTGCTGAGTGACTGTGTAGTCAGGGGGTGTATAGTCTGACAAAATCTGATGGTTTTTCTTTAATGGAGTTTAGAGGGAAATGTTGTGTGTAAAGTAAGGTGTGAGGCTTTCCAGTATATGGACATTAATTAGATTTAATTTTCAGGAAGGTGTTTGTCATTTTGGGATTTTTTCAATTCTGGGAAAACCAAAAACAAAAAAAAACCTTATGTGACGGTTCATCACAGTAGCACAATTAGCCCCTAGTGAGCCATTTACAGATAGTTGCACGATATGTAGTATGTATGCATCTACCAGTCCTTTCTTCCTGTGCTGATAGTAGCATTAGTGAGGAAGGTTGCATTCATTGTGAACAGATTTGGCAGTCACAGGACTCAGCATCATAAGGTGCCTGAGACGTCGTCACACAACACTGCAACAAAATCCAACCAGATTTTGACAACAATATAGATTGGGGATTGCTCCATTTATTGAAAGTAGAGCAACGTTATAAACACTTACATGAAGGAACACAAGTGACAGCTAACTACTGAACGGCTGTCAAATGAAAATCCTTGCAACAAAACGGAGACAAATTAAAACTTATATAAGTGAATACAAGTTCAAATGAGGAAAATTAATGTATACCGTCAATATACAGAGGATAGCAAAATTAGAATCACAAGAAAATGTGTTGATTGGCAATATCGCTCGGGAAGAGGAGCTGTGGTGCCTTGTGAACAGAGAAATAAAGGCCTCCATTAAGGACAATTGAAGGAAGGAAAAGACGTGAACCATCTCAGGAAGAGTTTTTTTCAGATGGTGAGTAGATGAATGGGAAAAGGAAACACATCTTGGAAACCGAAAGGAGGAAAATATTTAATTTCAGATTCCAGAAGGAATGAAAGACATCTCTTCCTGGATAAGCAGCAGCCGCCTTAAGCTCAACTCAGAGAAGACAGAAGTCCTCGTCCTTGGGCCCACCCTCCACACAGAACAACACCTGGTGGCCCACCGCCCTCAGTGACCCCCACCACTCCAACGGACCACGCTGGCAACCTAGGCATCATACTCGACTCATCCCTCAGCATGACCCGATAGGTCAACGCCGTCCTCTCCGCATGTTTCAGCACCCTCTGCATCCTCCGCAAGACCTTCAAATGGATCCCCCCTCGAGAATCCAGAAAGACTGTCACCCACGCACTCATAACCAGCAAACTGGACTACGGAAACACCCTCTTCCCCGGAATCAACAAAACCCTGCTCCAAAAACTTCAAGCTACTCACTCACGCCTACAAATCCCTCCACAACATCGGACCCCAGTACCTCAACAAAAAGAGACTCCTTTCACGCAACAAAGAGAACACTTCGCTCTGCTGACCTCACCCTGGCCAATACCCCATGCATCCGCAGAGCCAGAATGGGTGGAAAAGCCTAGTCCTACATCGAGGCAAAAACCAGGAACGAGATCCCGCTCAGCATCAAATATTCCCCCACTCTGAATATAGAAAGTATAATGGAATTTAGAAGGTGGTTGTGGATTTGCTCAGAAAGGGTGCCTGTCAATGGATGTGGATGTCCAGGAGGCAGATGCTCTGAGTTTAGTAAATATAATTAAAAGGTTGTATAAGTGTGGTTTATCATACCGGACCAGTTACTGCTAAGGTGGAGCAGTTTCAGTAGGACATTTAATGAAGCATGGAAAAGGAATTGGGAGTGATTCATTAGTCTGTAGAATCACAAATGGTATTTGGGTAAAGAGACCTCCAAGAGCAAAGTTCAGTTCAATGTGGAATGTGGTGATCATATTCAATGTGATTAATGGGTCGTCTGAAAATAGATATCAAAACATAAAACAACTGACAGGGAAATTGGCAACACTATTAAGTGTGATTATGTTCAGGAGAGTATATAATGTGCGAGAGTTAGAGGTGAGTAACAGATTTTATGTTCTGGATGGGTAATGTTTTGAGATGACAAAAATAATCAAAATTTTAGGGAAAAAAAAAATGGAATTGGGTAAAATGCTTACAAGTGGATGAGGAGTGTTTTTCTGAGTTCAGACCAACAAGCGAGTTGCAGTTGTTTATCTCTTATGAAAAGCTCTATAAAGCTGTTCCTACTCCAAGGGTGTCGAAGGGAGTATTAAGTGGTCATGTCATATTTTGGTGCATATTCTATTGGTACGCAATGTAAGTAAAGTGTTATTGACTGGAGAAAGGAAGGTTGCATGACATTATGAATTATGCTGATTGGTCAAATGCAAGTGTTTTTGAAAGGTTTAATTTGAGGAGGCTAGAGCTTGTCATTTAAGCATCATAGAGGGGCTTCCAACATGCAGAGCATGTTAAGCGTTATGCCAACCTCCACACAACTCCACATTCAAGTGCCTGGTATTAATTTGTTATTATTAATTCATTGAGTGATGATGTAGATTAAATTGAAATATATTTGTGTCAGCTGTGTTAAGTTGTGAAAAACAAAAAAGAAAAGAAAGACTTGTGAGGGGGAGAGATTACTTTTTTTAATGTAATTAAATGTATTAATGTTTGAATTATATCAGGTTAGGGTAAGGACAATTACAATTGAATAATGGATTGGCGAGGTTGTGACAGAGAAGGAGCTTCACTGAGAATGAGAATTGATTAAGACGATGCTAAGCTGGTCTCGGAGCAATTCAGTTGGAAGGAAGAGAGTCTTAACAGAAGAAAAATCTTAGTATTAGGGTTTTAGGTTCTAAATTCAGTTTTCCGATTGCTGCTGTGAGGTATGGCATAATTAAGAGTAATGCATAGTGTTAGCCTCCATGTGTTTAATAAAATTTTCACTGTAAAGAGTGAACTATAAATATGCATGCTTAATTTCCTGTAGAAAAAACAGTGTCATTTTAATGTACGATCCCAAAGGCCATTCTAATCAATATTGATGCCATACTTTTTTTCTAGTGGGCAGAAATAATCCAGACAATCACAGCATTTCAGATTGGAACTGCCAATGTGGCAGCACAACGTTTCACGTGACACTACTTTTGATGTGGGACAAACGGGTTTATCTTATGCATTAAGTCTTTCTACCAGACACAACATATTGGTAATTATGTATCTCCTTCAGTAAAAGAGGAATTGAGTCCCAGGGAAATTCTGCAGTATGATGCTGTATAGGAAAATGGCATGATGTCTTTGCTAGAAGTGTTTTAACAATCTGTTATCTTTTGGCCCATATCTTTGAAAAAACATGATGCGGTTTGCACCATCAGGGACTACAGCATTAAAAAGATAACTGTTAGAAATTGGGTTTATGGCTGACTGGTGTATGAGCCCTAGTCAACCAGCAACCACAATCCTAGTCAGGGTAAGAAGCAGGTAAACCCTAAATTAACCTGAGCTCACCATTGGTAGCTTGGCACAGATCAGTCAAGCTTAACTTTAGAAGAAATGTGTAAAGTATTTGTGCAACACTTCAAACAGTACAACAGTGAAAACACCACACAAAAGGATTCCACACCAGGTTAGAACAATAGACCAAACCGACAAAATCCAATAGGTAGAACGTGAGATACTGACTTTACATTTTTTTAGGTAAAATAAGCACCAAGAAGCAAAAAAGTGCTATTTGGGATATCTGGTCAAACCGGACCGGATCAAAATCAAATGTTCAGGCCGACTGTGATAGAGCGCATGCTAGCTACAGGGACTCAGTTAAGCCTGCTGTACCAAAGTAATCCTGGTTGCAGAGCACTCACGTAGATCCGCGCTGAAGGTGCGTCAACCAGCCACGACAAAGCATTGGTTCCAAAATGCAGAGACACTGGCTGTGAGGTCCTGATGCATGAACGCCAAGGATTCTGTCAACGGGGCTTGCGATGTGAAGTCTGGTGTCTAGGATACGAGGCGCAGCAGGGGCGATGCGTTGGTTCTGATAACCGGGAAGCTGGGATACGGAGATCTGGTGTCATCGTCGAGGCTGCTGTCAAGAAAGGATGCGAGGAGCTTGCACCAGGCAAAGCGTCTCAGAGCGGAGGTTCTGAGGTCGATGCATTGGTCTAAGATTGAGACGGGTACAATCCACGCAACAGCGGCGATGCATCAGTTCTGCTCAAAGATGCGCTGCGCAGCCAAGGAGATGTGTCGTTTTGCTCGGGAATGCGTAGCTCAGCAGAAGATGAGTCTGTTCCACTGGTGATACACCTTAGATCCACTTCCGAGGGGCGAGAACTGGGGTGGCACCACTTGGCAGAGCAGGACCACAGATGGCAGAGCCAAGGTGCAGAAGCAGGTTGATTGGAAGTCTTTTACGTCCCTCTCACACAGGCAGGAGTGCAGCAGGCCAGCACAGCAAATCTGGAGTCCAACAAAGCACCAGTTCAGCAGAGTGGCAGTCCTTTCAGCAGCACAGCAGTCTTTCTTCCTTGCAGAGTCTTCATGGGTCCAGAAGTGTACTGAAGTGGTGTTGTCAGAGGTCCAGAAGGTATACCCAGTTGTGCCTTCAAATACATGCCTTTGAAGTGCACAGAGGTCCTCCCTTCCTGTCCTGGCTCCAGACTCACATGATGCAGCCCTTTGTGTGGGGAAAGGACAGAGTCTATTAAGGTGCAAGGGAGGCTTGGACAAGCTCCTCCCTCCCATTCAGCCAGGATGGCGCGTCAAGGGTGAATACACAGAACCCAACTGTCAACCATCCCAGACATGTGATCAGATACAAGTAACAGGAACTAAAAGGCTAAAGTAAGAAAATGCCAACTTTCTAAAAGTGACATTTTCAGAATAGCATTTTAAAATCCGACTTCACCACAAGTTTGGCTTTTAAATTGTGATTCCAGATACACCAAAATCGAAAACTCTATCGCTTCACAATGGGGAATTAAACCTATGAAATGTAATAAGGTAATCCCCATGCTATCCAATGGAAGGGATAGGCCTTGCAATAGTGAAAAACATATTTAAGGGTCTTTCACTTCCAGGACATGTACAATTCAAAGGTACATGTGCTGCCGTTTAGATTCATTGCACCCTGCCTCTGGGTTATCCAGGGCCTACATTAGGGGTGACTTATATTTATACAAATGGAAGATTTGGACATGGCAAAAGGTTTATTTTGCCAGGCAGATATGGTAGTGTAAAATGCACCCAAAGGCTCTACAATGGCAGGCCTGAGACATGGTTAAGAGCTCCTATGTGGGGGGTGTGGGAGGGGGGTCACAACCAGTGCAACAGACCCAGTAGTATCATTTAATGTATAGGCCTGGGCACTGGGTGTAACAATCAAATAGGGACGTATAAGTAAATTAAATATGCCCATTGGGGATGACCCAATGTCACCATGTTAAGGGGAGAGAGCCCAAGCACTTTGGCACTGGTTAGCAGTGGTGAAGTGCACAGAGTCCTAATACCTGCAGAAACGATGTCAGAAAAAGTGAAAAAAAAGACCACCCTAAGGCTGTCAGGTCTAACAATAATCATGTGAGTAATACCTTCTATTGTCACTCCACTCATAAAACAAGTTTTAGAGTGGCCCATGAGATGTATCTTTAGACATGTGACCATTTTCGGCAAGAACATTCAAAGTAAGAGTTTCCTCAAGGAGATACAGTCATTTTTTCAACATTTCTCTTCCCGACTTGGAGCTGCCATTCAATAACATCCTAAAGGTGCTACGGAAACTTTGATCCCAAAAAGTAAGAACTTAACCAGTCAATACAAATGAGCGTCCTTCTTAGTCCTCAAATATGGGTGCCTCAGGAAAGGAGATGTATTCAGCTCATCTAGAACATCCCATTGCCCCAGAGATTGGAATTCAGATTAGGGGCCTAAATGAAGAAAATATGGATAGAGTAGTTACCACTGTACGGAAGGGGGGTCTGAGTTCCAATGAAGGTTTGTTGTAATCTACATAGACCAACATTTCCACAATTAACTCTTCCTTCTAGTGAGGCACTTTAGCTGCACTCACGTGCAGACACATGCAGATACATGTATGCACACAGTGGTGGCTGCTATGGAGCTGTGGTGGTGGACAGGCGAGGGACAGGCGGGAGGGGGGGTTTTAAAAAAAAATAAGAAAATTGCACTTACCTGACCGCCGCCTTTCCTCTGTTTTTCTTCCATCAACGTCAGGAACAGGAAGCACCCAGGCTCCCAGTCTCTGCCAGCCAATCACAATGCTGCTGACAGTCGCGTCGTGATTGGTCTGAGTGTCGTGCTTTGGCACTAAGACAGGCAGTGGGAGCCTGGGCATGTTCTCCACCCAGATTGTAAAAAAACAAGTGTGAAGAATATGCAAAGTGCGCATGACGATATGGCCAGCCCGAGACGGACGCCCAAATCGTCATGTGCACTTAAGTGCACATACGACTCCTCCCCCTGCTGGCTGACAGCCCAGCCCCGCCCCACCGCTTAAACAAAACTGGGCCAGTACCGTAAAAATAAAATGATAATAACATTATGCTATTATCATTTTATTTTTCATGTGGGGCGACACTTCTTCGCCTTAGCGGGGGAGCCGTCCCTGAATGCACATTCCCACACAGATACTTTCTCTCACTAACTCACTCATCACTCACTTACTTACCCACACACCGAATAAAATCTCTAGTGTCTTGGACTAGGAAGTGTCAGTTTCTGTTCCTAGAATGAAAAGCACCTACCCCCAATTGAGACGTCAAAATCGTATGTGCATGCCGTCCTCTCAGCTAAGGTGTGCACATCATGCTGTGGTGACTGACAGCCAAAAATGCAGATGTTATGTTTTGATGTATTGTGTTGTGTCGTCAAACTTGAGTAGGCTGCCATGAATTGAAACATGGACATTGCAATCAGTGTACTGTGCCTGAAAGGTGTTGAAATCCCTTGATTTGCTTCACAGATCTGTGTAGGGTTCCGTGTTTTTTGGCCACTAAAAATAAATACACTTTACTGAGGATCAACATCTGAAGAACAGCTCACCGCAATGCCTCAGAAAAATTATAGAGTAAATAAACACACTTTCTGCAAGGAACATACCCCAGCACTGTCGAACTTAATTAAGATCAGCACAGTCCTGGCCAGAATGCTGTAAACATATAAAAGCAAACAGTCCTTGACTCCTGGGAGCTAGAAGGGTAGAACGAGAGCCATAATCCACACTAAAAGTAAGAGCAGAGGAAGTGGTATCGGAGACCCAAAACGTCTTTCCCAAAATATAGATCTGTATAAAATGACTATGAGCCTACATTATCTGGAAATTTACAGCAGGACTTAAAATAGTTGTTCTGCATAGAGACAGACAGGGATCTAAATGCAGCTCTGGTATATGTTTTATTACCAATCGCATAATGCATAGAGTTTTGAATGTAGGAAGTCTGGCTTGCTTCAAAAGGATTAGGAGTGCAGATTAAGCGAGTCTACTTTCAAATTATCATTTTTAAAACTGCAAAACAAATTTGTTTTATGACTTAACTTGCCAAACATCTATATATATAAAAACCAAAGTATGTCCGTTTGTCCTTTATGCATTACTACACCATTCATCTGATCGGCATGAAACTTTGGGAAGTTATTAAGTACACTCCCGCTAAGATTTCTAGCTAAAACAAAAAATAATAAAAAAATAATAAAAAAAAAAAAAGTTGTTAAAAGTTGTTGAGTACACTCCCGCGAAGGTTTCTGGCAAAAAAAAAAAAGAAAGACTTTTTTTTAAATATCGGCCCTCCCAGCCACACAGGGCGCTCATAATCTTTCCAATACTGAACGTTTACAATTTACGGTGCGACTCGCTTTTGCAATGACCATCAACAAAGCACAAGGACAATCGCTGCAAGTGTGTGGACTAGATTTGGAGAATCCGTGCTTCTCACATGGACAACTATTTGTGGCCAGCTCACGCATCGGAAAACCTTCTGATTTATTCGTGTACGCACCAGACGGAAAAACAAAAAAATAACGTGTATCCATAAGCACTCGAATAAATAAACAGAATTAAAACAACACTTTAAAATGTTTTCCATATTAAAATTAATAAGTTTCAATAAAAATTACACAATGTAAATTGAATGTTACCATAACAAGTTTCCTTAAATTTCCTTTCTTCTGAGATTGCAGCAACGAGCGACGGGTAAGCTAGTGTTGGATAAAATGACAGAGACTTTGCAGGTAGTTCTTTAGAAAAACCCATAGTATATGGTAATACTTGGGGGTGTGCTTGAGCAAATAGGACCATTATTTCCATAAGACATCAACTCCTGTATGCCTTAAATAAAATGGATGCTGATACTCTAGACTACTTTCAGAGCTGGATGACCTCGGCACCCCTTACCAACTTTGCATGCATGTTGAATTGATGGTATAGCTCTGCTTATACATTACTTTTGCGAGGTTAACATCTGTAAGTACCTGTGGTGCAAAACTAAAGATTTAAAAACAGACTTTGAAGAGCTCTATGTGCTGCCCAGGTGTGGTTCCTCTGAACGGGTCTCGACCCATCCTGTCACTGCATTAACCTAGCCTGGAGTGCACTACTCATCCATACACCTCCTGCACACCCCTGGGGCAGGATGTTGTGTCCAGATTGGGTATATCCTGGTCTGGCTGTGAACCCTATTCTTAGATAAAAGCAACACATGTCTGACATGACATCACCCACCCATTCTTAAAGAATGATTACACTGCATCTCTGGTGCATGAGAGATTAAAACTCTGTGTCTTTCCATACATATTTTGCAATGTTCGTAAACTTGAGTAGATCTGGCTGGAACAGCATGCTGATCTAGGTGACCGTTGGATGCATCTAATTATCGGAAAAAACTGTACTGATCTCAGAATGAAGGAGGTCCTCTGACTGCAATGTGTATTTTTCTGGCAGTCTGCAGAGACATTTTATTCACCTCTGTGGGACTACTAATTTGTATTGCTCTGGTAAATTGTGAGGCCATGCTCCCTGAGGCTTTTGTATCTTTATAAGGTTTCCTGTGAAAGATTTCTCTTAATTGTTGCCTGATTAGGATTTTGATGATCAGTCGAACAGCATTAAGATGCTCTTTGCCTCAGAACTCGAGACTGGTCGTGGATTCTAAGCAGTGCACCATCAGCACATACATATAATAAACACAGTTTATGACTAAAGCGGTTTTACTGACGCTATCACCTCAGCCTATGACTGCAGAAATTAGGATCTTTAGGAATTTCGGTCCCCTACTTTTATCTGATTTCAGACTGGGTGATTTAGCAGTCTGGTCCAGGATGTGCCACAAGGATTATCATGTTTCCCAAGAGGTTGACTGGCCTTGGTTTTTCCCTGATTTTGCTGCCTGGGGTACACAAAATTTAAAGAGAAGAAAGGCTCAGCAGTAAAGGAATGAGAAAAAAATCTTACTTCCCAGCTATGTTATACATACAGGTTTATCTGTCTCAGAGAGGTGGCTCACCTCACTTTGTAGGCAAGGGCTAAAATAAGAAGTGCTAGCATATGAAGTCATGAAGATTAAATGACATTATGAAGTACTAAGAATGCTCCCCACATACAACAACTGATAAAATAAACACTGTAGCTTGAAAAACATTTAACTTCAAAGTATGATGTGTAATTACCCAGTGAAGAATTGGAACATAGCTTTTTATCGTAGCAGCTGAAGCCTTCCTTTGCTCTCCAGCCATAGTTTTTTCCTTTTTCTATAATGTCAATTTCTTCGAATTTATTCTGTCCCACGTCGCCACAGAAGAGCCGTCCTTTACCTTCCTTGGTGATGGGGTCACCCCTATCAAACGAGCAGCGCCACATGTTTCTAACACCGTAAGCATAGACCTCAGGCCTAGCTGAGACATCATTGACAAATGGGTTGTCAGGTGGAATTCTATAAAGTGGTCCTTGGTTATTATTGTCAACATCAATCCGCAGCACCTTGCCTAATAAAGCTGACCTGTCAGTGGTGAAAGAGAGAGCAAATAAGCAGACGTCTAATAAACATAAATTTGTACCAAACAAACATATTTTCTCCTATCCACTCAATTCAAAGTAACAATCTTAAAGTGCTGACTAGGCAAACTTTCACATATGGCTCTTAAAATGCACATTTCCGTTCCCTTGCTTAGAAACATCACATTTTAGTTTGAAAACAATATAAAGAAAAAACATGAGTATAAGAAACAAAATAAATATAATTTCAGTGGAAAAATGACAATTTACTGGGAATAGGAACCACTCAGCAAACCTTAATTTAGAGGATTTTTTTTTAAACTTAGAAAGAAGCATATTGTTTCACAGTCATTTTGGGGTTTCGCCTGCACAGAGCTTGTGCAGTGCTTGTGAAATCTATTGTATTTAATATAAATCCTAACAAGCAGCTTACAACCCGCCCTTACTTTTCATTTGTTTGTGAGCTTGCCACTTATGTTTTCTCCGTTTCTTTTGGCTGTAGCATACTATTTCCAGTTGCTCTTCGTGTGTTCTTATCAGTGGCCCAAGGCCCAAGTACTCCTTTTCATCTGCCAAACTTCTTGGATATTGTGAGCAAGCGTGTGCGAACCCTAATGAACGCTTACATACTTTTGTCGAACTTCTTTGCTATTGTGAGCAATCTCTGGGCTGCAGTGTGACTAGAGGGCAACGGGGGAATTCTTGCAGTTTCTTTGTCGTTAGGTGAAGCAAACGGTGCTACTGTGGAGGCTGCTCTCTTGTTGCCAACAAATTGCTTGTGGTCGTTAAGCAGTTGTAACGGACAACAGTGGCTCTAGCAATCATAGAAAACACGAGCACCAAGAAGCTTGGCATAGTCTGGGGATTTCTGCTTATTTTTCAAGTGCAGAAGTTTCTGTTTGGAGGCTTAATTGCTGAGTGAAAAGTTTTCAATCACCTTCCGATCCGGTGTCTTTCATTTGTTTGACTTCTTTCTCTATCCTTCATCCATTTATCTACGCTTCCATCCAGCCGACCCACATTTCTACTTATTCATCCATCCGTTCATTCATCTCTGCAGTATTTCCTGTGCTGCTTGCCTATATCACTTAGATTTTAAAGTTGAACCTAGCACATTACCTTTGATTTTCGGTTGGAAACGCTGACATGGTTGCAGGAGTTGCAACTCCTGCACCCATAAAGAGACCAGTAATGATATGATGAAAGCCTCTTTGCTATAACTCCCTGTGCGCCACCACTGAATTTTAGAGCCAGCGTGAGTTCCCTTAGCCAAGGGGACCTGCATAATTCCATGAAGATTACACTGCAGCCGTGGCTTCCTCACTTCCAAACTATACAAATTATATTATCTCTTTCTGCCTCTGCCCCCTTGCCTGCAAAAGCCTGAGGGAAAGACTCATATTTAACATGAACTATTTTAAAATATCTTGAATATAAAGGAGATGAGTCAGAATGGAATTTAAATTTGGAGTTCAAAGTTGACCTGTTTCAACACAAGTAGAGATCTAATGTAAAATAAGATCTGTCAGGAAGTGTGGACACACATGCACATGCACATTTAGGATTGTGTATAAATACTTTTGGCAAAGGCTATGTTTGGAAGTGGTGTGACTGGGGTCGGCTTGTAGGTTGGAGAGGAACGTGAATTTGGCATTCAAAAGTTGCAGCCATAACAAATCCCAACTCCAGACAGTTAACAGAACTGATAAGTGAAGTGTGGCTGGCCATTCGGAAAAGTGGGGAGGGGCCATCCCACCGCCCCCATCCTCGGGCATCTTAACCTTGTAGACCTCCCACTGAATGATTCCTAAATGCAAAACAGCCGAACAGTACCTCAATTGAACACAGGCGTTGCCCAGCCTAGTCCCCACTGCTTCGGTATATTGAACATAAGCAACTTCCTTGAACAAGTAGCATTAGTACCTTTTGAACACCTCTGCACCACATGGCAGTCAGACTTAAAGCCTAAACAAGGAAGGGTGTTAAGGAGAGCCAAGACAATTGTCTTGCATGGCTCTAAGAGTCTGTGCATGAGCCAAGACATGAATGTTTTGCCTATGCTTGTTAGAAATACTGCCAAATATTCCACTGGTAAAGCATGAGGGCTCTCTTTCTTTTAACATTCTAGATTTGGTCAAGTAGTTTCTAACATTCCTATTTTTAGTCTTTATGCAATGTTTATGTGTGCCCATTGCAATGTCACAATACCATGTAATTATTTGGTATTATCATTGTTTGTTAATAGTTTTACTGAACGTACATGTGCAGAAAATAGTTCATGGATATTCAAAGTTCTATTCACTATGCTGTTGGCCACCCTCATCATACACCCACAGCCTAGTGCAATTTGGATTTTTCTCATGTTGAACTTCACAATGGGGGCAAGCATGGGGATTACATTGGCATTCCATGATCCCATTGGACTTCTGTTAGACACAATCTCCTGGCACCCTAACCCATAAGAGGTCACTGCCATTCATGCATCACTTAAAATTCACAAGACATGGGTCCTCAAGGGAATACCAACCTATGATAAGGATTCAGCCATACCGCTTACTGCCATCTCACCAGGAAACTCTAAGGAGCAGCTGCCTGGGGTGCAAGAGGTTATGGTGCAGAGCCTTGATCATGGAAAGGGATAACGCTGAAAAGGGAGATAGGTGCTCAGATTGGATTGTGGTAAAATGCAATATATGTGGTGAATTTAGAGGAGCTTTCCCATGCCAATGAAAATAAAAGATTAAAAACAATGTAGCTAATGATTTTAAATGTGCCTTAAAAACTCCAGGACAATCAAGCAATTTCAGTATGAGACACTTTGTAAAAAGGTCAAATATGAAATATACAAGCAAACACTAGAAGTAAGATGCACTTACCTATTCTGAGCATTTCCAAATTTTCCAAAAGGGTCTCCAGCCATTCCCCCGTCACCAATAAATATATAGAGATAACCATCATCTCCGAACAGTAGTTGCCCTCCATTGTGATTTGATGCTGGCTCATCTACTTCCAGAATTATCCTGGTCAAGGAAAACAATGGACAGTATAATTATCATGGGCAGTCATAGAGAAAAAGAAGATTACTAAGGCACTACAATGTTAAACTCTTCTAGACATGCAGAGTAATTTGTTGAATAGTGGAGAGTGAATTTACTAAATGGAGATACAATCATACTTGCACAACGATGCCCCCCAAAGCACTTTCACAGAATATTGAATAAGCACATAATTCTCCCAAGAAAATAGGTAATAAATATTTGTAATAACATATGCTGCATTCATTCACGTTAAAAATGTATTGTGCCAAGATTGCCAACCACAAAACAACAACCAATGAGGCCAACTTCAAGGAGTGTGAAAAAATTTGGAAAGAGCAAAATTCACGTGATTTGTACTTTTGTAATTACATACATTTTCAGAAAAAGTGTGTGAATGCATAATCATGTGAATACAAAACGGGCACTTAGGGCTAGATGTAGGTGGCTAAATACCGGTCGGTAACGGTGAAATTCGGTAAATTTCACCGTTACCGACCGGTATTTAGCCATGTGCGATATAGGTATTACCGATTGGCTTCGGTAATAAGGATCGGTAAAAATAAGGGAAAACATTTAACGATTCCTTATTTACCGATTCAGAGAAAAAAAATACCGAATCGGAAAACAAATACCGAATCGGAAAAAAAATACTGATTCGGAAAACAAATACCAAATCGGAAATAAGGAATCGGTAAAAATTCGGTAATGTGATGAACCAAAAATCGGTAATATCGAATTTGTCTAAAATCGGTAAATAAGAATCGGTATTTAACACTAAGTGAAAGCAGGTGGTAATCGGGTGCACTGCATAAAAACAGCCCCAAAATGCATCAGTGTGAACACAATGGCAGCCGTGTACGTGATAGCAAGGCGGCTACGTTTGCGTGCAGCAGGACTAAGGATCTGAAGACAGGAGGAGCGCGTGTACAGAGTGCGAATAACACTGTTCCAACTGATTGAGGCTGAAATCCATGAGCGCTACAGGCTACACCCAAACACCATCTTGGACCTCATACGGGACCTGCACCCACTCCTGGAGCACAAGACACCAAGGGCGCACGCAATACCCACTCATGTACAGGTACTCTGTTGCCTGCACCTCCTGGCATCTGGCAGTTACCAAGGGGTACTAGCTGTGGCAGGTGGAGTTTCACAAAGTTGTCTGTTGCGTTTTTTCCGCAAATTCCTGGATGCCATGTTGCAAAGGATGGCACACTATATAAAATTCCCCAGCACACAGGCAGAACTGCTGAAGACCAAGTTGGACTTTTATCAGAAGGCCCACTTCCCACAAATCATAGGTTGCATTGACGGAACACATATACCAATTTGCCCCCATGCTGCGACTGAGTACATCTACCGCAAGTCCACACATTCCGAATAATGTACAGGTCATATGTGATGCGAAGAACATAATCACCGACATAGTTGCAAAGTTTCCAGGGAGCACCCACGATTCATACATATTCAGGAACAGTGGGATATATACCTCTCTCCTTGCAGGAGAATTTGGTGAAGGCTACCTGCTAGGTAAGTACATGTGACACCCCCTGAATTACACAACTGTTGCTGAGATTGTACTCTGTGTAATACTTACATACACCTCACACACAGGTGACAGTGCCTATGCAGTGCACTCTTTCATCCTGTCTCCGTACCTGCACCCTTCCACCCCAAGTGAAAGGAGATACAATGTTACACATAGATCGACACGCAGTGTGGTTGAATGAACATTTGGACTCCTCAAAAGCCGGTTCCGCTGCCTGCACAAAAGTGGAGGTGCACAGCAGTACCAGCCCCTGGTGTGTTGCAAAATCATAGCTGTATGTGCCATGCTGCATAACATTGCCACTAAGAAGGGTACATGTGTGATTCTGAGGAGGAGGATGATCAGAAGGAAGGTACACAGCCACAGCACAGCGCAGCAGGCGGTGCAGCTGCAGCAGATGGGAGACAGAGACGGTCAGAGATCACAAATAATTATTTTTGAGTAAGTGAGGTAATGCATTTATGTCAGGGTGTTTAATAGACATTTCATCAGGCAAATTACCAGCACACCATGACACCAGCTATGCGTTCAAAAGGGTTACTTCACCCACAACAGATTTGAATTGTAGGGCCGTGCCTATCTCCTGCGCCCCCGCTCACCAGTGCCGCGTCCTGCTTGCACATTGTCCTCAGCAGCACTGTGTCCTGCAGCAGAGCCATGCCTCACGCTGCGCCTCCTACCCTCTAGCAAGGGGGGGGTTTCAGTGCTACGACTGCTTGCCCCCTCACTTTCCTCAACGTCCCCGGAACCGGTGGCAACAATCTGGTTTGTCTGCATGATTTCCACGGCACTGGTGACTGTGACCAGGCCCAGGGTAACCTCACGGCTGCACTTGGCCATCTCCAGTTGCATGGACACAGATCTTCTACTCAGCACGTGGGTCGCATTACACAGTCTGTTCACAGACTTTGTGAAGCCTGCTATCACCTGCCTGTCTCTCCTCCTTGCAGCTCGTTCCCCCTCCATTCTGAAACTTAATTTGTTCACTGCCTCAGAAACCTCCTTCAGTCCCTCTGCCATTGCATTGTTGAGGCAGTATATGGCCTCCTTAATTTCATCCACCTTCCTGTTGTTTGCCACCATCACCACCTGGCCTGCAAAGACATTTGAGCCTTCAAATTCTTGACTTTGTGACCTCGGGTGTCGTCTACGGACACCTGTGCAGCGTTCCCGCATGGTTGACTGCTGCCCCAGATGGCTGTGTGTCTGCGCCTGGTGATGTATGCTGGACTTTCTGCCTGTCCTCCTCTGTGGCATCAATCTCCGGAAGTGGAGCAACTGTGGAGCAACTGTGTAGCGCTTTGACTTTGGAGGTGGTGTTGGTGGAGTAGTTGGTGCAATGGGTGGAGGTGACTGAACTTCCTCATCACTCCCGTTATCCTCCCTGGGAGCATCAGCAGTCTCCCCCTCTGAAGCCTGTGGCGCTGTTCCGCGTGTGGATACAGAATGTATCATTACTCACTTTTCTTGCAGCAAATGTGTGCTAATAAATTTCACAACTGACATCCTAGCTGTCTGACCTCTGCTATCTCATCTATAGATGTGTAACAATTGCCTATGCTTATTGAGGAGTGGCTGTTTTGCTACCCATTGATAGGGACTACATTTCCCATGATGCGTTGCACAGCTGACATAAAACATGGCCTGGAGTGGGATTGTGGCAGGGGGATTGGGGTTAGGGAGGGGAAACATTATGATGTAATGCAACTTACCTTGTGTGTTGGAAGGCCTAGCAGAGCTATCCCATCCCCAATTCTGCAGACACTCTCTGGCTGGAGGGTGGATTCTACCAGTTGGTCCAAGGCAGTAGCAGCAGGCGCTGTGGAGCTTCCACCACCTGTTTTTCCAGATTGTTTCTGGCGCTCAGCCATCCTCTCCTTGGCACGTGCTCTCAGTTCGTACCAACGCTTTTTCGCGTCCTCAATTGTCCGTGGTGTGACCCCAATTGCATTTATTTTTTCTTGGCTTACCATCCAAATGCCCCTTTTCTGGGACTCAGGCACGTTTAGTGACCTCTTACCAAAGAGCTGGTCATGGTCTTTTACTACTTCCTCAATGAGGACCTCCAACTCCTTCTCACTACATTTGAGTTTTCTTTTTCTCCCAGCTGCAGAATCCTTGCTTTTATCAGATGTGGCCATGGTGCAGTTTGTCTCTGTGAACTGGGTGTTGGCTGTTCTGCTCCTCTGCTGTTGCTGCTGCTCCCAGTCTCTCCGATTCAGTGCACCTGCATGGGTGTGGCCACTTCCTGGTTGGGAGTCATGTGCTTGTTCTGGATTGGCTGATTCAACAATTCCTGTTTTTTTAAATTACCGATTTGGTATTTACCGAATCGGTATTACAGAATCGGTATTTTAGCGATTCGGTAATGGGTTTTCGGTACTATTACCGAATTTTACCGAATCGGTAATTTTTACCAAATTATTACCTACATCGCAAATACCGATTCCTTATTACCGATTCGGTAAAAATCGGTAATAACGACTCGGTATTTGTGAATTACCTACATCTAGCCCCTAGTGCATATTTTAGCACAAAATGAATGTTGGCGTCCATTTTGGATGGAAGGCCACAATCGGCACAGAAAATATACTGCAAACAAGACAAATGGTGAAAACAGAAGTTTCCCGCTTTCTTACCATTATTGTGCGCTAGTGCTAATTTTTTGCCACCCACAGGGCATCATTACGTGACCTGGCATAATAGCGTACTTTGAGGAATTTCAAGTAACAACTGTAACATGAAAGTGCTGAAATTATGCACGAATGAGCTAGCGTAACAGAAATTTCACTTGGGCCTAGTAGGAAAAAAACATGATTCTTGAAGCAACTGACATATGACAATAGATAGCGGATGACAAGACAATTGACCAGTTTCAAAACAAGTAGAGATCCAACTTAATATAAGATGTGTCAGGAAGTCTGGATGCATGGACACGCTCATTTCGGACTGGACACAAATAAAGTGCATTAATTACATAACAGCACCTCTACGACTCAGGCACAAAGGACCTCTGCACCCATTACTGCGTTCAAATTGCACTCCATGTATCACCAGCGTATGGATGGAGTAAGCAGTAGTTCAGAAGTGAGTCTCATTTTAACTCAACCTGCAACAGTGTTCTTTTTAGGTCTTGCCTAGCGACGCAGCGTGATAGCCCGGTCGCTAGCGAGATCTATTGTTATGGACTTGCTTTGGAAGGGAGACAGGACATGTGCACGAGCAGGAAAGACTGCAATTATGAACATGCCCGTGAACACGCACGTACAGACACGCAATGTGCACATCTCCTGTCTCCCTTCCGTCCTCGCAAGCCTCATGCAGTTTCACTTTCTTTTTCTTAATGCGCACACGTGCTCAACTCGGGATGTCCGCAAGCCCGGTGAGTGACGCGCTTTTTATTTTAACAGCCTGCTTATCCTATAACAGCTCTCTGACGGACAGCAGCAAAATCAAAGCACACTGTTAACCTAAATTAGTTCCAGAAAGCTTGAAAACGAACTTCCGCAATGGACCCCCACCGTAAGCCGTAACAAACCCCGTCGGAGAGATCAGGCGCGCGCCTCCCGGCAACCCCTCTTTGTCGATGAATTACTCTGCCACATAACACTCACCTGCCCAGGGACAGCTCCAGGACATCGGTCCCCTCTCTCTGAAACTGCGTGCAGACACGCGATGTGCACGTGTATGCCGACTCTTTTACTGAGGAGATGTGCACGCGTACAGATACACGATGTGCACATCTCCTGTCCCCCTTCCGTCCTCGCAAGCCTCATACAGTTTCACTTTCTTAATGCGCACACGTTCTCAACTCGTTTTAACTAGGATTGAAACCTGTGACCTGAATACTACACACAGATTTCTACATCAGACACTGACGTCATGTGCGCGGGTTTTCGAAGTAGTGACCTGCAGGGTGCATAAACCTCTATTCAGCTGATCCCAACTCCTCCCTGAATGATCCATCCGGAATTGGAATATGTAGCCTCCGACACGTCTCCTGGAATGACCCGCCGACCTCAGGAGCTATTTCACTGCGAATGGATCCTTCGGCCTGTAGAAACTCCCCGGGTTGTTTTACTGGGGGTGGAATCTACGGCTAGTGAGTACTCACAGGTCTCTTAGCAGTTATCGATACCCCCTGGGCCCCCTTGAGCTGCTTTCTTTCTTACCGGAATAAATATGGTGTGCATGCAATCCGACGGAGAGCCGCACCCTGGTGGCGCCCTACCTACTGGCACTGTCTGTCACCCAACACTCGCCGACATCTAATCTGCTCATGCCTGTGTCATTCTGCGAATGTCAGCAGTGCTGCCTATCTCTTGTCACTAGAGAGTCTTGGGAGTGCGGGGGTGTGATGGGTTGGTTGTAGCTGTCTACAGGCTGTTTAAGGCTGCATACAGCGGTGCTATGTGATGTGCCTGTAGCAATTGTGAAACGTGTCTGGGTCTGGCCTACTTCCCTCCTCCGCCTGCCCTACTTGCCTTTTCCATTCATGGCTCTTCTGGCTTAAATTGCTGTCCCTCTGTCACCGACTTTGCATGCATCTTGTTTCTAATTGTTGCACCGGTGCACGAGTCCTGCTGGTCATTGCTGCCCATGCTGCCAGGCCCGGCTCCCAGGGTGACTCTAAGCATGCAGTCCTTGAGTGCCTTCCTGACCGTGTGCAACCAGCTTTTCCAAATAACTCCTCTGGCACCTCTCCTGCTCCTCCTCCCCTAATTGTTGCACTGCGGCACACCACTCTTCGAGAACGGGGTAGCCTTGAATGGGAACTTGGTTGTACACTGCTGTGCATCATGGTGTAGCACGTCGCCTGCTTTCATGCTTTTTTTAATCACCATGGCACCCGCTTTATGGGCTATGTGAATAACGTTTGAAGTAGACGTGCACAACGCTTTATGTATCAGCACGGCACCCGCTTTTGTGTATCTTGTTTCTGATTCCTGTGTGAAACCTCTGCTTCTCATCATCTCTGTCAAGCTCCCTGCCTCTCGCTGTCAGGGGGAGGACATAATACAAGGGCAGTGGTGCCAGGACCCAGGGGCATAGGAGCCTAAGCAGCAGGCTCAGGGCCATGTCCAGTAACGCTGTTATTCCTAAACATCTTGTTTCATTCTACAACATCTGCCATCAGCCATTGCAGAGCAAATCATTGTGTACAAGGACAGAGCAAGAGGGACAAGCATTTGCAATGTAATAGGTCTCGCATTTACGCGAGTTTGAGCTATTGGTATTATAAATGACAATGCCTTTTATGTATGTTTTAAAACGCAAAACATAAATAAAATGCATTGTCATTTACATTGCCAATAGCTCAAACTGGCGTAAATGCGAGACCTATTGCATTGCAACTGCTTATTTCTTTTCTGATGCAAGAATCGTCTACATCTGCCTTTCCCATTTTGATTCAAAATGAGAAACCACGTCCCACGGCTTGAGTGCAGATCGCAAGCTCATTTGGTTACTACAGACCTCCCAACTTGCACAGTGCTACAAGTCACAATTCATATGGTTATACGGTGAAGAGCCAATACACAGGGAAGACGAGCTGGAAACCACTGCAAAGAGTTAACACCCCTAAACATTGGTGCCACCCTCAGAACGGATTTCTTTTCTTTTTTTGGGGGAACTGAGAGGTTGGTAATAGTAGAGTGCAGAAGTACCTCTTAAGTAGTTCTCGGCACAAGCCACCACTCCCCTCCAAAAATGTGCCATCTCCACACACTGTGACAACATTTTTAAGTTGGTAGGTCTGTTAATGAGAAATTGTGTGGGGGGTGGTGCATATTAAAACATAACTGCTATCATATTGGTGTATATAATTAGCAGTTGTTTGGGGATACAATGGGGAAGGCTCAATATGTTCTTTGAGCATTTCAATACTTCCCACAGCACCCCAGAATCATTATTAATCTGGATCAAAAAGTGGGTTAATGTGCTCAAGTGGATGTGTTGCGATTCAACCGTAGGGGTATTAGTTTGATAAAGCCAGTGGAATTTACTGTGACCAGAGATAATATAGACCTGGCCGGTTTGACTCTAATGCTGTTGTGGCCATCCTTCTGACTTTACCATATAAAAGAATCCGGGAAGAATGGTACCAGGTGGAGATGTGAATCTCGATGTTTGAATTTGGGGAATTATGTGTTCCTACGTTTCATCTCCTTTACTCGGACTGTTCACGACTGAACCCGTTTGCAATGAGTGGAAGTTAAAAGTTAACAATCTGTCACTAAAGCAACTGATGGAAGCCATCCATAAAGGCATGATCAAACTGGAAGCCACTAAAACGTTTTGCGGACTGGTTAGCAAATCCCAGCTGTATAAATGGTTTTGCTTTGAAAGTTCAAATTTATATAACTGACTGAACTGTTTTCATTTTTGTTAGTGAGCAGCAAGTAGGCTGAGATATACTCATTTTCTCCATACATACAAGTCAAAATACACTTGGCCGAATAATTTTATTATAGGTGCTTTGCAATTATTGTGGATTTATTTCCTATGGGCAACATTTGCCAGGAAACGTTTATTGTTTACTTTAACATCGCGAGCAGGCACTTTTTTTTTTTGCAACTTCAGTTACCATGAAAATAAATAAATAAGTGGGCTTTCAAGATTGTATGTGTTTTCAGAAAGCCTTTATTTTTTTAGGTCTCGCCTTGGCAGCGCATGCGCGGTCTCAGCGAGACATAAAGTAATCTGTGTGTTGGCTGAAACGTCTTGTCATTTGTCATGCCGCTTGCGATTATTTTAAATCTGGCATTGCTGTTGTAATCTTGCCTTCTGTTGGCTGTTGATTCCATACCTAACTTATGTATAGTCCGGAAGCAGCAGCACCTACTTACAGTTTTCGTCCGCAGCAACGTTCTGCAGGGCGCACAGGGAACTTTCTTTTTAAGGCACCGTGTGGCTTGGAAGGAGGGCGCGCAGCAGCACCCGCCTTAGTTTAGCAGCGTCCGCCTTACAAGCCACATGGTGCCTTAAAAAGAAAGTTCCCATGCGCCCTGCAGAGCGTTGCTGCAGATGAAAACTGCTTGTTCTTTTTCTTTAACCGAACTATCGCTATGTACTGATGGACAGCCACAGCTCCCCCGCCCTCCCTCTACGGAGGCTGGCACTGTGCGGTGACGTTGCAGTGATTGGCAGCTCTGCCTCTGCTGGTTCCGAGGAGGGTGGCGGGACTGGTCGTCTCTCGCCACAACTCCAGGAGGCAGCAGCTCTGCCGAGTCCTTGTGTGTGGCCACCTTCCCCGCATCGCTGGGCTCTGCCTCCGTCTCTCCAGCCGGCTCTCTGTCGGTCTCTCCACTGGCCTGGCTGTAGGTGAATGTTTTGTGTGGGCTCCAAGACTGGTATGACTGCCGGGAGAAACAGGATGGAGGCGGACTGCAGCTCCGAGGTAAGGCACCTCCAACTCCGGGGCTGCGCTGGGGACTTCAGGGCAGGGCACCTCCAATTCCGGGGCTGCGCTGGGGACTTCAGGGCACCGCGCAGAAGTTCAGATATGAGTGAGCATCGTCCAGCCCTTCTGCTCGCCCCGGAGCTGCCACCACGGCCACTTTGGGGAGTTATTGGCAGAAAAGGTAGATCCAGCAGTCAGTTTTGTACTGAAACTGTAAGGTTTTTACCTTGTATGAGCTTTTGTTCGGCACTCGGTAGTTTTTCAGTTCAGTGTTCGTACGACTCTTCCTGGTAAGCACTGTGTGCACTTTACTCGCACGGGTGCTGGGCAACGCTTCCTATCAGCTGTATGTACTGAGCCCACACACTTTTACTTCCCTGATATTTCTACATTAGCACGTAGAATCTTCTGCCTCATCTAGTTTTACGCTGGCTTGCGCATCCTTCCTTGCATGTGCCGTGGCTACTGTGTCCTAGCAATTTTACATTGGCACTCAAATCTTTCTTTGTACTGCTTTCTAAACTGCTAAAGGTATGAAAGGTGTGGGGATCTTTCTTTGTATGTGTCTGCATGCACTGTGCCAGGTTGGCACGTCCATTTTTCCTTGCATGTGCTGCATGCACTGTGTAAGGTAGGTTTGCGATACCATGTACATCTTTCCTCGTATTTGCTGTGCCAGCTAGTTTTCCAATAGCATGCCCACGTTTCCTAGTAAACAGTACATGCACTGTATCTCGATGGCTGTCATGTGTGTGTTTCCTAGCCATCATTGTTTGTATTGTGTCCATATAGTTTTACAATTATAAGCACATCCTTTCTAGTCAGCGATGTGTATACTTTGCCCAGTTAGTTTACGCTGATATATCCACACACCTTGGGTCCTTGTGATCATTAAGACTTGAAAGTGGCACTGAAGCCCAGGTGTGTGCGGGGCCTATTACACTCCAAATATGTCTATGTTTTACTAAGCACCAAAGACACATGGCTAGTGCTTCAAGTGGAGCGTATCTTGCCAGTGTTCCACGCTGGAAGTAATTCGAGTTCGGGCACTGTATTCATGTCCTTAAGTTTACAGGGAAAGCACATAGCTTTTTATTACAATTCTAATCATTTGCAATGCAATAGGTCTCGCAGTTACACAAGTTAAAGCTATTGGCATTGTAAAGCACAGTGTCTTTTATTTATGTTTTTAAAACGAAAGCAAAAACAAAAGGCATTGTTATTTGCACTGACAATAGCTAAAAAATAAATGCGAGACCTATTGCATTGCAAATGCTTGTTTTTTAAATGACTATCAGTATGTTAGAGGCAGCGTTCACGGTTCAGCACACTCAAGTGACCTTTGTCACCGTGCAGATTTTCTGCTATCATGTTCCAGAGATCCCTGCCTATATTCCTGGAATGTGCAGGACACATGAATCCAGAAAAGGGGACAAAGGTCGACAGGAACAAGGCACTGAAACTCAGCCTGCATTATGAACCGCTAGGTGAAGTAACCTCCGTTCACTAGCCTCGCAAGTCAAGTCATCCCCCTGGACCAGCTGTAATCCCTTCAGTTACTTTGACCATCTATCCCAGAACCCCCACCCCAACCACCCACCTCCTGTATCCCCAATCCCCAGGGAAGTCCAGCTCTGCTCCCGTAACCCATACCACTTTTTAGACTGTGTATGCTAAATATTGTGGGTCACCTCGTTCTTATGCAGCAGTGAGCACAGAACACCACAAGCATTCAGGGTAATACGAATAGTTATTGGGCTCTGAGGGATCACACCATAATGTCAAGAAATATCACACCATAGAGCAGAAAGTGGATGTTTTGATACAGAGCAGAAGGCTAAAACACAGACTGAGAAAAAGCAAACGGAAGCAGGATGAATAACAGAAACAGAACCAGTACAGTACAAGGCAACCCTAATGTGCGCCAACAGGAAAAGGAAAGATTAAAACACACTCTTAAGGAGCTACGCCAGCGACCAAGATGGCCGCTTGAGCATCTGCTCCGCCGGCCGCCACATCCTGACTTGCCATCCGGCACATTCTCCTGAGCCCCATCCCTACCATCGGGTGGGGGACCAGCACCTGAACCACCAGGTGAAATTCTGATTGATTTGGGCGCTCCGATGACATAACACCGTCGTCTGGAACTTTGGGGCCTTCTGGAAATGACACCGGGACCCTGCGTGTGGCACTGCCCGCTCTGGAGTTCGACAACATCGGCGAGTGGGACCGGAAGTCCTCGGTCGGAGCCCGGTCCACGGAAGTCGTGTCGCATCTGAGGTGCCTCCGGGTCCCCCTCTAAGACTTGCTCTTACTGTACTTTCCTGCCGGGACGGAACACCCCGCGATCGACAGGCTTTGATTGACGTTGGCAAAACATTGGCTCGGCCTTGTTCGATCGGCGGAGGTGGTGTCCGGATAGGGGTTGAGAATGGCGGCGAGAGGGGACCCCAAAAAGCCACCGCCGAAAACATCGAGGACTACCAGACTGGTTCAGTCCAACAGACTGGAAAAGTACAGTTTTTCTAAGGGCTCCCCGGTGGATGAGAAGCGCGCTCAGACGGGAGGCCAGGAGAGTGATCCCTCCGGAGAGGACCCGACGATGAAGGATCTGATGGCAGCGATCACCGGGGTCCAGTCTTCCCTGTGCAGGATGGACTCCAAATTGGACACAGTGTCTATCGAGGTGGGCCTTATCCGAGCGGACCTAACCAAAACCACGGAGAAGGTCAAGACACTTGAGAATAAAACGTCGAGCCTCACAGACGATGTGTCGGAACTTCAGCGGGAGGGCGTCTCGGTCTCAATGCAACCGAAAGCTGGATGAGTATGAGGGACGAGCGATGCGCAATAACGTCCGCATCCTAGGAGTACCGGAGAAGTCGGAGGGACAGGCCCCGGATCTCTTTGCGGAGGATCTCATCCTTAACCATCTAAAACCCAAGGGCCTTAGTAACTTTTTCACGGTGGAAAGAGCCCACAGAGTTCCCGGCAGACGCCCGAAGCCTGGGGCGCTCCCTCGTCCCATTATCGCACGGATATTGAATTTTCGAGATCGGGACGCTATCCTACAGACGGCAAGATCCTCCAGACCGCTGGCATTTGAGAACGCTTCTTTGCTCTTTTTCCCTGATTTCACCCAGACAGTCCAGAAACAGCGGCAGGGTTTCATGGCAATTAAACGGAGGCTTCGGGCTTCGGAAATTAAGAATTCCATGCTGTTCCCGGCTCGCCTTTGGATCGAGCACGATGGAAAAACTTGTTTTTTTTTACAATCCTGAGGCCGCAGTGGACTGGCTGAACCGTGTCCAGGTGCCGGATACGGAGGGAGACACCCGGGCAGAGAATGAGGAACAGTGACTTTTATCCTGTTTGCGCCGACTTGATGAGGGTGGTGGCGGTGCTGGTTTGACAGGGGCGTTTTTTTCCCCCATCGATATTTTTTTCATTTTTGGACTCTAATTGAACATTTTTGATGTGGGTTCGCTATCGGGTTGGGGATAGTGGAGGTTAGTGGCCTGTTGTAAGGTCCTCCTCCGTTTTCTACGTTTAGATATTGTAGTTAGTCTTGGGGAGACAGGCACACTGCTAGTTGGGGATGTGCATATGTTGCATGCAGGGGTGCAGGGAGGGGGGTTGGAGAGTTGGGTTTAGGGGTTTTTTGATTGTTGGTTTGTGTTTTGTCTATGACCTGTGTCTGCTATGGGTGTCACGGAATGCATCAGAATTCTCGGGGGATGAGTATGGCTTCCGTTAGATTGGGCTTGGGTATATCCGTCCTCGGTTGGAATGTGAATGGCTTGGGAGATAAGATCAAGCGTGCTATGGTGGGGCAGCTAATCAGACGACGATCGCCAGATGTGGTTTTGTTGCAGGAGACCCACCTTATGGGTAAGCGATGGGGGGGTATAAATTGGTGGCTCATGCAGGTTTCACCTCAGGTTCTAGAGGGGTAGGGATACTAGTGAAGAACTCCTTTCCGTTCACTATACAGGCGACTTGGTCTGATAACCGGGGCCGCTATGTCGGCATCTCGGGGCTCTGGGAGGGTAGGCCTGTTACATTCCTTTCTATATATGTTCCTCCCGCGTTGCAGGCAGACACCTTTCGCGATCTGAGCAGGGTGTGTTTGTCATTGCCCGTAGGTATCATGGTGTCAGGAGGAGACTTTAATGCTGTGATGGATGGTGAGCTGGACAGGTACCCCTCCCGTGTGTTGTTGCCCTCTCGTAGATGGTTGGCGGATTTTGTCTCCGCAACTGGTATGGTTGATGGGTGGAGACTACGGCACCCCGGTGACTCGGAGTACACACATGTGTCTGCGGCACACCACTCTTTCTCCAGGATTGTTCATGTATTGGTGCCTGCGTCGCAGGCGATGTTTGTTCAGGAAGTGAGTCATCTGGCTAGAGGAGTGTCTGATCATTTGCCAATTTGGCTTCAACTGAAAATAAGACAAGGTGATGTGGCTAGGATAGCCCCAATTAGCGCTTGGCGTTTGAGAGACCCTGCTACTAAAAAGGAGCTAGTACGTGTTACGGATAGCTACTTCCGAGAGAATGCAGGGACAGTCGACTCTGGCTGCTCCCTTTGGGAGGCCTATAAAACTGTTGTCAGGGGGGAGGCGCTCTCCCTGATCTCTGGGCAGAAAAAGAAGAGTAGGGCGGAAATCGAAAGGATCGCGGCGGAGCTGTCGGCCTTGGAGAGAGAGGTGTCTACTGATGGGGGCCCGGGGGCGGTACACCGCCTCGGTCTCCTCAGAGATGAATACAAACACCTGGCGCGTGATAGGGCGAGGGAGCAGCATGCCAACTCACAGAGTAGAATTTACGAGCACGGTGATAAGGCCGGACAATTGATAGAGTGGTTGGAAAAGGGAGATTGGGGTCGCGTCTGGTGCCTGAGCTGCAGATTGTGGGCTCGGTGTCACGACGGATCCACAGATTATAGTGGATGAGTTTTCCCGATACTACGAGGAGGTCTGTACTTCAATGGGGGACTATACAGTGGAAGATAACGCGGAGGTCACTCTGGATATTCCGATGCCCATCCTGTCAGTTGAGCATAGGGAGTTTCTGGACTCCGCCATCACGAATGACGAGGTCGCGATGGCTATCCGGGGGTTCACTCCGGAAAAGCCTCGGGCCCGAATGGTATCCCCGTAGAACTGTATAAACTGCACGCAGACCGTCTGGCTCCGTTTCTAAAAGACATGTATGTCGAGAATAGAGATAGTGGTGTACTGCCATATGACCAGCGCATCGCCAATATTATTGTAATTTATAAGGAGGGTAAGCCCCGGTTGGAGTGTTGCTCCTATCGACCGATTTCCCTTCTGAATGCGGAGCCCAAGGTCCTGGCCAAGTTACTCGCTAACCGGTTGGTGAAGGTTCTGCTGCGCCGTAATACTGCTCTTAATCTCCGTAGACTTCATGGAGTGGTGGCGGGTGCTTCCCGGTGGTGCTTCTGTCGCTGGACGCTACAATGGCTTTCGACAGAGTGGAATGGTCTTACCTTTTTGCGGTGTTGGAGAAGCTTGGGTTTGGACCCGAATTTATATGTTGGATTCGTCTTCTATACTCTGCTCCATTGGCTCGAGTGGTGGTGAATAACCATAAGTCCCGGGATTTTAGGCTGGGGAGGGGCACCCGCCAGGGATGTCCCCTCTCAACACTATTGTTTGCCTTGGCCCTGGAGCCACTTGCGGCTTGGGTATGGTGGGACAGATCAAATAAAGGGCTGCGATGGACACCGGAGTGGGAGGATAAAATCTCGCTTTATGCGGATGATATTCTCATGTACCTGACCTCCCCCCGACAGTCCCTGATTGTTTTCCTGAACATCTTAGCAATCTATGGGAGATACTTGGGCTTTGCCATCAATTGGGCGAAGTCGGTCCTTTTCCTGTTGAGCAGTGATCCGCCTAGGATGCCAGCGAACTGTCCAGTAAAAGTCGAACTTGTACGTTTTCGCTACCTCGGGATTCACATATCAAAAGATTCTAAAGTACGATTCAATGCTAATTTGGGTCCCCCCTTTGCCAGACTCCGCTACGATATTGCAAAATGGAGGGAGCTGCCGCTCTCCCTGTTGGGTCGGGCAGTTTTGTTTAAAATGATGGCGCTACCCCGGTTTTTATATGTCTTGCAGAATTCCTTCGACCCCGAACCCTCTTCATACTTCAATGAGATTGAATCGTTGCAGCGTCAACTTCTCTGGGGCGGAAAACCGCGGATCTAAATTGATGTTACCCTGGTACAACGGAGGGATTGGTTTGCCTAATATCAGGAAATATTACTGGGCTTCCCAATTAGCTCCTGTTAATCATGCAATCTATGGCTCTCCGGCTGACCACGGGTTTGCCATGGATCACGCCCAGCTGCCGGGGGGTGAGTACACTAGGGTCCTGTACGCTAGACGTGGTAGGTTTCCTCTGCTGGGTCCGACGTCGGTTTCGACGCAGGTTTGGCATGAGGCTAACCGTGCTCTCAAATGGGAGGGTAAGATTAACAATGGCCACGCCATTGTGGAACTCGGAAGCATTGGGTGGTTTGTGGAAATCGAAGGGTTTCGATCGCTGGGACCTGATCGGTATCTCGCAGGTCCGAGACATGTGGGTTAAGAATGGGTTACTAACTTTTGAGGAACTGCAAGCCAGACACCAACTGAATGAGAGTGAGCGGTATAGTTATTTACAAATTAAGCATGCACTGGCGGCGGCTATTCCACGTGATGTGAAGCCGCCGGTGGCCTCTCTGCTGGAGGATCGACTGTTGGATGGGTACCTTCCTACCAAGGTGATTTCCCTGGTTTATAAGAAATTGGTCAACCATACTGAGGATCCCCTAGTGAAAGTTAGGGAACAATGGGTTGCAGATGGTTTGGTCCTGGATGACGAAGACTGGGGGGAGGCTGTGTCTTCCCCTCGGGGAGTGGCGGTTCCTATGAGACTCCGTCTGGTGCAGCTTAGGATTCTTCACCGGTCCTACACCATGGGCCCAGGGTTGTGTCGGATGGGGCTTGCTTCGAACGCAGATTGTCGTTGGGGTTGTGGTATGGTTGGAACGGTTTTGCATATCTTGTGGGAGTGCCCGGAGATCCATGGCTACTGGATCAAGATCCATGAGAAAGTGAGTGAGGTGTGGGGTGTACAGATTGCACTTGAGGCACGCCGTTGCCTACTTAACGTATGGGAACCTTCCGACCTCTCGAGCCATGGTAAACTGTGGGTCACTCTTGCATGTATGGTTGCCAAGCGAAACATTGCACAATTATGGGGTGCTAGTCGAGCTTCTCAGCTTGGGAAATGGATGGAGGACCTTGATTGGTGCATGTTTCTGGAGAGGTCCGTGTATGTGGCCAGAGGGAGACCCCGCAAATAGGGGAAGATATAGGATGTTTGGAATGCATACCGTGGGGATATATGTACGCCGCCAGACATAGATCCAGTTCGTGAGGAATTGGATGATACCTGAGTCCACTTTTCACACTCCTTAATTATTTCTGTAATGTTGCAATCTACATTCTCTGATTATGATTTGCAGACACCTATGGCACGATGGTCATTTTCAGGTTGTATTTTGTTGTTTATGTTCAATAAAAAAGAATAATAAAAAAAACACACTCTTTCCCACCAGGGCTGGACAAAATAAAATTCAGAACTTCAGCAGTGTTAGTGAAACCGAATATCTCTGTGCAGAATATTCTTACAGATACAGATACAGATTCTGTGTCTGGAACCTAGGACACAAACAATGAGTGTACTTACATACAAGAGACAAGCCCTATGGATCCAGCCAGAAACAACACAGTGAAGATTCCTAAGAAAGTAAGGCGCGTACAACTCGATACAAGATAAAAAGGGTGGAGCAGGGATTGCCTCCTGGAAACGAGGAGCCAAACTGTACAAGGGAATATAGACATACACCGGTAAGGAATAAATAATACATTTGCCTAACAATTAAACAGCAAGAGGAGTACAGGGTGAGAAGCAGAACAGGTAAGACTCCAAGTCAAGAGGCAGACTTAAGGCAGACGAATGTGGAAAGCAAGCAAAGGACTATCAAGACAAAAGCTCAAAACTAGATATCGAATGAAGTTAAGCAAGCACAAGGAACCTAAAAACTGTAGCAAACATCCAAGGGAAATGTAGCAAGGACGCAAAT
Source organism: Lissotriton helveticus (assembly GCF_964261635.1). Lineage (NCBI taxonomy): Eukaryota > Metazoa > Chordata > Amphibia > Caudata > Salamandridae > Lissotriton > Lissotriton helveticus. The sequence continues at coordinate 396,719,221 of NC_136070.1, read as the reverse complement.
GAGAACAAACAGAGCAACACAAGCACAGTGAGGCTAGGAACAGTAGCAAGCAAGATGGGGCAATGCAGGGGATTAAAAATGTTATGAAGGCATGAGGAGTTAGGGAATTGTAACACGCAAGGCATGGTAAAGTTGGAGATTAAATAAGTCAAGATAAGGTCAATGGTACTACGACCTGTAAGAGACGTGCAATACACGGAAAACTACAGACTTCAAAAGGAGAAAAATGAGCAATGGGCGATCAAAAATAAATGAAATGAAGTAAAGATCCTCGCAGAAGGTAAGTGAGAAGTTCTTTATTTGGTAAAGTAAATGTCTGTACCCTCAGCTTGTCAGTGCCAGTCTATGTCACTCCGAAGCACAGCCTGTAAACATTCCAAAGCTGCCTTCACCTGAGGGTTCTAAGGATGAACCAAAGGGGAACGCGGAAGGGGTGAGAGGGGAATGTACCAAGTGGCAAGATTATAACACTTTGGGCTAGATGTAGGTAAATGGTATTTACCGATTCATAAATACCGAATTTTACCGATTCGGTATTTATGAATCGGTAAATACGAAGGGGGGAGATGTAGGTATTTCCAGATGTGGAAATACCGATTTGTTAATATTCGGTATTTACCGAATCGGTAAATACCGAATTCTGCAAGGGTGCAGGGGGTGTCACTTTGACACCCTCTAGCACCCCGAATACAGGCATGTGTGCCACGTGGCACACAGACATGCCCTAAGGGCATGTCTGTCTGTCACATGTCATAGGTGTGCATGCACACATGTGCATGCACACCTGGATTCGGTATTTTACCACCCAATTGAATTGGGTGGTAAAATACCGAATCTGTATTGCCTTTGGGACTCAGAAGAGTCCCACCTACATTTGGATTTACCGAATCGGTAAAATTACCGATTCGGTATTTTACAGAATCGGTAAATTTACAGATTCTGTAAAATAAATGCCCCTACATGCCAAATCTTAAATACCGGTCGGTAACGGCCGAAATCGTCCGTTACCGACCGGTATTTAAGCTCCTACATCTGGCCCTAAATGCAATATGGGATTGTAGGAAAGTGGGTTTCTGTTTCAGTACCCCCCACACACCTTTTGCCCGGCTTTTGATGCACATTTGACTGAAGAGTACTCAATCCCTGATAATCAAGTTCCCAGTACCAGTGTTCTTTTCTTTTTTTTTTTTTTAAATATTTTTATTAGGAAACCTCAAGAGTACATCACGTGCAAGCAAGGAAGGGCCAAAAGGCCACCATACAATAACATCAAATGACAAAATATCATGTATGAAAGGATAGCTACACTGCGGTCTCAAGCCAGGCTGACAGCATCAAATCAGGATAAGCGACCAAAATTGTCCACAGTGGTACAGGATGCAGGAGGAGTCCAATTTATAATAGAGTTGAAGGATCAAACGAAAAGCAATATCACGATATCATTTACAGAGCTATCTACATGACAGGAGATGAGCCTTCAATTAAACGTACCAATGGGAGAGCAATAGGAAACATAAGTCTGAGAACAAATCCACCGAACCACAGTGACCCACTCATGAAGCAAGCAATGTTAACAGGATTTCGTAGCGTAAAGGGGCACAAACAATGATCCTCCCAAGGAACCCAAACCCCCAACTCCAACTATAAGGAAGATAGAGAAAGGAAGAGTAGAAACGCGATAAGAAAAAAAGGGAAAGAGGGCCATAGAAACACAAAAGAACATAAAACACATCCCATCCCCCCACCCTGCATACCAGCGGAAGGCCACGGCCCCCCCCCATAGGCATGCCTGTCGCCCCAAGAAGAACCCCAAAAGTAGGAAATAACGGAGGAGGGCCGTAGCTCCAGCCCCTTACTCACCCCCCACCCCCAAAAAGCGTAAGCCCACTAAGAAGGAACGTGGGCATTAATGTACAGTCATCCCAGCCACCCAAGGTCTCCAGTGCAAACAATGTTCCGCCGCGGCACCAAGTTCACAGAAAAGGGGTCGTACACAGGCCGTGGTCAGCCCTGACCAGTCCGAGAGAAAGTCAACAATCCTCCCAAAGCAAACGCGGGTAGGAACAATAGATCGACAATACCAGACGGGGCCACACAGGTCCATAACAAAGACCATAGTAAGAACTCAGGAGCGTTCCTCAGGGATATAGCAATCTTCCGCAGTAAGGCAGGGCGATGGTAGTCAGAAAACAGATCAGCCGGTAGGAGAGCAAGAGGAGTAACAATGGCACAGTCTCGATCATTGTGCTCCCTGGTCCCGTCATCCAGAATCACACACGCCTGGAAGTCCTCAGCTACAACAACCAGGGAGAATTCGGGCTCACAGTCCTCAGTGCACACAGCCGCGCCCAAACGTTCCTTAGCAGGAGAGACGGTTAACTGCGAGGTATGCACATCCATCCACAGACCTTGCAGGTCAATGCGCCAGTCACGAAGAGCCAGCCAAACATCTTTCACTGTAAACGCCATTTCCTCTCTGCCAGTGTTCCAGGACCTCGGATCTCAGAAAACACAAAAAATTCGTCCCAGCGGCGGTCCGGCTCCAACAAACAGTGTACGGTTTGTGAAGGAGTTGGAAAGAGTCACACTCAAGCCCTCACACGAACACAGCGCCACGCGCCTCTTACCGCATTTCGGCCAAAGTCCGGTCCGGGCAAGCAAATCTGCCTCACGGAGTACCCTACCCAAAGCCAAAGGTACCGGCCGGAAACATGTATTGCAGAGATCAGCGGTCCGGTGCCGCGCCCTGTGCAAGGGCTACGGCAAAAAGTAGTTTCGGTTTCACCACTCGGGGCACCGGACCATCATGGTCGATCAAGGCCGTTGTTTATCCATTGCGGGGCGGCTGTGACGCAACCCAAGGTCCCGGCTCACACCAGAGCGAAGGCCAGAAACTTCAGGCCGACGATTCTCGGTCGTTCGGGGCAGTACGTGAACCGGAGTCACACGGGCGGGCTCCACCACAGTTCCGCTGCACGGGACCACGGCTGGGGTGCAGGATAATGAACAGGATGTTGCTGGAGGCGAGGGCGAGCGGCGGAGCTGGGCGTCTATGCGGCCATTTTGGCCGCCGTCTCGGCTCCTCCTCCCCAGTGTTCTTTTCTTAAAGCTGTACCACAATTGGCACTACTGTAAGACTCTAATAAATGGTACCCCTGGTACCTAGGGCCTAGGGACCCCTTGCCAAGGCCATGCAAACTGTCACTGCAACCTGCATGACTTAGTGTAGAGGAAAAAGCATTGCCTGTGTGCCGTGTCAAGCACCACTGCCTAAGGTATCGGTAAGTTACCTCTCTTGCAGGTCTTACAAGCCCTAAGCCCTAAGGCAGGGTGCACTATATGTCAGGTGTGGTCCTATCTTCATGAGCAGGTATGCTCCTACAATATTGAAGTCTATTCTTAATATTGTATGCTCCTATTTATGTATTTATTTATTTGCGGGTTTATATAGCGCTTGAATAAACTCCCAGAGGAGTATCTCCGCACTGAAAGACAACAGAAGCATAGGCCAGGACAATGGTAATAGTACAACACCAGAACGCACAAATTAGCTGATATTTAAGTATCTCATAGCTTAACTAATTAGACCTAAACAAAAAGGTTTTCAGTTGCTTTCTGAAAGCAAAATGGTCGGAACACTGTCTTAGTTAGAGAGGAAGGCTGTTCCACAGAGTAGGACCCACCACTGACAAAGCCTTGCCACCCAGTCTGGTCCTGCTGATCTTGGGTACCCTTAGCAGCAGCTGCTCACTTGACCTAAGGGTATGAGTGGGAACATATGGAACAAATTTATTAGCCAAATAGACAGGTCCTAAATCATGTAATCCTTTATGTACAATGCAGCATGTCTTAAATTTCACTCTTTGGCGAATGGATAACCAATGAAGTTTTTCCAACAGAGGTTTAGAGGAAGATCTGGGGGGAGCTTTGAGGACTAGCCTGGCTGCTGTGTTATGCACCACCTGCAGTCGGTGCAGCACCTCTTCATTTGCAGACACCAGGAGACCATTACAGTAATCAATTCGGCTGATCACTAGAGCCTGAACCAGAGTCCTTTTAATCGAGTCCGGAAGGAGCGGGAATATCCTAAGGAGGAGTCCTATCACATGGAAACAGGACCCCACCGTAGTATTTCCATGTTGTTTCATAGTCAGCTCCGGCTCCAGACGTACCCCAAGGTTCTTGATTACTTGTTTTGGTTCGGTAACTGGTCCCAGATCTAATGGCCACCAGTCAGGGGACCATAGTATCTTGGCCTCACCGAAAAGCATCACCTCAGTCTTACCAACATTGCACTGAAGAAAGTTGGAAGACATCCACTGGGATACTGCTTTCATCCCCTCGGAGAAAGATTGTATAACCTCCAGGGTCAGCGATTTAAATGGAAAAAGCAGCTGGGTATCGTCAGCATAGGACACTGGACAGAAACCAAAAGCTCTTGTTATATCTGCCAGGGGTGCCACATAGGTGTTAAAAAGAGTTGGGCTCAAGCACGAGCCCTGTGGCACCCCCTTGGTGATCTTAACCTCATCCGACCGGAAATCACCCATGGTGACACACTGGGTACGGTCGGAGAGAAAGCTCTTTATCCAGTCCAGCGCCTTGCCACCCAGTCCATTCACAGTCAGCCGTTCGATCAAGATCTTATGAGAAATGGTATCGAACGCTGCCGATAAATCCAGTAGCACCAGGACAACTGAAATACCCCTGTCCTGGTACATACGGAGGTCATCAGTTATCGACAGCAGGGCCGTTTCAGTGCTATATTTCGGCCTGAATCTTGACTGTGAAGGATCAAGGCTTCGCGATTGTTCCAGGAAGTTGGACAAATGCTTATTAGTATGCTTTTCAAGGATTTTACCCAGAAAAGGCAGCAGGGAGATGGGTCTAAGATTGGACATGTTGGTCCATGGGATGGTGATGTTCTTCCGAATAGGTCTAACTAGAGGCTTTTTCCACTCTCGTGGGACACGTCCCGTTTTTAACGAGAGGTTCACCAGGCTCTGAATATCCGGACCAAGTACTCTCCCCACCGCTCCCATTGATCTTGCTGGTAGTAGATCAGAAGGGCTCCCACTTTTGATGTTATCGATCAACATCTCTACCTCCGGCAGCGTGATATTAGGAAAGTTGAGAAATAAATCAGAATTGGCAGTAACTGCTTGCACCGGCATGTGAATATCATGACTATTTATAGGTGGAATAGATGCCTCAATTTTCTCATAGATAGCGTCAATCTTATCGGTGAAAAAACTTGAGATGTCGTCACATAGTTGTTGGGACGACATGTCCGCACTTTCACATGCCACTGGTTTTAGAAAGGTGTTTACAATTTGAAATAGCACTTTCGAATCGTTACCTGCCACCTCCAATTGTGAGGTGACATAGCTCTTGGGTGCAAATCCTACAATATTTAAGTCTATTCTTAATATTGTAAGTGCCAGGGAAGCCATAGAGAGAAGCCGAGTTGGAAACTCAACAACTCAAGTTCCCCAGCACCATGATGGCTTCACTGAACCCAGGAGTGTTTGATACCAAAGAACTCCACTTAATAAACCCACACTGATGCGGATAATGGAATTATTAAAACATGTACCCAGAGGGCACCTCAGAGATGCCCCCTGAAAACCTACCAACCCTAATGTGGTCTCTGACTGGCTTGAGGCAGCCTGCAACCAATAGACTTTTTTGGATCACTGGGGTGAGAGTCCTTGCTCTCTGAGGCCAGAAAGGAAGCCCATCCTGGGCGGAGGTGTCACACCTCCTGCCCCGGGCAGCCAAAGTGTTTAAGAGGGAAGCTTTAAAGGCCTGCCACCTTTGTAGTAAGACCCCAGGATCTGCTGCTAGCCGCAGATGGCAGCCCCAGGTCCAACCCCCCACTTTTGGCAGGAGAACAGGCCGGGAATACTAAGTGAGAATAGGAGGTGTGCCCCCTTTTGCCAACTCCACCCCTCAGGTGCTGGAGACTAAGTGAAGCATATTTTTCAGTTCCCACCATCTTGAAGATGGTGGGACTTATCCAATCACAGCTAGAGCAACTCTCCCCCTTCCAAAGAAGGTGGCATAATAGTGGGGGTAGACACCCCAGGTAAGGGAACCCCATTGGTCCCTACCTGTCACTCCACTGTAACGCCCCTAACTATAGTATTTAGGTGGCACCCCCAGACCCTGAAATAAGATTCCTGATGACTTACAAAGCCCGGACACCAAAGAGCTGCACAAGCAAGAAAGAAGAAGGACCACTGCAGGAGTTGGCTCCGGCCCTGCCATCCTGCCAGCTGCCTTTCGCCCTTGCTACAAAACGTCGACTCTTCCTGCAGGCTCAGTGACCTCCATAACCCTGGGAGGAATGCCTGCATTCAATAAAGATCAAGAACTCCCACAGACAGCGGAACTGTACAGAAGAGCTCTGACCTGAGGAACTGCAAAACCACCCATCGGACCCACTTCTGCACCCGGTACCCACAGCCCGAGTCCAATTGGCCAACCAGTCCTGCAAAGATTACCCAGTGAATCTGAGCAAGAGTTCATCGTGGCTTGACCCCTACAGGATTCCACATCGACACCTGAAGCCTCTACACGACAACCCCCTAACCATGACCTGCTCAGGTTAACCTTTCATGACATCTAAGAACACCACTGCAACTGAAGCCCCTGGGCCTTGGGGAGCTCGACCGATGGTGTCCCTACGTCCCAAAGCACCAGTACTTACCTGGGCAGCAGTTTTTTTTTCCGTCCGGCCTCCTATCCAGAGCCTGCTGCCTTTTACTGAAACCGATCTCCTCCATTGATTTGCATTGGGCAACCAACGCTGTGTTGACGCTCTGCATCCGGTTTCCCCTGTGCCGCTGAGGGTGTATGTTTGGTGTTGCTCTGTGGCCTCCCCAGTGCTTTCCTAAAACCCCAAAGACAGAACCTAGACACTGCTTTTGCTTACCTGTAAACAGTGTATCTTCGACCACCCCCAGTCTACATTGTTTAATATTGGACATCCAACTCCGAATTTTACCTCTGCACCCGGCTGCCCCTGTGCCACTTGTGGTGCAATCGTGGTGCTAACTTGAACCTTGCCTGGTGTTGACCACCAACCCCGAAGACTAGACTTGTAAGTCATGTACTTACCTACAAAATTGCATTCTTGTGTTCCTCTCATAGGTTAACATTGCTGGACTGAAAATTGCACTGTGTACACTTTTTAAAGTGAAAAGGATTTCTCATGAAAAACGTATTCCCCTCTGAAAGTATATTTTGGTATTAAAATAAACCTAAAAGAAGCTTATTTTTCTAAAATTGATGTGGATCTTCTTTTTGAGTTGTGTGTCATTTATTAATCATTGTGTGTTTTAACAAATGCTTTACACTCCTCTGTGTTAGGCCCAAAGCTGCTCAACCATACTACCACAAATAAAGCACTTTGGGTTCACATTGAGCCCTGTACGCTTCTGGGGAAATCTCTGGACTCTTTACACGATATAACCAAGTATTGGTATAACACATAAAGAGACAGCTTGCTACAGTGGTTAAGAGCAATCTGCAGCAAACAGTATTGGAACAGGACATAGACTGGTAGTGGCAAGCCAGAAATAGGACAGCATACAAGCAACAAGAGATCCAGTACAAAAAGGTTAACATTTTAATGCACGAAGAATGAGCTTTTAGGCAAAGGCACCTTCTAAGTAGTTTAAGGCAGCAGCAAATGGAACCATATTATTGTGTTGCACAAGGCTTAGACACAGGTGTCCTATTGCAATACTATTGCTTCACAATTTCCAAAAGAATAACCAAGGCTGAAGCATAGCAGAACTAGTACTATTGAAAGCTTTTCACAGTGATTGCCAGGTTTTGCGTAAATACTTGAGAGTGCATTGGGAGGGATCTGTAGTTTATCAAAAGAAGTCTAGGTTCCCTCAAAGAGTCTGAGATTTAAATGACAGGCAGACAGAAGTCTATTGAGAATTTTAGATGCGTTCTTGTTAGAAATGGGGGTCTCTAGTTGGCAGAGGAAGGTACCTTTGTCCCAATAGGGACCCTTCTTACTAGTCAGGGAAGAGAGTTACACTCCTAAAATAACCCCTGCTCACCCCCTTAGTAGCTTGGTACGAGCAGTCAGGCTTATCTCAGAGGCAGTGTGTAAAGCATTTGCAGTGTGAAAACACTACAAAAGGACACCACACCAGTTTAGAAAAATACTCAATATTTTTAAATATCTAAACCAAGACCAAAACGATAAAAATCCAACATACAGTCGTTAAAAATATATACTTTGCAAGATATCCTTTAACCGCATGCGCGCTAGCGGTTTTCCCGCTGCGCGCTGCGATTTAAAAAAACCCGCGTAACGTGACGAACTCAGCTCGTCATCCGCGTAGCGCAGGTTACGCCCATGACGAGACGAGCTGAGCTCGTCATCCACCCGAAGGGGTTAAAATTGCAAAAATAACTTGAAAACACAGTTCTTCCGAGTCAGTAGCTCCGTCCGGGGCTACCGCGGTGCTGTAAACAACAGAATCCAACAGTTCCATCTGACCGCATTGGTCAGGGGCATCGACAGACTTGTGAACAGTACCTTTTATGTTACGGACGACACGTTGTTGTGGGCCGGTCGTGGCAACCATCGCAGTTGCGATGTGAAGTGAAGCAGTGCAGCACGCGGGGCACTCAAGGTGTGGTGCAGGCAGCGGCTCGGTGACTGTTGTCTAGCAGCGTTGATGAGACCAGTGCTATGATGCGTAGTGAGGCAGTGCTCCTTGCAGTGCTGGACGGTCACTGTGGTAGCGACAGAGCCGGTTAGCGGGAGCTAGCGCCAGTCGTTCCAGACAGCATGTGGGAAGAGGCAGTGGATTGTTAAAATTACGAGTAGTGACCCCACTCCCGATGCGGTCACAGGTGTCGGAGTCAGCAGGCAGAGATGGCGTCAGTGAAACTAGGGCAGCGAAGTGAAGCAAGACGGTGTGGAGTGTGGTGCCCACAGGTCATGGGCCAAGCAGCGCCTCGGTGCCGGCGGTCATCGTCGTCAGTGAGACTGGGGTTGTGGTGCGAGATGTTGGCGGTGTCTTCTGTGGTGTCTTCAGGACATGGAGCCAGCGACGGAGGCGGTGATGGGGTCGGTTGCTTTTCCCTTCTCTGTGACAACTGAAACAACGGTTCTAGCAGCGGTACCTAGAGGTTGGTGAAGTCTTTGCAGTCCCTGAGACTTCAGAACAGGAGGTGTGGAAAACGTGTAATATTTTACTTGGCATGAGCTGCAGCCATTTTGGCTGTGGTATCCATTTAGATTTCCTTCATAAATATTTCGTCCTTGCACTCTGCCGGTGCTATCTATTTTAGTTGACTTCCTGACTCAGCTAAAAGCAATGTACGTGCTGAGAGTTTGTAGCTGCCAGTACACCTGCTAACTGTGAATAACTTCTGCTGTCATAAGCACTCCTGCTTCCCCTCCCACTTTTCTGACCATGTCGTTTTTATCTGCCCATGTTTGTTGGTAACTATTCACAAACCTTGTTCTCCCTATTTCTGTTCACGTGCTTACACTGCACAAAACCTTTATAAAAGACCTGTGTTCTGTGACTTCAATGTACTACCTCAGGCAGCACTTGAGAGTGCTGTGTGGACGTGGTCCCACTCATGAGAGATTAATAAACTTGTTATTTGAATTGCAGCTTCAGTGCCAATCTCTATTTTGTTGGTCTACGGACCCGTGGACAGACAAGGGTGACCCCTGCACCGGTGTGCTCATTAAAAGTTCACATTCCCACAGTTGCCGCCCATCGTGGGACCCCATCGGAGACGCGGCCGCCCGAAGGAGTGGTCTTGATGGGGGATTGGAATTTCACTGAGGAAGCACACTGCACAAGGAGACCTTTGTCTTTGCAGGCCAATGTGACTTTTCAGGTTTTCCTGATTTGACCCTCCAGGTGGTGCCGGTCTCGACTGGGGTTTTCCTTGGCGCATTTTTGCAGTGACTATTAGTTTGATTAAGAGATCGTCAGGTAGAAGTTGGAGACTCTTGTTTGGTAAGGTCGCTGAAGCGGCACTCTTGATTTGCTAGGCCAAGATTATGGTTTTGTTTGTTTGATTTATTTTTTGCAAAAGATAAAGGCAGGTAACATGGAGATTTTTCTCTACTTTTGAATGTTTTGGAAAAGTAATATTTTACAAAAATTCGGAAGAATGCCTGTTTCCAGCACACTCCATAGGTTGTGTTGCTGTCTTGGTGGTACCAAAACTGATTTAGAAAGAAGTCAGCCGGCTTCCCCAGAGGGGCACCTAATAAAGACATACATGTAAAATATATTTCTTTCATAATGTACAGTACACTGTGGAACAAATGCACAAAGAAAGATTCTGATCTACAATGGCCTGTGAATGGGTCATTTGATTTTCAAAAGGTTCAATATGTAGAGTAGTGTTTATTTGAAAGAAAAAATAGACAGGATATGTTTGATTGTGTACAAATTTGGGAGAAAGAAGTACGAGAGAGTGAAAAGAACAGAAGTTATAGCAGAAAAAGGACAATGAAAAACGATATATCAAAAAGCGTTAAATTAAAAAGATAACAAAAAGAAGAAAAAAATAGAAAAAGTAGATAGGGAACGTCGATTAGAGGTAAATGGTCAGTATCCTCTTAGGCACCCTATTTATCCCATACTTATAAACCTCTGGATGACTGCATCCTAATAGATCAACCCCCACACCCGTATAAATTCCCCACTCCAGGTGCCCCTGAGGATGAGGTTTTTGATAAGGAGCATTTGTCTTCAGAAGAAAAAGATAAAGATAAGCAGATTGGGCGTCAGACTCGCTCTACTTTATCTAGGGAAGAGAAAGATAACTTGCAAGATATTGCTATAGAGGAAGCAAGTCGGATTACTACAGCAACGGCCCTCACAGTACCAGTTCAGACTTGGGAAGACGGCAAACAGTTCTTTTTTTAGAAAAATTCACTTGGGAGGTAATGTATGGCTGGCGGCATATTTCTAATGCAACAGAACCAGATGATATAAGAACTGATTATAAACAGTTAGGAGATGAGACTTTTCTTTTTTCGAACCTACCTGATATGTTTAGACGGGCGGTCCAATTATGAGATGACACATTGAGTTTGCGAAAGGAGCAAGAATTAGCTAGGAAAAATAAAGTTGCAGCAGCAGTTAAATCTCAAGCAAAGAAAGTAGATGCTTTGGTGGATGCGAATAAACCTAGCAGTAGTGAGTCTGCTATTAAACCTATGCATGAAGCTGCACCCCTGTATGTTCCTCCGAAGGGTGCAGGAACTAATAATGATACAACTTTGGATGATGCACAGGGATATTTTATATATAATTGGGTTTACACCCCTTGGAATAGAGCTGATTTGATGGCTCTTAAAGCTGTTTTGCCCGACCCCCGGAAAAAAATCCTGCCGCCTTCTATGAGGAGGTGGAAGGAGCCATTAGCTCCTGCACTATGACCTTGCCAGATATCGAGATGTTCTTTGGGCTTATTTTTCCCCCTGATATGTGGAGAACAATACATAAAATAGATGACAAATGCAGCACCTAGGTGGAATTAGAAAGAATATATACGGAAAGGGAGCCTGCGCAGAAACCTCAGAAGGAGATATTAGATATTCCTAAAGCTATTGTGAGTAAGTTAAAGACTCTCATACCCCCTAAGAAAATAGATTGGACCACGTTAGTGTCCTCTAAACAGAAAAAGGATGAGTTAGTTTCTGACTTCTTTTCAAGGTTTGAGGAAACATTGCATGATTTTAGTGGTCAGTCATTGGCCGATGATACGGGTAGGCATTTGTTTGTTGATAAATTGTCGCTAATATCTAGTCGCTTAAAGACCAGCGAGAGTTCTTGTACCACATCTTCCCCAGTTTCCCTTTTGACTATGGCCCAATATTATGAGCAACAGGAATAGGAAGCATAAGGTAGGGAGGATAAGAAGGTTAAGGAATTTAAGACAAAAGTTATGTTGGCTCAAGTATATGGTCCACCATTTAGGGGAGGTGGAAGAGGCGGACGCGCAATGTATACACCTGGAGTGCCCCCTCTTCCTCAAGCAAATTTTTCCTCTGATACTGGGCATTGGCATTCTGAGTGCCCCTTTTGCGAGGTCAGCAGTATCAGCGGGGAAGGGAAAGTATGAGAGGATTCCCAGGGCATTCAGGAAACAGGGGAGGTACAGGAGCTCGCCCCAGATTTGTAGCAGCTGAACAAGGACCAAATTACTCTAATACTTTTGATAGACAAAATCAATATCACATGTCTGATTATTCTGCTGATGCTCTCACAGATTCCGATTATGCATAGGGATGCCCAGGAGGGGGTGAGGGACCGGTTGAGGTGCCAGTAGATCAAATGGCTACTTATGTTAATGCAAGCGTCTTGGGATCTACTGATCGGTTTCTGGTTGACACAGGGGCTACATGTAGTACTCTGTCTAAAATTGGTTACTAGGGCTCTCGTGTCCGGCACAATGATAACATCAATAGGATTCGATGGGACACCTACACCAAACCCACTTTCACAGCAGCTTGAATTCGGACTTGACAAATTCATTGCAGCATGTCCATTTTTGCTTTCCCCTAACACGCCGGACAACAGTGTGGGTATCGATATGCTTAAATATTTTCATGCCACAATATGTTGTTCTCCTGAAAGTGTGTGCGAGTTATTTTAAATAACAATTATCCAATGGTTGAGAGATCCTGTCTTATCAATGAGGATGCCGCTCTGGGGTCCTTTCCTAGTGTGAAAGGAACACTGTTATTGTTATCATTTTTTGCCTCCCATCATCACAAAGTCTCATGAAAGAAATTGCAATATTGTAGACAGCAGGTTACCTATTTAGGTCACCTCCCGTCTAAGGGGGGACGTGCACTCACACCAAACCGCATTCATACCATTCTAGACACTTCTGTACCCCGCACTCAAAAGGATGTCCGTGCAGTAACTGGCCTTTCTTTTTTATTGTAGACAGTGGATCCCCAGTTTTTCGCACATTATTAAACCTTTGTTGGCCCTTTTGACTAAAAACACTCCAATGCCTTTCCCATGGACTACTGAATGTCAGAATGCCTTCCAACAGTCACGCCAAACTCTTTGTTCTGCACTAGTATTAGGAACTCCAGACTACACCCACTAACAAGAGCATGTGAGCTTAGTACAGACTTACTTGTAAATATTTTTACTGACAGGCAGTACGCATTCGGGGTGGCAAATAATGTTGGTCACTTTCGGAAAGAAAGGGGTTTCCTCACCTCACATGGGACACAGATAGTGCATGGAGAATTAGTGCATAATCTTCTTATTGCCCTAACCTATCCTAAGAAAGTAGCAATTGTTAAATGTAGTGCACACAAGAAAGTGACTGATAAAATAGGAGTAGGTAAATGCATTTGCAGATCACAAAGTCCGTGAGACCGCAATGCAGACCGCAATGCAGCGAAGTACCACCTCCGTGTTTGTGGTGAAGTCACAAGCTGAAAGTTGGCATGATGCCAGGCAGGAAGTACTGGACATGCAACAATCTGCCTCTGCAGATGAACTAGATCAATGGTTTAAGGAGGGAACATTCCAAATGGAAATTACCCACAGCCTACCTATATCCCTTGATTCACATGGCATATGGGCTGGCACATGTTGGTGCATCCTCAACAGCAAAACAACTTATGCAAGTTTGGGATAATCCTGATATTGCCAGCACTGCTAAAAAGATAGTCCAAACTTGTCTGGTATGTCTTCAGTATAATCCTGGAAAGTGAACGCAAACACCAACATGAGGGTTTGCGACACCAACTGCACTTTTGAGGTCCTGCAAATGGACAACGACCTCATTTCATTGGGCAAGTTAGAGAATATGTCATGAAATGGTAGGGGATTAAACAGAAATGTCATGTCGCTTTTCATCCACAATCAGCAGGCCTGGTGGAGTGTTACAACTCCACCCTGAAATTGAAATTGGCTCAAAGGGGGAGTGGCTTGGCGCCAGTGACGATGGCCGCTTAGTTGAGAGCTCCGCCGGAGCACAGCCCTAAACCCTCAGAAATCCGGCCATAATCTGGCAAGTTGCACACACACAAGACGGGGACGGTCTTAAGAATCTAAGCGGCACCTGCAAGTGAAATCCAGGCGCCACAACTCCCCTCTGAGGTCGCTATATAACTGTGGCGTGCAGCGACGCCTGTGAGGCCCTGGAAGCAGGGAGACATCCGTCCGCCTCCAACGCGAGGACCCGGCGTTGAGGCTTACAACAAGACCAGTCAGCGATCGTGCGGCCGAGCATCGGCGGCCCCGCTGGCCCTGCAGGAGCTAGGACGGAGATCGTGGGAGGAGCCGCGGCCCAGTGAAGGCGGCGTACGCTGCAGTGGCGCTGGGGCCCTGAGTCAACCCCATCTATCGGCATACCTAGAGTTGGTGGCGGCAGCTTGGTGAGCCGGCGGACAGGAGGACGGGCACTCCCTTCGGCCGTCGGCGCGGCGGCTGAACCGCATGACATTTAAAAAGCCCCTACACAGAGGGAGAAGGGCCGGGCTTCAAGGCATCCACTGGCCCGAGGAACATCAGGTCAGGAACGCGGGGCTAGACGCGGCCGGGCTGCGGCGGAGGGAGCAAAAGGCGGTGAGGCCTGGCGAGGCCTATACTCAGTGGGACACGTTGGAGGCAACCTGGAAGCGCAGCTACACTGCACCAAAAACGCATTTGAGCGCCATTTGCCTCGTCTGTTTGAGAATTGGACAACCTTGGATCAGGGAGGCCTTTTCCATCATGGAGGGGTGAGGAGGGACAGCCGGCCGACAGGAGGTGGTATCCCAGGCGCGGAGACGGTGAGGAGTGTGGGGCATTGTGGAGGACGAAATTACCGGTGCCCACTCTGAGGACGGGGTAGCTGTTGTATTTTACGCTGGACATATATCACCGTCGTGCCTGAAAGTTGACTGGGGGCCTGAGGAGTGGAAAGAGTCCCAGCTGATGCGTGGCCTGTGTCCGTTACTGGGGAGTAGAAGCCCCTGTGCCGCTAGCAAGGAGCAACCGAAGGACCGACTGGAGTAAGGTGAGGCCAAAAGAAGCAGCGGCGCAGAACTATCGGGGCGGTGGGACGCCCTAGCAGCCGACTCCCAAGAGTACCAGCCAGGCATCGCAAGACAATCTACACAGGGCCTTTGAAGGCCGAGAGGGCTGTATCTGGGCATTGGGGATTGCAAAATGAAACCGAAGGGCGCGGCAGCTGCGCAAACTAACAAGTTGGATAAATATGCGGTTCCGTTTGCGGCCGCCCAGGTTGAGGGAGCAACGGGGGACACCCTGCACCGGCGGAACCCTCCTTGGCTTCTATTATGGCGGCAATCCAAACATCGGGGACCACCTTGGAATCAAAAATCGACAAGATGTCAATTGAGATGAATCACCCTCAACAAGATGTCAGACAAGGCCAGGGCCAATGAGACAGACATCCGGGAGCTCCAGGCCTCCTCCAAAAAGCTCGAGCAGAGGGTCAATGAACTCGTACATCAACATTGCCAGGTAGCACTAAGGCTGGAGGACCAGGAACGGAGGGCCCGCAGGAACAACATCCACGTGGTGGGCGTTCCAGACGGTTCGGAGGGACCCAATATGGCCTTTTCCTGGAGGACTTGATCCTCAACTGTCTGAAGCCAAAACGCATCTCCAACATGTTCACCATTGAAAGGGCGCACCGTGTGCCGATTCCCAAGCCCAAGCCAGGGGCGCTGCCAAGGACAATCATTACGAAAATTCTCAACTATAGGGTCCGGGACGCTATCCTGCAGGCTTCCAGGCAGATGGGAGACCTACAATATGAAAACGCAACTGTCAGGTTCTTCCCAGACTTTACGCTCAAAGTTCAACGTGACCGACGCTCCTTTGATGGGGTGAAAGCGGCGCTTCGGGGTAAGGGAATCAAGTACATGATGTTCTTTCGGGCCAAGCTCAAAATTATTGCTGGAGGCAAGCCCCTCTTCTTTACTACGCCGTTGGAGGTACAAGACTGGTTGGACAGAGGAGCATCGCAGTCGTCCACGGCTGCTGCTGGAAACACATGGAGGGATACTCGGGCCAAGTCACCGGGCTCTCTGGATGGTAGATCGGACGTGGACAGAACGAGTCAGCGCTCATGGAGATCGAGGTCTGCTAGCCCTAACATGGGCGACACCCAGGGACGCTAGTGGACTCTAATTGCTAGAGGGACTGCGAACATGGACCCAGACAAGATGTAATGTAATGTATACATACTTTCTATGATGTTGGGGCTACGATCCTCCCGGGAGGGTGTCATCCGATTGGGTGGAGGGCTCTCTGGACCCGAAGTGGGGAGATCCTGGGCAGGAGCTACTGCTTGCCTTTAATTACTCGTCCTTCCGGTTTACAACCATTACAACGAAACTTTTACCACGCAGTGCTGTTACAACGCAGGTTTTACTATGCATACCATTACAACGCATTGCACTGGGGGGCGCTCTAGGATAGGGAATAAGTTTAATTTACTATCCAACACCTTCCCTACTATCCACGGGGACTGGAGTTGGAATAGTAAATTAAACTATTCACTATCCAGCACCCCCAAGTGTAATGCGTTGTAATGGTATGCGTAGTAAAACCTGCGTTGTAACAGCATGCGTGGTAAAAGCATGCGTTGTAACGTCATACATTCGTCCTTCCGGGACGGAGAGACTCAGCCAGCCAAGGGGGCAGTGGGACGTGCACTTGGTGGGAGGGGAGAGCGATGTATGGGTGCCAGGTGGAATTAACTTGAACATGTGTGCACATGCTTGACACATTATTCACTTTGTGGAGAAGGACGCTTAGCGGCTGGAGCTGGGGCCGGCGCATTTTCCCCCCTTTAAGCAGTTTTTTGGTGTGTGGGGCGAAAGGCGCTCTGCTAGTTGGGGGATGTGGGTAGTTCGAAACCTACGTGGCAGGGTAGCAGGGTGGGGGGGAGAATGGGGGTCATTGTTCTGTATTGTTGGTTGGTACACTTCGGGGGGAGGTGGAGGGGGTATGGGTTGGTCACACAGCGAATGTAATGACGTGCTGGTTCGATGTTGCAAGAACTTCAGACTGCATGCTAGAATAGTTCTAATCGATGGCTACAAGGGGGGATAAATGTCTTAAAATACTTAGCTGGAACGTCAATGGGTTAGGGGACAAGCTCAAGAGAAGCGTGTCCTTCAATTTCTCAAAAGGCACCTCTCGGATGTTGTCCTCCTACAGGAAACACACCTGGTTGGCAACACCTGTCATGCGCTAGATAGATGGGGGGTATACATTGGCGATACATGCGGGCTTCACTTCAGGGTCTCGGGGGTGTATATTCTATTACGTCATAATTTTCCATTTGTCATTGACCACTCAGAGGCTGATCCGCTGGGGCCCTTTGCGGCACTCACGGGGAGGTGGGAGGGACGCAGACTCAATCTGGTGACGGTTTACATGCCGCCGGATCTCCAAACTATGTCCTATCATGATTTGGGTGGGCTTCTCCTTTCCCTACCTGAGGGGCAGCTCCTGATAGGAGGAGACTTCAATGCTGTAGTGGCAGGAGGACTGGATAGGCATCCACCGCGGGACATAGCTACTGTACACATGTGGCTCTACAATCTCCTTGACACATTTGGTCTAGTTGATCTCTGGCGCTTGCGCCACCCGACTCTAAAACAGTACACATTCTTCTCGGGTCCGCACCATACTTTCTCTAGGATAGATTACATCCTCACACGTCTGCAGCAGGACACAACCATTCGAGAAATCAAGCATTTAGCGCAGGGTATTTTTGATCACTCTCCTATATTGGCCCACCTCACTGTTGGGGATAAGAGTGTAGGCTGTGTTGCGCCCATAAACCCTTGGTACCTTCACAATTCTGAGACTAAGAGGAAGGTCACCCGCTCGATCGAACACTACTTCCAAGAAAACGTTGGGACGGTGGAATCCCCCGTTATCCTCTGGGAAGCCTTTAAAACTGTGCTGAGGGGTGAAGCCCTCTCTGCAATTGTTGGGCACCGCAAAGAAAAAGAGGCACACTTGTTAACCGTTGAGCGGGACCTGCTCGCATTGGAGGGGGCAGCGCAAAGTTAAGGGGATCCGGGAACTCTACATTAGATGCTGCTTAAAACGGCCGAATACAAGGCACTAGCCACTGACGCTGCAAAACCCTGGCACGGGACAGAGATGGTCGATTGTAAGATCAAGGGGAAATAGCAGGCAAATAATAGCCTGGTTAGACAAAAAGAAACAGGCACAGAAGGTGGTGTCTGAACTTAGGACCGACGCGGGTGACCTTCTTGTTGAACCTCAAGAGATAATTAACTAATTTGCGGCCCATTTCAAAAGAGTTTGTAGCAGGGGGTCGGACCTTCTGGAGGAAGACTCCTCTGCGCTACTGACTGATATTAAGCTACCTACCCTCTCTGAGGAAGATCGAGAGACTCTTGAGGGTGCTCTCAAAGTGGAGGAGCTGGCCAAGGCGATCAAAGACCTCCGGCCTGGGAAAGCCCTGGGTCTCAATGGTCTCCCTATCGAGCTCTACAAGCTCAAACCCGATTGCCTGAGTCATCACCTTAAAACTATGTTCGAAGGTAGTAAAGAACAAGGGATACTACCGAGAGACCAGCACATCGCTACATTGGTGGCCATTCCTAAAGATGGGAAACCTAAGGAACTGTGCACTTCTTACAGGCCAATATCACTGTTAAACGCCGAGCCCAAAATCCTCGCGAAGATGCTGGCTAATATGATCAAACCGATCATCACCACTCTAGTCCACTCGGACCAATCGGGCTTTATGCCACCAAAATACCGCGCTAAACTTACGACGCCTCCACGGAGTGCTAGGACGCTGCCACACGATCCAGGAAGACGCTGTGCTGGTTTCGTTAGATGCCGTGATGGCATTCGATACGCTCGAGTGGCCTTATATGATAGCGGTTCTGAAAAAACTGGGCTATGGTCCTAACTTTATTGGATGGGTACGCCTCCTCTATACTGAGCCCTTAGCACAGGTAGTGGTGAATAATACAATTTCGGAGAATTTTACGCTGGAATGGGGGACACGGCAAGGCTGCCCCCCTTCACACCTACTTTTTGCCCCCTCTCTAGAGCCACCTGCAGCCTGGATACGGCAAGATCTTTCCTTGCGGGGGCTCAGATGGACTGATAGGTGGGAGGACAGGATTTCGTTCTATGCGGACGTTATCCTCTTATACCTCGCGTCCCATTCCAAGTCCCTCCGAGTTGCCTTGGACATCTTTACCAGTTTTGGGAGGAATTCAGGCTATTGCATTAACTGGGGGAAGTCACTCCTCTACGTCCTCCACGGGGACCCCCCGGCAATTCCGCGCTCTTGTCCGATTACAGTGTCCACAGAGGGATTCATGTATCTGGGAATTTTCATCTCCAAAGATATGATGACGCAATACATAAGAAACCTCCTGCCGCCCTTGCAGAGGTTCAAAAGGGATGCCTCCGTTTGAAAGAAGCTCCCGCTGTCCCTACAAGGTAGGGCAGCGCTTTTTAAGATGATGGCGCTGCCGCGTTTCTTATATGCCCTCCAAAAATATCCAGACTTGGTCCCACATAAGTATTTTGCAGAACTTGAGGCCACCCAAAGAGACCTTTTGTGGGTCGTTGCGCCTCGGATATCACTCCAAAAACTCACACTGGGATGGTACGACGGGGGAATAGCACTCCTGGATATTCGGAAATACTATTGGACAGCACACCTCTCGGCTATAAATCAGGGCACGTATTGTGGTGGAGATGATCCCGGGTATGGGATGCATAAGTGGCTCCTCCCGGGTGGGAACTTTGAAGATGCACCATATTCTAAACCCAATAGGTACCCCTTGACAGGGCCGACTAGACACTCTGTCCAACTTTGGCATATTGTTCACCGTAAACTGGGATGGGCTGACAAACTCGCATTGGCTACCCCGCTTTGGGTCTCCGAAAAGCTGGGTACCTTGGGTCGCACCAAAGGGTTTCGCAACTGGGACCTGATAGGGATCTCACATATAAAAGACTTATGGGGACCTAATGGGGTGATTCCATTTGCATCGCTTCAGCGCACCTACGACTTGGCACGCACGGAACACTTTCCTTATATATGCAGGTCAGGCACTCTCTCCTGGCAAACATCATACCCGGGACGACACTCCCGGAATCCTCCCCCCTTGAGGACAGACTACTGGACGGCAACCTTCCAGAAAAGGCTATCTCCTTCACATATAAAAAACTTATAAACCACACCCCAGACCCCTTGCTTGCACTCAGGAGAAAGTGGGAGGCGGACGGTCTTGAGATCGACGACGAAGAGTGGTGGGAAGCACTTTCCTCTCCCAAAGAAGTAGCAATATCAGCGAAATTAAGACTGGTACAGTTGAAAGTGCTACACCGGGTTTACATCTCTGGCACCCGTTTGGTGTTGATGGGCAGGAGTGAGGAAGGGCTCTGTAGACGACGGTGTGGGGAGGAGGGGACTTTCCTTCATATATTGTGGGAGTGCCCTCTAATACAAACGTACTGGCAGAAGGTGCACAACTGTATGCGTGTGGTCTGGGAGGTGGGATTGCGGCCCAAAGTGAAAAGGTGCTTTTCAAACATATGGGAACCCACAGATCTGTCAGCGAAAAGCAGGCTTTGGGTGTCACTGGGACTAGCAATTGCAAAGCGGAATATTGCACGCCTATGGGGAGCAGTGACACCCCCAACGATCACTGCATGGAAGAAAGGCATGGACTAGTGCATGCTACAAGAAAAACAGTCTTTGTGGCCCGGGGTTGCCACCGGAAGTGGGTGGCAGTGTGGTCACATTGGAATGAATATTGGGGCAACTTATGTGAACCTCCCCTTGTCCCCTCCCTTGATGTTCCATTACCGCCTTGACTGACTTATGTATTGATAACATCCCGTATGCTATGACATCATTAGCAATGTATTCCACTACCATTCTGTATAAGCAACGCTGTAACAAATACAACGGCTGTGTGAACCGACCACTAAGTTTACTTCTGTAATAAAAAGATTTTAATTTTTTTTTTTAATTGGCTCAAATACTGGCTTCCACATCTTTGAAATGGCCTGATGCCCTGCCCCTAGCACTACTTTCTATCAGATCAATACCACATACACGATCTGGCCTTTCGCCATATGAGGTTGTGTTTAGCAGGCCTATGAATATTTGGGGAATCCCTAAGCCTCGCCCTATACATAATGGACCCCATGTGTTGATGAGTGACTATTTGTCCCAGTTAACTGACAGCTTGTCTTCTATTTATCAGGAGGTACGGGAAGTTCTTCAGACAGGTCGCAGAGTGAAGGTCACAATCTGCGGCCTGGCGATTCCATGCCACATGCCCTCGTAAGCCCAGCTGCGTCGACAGATCACCACGACATTCTGATTACCGAGAAAGGGCAAACTGCGTCACCTGAAGAAGTCTTCCCGGACCGCACGATCCATGGTACATCTAGATATCTGCTTCGATCAAGGAAGAAAAACATTTCAGCACAGAAAGAGACTGTCTGAGCCACTGTCCGAGGTGGTTAAATACTGACTACAAAGGGGGGTAGCTTATTAGTAACTACTCCTCTCAATGTTAGTGAAGAAACCAACACCTGTCCAGGACCTTAGGGCATCATCTGTTTTGTTGTTTGCTGATGAAAATGAGCTTGCCTAAGAAGAAGGAGATCGCTTCGACAATGTGCAACGGCTGTACAATCTGCATCCTTGGTCTGACTTTGTCTGCTGCCATCATCGCTACTGTAATGTGGGTAGTGGAGGAAGAAATGCCTGGAGCCTCCTTACCTAACATTACTGTTACATCACTTGCTGCAAAAGAGCACCATCATTTTGATTTGCCGCAACATGAACTGAGATACCGGCAAAATCTGAGAAACAATTAATTTCTTCAAATGTTGCATAAGACACCAGCTAAGCAATGCTATTAACTGTTGGGTTTGTGGCAAGATTCCTACTCATAAGAAGGTAAAAGAAATCCTGTTGTCGCCGCTGCCATTCTCTCACAAAGGCTCATGCCCAGCTTGGTTCAAACTTCTATATGCCTCTAATGAACAAAGTCTGTTACCCCAACGAAGATGGGGACCCATAAGCAAAAGGGACTGCTTTAGAAATGGAAGAATATAGTAAATGAAGAGCAGCAACAAACTATGTGTATCCACATTCGAGGTTGGCTAAAGTAAATGGACCCCTTGTTATCTCTGTTGCCATGACCACTGGCCTCCTTTGTGTACAATGTGGCGATGTGCCAGTGGGCCACAGTGGGCCACAGTAACTGTACTGCAGTGTTGTAGATGTCTACTAGAGGCCGAAGCAGCTTCCTTGCATCACATCACAATTCTTTTGTTTGTGGAAATAAGGCATACTACTTCCTACCTCCAGGCTGCTCTAGTACCTGTTACATAGCCTTCCTTCTGCCATCTGTGTTTTTAGCTCCCCCAACTTACCATCAAGATTTGCAATTGTTCGATCATTATGCTGGTAGTAGGGGAGAACGTGCAATCAATGTCTCTGTAGTCGACCAGACAGAGACCACATGGGAACCATATAGACTGGAGCATGCTGTATCATCGGATCCAGCTGTTGTGTCTTCACACCGGACAATTCACCTTCTGTATGTGCAGTCATCTCCAAACTACACAAAATAGCTACTGAGATATATTAAGATTCAGGAACATGGACTTGGGCTAGATGGTTCTGGAGCCTATTTCCTGTATGGGGTTTAAAATTATTTTCGTCCTTATTGATAATTATTGCAATTATCTTCTCTTGTTGTTTATGTATCCAATGCGGGCCAATGCTTTGTTCCTTCTGTATTTCCACTTGTACTACTTGTCTACCATTTAAAAACAAATGTCCAAAATGTAAATGCCCGTTTAGCAGTAGATCAAGAAGTCAGCAACATGATGCTAATTGATATGTATAACATTTATTTTACCCCCTTTTAAAGCATATGGAAATGTCTTAGCTTATGCCAAAAGGTCCATCTGTGGAAAACGTGTAATATTTTACTTGGCATAAGCTGCAGCCATGGCTGTGGTATCCATTTAGGTTTCCTTCATAATTTTTTTGTCCTTTCACTCTGCCTGTGCTATCTATTTTAGTTGAGTTCCTGACTCAGCTAAAAGCAATGTACGTGCTGAGAGTTTGTAGCTGCCAGTACACCTGCTAACTGTGAATAATTTCTGCTGTCATAAGCTGGTCTACAGACCCGTGGACAGAGAAGAGTGACCCCTGCACCGGTTTGCTCATTAAAAGGCACATTTCCACAGAGGCAAGCTCTATTTCAAGCCCTTGAAGGTACTCAGAACAAGTAAAGAAAGTTCAGTCCAGTCCTTTCACGGCCCAAGGCAGAAGCAGCAACTGCAGGCCAACCCACCAAAGCAACAGCACAGAGGAGGGGCAGTACTCTTCCTGGCAGCTCTTCCAGCTCTTCTTCTTGGCAGGTTCCAGGTTCCTGGATTCCAGCGAGTTCTAAAGGCTTTGGGTCTGAGCCCCAATATTTATACTTAAAATTCCTTTGTTCTCTCATACAGGGAATGTCTGTGCTTAATCCAAACCAGTTTGGTCTTCTTTGGCCCAGCTTCCCGGCAGGAGGTGGAGACGGCATTGTCTAAAGCAGACAAGGTACATTTGTGTGCAAGAGAATATCCTTCCACTACTCTAAATGCAGTCCAGGTCAATTCAGCCCAGACCTGACTCATCCAGGAAAGACAGGACACCTGGATCCCCCAGTGGCTATGTGAAGAGAATGGCCCATCCCCAGCCCCTGTCACTCCAAAGCCAGACAGCCAATCCACAAACCCATAAGAGGCACGCAGGATGGCTAAGCAAGAAAATATCGATTTTCTAAAAGTGGTATTTTCAAACACAGAAAATAAAAATCATCTCTACTAAAAGATGCATATTTACATTCTGAGTCCAGGCATACTAAACTCCATTTCCATTTCCCTTTCTTATCTTCATGGAAAGTAATGCTTATAAGATGTTATAAGATGTTATAAGATGTTAGGGATGTTAGGGATGTTAGGGATGACAGACGTAGCCAAATGGATGTCGAACAGCCACCTGAAACTGAACTCGGACAAGAAGGAAGTCCTCATCCTGGGATCCTCACCCTCCGCCTGGGACGACTCCTGGTGGCCCCCCGCCCTGGGCAGCGCACCCAAACCAACTGACCACGCACGCAACCTGGGCTTCATCCTGGACTCCTCCCTCTCCATGACCAGACAAGTCAACGCCGTCTCCTCGTCGTGCTTCAACATCCTGCGAATGCTACGCAAGATCTTCCGATGGATCCCCACCGAAACCAGGAAGACGGTCACCCAGGCCCTCGTCACCAGCCGGCTGGACTACGGCAACTCCCTCTACGCCGGCACCACCGCCAAACTCCAGAAGAGACTCCAGCTGATCCAGAACACCTCAGCACGACTCATCCTGGACATCCCCCGCCGCAGCCACATCTCCGGACACCTGAGATACCTGCACTGGCTCCCGGTCAACAAGAGAATCACCTTCCGGCTCCTCACCCACGCACACAAAGCCCTACACAACCAAGGACCAGGATACCTCAACAGCCGCCTCAACTTCTACGCTCCCACGCGCCAGCTTCGATCGACCAGCCACGCCCTCGCCGCCGTCCCCCGCATCCGAAGAGCCACCACAGGAGGAAGGGCCTTCTCCTACCTGGCCGCCAAGACTTGGAACTCCCTCCCGACCCACCTCCGCCTGACCCAGGACCACCTCGCCTTCAGGAAGCAGCTCAAGACCTGGCTGTTCGAGCAGTAGCGGACCCCCCCAGCGCCTTGAGACCCTCCGGGTGAGTAGTGCGCTATACAAATGTTCTGATTGATTGATTGATTGACAAGGAAAACTCCCATTCATAGGGAAGGATGGGAGTTTTAGTTGTAAAATCTTATAGGCATAACTTATAGCCCTGCAATGTTGTAAAATGAAATACACTGTAATTCACCACCAGAACGTGTCACACACACCAGTACATGTCCTACCTTTTCCCTACACAGCACCCTGCCCAGAGGGGTCTCCTGTATCTACCTTAGGGGTGACATACATGTAAGAAAAAGGAAGATTCTGGCCTGGCAAGTGGGTGCACCCGCCAGGTCAACATGGCAGTTACAAACTGAGTACAGACACTGCACTGGTAGGTCTGAGATCCCTTTTCAGGGCTGCTTGGGTGGGTGGCACAATCAGTGCTGCAGCCCCACTCGCAGCATTTGTTTTACAGGCCCTGGCACTCTCAGTGCACTTTACTAGGGATTTACTAGTAAACCAAATATGCCAATATGGAAACACCAATCCATAACACAATGTACAACAGGAGCACTTAAACTTTAATACTGAACAGCATTGAGAAAGTGTGCAGACATATAAAACCAGCAAAACTGGGAGGTCAGAAAGCAAAAAGCCAGGGGAAACACACCAAAAGATGCGAGGTCTAACAGTTCTGTTGGTGATTTTCAGTTCAGCTGTTCTCTGTATAGTACCTCCCAGAGGCACATAATATCAAATGTCAGCTGACTGACAGCATTGCTCCAAGCAGGAAACCTACTTTTTCTCCAGAACAGTTGTCTCTGGTTGTGAGAGCCACATGGTCAAGGGGAAAAGGAACCTAGGCCCATTCAGCTGCGTTACTTATTACCCCACTCCTACTGCGGGAGCAGAGGCCCAACTAGCAAAATCGAAAGAGGCTTGAGGTATGCAGCACTATGCAGCAGGCACTTTGCAAGACAGACTGTGCAGGGAGGAAGAGCAAACCGAAATGTGTTGCCGACCGGGACCTGAAGGAACATGGCAGCATCACTGAAGTGGAGGAGTCTGGGGAAGGAGGAAACCCAATAAAGACAAACTAGTGGGCATGACACTGATGTAGGTGGGGTAAGAGGAGACAGGAAGACAATAAGCAGCAGTCACAGTACGAAGAAACCCTAGTGTGCAACACTGCAGACCTCATGGTTTCATTTCTGTAAGCAAATGATCTGTCTTTGTTTAACATCCCATGGTCTATAATGGGGGCAACATATATTAGTAATATACTGCCAGAAAAACTATTCTCGCAATAAATACATCACTCTTGTCCCTCTCACACAGTGGTGGACTGAGCAGTTTTACAAGGTAACAAGGAGTTGACACATGCTGTTCTTCTTACATGTGTATGAGGCTTAGGCACCACATAGACGTTTATATGGAGTTAAATATATTTCACATAAAATGATGTTGGTACTAAAAAAGCAGGGGGATAACTTTGAAAAAACAAAAATATATGAGAAGGGGTATGTATTCAAAACAAAACTTTGGTGTATTTATCTGAATGTGCTTTCGATTTTTTGAAGAGTTTGAGCTGGGTACTTAGATCACTGTAGTTTTATGTGTGCAGTACCCTTTTAACAAAACATGTAAACTATGCCATGCTGGCTGAAACGGTAGAATCTAAGATCTTGGGGTGGTGGAAATGTGATGGAACAAGTAGTAAGAAAGTTCTACATTGAGATACGTTATCACTCTTGAGTAGGTAACCTAGCCCCGGCATAAGTTTCTGCTACACTGAAAAGTGTAAAACAAAGCTTGGCTATATTTTAAATGCAGACGGTACACAAAATGGGAAAGGGTGTGCAATCATGAACTCGAAACAAAATTGAGCATTCCATATGCTCCACCATCTGTTGGTGTTCAAGTTTTCACATGTTTTGAAATGTATTGTAAGGTAGGTGATGCTGCATTTGCTATTGGAATTTACTATACATATTGTATGGGAAACATCCTTTAGAACGAAACTTTCACAACGTTGTACCATTACCACACAGGTTTTACAACGCAAGTCGTTACAGCGACTTGCGCTGGAGGGCGCTGTAGGATAGGGAATAGTTTCATTTACTATCCAACACCTTCCCTAATATCCACGGGGACTGGAGTTGGATTGTAAATTAAACTATTCACTATCCAGCGCCCCCCAACGCAAGTCATTGTAACGACTTGCGTTGTAAAACCTGCGTGGTAACTGTACGTGTTGTGAAAGCACGCGTTGTACCGTCATACATCCATATTGTATAGAATGGACTTTTATATTAATGTGTGTTATTTTTCTTTGAATGTTTTCATAAGAACTAATAAAAAACTGAGGTAACTGGATGGATCAGGCTGAGATTGATTTATTCTTTTATAGAGTGCAATCTCATCAATGGTATTATCGTGTGAGGGGAACAAGAAGAGGCAGGCAAAGAGGCAGGTAAAAAAATAATATAGACAGAGGCACAGTGAATAAAAAATGGCATGGGGTCAAAGTGCCCAGGTGTCAGCAGAATATCTGAGTTTTCATATATTTCTTAAAACAAAAGGGGGGACGGTCCAGTGGACGCTGCATTATAACTCAGCATCTTAAGGTGAACCACGTTCACCTTGGAGGCAACAACCTCAACTTTTCATCAAGTATTTTAAAGGTCTTAAGACACCTCCTCATTCTCAAGCATCCTTATACCAAAAGGACAGAGGAAGAACAAAACTATCAGCGCCAAGAAGGTAACAGCTTGTTATATTTTGGTGGATGTTTACAGAATGCATGTTTTATATAATTATAGTTGATGTATGGTAGATATGATTTGCATTTGCATAAACTGTAACACTACCTTATAGTATTGAATATACAGCTGTAGTAAGTATATAAAAGGGATCTATCTGGTGTGTGTTCCCAAATGTTAATTACTGGTAATAGAATGTGTGTATTTGTCGCTCTGCTTATCAGTAAAGGGGTCTCAACTTTACCTTGGGAAGTATCCGTGTCACCTCTTAAGTGCCTCTAGAAAGATTCTGTAAACTACATTCCTTAGGAGCATAACATAAAACTTTTTCTTTCAACTGGTTTAAGCCCAGAAATTGCAGGCACAAATTCTCAAATTGCTATATTCCTTACATTCCTAAAGGAAAAAATTCAATGGAACTTTTACTTCCATCCTTTATTTTCTAAATGCACATCTGCATCCCTTCCAATCTCTGCCTGCCTCTCTATAAATCACTCTACATTTTATGCCTATCCATCCAAAGCTATGTTTGAAAACCATAACAATATCTACAAATTCCAGCAAGCTATTGCTTCTCACATAGCCCCCCTAATGATTGCATCTATGGCAATAATATAACAAAAAATAACGGGAGTGAATTCATGGAATGAGCATGCAAAACTAATCCCAATATCTAATGGATTGAGCACTAGCTTTAAGTTTCCGAGTAGCGTGCTACTCACTGTATAGCGATTCAATGACTTATTGGGAGTACTATGAGCTAATTAAATGCAATTGAAACAATTTAAGCTTATCTTAAGACCTGTAATGGTGACACTTTTTAAGAAGTCCCAAAGACTACTTTTTAAATCATTCAATATACATTGCCTGATAATCCTTTAGATTATTATGCAAACTGAAAGGTTATTATGCAAATTGATAACGCAATTTTAGGACGTTTTGATGTTTATGAGGATTTACAAATTTTCAGTAAAACCACATTGGGATAGGAATTTATAGGAGCATTCCCATAAAACCCACTCCTAGATATAGGCTGGTGGTAAAAGCATGGCAGAAAAAGTAGAAAAATATATCCTTGATAAATTACAATAGAAACCAAAATATAGAGGTAATAAAACATGGTTATATTATTAAAAGTCCTCTCTGTTTTTAAAATGTTTCCAGAGCACAAACGACTTTCACAATTCTTAATTCATTTTGATTAAGTTTAATCACAGTGTCCCACACAGGTCCCGAAGTCCTGGGGAATGTTACATTTTGTTGTTCGCCATAGAAAAATTTGAGAGTAAGGGGGACAACAGTCCCAGATCTTCTTTGTAGCGGGAAAATGTTGTTTAAGACATTGGGTAATACAGCCTGGTGGGAAAAAGTCACTGTCACACAATCACCTATAAACTTTTTTGGTCTATTCCCAATCCAAGCGACCCTTTTCACTGTCTTAATTTCACCTGCGAGCTGTTGTTTTCCTCCTGGTGCCATCAGCATATTTCCTGTTAGCCAATGCAATGCCTTGCTGGACAGGGATGCTGGCGATTCCAATTGACCATTCGCTAGAGGTGGAACATTGGCCAACACCAATACAACTGGAGATGCTTCTTCTATAAATTGGAAAGGATCAATGTCCTGGCATATTGCTGGTGGTAAGCTTGATGTTACTGGAACACCATCTGCGGCCAGAGATTGGTTGGTGATATTTGATGAAATTTGTGCTGGGCAGGCAAAAAGCGTCGAGCCATTCCCCTTTTCTGTAGTACTCCCCACTTTATCCTCCGTTGGTTGAGCCGCTTTTATTACTAGTGTTGTTAATTTGTCAACCCCATCCACGGCCTTATTCTGGATTCCACTCATTCTTTTTACCTCCGCATTCAATTTGTCGATCTTAGCTACTAGAGGTTTAATGATGCTTTTAATTTTGGAATCTATCATATCGGCTATCTTTTGGAGCAATTCATCATCCCTGCTGCTATTTTCATTTTCATCCCCATATTCGATGGTTCTGCCCTTAGTTTTACCAGGAGGTGTTGCCCTTTTTTTCTCATTCCTGAGCGTAGACCTGACCTTTTTTGCTGTGTTTTTCTACGTGTTCTTACCGGTCTAGTTTCCTGCTCGGAAGAGGAGGCATCATCCGAATTAAAGACCCTAATCTCATGGTCAGAATCGATATTATTTTCTTGATCAGTTGGGACAAGAGTTACAGTATCAACTAACGGGAAACTATTTTGATCAGCAGGGTTTTGGCTTGAATGTACCATAATGTCTATCAAATCAGTGGGGGCATCAAACACTGTGGTATCAGTCAGTGGGGAGTTTGGTGTTGGACTCAGAAGCTGCAAATTCGGAGACTGACTTAGCCCCAATGACAGTCTCCTCTCACTGTTTATTTTCGAAACCACCTGAACCAGGTAGTTGTCCATTGTTTTAGCATTGGCTACGAGCTGTTTTTTTGGCATGTTGAACACCAAGATGCAAAATTCCCGCAATTAGCAGAATAATAGCAATCAAATTTCCTTTCTTCGCAACCAAGTGGAATGGCTGAGTCGAGTCGCAGGCAGTCTCAAATTGTCAAATAGGTTTACTTGGCAAGAATGTACCTAATCAGAGATGCACAAACGACGTATAGTCAGAAACAGGATACTCCACTTAGTTCCCCAGTAAGATAATAGATAATTCCTTACTTGAATGACAAGGATTGTAGCCCAGTCCAGTCCAGTCGCGGACAGTCTCGGACTGTCTAAGACTGTCCGCCCTTTGTCCGTGCTTCGTCCGGCGTCCCGCACACGCGTCCCGCTATGCGGCTAGGGTGTGTCTTTATAGGGGGAGGAGCAGGTGCGGGAAGAGACCCAGGTGCGCTCCGATGATCCTGCGCGGAACCCTGCGTCTCGCAGTCCCGGCCCTGTGTGGACAGCCTCACTCAGTCCTGGCGCTGGTTTTCACCTTTCCTTTCCTCACGGCACAGTTTGCTGGGAAGAGACGGCAGAGTCACGGTGTGAGTAATCAGCTGCGAGCGGCACCCGCGGAGCGGGGGCCGCGAGCTGTTTTAACAGGCAAGCAATCAGGGAGGAGCAGGCAAGCAATCAGAGAGGAGCAGGGGCGGGAAGAGACCCAGGTGCGCTCCGATGATCCTGCGCGGAACCCTGGGTCTCGCAGTCCCGGCCCTGTGTGGACAGCCTCACTCAGTCCTGGCGCTGGTTTTCACCTTTCCTTTCCTCACGGCACAGTTTGCTGGGAAGAGACGGCAGAGTCACGGTGTGAGTAATCAGCTTTAATCAATATGATTCAATGTTAGTGTATTAATGGAGTGGATTACATTCCTTACATATTTCAATAAAAGATCAATATTCAGCCTACAATTCTTTTATGAAATAAACTTTGCTTCCTCAGGGCTGAAAAATATATAATGAGGTTATGTCTTTTTAGGTCCCGCTGAGCCAGCGCATGCGCTGCGAGACATTTAGTAGTAGGCTTTGAAAAGTCCTACAACATGCTTTTTGCTGGCATGAGGCGTGCGGTTACGTGCACGAGCGGAGGCGACATCGCGCGCGCGCACCACTCGACATCGCGGGCGCGTAACACTCGCGTCCTTTTTTTTTTTTTAAATCATTGGCCGCGCGCTCACACAACTCCGCTTCTCCCCCTCCCCCACCACATATTGCTTCTGGGAGCCACAAGCGGCCAAGGCTTGTTTTAAATGTTTTTGGGGTGAGTTAAATATGCTCATCTTCCCCGAGGAATGCTTGATCAATTAATTTATGATTCCTTTTGCTTAACGTAATGATTGGTTGGGCGAAAAACACGTCCTGGCCATGACGTCACTGCCGATCGTGTTCTTCACAGACATTTGAACTCAAAACACAGAGCCTTCCATGTTTATTAAGTCACTTCTTTCTGCGACGCGCTTCCTTTAACCCCACGGACCACTGAGAATTCCCCAATATTCAAAAAATCACAGAAAACTCGCCATTTCCAACAGGCTGTAGGTCTGCCCCTCACTGTGATAGCTATATTCTAGCTCTACAGCGGACTATCTAATTAGCTACTACCACCTAGCTAATTGCCGTGTAACCATGGTGATGCACTTACGTGCTAAAACTGCCACCTCCAAAGTAAAGTATGTCTAATTCACCCCCGTGTTTAAAACTATTTAGAAACAGTAGCAACGGGCACAGCGATGCCATTAAGGCTACATCCATTGTGTATTGTGGGAATTGGATAAATGCTGTCAGCTGGGACCATTTCCTAACACCCTCTTTAGGCAGCGGCGGGGTTGTCCAGGAGCTCCAGGCGGAGTGCACGGGGGCTGTGTATGGATGCGGACCAGAGCAGGAGCTGCGCACGCTCACACCATGTGTGAATTAAAACAGCGTCGGATTATGCCGAAGAACACGTGTGCCCTCGTTTGCGGAGCACAGTAGTGGAAATTTCAGTTGACCAGTTATACACTGTTTACTAATGGATCCAGTTGGATACTTTTTTTGTCCAAGATAGGGACATTCTACAGTTTAAATAGACACCCACTGGAATTACTACACCTTACAATACACCAATAGCATGACGAGTGATGAAATTGACACCAATAGGCTTTTTCACCACATCAGTTTATTCACAGTCAATTACCGGGTTTGGCAGAACCCAGTTTATTTACTAATGTAGTGGTTTCCAAGAGTAGTAATGGCATGTAGAGGCAGTCCAAATACTTAAATAACGTGACAGTATGTAGAATTGCTTTCAAGTATCTGCGAACCTGAGGGTAGGGGAGAAGTAAAATAAGTAGCGAGAACTTAATTAATCTGCTGAAGCAAAAGTCACAATTATATATTTCCTAATGTTTAGAAAGTAAACTGCGAAAAATATATAGAGTCACTGCCCCACACGTGCAGAATGCTCTTCAGCTCCTTTGTGTGCATTGAGGTGCGATCTTTGTCCCCTCACACATGAAATGTCAACTTATGGCTTTTTGTAAACCAGATTTTATTGGCGAACTGCAGTTAACAATTGCCAGAAATACATTATATTTCATATAGTAAGCAAACAAAATATCACACACAATCATTGACAATGGTGCTATAATAGCAAAGCAAATAAGAATTAAATTAATTGCCTAGCTCACGGATCAGTCCTCAGATTTTCTCTACCCTTTCAATGGCATCTGGAATCTTGGAGACCCTTTCCCGTGAGCTCTGCTAAGATATTCAATGCACACACCTTCTATCTCCTTACTCTGCACTTTCAATTTCCTGCCCCTCATCATGGTGCAACCAGTGCACCTACACAGTCTTGCCTTCAGGAGCATCTAAAACCCACCTCTTCCACCTCACCCTGTGCTAATGCTCTCCCTTCCACCAAAAATCACACAAATAGAATACTGATCACTTTTGTATCTTTCAATGTTTTCATTCCCTGGTCTCTGAAACACCCACGGTCATACATTTCACCCTAGTCAGTGCCCGCCTATGTCTATTGATAGCTGATGTTACTCACCACCCCAGCTGTCCCCAGACATTCTTAGTCATTTCTTATCTTTTGATAGCCTCTCTTTCCGCCTGGAAAGGCAGGCAGTAATCTCAAATTCATAATTTCGAATTTCTAAAATGGCCAAAACATACAAGCCAAAAGTGGTACACACGTTTGAAGTTCCCATGACAAACATCCGCTTACCACTGCCTGAGGTGGTAAAATAGCACTGATCTTGCTCTTTCACTGTTAAGGTGCCAGCCAACCCAAAACTGTGGCAGAGACAGTCTTAAATTAACACCTGCAATTCTCATTTTGGCCTTGGTTACTTATGGTCTGAAAAAGGGTACTATATTTATTGTACCTAATTTGTTCCAACATCGCAGGAATTTATCGGACGCAATAGATAGCACCCAGTTACATTTTGACAAGAAAAATATGCCATAACGTTTGGTGCTAACTACACCAAAATCTGCATGTCCCATTATTTACTGGAAATTTCCCCGCCAGTAAACTGGGGCACGATTGACCTGCTGGCATATTCCTTGGGACCGGTTCTCATACGATGTTTCCTTTTAAAAAGCCTCATCCCCCACACTCACTAGCAGCACTTCTTAGACTGACCCCTCAGTGAACCAGCAGACGGCCGGCCGGCTCAAGTGGGTTGGTGAAACCCAATCTGCCATTTCACTAAGCCATTATTGGAAGTGAGTGGCCTGAGAACAGCCAGTCTGCCCGCGAAGGAAGGGGGTTTCATTAATGAATGTACCTGCACCACCAGTCAAACAGGACATTTCCTGCTATTTCTCAAACACCTTCCTTGGCATTTCTGTTCGGTGAGCCGTTCGCTCCATAGACAGCCACAGGCAGCTATTTCGAATTTTCTCATTGTTTTCCCTCTACACATTTATTATTCCAATCCAATTCAACAATTCCCAATTCATTATACTGGCATATTCCGTACATATGAAGGAAAATGTGTTGCCCATGAAAACTGAAGCTTGCAAAATCGCCTGTGGCAATTATTTCGCCCTCACTGTGGCAATGTTACCAGCATAGTGGGACTCGCAAGACTACCTTCAAACTAAACAGCATTTTAAAAAAAAAGATTTTGTTTAGCAAATGATCAGGACAGTTTAACTATTCGCAAGTGTTTGCATGGTGGAAAAGCGTTTCAGTTCAGGGGGGCAGTGAAGAGAACTAATTGTGACAGATTGTTTTACATTTAAAGAACAGGACCCATGTTATTAAAGAGAACACAGGCCCGATTTGCACCTGATTGCAAACAAAGTTAGTGCACAAGTGCAGATCAAAGCTGTATACTGCATTAACAAAAACCATTGGCAAAGTCAAAAGGTTACACCTATGCGCTATCTATTGGCTTTGTCAATGCTTTTTAGAGATGTTGCGCAACAGCACGAGCTGTTGTACAACATGGCTTAAAGTAAAACAAAGTGCAGGAGTGGTGAGAAACAAACAGACAGCGGGAAGAGGGTGGGGGAGGATAAAAAGGAAACAATGGGCAGCGGGTGGGGAACAAACAATGCACAGCGAGAGGAGGGCAGAGGGGGGTAGTTAGACCGTACAGTCGCAAGCACTCTTAGAGAGTGCATAGCAAAAAGCAAAAAAAAAGCATTGACATAGCGAATAGGTCTTGCCTTTGGGACTTTATAAGTGTTTAGCCATGCAACGGTTGGTGTTGTTGCACCAAGGATATTGTGCTGCATAACTAAATACTTATAAGGTCCCAAAAGCGAGACCTATTGGCTATGCCAATGCTTGTTTTCTTTTTCTACCAATACGAGCACATGAATGGCAAAGAAACATATTGGAAAGACTCATGGAAATACACAAACATTTCACTAAATCGATTACATTTCATAGTGAATTGAAATTAAGAAATATGAAAGTCTTTGTGCTTGGTAAACATTTGCAAAACTGTAACAACTATGAACATAAGGGGCAAAAGCACCCCGCTCCATTTTTTCAAACATTCTCGAATATGCTCCATATAGGAGTTGAGATCATTTTTTAGGGCAACATTATCATAGCGCTGGATATAATCCCTACTTTACCATTGAAACCTAAATGAGCAGCTCTCTGTATAGTGCAGTGTTCTGAAAGATCGCATGCAATCAAGGAGTAGCCTGGGACTAATCTAGGAGCTGCCAATATCAGCCACATCAAAACGTATTTAGCCACAAAAGGCTAGGGGAAGAGATACTATCAAAGCCACGCGGAAGTATTTATTCAACTTTAAACAATTATACTGTGGAAGAAGCTTATTTTGTATTTGGTGCCTGTAATCCACATCAACATTTTGACTTAAAGTGGACAACCTCTTAGAGAGCTAGAATGCTGATAATAACTATCTTTCGGATCCACACAATAAGGACCAGTACTAGGACTAATGAGTTTTAGGACAGAAACTTATGTTTTTCTCTTTCTTCATTGGAACTAATGACTAGAGTAGGAAGACAATGTTCCTTTGACTTCCTGTGGTTAATACCAAACTGCTGACTAGAAATGGAAATAATTCTGAACATAGTGGGCCTTACAGCTCATTTCACTACAACTAAGTAATTAGACACGGTGATATATTATACCATAACACAACATAATGTACCCTAACACAGAGCAGCATGAAATAAAATACATTAGAACTTAACATACCATAGCAAAATCAAATATACCATGACATGCTCCTTCATAGCATATCATAACATAAAATAACAGATAACATAACTGCACATTACATATCACAATAAATAACACAAATGACTCAGTCATAAATCAATCCACAACACCAGCATACACGTTGCATAATATGGGGAGGCCAACATAACCTTTGAGTTCAAGCTTTCACATCAACATAAAAAGCATTGCCTAGCTTTAAAACACTCTTCGTGACACCAGTACAAATATATAGATCATAATTAAACAACTATACCTCTCAGAACTATGATCCAATGTGTTCATATCACGAGAGGAAATGGTGAACTCACTAATTCGAATTCTCTCTTCAAAGTCTTCAATTTCAACCGAGTAGTAGACGTAGACTTTCCCATTGTGCTTGAACTTAGGATGGAAGACAAGACAAAGGAATCCACGCTCATCTCCTTCCCAAGGAGATGTGAGTACTGCTTCTGTGATATTGAGGAATGGTTTTTCAAGCCTCGTCCGATCGGGCAGGTAGGTCCAAACCAAGCCCACTTGTTCTGCAATAAAAAACCTGTGTGTACCATCGTTCGCATGTACCATAGCAACTGGATTCTGCAAACCGTTGGCCACTTCAACGAGACACAGCTGTAAACAGCCCTCGGAGTCTGCTGTAATCAAGCCTAGATTTTTGGTCAGTTTTGTGTTGGTTAGCAGACGGGGAAAACAGTAGTCTTCATCATTGAGTGCCAAATAGTGGCATAACTTTGCCATGTTATTTTCCAAATCCAACAAGTCCTTGTCGTCGGACATATAACCAAAGATGGGCCTGCATTTTTGCCACACTTCTGTGCAGTAATCTTTACAAAGACCCGCCACGGTCCGCACTGGAGTAGATGGGTCCTCCGCATCAAACAAATGAGCTGCATATGGAGAGCACTCCTATTAAAAAAAAAACACTGTCTGTTAGTTCTTCTAGATGCTGAGAAATAACCTGTAGGCCACAGCAAATAAGTACTCATATTTCAAAACTACAAACAAATCAATATAGTTAGATGGTAGTACGTCTATCTGTCGTGATGCAAAATGGAGTATATTTCTGTCATTTACCTCCCTATCCTGCATCCAGCAAGACCTTGAAGCCAATCGGACAAGATCTGCAGTGCCTACCCTTTTGCGCCCCTCCTCCCCTACTTACCATGCTAATCTGTGACCTCTGAGACACAATTCAAGGCAGACATCAATGCACACATCCCCCCAAATAAATGTATGCAGTACTACCACGTATGAAACCTGCTACTGGTTCACAAAGCCCAGCAATAAGGATGTTCCTCTTGCCAGAGCTTATTTTCATCAAGAAATAGTGTTTTAAAAGTATGCTGACACAATGAGGGGCATTGTGCTTGATCCTACCTTTGCCATGGGAGCCCCCACATAGGCAAAATTAATTCTTGTGATGCTGGGAAGTAAATTTTGCCAGAGGAATTAATGCCAGGTAGGATCTTAGCAGCAACAGGACGTGTGTCAACTTGTTGTGCCTGGAATCAATCAACCCAGACAATGAGAGCACCACAATATATCTATAAGTACAGAATATGATTTCAGTCAAATAGTGTACGGAGTATGTGTGGGTGGAGAGTGGATCTGCGGCGGTTGAGGGAGCACTCTGTGGATCTCAGCAGAGGAATGACTTAGCAGTTTAATTGAAACTACAACAATATCAATAAAAACATGTGCATGAAAGGTATGGCTACTAGCACCCGGAACCAGAAAGCAGGGCTCCTACTGAAGAGGAAGAGTTCAGTTGTGTTGTTTCATTCTGATAGTACTGATATAGCACATTGATTATGAATGCACTCTCTGATACGAGTACCCTAACTATGAAGTATCTGTCCTTGATGCATGGGCAGTACTTAAGAACCCAGCATGTTTTTGCTTTCTATAATTCCTCATGTTTATAGGGTTCTTCCCAACATCTACTTCTAAATGGGTTTTGTTAAATATGACCTCCGTTGCGAATGGGCAGAAGATATGTAAATTTAGCTCACTTGGAACTAATGCATTCTGGGTGCTATAGTCTTGTTTTGCTTCCACTGAACTAATCAGACTAACGTACTTGTAATCATTCATTTGTAAGTGAAAAAAATCAGGATTAGAGACAGTATCTGTAATGACCAGGATTGAGTTGGTCAGACTAGTTGGAAAATGATTGGATCACAAGTTTCTGAGAGTTTCAGAACAATAAGTGGTGAGGTCTAACAGGGCTGAATTTTGTGAGTAGTTGCTTGTATTGCCTTGTAGGGTGGATATATACTAGCAGTTGGTGTGGTACATCTCTTTTTGTGGTACGGTCATGACTTGTTTGCATATGGTCAATCCCTTTCTGTAGGGGCAGTGAGTAATTCGAAGTGATTCATGCATTAGCTCCAACATTTTGTTTTTCTTAGTTAATACATATGACAGCAAAAATAAGACAAGGATGACAGTTTAATGGGGTCTCAGAGGTGGGGGCAAAGCCAGGAAACCTAGAAAACTTTTAACCAGTGCATAGAAGCTCCATCTTGTGCTTAAAGCAATGTGCCTTACAAAGGACCCGACAAATACCTCTCAAGGTCTCTACGCACAATAAATGTAAACCCAAGCACAACAGACCATGGGGAAATTAGCAGATTTAACCAAGAGGTGGTCGCCGACTCCATCCCAGGTGTACAGGTAAAGAGGCCTATTCTGGGCCACTCACTGGGATATCAGTTGGAACATACTACCGGCCCCGCCATAGCCTGGAAAATGGTCTGTCACCACCTTTTATTATGCATAGGAGTACATCCCAGGTTCAGCACATCCTGTTGCTCTGCTGTCGCAGCAACAAAAATGCACATGGAGCACCTCCAATCAGCTCACAGATTCTGAGTTGATTGAGAGGAAAAGCACAGGATAATCAAGAAAGTTTAAGAAAGTGCAGGGTTCTACAGCTGTATATGCGGTCTAAGAACTTTCCCCCTTACATCTTAGGGTTTCAAAGACTTACACTGAAGGATAGGTTAAATTTGAAAACAACCTTAACATTTAACTCTTTGTCAAGTAAAAATGTTCTGCGTGACTTCTGTTGAAATTTACAAGCTTATCCCAGGGATGTAAAGGTTGCCTGATTGGTTCTCATTCAAAGTTGTACATATATTAACATTCACTAGACTGGCACATTTTGGAAGGAAGGAAGCTGTGCTGGAGCTTACAGTATTTTTTGTGGACCAGTGGTAATTAAATATACTTAGATGCTGACCACTCTCAGTCAAGACCGCACTCTTAGACTCCCATATAACCTGAAATTCAAAGTCTTAGAAATGAATAGTATGTTGTCTGTAATTGTACCTTTCATTTTGTGATGTTTAAAAAAAAACATCTCAGAATACTCTGAAGTTTCTGGCGAAAGCCATATCAAATATAATGCAATATTGCTGATGAACAAGATTTCCAAAGAGAAGCTATTCAACACATCTGATTTTTTAAAAGATGATGACATTTTACTGATTCTATCTCCTGACATAACCAATTTCTCCTGTCACACTAGTTTTGAGAAAGTTTTTGTTACTTTTTCTCTTGTGGCATAAACATGTTTCTGGCATACATTAATGGGCTTGTTGAAGGTGGCACAAATAATGCATCCACAGCCATTTGCCACCAATTTACAGGCTTGGTTATATGTCAGAATGTTGCTAGCAAAAAATAATTTGCATAACAATAATATTGCGTCCTAAATACTGTTTACAAAAATATCGTACCATTGCTTAAAGAGAGTCACTTCAATAGCGGCAATATTTTTCTAAACAATATTTCGTGTGCAATATTTCTCTGACATTATGTTTGTTACGATATTATGGTATTATACTACAGATGTCTGTAATGAGAGTTGGGCAGCCACTTTTACCATCATATTTTTTCTGCAAATAAAATAACATCTTGGGGTATTTTAGCAGGTGCAAAAATCACTGGTATGCAAATTGGCTGTGCAAACACAACGTGATTGATTACAAGGCAATGGAACCAGCAAGTAACAGGTCAGATTAGCACCAAATATGAACAAATTCCAAAATCAGGTAGCACAGTGTGACAAACAACATACACTGCGTCCATTTCAAAAGTACCACCACAAAATAGTATATTTCTGTCCGAATAACACATATACAAACAAAAGAAGAATGAAAAACTACATCTTCAAAAATCATCGTTAAGACATGCAGAATGAACTAACGGCGCTGTCAACATATGCCACTTAGTCTAAAAAGCTACACTAGATTGACAAACGCCATAAGCTCTGACACAATCAACCCCACATAGGTCAATGAACAACACCTGCGACAAAGAAGTGTAGAACATTACTCCATTACACATAAAAATATGCACAAGGCATAAACCCTTAGAAGTCTACATGCAGGCTGCTCCAGGACACCTCATTCTGCTTTGGCAGTTGCCAATCGTATTTCATTACAACATGCTCTTCTAGAGGGGACGGAGGATAGGGAGGTACAGACGTGATATTTAGATTTCAACTTTTACATCATCATATCACACCTTGAGAAAGCTCTTGGACATATTGTTGGTCCGAACTAAACACATTTAAGCTATAAAAAGTGGAGAAGTGTGGCTCAATGGTTAGAGCGGCAGACCCTGATGCGGAGGTCTAGCCCGGGACCAAGGTTCAATTCCCCGCCTTGGCGGGTCTTGGGCTCAAAAAATTCCACGGACCTGATAATTCTCGCCTCGGTGCCTAATCCAATCATGGAGTCCCACTCTGCAACTCTGGGCAATAGCTTGCTTAATCTCCACAACGGCCCCCACAACGCTAAGGATGCCTGGCCTCCACCTTGGGGGTGCCCAGGAGTGGACACCTTACAGGGAAAGCCAGGATGGGTTCCACAGCGGTATTCGTACAAGCGCCTTGAGACCCTTGCGGGTGAGTAGTGCGCTCTACAAGTGCCAAATTTACATTTACATTTATAAATAGCAACCATTCTCACAGTGAACATTATTTGAACAGTCAGCTTATTCATCAATCTAAAAAAAAGTACTTGGTCTCTGGTTGGGGACGTCACCACCAGTTGAGACCTAAACACCAACAACATATTTCGATTTATTTCCCTACCAACCGCACAACAACCATTGCGGTGAAGGTCAAATGTCACACCATTGTAGTATTATCAAATGTGGTTAGATTCTTTGATTGCATAATGGTCTATCCAAAGGCACAGGACATAGACATAAGAGGTAAAGCTCTCTCAACATTCAGATGGTTTTTAACGCAGGTCTATGCATCACAAACTGCTATGATGGATGTCATAGATTTATATGATTCAAAGAAGGAGCAAGAGATGGTGTAACAGTAGGATTCACTGTCCAGCCCTTTAACTCAGATATTAAAAACCAAACACTACTGTAACCATGCCATAATTCCCGAGTATTTCTTGGAATTAAAGGGCCTAGATGCACTCATTAGTGCTTTTTCCATGTAACTCTGGGTTTGGTTGAAAAGGGCACAAATACTTCCCATGCATTATGTGGCACGCTTCACCTTGGGGTTCGCTGCTCGCCACCATTGAATGTTGCAGGGTGGGCTCTCCACAAGCTCTTTGTGCACCAGTGTGTTTGAAAACACATAAGTAGCCGCTTCCTGCAATAAAACATGGTTAATGGGTCACCTTTTACCCTATTAACGTTGCTTGCCTGTCCTTGGACGCAGGGCTAGTAAGACAGCTCAGTGGGTTTTTAGCACCTGCTGCTTACATGTTTGTGCCTTAGCTACAGGTTCGAAACTATAACAGCTAAGTTTGGAGTACATACACGTCGATAACAGAGCACAACTGATATAGGTATTATCAGTCAGTATACATTCTGCACGAAGGAGCAATTGTTTATGTGAGTTGAACACCCTGCCCCATATTACCCTGCATTACTATATGGGGGTCTTCCAGCTTGACGTACCGCTCCGTGGCACCGCACACTCACCTGACACAGAATGTCCTGCACTTGGGCTGCGCAGGAGGCGTGCAGGGAGTGCTCGAGACGCCCCAGCACTCTGTAGTAGCGGTCCATGAGCTCCCGGTCGCGAGCCGCCTCGCAGCAGCCGAACTCTCGGTACTGAACGCAGAAGACCAGCTCGCGGGAGGGCCGGAAGGGGGGCTTGAAGTCGAGGCACTGCGGGTGGGACTCCGTCAAGCCCGGGCATGATGCGAGCAGCAATGCCCAGGCCAGACCCAGCTCTGCCGCGCTCCGAGTGACGCCGCTGCTTCTCATCTCCGTCGGCGTTCACTTTCTCGTTCTGTCGCTGTGTGCCTTTAGGGCTGGTAACAAGCGGTGAAGTCAAAGCCCTTTCGTAACATTGTCGTCGTTTTGCAGTTCCTGACTGACGCTCTCTCGCCGTCCTCCTCCCCCAGCCGTGGGGTATGGTCTGAGGCCAGCTGCCTCCCCTTGGCAGGCGGGACGTGCACTTTGTCCACCACTGTGCTCACGTTCTTTATTCATCGGTAATTGCGTTTGTGGAGCGAGAGCCCCATTCCCGACCAAACTGCAGCTGCTCTGTTCGTTTTATTACTTGTAAATATTTACTACAGTTTCCGACTTTCGGCAGTCAGTCTAAATTTAAAATCGAGAACATTTAGATTTTTAAGGTGTATTGCAGAGCTGCTTCAGTTGAAATCAAACTTAGTGGTGCTTACAGATTTATTGAATTCTTTAAAATTGTTAAAGGTGTGTACGCCGTAACTTTCTATCATGTATAGAATCATTTTCGTTTATATCGCCGCTACATTTATATTATTGACATTCGGAATACCGTTAGTACGTATCCCGCTCAAATTAACACATCTCTAAAGGCTTGGCAGAGGCAACTGATGTTTTCCTTGTGGTGGCCCACACCTAAGGCGATGAATGCCAAAGAATGCATTTCTCATTTCAATTTTCACCCTGCTGAAACATAGTGTTCCTTGAATGCTATCCATTTAGTTTTTCACCTTTTCTTCTGCTCTTTTGTGAGTGTGCCCCCAAGGAGCGTAACTCAGGCAGGCCCCTGCAGGGCTGGTAAGAGTGGGGGCAGCCCGCTTCAGGCAGTGGCGGCTTCTCCGCTAAGGTGGAGGAGCGTTGCCTCACTCCGCAAAAAGGAAAAAGAAAATGACAAAACATATCGCTATTGTCATTTTATAAGTTACTAGCAGCCCGCCCCGACGTTGTCCGGGGTAGAAAATGTATGTGTGTCAAATGTCTCAGCCCCCAGTAATTCAGC
Source organism: Lissotriton helveticus (assembly GCF_964261635.1). Lineage (NCBI taxonomy): Eukaryota > Metazoa > Chordata > Amphibia > Caudata > Salamandridae > Lissotriton > Lissotriton helveticus. Next base: position 396,676,288 of record NC_136070.1, on the reverse strand, counting down.
AATGTCCTCAGTGCAGGTAGTTGAGCCCCGGCATTTTAGAAAGTCAATGCGTTTCTCAGGTTTTGCTATTGGTTACCTGTTTCAAAAATAAATGTTATGAAATCCACTTTCTTGATGTTAGCATTTGCTCACCCAAGGGCGACTTGCTATTTACATTTCCAAGTTAGCCTGCCCTTTTGCTATGTGAAGCCATCTGGAAATGAGGCGATGCTCCTAGAAGAAGGTACGAGTCGGGGAAACCACATGAAAAAAGACGTGTTTCATCACCAAAAGCAACATAAACTCTTTTGTACTTGGTGCCTTTTGTACAAAAGATGCCGGATGTAACTGCTGCTGAAAATAATTCGCCTCATGCTTTACAAAAGAAGTGCTTAATCTCGGCAATCAGGTATGTATGGAGCAACCGCTAATGATTGTCGGGCCTTATTTATTTATTTTTTGAAGTCGTTGACTCTTTTTTTACTTGCTGCGTTTTGCACAAAAGATGCCGGATGTAATTGCTGCTGAAAATAATTCGCCTCATGCTTTACAAATGAAGCGCTTCCTAGGAGGTGGTGAGGCAGGTATCTCGGCAATCAGGCTCACAGCGCAGTCCCCCGGAGCGCAACCACCACCTTCAGGGCCCCCAAGCAGCCGCACACGGGCCACGTGCACAGACCTCTGGCAGCAGGCCCCCAACCACCTCTGCAGCCGTGGGCCAAAGACAGGGTCACACCCACCTACCTCGCCGCCGCTCCTCGGCCTCCAGGGCCCAGCGCAGTCCGCCAAACGTCACCACCCTGCCTCCACTACGGAAACGTCACATCACCGCGCCAGAGTCTTCAAAAAGTAAGCTGGGGCGCTTTTGTTTATTTACGCAAAAAAGGCTGGCCCGTGATTTCAGCAACGCACACGCCCACCTCCGAGATGGCGCTACTTCCAAGGGACTACTTTTGCAAAGAACATACTTTGCCCTTCTAACGTATATTTTTTGCTGCTATATAGCCTATGTCCATCTGCTTAACCTGCCCTTTCCAACGCTGTATTGGTTGTTTTGATTGGCGCAGTGGTTCCTGAGTTTACCCTCCTCAAAGGTTCCCAGTTCTCTCTTTATTATAGCAGTATAGATTGGCATTTTATTTTTCCTATTGTATGCAGCTTGTGTGCAGTGTGGGGCGGGGCTGGGCTGGCCAGGGGAGGTGTGGTTTGCACTCCCCAAGTGCACATGATCTGTTTTGCCAGTCCTCTTGGGCCGGCCAAACAGTTCATGCGCACTTTTCATGTTCCTACCAGGCTGCATTACATAGCCTGGTCAGGAACATGCACAGGCTCCTTTTTTCGAATCTGAGAGCCGGTCCACAGCTCTCAGACCAATCACAACGCTACATTACAGCAGCATTGTGATTGGCTCTGGGGAGCCTATGTGCTGGGTGCTTCCAGATGCCAGATGGAGTGCAGAGGAAGAAGGAAGAGATGCAGGGGAGGCGGTGGCCTGCCAGCCGTTCGAAGGTAAGTGTTTTTAATATTTATTAATTAACCCCCAGCTCCGCCACCTCCGTCTGGTAGCTGCCACTACTGCCTTCAGGTGCCCCCATTGAGCCCAGCCCAATGAATATCATTGAAATACGGGACTCTCAGGGGGCCCGCTTCACATCCTGCAGGGCATCTACATAATTTTGCACCATGTCGGACCCCTACTATCTGACTTTTTTTGCACCAGCGTCACTTCATCAAAATCAGGGGAAGCAGAAGAAACATCATGTGCCCTTCGACTGACCTGGTCTGCAGTAAGAAGCGTCAGGAGAGGAAGAACAACAACTAGGTCCAGAGATGGATCCACTAGCTCTCTGTGCTGTGGGAGTCAAGCTGCATCTCAAAGGCAAGATCCAATAAGGCCAAAACATGTCTGGGATTGATTGTGTTCCCTTCCATAGAGGGCATGCTTGTCTTGACCGTTTGTACTGGATTGGCCATTTTCAGGTGGAACCATGACCGGTTTGCATACGGTTGGTACCTGTTTACAGTGTCGCAGTGAAGGAAAAAAGGGCATAGTAATTACCATTGGCAGATATTAATGTAAGTATTCCTTTGAATCGCAGAAAGTAACATAACAGTTATTTAAATCTAATAAAATTAAAGGCAACCTATAATATGAGATATGATCTAATACGAGATTTGATCCTGGTGACATCACACATTTCAGCATTTGAGGCCATCTATGGCGTCAAATACCTAATATGGTTTTCCTTGTTTACAGGTTAAGCCTGAAATGCTCAATGCAGATACTTCAGTCAAAGGAGTCTGTCATTGGGTCCTCAAATTGCCAGTACAATATCAGAATGTCTAGGTTCAGCCTCAATTGTCTTGTCCTGAACAGATTACAATGCCCAGATACAGACTTAAGCAGTGCAAGTTCACAGTGATCCCACCTTCTCTTTTGAGTATGTATTACCTACAAGGTTTCACAATGACCTAAAGGCTAGGGGTCAGTTTGTCGATGGTTTTTCGGAGAGTGATGAGGTAGTCTTGGCCCCTTGATATACCTCGTAAAAAAATCATTGTCCAGAGATTTTCATTTTTGATTTGTGTCTTTGTATCATCAGAGAAGACATTTAGCTTGGATGGACATTGCTAATCCTGGTCAAATGTTCCTGGACAACATTTTTAAAACCGCGGATGTGTTGCAGTGATGATGTAATATTTCAGGAACCATGAGACCTATATACTTCATTTTGGTGCCAAACCATAGGTTTTGGGGGTCAAGCAGTCTTATAGTGACAGAAAAGAACTCCTCAGAGCAACCCTTCTGCCATTTTCCAAAATAGCGGCTCTATAATGATGTGTTTTACCCATCATATTGGTAATTTATTTTAATATTGTTTTTATTTCAGGTTTTCCGTTGATACAAATTCATAAACATGAGCGAAGCAGGTGGTAGCAGAGGATCTTTACCTCCTGGCAGAGTGTTGCTAACCACAAAATTGAGGACTCCTTCAACAAAGAGAAATGTGTCACATGCCAAACTAATCCGAAAGAAAAGCGAACCTCAACTGTGGCTGGACAGAAGAGAGTTTGAGATGCTGCAGAAATACAGCAAGATGAAAGATTGAAACTGATGGGTGAAGAGGATCAAATACTGTATCATAGTACAACAAGTGCTACAAGTCGTATACAATGGAAAAAAAGCTTGAAAAAATTTGTTAAAATATAGCACAAACTAGTGAATCACAACAAGAACCCAAGTCTTCTGAGAAAGCGATGACAACCAAACCCAGTGCCTATCCACTTAAAGTTCAATGGCTACCCATCGTCCACTTCCAACAACTGATCAAAAAGCAGAGGATCTTCAATGTGTTATTTGTGGTTTAGCCAAAACAAGGACCAAAGGGATTGGCGCAAGAACAAAGCACAGAGTATGTTGAATCTCAAAGGTCAAACATGTTTTTATGTGCAGCTAGTTTATTCCAAGATTACGTTTTTAGATTAGTAGCTGATCAAAGCGAGATGAATGTATTTGCAGCAGATTTATAAGCCCACCTAAACTGCATGCGTGCATACTTTCAAAAATATGAATGTACAATGAGCTCCCAGCAGCAATGTAACTGCCAGCCTTCAGTTAAGTTTGCACTCCTTAAAAAACAAATTAAGTTGCGTAGCCCCTCTTAAGTGCTGGCTACAGGTTCACACTCAGTGAGATCAGAGAAATAATGGTAATTGATGACACTGTATTGATTCATAGTAATGAAATTAATTTTTTTCTGGAGAGAATGTACAATGACATACCAAAAAGTTTACCAAAAAGTCAACCAAAAAGAATGAGCCAATTTTGGTGTTCTCAGCTGATTAGACACCTGAAGTTCTTGCTGCCATAATAAGATCACAGCATGCAGTAAAATCAGCAGGAGCCATTTTAAGAAACGTCCTGAAAGATTTTGATTTTGGACTTAATGACAAATTTTGTGATGATCCAGAGCTCTGTAAATCACGAGAGTCAACAAGAATGCCTCATATTCTCTTAACATTTTTTACATCATTGTTTAATATCAGCAAAGCAAAACTGTTCAAAACTAAAGTTCTTGAGCTCAGAACAGAAGCCAAAAACATAGATGATGGCTTTGAAGATATAAGCGAAGAAGTGGAAGACAATCCCAAGAACGGACAGTCTTTTGCTCTGCAAATATACTGTATTTTCCAAATCATGTTTTAGGAATGGCATCACGGTAAAAGGAAAACTCCGCTACACATGATGACTGCCCACGCAGTCTATGACAAGTGCGAACATAGAGAGCTAATCACTTCAATGGATAGGATGGGTGTATCAACAAGTTATATTGACATAGTATGCAGCAGGAACTTGTTAGCAGCTCATGCTGTAAAATCTTGTGAATCAAACGGTGCACCACTTTCAAGTCACTTTACCAGAAAGGGATTTATAATTGCTGCTCTTGATAATTTTGATTTTGAAGACAGCTCTTCTTTGGATTATTCAGCACACATTATACTGCCATGGTGCTTTTTAATGACAGTACCAATGAAGTAGCTGTTGGAAAACAAGCTGTGTCATCTGTAGACGTAAACAAAGCTGCAAACCTATAACCCAACTGCCTTGCCAACGTGTGCAAAATCACTACAAGCCAGCAACACGTCCCAGTCTACCAGAAAGTTTCAAAGTAGATGAGGACATGGATCTTCTACCTGATGCTGCAGTGCACAAAGCTCATTTAACCAAATGTATCTTATTGCTTATTTGGTGCGGACTGAAGGCTGGCATTCATGCTCTGAGCTCCCAGAATACCGTCCCACTTAAGAAGGTTGACTTTTTATCAGTAATACTATCTTCAGTCACAAACTACGCAACACTATACACAGCTCTAAAAAATGTACAAAATGTGCGTGCTCAGCTTGAAGACCAGCCTATCCTGCCAATTTCCTGCGATGAAGGTGTTTTCCATATTGTAGCTGACATTTTTATGAGCAATCCAGTAGAATTTGATGATCTTTATGCAATGATGGGCGTTTTCCACACTACAAAAATTGCATTGAGGTGTGCATGAAGTTATCTCAATGGATGTGGAATAGACAATGCACTTATTTAGGCTGGAATCTTTGGAAGCAAAACTGTCCAGTCAGTATTGAGCAGAACGCATTATCTTTGTATGTTACAAAGTATGCTCATCATATCTGAGGCTATAGAAACATTACGTTGGAATGCCTTCTTGAACAAGAATGACAAATAAGGTTTTGTATATCTTATCTTAGAAGTGAACAAGGCACAGGGTGCACTTTATTCAGGAGACATAATGCGAAGCGAGGCAATCTTCAATACACTCAGTTCAAAATCAGAAAACCTGAAAACCAAGCTTGTAAAGTTTGTCAAAAAAAGTGAAGAAAAATAGAACTTTGCAAGTACTTGGGAAACATTTTACACATGATAGTTCTAGTGAAAAACGTGGTACATGCTGATCAGGAAGGTGATTGTGAGCTGCACTTGAAGACTGTGGAGTCACTGATTACTGAATTTGTTTGCATAAACTACCTAAGATATGGATCCTGGTATTTTGGAAAGAGTGAAGAAGCTAGAGTTGGGAAAACCTCCAGAAAATTCATCCAATGACATTTTGGGGTGGAGAGGGAAGGTTCAATGCTGTGGCTCCAGATATGAAACTTGAACAGACGATCCAGAGATCACAGAAAAGCTCCAAGGGAATTATTGTTAGACACGTAAAAGTGAATATGTTGCTCACTGGCAGCTAGTTTACCATGAAGTACTTTCTGTTTACAATGCCAAATTCAAATTTAATGAACAATCGTGAAACTGTTCCTCATCACAAACTTGTGGAAAAGAGAGGGAATGTTTTAATAAACACGTGGACAGCCTCCTTCATTTCATGAAGCAGCAAGGAAACCCATTTGAAATGACTAAGCCTGTGCAACTACACAACTTCGTAACCAAACAATGTCTGGGTAACAATATAAAGGCACCTCTACTGGATGTCCTGGAACATGGATCGAAACTATACGCAGAACCGAAGCAGGAGAGGTTTGTATTGCAAGAGAAAAAGCTACTTGATATAATCATTAAAGCTAAACGTCCACTCTTTAATTGCTGTAGTAAGAGTTTTGTCCAACCACCCATTACACAACAGGTTTAAAATAAAACAACTTTCGCAAGCACATAGAGAGATGTACCAAAAGAAAGGGGTGTATTTATCAAGGACATTCTGTCACATGATCTTCCAACAAATGCATTATTTGATGGAGATGCTGCAACCAAGCCAGTGAAGCACAAACTCATAAAAGAGCTTGAAAAGAAACTTTCACCTGAAGAATTTCAATTAGAAAAGGTGTCCTTGTTGAAAACTGCTGTTGTGTACTATATGTCACAATTGCTAATGGTCAAGATTTAATCCACGCAAAACTTTGGAGAGGACGTTCGGACTGTTCTACAGCTATCAATGTCACTGTGCACCATGAAAGAACTGCACATTGTCTCTTACAGTTTATCTTGTACTATCTTTCAAAGAATGTGAGAGAATTAGACGAATGTCTACAAGTGGAACAATTGACCTTGCCTGCATCAAAAATTCGACACCTATACCTGTGCAACTTGCTAAATTCTGGTCATCAACATCGAACAAGATGAACTTGGAGATGTTAACTCACCAAAACATTGCTGATGATTCAGCGAACACTGAATTTCCAATTATTACAAGTGGAAGGATTGTCAATGAGGAGTTGGTTCCTGCAGAGGTATATTCAAAAGGTACCCGCCACATTGTTCAAAAACTTTACAGCAAATTGGAGGTAGTGGACCTTCGTGTTATGCCACATGTTAAGTGGGCTGTTTGAAATGGTTCCAATCGAGTCATTGTACTATCAAATGACACAGATGTGATTATGCTACTTAGATTTGTTCACGAGTCAAGGATTGTCAGAATTATGGATACGTTCTGGATTAGGCGAGAAAAGATACTTAACCCCTTCGACGCTCATGACGAGCTGGGCTCGTCATGAGGTAGCCTCCTCGCACGCTCATGACGAGCCCAGCTCGTCATGAATAAAGGGATTTACAAATTCTCAGCGTGCCAGCTGAATTCCGCCCGCAGCCTAGAGGTTAAACCTGCTTCATATTCTGTAGAAGATACCTGACATAGAGATGCCCATTATTGTTATCAAGGCACATATTCATACGGGCGATGACACTATAAGCAAAATTGGAACAAAGCTTGGAGCTTTAACTGCTGAACCTGTGAAGTTTCTAAAAAGAATTGCTGAGACAGAATAAGAATGTGACTTTGAAGACATATAAAGAAAAATACACTGCGTGTGTGGAAAACGAGTTCTAACTGTCACACATTTGACTATCTTCGGTATAGGGAGTTCAAGACATCAGCCCTGCAAAGTGACCTTCCACCGATGTCATATTCTGTGCGTGGACACATTAAAAGAGCATTCTACTTGATCAGAAGACAACAACAACAACTGCAGCTCCACCCCTCACTCATAACATTTACAAAATGGCAGTGCTCAGGAACAACTAATCAGTGGCCCTTTGCTAACAAGCTACAAGGCACTGACTGAATTTCTAAAGACATTCCTTTCTTCATACTACAGCCACACGAATGCTAGTCGAACCTCCAGAGCTCACATATAAAGCAGAAATATACACAAGAGGGATCAGTTGACGGTACTGTCTCTTGGCACAAAGAAAATATCTAGTCATACTAAAGTTTCCCCAAAACTCAACATGCTGCCACCTGCACTTTGTGTGACTTACAAGGGTCCTGTGCTCTCAATGAGGACATGCTTTGGGTGCCCCTCCAAGTAACTAAACAGGTGCTGGACCTCGTATTCCATGGGACAGGCCTAGGCTTCTGTGCGTATACTAGATTAGTGTAATGGCTGGGCCAAACAAAAAGTCAGGATGCAAATTTCACATTCAATCAGGCACTTATAGCAGAGATGAAGGAAACAGGGAGGGAGCAGAGATATATACTTGTTCACAGTCCAATAGTCCCTTTGAATCCTTTTTTATAAGTTTACCCTATATAACTCTATTTCCCATTCTCCTCTTTTGTCTCTCTCATTCTCCCCATAGCCATTCTTTGTAGGTTATTTTGTTCTCTGTTGCACAGTTTGCTGTCTTTTTTGCTATTTTCGTGTGCTGTTACCCTATCTTTTTATTTATTATTATAATTTTTTTTAAATATGGGTGGCGTCAACGCATTCTAAGCCATCTTTGTTTTTTTAATGAAAGTAAAAACATACAAAGATAGCCACTGATTTGCACACATCAGCGAGTATTTTAGATAAGGTTTCTGAAAAAAATATTAAATTACAATAAAAGAGCACATTTGCAAACTATTTTAGATTATGTTTCTCGGATTAATAATGAATTATGTGTGCGATGCGTGTATATGTAGGCACCATAGCAATGTAAGCGGCCCAGTAGTAGTGCGATGGGAGCTGCAGAGCGTTTACAAAGAAATAAAAAAATAGTAAACAGCAAAATATGTTTTTTTACATGAAAAAGAAGCACACATTGGACCAGTACACTAAACAGGACACATTTATATTTCAATACAAACATAACTTCAGTAATTGACTAACTTCACTGTGAGTTGTGGTATGCTGCCCTTTGCAAATGTATAATCACTGCACAGTGCGCAACGAGAAAGATTTTTTTAAAAGTTGATTTTCCCATATGACAGTGCACCTCTTGCAAACCCCTTTATACAATGTACTTGTAGAAATTAACTTAACCTAAAAGTGGTATCACCTACAAGACACTAAAACAAAGAAAGAATTAAAGAAAGGAACGGTTGCTGCCATGTTCTGTTGTGTGATCCTTAAAATCCATTCACAGTCATCATTACAAACTGTCAAGTTCATAGGCAAATGCTGAGCTTTTACTTTGCAAAATAGTTTGTGCACAAAAACGTTTCAGTGTACTCAGGAGTTTGTACATTTCTCTTTTCCTTTGTACTTAAGCGACTCTCAGCATCACCCAAAAAAGGAATATTTGTCGCTACTGCATGGCCCAAAATCAATATTTACAGACCGCTGAAGAACCAAAGCCAGCCTTTTAATGAGAGGCCAGGAGGAAATCTGTTGAGGCTCCCCAGTTGGTGTACAGGTCAGCTTTACTAAAATAGATGTAAAATGTAGAAAATGAATGATTATCTGCAGGTTATGTTGCAATATATTTCATTTCATTTCATAATCTTTATTTCGATGATTGTTCATCATAAAAGATACAAAAACAGTACAGTCATACAATGTTAAAAATGGTGTTACAATATTAAAACTCCCACAGTTAAAAAATATAAAACTATTTCAATCAGATGCTCAAGTTGACCACATTCTTAATAAATTACTTCCTAGTTTCGGAGGGCTGCATTCAAACAATAGCGCCTCCTATGCCAGACAGTGCCCAGGTATTTTGCCACAGCAAACACGATGTTTTCAGCAAGGTCGGTTTTAAATACCCTGTAAGCCACCCGGCACTCAGAGAAGCCATAGATTTTTACACAGTGGGACTATCCATTTCTTTCTAGCCCCCCTGTACGCTGGGCAGAAGAAGAGGATGTGCCTATCTGTCTCTCTATCCACTCCACACCCAGGACAGCTACTCTCAGTGGGCTTACTCCACTTGCTTGTGAGGGCACAAGTCTGCAGTGACCCGTGCCTCCACTGCACATAAAGCTTCCTTATAGGAGGTGGATAATTAATGTCTAGGACTGGTTCGAAACAGTAGCAGTCTTTAAAGAGCAAAAAAGACTCAGTGCAGGACCCAATATTTTTATTTTGCACTAGTGTCGCTAATTTATGGTCATAATGGATTTTTGCCAGTCGCTTCTTGGGCAGCACTGGACAGGTGACCAGAGGGTTAGACCATACAGTATGTAAGCCAAGGCTCTCCAACCCCAATTTAACAAACTTGAGCCAGGGAATTTTACCTGCTTTAGGCAGGGAAAGGATCTCTTGCAAGGCCTCCCTATAACTAACTAATTCTGGGGTTGCCCAAATCCTGCGCCAGAACATCAGTGGTCTCAGAGATAATTCTTCATCTATTGGTCTCAAGCCAAGGTCTAGCCTCAATGGGGTTAACAGTGTGCCTAGGGGGGAGTAACAAAAGCCTCCTGATCAACTTATTCTCCACCTTTAACAGATCATTACAGGGTAGATGTCCCCACAGTTCGCTACCGTACATTGCTGCTCCTTTTGCCTGGATCTTGTAAATCTCTAAGGATGGGCCAACAGGTCTCATCGATGACTTGTTCTTTTCTATCATCTTTGAAATCCCACCTACAAACTGCACTAATTTGAGGTGCGCTTTTTCTTGTTGGTGGCCCCAGGCTAAGTTTTCTTTCAAGGTGACCCCCAGATATTCGAAGGTACGAACCCTATCGAGTTTATCCGGGCCAATGGACGGTACAAAACGGGATTTGGGAGTTGGATTAAAGACCATATACTTGGTCTTTCCGGTGTTAATTTCCAGCCCATGTTCACTGGAAAAATCAACAAACCCGTTGAGGACACGCTGTATCCCCGCTGGGGATTTGGAAAGCAGCAGGGTGTTGTCTGCGAACATAATCGCCGACACCCTGCTGCCAGCGAGCCTTGGTGCATCACTGTCTACAACCCTGTTGAGGTGGTCAATGACCCCGTTGACATAGAGGCAAAACAGGGTCGGTGCAAGCACACAACCCTGTCTTACCCCCCTGCCAACGGGGAATTTACCAGAAAGGCCCCTGATCCTGCCACACCTGACCCGGGCGTAATTGTCAGTATGAAGACGAATTATCACCTTCAAAAGACTTGGCGGGACCCCCATTTTACCTAAGACCCTCCACAAGTTGCTGCGCGGGACAAGATCAAAAGCAGCTCTCAGGTCCACGAATACAGTATAGAGGCTGCCACCCTCCAACTGTACCGTTTTCCAGAAAATGAGTGCCAAACGAAACACCTGATCAATTGTAGAGACCCACTTCTAAACCCGGCTTGGAACGGGCTCAGTATTTCATTATCTTCAACCCATTCTAGTAAACGGTCGAGGACCAGACGGGAAAACAGTTTCTATGTTACATCCAGGAGACTAATCGGCCTATAATTGACTGGGAGCAGAGGACACCCTTTCTTGAATATTGGGACTATCTCTGCCCCCAGCCATGTGGCGGGGAGTGACATACCCTCAAGGATGGCGTTAAAGAACACCTGGAGATACGGTGCCCAGATGTCAACCTCGTGCTTGAACAGGTCCCCGGGAAGTTTGTCCAGCCCCGGGGCCTTTTCAGCTGCCAGACCCAGGATTGCTGCGCTAACCTCTCCCAATGTAAACATACCCATAGGGGCTGCACCCAGGGCAGGATCTATACCCTCAGGATCTTCCATGATTTCCATAGGGTCCACGTCGGCCGCTCTATACAGAGAGGCGAAGTGTTCTTCCCAAACGGACGATGCAATATTAGCTTCGACCGCTTTGGTAGGTTCAGCTGACCCATGTTGGACAATTTGCCAGAATTTGCGAGCGTCCCTCCATTGAAGAGCGCTCCTCATATCTGACCAGTTCTCAAAGTCCCATTCAATTTTGGCGTTATGAATAAGATTTTTGTATATTACTCGCCTAATCCTGATCTTACTAGGACTTTCCCGCTCTTTGAGGGACTTTAAGAGTTCTGCCTTAGCTCTCTTACACTCAGCATTGAACCATGAAGCGCGCATCCCCCTTGGTTTCCTAGTTTTCGCTACAGGGTTCAAGACTTCAGCTAAGTTCATGACCAGCTCCTGATGGATACCCCCTAATGCTCTGTGTCCGACCGGGGACGGTAAACCGGGTAGTAATTTTTCCACTTGTTCTAAACTTGGAACCAGTATGGTGTACAGTCTCTGAATATCATCATGATTCCCCACTATTTTGGGCCATCTAATTCGCCACCTGTTACTGGCTGCTATTAGTTCTGGGGCTAAGTTCGCAGTACACTCCTGTTCCCCGGGTACTACCCCCTGCACTTCAAACCTCAGCGCCAGCGCATTGTGGTCGCTGTCCGTTCTGGGGAGTACCTGAAAATCCTTAACTTTTGCCCAATCCCTGGATTCCACCAACATATAATCTATTCGTGACTCTTGCCCAGGTTTGTTATAAGTAGGCCTTGGTGGTATGTCCCCTTTAATGCGCCCGTTGCAGGCTCTCAGTGAATTGGCCAAAGTAAAGGAAGTAATCTGCACAGCCAGAGGGGACCATGCCTTTGCTACAGGGCCTGCCAGGGGTGGAATTCCCCAGGCATCATCCTCAACAATTGTGGCGCCCTCCACGAAGGTCGGCAACGGCTCAAACTGGTTATTGAAATCCCCTCCCACTAGATAGGACGTACAGTGGGAGGAGGAATCTAGAAACACCGCCAGCTCCTCTATTGTGCCCGAGGTCCTTGATAACCCCACTGGTCGTGAATACACATTAACCAGGGATAATGATTGGCCAGACACCCAGTCTAATACGACACACTGGAAATCCTCAGAATTCATTTGCAGTGCCCTAGCCCTACACCCTAGATGGGTAGCGACCCATATCAGTAACCCACCTGACGGGCGTCCCTCCCCCCCCCATTTGGCTGGGACTGAGAATGTTGCATAGCCTGGTAGGGAATTACTTCCCCGTGCCCAGGTTTCCTGCAAAAGGCAAATGTCAAAAGACTCTATGAATGTCTCCCATTCAGGGGAGTCCAGTTTGTTTGACAGGCCGGCTACATTCCACGAAAGAATAGACACCAAACCTGGGACCACCTCCCGGTTCGGTGTGGTACTCCTGTTTTGGTGCACTATTACATTGCTATCCTCGGGTCTTTTATCCTGCCCCTGTAGTTGTTCTAGACCCCCAAGGTCACTACTTTCTCCAAGTATGGATTGGCCCACTCTCGGTGTAGTTATACCTCGTTCCTGAACAGAGTCAACCTGATACTCCACAGTAGGAAGTGATGTAATGCTCCTATTATCGTCAGATGATTCCCTATCGTGTGTTGGCATTACCCCAGCGCTGCAATCCATCAACTGTCCATCCACTGCATCCAAACAGCCGAACCGGTTGGGATGGGTGAATTGAGAGTAGGGGGAACTGGGGGTAAGATGATTCCAGCCTCCCCTCCCAAAAGCTCCCCCGTGGGGCCCCGACCTAACTGCACGATATTGTCTTCTTGGGGGAACCCATGACCAGCCCTCATTGCCCCCTTCCTCAAACCGCTCTTGTTTGTCAGGATAGAAGGCCCTCAGGGGTAACGCTTGAATAGACGTCATGGGTGATGGCCCTGCCCAATTGCAGATAAAACTTACTGTCCTTGGGTCTCTGAAATTTACCAGCACACCGTCCCCGGTGCCCCTTTTTGTTGTCTCGCCCACCCAGGGAACTCTCCTTGCGAGGATAATTTCGTTGTGCATCCCTATAGGTAGTGGTCTATATCTATTAAGCCAACTAATTACCTTATTCTTTAAAGAAACTGGATTTTCCCTTGCAGCTTCCTCAAGTTCTGGTACACCACTGAGGACGACTACATAAGGGGCCGCCCCCGGGGGGAGGTGTGCTGCTTTCCTACTTCCGCTTCCATCTTTCCCTCGCTGTGCTTGGCCCAACTGTGCCAAGTCAGATGCCTTCCCCCTATTTTGGTTAGGGGGTGGATCTTGGGGAATAATAGGAGGCGGTATAATGGAGGAGTTTGGTGCAGGAAGAATATTACCACCGTCCAAGGGTAAGCTTGTGGTATTAACAGAAAGGGTTAGTGGGGTACCTGAGTCGAGTGGTAAAAATGGATTATTATTAGCATTAATTACTGTCCCCCCCACTGCAGGGGCCCCCGAGGGGCCAAAGGTTCCACCCAAACCTCTATTCCCCTGCTGCGCTTTGTCAGCCTTGACACAGCCAAGTAACTCTCAGTAACCCCTCGATTTTACTCAGCCTATCTTCAGACTTCCCGTGACGTACTGTAGCCTCCCTCAGATTGCCGTGCGCAACCCCTATAGATTCTTCAATGTTGCTAATTCTGTCCTCGATCCTGGTTAATCTGGCTTCTAAGAGATCTATCAGGGACTCCATCAATGAACTTAGGTCCCTAGACCCTCCTGATTCCTCACCCCCCCCTGTGGTACTGTAGAGAGTTAACAGGCTATTTGAGAGCGACGGCGGGTGAACTTCCTCTGCCACCAACAGTGATTCAGAAGCTTGGGGGCCCCTCCTTTTACCCATATCACCCTTTCTGACGGGTTGTTGTAAATCTTTTTTAGGGACCTTTGACTTTGTCCCGCAAGCCAATTCGGGACCAAGCTTCCTTTTTTTAAGGGCTCCTTGCCTGTGGGCTTCATCTATAGGTGTTGGTTGCACCCCTGCCTCTACTATTGTGGGGGAGGGAGGTGGGGTAGAGATCGTGAAAGTTTCTTGGGTTGGAGGGATAGGTGGGTCGGGAACGATAAAATCATCCCCCGTAGTTTGAATGAACATTAGGTTGGGTAATCTGTACATTAATATGCAGGGGAGGTTCCTGCCTAATTGGCGAGAGGGCTTTAGCTATACTTCCCAGAGAGGAACGTTTGGGATTTGCGATTCCCTGAGAAAGTCTACGCTCCAAAGATGTTATTTCATTAGTCAGAAGTGAGCTAGCACGCACAATAATGTTATCCATAGTCCCCACTAATTGCGTGCCAGTCTTAGATGCTGAACTCCTTGTTTCACGGCCCGACATTTGTAAACAAAGGTCCAATGTACTATGAGGACGAAAGGTACTTGCGGATCGAAGAGGGATGGACCGGTCCGGTCTCCACCGGGCTCTAACGGGCTACAACGGGCCCGCTCTTGGCCCGGTCTTCGCCCGCGCTTCAACCGCGCGCGTCCCGCGTTCGCGCGAAAGGGCGGGGTTAAGTGGGAGGAGAAGTGGGCGGGAAGAGGCAGCAGGTGTGCGCGATGGCCTGGCGCAATCACCTGTGGGCCTCGCAGTCCCGCTCCCGGTGGAGTAGTCCTCTCAGCAAGCACGGTGAGGCAAAACCCGGGATGGAGCACGCCGGCTCCCGATGTCACAAGCAGTTCCACTGAGGGCAGACTGTGAGTTTTAATATTCAGGAAAATCCAGGGAAGTCCAAATTGCAGCTCCTGGACTTGGCAGAAAGCGACTTCGAGCGGCTCCCGCGGAGCGGGGGCCGCGAGTCGTATTTCAGTGCTTTCAGGGAGGAGTGGGCGGGAAGAGGCAGCAGGTGTGCGCGATGGCCTGGCGCAATCACCTGTGGGCCTCGCAGTCCCGCTCCCGGTGGAGTAGTCCTCTCAGCAAGCACGGTGAGGCAAAAATTATTTCGGTGCTATGATGCAATAGTAAAGGAGGCTTTTCACTGAAAATGTATAAAAAGATAATCAGCCACCGTTTTATTTGAAAGCATCTCATGATCCCCAACACATGAACAAAATCAAGAACTTTGGAAGCTTCTTGATTATTCGTCCGACTACATACCTATTGTTTTAACAGGAGTTCCAGTTGTTCCGGAGGGAAATATGGAATCGAACATAAGCTTAAAAAATAAAGTGATTCATTGGTTGCGTTTGAACAGGCCATTACCTGCACACTTGAATGGTGATATTGTATCAGTTAGAAGGTGCCAATGGGTAGGCATACGTCCTAAGGATATAGAGGGTGACCTGATGGTAGTGAATTTTAAGGACCATAGGGTGGTATCTTATATAAGTGATTGGTTTGTGTGGTAATGATGGTGGAGTGTCAACACGAAATCTGACATATTTCTATCCTGAAAATATGATGCTTCCTACAAACAAACCTCGGCAGAGATATGGTTTGGATTTCATCCATCATCAAAAACCACTCATAAATAACCCAACTTTCACCTACTCCAATAGAAATGCTAGATTTTACCCTATGGTAAACCATTCAAATTCGTACCCTAGTCCAAAAAATCACTACCCCACTAATCCTAGGGAATTTTGGAATATTCCATTGTCAAACATGTTCTATCCTTTGACTCCAATGAATTTAAATGACTGACTGCATTTACCTAAACAACAAAATATATTAGCTGGGGATAATAGATTAACCTTTCCCCCTTTTATGGAGGATTATATGCCTATGCACGCTCCGTCCAATCACCATCTTACTCTAGGTAGGGATAGGAAAATAACAACTAATGATGATACAAATTGTGTAGAGACTTGTGTAAATTCTCATCCGGACCAAAGATGGGGGGATAGCATAGTTACTCATACAGTTATAAACACGGGCTATGATGTGGAAGTGGGAAATGATGATAGGGATACATATACATATGAGGCTGTTGATTTGAGAACTAATGACATAGGAAATAGGGTAGATGGGTGTGAGAAAGCCCACTTGCCAGATAGATTGCATGCGGAAACTGAGGGTAACTGTGAGAAGGTTGGCAATTTCCGTGTACTTTCTTGGAATATAGCGGGCTTTCGCCAAAGGCTGGAAGATCCGGCCTGGGTAGAATTTGTAGATTCTTTTGACTTAGCCTGCTTACAGGAGACTTGGAGTACTGTGGATTTGAGTTTGGATGGTTTCCAAGCGTTTAACGTCCCAGCAATACCATCGAAATCAGGGCGAGCTAAGGGCGGGCTTATGACAGCAATCTCTGTAAAACATAACTTAAGATATGTCAATAGAGTGGTGGAAACACCCTGGTATCAATTACTCATCATTAAGGATATTTTTACTGAAACTGTTCTTCTTATCAATTGGTATTATAACATATTTGATCCTAATGAAACTGCAATTATTGATAATTTACAGGAAGAGATTGCTAAGGTGAGAAATAGAGTCTTCCCACTCCTCATTATATGGTTAGGTGATTTTAATTGTGAATTATGTAAGTTTAGTGGGACCAGGGTCTGTGGTCTAATGGATTTAAATGATCATCCTATGGCTCATTTCTCTCATACAAAACAAGGGGAGGCCATAAATAGTATTGTAATAAACAATAATTTATGTATTCTCGATACGATTAGTTTTTCGGGTATTGCGAATATACCCACCTTCCAAGGCACGGGGGGCAGAACAACCACAATTGATTTTGTAATGGTATCTATGGGATTTTTCAGCTACTTGAAAGATTTTAAAATTGAGGCAAACCCTGCTAGCGATCACAATCCCCTAATTCTGAGTTTTAATATTATTTCTGAGCTAAAACTGTGCCCGGAACAACCTATAGTGTATACTCAGAACCAGGGTGTCACTGTAAGGTGGAATAAAGTACCCATTAGACAATTGGAGATGGACATTTTTAAGGAAAATGTGGCCCAGATAGAAACCTGCCTAGCATCTAATCCTGACCCAGACCATATAATTACGAGTTTTGGGATACTAATGGAAAATGTAGCGACCCATTTACTCGTAAAGTTAGGGGGGAAGAGTCAACACCAGGGGCCTAAATGGTTCAATGCTGAATGCTCTTCTGCTCAAACAACTTTAACTAAAGCATTGCACCAAAATCCAAGAGATAGAAATATGGTCATACTGGCTAGGAAACAATACAGGCAGGTAATCAGAAAAAGAAAAAATGAACTGAGAGCGAAAGCATGGGAAGACCTGGATAAAGCAGTCGATTTAAGGGACAACAGACTTTTTTGGGAAGTAATAAATAGACCCTTTTTAAAATCAGGGGAAGAAAATACCATTCGAGTTCATTTACCAGAGGAAACCTGGGTAACTCATTATAATAAAATCTTTAACCCTAAAGAGATATTGCAGACTGCCACCCTGGAGGAGGATGATTCCTGTAATATTAATATGGAATCAGCCAAGAAGCTTAGCAAATCACTAATGCTCTCAGAAGTAGAGCTAGCTTTGACTAAGGGGGCGTCCTTAAAGGCCCCCGGCCCTGACTCAGTACCCTTAGATCTTTTTAAATATAATCGGGAGGTTTGGTCTCCACTACTTTTGAATGTTTTTAAGGCATTAATACTCAGGCCTATTCCGACCTCCTGGAAAGAGGCCGTCTTGGTCCCAATTTTTAAAAAAGGTGATAAACATGATCCACGCTGTTATAGGCCAATATCACTAATAGACTCGTCATGTAAACTAATGGGTAGGGTGATATTGGCACGGCTGGAAACATGGGCAGAGTCGTCGGGGGTTATTGTAGAATCCCAATATGGTTTTAGGAAGGGGAAAGGAACTAGTGAGCAGTGCCTGAATCTGGCATTGATTATGGGCAAGTACATGGGTGCCAAGAATGGTTCTATACACTTGGCATTCATGGACTTGTCCAGTGCCTTCGACACAGTATGCAGGGACAAATTATGGCGTATGATGGATTCTATGGGTTTTGAGGAGCCTCTGGTCACCCTGCTTCGCAGGTTACATACCGCTACAATGGTTAGAATTAGATATGGCCGTGGAGGTGAGAAAACAAGACCTATATTATCCACCGAAGGTGTCCGACAAGGATGTATTTTAGCACATTTTTTATTTTTGGTCTATACAAATGGCTTAGAGGGCTTCTTATTAGAAACGACTGCTGACTTTCCAAAGATAAATGGTAAAAGAATCCCAATGTTGTCTTATGCAGATGACACTGTTTTAATGGCACTTACCCCTAACAGCATGCAGATTTGTCTGAATGCTTTTGACATGTTTATGGGTAAACTAGACCTAGGTGTCAATTTTACTAAATCTTTTGCCATGACTTGTGGTCAAAACATTTTTAAAATACGGAAATATGTTGTTAGGAATGCTACTATTGAGAAAGTGGATAATTTCTGTTATCTGGGTAACCTTTTTAACAAAAAACTGAATTGGGAACCTTTGTTGACAGCCCGGGTTCAGAAGGTTACACAGTCAACTGAAGCTCTCTTTCGTTTCGCCAGCAAATTAGGCCAGCGACGTGTAGCTGAAATTACATCATTATATAAAGCTAAGTGTGTTTCTGCCTTGACTTATGGTGCAGGGGTTTGGGGATCAGAAAGCTGTGAAAAAATACAAATTATTGAAAATAAGTTTCTAAAACGTTTATTATCCGTACCATTGGGCACATCTAACACATTTTGCCACGGAGAAGTTGGAATTGAGTTTATAAGTGATATCATTCACGTTGCACCTCTGACATTATGGTCTAAAGTTTGGCGATCTGAAGAATTGAAATTAACAAAAGATATCATTCAAGATTGCCTCATCCTTGGCCGCCCCCGTACTTAAGCCGGTGGTTGCGATAGAAAGGAGATGGCCACTGCCACTGATTGCTTTTTGGGTCCACATTTTGTAAGCCCTTGATACTCCTGCAACAGTCTGCCCGGACCGGTCTTCTCCCCGCCCAGCCTTTGTTCTCCTGTTCAGCTGGTAACGCCTGACGGGTGCCTATATGAGATGGGGCATTGCACCTTGTCCGCTGAAGTGATGGGTGAGGGCGAGTGTGAGGCGCTGAGTGGCTCTTCGATGTGGGGGCCCCAGCCTGTGCTGTCTGGCCGCGACGTCCTTGCCGCTCTGAATGACTTTCAGTCTGCCTGGAGAGATGGCTACCGCGCGCTTGGTGGAAGGCTTGACGATATTTCGATCACACTGGGGAAACTGTGTTCGGATGCTCCCCAGATTCGCGAGGAATTGCCCCCACCTATGTTTGAGGAGGATCCTGTGGTTTTGCCTAGGTGCGGAGGGGAATGGATGATCCCGGATAGTGTGGGTGTCTGGGACGGATTGCCTACATGTCTCCATTGTTATGGAGGACGCCTTTCCCAGCATTTGACGGTGGCCCCGTCCGCTACAACACCGCTGATGACTCAGACTCTGGTTCAGCTACTGTTGCCTCCTGTGACTACCGCCTCTTCCCTCGCCCCTGTATCTCTGCGGTGGTATGCTTGTTTGGACTTGGAACTGGTAGTAATCGGCTACAATGGAGGAGTCTCGGTCCGTGGCCGGCGGCGTCCATTTTGTGATGGCGAGTTACGCCCTGGCCGGGCGTGGACATTTTGTTTTCCTTTGTCTGCGGAGATGGCATCTCCTTTGAGGGCATGGCACGGGGGACTTACAAAAAAGGGCCAGGGCTAAGTATGTTCCGCTAATGTTTATTGTCTGTGGGGCTGGAGGGGAAGCGGACTGGCGATTCCCTACGACCTGCTTAATGGCGTACTACGTGATGCTTCGCCCCCATTATTCATGTACTAAGAGACTGTAGTAGTTAATTGTTTCTTTTGGGGTGGCGATTACACTAATGGCAAGGGAGTCCGGGAGCCTGTTGAGTTTGCCCTCCTCCGGTGTTATATTAACTCTTTTTCTTTCCTTTTTTTTCCCTTTTCTTACTCTAAATTTCGGGTTTTGGTTTATTGGGCGACAGACACACTGCTAGGGGGGGGGTAGGCCGTAGCCTCAGCATGCGTGTAGGGTGGGGGGTTGGGGGGTGGGGCTTTTTGTTTCATTTACCTTTCTATGGGCCTTATTTTTTTCTTCTCTTTCTTGGTTCTTTTACTTTTTCCTTCTTCTCTTGGGTCAATACGGTGCTAGGTGTAGCGTTGCTACTTGTTTCTGTTGTTAGTCTTATTACTACCATTGGTTAGGATGTTCCACGTCCATGGGGCGGGCGATGATCGATAGATACTGTGCATAAGTGCTCTCATCCTTATACCTATATCTTTTTATGCTGATTTTTCGATTGTCACCCTTCGTTTTGTTGATAATTTGCTGTGATCCTTGCCCGCCATGTGCTTCTGTTGGATTGAAAGCGCCTGATCCTCTTCATCTAAAAACTTTTTAAAATTAACCTAATTTGTCCTGGTCCCAGCGGTCCCTTTTCTCATACGTCATGCTTTGGTTGCTGTTTTTCGTCTCTGTGACTGCTGGGCTGTTTTACTCCTGGTTTTTTTTTGTGCTATTAATCGATTTCGAGGCCGGCCGGAATGGTTGTGGGCCCGTACCTGTATGCTTCTGACGCACAATAAAGGTTTTAAAAAAAAAAAAAGATTGCCTCAAACTTGACCACTATACCCAAATTCCGTGGATACGATATGTTAGAGAGACTTTTAATAAAATAGGTTTGGGTAATATGTTTACGAATCCTGAAATGCTAGGTAAGGATGCTAAGGAAATTATCAAAAATGCCTATAGTGCTAATCTAGGTTCTTTAAAGACAAATGATCGGGTACTACGTGTACGAGGAAGATTAGTTCGCCCATTTTATTTGTCATATATTATGAACACGCAATGGCGTTTTTATCTCACAAGATTTCGCCTTGGCACTTTACACTTTTTGTTTGCATTTCCAAAGCAGGGGGGTTGGTGGGAGAAATTACCCTGTTGTCCTTGTAATAATAGGGTCTCGCAAAATACTCTCCACCTTCTTCTTTTCTGTACTTTATATAAGGTTCCAAGAAACATCTTCATCAAACCATTATTGGTATCATTTGGAACGTGTTACTATAAAGAAGCTTATGACCTTTTATTATCTCTGTCAACTGCAAATATATGTAATGCTGTTTTAAATTTTATTAGATCAGCTCTGGTGATTAGAAATAGATACTGAGTTCTGACGGAAATTAGCTTTAAAAACCTGTATTGTGATTTTCTGTAAACATTTATTGTGATTTTATGGTGTATTAATTGCTATGTCTTTTTAGAAAATGTTTTAAATGTATACTTTTATGATTTCTATATGGAATCGAAATAAAGTTATTTGACTTGACTTGACTTGACTACATACCTCAAATAAAGACTGACCAGCTAAAGATAACCTGCATATTCAAACAACAATCACTTTCAGCCAGAAATAGCAGAATAAATTTCTGCAAACTATGATGTTGCTATTTTTTACGCTGTTGGGTTCAATGCCATAGGTTTAGGAAATAAATAACCCCTGAATGTTTAAATGATTCCTACTTCGATTAATTGTATTTAAATGTACCTCATGTGGATGTCTTGAAAATATAATACCCCTTATTATATAGTACTACATACTTTGCCTCTGCAGCATCTAGACCACGGGTACTCGAAGTACGGCCCGTGTGCCGCCAGCGGCCTGGCAAGCCTTCCTTAGCGGCCCGCAAAGCTCACAGACATCGTACCTGTGTCTTTTTTTATTTTTTTGAAATGTCAGCAAACACCGCCGGTACTGCTCTGTCTGGGCCGGGTTATTCCAGCCACAGTCAGAGTGGAGCAGCAGGGGCACTAAGAAGAGGTGAACAAAGCCTCATTAACATGCAGACCTGTGAAGTACTAGGGTGCGGCTGTGTGTGTGCCAGGGAAGCTGTGCCAGCCCGGGCCGACACACACACACACCCGGGGGGGAGGACAGCGGGTGTGGTGACAGAGGACAGCAGGGAGCGAGAGCCCGGTGAGATGGGAGGGCAGCAGGTAGTGAGAGCCTGGTGAGGTGGGAGGGCAGCAGGGAGTGAGAGCCCAGGTGAGGTGGGGGGCAGCAGGGAGTGAGAGCCCGGTCAGGTGACGGAGACAGAGAGAGAGGGAGACAGAGAGAGAGAGAGAGACAGAGCGAGAGGGAGACAGAAGGATGGGGTGGGAGGGAGGCAGAGGGAGCGAGTCAGGGAGAGACAGAGGGAGGGAGAGGGAGACAGACAGAGGGAGGGAGACATATAGATGGAGGGAGAGAGATAGAGGGAGGGAGACAGAGGGAGGGATATAGAGGGAGGGAAGGAGATAGAGGGAGTTAGACAGAGGGAGGGAAACAGAGGGATGAAGACAGAGGGAGGGAGAGAGAGGGAGTTGGAGGGAGGGAGGCAGAGGGAGTGATTCAGGGAGAGACAGAGGGAGACAGAGGGAGGGAGACAGACAGAGGAAGGAGACAGACAGCGGGAGGAAACAGACAGAGGGAGGGAGATAGAGGGAGGGAGACAGAGGGAGGGAGATAGAGAAAGGGAGATAGAGGAACGGAGAGAGATAGAGGGAGGGAGATGGAGGGAGGGAAATAGAGGGTGGGAGGGAGATAGAGGGATAGAGGGAGATATAGAGAGGGAGACAGACAGAGGGAGACAGAGAGAGGGAGACAGAGGGCGACAGACCGAGGGAGGCAGACAGAGGGAGACAGACAGAGGGAGGGAGACAGACAGAGGGAGGGAGACAGAGGGAGGAGATTGAGGGTGGGAGGGAGATAGAGGGAGGGAGGGAGGGAGATAGAGTGAGGGAGACAGAGCGGGAGGGAGACAGAGAGAGAGGGAGGGAGACAGAGAGAGAGAGGGAGACAGAGAGAGGGAGACAGAGGGTGATAGACAGAGGGAGACAGACAGCGGGAGACAGACAGAGGGAGGCAGACAGAGGGAGACAGAGAGGGAGACAGCGAGGGAGACAGACAGAGGGAGAGAGAGGGAGACAGAGAGGGAGACAGACAGAGGGAGAGAGAGAGAGGGAGACCGAGGGATGGAGACAGAGGGAGGGAGACAGAGGGTGACAGACAGAGGGTGACAGACATAGGGAGGGAGACAGACAGAGGGAGAGAGACATAGGGAGGGAGACAGACAGAGGGAGGGAGACAGAGGGAGGGAGACGGACAGAGGGAGAGAGAGAGGGAAGGAAAGAGAGGGAGGGAGACAGAGAGAGAAAGAGAGGGAGACAGAGAGAGAGAGAGGGAGACAGAGTGAGTGAGACAGAGTGAGTGAGACAGAGGGAGACAGAGTGAGACAGAGAGAGAGGGAAGCAGGGAGAGAGAGAGATAGAGAGAGGGAGGGAGACAGAGAGGGAGGGAGACAGAGTGAGGGAGGGAGAGAGAGAGAGAGAGAGAGAAATGTGTGTATGCCGGGTCTGTTAGCTCAGTGGACGAAGGCGTCCGCTGCAGGGGCCTGTGTTCAACCTCATGGTCACAGTTTTTTCTATCTAGCCCCTCCCCCCCACACTGACCCCGCCTCCACCAGTGCGGCCCTCGGTCACAAACCACACTGTAAATTCGGCCCGAGAGAATGTTTGTGAGTACCCATGATCTAGACCATGGGTACTCACAAACTTTCTCTCGGGGGCCAAATTTATAGTGTGGTTTGTGGCCGAGGGCCGCACCGGTGGGGGAGGGGGCGGGGCTAGAGCAACAACAAAAAACTTGGACCATGAGGTTAAACACAGCGCCCCGCAGCAGACGCATTCGTCCACTGAGCCACTAGACCCGGCATACACACATCTCTCTATCTCTCTCTATCTCTCTTTCCTTCTCTCTCTGTCTGTCTCCCTCTGTCTCCCTTTGTCTGTCTCCCTCTGTCTGTCTCCCTCCTCCCTCTGTCTGTCTCCCTCTCTCTGTCTCCCTCCCTCTCTCTCTCCCTCCTCCCTCCCTCTGTCTCACTCCCTCTGTCTCCCTCTCTTTCTCTCTGTCTCCCTCCCTCCCTCTCCCTCCCTCTCTCTCTCTCCCTCTGTCTGTCTCTCTCTGTCTGTCTCTCTCTGTCTGTCTTCCTCCTCCATCTGTCTGTCTTGCTCCCTCTGTCCCCCTCTGTCTGTCTCCCTCCCTCTGTCTGCCTGCACCTGCCTACCTCTGTCTGTCTCCCTCCTTCCTCTGTCTGTCTCCCTCCCTCTCTCTTCCTCTGTCTCTCTCCCTCTGTCTGTCTCCCTCCTCCCTCTGTCTGTCCCCCTATGTCTGCCTCCCTCCCTCTGTCCCCCTCCGCCTGTCTGTCTCCCTCTGTCTGTCTCCCTCGGTCTCCCTCCATCTGCCTCCCTCTGTCTCCCTCTCCAGCTCTCTGTCTCTCTGTCTGTCTCTCTGACTGTCTCTATCTGTCTCTGCCGTTATCTGTCTATCCCTGTCTCTGCCTCTAACTGCCTCTACCTGTCACTGTCTCTATCTCTGTCTCCATCTCTGTCTGTCTCAGTCTGTCTCTGTCTGTGTCTCAGTCCGTCTCTGCCTCTATCTGTCTCTGCCTCTATCTGTCTGTTTGCCTCTGTCCCTATCTCTGCCTCTGTCTGTCTCTGCCTCTGTCTGTCTCTGCCTGTCTCTGTCTCTACCTGTCTCTGCCTCTTCCTGTCTCTGCCTCTTCCTGTCTCTGCCTGTCTCTAACTGTCTCTATCTCTGTCTCTATCTGTCCCTGTCTCTATCTGTCTCTGCCTCTGCCTCTCTCTGTCCCTGTCTCTATCTGTCTCTGTCTCTATCTGTCTCTATCTGTCTCTGGCTCTATCTGGCTCTAGCTCTAGCTCTATCTGTGCCTGTCTCTGCCTTTATCTGTTCCTGTCTCTACCTCTGTCTCCATCTCTATCTGTTTCAGTCTGTCTCTGTCTCAGTCAGTCTCTGCCTCTGTTTCTGTCTGTCTCTGCCTCTATCTGTCTCTGCCTCTATCTGTCTGCCGGTTTCTGTCCCTGTCTCTGTCTCTGTCTGTCTCTGTCTCTATCTGTCTCTGTCTGTCCCTGTCTCTATCTGTCTCTGCCTCTACCTGTCTCTGCCTCTATCTGTCTCTGCCTCTACCTGTCTCTGCCTCTACCTGTCTCTGCCTCTATCTGTCTCTGCCTCTACCTGTCTCTGCCTCTACCTATCTCTGCCTGTCTCTATTTGTCTCTGTGTCTATCTGTCCCTGTCTCTATCTATCTCTGCCTCTGTCTCTGTCTGTCCCTGTCTCTATCTGGCTCTGTGTCTATCTGTCCTTGTCTCTATCTGTCTCTGTCTCTATCTGTCCCCGTCTCTGTCTGTCCCTGTCTCTCTCTCTGTCTGTTTCTGTCTCTATCTGTCTCTGTGTCTCTATCTGTATTTGTGTGTCTCTGCCTCTGTCTGTTGCCTCTATCTGTCTCTGTGTCTCTATCAGTCTTTGTCCAAACAGGAAGCTTCCCAAAACGCCCTTTTAAAAGTCAGCTGGGAAAGCACTTACAGCTGACTTTTAAAGAGCCTTTTGGGAAGCTTTCTGAAGGTGCCCTTACATCACAGAGGTGGGCAGTAAACCCAGAAGATGTCCGCAGGAGCATACCTAGTGAATACCTATTTAATACGTATTCACTAGGTATGCTCCTGCGGTCATCTTCTGTGTTTACTGCCGGCCGTGAAAACTGCAAGGCAAGGTCCGCAGGCCGCCAGTGAGGTGTGTCGGGCCGCTGGCCGCCCACAGGTCGTACTATGAGTACCATTGATCTAGACCATAGTTACCCGCAAACATTTTCCAGGGGGCCAAAAAGTTGGCCAGTCATGTGACCGAGGTCCGCATTTGATGCCAGCAGGATGGCAGGTGTTGAGCATATATAACAGCAACCCAGGCTACTCAGACGGTGAACATAACAACCAACTTACCTCTTATTTCACTATTTGCATTGTTGCCAGTGTTGGAGGAAGCACGAATGTTTCTAAATTCATGTTTGCAAACTATTACTTAAAAATACTTCTCAATGCACTGATATACTAAGGTACAAACCTTTTGCCTAAGTCAAGCTCAGTTCCTCCTTGACTCTTGTTGCCACAGAAAAAGTAAAAAAAATAGAGATTAATATTCAGTAGTTCCTATTTTATCAGTTCATGTAGCCCTTACTCTTAATACCGTACATATAACAATATGTGTACTCATCATGTGAAACATTGCCTTTTCATAAAATGTCTGCCTGTTCCGTCAAATTAACAAACCCATGCTTATATGCAACAGTCTTCAATGTTTAATTTCCAAAATGTGTTTAATTTTTTTCTCCACCCAGCTTCCTTTACAGAATTCCTCTCTGTTTTCCATCAAATGTCATGCAACAAACTCAAAAGGAAGTAACTGTTCTTGGCAAAAAGAAATCCTGAATAAATATTGCAGGGTCTTGGCAGCATCAACATTGCATCAATATTGACTAGCAAGGGCATCATGAAAGAGGATGGAAGGTACACTCGATAATCCGAGACGATTCTCTATGTGAGAATTTAGGAACTGCTGCGTAATGTAGTTTGTCTTCGGGCCATTGCATAGTGCATTCCCAACACATGTGAAGCATCCCGCCAGATAGCGCTGGCACTCTTTGAGACACACCAGCCTTTCCTTCTCTGGGATGGACTCCATGCAGTTTCAAATATCACTTTGCCAAATCTGCAGAGTCATAAGTCCTAAGCAGTTGAGCCATACCTTCTAACATGTTACCTTACACAAACCACAAAGTCACAATCAAAGCCTTAAACTCCCACATGAAAGAGAATTTGCCACCACTGGGAAGAGAAACAACTAGTATGCTAAAAAGACACCCTCAATGTATATGAGTGTGTATAAACAATAAACATGAACAGAGTCACATAAATTCCAGGTAAACCCTGATGAAGCCTATGCATCCATGAATCAGAGCAACTCTGAGTGGGACGTGGCCATATTTGAACAAGGAGAGCGCTCTACCATGAATATGTTTTTTTACTTATGACTTAAAATCAATATATTTTGATTCCTAACAGATGGTCTTACTTTCTACTGTTACAGAAAGATGTACAGAAATTACATGTTGCAGTAGGTTCATAGCCAGTGACAAATGGCCTCAATTTTACTGCTTATACTGTTCAAAACGAAAACAAGGCGCCAGCACCCAAAGCAGTGAGGCGTGGGACAAATTTGCTTATTTTGAGGATAGTGACAATTATGAAACGGAAGCCCTAGGCATACTCCTCGATGACATCTGGGTGGAGAAGTTCCACAGCCACTATTTTATATTTGTTTCTAAAACAAAAGTTTGATTTGTGTTGTGATCGCCGAAAAATCACCAATCACCAGCAGGATACGCATGGGTGTCTACGAGCATCATACAGGAGAACATTTCATTATATATGGTTTCTGTTAGAACCTAACAAAGTTTAAATATTGTTAAGACTCAGAAAAAAGGTGTTGCAGAACCCTACTACATAGCAACTTGGTTTTATTCCTCAATTTTCATATTTATAGTCACAGTCAACTTTTTAAAATAGAGAAGCCCGTGCACCAAAACCAGGGGGGAAACCATTAACAAGCATGTTATACGCAGACAAATATTATTTGCCTCAGTAGAACCAAGGTGAGCCTGCAAGGCTATTGCACTAATTAAGCAATTATACCTTAGCAAAAAAGTTGGAAATTAATTTCAACTAAGCAAAAGTGCTAAAGTTCTGCAAAAAAGGCTGCTCCTTGGGACATAAATAATAATAAGCTTAATTCAAGAGCAAGACTATAAGTATTTAGGAGACAAAATAGACATGAAAGGTACCTTCTTACAAGAAGGTACCCAATATTAAAGGAGATCAGGATAAAGCTCTTCCTACTGTAGCCTATGATTGTGAAGCACTCTGTGGTCGTAAATCTGTACGGGTAGAAACTTTAAATCTTAATACATATAGGCGTCTCTATTGCAGTACTATACGATACCTTGAAAATGTCTTTATATTTGCCAACAGAAAAATAAACAAGTGTCTTAAAGTAATGCTATTATTAATATTTGTTTTCAATACCATAAGGGTAACCCTAGAATTACTAGGAACCAAGAGTACTTTGCGAGAAAACAAACAGCAGGTGTTAGTTAATTATTGTACATAAAATATTTAAAGAAACATAATAGTTCCCAACGGTTGTTCCAATGACAATAAACAAGGAATTTTTATTCAAATTTTCTAAAAAAACATGAAGTAGGGAGTATACACCCACCAGGGTAGTTCAAATACAAGTGTTAAACAGACAACACAGTAAACATACATGCAGAAAAAACAAATGTGACCAGTAAATATACAAAAGATGAGGGTAATTTATTTGCAAAACAAATCACTACTGCACCCAACCAAAAAGCTTATACAAAATCAAACAGGTCATAGTGTAGGTCAATGGCGTGTCAATCCCTTCGCAATATGGGATTATCATTAGGACAACATATAGTTTGCCTAACACATAACTCAATAGTACAATAAGAATATTAACACCTGTTGAGTCAAAGAATTAGAGGGGAGAGAAAGAAAAAGAAGAGTTGTATCAAAATATAGGTTCATTTTCAGTCCTCGAATTCTTGCAATCTCCAGAGCATACACATTTAGCGGGCTAAGCTAGACTCACAGTCATCAACCTAAAAGGGTCATGCATATTGTGCCTATGGAAATTATCCCTATTTAGGCATGCTGACACGGTAACAGGAGGAATATGATGCGCGATCAAAACCTGTGTATCTATATGCTCTTTTGGAAAAAAATCCATATTCCGTGTCAAAATCAAGTGATATATACACCTGAATATTTGCTGAACTGTTAATGAATTTCACAATGAAAAGGGTGAGGATCAGCATAGCTGGATAGTTTGGAGTACCTATGGACAAAAATAATTGAAGGTATGTGAGAATGAAATTGCAATTGGCGTGAGGAGAAGGAAAATATAGAGTAGAATCTACCTGTCCCCAAATTGCATTGGGTTAGTCTCTTTTTATACATCCATGAACTGAATGTGGGTCCAATAGTAGTCTAGTGAATTGTTAATAGGGATGTACCTGCTTCAAACCACAACAAGTAGGTATCTACCTAAACATCCATTAACTGATTGTGTGTACAGTAGTAGTCCAGTGACGATTCACCGATCAGAGCCTGAGAAAATGTAGGGTATCTTAGTATAAGCCATATTGCTATGTGGACTAAGAGAAAGGGTGTGCAGTCATAATATCGAGTCTTTTATTTCGACTGGACAGAATATCGAGTAAAAAATATAGAATGGACATAATATCGACTAGACATAATATAGACAACAAAAATATCGACTAGAGAAAATTAATATCGAATAGAATGGACATAATATCGAATCAAAAATATAGAATGGACATAATATCGTCTAGACATAATATAGACAACAAAAATATCGAAATTAAGGTAAGTTAATAATAATTTTTATTTTTTGTGTAATATAAGTCTGTAGCGGGTTGTGGGTTTATAGGGGAATAGGGTGGGAAGTAATTTAATTCTAATTAATTAAATATGTTAATTTATTTATTGATATTTATTTAGAATTAATTGTTAATTAATTATTAATTGGTAATTAATTAAAATATAATTGGTAATTAATTATAATTGATTAATTGATAAATATTTTAATTTTAGTAATTTATTTTCTGTAGCGGGTTGTGGGTTTATAGGGGAGTAGGGTGGGAAGTAATTTAATTATAATTTATTAAATATGTTAATTTATTTATTGATATTTATTTAGAATTAATTGTTAATTAATTATTAATTGGTAATTAATTAAAATATAATTGGTAATTAATTATAATCGATTAATTGATAAATATTTTAATTTTAGTAATTTATTTTCTGTAGCGGGTTGTGGGTTTATAGGGGAATAGGGTGGGAAGTAATTTATTTATAATTAATTAAATATGTTAATTTAGTTATTCTTATTTATTTGGAATACATTGTTAATTAAATAATAATTGGTAATTAATAAAAATATGATTGGTAAATAATTTTAATTGATGAATTGATAAATATGTTAATTTCATTCATTTAATTTCTGTAGCGGGTTGTGGGTTTATAGGGGAATAGGGTGGGAAATAATTTAATTCTCATTAATTAAATATGTCATTTAAATTATTGGTATGTATTTTGAATTAATTGTTAATTAATTTTTAATAGGTAATTAATTAAAATATAATTGGTAAATAAAATTAATTTAGTAATTTTTAAATTGTAAATTAATTTATTGTTAATAGGTAATTAATTAGTATGAGTAGGCAATTTTTATAATTAAATAATTTTATTTTGTATTTATAAATAAATATTTAATATTTTTTATACACTTTTTTAATATTTTAATTATTTGTAATTGGT
Organism: Lissotriton helveticus; assembly: GCF_964261635.1. NCBI lineage: Eukaryota > Metazoa > Chordata > Amphibia > Caudata > Salamandridae > Lissotriton > Lissotriton helveticus. The sequence continues at coordinate 396,645,655 of NC_136070.1, read as the reverse complement.
ATTACTATTTATGTTATTTATATCTATTTGTGAAGTATTTACTTTCCCTACTATTGCACTCTCTCAAGTTGGAATAGTAATTTTAACCCCTACGCTATCCAACACTTTCCCTACTGTTGCACCCACTGGAGTGGGTATGCAACGTTTACAACGCTACTTTTACTATGCACTACCATTACAACAAAACTTTTAAATCGCAAAAACTTTTACAACGCATACATTTACAAAGCATGTTTTTAAAACGCGGATACCTTTACAACGCATACCATTACAATGTAAGTATTAGTAAGTATATAATTATTTTTAAAAGGTTATATGTTTGGGATTTTGGGTAAAGGGGTATTTTTAGGGTTCAGGGTCAGTTTTCAGTTTTTGGGTAAAGGGGTATTTTTAGGGTTCAGGGTCAGTTTTCAGTTTCTGGGGTAAAGGGGTATTTTTAGGGTTCAGGGTCATTTTTCAGTTTTTGGGTAAAGGGGTATTTTTAGGGTTCAGGGTCAGTTTTCAGTTTTTGGGGTAAAGGGGTATTTTTAGGGATCAGGGTCAGTTTTCAGTTTTTGGGGTAAAGGGGTATTTTTTGGGTTCAGGGTCAGTTTTCAGTTTTTGGGGTAAAGGGGTATTTTTAGGGTTCAGGGTCAGTTTTCAGTTTTTGGGTAAAGGGGTATTTTTAGGGTTCAGGGTCAGTTTTCAGTTTTTGGGGTAAAGGGGTATTTTTAGGGTTCAGGGTCAGTTTTCAGTTTTTGGGGTAAAGGGGTATTTTTAGGGTTCAGGGTCAGTTTTCAGTTTTTGGGTAAAGGGGTATTTTTAGGGTTCAGGGTCAGTTTTCAGTTTTTGGGGTAAAGGGGTATTTTTAGGGATCAGGGTCAGTTTTCAGTTTTTGGGGTAAAGGGGTATTTTTAGAGTTCAGGGTCAGTTTTCGGGTAAAGGGGTATTTTTAGGGTTCAGGGTCAGTTTTCAGTTTATGGGTAAAGGGGTATTTTTAGGGTTCAGGGTCAGTTTTGGGTTTTTGGGGTACAGGGGTACTTTGTTAAAATAAAGTAAAATTACATTTAAATTACATTTATTTAATAAAATTAAATAAAATTTAATTATATTATAATATTTTTTATTAATTTATATTCACAAAATTATTATATACTTACCAATACTTACGTTGTAATGGTATGCGTTGTAAAGGTATATGCGTTGTAAAATCTTGCGTTGTAAATGTATGCGTTGTAAAAGTTTTTGCGTTGTAAAAGTTTTGTTGTAATGGTAGGCGTTGTAATAGTATGCGTTGTAACGTCATACATCCGTGGAGTGGGAATAGTAATTTTAACCCATACGCTATCCAGCGCTTTCCCTACTGTTGCACCCACTGGAGTGGGAATAGTAAATTTTACCTCTACGCTATCCAACACTTTTGCTAATGTTGAACTCACTATAGTTGTAACAATACATTTTAAACATTTTGTAAAATGTTATATATGTTTATTTAATAATATGTTTATATACATATATATACATATATATATATATACATATATATATATATGTATATATATATATATATGTATATATGTGTGTAATTTTTGGTGATATAATTTTTTTAATTATATAAATGATTTATTAAAATTACATTTTTTATTAATTATTTCTAAGTTTATATTAAATATATTTATTACTATATTAGTTTTAACTTAATTTTAAGACATTTAAAAAAATCGATATTTTGACAGTCTATATTTTTGTAAGTCGATATTTTGGAGTCGATATTTTGGTACTTACCTGTTTGAAGATAGGGAGTCGATATTTTGTCCATCGATATTTTTGACTCGATATTTGTGTATCTCGATATTTGTGTCGTCGATATTATGTCAGTGATCCAAGAGAAAGATGTTAGCATGGGCCAAGGAGCGGAGTGTAATTGCTACCTGCCCCTAAATCATGGGGGGTGTTGCAATTTCTACCACACAGCGTGGTCTAGAGGAGTAATGACGCAGCAAGCAGTGATTAGTTACTCTAAGATGCAGCAGTGTTCGCTATGCACAGCACGAGTGCGATGATCCCAAGAACCAATGGAGTCAGACTAGGGCATGCCTGCCATCCCAGAGACCCCAGCGCACATTACATGATTTTCAGGATACTGCGCCACTTGTTCAACACTATAATTTGTGGTGATTGTAGTGTTGCGAATACGCTATTGAATCTAAGGAATATGTACTTAAAAGTGTTAGAACTTTTCTCACACATTTTTCCAACTGCAATACTCAACACATAATCTATGCATTCACCTGTCCTTGCGACCATACCAAGGAAACTACAATGAGACTTACATCCACCTTCACCTCGACATTACTAGAATGAAATTCTTTTAACCTTTTTCAATCAACAGGAACAAGGATTTGGGACCAAGCTTTAACTCCTTAACTGCTGAGGCTTTTTCACCCCCAGTGCGGAGTCCTTTTTTTGGTATTAGAGGTAATTTGTGTTTAAGGTGTTTTAGAAGAAATTTCCATGTAAGGTATCCTTGCTCAATTTGTTTCATTTGTTCCCAACATCATGGGGATTGTAAAGGTAGTCCGGGTTTGGGAATTCCTCTGGCGTGGACCAAGAAAATTGCCACAATATACCTATATTTTGGGGGTTTTACGCATAATGGGAAAAAAGTGCTAAGCGAGAAAGGTCCCGCATTTTCCTAAAAATTGCATTAACAAAATGTTTGCTGTGCTAACATTTTTCCAGCTTTCAGAAACAAACAGACTGTATCAAAAAAAATGTTAACCAGAGTTTTCAATTTTTTTTAAGTGGTAGCCCAATATTCCTTATTCTTTTGGTTTCAGTCTCTTTCTAGTTTGTGTTGGAAACAGGTGTGAAACCCATGGGTGTTGCCGGAAAGTTAAACATTTCTGAAAAGTAGGCAAAATTGAACACTTATACAATGGACGCATTGCTAAAACACATGTATACTGTTTAAAAGAGTAAAAGTGTCAAAATGTTACAGGTATCTTTTGCAGCAAGGGTTTTAAAAAAAGGACCTCAGAGTCCACAGAGAGTCTTATTGCATGTTTACATGTGCCCTGGTAAATTGCAACCCTAGGCAAACACCTGTTTGTGCAAGGATTGTAACAATAAGGAGTAATTATCGGGTTTGATAAAGATCACATCCTCTGTTAAAATTCAGTAGGTCAAACCTGCTGGGTTATAACAGAGGAAAAAGACCAAATATTTATTGAGACACATATTTTCTGGTGCTGTAAACACTACAATCCGCATAATATTCCCAATTAAGGGGATAATACTCATAAGAGGTATTATTTATTACACCCATTACATTCCAAACCCTGGGATGTCAGATTTTATTATGTGTTGCAAATACAACATATCCGTCAAGGGCACACATAATAAGGCTCTACATGGTTAAAACTATTTTAAAATTATTATTTAAAATTGAAAGGTGAAGGTGCAATGTGGCAATGTGTGGACCAGCGGGAGAACAATAACAGCTGGCTCGCATTCAGCTTTTACTTTTGCAGCTTGGCGTCTGTGTTTCTCTCTAAAGTCACATTTGATTTTGGGTTTAGTCACAACATTCTTGTGCATAAAAGCTTGTAATAGGCACAGAATACATTATAATTGTAATTTGGATTTTTATAGTGCAGCTGTCACTCAAGCCAGAGTATCCTGGCGCCTGCTGAGCTTTGCAAACTAAACAAAACAATGGCTGGTGGACGAACCAGCAGAAGACAGGGTTAAAATAGGCAGGCTGTCAGCCCCTTTTTGAGTAGCTGACAACTACTGATCTACCAATAGGAGAGAGGAAGGTGGTCCCTATTCCTAGTAGCTAAGTAAGAGGAGGAGGGTTCTGTAATGCTAGAGTGGACATTTTAAGGGATGATCACCAAATGTTGGTTTGAAAATGTCAGATGTTGCAACGGCTGAAAGAATGAGAACCTCTTGCTCAGGTATCATGGGTCAGTATTGTGCAGGGCTTCATGAGCAGAACATAGAACCTTAACGATGGCAGGCTTCCGCATGTGCAACCACTTAAATAGCATTTCCATTGTTCTGTCAGCTGGTGATGAATGCTTGAATCGCCATTTTACTTGTATCAAGTGGAAGTCAAGCGGAACCAAAACAGAAAGCAGAAACAGATGTAATTGGGTCTGCCATCATGAGGTTTTGGTCAAGTATGATACCCAGGTTTTAGCAGAGTTGGGCTGTAGAGTGTCGCCAAGCACCAAACTTCGGACCAGTCACTTATAGACTTTCCAAACATAATTACTTCTGTTTAAGTGCCATGGAGCTTTAGACAATTTGGTTTCATCCAACTGGCCACCAAGAGCATACAAGAACTGAAGTGAGCTTGAGTGTTTAGGGTATTGTTGGAGATAGATGTGATCAGCCGGGTGTCCTCTTCATATGGGGCGATTTCAAATCCAAAGGATCTGATAATCTCAGCGAGCAGGGCCATTGTTGAAAAGAAGCTGCTTAAGGATGAGCATTGAGAGATGCCACACCTAATCAGAGTGTTTCCACAATGGAAACGAAGAACAATTCTAATAGATCACCGACCTCAAGTAATTTATAGAGGTATTTGAAATGATCGTGAAGTTCTAGTGTAAACCCTTCCTTATAAGTGACTGCAGAGAGTATCTTAAAGTGGTGTATGGCTCGTGTTGTTGCAGATTGCATGTTGTAACACATGCAGCATATATATCAGTTTAATTTTTCAGATCATTTTTTAGTATATTGGACGTGGACATGTATATGTTTTTTTAAGCTCAATTCTCATGATGTAATCACTGTTCATTTCTCCTATAAGCGAAAAGCAGCATGTCTGTGACAAATGAACATAGGCTGTATTTTTGGGCCGAGCTTTCTTTTCATGATGTAAAGACTTCATTAGTCAGCAGTTTATTTGTGCATGAGAAAAATACCTATGCTGCTTTTATAAGCAGTGGAGAAAACATATGTAAGCTTACATGTCCATTTGATTTGTGGTCTGCAAAAAAACCAACACCCAGTGTAGCAGTGAAGCAGGGGGTCTAACCGTAGCTATGGTGCAGCTGGTACAAGATTGCTTGATGAATTAATCATGACTTTGTTCATATATATTTGATACAGATGATTTGTGCAACTTCCAGGTCAGCCGCATTAGTAAGGTGACTTCCAAGGTGGGAGTCCAGGTCAGGGTCTGTGGGTGATGCCACTTCTAGGTCAGGGTCTCTGAGAAATCTCACATCCAGGTTAGAGTTCTTTGGTGATATCACTTCCAGTTCAGCAGGCAAGTGTGATGTCTCTCTCTGTTAGGGTCCATGGATAAGTCCATTTCGGGTCAGAACTTCCTTATTAAGGTGTAGAGTGAGCCATTTCTTGTGTTATGGCCCATGGACAATGTTGATTCTAAGTTAGCGTCGATAGGTAATGTTATTTTTAATACAGAACTTCTCGGTCAGTGTCCCTTATTGATCCACTTCAAGGTAAGACAGCATGGCTAATGGCAATTCTGGGGTGTGTCTTCTGGGGGGTGCCTTAATCTAATAAGCACCAATCAAGCCTTTGGGTATGGGTTTTACATTTTAAGGTACGTACTGTTTGTAGATTAGAATAAGACACATGCTAGGGAGCCAGTAGGAACAGACACAGAGTGTAAAGTAGTCCCTCCAGCAGTTCAATGCATGCAATCGAGTGGTGGCGGAAGTTTACACCCAAATAGCCAATACCTTTAGGTGAGAGATCAATACTCCTCTACGTTGAACCAAGACATAACTGGCTAAGCCTCAATCCAATGGTTGAAAGAAGTTGGCTGAAGAAAAGCCAATTGCTGAAATGGGAAGACCCAAAGCCCAAGCTGTGTCTATTGTTAGCAGCAGGTCTATTTGACAGCTGTGATGTAAAAATCCAGACCTAAGAAGGAACCGTTTTTGCTAGCAACCACTTTTGAGTTAGATGGAAGGTATCCCTTTAAACAAAATCAGTAAGGTCCATGATTTGCATTTTGGTTCCTTTGGTGATGAAGTTGTTGCCTTGATTTTTTCATTTTAATAATATTAGATTTATATTAATATTAATGGTTATCCTTTTCTGTAAATTGAATGATATGATTGAAAAGTATTTGACTGACAGTACACTTGCTCTCAAAGCTCATGAATTACATGGTGCATGGCGATAAGTCTACTTAGACAAGGCGCACAATGTTTGGAACAGGAGATCAAGTGCACAACATAAGTCAGACAAGGATCCCAGAATATTCAGATGTAGAAAAAATTAAATGTACGTATTGTAAGATAAACACATTTACAGGGAAGTGCTGAACTTCAGGAAAAGCATTAAGCAGAGCTCATGTTAACCAGAGGTTCCCACCATGAAGCTTTATGTGTATGGCAGGCCAGTAGCGCATTTCCAGCAAGTGGTACTGTAAATGGTGTCCTATGTTGCCTTCATCAAACCGATATTGAAGTTGGTAAGAGGAATCCTGGAGTAGTCACCTCTAGGAAGCTGGTGCTTAACATCCCAAGGGATGGAGCCCACGCGAAGACCATTGCCTGTGAGGAGCCCCCCCCCAACAAGGATAGGACACCTGATGAAAAGTGAAAAAGTTGGACAAATTTGCACTAGGCTAAATCTGAGTCACTGGCAGGTGATCCCTTAGATGGTCTAATCCCAAGAACCACCCCCAACGACGAGAAGACTACTTTCTTCATGGTCATGGTAGTCGTGAGAAGTCATGAAGAATGAAGGGTGACATATTTACCCCAAGGTTGTGCCCACTGGAGGCACAGGGCTGCACCAATAAAGAGCAACCATGGGAGAAGGGGCCATAACTGACACCTAGAGAGCCTGTGAATTGCAAGATACAACTAAGTCCATTGAGGCCAAGATATCTTCCAAAGAAGGTGCCCTCAAATTGCTTCCATTTCGCGTGGATGCCAGTGGATCGGTTTGTCAAATGTTCAAAACAGGAAAGAGACACACTAGAATAGGAATATTGAGCAGAGGTTCTTGGTAGATTTGAGGATGGCCTTTAATTGCGACACAGGTAGAATCTCAGCTCAGTAGAGGTCCCTCTGGGACTGCATTGTACTTATTGATATGCATCAATCTCAACACAAAGATCAGACAACAAGGGCAGGAGCACAAACGAAAGACTAAATGGTTGACTATTACAGGGTCTGCCTTTTTCCGGGCCTGAACCATAAAACTTCACTTTAGAGACAGGACTTGTGGCAACTGAAAACAAGCATTTACAATGCAATGGTCTTGTCTTTGTTAAAGTTAGAGCTATTGGCATTGCTCATGACATTATTTTTGTTTTTAAAACATAAATAAATGGCATTGTCATTTACAATGCCAATAGCTTAATTCTCGCAAATTGGAGACCTATTGCATTTGCACTCACACACAGAGCCACACACAGAGCCACACGCACCCACCCACACACACAGAGCCACACACACAGAGCCACACACACACACACAGCCACACACACAGAGCCACACACACAGAGCCACACACACAGAACCACACACACACGTACAGAGCCACACACACAGAGCCCAACACACACACACACACAGAGCCCGACACACACAGAGCCCAACACACACACACACACAGGGCCCAACACACACAGAGCCCAACACACACACACACACACAGCCGCACACACAGAGAGACGCACACACACACACACACACAGAGCCCAACACACACACACACACAGAGCCACACACACAGAGCCACACACACACACAGCCCAACACACACAGAACCCAACACACACACACCCACACACAGAGCTCTCTGCCCAGTAACGCCCCAGGGAACAGAGGCAAGAAAAAAACGATCACAAGCTGGGAACAGAGGCAAGAAAAAAACCGATCACAAGCAGGGAACAGAGGCAAGAAAAAAACCGATCACAAGCAGAGAACAGAGGCAAGAAAAACAAGGATATTGTGCTGGATAACTAAACACTTATAAGGTCCCAAAGGCAAGACCTATTGGCTATGGCAATGCTTGTTTCTTTTTGTTTGTTTGTTGTTGGGTGGCCTGAAGTTAGGAGTAGAGGCCCTTGTAGGATTAAGTTTCTTTAAGGGACAATGCTTATTTGTTTTTGGGATGCTGAAGGCCTGGGGTTATAAATACATTTTCTCAATTTCCTTTCAGTCTGTGTGAAATTACTTTTCCTCAGACTTTCTTCATTGAGTTTTTAAAGGACAAGTAAGCAGTATGACAATGTTACAATGGATGAGGACCCTCTGTACATACATAGAGCTAACGAAAGGTTCAGATTCATAGTGAGTCGATCTCAGTACCTAGTAATATAGGAAACAATTGCTTAGCAGTAAATAAATGCAACATCATCTGTCGCGTAGAGAACATTCAAACATGTCAGTTGTCCATTAAAACAATAGCACCAAAACATCCTAAACAAGAGATAAATGAAAACAATTAACATGCGTGCGAGGAATACTAATAGTTTACATCATCGGAAGGAAGGTTCAAGATAAGGAAATGGATGGTGATAGCTTATGGTATGTCGCAGGGATTTGTGAGGTGACAAAGAGGTCTGGAGACGTCAAGTTTGAAAGAGATGGAGAGCCCTTGTATGGGTGGGGCAGGAGAAAAGTGGAAGTCGCGAAGAGAGGAACTGAACCAGAGGAGCCCAAATAAAGTCAAAACTCTTCTTAGTGTCTGTAAGAATGGCAGACATACGCTCCATCGTTATGGCCTGCCAGAGGCGAGCATGCCATTGCAACATTGACGGGGCTACAGATTTTTTCCACGCCGCTAAAACCCCTCTGTAGGGCTGGAGCCATTTTGCTTGCGTAACTCAGCTGTGCAGATGAATCGACAATACAGGAAACACACGTTTAATATAAAGCAGTAACCCGTGATGGAAAGTATGCTAACTTTTTGGTCAACTGCCAAGAGCATCCGCATGCTTGAATAATTAGCGCCCTTAAAGCATGATTGTTGCTGTGTTGCCAACAATTTCAAACAGCCACATGCACACCCGCTTAAAAGGGAGATTTTCTTTTAGCTAAACAACACAGGGGGATTATTGATTGGCGAGCAAGGGGCGCTGATTTGCATCGAAATGAAACATGCAGGGTCTGGCCACGGCAAACCCCTACTGTCCCAGCGCAGGGAGAACAACTGTCTGACGTCAAGGCCTCATTAGCATGCAGAGAAGGCTAGCACTGCAACTCAAACAACTCTGCGTCTGAGAGCAAGCTGGCAATTACCCTCTATGGGCTATGTCCCTTTAAAGCAGCGCGCTTAAACCTGTATTACAATCCGATGCTCACGTAAAGAGTCGTAATGCCCTTGGGCCAAGTTCGCGCTACGTTAAAACAATGCACAGGCTCCAGGCCTCTTGGGAAACCCAGTAAAATAAAGAGGAAAAAAAGAATACAGAGGAGCACAAGCAAAGTACATAGAGGTGCTTGCTATAGGGGAAGACCAAGGCATACGGAACAATTATTTCTAAGCTCATTGTCAGGAACCAATGCACGTCTGGGAGATCAGTCGAGTCGACCTGTAGGCACTGCGTCCAACACAAATCACTTATGAGTCTTCCTGAGAGACCAAACCACTTTTGGGCTCAGTCTTAACAATGACGCGATTCGAGAAAGTGTGTGTAAGAGTCTGGAAGCCTTCTAGCCATCATGTGAAACCTGATATTTTTTAAAGAATTGTAAAAGAGGACACCACACCAGCAATGTGAGAGATGATAGATAACTGCCTCTGGAAGTCATGTAAACAAGCAAAATGTTAGCAGCAGCTGCGTATAAGCCCCGTCCTTTTCAGACTGGGGGGTGTGTTTTTTGTTGAGTGACGGATGATGTCACGGAGAGAAAACAGCAAAAAACACGCCCCTCAATCCGAAACGGACGGGGCTTAAAGGGACAGACAGAGCTCTTCTCCAATGGCTGGACGCCGTTTAGGAAGCCGGCCAATGGAGAAGAGCTGGCTCGTTTACCTCCCTACTCTAAAACATAATTTCTCGCCCAGCAAGACTGCGCAAGCGCAGCCTATGCAGGCCGAGACCTCAAAAGATCCCCAAGCGATGGCTGTCCAGACATCCCTTTGGTTCTTTGTAAAGCTGTGGGTTATGGATGGAGAGACGTCCAAGTTGTTTTCAAACCCTAGTGCAATCTGGGAAAATGTGAGATCTGAGAGAAAGACTGAAAGCGATACAGATGTTGATGTCTAGTTAAAATAATCAAGAGGGTCGATGCGTAGGATCGGGACTATCTGAGTCTACAAAAGACTGAGTCCAAAGACCAATAAATAAACCTTCACACGACAAATTTCAAAATCATAATGGTTTATTCAAAATTAAGATCTTTCTAGAAAGCAAAAAGTAGGCAGTTATGGACTTAGCATTAAATGTTTCAATAGTAATTAAAATAATGCAACAAGAGGATCAACATAAAATATACTTCAAAGCAAGACACGAGTGAAGGGCCTTGAAGTTACAATAACAGTAACATCCTGAACCTGGCTTCCTCAAATAAAAGGAACACAAATTAATACAGTTTATTAATACAAAGACCATGGAATAAGCTTCTGTTTCACTGATTTTCTGAAATGGAACAGCACACAGAGAAACACATGAAAGTGGAAAGGCTTGTTTACCTAAAATAAAAGTGCACATTTCTTTCTCCAAATATGAATAGACGTGAATGCAAGCTGGCTACGGTCTAGTCACTCTAGCTTAAATTTATATAACTTAGGCATTATTTTTCTAACTACTAAAAGCACTCTAACACAGACAACAGTGGCCTGACCTGAGTTTGCTGATAAGACAGAACTTTTTTGTGATTTAAATCAGAGGATGAACCCATCATGCACAACTTCCTCTTTGTCTCTTTAATAGACTCGATTTGGAGATTTGGTTATGTGAACTAGGTCGTCTCTGTTCTTCCCTTCTCTTCATACTATGTTCAATTTATAACCTCGGTGTCTGTTAGGAGCTAGTGTTTTGCTTGTTCTTTTGATGATGCTGCTACATAAGTTACATATGTGAAATAAATGGCCAAGTGCTGGCATTATTTCTTTGTTCTCTACTGGTGTGTATCGCTACTTACTGCCATCTTTTTTCCTTCCTTGCTAGTAAATTAAAAATATGTTAATCATAAGTATTGAAAATAATGTTGCTCATGAAATGAAACACAAATGTTTCATCCATTGCTAGGCATAGTTTGCATTGTAGTGAAAGGTTACTTTTTTACTGGCTTTGATTTGTGCTAGCCAGTGAAAGTTCTCAACATGCACAAGTGGTGAAATCCCACGGGCATTTGTGAGTTTGCACCAGTAAATATTCTGACTTTACTAGCTGTGCTCATTCGGGAAAAGACGTAGGACCTTCAATGACAGGGCATCCGGGATTCACAGATGGTGGACTTCCCTTGCACTTCCACAGCGCACTCTTTCACTTGCATCGATTTCAGTGCACATCAAGGTGCACTCATCAAATATCATTTCAAAAATGGTACACAGAGCAGAGAAGTGTCGTGGCTCGCATGGCCAGCATGGGTGCAGCTGCACGGTATTTATTTTTAGAAATAACATATATCATCGCTCTATTTCTACTGCATCTACTTAAAATAATATATTTGCATCCTTTCAAGAACTGTACTCTATTTAAAAAAGTTTCTGTGATGGTGACCACCACACCACTATGTTTGAATGTAGGGCCAATTAATTTGTAGTATGTGTATATCGGAATAGTCACAGTGTGCATTTTCATATTGGAAATCTGGGGTTTAGACATTACTCCGAAAGTAGCAATAACTCATATGCTGAAATAAACCAATTAGGAAATGCTCCATTAAAGTGGTTTAACACCTTAAAAATTGGCAGAAAAAACATGAATACAACACCCGCCAAAACCAGACAGTGCTTCTCACCCCCTAAACATCAGCACAAATGGTCCCATATGCATCCTACTGCACAGATTGCAGTATGAGCATTCTTCCAGAAGCAAATGACATTGGCACTGCTGATGTTGTTGTGTATTGGTCACAGGTTTGTTTTAAATGTTTGCACAAAAGCGTGCTATTGGTTGCCTTTGCTAGGACTGTAGGCCAGAGTCCTGACAGGAAGCACTGACGTGTGTCACGTAACGCGGTTAACTTCTGGCACGCTGCCAATCCTGAGATTTTGTTGTGACATAGTTTTTTTTAAAAACTTTTTTTTATTGATTTTCACAATAAACATTTAAACAGAAATACAGTGCAGCTTGGTGTTTGACCATGGTAAAATGTTAAATTCAGGTGGATAAACAGGTAGAGGTCTACAAGGCTATCATTGATTACGGCAATCCTGATTAACGAAGGGGAGGAGATCACGTGTTCAATCACTATGGTATCGGCGTCCGACCAATGGACCCAGGTGTTCCCCTGTTTATCTCAGTACCTGAAGGGGTGTGTTGCTATGGGGGCAGAGTGCCGCTGGTGTCCGTACAGTCAGTAAATAAGAATGCAATGGCTGCCATATATCTAGGGGCCTAGCAGCAGGCAGCTGTAACGATGCATATGTGTCGCTGTTAGTGTTGCAATAAGTCATGCAGCGTAGCCATGTCTTCAACGTGGGTGTGTATTTACTGCCCCAGTTGAGGGCTTCTTACCTTTTGGCAATGAGGACCGCAATGGCAACAAACTGTTGCTTTGGTTTGGGGAGGTCATGCGTGTACCCCACAAGTCTGGAAGATTTCCCCAAAGACTACCCTCCAATATCCTGCTATCTTATTGCATGTCCAAGTAATCTGTGCAAAGTCTGCTTCTGGGGAGCGACATCTGGGGCAGGAGTGTGGTCGGGATTGGTCAATACTGTGTAATGTGCTTCGCATCATTTAGGCCCTCCAAAGGAATTTAAAATGCAGCAACTTGTGCTGGTGATTAGGGGTAACTTGACGTATTTGTGTGCAACAGTGACTCCACTGTGAGTCAGAGATGGGATGGTCCAGGTCTCGCACCCAGGCCGCCCACACCCCAGAATCCCAACTGGAAAGCAAAGACACAGCAGCCTTATATAGTCTGGACATAAGGTGAATCCCTCTTGCATTATTGATGATACCTGTCAAAAGGGGGAATTCGGGAGGTTCGAGCAGGTAGCTAAAAATGTTAGCCTTCAGAGCCCTCTGCAACCCATGCAGTATGAAATGATCCATAACTGTGCCCTCTCGAAAATGGGGATCTTACGTATGCAAGAAGAAAGGACCACTTGGGAACAGGTCTCCAAATGTTCCCAAGTGAAATTTTGCCAACGACCGTTTTACCAGCGACTTCTGCAGGATGGGGATCCAGCCATTACCTGCTAGTGGTAATGCGGAGGAGTACAGGATGCGGGATCCAGTTATGTTGAGTAGTCGCGCCAGGCCCAGCTTGTGTAGAGAGCGCCTGAATATCTTGTGGGTCCCGTGGGAACCCAACAGGTAATAGCGTATTAAGCGACGCCGAGAGTGCAGATCGGCCTCGGGCTATAGTATGGAATCCTGGCATCCACGTGGTACCAGTGCCAAGCAAAGCTTGCCTGTGCTACCAAGTAGTAAATACAGAAGTTTGGCACCCCAAACCCTCTTCTCTCATACTGCAAAATTAAGGTATCCCAGCTAATCTGGGGTTGCTTGCCATCCCATACCATTCGAATCAAGTGTGTCAGAAGGGTGGAGAGAAAACTGTTGTACAACCGAATTGGGATATTAGGAAATAAATAAAACAAATTGTGGGACGACTACCATACTAACAATGGCAATCCTTCCCACCATAGTCAGGTGCAGTGTCAACCAGCGCTCTAAGTTGCTTCCCAAACTCTCCACCACCGAGCCGTAATTGAGTTGTAGGTTGCCATCCGCATCTCTGTGCATATGGATACCGAGGTATTTAACAGCGTATTTGCACCACGCCAGGGGATACTTTGCCATCCCTCTACAGGGCACCGCAGTCAATGGAAAGACCTCAGACTTTTCCCAATTGATGGAAAGGCCTGACAAGGTGCTGTACCTGGTAATTTCGCAGAGAAGCGGTGCAAGGTTGTCATCTTGGTGCCGTACATAAAGTATGATATCGTCCGCATACAGGGGCAGGAGTAAAGACCAGTGTTAAACTGCAGTGGATCCAATAGCAGAATGCCCGAACGAACAACAGGGGTTAGAGTGGGCACCCCTGCCGAGTTCCCCGTCTAAGCAAAAATACGAGGTTAAGGTGCATTGAGGCGAATAAGCACCATAGGTAGCGTGTATAGTAATTTGATGACTGCTAGAAACCGTTCCGGCACCCAAAGGTGACCCATTGTGGTGTACAAGAAAGGTCACTCAAGGGAGTCAAAAGCCTTTTCAACATAGAGCAGCACAGCCGCCGCAGGAACCGATGGTGATATTCTGTGCAGTGTGGCAAATAATGTACAGCGGTTATGGCCAATTGATTTATGGGGGATGAATCCCGACTGGGCAGGTGAGATCATTTGGCCAATGTGCAGGGCAAGCTGTGTTGCCATTATCTTGTCTAGAATCTTGTTGTCAAAGTTTAAAAGTGAAAGCGGTCTATATGAGCCGCATTTCAATGGGTCTTTCCTAGGTTAAGGGAGAAGTATTATAACCGACTCCCTCAGTGTGGGGGGAAGAACTCCCGACTCTACCACCTCCTGGTACATATCTATGAGGTATAGGGCAAGGATCACTTTGAACTTCTTATAGAAGCATCCAGTGAACTTATCAAGCCTCGGAGCTATGGAGCCATCCAGTGCATCAATGGCTTTGATTACCTCATCTTCAGTAATAGGTTCGGCCAAGAATTCCTGATGCGCTTTTTCAAGCCAGATCAGGGTAATCTCATCCAAATAATTCCTGTATAACATTGTGTCCCCCGCAGCTCTGGAGGTGTATAAATTAACATAATAAGTGAGTACCTCCTCGAGGACGCCTACTTTGCCAGTTATCTGTGAGCCCTCCTGACCCGTGTAATCAAGCGTGGAGAAGCGTGGCTCAGTGGTTAGAGGCGGCAGACCCGGAAGCTGAGATCGACCATGGACCAGGGTTCGATTCCCCGCCTCGGCGGGTCTCGGGCTCAAAAATTCCACGGACTCGACAATTCTCGCTCCGGTGCCTACTCGACTCACGGGGTCACACTCTGCGACTCTGGGCAATAGCTTGCTTAATCTCCACTACGGCCCCTCGCGGCGGGATGCCTGGATTTCACCTTGTGGACACCCTGCCGGGGTTTCTCACAGGGGAATACCAGGACGGGTTCCCTAAGCAAGCGCTTAGATACCGTGTCGGTGATTTGCGCTATATAAATACATGTACATTTACATTTATTTACATTTACAATCTAGCAAGGGTTCTACCCGTCCTTTCCCCCTCCCGATATCGCCAGCACACTGCATAATTGCCCAAATAGTGTGCCTCCTGCTCTGCCGCCTCATGCCACTCAGCCATAAGGGATGCACGGTGTTGTAAACTGGGGGTGTGTGAAAGGGCAGCTTCACTCATATCAATTTCCACCAGCTGCGCTACCAATTGTGATAGTGTGCGACGTATGTTGCTAAGTACTCCAGCGCTCTTTGAGATGCACACTCCCATGGTGTATGCCTTAAAAGCCTTCCATGGGGTGACCTTCGAGTTCACGGTGCCAACGTTAAGTGTAAAATACTCCGGTATCATGTCCCAGAGTTCCGACTCAAATACAACGTCCCTCAAGGCCACGTCAGGGAATCTCCACAGTCTTTCAACACCCCTGCACATGGGATTCTCAGCTGCATCAGGACAGGGGAGTGGTCCGACAATGTGCATGGGAGATGACTAATTGTGCTGACCCACAGAGCTGCTCCTGCAGTGAAGAGCCAATAATCTAACCAGGTCCATGTGTTGTGAGGGGTGGAATAGTGGGACCCGTCCTGGCTAGGGCAGTGGTATCGCCATACGTCCACTAACCCGTATGCCTATCTGATGTCTGACAACAAGCGCCTGGCTCTAGGCTTGGTGTCTGTGGTAGTTGCTGTGCTATCTCACGCTGGGTCGAGAAGTATGTTAAGGTTCCCCACCCAAGCAGATCTGGCCGTCCCCATGTGCTCAATTTGTGCATAAATGGATGTGAAAAAATCAGGATCATCAATATTTGGTGCATAAACATTGACAAGTAGTACTGAAGGCTCCAATAAACATCCCTTGACCAGCAAATATCGCCCACCAACATCTCTGTACACCGCCATCTCCCTAAAGGTTACCCACCTATAAATCAATATTGCAACCCCTCTGGCATAGGAATTGTAGCCTGCAAAATATCTATGTGCTCCCCAATTGGCAGCCAAGGTAGACAGGGCAGAGGGCGCCAAATGTGTCTCCTGCAGGAAGGTCAAGATCCACCTGGTGGCGTTGCAAGTAGATGGATACTTTCTTACATTTACATGCATTATTGAGACTCCTTAAGTTCCAGGGCATCATTGTAATGTTGGCTTCTGGTTGTACCCTGCACTGCAAGAGAAAAGTTCGAAGGAACCACATTGCAAAAGATTGCTTGAAAACCCTCATAACCCCCCTCCCTCCTCCCTTCCCCCGCACCAAACTTCAGGGGGAAAACTCCAGCCCACAACTACGAAATTCAAGCATACAAGAGAAAAAGGCATTCTACAATACTGTGGCAAACATAGTAAGTGCATCTGCAGTAGGGGGTTGCAACACCACTCCGCTTCCCCGGTACTGTTGGCGCATTAGCACCTGTGTTTGTGAAGTATAGTCTACCTTGGGTGGCAGCTACCGCAACATTGACAAGGAAGTGAGAAAAGACTGAAACAGGCATTGTTATATGCAATGGGACACAGAACTATCACTGTCTTTAGCGATGGCATGGTCCTTTTAACTGGCCAAAAAGAGATCCACACTTGCACCAGTCATGGGGATGTTCTGTGAATGTTGCGTAGAGGTTGTTCCCCGCTGTCGCCCGACCTGGAGTATACCTGGCAAAATTCCTGGGCATCCTGGGGAAAGTCAAAGACACACGAATGGCCATTCACATCCACTTTTAGGCAGGTGGGGGTATAGCATCTCGTAGCGCAGTCCTAGCTTATGCAGGTTCACCTTCACACCCGCATTCTTCCATCTGGCTTCCTGAACCATCGCAGTAAAGTCTGGGTACAAGGATATAAAAGACCCTTGCCACTCGAGGAGGCCCCTCTCTCGCGCCATCCTCAATGCGGTGTCCCGGTCTTTAAAATTGAGCAGGCGAGCTATAATCGGCCTTGGAGGGCAGCCTGGTTTGGGGCACGGTCCAAGGGTACGATTTGCGCGTTCCACAACGAAGGTAGAGGTGCAGAACTCCCGTCCAAAGGGATCAGTCAGCAGTGCCTCCCTGAACCCGTCTAGTCCCCTGGTTTTAGTGGACACGGGTACGTCTACTACCCGTATATTGTTGCGCTGCCCCGCGCCTCCTAATCTTCGTTCTTAATGGAGATTGACTTGAGTAATTTCTCCATACGCTCAAGCTTTTTTGCGGTTTGGGCGGCGCCATCCTCCAGGTCAGAGATCCTGCCCTCTGTAGTTGTTAAGCGCCCCTCCTGCTGATCAAGCCTGATGCCCATGGTGTCCAGCTTCTTATCTAGCGATTCCAAAGGGGATGATGGACGGAGCGTTTGAGCAAATCAAACAAACACTCCCAGTCAACTGATCTGGGTTTAATCCATCACCATTCTTTAGCTCACTCCACCACCCCAGTTCAGACAAGGCCATATGCAAATCAGTCTGACCCTGTGCCTCATGGGAACAGTCCATCCCGAACTGCAAAGCCATGTCTTCCCTGGACCGGAAACAAGCATCCTGGGACCGGTTTCGGATTCATAATCCTCATCAGCCAGGCTATCTTGAATCCAGTGGTAGAGTGAGCAAGGGGCCCACGTCTGGGCATACCCTGCCAACTTAGGGTGAACAAAGTGATACCAAAGGGGATGATGGACGGAGCGTTTGAGCAAATCAAACACTCTCCCTCAGTCAACTGATCTGGGTTTAGTCCATCACCATTCTTTAGCTCACTCCACCACCCCAGTTCAGACATGGCCATATGCAAATCAGTCTGACCCTGTGCCTCATGGGAATAGTCCAGCCCGAACTGCCAAGACATGTCTTCCCTGGACCGGAAACAAGCATCCTGGGACTGGTTTCGGACTCATAATCCTCATCAGCCAGGCTATCTTGAATCCAGTGGTAGAGTGAGCAAGGGATCTATGTCTGGGCATACCCTGCCAACTTAGGGTGAACAAAGCGATACCAAAGGGGATGGTGGACGGACCGTTTGAGCAAATCAAACACTCACCCCCAGTCAACTGATCTGGGTTTAATCCATCACCATTCTTTAGCTCACTCCACCACCCCAGTTCAGACAAGGCCATATGCAAATCAGTCTGACCCTGTGCCTCAAGGGAACAGTCCATCCCGAACTGCCAAGCCATGTCTTCCCTGGACCAGAAACAAGCATCCTGGGACCGGTTTCAGATTCATAATCCTCATCAGCCAGGCTATCTTGAATCCAGTGGTAGAGTGAGCAAGGGACCCACGTCTGGGCATACCCTGCCAACTTAGGGCGAACAAAGCGATACCAAAGGGGATGATGGATGGAGCGTTTGAGCAAATCAAACACTCATCCCCTTTGGTACAGCTTCTTATCTAGGGCATCGAAGCGGTTGTCCAGGGGATTAAATCCCACCGGGAGTTCCACTAACATGGTGTCTGACCCGGCAACCATGGCCTTTTGTGTTCCACCTCCCTCCGCCATGCTGACTTGCTGTGCCTCCGCACCGCGGCCTGGCATCTTGAATGTAAGCTTTATTTGTTTTGGGTCCCTCCAGACCATTCCCCAAGCCTGGGCGTCAAACTGGGCTCCTGTGTGGTTTAATTACTGCAAGCAACACTGCGTTAGTTAGGTGGGATGCACCACAAACTGGTCTCCTTCTGTGACCCTAGATACACTGGCACTTGGCCGGTATCTGCGCTATCATGTTAATGTGTCCCGGTGTGGGAGGTTGTTTATTTTGCACTCCGTGCCCCTTATTCAACTATGGGAGATGAGGCTAGTGGGCAGCAACCAGGGTCTTGCAGGTGCCCAGCCAGGTTTTGTGCAAGGTGCAGCAGCGGGGAGCTCTTCAATAGCCCCACAGCACCCATCCCGATGACCGGCCCCAGGCTCACCTGGGGTCCCTGTCACTGTGGCCTCCGGAGCAGCGTCTGTGGGGCTCTCTGGATTGGGGCTAATGAAACTGGGTGCATTCACTGCCACCACTTACGCCTCTGTTGTCCAGCCCACTTCAGCTGCGGCACACCGGCCCCAAGATCGACTCGTCCTGGCCTGTCCGGAGCGTCCACCGGCTCCCTTTCACTCGAGCCCCCGGCTTCTCACATGGAGGTTGGCCCCTCCTCTTGCGGGCCTACCACGTTGGTGCTGACATGAACGGCGGGCTCCCCCAGGATCGCACTCAGTGCTGGCCACCTCTCCTGCCTCGCCTGCACCATCGCCAGTCTCGTTGGCACGGCTGAAGCCACCCGGGCCGCCGGATGCCGAGGTGTAACGGCGGAGCTCCAAGCCTTCCGGGCCATTACGGTCAACAGCTTGCCCACGACCCCTTGTTGTGATATAGTTTTCATTGGGTGCAAATGGAAATTACCACTCGGATACAACTAACATTTGTGGTAAAACATGCAGTTTAGCAGGTTCTACTTGCAAACGATTTTTGATAAAAAATTGCAGCACTGCCGCCTGATGATCTTTAAATGTAAAAAACACAGTTGATGGACAGAATGTAGAACAATGTCATACATTCACCCCAGTACAAGGATCTCGGCCTAAATCCATCGTTTTTTTGCACTCCACACCACCCTGGGTTAGACACTGGCTATATGCAAATCAGCTCTGACCCTGTGCCTCATGGGAACAGGCCAGTCCGAACTACCAAGCTATGTCTTTCCCAAACCGGAATCAAGTATCCAAGGACCGGTTTCTGGCTATCAGCCTTCATTCAGCCTGGATAGCTTGACTCCAGTGGTGTGGAGAGCCTGGGACTCACATCTGAGCATACCCAACCCACTCGGGGTGAAAATTGCAAAAAACACAGTTGATGGACAGAATGTAGAACAATGTCATACATTCACCCAGGTACAAGGATCTGGCCCTAAATCCATCGTTTTTTTGCACTCCACACCACCCTGGGTTAGACACTGCCTATATGCAAATCAGCTCTGACCCTGTGCCTCATGGGAACAGTCCAGTCCGAACTACCAAGCCATGTCTTTCCCAGACCGGAATCAAGCATCCAAGGACCGGTTTCTGGCTATCAGCCTTCATTCAGCCTGGATAGCTTGACTCCAGTGGTGTGGAGAGCCTGGGACTCACGTCTGAGCATACCCAGCCCACTCGGGGTGAAAATTGCAAAAAACACAGTTGATGGACAGAATGTAGAACAATGTCATACATTCACCCCAGTACAAGGATCTGGGCCTAAATCCATCGTTTTTTTGCACTCCACACCACCCTGGGTTAGACACTGGCTATATGCAAATCAGCTCTGACCCTGTGCCTCATGGGAACAGTCCAGTCTGAACTACCAAGCCATGTCTTTCCCAGACCAGAATCAAGCTATCCATATAGCCAGTGTCTAACCCAGGGTGGTGTGGAGTGCAAAAAAAACAAAACGATGGATTTAGGCCCAGATCCTTGTACTGGGGTGAATGTATGACATTGTTCTACATTCTGTCAACTCCTCCTTCTGTGAGTAGCAGCTAAACAGATTTTGCTGCCGCAGAGAAGAAGGTTGCGGGCACTACTGCAAAGTCAGACCAACTGGCAATGCTCCTTAGGCAGATCAGCAAGCAGGTTAGTCCTGGTCTCCTCTTGGTTTATAGAGCATTTTTTGGCTGAAAATCTTTTAAGTCTCACATTTTGGAATTGGGCTATCTTATTACCTTTAGCACCACTTCCAAGGGCCCAGGGCTGGGGGCAGGGCCACATGAAGGGTCAGAACTCATTCAGATTGAGTCCAGGTGAGGGCTCAAGATGGGTGGAGACTTTACTATCCCTGAGGCTCTGATTAAGAGGCCAGCCAACTAGCTCTTGGAGCGACTCTGGAAGTTCTGGGTTCAGGCAGAAAATCAGGTCTCAAGCAGCATGGCAGTCCTCTGAAGAGCCCAAGGTAGCCTTTAGGCAGCAGTGCAGTCCTCTTGGTGCAGCTGGGCAGTCTCCTGAAGTATACTGTTTCTGGGATAACAGAACAAAAAGCCCAGCGTGTTACACCCACTAATCCAGCTTCCCCTCTTGTTTTAAACTTTTACAACATATAATCCTAGAGCAAAGGAAGAATGTTATATTTCACTCAACCATCAACTATATTCATAATACATCAAAAACCATGTATTTATCAATTGTTTATAGGTATTACTCATTATTCATATTTGAATGATCATTTTGATCAAAGTTTAACTTTAATTTAGAGATTAATGTGTTCCTTTTGTCGCCCTAAGTGGGTCCCGTGCTCACTGCGCCACTGGATTCAAGCTAGCCTGGCTGATGAGGGATGATGCCCTGGAACTGGTCCCAGGATGCTTGTTTCTGATCCAGGGAGGACCTGGGTAAGCAGTTTAGGCTGGACTCTTCCCCTGAGGGGCAGGGTCAAGACTGATTTGCATATGGCTGGGTGCAAACTGGGGTGGCGTGGTGAGCAAAAGAATGATGGATTAAAACCAGATCCTTGTGACTGGGTGTAATTGTTTGCATTGTTCAGCATTCTCTCCATCATTTGTTCCTTTGGCTGTTGTCTCCCTAAGTGGGAAGGGTATGCCCAGACGGGGGTCCTATGCTCACTGCGCCACTGGATTCAGGCTAGCCTGGCTGATGAGGGGTAATGCCCCGAAACCGGTCCCAGGATACTTGTTTCCGGTCCAGGGAGCACCTGGCTTGGCAGATCTGGATGGACTGCTCCCATGAGGGGCAGGGTCAAGACTGATTTGCATATGGCTGGGTCCAATCTACGGTGGTGTGGTGGATTAAACTCAGATCCTTGTGGCTGGGGTGAATGTTTGCATTGTTCAGCATTCCATCCATCATTTGTGTCCCTTTTGCTTTTGTCGGACTAAGTGGGAAGGGCATGCTCAGTTGTCGGTCCCATGCTCACTGCACCACTGGATTCAAGCTAGCCTGGTTGATATGGGGTGATGCCCCGAAACTGGACCCAGGATGCTTGTTTTTGGTCCAGAGAGGACCTGGCTTGGCAGCTCGGGCTGGACTGTTCCCATGAAGGGCAGGGTCAAGAGTGATTTGCATATGGGTGGGTCCAAACTGGGGTGGCATTGTGAGCAAACGAACGATGGATTAAACCCAGACTCTTGTGAATATTTGCATTGTTCAGCATTCCGTCCATCATTTGTTCCTTTTGCTTTTGCAAGCCCACTAGTAGTATTTAATGTACAGGCCCTGCTCACATGTAGTGCCACTTTACGAGTTGAATGTGCCAATTAGGTGTAAGCCACTTTTACTATGTTTAAAGGAGAGAGCACAGCATTTTAGTACACAGAGTCCTAATGCCTACAAAAATTAAAATAGGAAAACAGGAGGCAAAGGTTTTGGGGGTGACCCCTCCCAGAGAGGGCCAAGTCCAACAGACAGTTATGGCTCACACGCTGTTGTGCGAATTATGGATTTTGTGCTAACCATAGCTTCGAATATCAGTGGTTTTTCAGTTTTAATAGAAAACAATAACTTCATTTTGACTGTAGTTTTAGGTGAATAATTAATTTTGATAAACATAACAAAGAAAACCATAATCCCACTTTAAACGTAGTTTTTTTTTCAGAGCATGTTTTTTTTTATCATACACCGCATCCAAACGATCAGTGCATCCAACCTTCCAAGGCCCGTCAACTTCCCGCTGCACATGATCTTAGGCTGTACGCAGCAGCGGTTAGCTTCAGGTTCTGTGCCCAACCTTTTAAAGGCGGACAACACATGCTGCTCATACTCTTTGGCCTTCATGAGTCAGCCTGAAATTTGGCGAACTTTTAGTATTGTTGTTGTTTTCTTGTTATGTCAAAATTGCATGCAGATCAATCAGAGGGGAGCAAACAGTGCGGGGGAACGGTATAAACTCATTCTTGTTGGCATAGGTTTGATGCTTTATCCAAGATTTGCATGAAATTTGGCAGGCCCTTATCATGTTCATCTTATTCTTGATATATTGAGCTTCATGCAAATCCATCAAGGAGGAACAGAGGTAAAATGAGGCTGGGAGGGGGATCAAAAAAGTTTTCGTTCATAGAACATTTCAGAGCTGTTAACAAATTGGTATGATATTGATAGGCTGAACGCAAATTGAACATAGAGCAGGAATATTCAGTTTCATCTGAGGCTGGAGCAAAGTTAAAGAGGGTGTCAAAATTATTTTATTTGCTAATATCTTTGGTGCATCAGTATGAAATGTGACAGAATCGTAGCATATTTACCTTACCCTTAGTATATGGATGTTCAAACAAATCCATCAACAGGGGGCACAAAAAAGTACTCATTTGATAATAATTTGCTAATCCCTGTGGCAAACAACTGTTTGTTTTACTCACAAGTGGTTGGCAACAGGCTTTGGCTTTAAACGAGAACCTTCATTGTAACCTTTCTGAAAAACCAACATCTATTGCACCCTTCCTTTACCCTGTGAAGCTGGAATTTCTGCCTGCACCTACACATTTCCAGGGAGCAATCCCTGTAGTTTATGGCCTTCACTATGTGCAGCGGGAACTCCCTCCACGGACTGGTCTAGGTCAAATCCATCCCCCGTCCCTGTAAGTCTATGCTTTGTATGACTATGCATCCTTTTTTCTGATTATTTTTTAACCTTGTTAGGATTCTTAGAGTTATGTACATAGCAGTATCATTGATTATGTAGTGACATCAATGATGTAATTCAACATGTCATGAGTGATGTGATATTTTCGGCCATGAGCAGCTCATTATAGGGGTGCAAGTTATGGTTAGTTTAGTGAATAGGCATGAGCGTAAAATCCGTTCCGCTCGCGGATTTTGCGGATTTTCGGCAAATTCGCAATCCGCGAACTTGCCGAAAATTCGTAAAATCCGTGCGAAGCGGATTTTTTGCTTGGTCGCACTTGCCAACTAGAATACTATACAATTTCGCGGGAGTAAACACTTGCGAACACGTAGATGCGGCGGGCAGCGACAATCTCGCAATTGCAAGATTGCAAAATTTGCAATTTCGCACAAGAAATCCACCAGCAGGCAGCATAAACCTTGAAAATTGTGATTTTGATCAGAATAACTCCTCAGGTTGACATTTGCCTGCACTTTTTCTTTGCAAGGAGTCCATTGGGGGGGGGTGAGAGGAAGGAAGTGCCCCACAGTCTCCAACTTCCTGTTCCTGTCCAGCAGGCTCCTCCCAGTGCTTTCTTCATGTGCTGGTCACTTTGATTTGGATCTTGACCTGGAAGGATTACTTTTTGTGGATGCTGTTGGATATTTGGATTTTTGCAAAACTGAAAGCACTCAGCAGGTGCAAAAGTTCAATCTTATCATTAGTAACCATTCCCTGTAGTGCTTCCTGAGGGGCCCCTTCAGAGTTCATTTGCCTACTTGCAACTATTCTATGACCCTGCTCTGACCCTCACAGCAGGCTCAGAGAATAGCTACAAGTATACAACAAAGGTCCTGTTAAAAAAAATACACTGCAACAGAAAGCAATTACAGACAAAACTGAAAGCACTCAGCAGGTGTAAAAGTTCAATCTTATCATTAGTAACCATTCCCTGTAGTGCTTCCTGAGGGGCCCCTTCAGAGTTCAGTTGCCTACTTGCAACTATTCTATGACCCTGCTCTGACCCTCACAGCAGGCTCAGAGAATAGCTACAAGTAGGCCACAAAGGTCCTGTGAAAAAAAAATTGCACTGCAACAGAAAGCAAATTACAGCTAAGGAAGCAGGTGCCAGCCAGACTGGAAGTTTAAATTCAGTGACACATTAATCAACCCCAAATTAATTCATGTCAGTTGAAGCAGGGCAGGTGTGCTTGCTTTTTTTCACCCCCATAATCTACAGTGATAAACCAACCAGAGGGTGGCAGTGATGTACCAGAGGGTGGCATGGGTGTACCAGAGGGTGGCAGTGGTGAAACAGAGGGTGCTGTGAACCTGTGGTGATGAACCAGACGTAGAAACAACATAGTCGCGGCCGTTGCGAGCCGACAAGTAAGTTCGCAACTGCGAACTGGTACACAACCCTCGCGAACTGGCAGAAACCCTTGCGAACACAAAAAAAAATCTGCAAATTCGCGAGAGTTCGCAGATTTTACGGATTGCGAATCCGTAAATACGCAAGTTCGCGGATTGCCAATTCGCAAAATCCGCCCATGCTTATTAGTGAACCCTACCTGGTGGTTTGCAGTGGTTTTTAGATTTTGTTTTCTAACCATAATTAACTTTAACTCTATTTTTTCATTACATTTCAGAGGTTCTGAAGACAGGCCCCTTGAGCCAATTAAGCTTACACTGGGTGGTGGTGTAACCGAGTGGCTGGTATTAGTCCCTCCACAGCTGAGCCCCTTAAGTCTGTAAAGTTTGCAACCAGTTGTGGTGTATCGGGTGGGTGGTACTAGCCTCTATGCAGCCAGGCCCCTTGATGGAGCTTGTACCCTATTGTAGCTTACTAGGGAGGGGGTACTAGCACCTCTGCAGCCAGACCCTTGAGTCCATGAAGATTGGACATGGTGGCGCTATTAGCACCTCCCCAGCTGAGCCCCATGTGTCCACGAAGTTTGCAGCCGGTGGTTGGTCTCCAAACTTAAACTCGCATGAGTGCCACCAAACACATTACTTGCAAAATATTTGTCATTTTAGACAGAAAAGATAATAATGGCCTGAAGGATAAGGTTAAATGTTCCTCGGTTAATGGATTATTTTCATCACTGTTTTGAAAAGCATTTCTTCAAAGATGTGTTTCCTCGTTTTGGAACAAAAATATTTTTGAGTAACTCCATAAAGAAAGCAACTTCCGTAACTTGTGTTTCATCACCATCTACTGTCCAAGATGAGAATACTTCATCATTGAAGAGAGTTTGCGGCTGTCCTAGAACAGAAAATTACTTGTAAAGGGGTGCGCTGTGCCAATTTGTGCCCAGCGCACCTGTTTAAAGGTGCACCATGGTGTAAACAGGGACAATGCACTCTGTCTATAATACGGGACATAGGGGCATTTCATCAAGCGGCAGTGATAGTTATCGCTGGCCGCATATAGCGTGAATATTTCTATCGCCATCTATCGCCGGATTCTTTCGCCTGGTTAGCGCGCTATTAACAACGGGCATCACAGAGGCAATAGAAATCCTGGAAAAAGGGGCGAAAAGCTGGAATATCGCTTGATTACCAGCGATAAAGAACAGCGATAGGGAAATCATTGTTGATAGGGAGATGTGGACTTAGCTTTACAATCCACCTCCCATGATACATATAGGTGAGTCAGAAAATTAGCAGGTGTTAGTAACCGGCGATATACGCAGTTAGCACAACTTTTTATGCCGCTAGGCGGGTTAGCGATATCCTTGTTGATAGTGAGAAGCTGTGTTAGCGACTATTTTCGCTGAATTTCAGTCAGGAACGCCTACCTTGCATCTCATTAGCGAGACGAGGCGCAAAGGAAATGGGCACTAAGGCATGGATTCATGCGCTAGCGTGACCTTGCTGTTATTGCAATATAATTATGTCCGCTTTTCACCCGAAAACGGACGCTAAAGTGGCGATAATTCTATCGTGGCCCGTTGATGATATGCCTCATGGTGTCCTAAAAATGCATTCTTTCCACAACTTATGAGGAGTTTATCGGCTAACAAGTTAAGTACAGGAGAATAGTGAATGTTCTAGTTTCCAGTGATAGGACAATCTGCATCTTAATAAACTCAAGGAGCACATATTAAGTACATTCCCTCTTTAATTAAATTCATATAACTGTATTAAAAGTAGAGTTAAACTAAAATGATTTCTCTTAGAAACTAAAATTCCTAAATTCTTTCTGTATTTTCTGTGCAAATCTCATGGAAAACAAGTTTTAGGTTTTCATAGTTTGTACCTGTCTACATGCACTGAAGACCATACATGTATAAGCAAAGTCAACACCAAAATAAATGTAACTCCTCCAGGAATCTGATCCAATTACTTACTTCTCATCGAGAATAAGCTAAGTGGCACTAGTCGAAGAATGTCACATGGTTTTTAAACGAAAATAGCTCTAAATAACCTCGAAGACCAAGATAATAATTTAGAGAAGGCAGAAATGGGACCCCTATCAAAAATATGTCGGTGTTCCAAGTGTAGGCAGATGTACTGTTCACCCTTCCTATTGGTTCCCTCACCTCATTTAGACCTTGGGAGAACATGGTATTCCTGTGAGTAGAGCCACCACCACCTGCACTATGGGAACACCCTAGCAAGAGGTTCCATTGTCATTAGGAATGAGTTCCGGAGCCACTCTTCTTAGGGCAACCTGTCTGGTGCCATTCATGCTAGCGTCCATTCTGGCAGTCCAAGGAGGAGAAAGCCAAGAAATATCCTACATGCATGAGCAGAAATCTTCCATTCCGAGGAGGCATTATTGATATTAGAAAGGCCCTTGATTTAGAGTGTGTCTTTGGAAATAAAATAAGGGTTGGCAAGTCTACTGTGGCGTTTGCGCCTCCCCAATATGGATATTTTCCCTGTAATGAATGCAGCAGTTGCATCATGGGGAAAATGTTCATACAAAGGGTGAAGAGCTCTTGGTACAATGTACATTAAACTAGGCCCTATGCCAAGTTGTGACAGTAGAAGTCTGATCTTAACCCTTTAAGTGCTGCCGTCGGCCAACGGTCGTCACGGGCACTACCTCCCCAGTGCTGCGTGCGACCGTTGGACGTCCATTCAGCACTGGATAATGGACAGCGCAGCACTGGGGAGGTATATTTACGAAACTCCTAAGGTGTTAACCAAATGCAACATACTGTGTAATCAAACGTGTTACACTACCAAGCTTCCAAAGTTGTAGATCTGATAAAAACTTTATAAAGAATTGTTTCAAAATAGACTCTATGGCAGTAATAATGACACAGAAAAAACACAATATTCTTGCCAAAATAATTTCTCTCGTCTACCAAATAAGTATATCAATCACGTTTTGTTCATGTAGAAGAGCAAAAAGTCTAATAAAATCTAGATGTTTCAGTTAATGACAGATAGGAAGACCTTCATTCATTTTAAGCGTAAGTTCAAATCCTACACACTGATAGGTGTTAAGCATGATTGGTTGTCTTGAGATAAAAAACAGAAAAGGAAGAGACATTAGATTGAACTCCAGATTTAAAAAAAGGCCTTTAATCTTCCTCCCAGACCAAAGTCTTTGATACCGCAAATCATCTGACCGGATGTGTTTTGGAAACTGTGGCATCTATGTCTGCTTCCAGTAAGCCTTGTTGAACCCTCTCAGAATGTATAACAGAATACACAAGATTAAATATCTTTATAAGAGAATTCAATAGTTCATAAAATCATAGCAGGGAACAGATCACACACAACCCTGGATTCTATTGGAACTTGAGGAACGAAGTAACAATAGAGTTTTTCATTCAGCGTCTTATGCTGTTACATTCTTACATAATGTCTTTTGGGGTAAATTCTCTGAGGCCTTTATGGAAATAATTATCGATGCCACACATCCATTTTTCAATACATTCTCTTCAAAGAGAGAACTGTTCCAAGGCACATCCATAAACAAACATAACCTCCTATTAGCATCCACAAAGGTGTGCACCTCAACCTAGACCCATGAAATTCCTTAATGTGCTCCTATTCAAAAGCCTGCAAAGTAAAGAATTCCTGCCAGTGAAAATGTCACCTATGGGTTTAAAGCCCACTGCCAGCGCTGATCTATGAGTAATAATCGTTTCATAGCTCATGGGCCTTGACAGATGTGCTGAAAGGATTTTATATACCTCTACCAATGGTACTTCCTTCTAATGGATCCAAATCTTGTCCCAGGCATCCAAACACCAGATTCCAGTATACCACAAAGAAGTGTGTTTGTCCCCAAGCACCAGTGTTATCCTTCAAGAAATGACTGCAGGCTCCATCTCTTAACCTCACATGCAAGATGAGCAACATACCTGCAGTACAGACCCAAAATGGCCACCATGACAATTTAATAATAAGAGGGAGAGATTAGGACCCAACCTACTAGGACTCAGAGATATGGGCAGAGTAGACAGAGGAAGGTCTGGTCACAGAAGTAGCAGAAACTAAGGTGCGATGGTGAGAGAAGTGAGTGGCACACTTGAACGGAAATGTGGAGCCACAATTGTACAGGTACACAGTTGCATGGCTAATAGGCCACACAGGGCTACACCCTGGAAATTCCTTAATATGGTCCTATTCAAAAGCCTACAAAGTATAGAATTTCTGCCAGTGAATATGCAGTATGACCTCAGGACCACACTGAGAGAGTTGGACCATCCTGCATGCATGTAGCCATCCATAGCCCCCTCCCCACTCCCCCCCATATGTGGAATGGGATTGGATTGGGTTGGGGGCATGCTATAATAAGTTACATGCCATTTACAGGGGCATAAATATACAGTATATATGGGGGAAATTATAGCTCTATTAGTATGCATGTACCAACATCCCTCAATTGCACTCCCTGAAAGTATGACGTTGTATGAAAAGGATATTAATTATTTATTCCCTGCCAGGAAAACTATCTGAACGTTGAATTACTTAACAACCCCCTTCCAGGATCATATGCAATTACTTGGCTACCGTCTAGAGCCTTCAGAAGCCTTTGTCTCTCTCTTATGCCCAGCAAAATTGTTGTTATATATACGTTAGATCATCAGTTTTTTCCCTCAAATGTGTTGCAGAGTGCATGCTCAGTCCTGATTTAGCTATATCTCCTTTGTTTCCGAATAACGTTGAAATTTGGTTAATGTGTTCCTCTATTACCATTTTATTCTATCAACACCGCTATTGAGGTCGTTGGGAACAGCTAGAAGATAACCGAAATGTCAATTGGACATTGTAAACCACACAAACATAAGTACGAATAGTCAACAACATTGTGTTTAAAAAAAACATCATCACCTTCTGAACCATTATGAAAGGAAAGAACGGAAGAAAAAAAGAAGGGAAGGAGCTACGCCGAACAGCTCCCTATTTTAGCAGAGTCTCACTCGGTGCACACAACTGTCAGTCTGAAATTATATCATCCAGGGTCAGTGCTTTAAATGGTAAAAAATAAGTGCAGGTACTCATTAAAATGAGCTAGAGGTGTAGTGAGGGGGCGGGTCTAAGGGCGGGGCTAAGGACAAGACATGATGATACGTAACAACTTCTATATTAGTTGCAGCACATACCAAAACACATGAGAAATGTTTTTATATAAACAAAGCAGGTTAACTCATTACACAAAATGAAAGAGAAATGCGATATGTAAACATTTCCTTTTTTTGCAATAGTTGCACCTTCTTAATGTCATACTGATAATTGCTGTTTGGCACAATACTATGTATTTTTGAGCACGCGAGTAGGAAGAAACTGAAAATACCACCAAGTCGCACCAAAGCTCTTATGGCACTAAGCAAATGAAGCAACTCATCATGACCCTACCCAGAAGATATCTCTTGTCTCTTCCATCAATCTATCCATTCATCCTTTCATCCTACCATTTACCTGCTGATGTCCACCATTTAACCATTACATTCTATTGTCTCTTCAGTCTTTCATTAATCATTCCGTTTTTCACTATTCTGCCTGCCCAACCTTCATATCTAAAAATATCCACCCATCCATCAATCTATCTCAAAACCTATCTATTCATCCTTTCACTCGTCCATCTCTTTATCCACCCTTTCCCTCATCTATCAATCCTTTCGCTCATCCATCCATCAACCCTTTCACTCCTTTATTCCATCCACCCTTTCACTCAGTCCCTCCTTTTACTCATCCATCATCCACCCTTTCATCCATCTGCCCTACCTTTCATTCATCCATTCAATCGTTCACTTATCCACCCGTCATCCACCGTTTTATCCAATCATCCACCCTCTTTCACCCATGCATGCTTTTACTCATCCATCCATCTATTCATCCATCTATACATCCACCCTTGTTCACTCATCTATCCACTCACTCATCCACTCACCCACCAACCCTCCCTGTTACGTTATTTATGAATCTTTGTCGCAGAGCAGACGTACAAAGAAAGTGCCACACATTTTCTTTAAAATACCTCCTGAAAGTGTCTTGATTCTATCCCTCTTTCTTTACCTTTTTTCTAACAAAAACAGGCATACACAAACAAGGCAGACACACAAAAGACTCAGGTATGATAAAAGCCATTTTTTCTCTTCACCTACCATGGCTTTTTTAATTGCCATCAGGGCCGGACTGGTCGTAGCCTCATTGCCAGTGCCAGGGGACTGATATGATTCATGTGCTTGCACGAACGCACCAGGATAGTGTGAATGTGATTGACAGCACAGGGCCTGAATGGACCCTGCTCTGTCAAACACAGCGTGATGGTTAGCACCCGGACATTGTTCAAATGAGCCCTGCTGAATAGCTCAGTTGGGGCTCAGATCTGGGCTACAGAAGCGGTGCCTTGGCTGCCAAAGTCACGTTCCACTCCTGCTCACCAGCACAGCTAATGAGCCTACCATGTCATGAGTACTGGTACTCTCTAGGGCAGTAGAGAAGTGCCGGTACTCAGAGTGAAAAATCTAAGTAGTGCCAGTACTCAGTACCGGTGAGTTCAGGCCCATTTAAAGCACTGTCCAGGGTAAATTACGTCATCATGGCTGGGGGTAGATCTTCTCTGCTCCTTGCCATGGTCCTGATTTAGCTGTCTGGGGTATCCTATGAAATGGAGAGAGTGGTTACAGGAGCATTTCATTAGCCACATCGATGCGGCGTCTATTCCCCCGCAGCGCTAAGGGGGCGGGGCAGCCGTGCGGCGGGCGCATGCTGGTGACGGAAACGCTCCGTCACCAGCCGCGGTTGGGCTGTGCTGATGATGGAGTGGTTCCGTCATGGCCCCGCCCGCTCAATAGAACGCCCAGCGCAGGCGCGGAATCCACGCCGCACAGGCGCGGCGGCCGGGCCATGACGGAACCGCTCCGTCATCAGCACAGCGCCACCGCAGCTGATGATGGAGCGGGTCCATCATCAGCATCGAAAGAGTTAAATCTGGTTGTTCCTCGTGTTCCAGCAGAAAAGCACCAGAACCACGTGCTCCTCAATAAAGAGTGTTCCATGCGGAAGGCCATAAGGTTCTCCACTCGCCCCACTGATGTTCATGAAAGGCCTTGTACAGGTAATTGAACAGCACCAATCACAGTTTGAAATGCATGCAGATCAGGCGCGCAACGCCCATTGGGCTCAAAGAGCTTAAATCCCCTCTCCTCCCCCCTTCCCCATTGTGTGGTGGCAGCCCGGGCTGAGATAGCTTTCCGGGCTGACACACAGCTGCACCGAAGTACTTCACAGGTCTTTAAAATACCATTTGCTTGTTAATGAGGCTTTGTTGTGTTTTCACCCCTTCTTAGAGCCCCTGTATCTCCACTCTGCCTATTGCTGATAGAATTAGCCCCCCTTCCCCCCAGTGCAGACCTGGTAGTTAGACAGTCTGAGTTGCGCCATCATGGAAGAATACTAGACACGCTTCAATTAGTAAAAGACAAATA
The DNA here is from genome assembly GCF_964261635.1 of Lissotriton helveticus. NCBI lineage: Eukaryota > Metazoa > Chordata > Amphibia > Caudata > Salamandridae > Lissotriton > Lissotriton helveticus. The sequence continues at coordinate 396,612,938 of NC_136070.1, read as the reverse complement.
ACCTACTGGCCAGGGATAGAAACAAAGGCAGCATAGCATTTTAGGGGCCACCTGTTCTTGTGGCTGTAGCAGAACCCACAGTGAAATTAAAGAACCTGGGTTATCGCTCACTGTTAGCCTTTTATGACTTCTAAAGACACACCCCGTCAAACTTTATCCAAACCCAGCTAACTGACGGCCTTTTTGTATCACGCTCAATTCTAAATATAAGGTTTCGGATTCTCTGTACCTTATGTGTTTCTCTTGTAAATGTTTGCTGTATATGTTGTTGAGATGTAAAGCGCCCACCTACTAATCCAGTGCTTCAGCGCTATCTGCAGGCAGAGTATGTCTCAGTTTGAGCACGGGGAACCACCATGGTGAAATAACGCTATTGGGTTCCAGAGGAGTAAATGACTACATTTAAAACATTTAAAATACAATTAAGCTGATCCCTCGTTATATGCCTTGAAGTGAACCTCGAGATCTGAGTGTTCCAGGCTCTGCCACCCTCTAAATGAATACATTTGGTGAAAAGACAATAAAATACAGGATGCCAATCTATGGAATGCACTAGCCCTCCATGAAGTGGGGGCTTCCTAGCCCGTCTTCACGGAAGCCTTTCATGGAGGATCAGCCAGTGTTGGGTTCAAAGGAACAAGTCTCCATTTGCTTGCAGCATGTAAACTTCTTTACCCAGATCACGTTTGACCTGGCTTAAGCTTCAAGCCCAACAATCTCCATTCTTACAAGAATATTCTTTCAGCCCTGCCAAGTATCACGCATCAGGCGTGATACTAACGCATTTCAGTGTGGTAATACGCATTACCGCACTGAAATGCATTGTCACGCATATCTTTATTGTATCTCAACCTTAACCTAAAGCTCCATGGGCACGTAGCAGCAGCGCGCCGCCCGTAGCGTGAACTTCGTGCACTGTGCTCCCACAACAGGCTTTGGCTCTCGCACTGGGAGCTAAGGCAGTGTTGGCAGGCTCACGATGACAACTGAACTGCTGTGCCTGATTTGTGATGGATTCAACAGCATATGAGATCATGGGCGCAGCGGCCTGACGTCCTTAAAATTGCGCCGCGGGGGACGTCACATTGTGCTGCCGGGAAGCGGGAAGTTTGGAGGAAGGCGCGGCTTTGCGCTGGCTGGTTCGTTTGCGGGTGGCGCCGTAATAAAAAGAATGCAAGTAAGAAACCTCTTTGGGAAAGGTCATAACTTTTCACTTCGAGTCTGTCAGACGGTGGACAAAATTTTGGAGAGATCAGAGAGCACGTATGGAAGGGGCTGGCTGACAGCTGGTCTAGGAGATCTACTCTGCAACAGTAAAAGAAGCTCCGCTGCAGGGTGAACTGTGCAAATAAGCTTGTACTAAAACCAACGGTAAAACATAAATGCAGCAAGTTTCTTTTTTAAATGACATAAATGGTTCCTCATTGCTACACAGTCCATGCAGTTCCCTTATTGACTCATGCAAGTAAGTTATCTGTGTAGGGGGTGGCGCGCAGGTTACCGGGGTAGCTTAATTTACTGGAGTGACATTTCGAAATAATACAGCCTGCCTGTGACCGCTGTGTATGTCTCACAGCCTCTCGGGCTTGCCCAGAAATCATGCTGTCGTGACACTGCTGAGGGCGGCACCAGAGTCCGTGAGTCAGAGAGCTGACTCTAATTAATGTATGGCATATAGCGGTCTGGGGCACCCGGCAGCTGAGATTTATGTTAGGGCCTCTTTTCTTCTCGTAGCCTAAACCCAAGTGCTCTGTCTTTGTGGTGTTAATTCTTAGCTCAGCAATGTGACCTGCTTTCTAGATGTCCGTTTTTTTTATTGTTTTCTAGTGGTGACATCTGAGGCTGCTATTAGTAGATACTTCAAAAGTGTTAGTTTCGTGCTTACAGTATTCACTTATGAATAAGGTGCCCTCTGCAGTGGCAGCTTTCCAACTCCGTTCACCCCACAACAAGTGATAAACCTTTACCCATTACATTACTTTTTGCGTGACCTCGTCTTGGACAGCAAACACCACCTGGTAAAAGTGGTTTGTTTTATTCTCCTTATTTCACCATGGCATGCTGCTCATCTTTTATTTTTGCCCATTTGGCAATGCTTCTGCTTTTTTATTCTTATTAGTCAATACAATATGCCATTCAAAATTCATAAGTTGATTATATGATCAGCATTGTACAAGACAAGCATTTAAACAGTAATAGGATTAAACACACACAGTCTTCCTATCACGTTTAGGAAATAAGTGCGAAAAGAAGGCTCGGTGTCGAGAACAGGAGTATGGGCACGGTCTTAAATGCTATGTCATGTGAAGAGATGCCTGCCCTCTTTCATAGTTGCCAAGGTTTCAGACTGCTGTGTGTGACATTTTGATAACTTCGTTGTAATTATGAGCCAGCCACCTCAGACATTTACAGCAGTTGCATAATCTTCTTAGTTTCTCGTATCTCAAATGAGTCTAACTTCTGATATTTATACGTTTCCTCATCTTCATTGCTTGATTTTCTGCTCACAAGAAAGTGTCACTCATAGTCGTTGAAATGTCACTCATACTTACACTGAAAACATGACAATGTCACACGTAGCAATCTGAAACCTTGGCAGCTATGTTCTTTAAACTCGCGTCCTGCCTAGCACTATGAATGACGTAGGCAACCCGTGGCCCAGATATAAAAACAACTAAATAAACAATATGTGAAACGTGCTGCTATTACAAACGATTGCCGCCAGATGGCGCATTTGCCTAATAATCAAAATATATATGTTTCCTGGTGCGCGTGGTTTCCACAGTAAACTAGCGGTAACAGAGTGATAGACAGTACACGCTCTCTGTTCTAGATTTTTCCAAACAGCTGTTTTTGATGGGAGAATCAAACAGCAGGGGTAGGACATAATTTAGAGACAGTACACTGGAGCACCCAAAGCACACGTAGTAGCCCCCATGAGTCCTACCCCACAATGCAGCAGCACGAATGGTCACTCCCAGGAGCTAAATAAGATACATGACCACATCACCCCACACTGCAAAAGTTGAAGTGGCTTCCAATCGAAGCGCGATGTTGTTTAAAAATGCCCTGTCTTTAACCACAAAGCTCTACACACTTGCAAACCTGACTACCTCGCAGCCAAACTCACAAAAGCAGTACAATCGAGAAACAGAGGAAGCTCCAATACGATCCTTCTCACCCCACCCCCCCCCCCCCCACCTCCAAAAGACACAAACAAAAAACCGTTTCACGCTTTTTCTCCGGCAAAGCCCCTAAAATCTGGAAAACATATCAGAACCAACCCCTCCTTCACAAGCTTCAGGAGACACCTAAAAGAATTTATCCTCAACCGTCTTCTCTATCCCCCTGGACAATAGCTGCTTTTTGTTACCTCAACCGCTCAACTGAACTCCTGCGCTGTTACTGAACAGAATCCTTCACTACATTGCTACGGAATTGGATTCTATCTAGAATCTCTTATTATTAATGTACTGTTAACTGTTTAAGACTCTGTCCTATACGCTGCTGTGAAGCGCTCTGATACCCCTTGGGTCGTGCCAGCGCTATATAAAAGTCCTAATTGTTTTTTTTTTTAAACAGTTCGGTGGATGAGGATGTACGGAGTCCCCCCACTATTTTTAAAGGGGGGGGGGGGGCTTTTGCCCTGGTTGAGATGTGGACCTGGTACCCCTACACTAGCGTTTATGAGCCCTGTCTGCCTGTAACCGGGCCTCAGGGCGTTTGGAAATGTGCCTTCCCACTGGTGGTATCCTCTTCATTTATGGCTGCCAGGTTTCCCAGGTATAAGAGTGATGTGGTACTTCAGTCCAGGTTTTTTTTCTTTACATTATGTACTTCTAGTCCTGTTTTATAAAGGAATAAGCATAACTACAAGTCCAAACATTCAAAGAAAAAACTACCTGGGCTGGAGCAGCACATCACCATGGGCCTGGGAACCTTGGCAGGGCTAGATGATTAGTATGGGGCATCCTTGAATCTCATATCTGAGAAGTAATGCAGAACTCCACACCATTACCATGCTTTCGCATGGCAAACTGCAAAGGTGCAGCCCTTTTGTTCTTTCAAGCTAAATTAGGAACACAACAGAAAAAAACATACATTAACAGCAAGTTTGAATGTTCACAAACTACACTCAGCATATTTGATTTACTTGTAAAACAGTTTTAAAATGTAATACTAAATTCCAGTCATCTATTTTAAAAATAGTGTCTCTTTCCCCATTTCGCAATGATCTGTGAAAAATCTACATGTGTTTCATAAAGGGTAAAACAGACCATTTTTAAAATGTCTGCATGATTATGTTAAATGGGAGTTTTTGTAAAGTAGGTCAGTTCAGCTTTTAGCAGGGAATATTATAAGGGTATAACATTAAATATTGTAACTCCACTTCATGTTATGTCATTGTGAATTATATATGCTAATTAGTTACTATTTGCCTTAGGACTGACTGGTGCCCTGATTCCAGTTAGCAAATCACAATTATTTGGCAGTTTAGAGGTTGCCACAATATAGTCCAGTGACTACCAGGCAGTTCCACATTGCAGTAAATAGCTGCTTGCTTAAACGTGATATTGGCAGCAAATGGATATTTTTTGTTTACTCCAAAACAAGAAAAGGAAAATTACAAACAGAAAGGACATAAGTCTATAACTGCTTTGTCTATCTCTACCATTTTTTTTTGGGGGGGGGGGCATTATGCTCTGTAGATAATCTTGGACACCCCTTTTTGTGAAGGAGTTCCCCAAATTGAGGATGAATGTTTCCCACAGATAAACAAATGGGTCTGCTCATCCCTAATTCCTTCTCGGTCTTTCAGAAACTGTCTCAGGGAGAAAGACGTGTGCTCATACAAGCTCAAACCTCACAGGAATGAGACCTGTTTGGTGGCATTTAGTTTAATCATTATCGTTTTAATTCTGAAAGCTGGAAAAGTCTGTCCTGAACATCAACACTTGCTCCCTCAAAGTGGAAAAAGACCTCATAGCCAGTCCTATGCTGATGGGTGGGGCCAAACCCTGCCAGTGCAATTGTTCTGATTGACATTCGGCTGCTGCCCAGGTCTGTGGATAAAAACTGTGCAGACCATCCCAGCCATTTTTAAAACTTGCATGGCCAGTTTGGTTCCCTCCTTGAAATTTTGAGTTGTTTAACTTGCCATGGCATTGCAAGCATTTCTCAAACGCTTTTATACACCCATATTGAGATCAACGTTTAGTCAGGTTTGAAGGGTTTCACAATTATACTTGCGGTTATAGCATATTATCCCCCTCGCACACACCTAAGATTCCCGACCCAAGTATGTACTCAATACCTCTTGGTCAACTGCCCCTTCAACCTCAAACTCTGACAAAGTGCAAACATAGCTCTATTTCTTCGACATGCAACTCCGACTGGCACACACACTCATGCAAGACATCAGGATAATGGGCTGCAGTGTATCCAGACATGTGCAAAGAAGAGCACTCCATGACTCCACCGACCAGGAGTGGGAGTGTCTACACACGTCCAAAGCATCCAAGGAGGGTAAAGCTCACATGTTGGAAAATCTTTTTACATGCCATATTAAATTAGGCTTCTATATGCCCCAATATTCTACGTCATTGGTTCCCTCCACTTGGCCAATGAAGACATTATTAGTATTCAATTCAATTCAATAGAGACTTTATTTCGGTTTTGATTCAAACCATAAAAGTACATGTGCAGCAATGCAGTTTAAAAATACAATAAATATGTGAATATACGATAAAGTGCAAAAAATACAAGGATCATTAATTTACATACAAGAATTAAATTCAGGAGAGAAATAAATCAACACAGCAGACCATCACTGATCCATACAATTTCTCATCCTTATACATAACTTTAAAAATTCAGTCACTTGAAGAATGCTGTCCTTATGCAGAAGTTGTCGGTACATAAGGGCTGGTCTGATTTGATTAAAATTAAGTTTTTTTAAAAGAACAACCAGGTAGCGTTTGCGTGGGTAATCATAAAATCTACATAAAAATATAAAATGCAGCATATCCTGTGGAGACTTTCCGTCGCAGCCACAGGGTGCAGCAGATTTATTAAAAATGTCACTTTTTGGTCTAATCAGCAAATGGTGGTAGAGGTTTAGCCTAAACCTTGTTAGCAAAAACTTCTCATGAGAAGTCAAGGAACCAGTCAAATATGGCTCCATTGATTCACATGTATTAAGCATAACAGATTTTCTAACAGTTGGTTTGAGAAGCTCCACACCTTCCCTTTGCATACTTCTGTCCATAAGGAAGGTCCGTTTAATTACCTCCACGTTCCTTTTTTCAATCCTACTCAGGTTTTCAAACAGGTCGAGATGACCAAGCCTGGAAAAGCTGGATTTCAGGTAATTTAACCATGGGGTGCCCATTGCGTTGTCCTGGGACAAAAAGTCTTTCATGATCAAGTGAGTCAATGGAATGTCCTCATTTAACCACAAACTTAGCCAGCATATCAGTGGGCGTAAAGAAAAAATGTCGCTTAAATAGTGTGCCCCCAGCTCTACATGCACTGCAAAATTAGAGGTACCAGCTGGGACACACAAGAGGCGCTTCATGAAAGAGTTTTCAGCAGTCTGTAACTGCTCCCCCACAACATAACCCCACAGTTCACTTCCATAAACAGCAGTTGCCACTGATTTCGCATTATAAAGTTTCATCATGGCATTGGTGGGTTTTTTCCCAAGCTTTGCTGCAAAGTTAAAAATAGAGGCATTCACCCTGGCCAATTCGCCTTTCTTCTTGACAAGATGTGGACCCCAACTAGGTTTGTTATCGAAAATGACTCCAAGATACGAGAATGATTTCGATACAGGGATCACTACATCATCTAGCTTGAACAGGCAGTTTCTACTTGGCTGTTGGCCAACTTGCATTATATATGATTTGGAATTATTGACCAATAAGTCTCTGTCTGACATAAACAGTTTAATAGCATTGAGTAGAGCTTGGAGTCCCCTCTCAGTTCTAGAAATTAAAACCGCATCATCTGCATATAAAAGAGCGGGAATACCCTGCCTTCCGACTCTTGGGCAGTCGGCATGGATATTCTGCAGGTCTCTATCTAGATCGTTGATATAGAAATTAAAAAGAAAGGGGGCTAGAATGCAGCCTTGGCCCACACCCTTTCTGATATCAAAGATACTGGTTACGCCCAGATCCTTAGAATACCTAACGTTGGCACTGGTGTTACTATGTAGGTCAACAAGGAAATTAACAATCCCCTTGTCAACACCCTTTGCCCATATGGATTGCCACAGCTTTCTTCTGTTTACACAGTCGAAAGCAGATGACAAATCCATGAAGGCAAGGTGGATTGTACCCTTCTTTGCTATAGTATACTTGCTTAAAATTAAGAAGAGATTAAGGCACTGTGTTATAGTCGAGCATCCACTGCAGAACCCATACTGCGCGATGGACATAATGTTGTTTTCCAACGCCCAGTCCGACAGTCTCTGCAGTAGCATTCTGCCTACTATTTTGACCATGGAATCAATTAATGAAATTGGCCTATAACAGAGTGGGCGACCCCTGTCCCCCTTCTTAAAGACCGGAACAATTGTGGAGACCCCCCATGATTGTGGACAACCGGCTGTTACAGCTGCATTAAAGACCGCCTCCAGTATGGGTGCCCAAAAGCTAGGGTCAGATCTATACATTGTCAGGGGGATCCCATCAGGGCCCGGAGCTTTCCCCGCTGTCAATCCAGCTATGCCCTCCATAATCTCGCCTCTTTCAAACCTAATATTACTATCACTATCACAAGGGGGAGAATTGGGAATTTCCGTTGACGTGCAACAGTATAGTGTTTTAAAATGGTTTACCCACTCATCCTTAGTTATGCAAGGTTCCAGACCGTCACCCGAATCCTGCACCAGAAAGGGTTTCTTTACCACTGCCCAAAATCTGGAGCTGCACTTCTAGGTGTTAGGGTCAAGAATCTCATTCCACGCCTCCTCTCTTAGACAGTCCTTGAGTGAGGCAATAACTGATTTATATTCTTTCCTACACGCTTGAACAGTCAATTTTACTCTGGGTTTAGCTACCAGAGCCACCCTTAAATTGCGTGCTGCTTTCGAACAATCCTGGTTAAACCATCTTGGTCCCCTGACTTCTATGTTTTTTGCAGAGGCCAACATCAGCTGAGATACTTTGTCCGACAGATTTTGGAAAGCATCCAGGACCCTAATTGGCTCGGTCTCAGCTGAGGTACAGCTCGAGATTTCATCTGTACAAGTACCTATTATTTTTCTGTACAGCACATCAGCAGCAATTATAGACCATCTAAGGCGGCGTCTACCATCAGTTGTGCTAAGCCTACCTAAAGCACAGTTCCGAGTTTCCTTAACTACCCAGGGGCCCTTCAGCTGAAAAATAAGCGGGTTGTGATCACTAAATACATTATTTTCGATAGAAAAGGAATCCACAAAAGACTGCATTGGCAACGTGAGTAACACATAGCCAATGAAAGTTCCCCATCCGTGCCCTTTAAAGGTTGGGGTAAGAAAACACTTAGTAGGGTCCCTCAATTCCATAGCTATTATCAGGTCTAGATCATTCAATAGATATTTGATATTTTTGATATTTATGGTTTTTTTGTAAAGCGCTACTATCGCTCCGGGAGGAGCATCTTGGCGCTGTGCCCACAGCAGGTCTACTTGGATAACATGAATCAGATCAGATGGCTGCGCGAACTGAGGAGTCAGATTGAGAGTAAATCCACGTCTTCAGGGCTTTCCTGAAAAGGCTTTCTGAGGGGGCATGCCTAAGATGAGGGGGAAGGCGATTCCATGCCCTAACAGCAAGGAAGGAAAAGGTCTTTCCACCTTTTGTTTTTAATTTGAAACGAGGTTCAGTGATGTAATTAGCGCCTGATGACCTCAAGCAGCGCGTTGGAGTATAATGCTGAAAGCGTTTAGTCAGGTAAGCTGGGCCAATGCACTTGTTAGCTTTAAAAACAGTAATTAAAAGCTTGAACAAGATTCTCTTATGGAGGGGCAGCCAATGGAGTGCGTTGAGGGCTGCAGTGGCGGAGGACCTACGGGGGAGTTTCAGGACGAGTCTGGCGGCTGCATGTTGAACGGTCTGTAGTTTTTTTAGTGAGGACTTCTTAATGCCTGCGAGGAGACCGTTGCAATAATCCAACCGGGATAAGATAAGTGCAACCGCGACTGATTTCCTGGCTGAGATAGGCAAAAAATTAAAGAATTTCTTAAGTTGCCTGATTAGACTGAAACAGCGTCCTGCGGTGATGCGCACATGTTCATCGAAGCTAAGGGAAGCATCGAATTGAACTCCCAGGTTGCGAGCTGACACAACCGCACTTGGTGGTGCTTCAGAATTTTGGGGCCACCACTCTTTAGGGGAAAAGAGTGTGCCTTTACCGAGAGGTATTATTTCGGTTTTGGCACTGTTGCATTTCAGGTGATTCAAGTTGAGCCAGGAAAAGACTTCTGAGAGGCAATTTTGGAGTCTGATGGTAGCGTCAGGGATTCTTTTGTCAATGGTGACGACAAGTTGAGTGTCGTCAGCATAGGACGTCACTAGAATCCCATGTGACTCGATCAACGAAAGGAGGGGGGCCATGTATACATTAAAAAAGAGAGGGCTTAAGATGGAACCCTGAGGGACACCTGAGATAATGGGGCGTTCACCAGAGAAGAAAGGGCCTAGGGAAACCGTTTGAGAGCGATTGGACAGAAATGAAATTATCCAAGCAAGCGCGGAACCCGAGACACCAATCCCACGCATCCTGCTGATAAGGATCGCATGAGAGATGGTGTCGAAGGCCGCGGTAAGGTCGAGCAAGATGAGGACAGCCTGCCTGCCCTCATCTTGCAAGAACTTGATGGTATCAGATAACTCAATCAGAGCGGTTTCTGTAGAGTGGCCAGAGCGGAAGCCAGATTGCTGTGGATGCAAAATATGTCGATTTTCCACAAAGTGTTTTAGTTCCTCATGGACTAATTGCTCGGTGATTTTACCTAGTACTGGAAGAAGGGAAATTGGGCGCATATTAGTCAAGTCGGTGGGGGATTTATTTTGCTTTTTCATAAGGGGCTTGACTATGGCCTTCTTCCAGTCAGAGGGTACAGTACCGGAGTGGAGAGATTGGTTCACAATAACATTAATTAGAGGATTGACAACTTCGACGAGATGATGAAGGATGACTGGAGGGCAGGAGTCCGTGGGGGCGCCTGATTTACACGCCAAGATGGCTTTATGCGTTTGCTGTGGGGAGACTGGTGTGAATTGGTTAAGTAGGGGCATAAATGAATCGAGTTCTAAGGTTGAGGTGAGGGGGGGGGGAAATCCTTGTGGATATTCTGAATTTTCTCCTCGAAGAAATCTGCGATTTGATCGCAGAGAGTTTGTGAGGGGGGAATTTCACGTGCCAAAGCCTTAGGATGAGTGAAGGATTTTACGATGTTGAAGATCGTATGCTGTTTCTGGTTGGCTGAATCTATTTCATGAGTAAAAAAGGCAGTTTTTGCCCTTTTTATATCCGAAAGGTATTGTTTTCTCTGCAGAATGTATAGGGTTCTGGCAGTAGGATCATAGGTCTTTCTCCAATTTCTCTCCATACGCCTACATTTAAGATGGCAGTCAGTGAGGGCTGGAGTATACCAGGGGGCACAATAGATGATTGAGTAATTCCCCTTCAACTGTGTGTTCCATGTGTAGGCCCTGGGAACGTACACAATGCACATCCGAGATACTTTTCAACAAGAGATCACCACATGGATGGACATTAAAATCACCCATAATCAGAAGGTTATGGAGACATTCTTTCAAATGAAGGCGAATAAAATTGTTTAGTGCCTGAACTTGACTAAGAACTGAGCATAGATTTACACCATTGTAAATATTGACCAGACCGGCCAAACAGTTATCTCCAGTTAATATCAGCCCAATAATACCTGGATTATCAGTTAAAACTCTACGAATGTTACATGGTAAAGCAACAGAAATGAATATGACTAAACCCCCCTTTGGCCTACCCCTGTTAGATGCAGACGCGGGAACATAAAATGATTTGTAACCTTCAAGGAAAAAGTCACATTCAATTGACCAGGTCTCCTGGAGACAGATGATCTGATATTGCTTAATGAACCTAATCCAGTTGCAATCACCCATCTTTGAACCCAATACCGCAATGTTCCAACAAATTACATTACCACAATTTGCTATCACTTCAGGAGTACATTCCAGACCTTCTTCTACCACATATTCCTTTTCTTGCTCCACGCACTCCTTGCGTCAATCACACGCCTCCAGACCAGAGAGCAAGTCATATCTGTTCTGAATGTCTACATTAAAACCGTTCCCACCATGGATGGCAGCATTATGACTATTATGTGTTTCCACAATGGAGTCATTCCAGTGGTGAGCATTAACATTATGCATATATGGAGTCTTCAGAACCGGTGTCTAAGACTGAATCAGAGGTCTGAATTTCCTGGAGTCAGTGGATGCAACAATCAGATGGGCATAGAAATAGCCGAGTGGGCGTACGCATACACTGTTCGTGTTATAAACTAGAGAGGCCGCCTTTAGTAATACTGTTGCCACATGTTGCGGGTGCTTAAAATTCACAACAATACAGTCCCCACTAGTGGTCTTGACAGACGGACCAATCCAGTTCACCCTGCGTGTTGATAATATTTGGTCAGAGTATTTAGTTGGAAAGCCACAGTTTTCATTCAGCCACGCAACTGTTTTATTTTTTAAGGAATCGTGAGATTCCCCATGAGGCTGGGCAGAAAGGTCATCAATAGGCGGGACATTTGTTAATACCACCACATAAGGAGCACAATCTGGAGGCAGATTGATAGAACGACTTTTCCTTATGTATTTGAAGTCAGGCCTGCCATCAAACACTACTGTAGATTGTCTATTCTGTACAGTTACTAGTTGTTGGGCAGGGGGAGCAGATCCATTGGGAGGAACTTGCCAACAGATCTGCTGCACATTCTCTCTCCTGACACTCTGACCCTTATCAGGGGGAGCAGATCCATTGGCAGGAGCCTGCCGACAGATCTGCTGCACATTCTCTCTCCTGGCACTCTGACCCTTATCAATAACCTTGGGTGGGGCAGCTGGAGCTGTTGCCAGATATACTGACAATAATCCACCCAGTCTGTCCACTTCTAGCGAGACAGTGTCCAGCTTAGTGGTCAGGGGTCTCAACAGATCTTCCATTTTAGCCTCTATTATTGCCACTATAGAGCTAACCAGTAGGGCAAATTGCTCAGAATGTATAAGCGTACCCTCCTCTTTATTTCCATCCACAGGATGAGGTCCTATAGTAGGGCCATTGCAAGCTACTCGTGGGGGGGTCAGTTTTTTTTTTACTATGCTTCCCCCACGTTTAGATTGCAATTTTCTGCATGATCTCACAGGTCTAGTTACTGGTGACACCTGCTCTGATTCCTCAGTAGAAGTGTCAGGAAGGACGTCAATTGTCTCTCTATGTACCTGTACTACTGTGGTTATGATGGCCTGATCACATGTAACATCACTGTTTTCCGGTGCAATGACCGCCAGTGGAGGCGGAGCCTCATCGCGTAGCAAGGGGAGATCGACTCTTCCCAAAGAAGCCCTTCTCTAATTGTTGATTTGGTTCACCTTTTTAACAAGATAGTTATCCATGGTGCCCAAACCGGAAGCAGGCTTATCTATTTTAGTTTTGGACATTGCACAGTCTTGTCCCTACACAGTGGGAGATATATGCAATAAACAACAATCACAAAATATCGTAAGCACTTTGCACACTTAAAAATTATAAAGGGGGCGTGGCTAACCGAGCTGCGAGATGGCCGCTCTGTAAGAGGGCTCCGCCGGCTGCACACCATTAATCCTTGCAAGATCCTTAATAAACCTCGGAGAGACCTGGATCTACGGATGGCCAGACGCTGCATGACCTAAGGCACACTCGGCTGAAATCCCGGTCCACGCCGACGTCGGACGCCCTGAGATCTGGCGAGGACGACCCGACCGGCTCTGCTGCAGTCCGCGGTGGAGCCTGAGGCGGCGGCGGCTGTTCACCGGACCCCGGGGATTGGTGGGCCTATGCACCTGCGGAGCTGAAGAGCTGTTGAAGCCCCGTGAACGCTGGCAGTCGACCGCTGAGCACTGCGACGCTGCGGCTGCGGAGCCGGAGCCGGGCGGGGGTGCTCGCAGACCGCTGGAGACCCGTGAGGCGGTCTGCCGCCGACCAGACGGAGCGGCCGCCATTTTGCATTGGGACTGAGGTGCGGGACGCCATGGCCTGTTGACTCGGCTGTTTAGCTTCGGAGTTGCTCCTGATTGGTGATATTCAGCATTTCTGCGGCCCACGAACCACGCTGAGACCTGCTGCAGCACTGGTGAGTGCATCCTGCCTGTGCATGAGAGAGGACTTGGGGGCGACTGCACGAGGCGCGTGGTGCCCGGCTGTAACCTGTAACTGGTAGACCCGCCATTTTCCTGTCCCGGGGCCCGCCTGTTACCGCGACACCCTCCCGACGCCTGCACCAAGTGGAGCTAGTCCGTGAATACACGCCAGTGTTCCCCACTTATAACTGGGAGGTCCTTGATCAGAGCTGTACACCCATTGAGTACTCGGTCACACCAGTAAGTGAGTGGACACAGATTCCTGATGGGAGGGAATAGGGATGCGCGACAGCCTAAACTCACTTTTGAGCAGAAGCAGAAGGCTAAGCAGATGTCGGTGAATCAGGAGGGGGCGACACCCCCCTCCACCAGTCCTACCCCGGACATAGATTTTGGCGCCTTAATCATGGAGGTCCGCTCCAGTCTCAAGAGCATAGACTCCAAGTTGGACGCAATGGCTTCGCAGCTGGAAGCGGTCAAAGCCAAGGTAGACACGCACGAGACACGCCTTGATAAGCTCGAGAACAGGCAAACGGAATGCTGCGAGTTCCAGCAACAGACCAAGCAGCACGTAACGAACATTGAACGTGAACTTGAGTTCCTGGGAGCCAAGGCGGATGATTTGGAGGCGCGTTCCCGCAGATCCAACATACGTATCATGGGCATTCCGGAGACGGATAATACTGGGAAAATGGAGACCTTTGTCACGGACCTACTACACGAACTGTTTGACCCCGAACTCTCCCAGGTTTTCACGGTGGAGAGGGCGCACAGAACTCTTGGCAAGAAACCTCAGACGGGGGCCCCTCCTCGACCTATATTGGCGAAGCTGCTGAATTATCAGGATCGTGACCGTGTCCTTCGGCTGGCTCGTGAGAAAGGCAAGATTACTCACAAGGGGAACCAGCTCTCCTTTTATCCTGACTTTACCCCTATGGTTCAAGCGGCCAGGAAGGAGTTTCTACCGGCCAAGAAACTGTTGATGCAAGCCGGAATACCGTACTCCCTGCTATATCCGGCAAAATTGAAAATAATGCACGAGCGGGAGGCACACTTCTTTACGGACGCGAAATCTGCTTTGAAATTCTCCAGACACATTTGCGGAGCCGGCGCTCGCCGAAAATCACCCAGACTGGAGGACAGCGCTGATCGGATGAGTGATAATGATTGAACACACCGGACCTGGTTAGCTGAAAGTCCCCTCTGCATGGTGCCCTGGATGGGGGGCCCTGATGTTGCGCATATTGGACGTTGGCGTGGTTGGCCGACTGACACCTGCACTTATTTCCGTAACTGAGGATTGTATGGGCGCCGGATGTGACCCCGGGTCTAAAACATTGATGTTCCCCATTTTGGTACAGTTTTGGCTTTTTCGTGTATCTAGCTATCTCTTGAGTGCTGTTAACCTTCTGAGATGTGCAGCCACCCTGAGTGATCGGGGATGTATGCCGGGAGCACCTCGCCCCCATGGGGTACTTCCCGCTGTTCCTGTTTCTAATTTACTGGAGTGCTGTCTTAGGCACACCGAGGGTTTTAACGCAACCTAATTGGGGGGTTGGCGTGGGTGGGGGGGGGGAATTCATGGTTGGATGTTTGGTTCTCTGTTTTGAACTGGTGCACAATTGCTTACGTATCTACTTGCTTGATGCGAGGGAGGCTGTTGGGTGCGGGGTGTGTGGACGTTCGGAGGATGTTGGGGTTGGTGGCGGAGGGGATTCGGTTAATTAGATTCGACTGCTGGGATGGGGGGGGTTAAATTGTGGACCTGGAACATTAGGGGGCTTGGAGACTACAGGAAAGCTAAGCTGATGCATGGTGTGCTATCCAGACATAATGTCGATGTTTGTTTCCTACAAGAAACTCATCTTAATGCAACTCCGTCGCCCAGGCTGAAGCACACTAGGTGGTCACGGATATATTCCGCTATTTATTCCAATTACGCTAGAGGGGTGGCTGTCCTTGTGCGTAGAGGGCTGGATTGGAAGGAACATGAATGCGTGCTTGATACTGAAGGCCGCTTCGTCATTCTGCATGGTTCGCTGCAGGGCAAACCTATAGTTCTGGCTGCTC
Source organism: Lissotriton helveticus (assembly GCF_964261635.1). Classification (NCBI taxonomy): domain Eukaryota; kingdom Metazoa; phylum Chordata; class Amphibia; order Caudata; family Salamandridae; genus Lissotriton; species Lissotriton helveticus. Next base: position 396,597,474 of record NC_136070.1, on the reverse strand, counting down.
TATATGGTCCGAATGTAGATGACCCGGACTTTTTTCGCGGAGTCTGGGCACGAATTGCTTTGTTAAATTGTAACTCGATTGTGATTGGGGGGGACTTTAATGTTGTGTTAAATGACGTACTAGACAGACAGGGCATGGCCAGGCCCACACATGTTAATGCGAGACTGGCTATACTTGATGTGATGGAGGAGGGCCTGCTGTCTGATGTGTGGAGGGTTAGGCACCCTGGGGAGAGACTGGGAACCTGCATCACATGCCATCATGCTGCCTGGTCTCGATTGGATTTCTGGTTGGTGTCACCTGAAGTTGCGACGTGGGTGGAGAGGGTGGATGTACAAGCTAGGTCGCTGTCTGATCATGCCCCCTGTGCACTGGAGCTAAATATCCCTGGATGCACTGTCAAGGTGTTTGCTTGGCGCTTGCCCCCGCACGCCCTTACGGACCAGGCCTTCACTGAGGAAATACGCACTGATATTGATAACTACTTCAAGGACAATGAGGGGTCGGCCTCCACGGAGGCTATTGTGTGGGACGCATTTAAGGCGGTAATCCGAGGCCAGTGCATAGCCAGACAAGCGGGAGTGTTACGTGATATTAGACGTTCTCTGTCAAGACTAGAACAGGAGCTGAGGGAGTTAGACTTGGCCTTCTGCCGAGAACCGACATTAGAGATAGCCAGTAACATCAAGGCCAAACTGCTCGAATTCAATGAAGAGGCGCAGCGTGAAGTTAAATTTTTGGGTAAACAGGCTGAGGCGCGCAGATATGGGGAAGGGGACAGGCCGAGCAGGACCTTGGCAAGGTTGATCGCCCCCAGGTCGGATACACACCACATACACACTATTCGTGACAGCGAGGGCACTCTGGTGGTGGGTCAAGAAGCAGTCCTGTTAGACGGGGACCTGGAGGGTCGGCCGAGCACAAGGGAGAGGCCTCCAGTGAGGACCGTCTCTAGCGATCGCACAGACAGGTAACTTCCCCCCCACAGATGGACACCACACGAAGATCAGGGTAACACCTTTTATAGGCAATTCTTTGGGTAGGGTGGTACGATACAAGGCGATCAGGACACGATGATCCTCTCAATTCTAGTCTCTAGTAGGGGAAGGGGGTAGCGGGACAGTCTTGGTACCCACAGGTACTGAGGTGTAATGGTGGTAGCTCACAATCCTCGAGCTCGGTGTGCGGGGGAGTCAGACCGCGGCAGCGCCAGCAGGTCCCGAAGAGGTCGTAGGTGGCAACGGCCCGCGGCAGCGCCAGCAGGTCCCAACGAGGATGAAGGTTACGACGGGCCACGGCAGCGCCAGCAGGTCCCACGATGATGAAGGTTGCAGAGGGCCGCGGCAGCGCCAGCAGGTCCCGAAAAGGTCGTAGGTGGCAACGGGCCACGGCGGCGCCAGCAGGTCCCAACGAGGATGAAGGTTACGATGGGCCGCGGCAGCGCCAGCAGGTCCCACGAGGATGAAGGTTGCAGAGGGCCGCGGCAGCGCCAGCAGGCAGGACAATAGTTCACAAGGCAGGGCTGTGGCAGCGCCAGCAGTCCGTCAAGGATGAGTTCGTCGCGGTGTCTCTCGACTCCAGGATACAACTGCCTTCCTGTCCTGGGGCTGCCTCAGTTATAGGTCTGGCGCCCTTTGATGTCCGGACCCTCGCTCTTGGAGGTCGGGAGGTCTGGGATGAGGGAGTCCAGACACCCAGCAGGGGGGTGGAGCCAGCGCCCGAGGAGGCTGGGGGTGATCGGCACCTGGCGGGGGAGAGCCATCGACACTTCTTACTCCCATTGACCTGCCAAGTGGTCCGTTCACCTCCTGGGTGGATGGTGGTGCCGGGATGTCGGGGCCTGGCCAGGCCCAGGGTCGGGGTCGGGCTGAGGCCGCGCGGCTGCGTGGTGCCGTGTCCAAGATGGCGGCTGGGCCGGGCAATGGTGCTGACGGTGGCCCGGGCCCGTGACACAGGGACATCCGGGAGCAGGCGTCCCATGGGGGACGGGTTGCGTGTTTGTTCTGTGGGTAGTACCTGGAATGCCGGGACCCGGGCCCTGTCCTGCGGGGAGGGAGCGAGCCCTTCATGGGGCCTGTCCAACATGCGTCCCCCACAGCTGAAGGCGGGGAGAGTCACCCATCTTCTTGGGGACTTTCCTCGTCGAGGCGGAAAAAGCGGGACAGGCCGTCCGCGTTGGCGTGGTCTTGACCAGGGCGATGCTCCACAGTGAAGTCCATCCCCTGCAGGGAGATGGACCATCGCAATAGTTTGGGGTTCTCCCCCCGCATCTGCATGAGCCATTGCAGGGGCCGATGATCTGTCTGTACCCGGAAATGGGTTCCGAAGAGGTACGGCCGGAGCTTCTTGAGGGCCCATACCACTGCGAAGGCCTCTCGCTCAATGGTGCTCCAGCGTTGTTCTCGGGGCAGTAGGCGTCTGCTGATGAAGGCCACTGGTTGGTCCACTCCTTCGGGGTTCAGTTGGGAGAGGACGGCCCCAATACCATGGTCGGAGGCATCGGTCTGCACGATGAACTCGCGGCTGTAGTCGGGGGCCTGGAGCACAGGAGCGGTGCACATGGCGGCCTTCAGCGTCTCGAAGGCTGCTTGACAGTCGGGAGTCCAGTTGACTCTTTTTGGGTGGTTCTTAGACGTGAGTTCCGTGAGGGGCCCCACAATGCTGCCATAGTCCCTTACAAACCGCCGGTAGTATCCGGTGAGCCCTAGGAAGGCTCGGACCTCGGTTTGTGTTTCGGGGGGTTGCCAGGACTGAATGGCAGCTACCTTGAGTTGGAGGGGGGCCACCAGACCGCTCCCCACTTGGTGTCCGAGGTAGGTCACGGACCCCTGGCCAATTTGGCACTTGCTGGCCTTTATGGTGAGGCCGGCCTGTTGGAGGGCCTGCAGGACCTCTCTGAGGTGGTGGAGGTGGTCTGTCCAGTGGCGGCTGTATACCGCGATGTCGTCCAGGTAGGCGGCGCTGAATTCTTCGAGGCCCGCCAATACCTGGTTCACCAGTCTTTGAAAAGTGGCTGGAGCGTTCTTCATGCCGAAGGGCATCACTCTGAAATGGTAGTGCCCATCCGGGGTGGAGAAAGCGGAACGTTCTTGGGCCCTGGGGGTGAGGCCGATCTGCCAGTAGCCCGCTGTCAGGTCGAAGATGCTTAGGTAGCGGGCTGCCCCCATGCGGTCGACTAGTTCATCTGCTCGGGGGATAGGGTGAGCGTCGGTTCGGGTGACCGCGTTCAGACCCCGATAGTCAATGCAGAACCGGAGTTCAGGTGTGGTGCCCGGGGCCACGGCCTTGGGGACCAGGACAACCGGGCTGGCCCAGGGACTGTCCGAAGGTTCGATGACTCCGAGGGCGAGCATCTTGGAGACTTCTTCTTGGATGCAGGTACGTACCCGATCCGGTACTCGGTACGCCCGGTGTCGAACAGGAGGGCTGTCCCCCGTGTCCACGTCGTGCAGGCACCAGGAGGTGACTCCGGGTGCGAGGGAGAACAGGTTTGCGAACGGCAGCAGGAGGGCCCGGCAATCTTGGCGCTGCTCTGGGGTCAGGGCCTCGGAGAGTCGGACCCCGTCCACTGAACCATCTCTTTCCCGGGTCTTCAGTAGGTCAGGGAGGGGCTCGGAGTCTCCTTCTGCGCCACTGTCGGTAGCCAACAGCAGGCTGAGCTCTGAGCGCACGAAGTGGGGTTTGAGTCTGTTGGCGTGGAGGACCCGGAGGGGGTTCCGGGGGGACTCCAGGTCGATGAGATAGGTGACGGGACTCTTGCGCTCGATCACCTTGAAGGGCCCCGTCCATTTGTCCTGCAAGGCACACGGTTCGATGGGGGACATCACCCATACCTGCTGACCCGGTTCAAACTCGACGGAGGAGGCATGTTGGTCGTACCACTTCTTCATGTCCTCTTGACTGGCCTCCAGATTGGCTTTAGCGATCTCCCTGAATTTCTGGGTCTGATTGCGGAGGGTCAGGAGGTATTTGTAGACGTCTGGAGGGGTTTTTAGGGGGGCCATTTCCCATTCCTCCTTCACTAGGCTGAGAGGCCCGCGAACGGGGTGTCCGTACAGGAGTTCGAAGGGGCTGAAGCCGAGTGACTTCTGGGGGACTTCTCGGTAGGCGAAGAGGAGGCACGGTAGTAGCACGTCCCACTGGCGGCGTAGGGGTTCTTCCAGCCCCATAATCATCCCCTTGAGAGTGCGGTTGAACCGCTCGACCAGTCCGTTCCCCTGGGGGTGATAGGGTGTTGTGAATCGGTAAGTGACCCCGCACTGCTGCCAGAGGGATTTCATATACTTTGAAATAAAGTTCGTACCCCTGTCGCTGACGACTTCCCGGGGGAAGCCCACTCGAGAGAAGATCCCCATTAAGGCTCGACCCACTACTGGGGCTGTTATAGTACGAAGGGGGACCGCCTCAGGATAGCGGGTAGCGTGGTCCACCAGGACCAGGATGAAGCGATGCCCCTGTGCTGTTCGGGGGTCCAGGGGCCCCACAATGTCTATTCCCACCCTTTCGAACGGGGTGGTCACCACGGGGAAGGGTTGCAGGGGTGCCTTGAGTTTGCGGCCGCTCTTCCCGCTGGCCTGGCAGGTCGGGCAGGACCGGCAGTGGTTGGAGACGTCATTTTTCATTTTGGGCCAAAAAAAGTGAGTCACCAGGCGGTGGTAGGTCTTGTCTTGCCTCAGGTGCCCAGCCAGGGGGACATCATGGGCCAAGTTCAACAGGAAGTCTCTGAAGTGGAGGGGCACCACCAGCACTCGCCCGGCCCCCAGTTCTGCGATTCTCTGCTCGCTGTACAAAAGATCATTGTCCCAATAAACCCAGTGGGCCCCGATGGTGTCTCCTTGGCCCTGGGCGAGCGCTTGCTGTCGCAATCCCTCGAGGGAGGGGCAGGTCTTTTGCTCCCGCCGGAATTGTTCTTGGGTGGGCCCCCCTTCTTGACGCCACTGGGCCAGGTCGGGAAGCTCGGGGGGCTGTGTGGACCCCTCTGTGGTGGGGTCCGGGTGGTCGGTCTGGAGGAAGTCCTCTTCTGGAGCGATCGAGGGCGGAGGTGCTGCCCATTCGGGTTCTTCTGGTCCCGGGATGGTGCGGGTGGCCATGGACCGGGTGGTCACGCACGCCCAGTCCGGGAGACCCAACATCCCCAGATGCTCTCTTCTTTCAACAGTTGCCCACGGGGAGCTCTCAAGATCGTTCCCCAGGAGGCAGTCCACGGGGGCATCGTCGCGGACAGTTACTTTCAGCATGCCGGACACTCCTCCCCATTCGAAGGGGACGCAGGCCATCCGACACAGGCTCTCCGAGTTATCTGCCGATCGGACGGGGCAAAGCACGTTTGGCAGGATTTGTTCTGGGGTCACCAGGTGACAACGGACGGCCGTCACACTGGCCCCGGTGTCACGCAGGGCCTCGGCCTTGCGCCCATTTATGCTCACCCATTGGCTGTACTTCCGAGTGTTGGCGGGCAGGGGAGTCCGCGGGACCATGTCTCTTCCTCCTAGGCATGCCAGGGTCATGGCGGCGGGTTCCCACTCGAACTGCTCCGACTCGTAGGCTGCAGAGTCTTCGGAGACTTGTTCTTCTCCTAGGGCGGCGGCCGCCACCTGGCGGGGCCCGGGAACCTGGTTCTTCGGGCAGGTCGGGTCACTGGCATAGTGGCCGACTCGCTGGCATCGATGACACGTCACGTTGGCTCGGAACCCCGGGCGCATCGGGGGGTTTCCCCGGCCCGCTGGGGGCGGGGTGGCGTTAGCGGGAGCGGCTGGGACCGCGTCTCTGCCCCGGTCCTGTCCTCCACCTCCTCCCCGGGGGCGATGATGACCTTGGTTGGTTCTGTTCTGCTCGTTCGGCCCACTCCGGGCCACTCGGGTGCTCTCCCACCGGTCAGCCTCGGTGGCGAGCTGCCGTGGGTCAGTCAATTTACTGTCGAGGAGGTGCTGCCTGAGCTCGACGAAGCAGTTGTTGGAGAGGTGCTCCCACACAATGAGATTGAAGAGTTGTTCGTAAGTGGTTACGTTGTTACCCTTGATCCATCCCTCGAAGGCCCGGCTGAAATAGTTCACGTATTCCAACCACGTTGTACCTGGGATCCGGGTGCAGTTGCGGAACCTCTGGCGGTACATTTCGGGCGTAAGCCCATATCGACTGAGGAGGGCGGCCTTCATGTGGTCATAGGACGTCATTTGATGGTCCGGAAGCTGCAGCAGGGCATCACGGCCCTCATTGACGAATCTCCCCCATAGACCGGCTCCCCAGTCACTTCGAGCGACCCGGTGGGCAGTCATGGCGATCTCATAGGCCTTGAACCACTGCTGTATGTCGTCGTTTCGGTGATATTCTCGGACCACATCCTTGGGGATGTGGACCTTCTGCTCGGTAGTACCCGGGGAGCGCGGTGGCTCGGGCACCCCTAGGTTTTTGTTCAGTTTGCGTATTTCTATCTCCGCTAGTTTGCACTCGTGCTCGTATGCCAGTCTTTTTTCTTCGAGATCCCTCTGTCTCTGTTTTTCCTCTCGCTCTTCTCTGAGCCGTAAGTGTTCTAAATTTATTTTTTGTTCCGCCAGCTTCAATTCTCCGTCTAATTTGAGTCGTGCCAAGTCTAACTCGTGTAATCTATTTTTTTCCCGCTCCTGGATCTCTTCTCGGGAGGGGCCTGTTCTCCGTTCTTCCGTCAGGGTGGTGTTGACTTCCGGGGCTACGGGGTCCCGGGGGGTTGCGGTATTCGTCTCTGTCCAGGCCTCTAGGGCGTTTTTGAAGTCTTCTTTTGTGCTTAGCCCGGTGGTAGCGATGCCTAAGTCCATGCAAAATTGTTTGAGCTCTCGGTGGTTGTATTCTTCCAGCCTTTCCATCTGGAACTTCTCTGCCGATCCGCTCTCTTTGGTCGTCATTGTGGTTTTAGTCGTAGGGTGAGTTACTGTCTGTACGGTACGCGTTGGTTCGGATCGCGCCGCTGGCCACCAATGTTAGACGGGGACCTGGAGGGTCGGCCGAGCACAAGGGAGAGGCCTCCAGTGAGGACCGTCTCTAGCGATCGCACAGACAGGTAACTTCCCCCCCACAGATGGACACCACACGAAGATCAGGGTAACACCTTTTATAGGCAATTCTTTGGTTAGGGTGGTACGATACAAGGCGATCAGGACACGATGATCCTCTCAATTCTAGTCTCTAGTAGGGGAAGGGGGTAGCGGGACAGTCTTGGTACCCACAGGTACTGAGGTGTAATGGTGGTAGCTCACAATCCTCGAGCTCGGTGTGCGGGGGAGTCAGACCGCGGCAGCGCCAGCAGGTCCCGAAGAGGTCGTAGGTGGCAACGGGCCGCGGCAGCGCCAGCAGGTCCCAACGAGGATGAAGGTTACGACGGGCCGCGGCAGCGCCAGCAGGTCCCACGAGGATGAAGGTTGCAGAGGGCCGCGGCAGCGCCAGCAGGTCCCGAAGAGGTCGTAGGTGGCAACGGGCCGCGGCAGCGCCAGCAGGTCCCAACGAGGATGAAGGTTACGATGGGCCGCGGCAGCGCCAGCAGGTCCCACGAGGATGAAGGTTGCAGAGGGCCGCGGCAGCGCCAGCAGGCAGGACAATAGTTCACAAGGCAGGGCTGTGGCAGCGCCAGCAGTCCGTCAAGGATGAGTTCGTCGCGGTGTCTCTCGACTCCAGGATACAACTGCCTTCCTGTCCTGGGGCTGCCTCAGTTATAGGTCTGGCGCCCTTTGATGTCCGGACCCTCGCTCTTGGAGGTCGGGAGGTCTGGGATGAGGGAGTCCAGACACCCAGCAGGGGGGTGGAGCCAGCGCCCGAGGAGGCTGGGGGTGATCGGCACCTGGCGGGGGAGAGCCATCGACACTTCTTACTCCCATTGACCTGCCAAGTGGTCCGTTCACCTCCTGGGTGGATGGTGGTGCCGGGATGTCGGGGCCTGGCCAGGCCCAGGGTCGGGGTCGGGCTGAGGCCGCGCGGCCGCGTGGTGCCGTGTCCAAGATGGCGGCTGGGCCGGGCAATGGTGCTGGCGGTGGCCCGGGCCCGTGACACAGGGACATCCGGGAGCAGCCGTCCCATGGGGGACGGGTTGCGTGTTTGTTCTGTGGGTAGTACCTGGAATGCCGGGACCCGGGCCCTGTCCTGCGGGGAGGGAGCGAGCCCTTCATGGGGCCTGTCCAACAAGTCCTGAAGACCTTCACTGAGTTTTACTCATCCCTATACAAAGCCAAACAGACGGACATCCCTGATTCCCTAGACAGTTTCCTGGATTCTATAGCCCTGGTCTGGTTCAATGACAACCACAGGCAATACATGGACCTCCCCGTTACTGCACAGGATATAGCTAAGGTTATCAAAAGCATGCCATCGAACAAGGCGCCGGGCCCGGATGGGCTTACGACTTCCTTCTACAAGACATACGTGGAGGAACTGGCCCCAAAACTACACTCACTCTTTGCTGAGGCACTTGAGCTTAATTCACTTCCTGACTCGATGCGTGAGGCCCTCATAATTACGCTCCTGAAACCTGATAAGGACAGCATGGCGCTGGACTCTTATCGTCCCCTCTCCCTTATTAATGTTGATGCCAAGATTTTTGCTAAAGTCATTGCAGACAAGCTACAGCCGCTCCTGCCCATGATTGCTCTCCCTGACCAGTCCGGGTTTATCCCGGGCCGCGCGACTTCCCACAACCTCAGGACCATCTTCTCCGTATTACACTACTTACACCCATCTGTCCGAGCTGCGGTGGTGTTCCTGGACGCCACCAAAGCGTTTGATTCTTTGGAATGGCCTTACTTGTTCAGAATCTTGGGAAGGATGGGGTTTAGTCTAAACTTTATCACGCTTATTAAACTACTGTATGATGCGCCTCGAGCGCGAGTGAGTGTGAATGGTTTGGTGTCTGAGCCCTTTAACATCTCTAGAGGAACCAGACAGGGTTGCCCCCTATCTCCGCTCCTTTTTGCCATCGCCATGGAGCCTCTGGCGGCCAGGGTTCGTCAACATCATACAGCGAGGGGGATCGGCTTTAACTCCCGGAGTCTGCTAATCTCCCTATACGCGGACGATGTCACTCTGTACATGGCAAATCCCTCTGACAATCTGAACCCACTGCTCCGAGAATTCGTGAGATTTGAGGGCCTCGCTGGCATATCGATAAATTGGTCAAAATCTGTCGCATTCCCCCTAACAGACGCGACCACGCAGCCTCCCTCGGAATATCTCCTGCGATGGGAAACTGAGGCGGTGAAGTACCTGGGAGTGTGGGTCAGCCGGGACATACAGGAGATCTGGTCCCTGAACTTCGGAAGAGCGGTGGACTGGCTTGAGGGCAAAGTAGAGCTTTGGAACAAACTTCCCCTTTCCCTGGTCGCACGGATTGCACTGGTGAAAATGGTAGTACTCCCCAAATTTCTGTACTTATTCGTGAATGTTCCCGTACCAATGACGGCGCACTTCCACGCACGTGTGAGGTCGCTGCTCCTGAAACTGGTGTGGTCTGGTGGCCAGGCCAGATCTTCTTGGGCCCTACTGACCCTACCGCTCAGGCAGGGAGGCCTCGGAGCGCCGGATTTTAAACTATACTCCCTGTGCGCACAGGCGCAGTTCCTACATTTCTGGGTCTTCCCCACCCCATACCAGCCGCATGTGGCGGTGGAACTGGCCGTTGCCGCCCCTTCACCTCTACAGGTGGCGCTATACGGCAAGGTCACGCGCCCATCGAAAGACATTGACACGGTGGAAATGATCCGCTGGTCTTGGCGTGAACTGAGGATCCGTGCGAAACTCCCGCTGCTCTACGCGCCATCGATCCCACTACGTGGCAACCCGATGCTCCCGTGTCTCTGCACTAGGGGGGACGCCATTCTGCTCCGAGGGAAACGCATACTGACATTTGCGGATCTCTACTCTGATGGGAAATTTGCTGAGTTACCAGCGCGGGAGGATGACCATCCTGACTCCTTCTCGGACGCACTGCTGCACCACTCCCTTCGGGAGTCCTGTAAGAAGCTGTGGCCTAACTTCCCTGAGGAGCCGCCGCGCCTGGACGCACTCCACAATCTGTTGTCACGTCCATCTTCTGTGAAACTGGTCTCTAGGCTGTATAACTGTATGCAGGAACAAGCTCCGCTCACAGTGCCAACGGCCAAACAAGCTTGGTCTACCGACCTGGATGTCCCCCTCACTGACGACTTGTGGGATTACTGCTGTGCACAACTTTCGGCGCTGTCTCCGAATTATAGGTTGAGACTGGTGCACTTTAAATTCCTGCACAGGTATTACCGCACTCCGATACTGCTACACCGCATGGGCATCAGAGACGATGCTTCCTGCTGGAAATGTGATGGAGCAGATGCCTCCTTCTTACATGTGGCGTGGGCATGCCCGAAGCTGCAAGACTATTGGACGGCCATCTTCAATGCTATTAATCACATGCTGCACAGGTCAGATGAGCCTACCCCACTTGTGGGCCTGCTAGGTTATGTGAAAAACACTGAGCCTTGTGACCGGAAGCTTCACGCGATATTGCTCCTTTATGCGAAACGCCAGGTAGCAATACACTGGGGCCGCAGGACTCTACCGACATTTGCGGCGTGGGTTAAAGACGTGACTTATGGTCAAACACAACTCACGCACTACTGGGAGTCGATGCCCACTGCCACCAGACCTAATGACATATGGGAGCCATTCCTCCAGTCGGCTAGGGAAAGCACAAGCTCTGCTGCCTCCGCAGGTTCCCCTGACGCGGGCGTCTCTGATGACATGGGTTGAGATCCCCCGATTGCATGCGCGAGACTCGTGGCGTATTGAGTGCTGCCACATAGACCGCTCTAATGACCTGCAGGGCCCCCTGCCCGTGCACTATTTCCGCTCTGCCTGGCGCCAACCAGACTTATTGCTCTGCCCCGTTCACTGATCACTCGACACGCTAGATGGTCTGCCCCCCCCCCTTTCCCCACTTCCAGTGGAATTCTGGAGTCCCCCCTGCTGCTGACCCAGCCACATACTTGCATATTACATTAGCTGTCAGCGCCCAGTGCGCCCTGCCCCGAGAGTGCCATTTCAGCCATGTAGATCACGCTCTGTTAAGCACCACCATGTTCTTTGTTGCCCTCGCACTGTTGTGAGGGGTTGGGAGTAAAAGGTGTCGTGAATTTGTTCATACTAGCTTGCTGTTCTGATACGACATGACTGTCGTTTTCGTCCTTATGGCGATGCGATGTCACATACATGTGAAATTTAAACTACTTGAGACATCATCTACAAAAATGTGAGATTATATGATTTGCCAATTTTGCACTGTATGTTCCTTTCCTTTTATCATAATTTACAGGTACGGCCAGCTGCGTTACACCAAGATTTATTGTCCTCCCCTAGCGGGAGACCTGCTGTTGTTTGACACTTGCTTGTATCGCGGCCTGCCTCCGGGTTGTTGGCGTGACGCAGTGTACCTATTGTATATGATCAATAAATGTCTTACACCAAAAAAAAAAACATTATAAACAAAATACCAAAGTCTCACGTGAATCAATCAAGTCTAGAACAAATCATAACAAAATCAAGGTCTGTGGGCCCAGCCCAGTCTCTTCTGGCCTCTGAGGGCCACAGAGGGCCCGCCCTTTGCCCGGGCTTAGCCCGGCTGGTCCCGCGCGCGTCCCGCGACGCGGAGGGAGCGTCTGAACTTTAGTAGCGCCTCCGGGCGCGATGAGGGCGGGAAAGTGGAAGTGCCCGCAAAGCTCGCTGGGAGCTGTAGTCTCCGGCCGCAAGATGGTGCTGAGCCGCGGCGGGGAGACTCACAGCGTGTCCCACCCAGGAGCTACTTTCCAGGTCAGCAGGGGCAGCAGGTATGTCCTCCGTCCGCCGTGATAGTTCACAGAATGGCCGCCCGCTCCACCGAGGGAGCGTCTGAACTTTAGTAGGGCCTCCGGGCGCGATGAGGGCGGGAAAGTGGAAGTGCCCGCAAAGCTCGCTGGGAGCTGTAGTCTCCGGCCGCAAGATGGTGCTGAGCTGCGGCGGGGAGACTCACAGCGTGTTCCACCCAGGAGCTACTTTCCAGGTCAGCAGGGGCAGCAGGGATGTCCTCTGTCCGCCATGATAGTTCACAGAATGGCCCCCGCTCCACCGAGGGAGCGTCTGAACTTTAGTAGCGCCTCCGGGCGCGATGAGGGCGGGAAAGTGGAAGTGCCCGCAAAGCTCGCTGGGAGCTGTAGTCTCCGGCCGCAAGATGGTGCTGAGCCGCGGCGGGGAGACTCACAGCGTGTCCCACCCAGGAGCTACTTTCCAGGTCAGCAGGGGCAGCAGGTATGTCCTCCGTCCGCCGTGATAGTTCACAGAATGGCCCCCCGCTCCACCGAGGGAGCGTCTGAACTTTAGTAGCGCCTCCGGTCGCGATGAGGGCGGGAAAGCGGAAGTGCCCGCAAAGCTCGCTGGGAGCTGTAGTCTCCGGCCGCAAGATGGTGCTGAGCCGCGGCGGGGCGAGTCACAGCGTGTCCCACCCAGGAGCTACTTTCCAGGTCAGCAGGGGCAGCAGGTATGTCCTCCGTCCGCCGTGATAGTTCACAGAATGGCCCTCTCCTCTCCATTATTAGTATATCACAAGCAACCATCTGTAATGAACTATGACCAGGAAAGAAACGCTGCGAAACCCAGTGGGAATACGTGTCCTAGGCATCTTGAGGGTCCCGGAGGCGGCTCTCTCAATCTACAGCACCTGGCACTACCACGCACTATATAGTGCCATAGGAACCCACTTTGCGGGACGCGCGTGGGCTGTGCCTGGCCAAAGCTCATGCATGTCAGTGCCAGGAAGAGCCAGGTCAGGGCCACCCTCTTTGCTTTTGTCATTTGTTGATGGACTCCTTTCTTAAATCCAGGTGCAATATTATTATTCCTGTTCCACTGATTGACTTTGTGCAAGGCTCGGGACTCAGTTACCTGGCTGCTGTGACTTGGATCTCAGCCTTTGCAGGGATTGTGGGCTTTTTGCTCTTCCCCTTGCTGGAAATTCAGATAGTTTTGCCACCTTCTATCCCATTCACCTCGCTCAGTTTCTCCTGCTCTCTCTGTCTTCTCTTACCAGTACTGATTATTTTACTATTTAGAGGTCGGGATGGGAAAGCAAACAACGACAAATACCACACTGGGACTCCTTTCTGGCAAGAGCTGTAGGGGTGGTTGCAAGGGAAATAGAATGTGCTGCTTATTTCTTAGCCCGAAATGGACAAAGGCTCAAATAGCATATTCGAATCACCCACTGAGCAGTTGGAAGCCATGGAAAATAACGTGTTATCTTAAATCAAGTTGTGCAGATAAACTCACATGAGTTTAGTTCTTCTACGGAGGGAGGCCCATCAGTGAGAAGGAAATGCTAGACATGGACCACTGGGTGCACTAAGGTGGGGACCATGGATATAAAAAAAGTAGACAGATGGAAAGGGAAAATGGCTGGTAAGGCTATTGATAACAGTGATCCCCCTGGCACAGGTCACAGTGTCTGCCCTGGTGCTTCAATATGGGATCATATGTTCAACCAGATGCTTGACAAACCGAAGGTTTTAATCCAAGCCTGCATAGCCCCTCCAATAGACAAAATAACAAACCCTGGGTCTATTGTCACAAAACCTCCTACCTTTGATTCCATTCGCAACATGGTAGCAGATCATGCCAGCACTCACAGTACATCGGCCCCCTCAAAATCGAAATCAAAGGAGGACCCAAAGGTGTCTAGACTACCTCACTCCAAGGAGCCAAATGAGGACAATTGCTACTCTGTGCGGGATGGGGTGCTCGGCCTGTTTGACTTATTGAAAACAGTGCTGTTAACTTAAACCATGAGCCTACTGAGACTGTTAGGCTGCATAGGTCCTGCCCCCTGGTGGCTAACCTCACTTGTCTTAGCCTCCCTCTGTCGTGGTTCTCACCAGTGTGCCATGCTTATCTCAAACCAAAGAAGAAACATTCATCAATCTTAAAAACAAAGCTTGCCATTGGCTAAATAAAAATATGAACGTTAGTTTTACAGAGGTTGAGGGCATTTTATTGGTCATAAGGATGGGTTGGATTGGTCCTTCTCGTGAGGTTCTGTCAGGGTCTGAGTGGTTTTAACTGCAGGGACCCAGTTCTGGCGGCACGCTTAATCGTGGCACATACTCGTCATGCAACACATACATAACTGTTTTACCATTGGGATACGTTTATCGTATTCTTGCTGAACCCCAGCCTTTCAGAAGAGATCTGCCCTATGGGTAAAAGGCCAGCCTACAACTAATCAGGAGGGGCATGACTCACAGGGCAAGGGCTCTGGAGAACAGATCCCCTGCTTCTCTCCTCTCCACCTCTAATATATTCAGGGCTTTGTCTGGTATGGAGGAACTGGATTGACTGGCCAGGGGATGGGAAAATAGATGGGGCTGCCCGAAACAAGGACTTTCCAGCTGCAAAGCCCGCTTATGTACGCAATTGCTACCTCCCAGATTATGCTAATATCTGGAACATTGTGGGGCCGTGCTCCGAACAGCAAGATCCGAATTGGTTGTCCTTTATTTCAAAATATGACATCATGATGTTGCAGGAAAAATGGACAATAGGGGAGATCACATGGTACGGGTTTGAAACGTTTATTGTCCCAGCAATATGCCAGACAGGAGGAAGATCTGGGTGGGGGGCAGGCAACCATGGTGCAGACTAGTAAACATTTTACAACTATCCCCATTGTATGCAACTGTGCATGATAGAGTTTATAGGTTGTTAATACCTCTACTTTCAATTATTTTTTGATCAATTTTTATAATGCGGTTGTGGAACTGGGTTGTCAAATTAGGGTGCTATATAATGTTATCAGGATACTATAGCATAGAGCAGAGTGTAACCTGGACGGGTTCTCGGTAATTGTGGGGAGGAGGACTTTTAAAACTAAAATTGTCTTTTACGATACTACCATTGACACTTTTTCTGTGGCAACTTCGGTAGGGCCCGGTTGTAAGATCGATTGTAGAGGGTGAATTTTTTTGAATAATCTATTGGAACTGAATTTTTGCAACTTGCCGAAATTGGTAAAAGGCAAGAACAATATATCCCGACATCTGTAGGTTGGGGACAGGGTGCCATTATAGATTATGTCTTCCTATCCTGTGAATTGACCAACTGGGTAGTAACTGGGTAGTCACTGGGGGTGTTATTTTGAGCAGATTCAGCTACCACAATCCCATAGAAATAACCCTAGATTCACCAATAGGGCAACAACCCATACTGCTCAAAGGAGTAACCAACTTGGTCATAAAAGATAAGGGGCTCAAGGTCAGATGGAAGGGATAGATATCCCCCATGTCACAGCTAAGGTTGTCAGGGCACAATTGAGACTGATTGTGGACTGTCTTCTATCTGAAGATTGCTTAGCTCTGGAGACTATCACCTCATTTGAAATGCTCCACAGTCATATTACATCCTTACTTTTAGCCACGCCCAGCCAATCAGTTACCATCAGGCCAGAGTGGTTTGACATGGAGTGTAGGGTCGCAAATCAAAATTTGCGGGATGCTCTAAATTCCAGGCCAGGAGACCATGAAAACATACTTCAAGCTAGACGTCATTATAAGCTTACAATTAAGAAGCATAATACTGTCATCAAGGAAGAATCTTGGAGCTGCCTTGTTTCTGCATGTCAGGAAAGGGACCCTAACAAATGTGGGCAATTGTAAATAGTAAACAGCCTCCAATCAATAAGGGTGAGAGTTTGGACTCAAACGTTACTTCCCAGAGCTGGACTGACCATTTCAAGCGGATCTGCTCTTTTCTGAACTAAAGGTCTGATGAGCTTGATGATACCGGTCCCTCCTGTCCTTTCATTATTAGGTTTGAGTTTGAGGAGGTAATAAAGGACATAAATGGTAGCCCCTCCAATAAAGCCCGGGACTGGATTGGGTTCCCAAGGACATGTATAAAGGTAATGTTGATCTGTGGGCCCCCATTATTACCTCTGTTTGAACGTTGCAGTATCCGGTAAGTTCCCCACCCCTTGGCAGCACACAACCCATATTTAAGAAAGGCCTTGTCAGGGACTGTCCGGGACTATGTGGGGAACACAGTCAGGGACTTGGACAAGGACTGGGAACTGGGTAGAAGACGTACACAGAAAGGAGGAGTACAGTGCTGCCCAGGATCACACAGGGAGTCAGAGGAGAAAAAGGGATCCAAAGGGGATGCCTGTACAAGTGAACAAAATGGGTAAGACTCAGAAAGAAAGGGCACTCACAAGGCAATTTAGCATTCAGACTAACTCCACCCAGGACGGACGTGCAAGACATATATGTAATACAACATTAACAATAAAGGGGGTGTCGGGTAAAGCACTCAGGAGCTCCACATGGTAAGACTGAAGCTCAGTAAGTTTCTTACCCGCAATTGCTGTTACAGATACTGACTGCAAATACCCACATGTAGGATATGCATGCAAAGGCAGGGTCTGTGGAGCTTATACCTATAGTGATGTTATAAATGTAACTCAAAGACAAAACTCACAGTGAACAAGAAACACCACCTAGGTAGTCCGCTGAGCCCACGGATCCTGGCGATCAAACAGGAACACGCAAGGCAGTAACAGCAAAGGGGTAGAACTAAACACTAGCACAATAGACAAGGAGCTAGCAAGGAGGAGTGCTTAACAGGAAAGGAAGGAAATGACAGGGCACACTTGGCAGAAAGCAGGTAACAAACATACAAGGTAACAGAAGTAAGACAGCAGAATAGAAAGGCAGCAAACTAGAACTGGAACCAAGGAAATGGGAAGCAAGGCAGGGACTGGAAACGGATATACAGAAGGGGAGGCTACAAGGGTATACTAGAATAGTGAAGGTTAAGGAATCAAGAAAACAAAGTAACATAGAAGGCAGTGCTGGGGCAGGAACAAGAAGTGAGCTAAGGCTCAGGAGTCAAGGCAGCACTGCAGACAGTGCTGGTTCAGGAACAGGGAACTTCCAAATCTTCAGGAGTCAACGTAGCACTGCAGGCAGTGCTAGTTCAGGAACAGGGAAATTACTAGAGCTCAGGAGTCAAGGTAGCACTGCAGGCAATACTGGTTCAAGGAAACAGGACATAGCTACAGCTCAGGAACAAGGAGTCAAGAGAGCACTGCAAGCAGTGCAAATCAGGAACAAGAAATAGTTAAGCACAGGAACAAAGAATAACTATAGCTCAGGAACTCAGGAAACAAGGTAGCACTGCAGGCAGTGCTAATTCAGGCATGAGGATTAGCTATAGCTCAGGAATCAAGGAACAAGGATTAACTATAGCTCAGGAATCAGGAAACAAGGTAGCACTGCAAGCAGTGCTAATTCAGGAGAAGGGAAACTGCTGTAGTTCAGGAACAAGGAATACTAAGACTCAGGGGTCAGGGTAGCACTGCAGCCAGTGCTAATTCAGGAACAGGGAAAACAGCAGCAGGTCAGGAACAAGGCATAATTAAAGCTCAGGAAACACTGGAAACAAGAATAGCAAACGCTCAGGGAACTCTGGAAACAAGGATTGGTCTCACCAGTAAACAGCTACAATGACCAACCTTTGCCTGAAGGGAGCTGGGGCTTAAAAGAGCTCACAGTAATCACATGCAGCTGGTGTGAGCAGGCTAGCAGCAGCCAGCCACAGGTGAGCTGAATTCCTCCACCCATCCTTGGCCTGCAGGGGTGGAGACAAAGCAGTGAGCAGGGAATTCTGGGTAATGGAGTTTCAGGCATGAGTAGGCTGGCTTTAAGTCTAAGCAGGCTGGCTTTCACAAAACCTGGCATGGATTGGGAATGGATGTCAATTCCCAAATAGTGTCCAAATGGCTGGAAGTCAAGATATGCATGCAGGGGAGTGTCAGGAAGCATTTTAGAACACTGGAGAGTCCCACAGTTCAGCCCCCTGGTGGTGGACACGAGAACACAGGGAGCGAATCGTGACAGGCCTTAGGCAGGAACCATCTCACTCCTTGACTCTGTTGTCAAGGTTGCTGGTCGGGTGATACTTAACAGGATAAATAACTGGGTTAAGCAATATGGAGTTCTGAGTAGGGCTCAATATGGCTTTCTGGAAGGCCTGGGGACCCAGGAGCAATGCCTCAATTTGAATCTAGTGGTGGGAAAATATACAAGCATGAAAAAATGCCGATTATATCTAGCTTTCATGGACCTGAGCAGTGTAGTTGACAGAGTCAACAGATCCAAATTGTGGTCCATACTTCAGCAGATTGGTATGCCGCAGGATCTAGTGGACTTCTCGCATGCACTGCACTGCGAGGTCTCAGCTAGGATGAGGTTTGGTATAGATGAGGAATGCACCCCCCTATTTTCTTTGGCATGAGGCATCGACCAAGGGAGGGTTTTAGCACCTATCCTTTTCTTCTTATATATTAACGACTTAGACTCCTTGCTCATTATTAATTATCATGACTTAGTTAGAATCAAGTTGAATCCTGTGTCAGTGCTGTTTTATGCAGATGATGCAGTTCTGCTTTCCCGCACACCTAATGGACTTTGGGCCCTAGTCAACAACTTTGTATCCCTCATGGATAAACTGGATTAGGATACCAACTTTTCCAAGTCACGTTCTATGGTGCACAGCCTGCAGAGCACCAATTATAGACCAATATCTATTAAGGAAGTTAATATTACCAAAGACAGTGAGTTCCCCGATTTGGGAGTGAATTTTTAAACCAACAGTTTTGTGCCCTGTTTTTCAAATCGCCTCTCATGATTCAACAGTGCACTGGGGGCTCTCTTTAATGTATCCACCTTAGTAGGCAGTACACCTTTTGTCTCTTTGTTGGAAATCTATAGATTGAAATGCCTACCTGTTCTCACTTAAGGGGCCGGAATATGGGGGTACAGAGACTGTAGCAGCCTGCAGAAAATCATTTCTGCAGGCGACTTCTTGGACTTGGACCAGACACCTCACTGTACTTTATACATGAGAATATGGGTCTGCTTTATGTCACTGTTTTGGTAGAGCTCGCCCCCCTCTGTCTGTGGATCTCCAACTGAAGCAACCCAGCGATCTCCTTTAACTGTCAGATTATAGAGGATTGTTTATTTTGTGATTAAGGTATAATTGTCCCTTGGCTGAAATATATACCAAAAACACTGTAAGCCATGGGAAGACCAGAATTGTTCTCTAATCTATGCCCTTTCTCAAAGTTGGAGTCGGCAAAAATTAAAGACCTCCTCCTAAAAAGGGCAGTGTCTAACAGGGAAGATAGAGAGGTCATGAGGCCTAACATGAGAGAATTGATGAGTTTACAAACAATAGAAGCCATAAAGCCATATTTGATGTACGTCAATGACATAAGAGAAAGGGCATTACTAATGAAGTTTTGTCTAGGTACCATCAGATGACATTTAAGTTACACCATTGGCCAATTCGACTCTAAAACCTTTATACTTCGTCCCTGTGATGAATCATCCCCCCAAACGCTGGCACTTTTTATATTTTTCTGTAAGTATTATGATGTACCCAGAAGCATTTTTGTATTACCAATAGTTAAGACCCAGGGTTTCTACCAATATAGTCCCGCCCTTAACTATTTGCGTATGCCCCTGAACCAATTTGTGACTTATTCCGTTGGAGCCATTTTGAAAAATGCTTTTTATTGGCACAATTCTACCTCTTTTTATGTTTCATATGTTGAAGATAAGTGATTGCACTGATTTATTTATGATAACTTGTATTACGTCTGACTGTGTGCTTACTTCTTTCTCTTTTTAAAATATTTTTTTATGTATCTTATATAAAATCTTAAGACAAAATTACTGATGGTTGTTATACTGTATTTCAAAATATTTGAACTTTTATGAAAATATCTTATAATCGAAAAAAGAACCATTGTTGTGGTTGTACTATGACCATTCACAGATGCACTCATACACCGTAGCCCTGTACGTTCAGGTAGGCAAGCCAAGAAATTAACAGATAGAGCCAAGCCAAAAGTCTAGTTTTGTGATAAGAGTCTGTGCGTAAGCCGAGCCTTGAAAATATGCAACATGGAAATTAAGCAATATGTAAAAATATAATAAAGTCTCTACAACATTAAAAATAAGTCAATGTCTTTAACATGCAGAAACGTTTCACTGTTTTAAATCAGATTATATCACTCCATTAAGAGGAATTTATTAAAAGTGATATAAATATGAATTTAGAAACATTTACGCGTCGCCTCACCCTCCCAGTCCAACTACCCTCTGCCCAGCCACAATGACAATGAAATGCCTCTAGTGAACACAAAGGCAAGTCAGATGTCATATAGTATAGATTCTTATTATACAAGGAGCAATTTTATAGTCTACTAAATCAAAGACAAGAGGTTTTTTACAGCACACACTGAACCCAGGCTTTTGAAGGTGCTGTCATATGTGACAATGAAGAAAACAGAAGCTCGGTGAAATACAATATTTGCCTTGGATCACACAATTTGGTCAAGTGGGGAAGCCGGGATTGAGCCCACGTTTTCTGGTTTCACATTGTGTAATTCAGCCACTAGATTGGTATCTCTCTCTCTCTTCTTTTTTACATCAAAGGTCACTCGTTTGTTTTTAGTCTTTGTGAGGGAGGTGAGAGCGTGGGTGGCAGGCTGTGCCAAATGAAAGCTTGGCTAATTTTGGGCTCGAGAGTCTAAGAGGACCAGAGAAAACATCTGATATGAGCCTAGTTTGAGCTCTCAATGGCTTTCACACCTCTTCCTTCACCATCTCTTTGTCTGGACACTAGTACAAATATGACTATGCTTAGGGCCTCCCCACACCACTGGGCATATTGGTAGCATTCATGTATTTATGTTTGTAGAGCAAAAAAAACTAGGTGGGAAACAATAGAGTGCTGAACAGAGGGCGAGACCCTAGACGTATGACTCAAGATTATTTACAAGAGGGAGGTATCAGGGAATATCCTATCATGTGTTGTAGTAGAATGGTGCAGAGCACCACCAAGAATATGTGCACCAGCAGCTACTGTAACTGCAAAGGGTGCATGAGCCCACCAACCTCAACATACTGTTGGGATAGGTTGTCCAACTACTATTTACCACAAACTCAAATGCTTCTTTGAGTCCTGGTTTAACACAACTATCCTGGAGGCCACTTGAGACTCTGCATTAATGCCAAGGGTCTGAAAGGAACTATAGTCTAGTAGGTGAACTGTATCAGGGCCCATGAAAAAAAATCATTTATAATAAATGTAAACGGAATATGACGTGATCTAGAAGGACAAGTCACTAGCTATACCTGAGCACCAGGGGCCGGATGCACTGAGTGACAATAAAGTTCAATACACAAATGTGCCAGTTGGCAGCTCAAAGTAGGACCTGAGTTGGGCACACAACCACATATAACACTGCACCTCCACCCTCAACTCCCGAAGTTAATGAGTTTTTATTTCTCCCCACAGGCAATGGGGTACACATGAGAGATTTGCCCAATGGCATCCTAACACAACCCAACCCAACAAAGAGGCAACAAAGGAAACAGAGCAGGGCACAAAACGTAACAAAATGCTCACTCGAGAAAGCTGTTATGACACTTATCTCCATTGTAATATATTCTGGTGCCACGCGGAGGGGATTAGTGGGGAGTGGAAAGAACTGAGACCCATGGCACATATGCATTGATGAAAGAATACATCCTCTACCATGGTACTTGGAGACTCACCCAAGGGAGGAAAGGGGAAGCTGAGAATGGGGCCGCCAATTAATTTTTACAACAGGCTAATTTCTAAGAAGGGCCGGTAGAACTGGCAGAGTCAGTCACATGTTCTGTACTGCATGACCACCCTCTGCCCCAACCTGCCTGCCTTTAAGTCCATATCTGCGAAATGGTTGCACTTTTTTGATGATAACACCAGCTTCTTTGTCATTAATGCAAGCCTTAACTTACAGTGTGCACTAAACCACCATAATATGGTATATTTTGTTACTTTTGTTTTTTGCCTTTTTATTGCCATTTGTAAAACCGTACAAACATTGTAGGAAAAAAGCATTATTATTTAGGTACATATGAAATTAGTTAGTACTTTTGCAAGATATTTGTTATGCTTTTCTTTTTTTAATTAATCTTTAATGAAATTTAGCGGTATACAGTGGGGCAACAAGTTATAAGGCATTTTGTGGTCCAGTACAGTGGTCAATTATGGAATCATTCAACATTGAACTCGAAATAGGTAGATGTTCCTCATGGAAACAACTTCTTTCAAATCATTACCTAACCACAAGTATTTCTGCTTTCTCTGGTAGTAACTATGTAGCAGGTCACAGGAAATGCTCGTACACCAAGAGTAACGTTGCCTTTTCACTTGTTCTTGTGGCGGTAACCTAAACAAAAAAACATGGATGCATTTCAACAATAGCAAGAAAGGTATTTGCCATTGGGTGCTGGACAAACAAAATTCAGAACCAACAGCAATTGAGAAACATTAACTCTAAACACAGTGTCAATCTGAAGCCCTAATATTGTCACAGTGTACTATTACTGGACCACTGGAGGATTACATGAAATGTTGGCAGTGTCAAAATGAGACAGAAAATAGGCCCATGCATCAAAATAAAAGTAGTCCCATTCGCAAATCAGGTAGCTAAAACTTTGGTCCACATTTCCAAATTTGGGCCGGTTTGAACTTGTAAAAGAACTTTGTATATCTGTTTTACAATGTATGGAGGACTACATGGAGTTGTGCTTTCTAGAGGACATTTTTACTGTATTAGGGAAATCAACAATAAAAACTGCCCACAAGACCACAAAAAAAGACCCACAAATGGCCAAAAAACCAGTCCACACACTGATTTCTCAGATGAGCCCTTAGGAGACTACCAAATTGCCCTGTAGGCCAGTCCGACTCTGTGCATTGGGTGATGCACAGCTAGCAGTGGAAGTGAAGTGATTGATGGTGCACAATTCCATGTGGAGGATTTACATAGGCTGATGCTGAGGCTTTATTATGGTTGTGGCGGATGTAATGTTGTCTCTACAGACTAGTGAAGTGCAATCTCCCGAGAAGGATTATACCGGTTGGTGCCCAAGATGTTTTTAAAACAAATGCCATGCTGGTGCCCAGAAGTGCCTGGTCTATGTCCTGGTAAATGTTCGGAGCATATTGAGGAGTGTGATTAGGGCTGATTCTCCATTATCAATCAGATTCAACAGGATGGCAGAGATGCCTATCAGCGGTACCTCTCCTGCCTGCTTTTTCATGCAAGATGACCTCAATCTTATTGCATGCATATATTGCTTATTTTAGGAGGCTTCAGATCAGGTTAAAGGTGTTGCACCAAAGAATGCGATATGACAACATTTATTAAGATTAGAACTATTGTAGATCAACTGCCGGTAAAATTGCCCTTTTTTACTACTTATAAATCTAATAGAAGCTCATTGGCTCCCTCATCTAGTTATAAAATGAGCAAGGAAATCCTTGTAAAGGTAGGCCATTATATCATGACCAGGAGGTTGCTTGGCAGGCCGATTTAACTACTGCCACTGTCGAAGCCAGGTCTCTGGGAATTGATATAAGGTGATGATATAAAAATACTTTTGAAATTAAAATCCCCAATAGGACTAGCCAGAAAACATACAGAGCTCAGTTCTCCGTGATCTGATTTTACCCTTTTACAGAGCTCATGAAGGTTTGAGGAGATTTTAAATTGAGACCTACCTTTACTGGATCAGTGAGTACCTCTAAAGACAACTCTTGTGTACAGAAACCTGTAGGTTATGTAACTCAGACTGCAACATTTTACATTCATGTTTTTTGTATTACTCGTGGCTGTGTGACATGCAAAGACAATATGATGATCAGATCAATTCAGGAATTCGTACTGTAGCCAGTGAATTCTTTAATTCTGGTTTAAATAATGGAGCATATGCATTGCATGCACACTTTGTGAACCACTTAACTAAAAGACTTTTGAAATATGATTTTCCTTAATTTATCATTGTAATTTTTAATATTAGTTCTGCTCAAAGTGATTAACAAATTGGTCCCTCTTCAGGCTCGACTTCAGTTAACTGTGTTATACAGTTTTTGCTAGGGAGATTAAATATTTTATATGTTCGATATGGGTAACTTGTGGCACTTAATCACGCCCTGGTTTTCATTTAAAATGTTTTAGCATTTGAAACGGTGTTATTTCAAGGTCTCTGTACTCTCTTGGGTTTTGATCCCAAATGCAGCTAACTAATAAGTAAAGAAATTGAATAAGACCTGGTATATACAGTTGCTATTCACTTTTCTAATTTCCCGTCATGTTGTTAAACATGTTTTAAACTGGTGCAGGCATTCATGAGATATTTATCTTTGTAATGTACGCTTGTATTGTGTTTCCCCACTATATTCTTCATGTTGAATCTTAATCTCAGCAACCAAAATTTCACAGTCTGGTAGCTGTGACGAATTGTGGGCAATGAGAGGAACAGAAAGGAAGTTTAGCTCTGTCCTAGTTCCTAATGTCAGAGAATATATGCTAGTAGGAAATACTAGGATAAAGGAGACGGTCTTCTTTTACCTCTTTTCCAGTATTTGGTCATTGCCCTATTGAGCCTAATATCAAGCAATAAGGAAAAAGCCTGACAGTTATTATCCAAAGGGTGTTCAGAAAGTTTGGATAACTTATCCTTTTTTTCTAACTGAAATTGGCCACAGTAATGATCTCTTATCTGCATCTTTCATCATGGTCAACCCTTCCCACTTTTTCAAGGCATGGTGCAAACATATCTTTGCATTGCTTAACCAAGGAACTTTTTTAGACCTTCTAAAATGTGGCCAAATCACCTAAAAAAAACTCAATGTCAACTCATAAATGCCAACAAACAAGAGAGTAATTTCTAACCTCCCCTGGTTAGACACGACCATTGAAAATGCCTTTCCCTACAGCTTATTGAGTATATCAACAGCACTAACCTACTCACGGTTCACCAATCGGGGTTCAGAGTGTGTGATGAAATGTTATAGTTTCCTTAATAATCCTGGACTATATCCATCAAATGCTCGCAAGCGGTGACTCCTGCCTCCTTGTTCTACTTAATCTACCTGTATCATTTCACAGAATTGATGATAAACGAATGCTGTTCCTCCTCAAACTGCATTTTGGAATTAAAGACATTGTTTTGAAAAGGTTCACCTCCTTTCTTTTGAACCTAGAACCATTATCAAAGTGTAAAGATGTAAGGCAAGGTTCTGAGCTGGCCTCTATCACCAATGTAGCCCCACATCACTTCATCCTAACCCCAAATCTCTTTAATCTCTTTAATTCATTTGAGGAACCCCTCTCTAAAATTTGTGGAGGCACAGATGTCTCTAGTCACCAAATTTGTCGGAAAACGTAGACATTACTTGACATCCTTTCTCCCGTGCTGTCCTCCTGAACATTTAAACCTGTTTCTCATTGTTACCCTTAAAAACTGAGTTTGTCGTGTTCTCTCCTAAGCACAAAAAAGACCTTCAATCCTTATCTGCTGCATGAATTAAACATTTCAGCAGTCTCTCTCTGTCTTTCTCCCACTGTCTTGCCTCTCGGAATCTTGCTGGACACTCCCTTATGCATGATCCCCCCACATAAACAAAGTCACCAGACTGGCTTACTCTTACGTCCTGACTCAAAAATAAAATTGCTTTTTCCTCCTGCCCGTCTAAAAACTGCAGCTCAGGCTCTAATCTTTTCACATCAAGATTTCGAAAGAGCTTCTCAATCCACCCGTATGCCACTTAAATCTGTCTTACATGCCACAGACAGACTTCTTTCTTAGGCATAGAAATGTGGCCACATAAATCAAAACCTAGTTGAGGTCAATGGCATCCCATTGTGGCTGGAATCAAAATTAGGCGGGGATGTCTAGCCTAGAAAGCAGTCCACTCAAACTCACCTCCTTACCTGGATAATTTCTTCAAGTTATTCAGAAGCTCAAAAATAACTTTCTACTGGAATTCCCTAATTAGAGAACTTCCCATGCATTTTTTCTGGTGCTTTCTCTCTCCCCTGAAACTCTCTTTCTACAGAAAAAAGGACCAAACCTACCTTTACCCATTCTGTTATCTTCTAAAGGCTCACCTCTTCAGACTGTATTTGCCACAATGACCCAAGTGTAATTGGTTGCTTGTGTATATTATGCTCTCGCTCCTATTTTACACCACCATAACGCAGTTTATTCTGACTCCTTGCCCTTTTTGTCTCCACTCTGGCAGCTGCCTGCTCACTCGCCCAAAGTCTCTCTTTCTTTGCATCTCCACATTGTTTTTTATCTCTTCTTCCTTCTCCCTCATTTACTCTTTCCTGCCTTCTCTCCTCCCTCTTCTCCTTGTCCCTCTCATCAGTACCCCATTTTCCCTTTTGTTGGTTACATTTCTCATTCAATGTACGACTGTCATGCTGTAATTGTTATTATGAAAAGGGCAAATATAACTTCTGGTGCTCATGTGATAAATAAATAAGTAAAACGTAGCAAGAACTCACAGGGGGCTCTCAGTTTTCAACTGCTCATGAAACTGTCCTAGCAGCGTACAGGCATTTGGGTAGGACGACAATATATGGCAAAGGCTGTCAATTGACGGTGGAAATACTTAAGAGGATGTTACTTGTTAAGCTGGAAAGGTCAGCTGTATCAAGGCAGGGGTAGTAATTACCCTCATCGGAGACAACTAAGGAGAACAGTGCACGGCTTAATTACATGTTGCGTTTTGAGGCAACATCATCAGTGGAGAATAATGACGGTGAGCTAGGAATAACTGTGACTTCCTATTTCCCTTCTTGTTGAAGTTGACTGGTCTTATTATTGTCACTGGTTAAATGATTAAATGCAGAGGACATAAAATGTTCCAATCTGCACTGGGCACAAGTGTTTTTTTGAAAACCAAGTGTTCCTAGCAGCTAACTGATCACCATCACAAACAGTTTACAGAAGCCCCTTTGTGTCAATCCCCTCCAATTGAGTGGTCTAAAAACAAGCTTAATTTCCCTTGTTGTGCTCTGTTCTGCACAAGGACAGTGTCTTGCTACCCTCCTGACCATCCTTTTTTCACAAACACACGACAACCACCCCTCGCCCAGTGATTTTCCTCTACTGTGGTCAGATCTATTGCTGCTGGTTCCCCAGATGTGGGTGTCAGCATGTCCACAATGATGAACTTCCCATACAATATGGTTGATTGTCAGTTCTCGGTGAAAGGGTGAAGTGTGGGTCTGTCACTTTTCAAACATTGATGTATAGGCTTTTTCTCAGTTGTCTTTCTTGTGCTCTACAGAGTACCTTATAGAGTGTCCTGTAAAAAGGCCCAGTCTCTCCTATAGCATGGACCAGCGTGGGCGGATCTGAGTGTGATTCATGAAGGATCCTCAAAAGTCCTTGCACTGGAATTGTGGACTAATGTCAGGTTGTGGGTCTATCGTAGATTCCATACAGCTTTGGTGGATGCCTTGTAGAGGACATTTTCCATCATTCTGCATGGTGGGCAGCTGTACTGAGATTAGGAGTGTAGAAAATCAGTCGCAAACTAGCCTAAACTTCTGACCTTATTGCTATCTTTAAGAAATCACAAGTGGCCTAGTGTGTAGCTGCATCATACCAGAAATGAGTTTAACACATGTTATGTACATATGTAAAAATTCTCTACCATCCACCTACGACATATGCTGTACACTAGGTAATTGTTGTCACTGCATAACCAACTAAGAGTGTACGTGAAGTTAATATTTCCTTGGCTAATGAAACCATGCTACATGCACCATCTTGAGGAATCAGTATACCACTCACACTTGTCTCTGTCAGCTTGATGTGGGCTCCCTAACATTTGATGAATCCTTGTTCCTAGAGACACATGTCTTGACTGTATTGGCAATGCTGCCATCCCCACCTGATCACACGTGGCCAGGTATTGTCCAATTTGATTAGTCACTCACTGCTCTTTGCTTTATCACTTGTGCAGAACGTGAGATTAATGGTATTGTTTACATTGAATTGCCCTTAAAGCTTGTATCAGTACGTTGCTGTTCTGCACAGTTGATACACCCAACTGTTTCTGATCCTTCCTCCTGCTTCAATGACCTGCAGGATTGGGAGATGGGTATTGAACGTTGCTATCTCCTCCCATGGTTGGAAAGTGCGTCCTTCTCCATCCCCAGTAGCTAGGTTCTGCCGTCAATGGTTGGAGAAGAGATCAAGCCTATGCCTTTTTTTGCAGTCCTCAACCTCTTGTGGACTTGAAAACACAGCACTTATATTGACCGGGATGTCTCTCTAATCCTCGCCTCACACTTTGACACTTATCTGTGTCTTGATTGTGAGTCCCATGAACCTAGTCTCCTCATTTACAATCTTCTCTGATAGCATCTCATGAGAAAATGTATCTTTATTAAATCCTACCATGGCGACAAGATGTGGTGGACCTAGAGATCCATGTGGTAATTACTTGCTGAGGAATGAATTGGATGGAAAAATCCAAACCGGTGGCTGTAAGGAGCCCAGAATATTAGCATTGTGGCTTTAAAGTCCTCAGACAGGGAATGAGCAGGGCAGAGTGCTGCAGGGTTGTAGTGCTCCTCTCAGACAATGGTATGACAATGGAAGCCTTCCTGAGCACATATGTCCTCTCAAGATGATATACTTCCTGTCCTTTTTCACAAATGTGCATAATTACTAGTTCTGATATTGGCAGGTACAATATTATAAGCTGTAGTTATATAGCACCTTGTTAATTCTGATAATGTGTCACCCAGTAAGGACAAGTAACTCATGGTCACATACCAGCAATAGCTGGGTTTTTATTTTATTCATAAAGTGTGAGAACTCCTCATATGTTTCATGCTCTATTAATAATTTGAGGTGAATATTTTGAGTAGCAATCCACCACGACCAACATATGTTGTGCAATAGATAGAAAATAAAAATCTGTTCAAAACCTCTCCAATGGTAGAGAGCATTGATCTTGGTTATAAATGGGGGTAGGCCTCTCAGGAGGCACCGCAACCTGGCAAAACAGTTGTTTTCTGACTAATTACTTATCCATGTTCTCCATGATGGAAACCATACTTTTCCCTTAAGCCTGCTCAAGTCTTACAAATGCCTTAGTGTACACGTGTGCCAGCTCCACCATGTGTCATGATAGTGTCATAACAAAACCAGTGCCTTTCCCAGCTTATGGCCTCAAAAATAGTAACTCCTCTATTGTCTACATATTGAAGAGCACATTACATTGGTTATGCAATCAATCAGGGTGCCAGTGATCTCTGTTGTGAGATGTTCTTTCACCATAACATTGTCCAGGAAAAATATTTTGTTGCCTCCCCAGCCAAAATAACGCAGGCCTCTGCAATGGGGATGGAAACCAGCTCATCCAATGTGTTTGGCAGTGCATGATCAACGACAAACCTAAAATGCAGCACAGTAAGTTGAGTCCATTGAGCCTGCACCACTGACACTTCTCGAGGCTCATTAGGAGATCTGTGTAATAAGTCTCTCAAGCACTCCGAACGATTGTACCAAAATGTATTAAAAATAAACAGTAAATTGTGCTGGCTTAGATAGTCCTCTATCCAAGGGTCACAGTAAATAAAAGTTGCTACAATTGCGAAAACTTTGACGATGTGACCATATAAATATAAATGACAGTGCCTACACACCCACAAGATAACAATTGCCTCTTGCTCCACTACGGAGTATTGTCATCCTTTATTTGGCCATAGATCAGTCATTATGCTCCGTAAATCATGACCCAATGGTCTAATAAATTGGTATGTTTAGCTTCCAACATCTTTAGAGTTCAAGCTGCTACTAATTTGATCAGTAAGAACTACACATCTTGTCTGAAAACTATTACTCATTTGGTCACCAAATAGTCACCCTTTTGGCATATTCACTAATCAACCATTCATGAGGCCAGATTTAAATTAAATCTGAAATGTAGGTCTAATTGGGGCTGGTATGATTGTAGAATCACAAGTAGAAGTAAATTAATCATGTTTCATGTACAGATCACCAGATGGTTAGCCAATCTGAATTGTGATATTTTCCATCCTGGGTGCTACAATGATTGATTGATTGATATTGCATTTGTAGAGAACAACTATCATTCTCCATGGAGCATCCTGGTGCTAGACAGGATTAAGATACAGTTCAGAGCATACAAGAACCAAGTCCAGTTTTTAGATGAGGGAAACGCATTGAGAGTCCGGGCTGCAAAGATCCATGTTTTAAGGAGTTTTTAAAAGAAAGATTCTGATTCAGTGGATCTAAGATGGCAGGGAAGGAGATCCCAGACTCTAGTCCCGAAGACAGCAAGAGATTTACCACCTTCTGTCTTGTACCTAAAGGTGGGCGGTTTTAGCAAATTTGCTAGAGGATCTGAGCGTGCAGGTGTAACATAATGCTTGAATTTGGAAAGTAGGTATTTTGGAGAAGATGCTCTACAGGCTCTGAAAGTAATTAAAAGGATCTTAAACAGTACTCTTTTATGAATTGATTCACTAGATGATTAAAGTAATTGAAGTTTTGGTTCTCCTGATAGTCATCAGACACGTGGTAGTTAACATGAACTGAGTTCCAGAAAAAGAATAATTCACAATATTACTCTGCTTCTCTCTGGGTTATTAATCCCACGTTTGTACCTTTCCTGTATGTGTGCTAAAACAGAAATGAATGCAATCCTCGTGATAAAGCATGTTGGGTTCACTCCCTATCGTTCCAATTCTTCTGGGTACCTATAAAGGCTCTTCTCATTGCTAGGAATGTGCAATAGGTGACCCTTATTCACATAACATGATGACTCCAGAAAGACAAAAAGTTAGAAATTAACTCATTTTAGGTTTTCTCCTACAACAGGAGGGCATTTCCAACTTTTTGTGGATTCACAAAATTTCCCAGATCTACTCATGGAAGTCTAATTAAATCATAGATTTTCATGAGCAGTTCTCTAGATTTACTGCACCTGATTTTTCGGGTGGCAGATATTCCACAAGAGAATGTGCAACAGAGATGTGGATTAGCACATCAAATTTATTGCACTTTAATGCACCGCTACAAATCCGTTTTCCTGGTAGGGAGAACCCTTTTCCTATGTGCCCTCTAGATATGGGGATGTTTGGAGAACCTTTATACCCCATAAGCCCTCTTACCCCCATATATTTTGGACAGGGTGACCACCTCTCTCCAAATCAGTACAGACACCCTCTCCAGTGAGTGCTGAACTTGTCACCTGCAAATCATTGATTTTAGGTGTGTAAATCCAATTTAGGTCACTGGGTTTAAAAGAAGATTACAACACCCAGACAGTATAAGACCATGACACAAAAGTACATGACTGGAAACTGTGTCCCTAATCACCTCGAGTGAGGTGGTTACCCTACAATTGGGAGTATATCTACATGTGTAAACGGGAAGGAAGAAACATTGAGAAAGTATCTGTTAACACACAAAGATATGACTTTATGGGTGTTCTCTATGTTCCTAATGGGCAGCACCCTGTCTGCTCTTGGCAACACCAATTTTCCATCTCTGTGCTCTGAACTTTCTCCTTCATAAAATCTGTCCTGCCAGCAAATCATCCATAGTAATATGTTCGATCTGTTCATCCTGATCCTGTGAATCATGATCTGACATCTGGAACCTCAATGGGTCATTTTGCGTGCTGAGATTGGACTTTGGAGAAAATTAAGTGTCAATCAAACTAAGAACTTCTGGGTGTGTTTTTAAGGGTTTCTTCATAATCTCATTTGTATCTAATAAGCCATCACTGTTATTTCGTTTAGTGCTAATCTCTGATTGCCTTTTCCAGTGTTTCATAATCTGCAGTCTCCCCTCACAGCTTTCTGAGTACTTTTGATTTGAATGGATTTCTTTTCTTACTTGGGGTTAGTGTCTCCAAGACGGATATGTTTTGCACACACCCCAGCATATCATATAGCCTCGTTTTCATGTTCTACACTGGAACATGCACGTCACGAGCCTCTTTTCAATTCGATGCACCCATTGCAAAGTTCCCAGCACCAAGAGCACTGTGACACTTGGACCTTTCTTTTTTGGACTCCTCTCCAAGACCATCAACAGACTTTACCACAGGCTAGAACCACAGCAAGGCCCGGTTTCTTAAATACAAGCCCTAAACTGGAAACACGGCAGCCAGTTACACTAAGCGATAAAATGGCTGATGTCCATTTGTCCCTCTAACCACACTGAGGGCTTGCATTTGTGGGCACGGTTTGCCTCTGAGAAAATAATGACTCAGAATAAATCTATCCCTCAATTCAATTGCAAATGGATCAGGGTACTTCTAATGTAGCCCACAGACACCCATGACTCAGCATTGTATGCTTTGATTGTGGAAAATGATATTATTTCTTAACTTTTTTAACAATTGCTAGGGCTCCAAACCTAAACTCTTCAAAGCTACTTAAGCACTGTACAGACAAAACATGAAGCTAATAAAATGATGTAAAAACACTAAAAATACACTCCTTAACCTGCACCAGACTTTCCCTTCCCATCCGACGGTAGCCAGAGGCATGTCACGTGTTTTTCTGATACCAATTTCAGAAAGCTATACTGTGCTTTCAGAACAGTGGCAGCAACCAGGAGAATGATTCGAGACAATCTTTTCTTTCATTATGTTTGTTTTTTATCTCCAGTCGTGCCATTTTTTCATGCTCCCATGTGTCTAAGGAAGAGACAGAAAATAACATAATCTGTGCTTCACAAAAGAGACGTCCGAGTCTTTTATGAAAACCAGGAAACAATAAGAAAATAATCTAGATTTTGGGAATTCTCATAAGAAGCGTACAAGACACAGAATAAAAAGCGTGTACCAGAAAAACCGCAACATGAGTCCTATTAGCAAAGTCGTTTTGGAAATAAATGTACGCTGACCTCTGAGGAATTTTGGCTCCATTGTGATTCTGTCTTCGCTGCTCTGTTTCATGTCTTTCTTGTATCGTGCTGACTATGACCTGTGCTTCTCAAGGCAGGTCACAAATCACGTGGAACTTCAAACCCAGGCCCCTTTTAGAAGACAGCAGCCCTCTGTAAACTACGTTTCTCTTTCAAGAAACCTGCGTTAGTCTCGGAATGACTGAGGACAGCTCCAAGGTCTTCTTGGCAAGACATTGTAAAAGGTGCAGACCAATCTCCTGACCTTTCTGTTGGAGTTGGAGGGTAACAACAGAAGCTTGGGTTAAAGGGAGTGCAACCCCTGCACAGTTTTGCATAAGAAAATCAATTCACAAATAGTGGGCGTGGTTGTTTCTTCTGCTGGAACAAATTTTGGCATTGCTTGGAAACAGTGCTTTAAGATGGTAAGAAACGATGTATTTAATAACGTCTTACAATCTTTGCTTTACCTGGAATTCGGTGTCTCAGAAAGTTGGCAAAGATAAAGGACATTTCAAATTCATATATTGTTAAATGGAGGACCAGTTTACATGCAGCAAATTCCACATTCAGATTCATACATTTTGCAGTGGTTGAATTTTATGTTTGAAATTGGCGCTAAGTATTGTAAAAATCCATCATTATAGTATATTTGGCGTCATCTTTATCTTAAGTTGTGGTGGAAAGGTAGGTGGTCCAGGAGGGCAGACCTACAAATTGTAGTCAACACCCACACATTCACTGGATTGGGGATTTACCAAAATTTTGCAGGTAGTTCCCACTCTGTGTTCATTTATTATAAGGAGCCTGTTGTGTTTTGCCACCATGATGCAGCATCTCATTGGATGGTCTACTAAACAGTATTATCACTTACTATATTCTCCGGTGTGACTCCTGTGTACTACTACTAAGTATGAGCATTCTAGAAAACGACATTTGTTCTCAAAGGTGTATGTCTCTTGCAAAACAAAAATGTTTACCCTGTGTGATAGGCAAGGTTTAAATCCACTTAAAGACTGAACTCCTCTTAGACTATTTTCATTGCAAGATGTATATTTTGTTTCCGGGTGATCTCTTCTGTCATTGATATTCACCATCTTTATACATGGAAATTGTTTGTTGTTACACACTTGCACTTACCTTTTCAGTTCACTTTTTTCTCACTGCCTTCTTTCACTAAATAGCCATCCCAACTTTCATATTGCAGCCCTACTCCCGGTAACTATTACATTCACCCTAAAGCAGGTCTTGTCCTATAGAACCCCCATTTCAACCGAACAGAAGGTCAGAAAACCCATTTCAACCAAACAAGGGTAGTATATGAAGGCGATCTGCTGGTTTCTTCTCCCACACAAAGGTCTCTTCTCTTTAATGACTTAATCGCCTTGCCCAATATCTCACTTACTCTTCCCTTGTTAAAAAAGTCCCGTCTTCCCTCAGTTAACATCTTAAGTTTTTAAATGTAAATGTAAATTCCGGCATTTGGAGAGCGCACAGCTACCTCCAACGGAAGTGTCCCAGCGCTGTCCGTATACCGCTTAGGAACCCTTCCTGGCTTTTCCCTGTGAAATGTCCACTCCTGGGCACCCCCAAGGTGAAACCAGGCATCCCAGCGCTGTTGGGGCCGTTGTGGAGATTAAGCAAGCTATTGCCCAGAGTTGCAGAGTGGGACCCATGATTAGAATAGGCGAGAATTATCAGGTCCGAGGAAATTGAGCCCAAGACCTGCCGAGGCGGGTATTGAACCCTGGTCCTGGACCAGACCTCTGCATCAGGGTCTGCCGCTCTAACCATTTGAGCCACAATATCAAGAGAGATGTCAGCCCAGCAACTGCACCTCAAATGTTCAGTAAATACCTCTTGCCCTGCCCACTCCTCTAGGTCACAAAATGTAGGAAAAGGAACATGCCTCCCAGTTTTTAACGCATTTTATTTGGCATCAGCAGCATTTGTTCCACCCACCACCCCTGCCCTAGCATCCATCCCGTCTTTCCTTCGAGAGCAGTAGCTATCTATATGCTGCGTACCTTGTATTTTATTTCCTCATAAGTGTCTTCTGTTGCTGCTGCATTATTTCTATCTATGTGGATCCTCTGCAGGCTCTTTACAGAATCTCCTCCACATCCCCCGAATCACTCAACACCTCTCATTGTCTTTCAAGTCTCTAATTCTCTTCACTTTCTTGACTTCTTGTTTTTTTGGCTTCTCTTACACAGGCGCTCTGCCCATGTGCCAGGTATTTTGCACTCTGGCTCTGTAACGTTTTCCCTTTCTTTGTCACTCGCTCTTACTCAAATCAAACCCATACGTCGAGGTGGAAACAAGTAAAAACAAAGCCATTTCTGCTCAATTAAATCTGATTCTTCCTTTAAAGTGGGGATGAATATAAGCACAGCCAGATTCAGGATCCTACGCTTGGACACAGATATGAAAGTGCAGCCCAATGTCCCTTAGCTTCCTTTTGACCCTTTTGTACAACTGTCTTGCCCTCTGGACATGCATTACATAGAATCTGAAGAGGAGTATAGAAGTCCCTAGATTTGTAGGACTGGATTCTCGCTTCAACTAACATATGTATGCTATTATAGTTAAAGCGCGGGTAATCAGGACACTCAAGGGGACCCCCAGAGGTGGCTGTTTAGTCATGGCTCTGTTGGCTCTCTCAACAACGGCGAAAGTTGACAGCTCCTCAGAATCCAGTGAGTTACTGGTCCTGCTCTCCTTCTGGAATCAATCAGGATCTTTTTCTCCTTCCTTAGCTGGGATGCCCCAAACTCTTGTTTTAATTTTGAACATCTCTCATGACTTTGCAATGTTCTGTTATGAGTCTGAGGTGGTTTGTTTTTTGATGAAAGTGCTCAATCTGCAAACTTACTGTCATTGTAGAGTCCTTCACCATGAAGAGATACGCTTTTACTTTGTTCAACCCCCTGATGTCTCTTCATCATGTTCATATCTCAACAAACTAAAAGTAGCCCCCAACTTTCAATTCTTCTTTAAGCCTCCATTATCGTCTGTGACTGCTTTTATAGCCATTGCTGTCTCCTTAGGTTCTTAAGGTGTGTCGAGTGCCTTTATTGTTCATCCACTTTTCCTTGCTGTGCACATGCCATATCTCCATCTGTTACACTATTGGGAGGCGTGTAGTTGCCCTTGCCTTATCAGTTGGCAATGGATCTTATTTCCTGCGGGCTGCATACCTATTGATATACAATACATTGGAATGTGACCCATAGTAATTAGCAATGACAGAGATCATTTGAAATATTCCACTCATCACTTTTTTGTTTTTCTCTCTGAGACACCCTAAGTGGGATGTATATGCCTAGATATGAGTCCTGTGACATTATAGGTAAGTAAAGTTTTACCATATATAACTTCACATATATGCACCTGGAAAATATATACATCTTCAAGGTACGCAGATGTGGAGGTAAGAATAGTAAATCCATACTTACCTATTTGCATTTACCCTCTCGATATTTTGGTCCTTGATATGTTTGACACGATATTCTGTCCATATGATATTTGTGTTTCCAATATTCTGTCAGAGATCCCGATGCTTTGTACTGCCAGGCTGCATATTTGTGCAGCTGTTGAGTACAGATTACTGCAGCGATCAGACAGGATGCGTCCCTGATTATTACAGTGCTCTCCGTCTAGCTCCTAGAGATATCATTTTGAGTAGCACATGCTGCACCAGGTACTTCATCCTCTCAGCCACAAGCCAGGAATTGTCCTAAGTTACTCACGCTAATGATTCATCCGTGGGTCCCTCTCAAACTACAAAACCCTCCCGCTCCTATTGTGATCCTCCACACCACAACTGGATCCCACATCTCTCTGCATTTTTCTATTTTCCTGGAGAGGCATTTGTACTCCTTCCCGTCACCTGAGAGCTGTATCTCATTCCTGCCCCTCTGGTTGCCGCCTCTTGGACTCAGTCTGGAACTGAACACTGGCCCACCCCACCCCAATTCAGGATGTCCTAACAGTCATCTGGAAGTGAGCCTGTGGTTCACGGAAGGAAGTCAGCTCTGCAACATGGTGATCTTTCACCTTCAACCTCTGCAGGGTAACATCACACAGCTCCTATTCTCCATTCCCAGTGCAACCTGTTTCTTTTCTCTTTCCTTTCTCTTGTCTACAATCAGAGCATTAGTCTTTCAAATAGTATTATCGCCAACAATTTTTAATTTAAAAGCAGGACTTTTTTTCTGTCTCAGGCAGGATCAAGAGATGTTCCCTTTTGCTTTTGATTCATTCCTTTGTTGAAAAGCAGCAGTGAGAATGTGCTACAGAATATTGCTGTGAAATTTCATTTAATTAGAAAAACTTACTTACATATGACAACATTGCCTTGTTCTCCTTAGCGTTATTGTGACAGCTGGCGCCCCCTGCTTGTCCATGTTAGCTACGGTTCCACAAGGGGAGCCACTTCTGATGTTTTAGCCTCACTTTCATGGTAGTCAGCCCTAAGCAAACATTTTCAGGAAGTTTGCTTATCTTCTGCAAGTTTACATTTCTTGTATCTATTTTTAAGGTCATTTGCGCCTTTCTCTTGAGAACAATGTATACCTGCAATGATCTAGTTGTTTTGGTTTCTATCATGTGTTTTCCATTGGTGCTCGCAGGCAACAACCTCATAAAGACTTCATGTGTTTGGAAAATATTAGCATTATATGCTTGTACGTGGCAGAAGGGAACCTTTGTTCCTCAATCGTGTGAATGCGCAAATTGTTTATTTTTCCTTGATAAAATGTGTACAGACTTTGGTAGGCATGCAGGCAGATTTTCTTCTACATACAAAAGTGCAGATCTAACCGCATAACACACACACACACACACACACATACACACATACATATATATATGTATTTATATATTTCCTACTGGTAGGAAAATACCAACATTCTATTCCCAATAACTTTGGCGCCGATTGACGAATCTTCATGACATTTTCAAAACTTATGGCCCGCTTCGGTCCGCTCCTATCTTGAAAGTTCTGGGGTGATTCGGCAAGCGGTGGCCGAGAAAAAAGGGGGGTCCCCATGCAATTTTCCATAGGAAACTTTAGACACGCTACAGCTCGAACTGCTGAATGTTATTACACCAAATTTGGCAAAAAGATAGCCATTGGTTCAGAAAGAGGCCTTTTTTTAGGTCTTGTCCTACGCAACGTGCATGCGTTGCATAGGAGGGGACCTAATGCCATCGGCAGAGCTTTTTCAGCAAAGACGTGCACGCGTTGCGCGTGGACATTTTGGCTATTTCCTTTCGGGGCGGCCGGCTCCATATGGTCCTGTACAAGGGGAGGGTTAACCCAATAGAGTCACTGGGACCTGGGTATCTGGCATTAAGAAGAAGAGGGGGTCCCAGTAAGGTAGACGTTTGAGTAAAAACAATTTAAATAAAGCAATTGAAAAGTAAATGCGTCTATAATGTTTAATTCACATTATAGGGAAAAGGTAATCAATTACATAGATTACAGTTGTATTGGTGCCCCTTACTATTACCTCGTGACCTCCTGTTGCTATGTCAACCGTGACAACAGGAAGGCCGGCGTTCTCCTCGAGGCAGCCGAGAGAGACGCTTCACTGTCATTGAGCCGCAGTAGACCGGTAAGCCTTCTTGCTCCCCGCATCGGCTCGCGTTACCTCCCATTACTTTCAATCCCGATTAAACCCCTGATTGACACCCTCCTCCTGTCCCTCTCACTAGGATACTGATTTAATCGGACGTTTTCCGCTCCTTGTTGCGCTGGGGACAGAGGACACACTCCACGCTAGTCGGTAAGCTTTACCGATCACTGTGTTTGCGCAGCTCCATTACCAGTACCGTCACTTTGGCCATATCGACCTGACTAATGTTCCCTTTAACCAGATACGCAGAGTGGTCCCCCCCTCCCCCCCGTGTTCAGCAACCGGATCGCTTCGCCATACCCCTTTGGGATATTGGACTTCATTTCCTAAGTAAGTCGTGAACTCCCTCGCTCAGCCCTTCAGATGTACACGTGTTTAATTTAACCACTGTCCTGATCGGCACTATTTTGTTCTTATAGGATTGAATATCCACTATCAATTCTACATAATGTTTATGGACGACCACTGATATATTCAGGTATGTGTAATGTATAATGTGAATACCCTCATATTTACTGTGATTGTTTCAACTATGATACACTTACTCCGTATATTTATTTAAATTTAGGTTGTTTGCCCCACCCCCTTTTCGTCCTGATGAAGACCCACTTGCAAGGACTTTACTGATTCCTGCGCCCCTTGGGTCGAAACGTCGACTTCCTCACCTTGAAACACAGCCTCCTCCAACCCATAATTCATGCACAGTATGGACATTGGGGCATGTGTATTGTGAACTTTTATGTTGATTTGTGGTCCTTCTATTGTCTGTTCGACATTGAATTCATACGAATGTTTGAATAATACGTGTTTTTAATATCACTATCCCTTCCTACACTACCCTCACGTTTGCACGTCCCCCATACCCCCCAGGGGCACCAATACAACTGTAATCTATGTAATTGATTACCTTTTCCCTATAATGTGAATTAAACATTATAGACGCATTTACTTTTCAATTGCTTTATTTAAATTGTTTTTACTCAAACGTCTACCTTACTGGGACCCCCTCTTCTTAATGCGGCTCCATATGGTGGCGCCATATGGTCGCACGCTCCTGAAAGGAAATCGCCTATTCCCCCTCCCACTGCTGGCACTTTCACTGCAGCGCGGCTTTATTGCAGGGTGGCCAATGCTTGTTTTCATTGCCTCTCTCACGTCTCGTTAGCCCCCTCCTCACATTCCGTCCATTGCCCCGGACCCCACCTTTAGCCCCACTCCTCACATTCCACCCATTGCCCCCTCCTCTCTGCAGCTGCTGCTCAGCCGGACTCTGCCTCACAATTGTCCCTTCAGTCGGTGACTGGACTCAGCGTGAGAAACCCCTGGAAGCTTCAGATCCGTCCATTCAAGCGCAGACTCAGGGGTGCAGGGAGGGGGTCCGTGGTTTATTGTGTGACCACGTGAGAAGGTAGCACGTCTTGTCACTGATGTGTGTCTGGGGACTTGAGTGGCTTGTGTTGTGGGCGCACATTTCACAAGTGCTGTGCTCCACTGTGTGCATGAATAGGCCTCTGAATATTGTTCATTCAGCCTCACGTGGGGTGAAAAGAAGTCCGCATTACGGTAAAGTGTTGGAGGGGAAATAGTGATCATACTGTTAAATGCGAACGAATCGTAATAGAAGATATGAGAGGATGTGGCCTAGCGGGCGGAGCTGCCGACTTTGGAGCTGGGAAAACCAGCTTCGAGTCTGGGCGTCGCCTCAACATCCTGTGATTCTTAGCAAATCCTTAGGGGCGAGTTTGAGGGTTTGAACTATATGAAACTGTGAAAAAAACAGCCACATGGCTGCAGCTGTGAGCATCACCAAAGCACCCCGGTCCTCCCATAAATCAGAATTGACTGGTGTGTCGCTTCGGAGAACCTTCAAGATGTGTCAGCTGTGAGGAGGAGTCACAGAGGGGGGGGCATAGGAGTCAATGCAGTTCCAATTTACACCGAAGTTAATTTATAAGGAAGAGTCAGACCTGTGTCCCGGCCCTGTTTATTAACAGGGTGAATGTTGTACAATAGCTATGCATGTAAATAAAAAGAAAAGTGTTGCATGCAGCATCTCGAACCCGAAGCAAGCCCATGCACACTGTGCCACCCACACTTCCGCCAGCCCTCACCCTGATCAGTGCCCCGCCCTACTCTCTGTGGTGTCAGACCTCACTCGTGTATAAGAGTATCCTGCAGGCAGTGCTTAATTTGTAAAATATGAAGTGCCAGGGCTCTGACCAGGAGGCCACTGCACCTTGCACCACCCATCGCCCCTGTCATTGTTGCCAAAACAACTACTAACCATCTCTCTCGCATGTAAATGCGACAGTTCAGATTATTCCAGGTCCTCAAAGCTGAAGGAAGGGCTGTGGAGGAAGGTATGAGCATTTTTTTAATGCACATTGTTTTCCCAAACAACTGTTATACTGTTCATCTCTAAATTACATGAGCAGCACCCCCTTGTGGCAGACTGTCCTAAATGTGGTGTTGACAATTAGGTGCCGGTGCCGAGCACCCGAAACCAATTAAGTGCCGGTGCTCAGCACCGGAAAGCACCGGCTCAAATTAAGCACTGCCTGCAGGAGTGCGTCAGATCCCCCAGCTGTGTGTGGGGCACACTCACACTCTCACAAGAGACAACAATCAGCTTAACTCGCACACCTGGTCCGCGAGGGGTGAAGCAAACTCACACATTGTGCGTGGAGCTCTCTCAACACATATTAATATCAGCAACGTGCTTTTCTTTAACCACTTTATACTGTGTTTCTGCAGATTGTATGTGCTTTAACTAACAAGTGGTGGTATTTTTATTCCCTCGCTGTACCCCCGTGGTGAATTGTGCATAAGTCTCAGCAGTCCAAATGAAAACATTGAGAAAAGCTGTTTATATTGAAAGTCTCTTTATTGAGCTGTCATTCAACAGGTTACATATTCGTGGACTCCATAAAGGATAACAGTTAACAATAACAAGACACACTGTCACAGTAAGGTCACAGCAGAGACAGACGATAAACACAGGAAATTCTTATATCGGATACAGTGAATGTCTCCATCAAAGGAGCGAAATCCTGGGTTTCATTCTGTGACTGAATGAGTTTCTGCTGATAATCAAAGCCCTAAAAATATTGTAGAAGAAAATAAAACATACTCAGTCACTGAGATGCAAATCTATGGCAGAGACTTCACCACACTGAACATCTTTATAAAAGAAAACACAGCATTGTGTAACTCACACAAATAGCGCCAAGACTACTTCTAAAATGAAGACTTGTCACTAATGAAAAGTTATTCCTTTTCATTCACCAATAATGAATGTTACACTTTGGAGAACACACAATACATGTGCACTTTGTCATACACTTAAAAAAAAATTAGAACAGGAAAGCAAAGCACTTTGTCATACACACTTTAAAGAGATATTTTACGTACTTCTGATGAATGTACATAAATACACTGGGACTGCGCAGAAGGCAGACATTTTACTCATAGGTTTTCAATTGAAAATAGAGTTACACCAGCACTAATATTTAAACAAGCATTTGCAATGCAATAGGTCTCGCATTTATGCGAGTTTAAGCTATTGGCATTGTAAATGACAATGCCTTTTATTTATGTTTTTAATAACTAAAACAAAAATAAAAGGCATTGTTATTTGCAATGTCAATAGCTCAAACTCGTTATTCTATCCTTTCACATGTAGACTTACCTACGTCCTTATCTGATGCTGCTGTGAAGGATTCCATCGAAAATCATTTTGGGCACTTAGTCAAAAGTTGTCCTGGTGTTCGTTTCCCCCATTTTCTTTATTTTATTGATGTGACATAGTTACAGCTCACAGTGTCCTTACAACTTTGAAACAAGCATTCTTTGGCATAGTTACCAAAATCCTCGGGTGCAGAAGTAACATTAAGCACCATTTTACTCCCATCATCACGTCATTATAAGATTGCCACCTAGCCTTTGCTTTAATCCATCACACACACCACACACAATCACACACACAACCACACATAACTACACACACAACCACAAACAACCACACACACACAACCACAAACAACCACACACAACCACAACCCCACACACCCACAACCACAACCACACACAAGCACACATACAACCACACACAAACAACCACACCGTCAGGGCACACTTTCACCAGGCACAGACACCATCAGTCGTCAGTGCTCGCTTTCACCGGGCACAAACACCACTAGCCGTCAGTGCATGCTTTCACCGGGCACAAACACCACCAGCCATCAGTGCACGCTATCACCAGGCACACAACACCAGACGTCAGTGCACACTTTCACCAGGTACACACATACCACCAGCCGTCAGTGCACGCTTTCACCAGGCACCCACACGCACCACCAGCCATCAGTGCACGCTTTCATCAGGCACCAGGCACACACACCACCGGCCTGCAGTGCACACTTCCACCAGGCACACACACCTCCAGCATCAGTGCACACATCAATTGTTAACGCATCCACAATTAACTATTGTAGCAATCGCAGTATGGTGCACTTTACTTTTAGAGGGAATTGGGGGAGTGGAGGAATCACCTACACTACTTCCAAAGGCACTCCAGATGGAGAGAATGTCTCCTTCTCGCAAAGTTTAAACAGTTTAACCAGTGTAGTGTATGACAAAGTCAGTAGTCATCAGTTGTATATAGTTGAGTATTTATTTGAAGAGTCTCATATTAAAATCATAGTGAATCCATTCAAATGAACAGGTATATACATGGTTTTCCAAAATATCCAGTTGTACTAACAATATCCCTATGCATTTCGGGACCGTGGCCCTTCATCAGGGGATAGTTGACAATCTGTAAACGAAAATACATCCAATCAGGAACTGGATGGACCTCAAAGAGAGACATACACGAAAGTAAATGATGCCGTGAGGACAAACGAAAAACTGACATGCCAAAAATAAGATGGGGTAAACAGAACTTATAAGGTGCCAGAGGAACGTCATTGTTGAAAAGTGAATACATGCGGGCAAACGAATAAACGATGAGGAAAAGGAGTGCAAGACCGTAAGTCCAGTGCGAAGTGCACGTGAAGGTATATATGGGTCACGGGGTGAGAGGCATTCGAAAAGTGGTAAAACGCGGTCACCCAAACTGGTCTAAGATATACAAAATAATCATGGCTGATCGAGAATATATGGTGAACAGTGTGCATCGCAAGGTAGGTGCATGACATTCCCGAAGTGCCCTGGATGCGGTGGTTTAACGTTACCGGCGTGCTCTGGAAAGACGAGATATCTGTGCTCGAGCTGGTAACCATTCCGGGTGTACAACGCGGAAGTAAATAATAAACGCAAACGGGGGAGATTAAAAACAAACGTAGTACTATCGTGAATAGAAAGTTAACAGAAATACACAGAAAATAACGAACATATGTG
This sequence comes from Lissotriton helveticus, assembly GCF_964261635.1. Lineage (NCBI taxonomy): Eukaryota > Metazoa > Chordata > Amphibia > Caudata > Salamandridae > Lissotriton > Lissotriton helveticus. The sequence goes on along the minus strand of NC_136070.1, from coordinate 396,553,604 downwards.
GAAAAAGGATAAAGTGATGATCATATAAATATAAGTAAACATCTCAGAGGAAGAAATAAGTATAAAAGATCAGCATATGACACGAAGAAGGGAGGGTAGAAGTAGAGGACAGACACATATGGGCGGCCATCTTAGGTGAGGAAAAAACGAGACTGAGGGAAAGTAAAGAAATTAAAGGAATGAGTGGGGAAAAATAGAAATGAACAAAAACAAAGAAATTAAAAGGCTCAAAACGGGTAAAACAGGGTGGAGTGAAATCAGAGTGGACCTGCGGAGAGTGAGGGCAAGAACATAGTAAAAGGATAAAAACATAGTCAAAGATTAAGGAAAGAGAATAAGTGTCTCAGCAAGTACATAAATGTATCAAAGAAAACAGCTGTATTCAATACGGTCATTAAGGCCTTTCGGCTGACAGGTATCCAGTTTTTTCATCCAAACAATTTCTCTTTGTAGGAGTCTTTTTTTGTTGTCAATGCCTGCCCTCAACGGTACAACCTCCAAAACAAGGAATCGGAGTTGGCTGATGTTATGCTGATGTTCAGTAAAGTGAGCCGCTAGAGGTGCTTTCGTGATCTTGTTCCTTATCGTACGCTTATGCTCCGTCAGGCGGATGTTGGAAAGGCGACCCCAGGGGAGACAGAAGGTGTCTGACTGCCTGCCCCGAGACCCACCTCTCTGTATGGAATAGGCCGAGCGCCGTAGGGAGGCCTCCTCGGCGAGGCTCCTCTCCTACAATCGTAACAGCTGAGCAATCACACTACTAACAGATGGACACCACACCGGAGGAATATTCACAAGAATCTTTATATAAGCAATTAAGGCAAGTTCTTGGCAGGTTAGCAGGCAAGGATCGAGGGATCCGTAAAGTCTTGGTTTCGGGGATAGGGGGTAGCGGGATTGTCTTGGCACCAACTGGTGCGTGGGTAGTTCAAGGGGTCAGGCCGCGGCAGCGTCAGCAGGGCCTCGATGATAGTTCAGCTCGGTCAGGCCGCGACAGCGTCAGCAGGGCCTCGATGATAGTTCAGCTCGGTCAGGCCGCGACAGCGTCAGCAGGGCCTCGATGATAGTTCAGCTCGGTCAGGCCGCGACAGCGTCAGCAGGGCCTTGAAGATGGTTCAGCTCGGTCAGGCCGCGACAGCGTCAGCGGGGCCTCGAAGAAGGTTCAGTTCGGTCAAGCCGCGACAGCGTCAGCAGGGCCTCGAAGGTGGTTCAGCTTGGTCAGGCCGCGACAGCGTCAGCAGGGCCTCGAAGGTGGTTCAGCTTGGTCAGGCCGCGACAGCGTCAGCAGGGCCTCGAAGGTGGTTCAGCTTGGTCAGGCTGCGACAGCGTCAGCAGGGCCTCAAAGGTGGTTCACCTTGGTCAGGCCGCGACAGCGTCAGCAGGGCCTCGAAGGTTCCAGGTGCAAGAGTTCAGATCAGGATCAGCCGCGACCAGGTCAGCAGGGCTTCGACTCCAAGATACAACTGAAGTCCTAATCCAGGGCTGGCCCAGATATAGGACTGGAGTCCTTTGATGTCCGGACCCTCGCGCCTGGGGGTCAGAGGGGCCGGAATGAGGGTGTCCAGACACCCAGCAGGGGGGTGGAGCCAGCGCCCAGGGAGGCTGGAGGGCGATCGATACCAGGCGTCCGGGGACGGCTGGAGGCCCATCGAAACTCCCCTCCTCCGGGATCCGCCAAGGGGCCACTCTACCACCTTGGAGGATCTTGGTGCCTCGATGTCGGGGCTTCGCTGAGGCCGGGGCCAGGGATGGCTGCGGCCACGTGCTCGGGACGTGATGGGCCCAAGATGGAGTCGGGCCGGAAATGGTGGACTGGCATGGTCGCCAGACCGGCGGTGTTGGTGAGCAGGGTCCGCCGGGGTCCCAGGGGGTAGAGCCGTGGGTTGCCAGGGGGGCTGCTCTCGTCGATGGTTCGTGTTCAGGGGGGTCGACAGCGGGTCGACGGAGGGCCGATGTCGTCCCAAGCCCGCCATGCGGGAGGGGTAGGACCACGCCACAAGGCCGAATCCAACACATGTCCCCTCCAGCTGAAGGCGGGGAGAGTCACCCATCTTCCTGGGGATTCTCCTCGTCGAGGCGGAAGAATCGGGACAGGCCGTCATCATTGGCGTGGTAGTCGCCAGGGCGATGCTCCACAGTGAAGTCCATCCCTTGGAGGGAGATGGACCAGCGCAGCAGCTTTGGGTTTTCGCCATGCATCTGCATCAGCCACCGCAGGGGCCGGTGGTCAGTTTGGACCCGGAAGTGGGTGCCGAAGAGGTAGGGCCTGAGTTTCTTGAGGGCCCACACAACGGCGAAGGCCTCTCTTTCAATGGTGCTCCATCGCTGCTCTCTGGCCAGCAGCCGCCGGCTGATGAAGGCCACAGGATGGTCAATCCCCTCGGGGTCGATCTGGGATAGGACCGCCCCGATGCCGTGCTCCGAGGCGTCGGTCTGGACTACAAACTCCCGGCTGTAGTCAGGGGCTTGGAGCACAGGGGCGGTGCACATTGCTGGTTTAAAAGTCTCTAAGGCCACCTGACACGTGGGTGTCCATTGTACTTTTTGTGGCCGGTTCTTCGAGGTCAGTTCAGTGAGGGGCCCCACAATGCTCCCATAGTTCTTGATGAATCGCCGATAATATCCAGTGAGCCCCAGGAAGGCCCGGACGGCTGTCTGGGTGACCGGGGGCTCCCAGGCCACGATGGCGTCAATCTTGGGTTGGAGGGGAGCCACGTGGCCGCTCGCCACTTGGTGTCCCAGGTAGGTCACGGATCCTTGACCTATCTGGCACTAGCTGGCTTTCACAGTTAGTCCGGCCCGGCGGAGGGCTGTCAGGACCTCCCAGAGGTGCTTCAGGTGCTCGGCCCAGTGGAGGCTGTACACTGCAATGTCGTCTAGATAGGCGGCGCTGAATTCTTCTAGCCCCGCCAGCACTTTGTTCACCAGTCTCTGGAAGGTGGCTGGGGCGTTTTTCATGCCGAAGGGCATCACCTTGAATTGGAAGTGGCCATCGGGTGTGGAGAATGCCGACCGCTCCTGGGCGCCTGGAGTGAGGCCGATCTGCCAGTACCCGGCTGTGAGGTCGAAGGTACTGAGGTACTGAGGTACTGAGGTACTTGGCGGCTCCCAGGCAGTCGATTAGTTCATCGGCCCGGGGGATGGGATGTGCGTCGGTTCTGGTAACAGCATTCAGTCCCCGGTAGTCGACACAAAACCTGAGTTCTGGAGGGGTGCCAGGTGCGGCGGCTTTGGGGACCAGGACCACTGGGCTGGCCCAGGGACTGTCGGAGGGTTCGACCACCCCCAGTGCCAGCATCTTGGTAACTTCTGTCTGGATGCAGGCCCGAACTCGGTCGGGAACTCGGTAGGCCCGGTGTCTCACTGGCTGGCTGTCCCCGGTGTCGACATCGTGGACACACCACTGGGTCACCCCGGGGGCGAGGGAGAACAGGTCTGTAAATCGCCCCAACAGTTCTTGGCAGTCTCGGCGTTGCTCTGGGGTCAGGTCGGAGGAGAGAGAGATTCCCTCGACGGAGCCGTCTTTCTCAGCGCACCTTAGGAGGTCGGGCAGGGGCTCGGAGTCATCTTCGGCCCCATCGTCGGTAGCTAGCAGCAGGCTCAGTTATGTGCGGGCAAAATGAGGCTTGAGCCGGTTGGCGTGCAGAACCCGTAGGGGGTTTCGGGGGGACTCCATGTCCACGAGATAGGTGACAGGGCTCTTGCGCTCGATCACTTTGAAGGGGCCCGACCATTTGTCCTGGAGGGCACAAGGTTCGACCGGGGACATGACCCAGACCCGCTGGCCCGGCTCGAACTCGATGGATGAAGAGTTCTGGTCATACCAGCGTTTCATGTCCTCCTGACTGGCCTCAAGATTGGCCTCTGCAAGGGCCCGGAACTTCCGAGTCTGGCTTCGGAGGGTCAGGAGGTACCGGTAGACATCCGGCGGTGCGTCTTGGACTGTAGTTTCCCAGCCTTCTTTGACCAGGCTGAGGGGACCTCGGACAGGGTGCCCGTACAAGAGTTCAAAGGGGCTGAAGCCCAGGGATTTCTGTGGTACCTCCCGATAGGCGAACAAGAGGCAGGGCAGCAGGACGCCCCATTTGCGGTGGAGGGGCTCTTCTAGGCCCTGGATCATCCACTTGAGTGTCCGGTTAAACCGCTCCACAAGTCCGTTCCCTTGGGGGTGATACGGGGTGGTGAATTTATACGTGACCCCGCACTGTTGCCACAGGGACCACATATACTTTGATATAAAGTTTGTGTCCCGATCGCTCACAACTTCTCAGGGGAACCCCACTCTGGAGAAGATCTCCATCAGTGCTCGGCCCACCACGGGAGCCGTTATGGTTCGCAGGGGGATGGCTTCGGGATAGCGGGTGGCATGGTCCACCAGTACGAGGATGAAGCGATGCCCTTGCGAGGTTCGGGGGTCCAGGGGCCCCACGATGTCTATCCCCACTCCTTCGAAGGGAGTGGTCACTACTGGAAAGGGTTGGAGCGGGGCCTTCACCTTCCCTCCGCTCTTTCCGCTGGCTTGGCATGTCGGGCAGGTGCGGCAGTGGTTATGCACATCGTTGCGCATCTTTGGCCAGTAGAAATGGGTCACCAGGCGGCTGTAGGTTTTGTCCTGCCCCAGGTGCCCGGCGAGGGGCACATTGTGTGCCAGGTTCAAAAGGAAGTCTCTGAATCAGAGGGGGACCACCAACACTCGGCTGGCCTCTAGCTCGGCAATTTTCTGTTCACTGTATAGGAGGCCGTGGTCCCAGTAGACCCAGTGGGACCCCGAGGTGTCCCCGGCAGTTTGGGCGGTGGCTTGCTGTCGGGTCCCCTCGAGGGAGGGGCAGGCCTTCTGTTCCTGCCGGAATTGTTCTCGGGTGGGACCACCCTCTTGGCGCCATTGGGCTAGTTCGGGGATGTCGCTGAGTTCGGCGCTGCCTTCTTGGTCAGGCTCCGATGGCTCGGGGTCGGATTCTTCATTGACTGCGGGCGGTGGGGGAGCGGGCCACTCTGGCTCTTCAGTCGGGGTGGCCTCGGGTGCCACCAGGGCCCGGGCAGTCATGGATCGGGTCGTCGCGCAGACCCACTCTGGTAGTCCCATCATTCCTAGATGCTCTCTCCGTTCGACTTGGGCCCAGGGAGAGCTCTCGAGGTCGTTTCCAAGGAGGCAGTCCCTGGGGGCGTCGTCCCGGACCGTCACTTTGAGGGTGTCCGACACCCCCCCCCCCCACTTGAAGGGGATTCGGGCCATCTGACACAGAGTTTCGGAGTTGTCGGCGGCCCTCACGGGGCATCGCACGTTTGGTATGATCTGTTCGGGGGTCACCAAGTGGCAGCGGACGGCCGTCACACTGACTCCCGTGTATCGGAGGGCTTCGGTCAGTCGTCCATTGATGTGGACCCACTGACGGTACTTTTGAGTGTTCCTCGGTAGCGGGGCCTGGGGTACCATGTCTCTTTCGCCCAGACAGGCTAGGGCCATGGCGGCCGGTTCATACTCTGTCTGATCTTCATTGTAGACCTCTTCGTCTTCTTCTCCCCCTTCCCCCAGGGCTGCAGCAGCGAACTGGCGCGTCGGAGGCCCGGTGGTACCGGGGCGCTGGTTCATGGGGCAGAGGGGGTCACTGGCATAGTGACCGGTCCGCTGGTATCTGTGGCAAGTAATGTTCGGGTGGGGCCCCGGCCGTGCTGGTGGGGGCCCTCTTCTGGTCAGGGATGGCGAAGTGTTCTTCTGGGGGACCCCCGAGGCGGACTCCGGCCCGGGGCCGACGGGAAGTCTTGGCTCCTGTTCTGGCCTCCTCCGCCGCCACGCTGGCGGGGTGCCCCTGGCCGTTCTGTCCCATTTCTCCTATTGGGGTGCGGGGGACCCGGGTGCTCACCTATTGATCAGCCTCGACAGCGAGTTTTCAGGGCTTACTGTCGAGGAGATGCTGCCTGAGCTCGACAAAGCAGTTGTTGGAGAGGTGCTCCCAAACGATGAGGTCGAACAGCTGCTCGTAGGTGGACACTTTGCTGCCCTTTATCCATCCTTCCAGGGCCCGGCTATAAAAGTTTACGTACTCCACCCACGTGGTACCGGGAATCTTTTTGCAGTCTCTGAACCTTTGTCGGTACATCTCGGGGGTGAGGCCATACCGGGTGAGCAGGGCGTCCTTCATGTGGCCATAGGAGGACATCACGTCCTCGGCCAGCTTTAGCAGGGTGTCTCTTCCTTCGCTGACGAATCTCCCCCATATGCCGGCACCCCAATCTTTTCGCGGGATGCAGTGCGCGGTCATGGCAACTTCATACGCCTTGAACCATTGCTGGATATCGTCATTTTTGTAGTATTCCTTGACGATATCCTTGGGAATGTGGACCTTCGGGTCGGTAGGAGGTGGAGGGTTCCGGATTACCGCGGCGCCAGCTTCTTCGATCTTGGCTTTGATCTCTAGTTCTTTGAGGCCACGCTCGTGTTCGTACGTGAGCTTTTTTTCGTCCAATTCTCTTTGGCTCCGCCTCTCTTCCAGATCTCCCTCTAATCGTAGTTGTTCAATGTCCATTTTCTTTGCTGCTAATTGAAGCTCTCCATCCAGCCGGAGTCTGGCGAGCTCTAGTTCATGGAGCCGACTCCTCTCTCGCTCCCGGGCGTCTTCGTGGGAGAGGCCCGGTTCTTTGTTGGCGGTTCTTTCTTCCACTGGGGCTACGACTGTACTCAGGGGTACTTCTAGGATAATGTCCTCGTTGTCTTGGGGTAGGGTTGCTCCGGTCTCCACCCATGTGTGTAATACGTCTTTATGGGTGTACTCCCCTAATAGTTCTTTCTGGAATTCTGCGGTTGTTCCGGCTTCTTTAGTAGTCATCGTGGTTGTGGGTCTCTGTTAGTAGTGGCGAGTTACTCGCTGTACGATTTGCGCGGGCTCGGATCCCGTCGCTTGCCACCAATGTTGAAAAGGCGACCCCAGGGGGAGACAGAAGGTGTCTGACTGCCCGCCCCGAGACCCACCTCTCTGTATGGAATAGGCCGAGCGCCGTAGGGAGGCCTCCTTGGCGAGGTTCCTCTCCTACAATCGTAACAGCTGAGCAATCACACTACTTACAGATGGACACCACACCGGAGGAATATTCACAAGAATCTTTATATAAGCAATTAAGGGAAGTTCTTGGCAGGTTAGCAGGCAAGGATCGAGGGATCCGTAAAGTCTTGGTTTCGGGGATAGGGGGTAGCGGGACAGTCTTGGCACCAACTGGTGCGTGGATAGTTCAAGGGGTCAGGCCGCGGCAGCGTCAGCAGGGCCTCAATGATAGTTCAGCTCGGTCAGGCCGCGACAGCGTCAGCAGGACCTCGATGATAGTTCAGCTCGGTCAGGCCGCGACAGCGTCAGCAGGGCCTTGAAGATGGTTCAGCTCGGTCAGGCCGCGACAGCGTCAGCGGGGCCTTGAAGAAGGTTCAGTTCGGTCAGGCCGCGACAGCGTCAGCAGGGCCTCGAAGGTGGTTCAGCTTGGTCAGGCCGCGACAGCGTCAGCAGGGCCTCGAAGGTGGTTCAGCTTGGTCAGGCATCAGCAGGGCCTCGAAGGTTCCAGGTGCAAGAGTTCAGATCAGGATCAGCCGCGACCAGGTCAGCAGGGCTTCGACTCCAAGATACAACTGAAGTCCTAATCCAGGGCTGGCCCAGATATAGGACTGGAGTCCTTTGATGTCCGGACCCTCGCGCCTGGGGGTCAGAGGGGCCGGGATGAGGGTGTCCAGACACCCAGCAGGGGGGTGGAGCCAGCACCCAGGGAGGCTGGAGGGCGATCGATACCAGGCGTCCGGGGACGGCTGGAGGCCCATCGAAACTCCCCTCCTCCGGGATCCGCCAAGGGGCCACTCTACCACCTGGGAGGATCTTGGTGCCTCGATGTCGGGACTTCGCTGAGGCCGGGGCCAGGGATGGCTGTGGCCACGTGCTCGGGACGTGATGGGCCCAAGATGGAGTCGGGCCGGAAATGGTGGCCTGGCATGGTCGCCAGACCGGCGGTGTTGGCGTGCAGGGTCCGCCGGGGTCCCAGGGGGTAGAGCCGTGGGTTGCCAGGGGGGCTGCTCTCGTCGATGGTTCGTGTTCAGGGGGGTCGACAGCGGGTCGACGGAGGGCCGATGTCATCCCAAGCCCGCCATGCGGGAGGGGTAGGACCACGCCACGAGGCCGAGTCCAACAGCGGACTTTTATTTTTCTTTAAGTCTTCCCTACGTAAGGGAGTCCGCATGGACATTATAGTAGATAGACGACATTTTTGGAGTCACATGTGGCATTGGTCATAAGCTTGATGGTTTTACCAGATGATGGATGGTTCATGGTTTTGCCTTTAATGATATTATGGCAGTGACTACAGTTCTGACACGGTCTCGTACCTGTGAAGCTGGTGGATGTTTCGGTAGATCGAATCTCCAAGATGTTTTTGATGTTTTTAGACCTTTGGTATGCAAAAAGTGGTCTGAGGTTGAAAATGCCTTGAAAATCAGGTTCTTGTTGGATCATATCCCAGTTTTTCAAAATTATATTTCTGATGGCCGAGCTCCTAGCGGAGTATTTCGATACGAAAACCAGTCTCTGGTTACTGGTTTGTTCAATGTGTGGAGTCAAAAGATCCTGACGATTCTTGGAGGAAACGCGTGTTCTGGCTATTTGTAGGGTGGATTCTGGATATTTATGGTCTCTACACTTCTGAAGGATCTTTAGTTCAGAGATTTCGTAAGATTCAGGGTCAGAGCAAATTCTTTTGGCTCTGAGTAACTGGGAATAGGGTAAATGTCTTTTCAAGGATGTGAGATGACAGCTGGTGTAGAACAATGCGTTGTTTCTGTCTGTTGCTTTTACAAACAGGTCAATAGTGAGTTCGTTGCCCTGCAGTGTCACTTGAACATCCAAAAAAGGTAGACTTGAGGGTGAATTGGATGTGGTCATCTACGTTGTTGATGTAGGAAAGAAACTTAGCGATTTCATCTGGTTGACCGATCCAAATAAAAAAAAATTCATCTATGTACCGCCACATAGTGTGGATGTGATTAGTCCATTCATTGTTGTTCAGAATGTGGTTCAGTTCCAGGTGGTGCATGAAAAGGTTAGCGTAGCTGGGTGCTGCACAGTTGCCCATTGATGTACCAACTAGCTGTAGGTAGTAGTCGTTGTACCAGGAAAAGTAGCTATGGTAAAGGGTAAATTGTATCAACTCTAGTAGCAGGATTTTCAGGTCATCGTCGATAGGATGGTTCAACAAGAAGAATTCTATTGCTTCAATGCCTCTGTTGTGGGGTATAGATGTATACAAAGAGCATACATCAATTGTAACCAAAGTATATGTAATGTTGGGAGCTAGAATCACCTGTCGGAGTTGATTTAAAAAAATCTGTGGTGTCACGTACATATGTTGTCATACTTTTGACGATGGTTTGAAGATACAAATCAATGAATTTGCCAGTGGGCTCATGTATCGAGTTTTTGGTAGATACTATGGGACGAAATGGAGGTTGGTTCAAATTCTTGTGAATCTTAGGTAGCATATGTATGCTTGGGCATTTTGGATGAGGTTGAGTCAGGTATTTGCGGTCTTTTTCAGTGATTGTTCCCATCGTGACGGCGTTATCCAGGATGGTTTTCAAGATGGTGGAGAAGGCGTCTGTGGAGTCTTGAGTTAACTTCATGTACAGATTGGCATCATGTACGTGCTCAGTCACACTTTTTAGATAATAGTCACTGCCCAGAATAACTAGTGCTCCCCACTTATCAGCTTTGCAACAGACAATGTCGTGATTTCGAGCAATTTGACTTAACGCTCTAGATTCCCTGCGGTTGAAGTTATTGTATTTGGGGACTGGTTTTCTGAAACATTCCTTTAAAGCGTTCAAAGTGATGGTCTCATAAGAGTCAAAGATCTTGTGGATGACGGGAGCCTGAAAAGTGCTCTTGCTTCTCAAGTCTTTACAAGTATGGACAGTAGGGGGACCCATGGGAGGGTTGACGTCAGTGAAAAAAAGGCGTAATCTCAAACTGCGCATGAACTTGTATAGGCTCACTTCGGTTTCTAGTTCCGTGGCATTAAAGGTCGGGACAAATGATGTCCCCCGTTCAAGTGTAGTCATTTGAGATTTGGTCAAAGTCACTTTAGAGATGTTGATCACTAAGGTTTTTTGCTCCTGGTTGCCTGAGCTATAGATGTTATTGGTTGTTTTGTGCCTTCTGCTCCTCCGGGTTCAACGGCGGCAACGGGGCCTTTCTCTAAAAAAGAGACACCAGATGTTGTGGCTGTGCTCTGGGAGACGTTATATCGGTGGTTCTGGATAATGGAACATTTCTGGATGGTCTTCCATGGAATGAATTCCCTCTTTGAAATGTTGATCCGTCGGTTGAGCTATCTTCATCAGATGAGGGATTGTTGTGAGGTCTTTGTTGTCTACGTTGAGCATAGACTTCAGCCCAACTGTAGACCTCCCCCAGTTTGTAGTCCATGGTGTCACGCTTATATTTTCTAATCTTTCTGTTTATTTCTTTTGTATATTTATCCAATTGGATGTTGATGTCGTCTAGAGCCTTGTCCAATTCATCCTTAGACATATTCTTATCCAAGTTTTGCTTGATTTGTGTGACTCCTTTTTCCAAATCGTCGATCATCACTTTATCCTTTTTTCACATATGTTCGTTATTTTCAGTGTATTTCTGTTAACTTTCTATCCACGATAGTCCTACGTTTGTTTTTAATCTCCCACGTCACCCCGTTTGCGTTTATTATTTACTTCCGCGTTGTACACCCGGAATGGTTACCAGCTCGAGCACAGATATCTCGTCTTTCCAGAGCACGCCGGTAAGGTTAAACCACCGCATCCAGGGCACTTCGGGAATGTCATGCACCTACCTTGCGATGCACACTGTTCACCATATATTCTCGATCAGCCATGATTATTTTGTATATCTTAGACCACTTTGGGTGACCGCGTTTTACCACTTTTCGAATGCCTCTCACCCCGTGACCCATATATACCTTCACGTGCACTTCGCACTGGACTTACGGTCTTGCACTCCTTTTCCTCATCTTTTATTCGTTTGCCTGCTTGTATTCACTTTTCAACAATGACGTTCCTCTGGCACCTTTTAAGTTCTGTTTACCCCACCTTATTTTTGGCATGCCACAGTTTTTCGTTTGATCTCACGGCATCATTTACTTTCGTGTATGTCTCTCTTGGAGGTCCATCCACTTCCTGATTGGATGTATTTTCGTTTACAGATTCTCAACTATTCCCTGATGAAGGGCCACGGTCCCGAAATGCATAGGGATATTGTTAGTACAACTGGATATTTTGGAAAACCATGTATATACCTGTTCATTTGAATGAAGTCACTATGATTTTAATATGAGACTCTTCAGATAAATACTTGACTATATACAACTGATGACTGCTGACTTTGTCATACACTACACTGGTTAAACTGTTTGAACTTTGCGAGAAGGAGACATTCTCTCCATCTGGAGTGCCTTTGGAAGTAGTGTAGGTGATTTCTACACTCCCCCAATTCCCTCTGCTTGAACTCGGTGTCCTGACAGACCAGGAAGGACTCATTCCTCGGCAACCGAAGACTCACTACTGATAGATCCAGTCGATCTTGCTGAACTTACCCAGAGACTGTGCCGCACTCCTACCCTTTTGCTCATTGCACTTTACTTTTAAACATATTCATCTAAAGCGCAGCATGCCACCATTGCTACTAAAACAAATACACATTTTTTTGGACTACAATTTATAGACTTTTGTTGCAATTGGTGTTGCAATATTTAGCAATGTCAATAGCTCAAACGTAATTAATGCGAGACCTATTGCATTGTAAATGCTTGTTGTTGAATGGTGTAAATCCGTTCAGTAGTTGCTATGAAAATCAAAATTTAAAAAATATCGATATATAGAGGCGCACAGGATCCGCGCACCCTCCCGAACACGAGCTTCATGCTAATTGGCTGTCAGCACTCCAAACCAGGAAGTGTTGGCAGCCTTCTTGTGCCTCGGTAGAACTGAGGCACAAGAAAATAGGAAAACAAACGCACAAAATACGAAAAGGGTGCAGGGTAGAAACACCCTGACCCCCTAGGCCTGCTTAGAGGGTCCAACAAGTACCCCCGGGGCCCAAAATAATAATTTTTTTTAAATCACAGGATGCGCGGAGGATCTGCGGTTCCGGCCGCAAAATTTAAAAAAACGAAGCGCGGGCTGGCCAGGTCCCGGGGGAAGAAAAAAAAGTGTGGGGGGGATTAAGGACCACCACCCCCCGGGGCTTTGATTTTTACAATGGGGGGCATCCAAGGCACGGGGACAACCACCCCCCGGGGCTTTTCAAAAGTATTTGCGGGAGCTGACGGCCCCCGCAGCCCTGGGAACCGCCACCCCGCAGGGCTTGTATGTTAAATAGGTGGGGGGGCTCAAAGGCCCCCCAAGCCCCGGAGAGCACCACCCTCTGGGGCTTTTGTAAAATATTGGTGGGGGGCATATGCCCCCCACACTGCACCGGGGACCGCCATCCTCCGGGGCTTGTTCTAAAACAAAAATAAACTACCTGTGTGGGGGGGCTCAAACCCCCCCACATGCCCTGGGGACCGCCACCTCCCTGGAGCTCTAAATATGCAAATTTGGGGGTCCCTTACAGACCCGGAGCATTAACAATGTTGGGAGGGGGGCCGCGCGGCCCCCCTCGTGGAGCCCTGTGATGGCGCTGGGGACTGCCACCCCCCAGGGCCAGCTCCTACAGTGTCCCTGGGTGCCCACCCCCGGAACACTGCTGTTTGCTATGGCCGCCCTGCCATATGAAACTGTGCTATGGTTTTTGGAAGAGAGGGAAACCTGCTCTCTCTTCCAAAAACTAAAGCAGATTGCTTTTCCACACGGGGAGCAGTTCCCCATGTGGAAAAGCAATGCCGGCTTCCGCAGGAGGCAGTGAGCCATCGGGAGCCGCCAGGGAGCTGCGTTGCAGAGAGGTGTTCAGAGGCCACGCCCCTTTTTACACCTCTCTGAAACGTACCTCTGTGGCGCTTAATGGAGGTACCTAGTGGGCTAGTTGGACCCTAGGGATCCTCAGGATTCAAGGGGACTTAATCTCCCAACTTAAAACGGCCACAGGGCACATTTACACAGTGGGGAAGAGAGGGGACGGGTGACATGTGCAAACACACCCTGTGGCGCGTTTTAAGTTAGTGAAATTATTCCCCTTGAATCCTGAGGGCCCCTGGGGGCCAACTAGCCCACCAGGTGCTTCCAGTAAGCGCCACTGCTCTGCTTTGCAAAGGGGTGGTACAGGCCTTGCCCCTTTTTACACCTCTCTGCAACGCAGCTCTGTGGCGCTTACTGGAGATACCTGGTGGGCTAGTTGGACCCAATGGACACTCAGGATTCAAGGGGATTTTATCCCCCAAATTAAAACGGCCACAGGGCGTGTTTGCACACGTCACCTCAGGCACCCTGCTCCCTTCACCAGTGTGCAAACGCGCCCTGTGGCGAGTTTTAAGAGGTAGTTTTACTCCCCCTGCCCTATTATGTACTAGGTTCTTACAGAGGCGGTCATGGTAATCAGAAGGGTACCCCAAAGCATAATGTTCCCTAGTGTATGTAGGTGTTTTCACTGTATTCTAAGTGTCTTTTAGCATAGCACTGGCTCTAGGCCTGGTTAGTCAGATTCAGTTACCACCAGTACCCGTCTGAAAAAGTTGTGGGCACAGGAGGACTTTCTGCTCCTCTGTTGGTTCTTTCTGTACATCTCTTCTTCTTCCTGCACTTTTCTTCGTCTTTGTGGACTTATGTTGCTTCTTTCTGCATTTCTTTTTTTTCTTTCTGTGCGTTGTTTCTTCTTTCATCACGTCATACCTCTGTAGGTATAGTTAGAAACTAGCATTTAAAAAACCTTTGAAATTCACTGAAAAAACCATAGGTTTCAGGCAAGTTATATTTAGAAACTAGCATTTAAAAAAACTTTGAAATTCACTGAAAAAACCATAGGTTTCAGGGGCATTATAGTTAGTTGGACATTTCTCTCGTACAAAACCAGTGAAATACCCCCGTTAGAGTTAGTTCAGCTAACTATAACTCGCGCGCCTGCAATGCACTGCTGATGACGTCACATATTACATCACTCATGACATGGTCAGTGAGATCACTCATGACATCACTGATGACATCTCAAATGACATCACTGATACCAACTACTAGTGTGCTGGTTGACTTCTCTTGACCAGCCTGCCACCCCAGATGAGTTTCTGACCCCAGGGGTGAGAGCCCATGCTCTCAGCAGGTCAGGAACAAGCCTTCTCTGGTACAGGGGGGCATATTACCAACAAATCGCGATATTTATCGCTAAGTAGGGTTAGCAGCAATATTTTTATCGCCGCGCATCACCGGTTTTTATCGCTGAGATAACTTGCTATTAGCACGGTTTATCTCTAAAGCGATAAAAATCAGGCTGTATTCTCAGCGATATTCACACATTAGCAACGAAATGCTCTTAGCCATGTTATCCACCAACCATTGGATAACATGGCTAAGAACTGGTCTGAGCAGGCGTTCGTTTTTGGAGATGCGGGAATATTTCCATCGCTAAGCCTGCCTTTCTAATAGGCGATAGCAACGTTAGTGACTGCTTGCAGTCGCTAACAGGTTGGGTACGCCCACTTTGCATGTCATTAGAGATAAATATCGCTGACATGCAAAGCGGGCCCCAAACCGCTCGCTATCGCCTAAAAGCTGTCGCTAACATCAGTTAGCGACAGCTTGCTAATAGAGCGATAGAATTATCGCCGCTTAGCGGCCGAAAACGGCCGCTAAACCGGCGATAATTGCCTATCGCCACCCTTGGTAATATGCCCCAGGGTGTTTTATATCTCCTACAGCAGGATGACCTGTAAATTAACATTCCAAGTAAGGGAGCTTCATAGAGCCCGCCACCTTTGTTATGCAAACCTGGCTTCCCTCAGAGATGATGCCACCCCCCGACCAGGCCCCATTGGTCACCTGGACAGGAGGGACAATTAGTAGTTAGGGAGGCGTGTTCAACCTCAGGCAAGTTCCAACCCTAAGGTGGGCTACCTGACGTGGACACAAAATATAAAAGTCTGCTATCTTTGTGATGGCAGAATTAGGAACTCTGTGACAGGTTTATGCCCACTTCTCACAGGAAGTGGTCAATTAGGGGGTGTAGTGACCCCAGGGGTATGTAGCCTATTAGCTACTACCCTACACTCCCTAACACCCCTAACTTTAATATTTAGGGGAGCCACTGGCACCATGAAATCAGACCCTGCCCACCCGAAAGAAGACGAATACTGAAGAGTTGCAAAAGTAAGAACAGACAACCAGCAATGGACTTTTGGCGCCAACCGTATCAGTTTGTCTGCTGTCCTTGACAATTGTGACGAAGACAGCTCGTCCTGCAGCAGCCTGTGCCTCTAATTTGCCAACTCTGCAGCCTCCTTGTGCAGGCCCCCTCTACTGCAAGTGTTTCCCGCGACAAAACCTGATGCCTCATGACACCTCTGCACCTGGCCTCCTCAGCCCGAGCAGAAGAGGACCAAAGGTGTCCCCACGTCCCCGAGCATTGTGAGACCTGAGCCCCCATGTTGGTTGAGTTGGACTGGCCCCAAAGTCCCAGCCTTCATCTTCTTTTTGACCGGACCGATCCCCATCGACTTCAACTGGGCATCCAACGCTATATTGCACCTTTGCACCCGGCTGCCCCAGTGCTGCCTGAAGTGACCTGTTGGTGCTGCCTTGGAGCCTGCCCCATACTCACCCTAAGTCTGGAAGATTGGCCCTGTAAGTCACTGTGAAGTACCTGTATGCAGTAGATGCCTTTCCTCTGTAGGATAACATTACCGCTTCAGAAATTGCACGGTGTCGACTTTTGAAACCTGTAAATATTTCTAACTCGAAAGGTACATACTTGATTTTGATGATCTTGGTGCCTACATTTATATAAAGATATGTGTTCTTTTTATAAATTGGTGTGGATCTCCTTATTGAGTTATGTACATCATTTATGGACTGTGTGTATACAGTAGATGTCTAACACTCCTCTCTGATAAGCCTATGGCTGCTCCACCACACTACCCCTTAAGAGAGGACCTTGGGATTGCTAGAGCAAGACCCTGTCCACTTATAAGGGATACCTGAAATCTTTGGACAGTATACCTCTTTTTGGTATACTATACATAGAGCCAATTTCCTACATTGTTGGTGCAGCAGTAGGATACAAGACCTGACACTTCCTGCACCATTTGAATTCCACTAAGAAATCCAAAATTGACCTTAGGTAAAATATTTTTGTCAATTTCTATTTTTTTGTATATTGTTTGAGCTAACTGATAGGGCCTTTTATTGAGCCCCCACCCCACCACCCCCAATTCAAACTGTTTCAAAATCAATGCATTTTAATTAGTTAGGCCCTTTTAGAAAGCTTACTTAAATTGTTTTCTAAATTACTAAAAAGATCCCAACTACGTTAAAGCCATGACTGAGGTAGCAGGTTCCTCTCAGGAGCTCAACATGGGCCCCTACAAAAGTCTTAAGTTGACCAAACTTAAGGCCCTTTGCCAAGCATGGAACCTAGCCATGGTGTCTAAACTCAATAAAACACATCTGCAAAGGATGCTTGCAGAAAATGATAGATCCATGGCAGGTAAAGAAACCCCTGAGGAGTCTGGGGAAGTAGATGCTGAAGAGGATGATGAGTTCATCGGCAACCCTACTGATAGCATCAGCACTGCAAGCATTACTAGTAGTACCCCAGAAGACGTAGACAGTGAAGATGCTGATCTTCAAAAACTAGCAAAGAGGATAGCCTTAGAGGATAAACTTGTAGCAATAGAAAAGGAAAGAGCTGAGATGGGCCTAGGAAAGCTGCACTAGTCTTCCTATTTTTGCTGCCTCTGGTGGCAGCAAAAAATAGGGAGAAAGGTGAAGCTTTTAACCCTAAGAAGCCCAAAGTTATTCTGCCCAAATATACAGAGGGTTGTGATATCATCAAATGGTTTACTGCTTTTAAGAGGGCTTGTACAATGAGGAAACTCAGACAGAAGTATTGGGGCTCTCTACTCTGGGAGCTGTTCTAAGGAAAGTGCAGGGATAGGCTCCTGATGCTGGATGAGACACATGAGGAGTCCTATGACCTCATGAAGAATGCCTTGATTGAGGGCTTTGGACTCACCCGAGGAGTGCACGATCAGGTTCAGGGAAACCCATAAAACCTTGAATCAGAACCTAGGTAGATTTTGTTGACTTCTCAGTCAAAACACTAGGTGACTGGTTAAAAGGTAACAAACTGCAAGACTATGATGGGCTTTATAATCTTATTATGAAAGAGAATCTGTTAAGTAACTGTGTTCCTGAAAATGGCCTCAGTACCTGGTAGACCTAGGTCCACTTTCTTCCCAAGAACTGGGAAAGAAGGCAGACCACAGGGTTAAGACTAGGGTAACAAAGACAACTCATGGTGCGTGTGACCAAAAGAAAGGGGTTGCTAAGCCCCCCCCCCCAGGGAAAGAAAGTAACCCGTCTAAAGATACAACCAAATAGTCTTCTAAAGGCCCCCAAAACCTGTTCACGAGGGTGGGCCTGAGACAAAATCACAGACCAAGGTTGGGTACCAGGGTAAGAACTGGGATCCCTAGAAGGCTTGGTGCTTTAATTGCAAAGCCAACGGGCACCAAACTAGAGCTCCTATCTGTCCCAAAAAGAATCCTCCTAGTGCACATGCTGTTACTAATGCAGTGGTAAGTCTCCCCGATGGGATCCCAGGTGTGCCCTGACCATATCATATCCACGTGGCAGTAGAATGATGTGATCCAGAGGGATACCTAACAAGCTTTTGTAAAGGCATCACACTGGGCTCCAGAATCCACTTCTAAACAAATAAAACTTACAGAGACTCATAGAACAACAGGAGCATTCCAGAAAAGCCTGTCCTGCTCCATTGATATTGTGCAACGAGTACAAATCCCTAATAACCTCGACAACTGATAAGTAGGAATCAAAACACTTTGTCGTGCCCCCTAAGAATTCACCAAATGCTTGTCCTGAAGAGAACCCCCAAAGAAGTGTGGGTTTGAAACACATAGACCGGAACCAATAGGGGATTCTAGTTCAACCAGTATCAAGATGGACGTATAAATTCATTTGTCCAAAGAAACTATTGGAAGCCCACATGATATACCTCTGGACCCTTTATACGTTCCAGTACTAAAAGCACTTTCTGTGAATGTAATGCTCTGGTCTTGTAAAATCTTGGATTGGTGAAGAAGCAATTTTAGCCTAGTTAATGTATAAATTTTGCGTTATCACAATATATATTTGATTTGTCTTTCTATATTTCAAACATGTTTTTTAAATATTTTTTACTGTATACAGAAGTTGAATGTGGATTGTCCTTTCTATTATCGCACCAAATGTGAAAGTTTTAAAAACTTTTCTGTTCAATCATGACTAAAACAAATTTGAGGTCATGATTATTGAGTAAAATGTACCTCATGCATAAGTAAAGATGTGTTTAAATCTCACAACCACCTGATTTTGTTTTGTGTAAACAATTGACCATATCAGAGAGCACACTGACACAACTCAAGTCTCAGAGGGTGGGGTGGATGTAGCTGCCCTGACTGTCTGGTCCAAGAAATCTGGAGAAATACAGACAACTGCCACATATTAATAGGGTTAGGGTTGAAGCATGGAGGGATACAAGTGCAAGTGTCGCTATGGTGACTGAGAAACTGATATCACCAGGAGAGTATCTGACTGGTGAGGCAATCGCAGTCATCAATGCTCACATCCAGACTAAAGTCCATTCCATGGCAATGGTGTCCTTCGAATGGGAGGGTTACTGACCAAAAGAAAGTGGTGGTATTCTCTACAATTTCTGTAGCAGGTCTGCTAGAAAAAATGGAAATGATCTGGAGTCCTTGGCTTGGGCTGAGGTCAAAAGAAAAACCCATGCAGCCATGCTGGTTATACTTGAATGGGTGTGTGTAAACACAAGAGCCCAATGCAAAGCCAAAGGTGAACAAGAGGAGTTGAAATAATGTCCCAACCCTCCAAGATAAAAGGCAAGAAGTCTAGGAAACAAGCACTAGCTCAGGTACCCTCTCTTCAGGGAGAAGACCTGTCAGCCCCAGAGGGAACTCATTGCCAGAAAGTTTGGCCTTGCACGGCAGAGCTCCTAGGCCCAGGGGTACACTCTAGGCAGGATATATGCCAGGGACAGAGGACAACTCCCACTCTTGAGAGCCTGAGACAACAAACTGCTGATCAGGAAAAGGGAGATGTCAGTAGCTCCCACTGAACCTATTGGGAGGAGGGCCTCCTATACACTGAGGCCAGAGACCCCAAAACCTGGTGCCACTAGTAGAGTGGTAGTGCCTCAGCAGTATAGAGAATTCTTACTCTCTGTAGCTCATGACATCCTCCTAGCTGGGCATCTTGGCCAGAACACAACTTGGAGTAAATCAGTCCCCTACTTCTACTGGCCAAGTGTGTCACAGAAGGTGAAGGAGTTTTGTAAGTCCTATGTTACCTGTCAAGCCAGTGATACGATAGGCAACTGCCCAAAGGCCCCCTTAATTCCACTCCCAGTGGTTGGTGTTTCCTTTGAAAGGGTACAGGTTTACCCGCCAACATTGCCACCAGGTGCCCTAAGGCTATTCCACTTAGGAACGTCACTGCTCCTGCAGTTTCCAGGACCCTCTTGAGTATCTTTACAGGAGTGGGCTTTCCTAAGACGGTAGTGTCAGACAGAGGTAGTAACTTCATGTCTGGCTACCTAAAGGCCATGTGAAATGAATGTGCTGTGACTTATAAGTTCACTATCCCATATCATCCATAAAACAATGGTTTAACCTGAAAGACATGATTATGGGACTCCCTGAAAAAATTAGAAGGAGATGGGATGTCCTTTTGCCATACCTGCTTTTCACCGACGGAGAAGTACCACTGAAGGGAGTACATTTTTCCCCCTTTGAACTTCTGTTTGGTCATGCTGTATGAGGAGCATTGTGTCTAGTGAAGGAAGGCTGGGGGAGACTTCTCAAAGAGCCTGAACAAGACATATTGGACTATGTACTTGGCCTACATTCAAGCATGGCTGAGTACATGGAGAAAGCATGCAAACCCCTTGAGGTCAGCCAAGCTCCAGAAGCTCTGGTATGGCCAAAAAGCTGCACTGGTGGAGCTCTATTCAGGACAGAAGGTGTGGGTACTAGAGCCTGTTGTTCCCAGGGCACTTCAGGACAAATGGAGTAGCCCTTACCCTTTCCTTGAAAGGAAAAGTGAGGTCAACAACCTGGTTGACCTAGGCACCAGCAGGAACCCTCACAGGATCATCCATGTGAACTGTCTAAAACCTTTCCATGATAAGGCTGATGTGGTCAAACTGATGTTTACTGATGATGATCAGGAAGGAGAGTGAACCTCTACCGGGCTTAGTCTCCCACAGTCCTAAAGATGGGTTAGTTGATGGAGTGGTCTTTTCAGACACCCGCTCTGCCAAACAATAAGTTGAATGCAGGCAAGTCCTGGATCGGTATACTGAGCACCTGTGCAGACTAACTGGCGTGTCCATGATGTGGACACTGGTGAAAGTATGCCTGTCAAAAGTAAACTGTACAAATAACCTGATTAAGTGAAGGAAAGCATCAGGGCTGAAGTCAGCAAGATGCTGGAGTTTGGGTGATTGAGCCTGCTGAGAGTCCCTGGGTAAGCCCAGTGGTATAAGTCCGCAAACCTCATTCCAAGGGTGGTAAACCAGAGCTGAGGTTTTGTGTGGACTATAGAGGTCTCAATGCTGTCACTAAGGCTGATGCACACCTTATCCCAACAGCAGATGAACTTATTGACAGGCTAGTGTCAGCCAAGTGTCTCAGTACGTTCCATTTAACATCAGGGTACTGGCAGATTTGTCTGACCCCTGGAGCAAAAGGAACATCAGTAATGCCATTTGGTTCATAGAATGCTCCTTCCAAAGGTTGGTAAACAAAATCCTTGCTGGGTTGGAGTATTTTGGTGAGGTTTTTTGATGTTATTGTGGTCTATAGCTCCACTTGGCAAAATTACCTGATCCACCTTAGAAAAGTCCTTGGGGCTCTGCGGGGTGCATGCCTCACTGTCAAGGCAGGCAAGTGATATATAGAGCAGGGTTCTGTGGTACACTTGGGCCACCTTGTAGGTGGAGGCAAAGTTTAACCCTTAGAACCGAAGATCCAGACAATTGTGGACAGGGTAGCTCCAACCACCCAGACACAAGTCATGGCATTCCTTGGCTTGAATGGGTACAACAGGAGGTTTTTGAAGGGGTATGGGTTAATTGTGGTATTGCTCATAGAATTAACCTCCAAGAAAATTCCAAAGAAGGTAACTGGATTTTGACACTCTGAAGGAAGCAATGCGCTTAGCACTCATTCTGAAAGCTCCAGGTTATTCTAAGAAGTTCATAGTGAAGACAGATGCTTCTGACCATGGGATAGGAGCAGTCCTATCCCAAACCAATGTTGATGGCCCTGACCAGTCTGTTGCTTACTTCAGCAGATGGTACCTTCCTAGAGAGCAGCATTGGTGTGCCATTGAGAGGGAAGTCTTTGCTGTAGTGTGGTCCCTGAAGAAGTTGAGTCCACACTCGTTTTTTTCTCACTTCCTTGCTCAAACTGACCACAGGTCTCTCGGATGGCTGATGCAAATGAAAGGTGAAAAGCCCAAACTGTTGAGGTGGTCCATCTGCCTACAGGGCATGGACTTTACAGTGGAGCCCAGACCTGGGACTGACCATGCCAATGTAAATGGCCTTTCCAGTTTATTCCACCCAGACGATGAAGAGTCTTTTAGGGAAAGGTTAGTTTCATTCTCTTTCATTTGGGGGGAGGGTTCTGTAAAGAAGTACCCATTTTTGACATGGCCACCCCCCCCCCCCCCCCCCACTTTACCTGATATTCAATGCAATTTTGACAGAATGTGTACTGGAATCCAAACAGTGGTTCAAGTACTACATAAAAAGCAAGAAAGAATTTTGAAACAAGAGAAAATTAATCCTCAAAACATTTTTAAATAAGAAGAAAACAAACTAGTGCTAACCATATAATGAAACACCCAAAAAGCCCATGTACATGGAATCACTTCAAGTTTATAAAATGTATTTTTGGGAAAAGTTTTTTTATATGTAAAACAGTAATGGCACTCACAGAGTTACACAAATAATGTTACAGTTAGGGAAAATAACATGTGTAACCAGACAGAAAGTGGCTGAGGTAAATACACCAACCTGGCTCAAAACAAAACAGAAACACACAACAAACTTTGTATCCTCTTAATTTCAGGCCACATATTGGCTTTGATGGCGTTTTGTCCCAGAGTTAATTAGAGGGTCATCATCAGGACATAACAGATATTAGAGCGTCCACTGGATATCAATAAAATATCTGTATTGACAGAATTAATTGCTTCAAAAGAAAGGTGCCTAAAACATGCAACCTTCAAGACGTCGGTCCTGAGACGCAAAACTCTAAATGAAATGTCAATACCCCATAGGAGGGAATTAATAATGGTCCACAATGCTTTGAATATCAAGACTTAGGGAAAATATGTATTTGGATCATATCACAAGTACGGGAGGTCCACCGATAATGCTGTTAATGGAAACTCATTCAGTGTGCTCATAGAAGTAGCAATTTCACTGCATACGTTCCAACAGCATATCGGTCCAGACAAACGCATCCGGTGGCGTTTGTCCGGACCGATATGCTGTTGGAACGTATGCAGTGAAATTGCTACTTCTATGAGCATACTGAGTTTCCATTAACAGCATTAAAACAGCTAATAATGTACATAACTGTTTTTGGGTCTGTCCCTTTCAACCACTGGCTTTCTTCAACCACCCACTTTAAGCTGTTGGCTTGAGACTTTATCAATCATGTCTTGGCTCAGCCCAAAGGAATATTTATATCTCTCCTTAGGCTGTTTGGATGGATACTTCTACTATCCCTCTCTGTCCTCTCCTGCTGTCTCACACACTTGTGCTATACTGGCGTGCATTAGCTCACTAAATCCAGACCTAGTGGCTTTGTAATGTATGTGATGTAATGTATGTGTCTTGTAAAGCGCACTGCTGCCCTGAGGCGTGGTGGCGCTGTAGACCGCTGGGGAACCCGTCCTGGCTATCCCTGTGAGATGGTCCCTACTGGGTATCTCCAAGGTGAAACCAGGCATCCCCAGCGAATGTGGGGGGCCGTTGTAGAGATGAGGCAAGCTAATGCCCAGAGTTGCCGAGTGTGATCCCTGGTTAGAGTAGGCACCGAGGCGAGAATTATCGAGTCCGCTGACCCTGGTCCACGACCCTGCCGCGTCGGGAATTGAACCCTGGTCCCGGGCCGTTCTCTGCTTCCGGGTCAGCCGCCTCTAACCAGTGAGCCACACTTGCAAATGCTTGTTAGTAGTTGGTGATCTCTGTTGCAAGAAGGGTTAACTTGCGCTCAGCCTCTGCTCTGTGAACAATACTTCTGTTCAGATTATAGAAAGTACATGGAAGCCTGCTGCTGTGAGATCTCTCCCTTCAAGACTGAGCTTACACAGTCATTCAGAGAATGAAAATATCCCTTCCCTGGCTGATTTACATGAGCCTTAGAATGCATCACGACTGAGCACACACTTGTTATTTTGCATTAACTTGAATGGCTCTTGTTTGAAAAGAGCAAGCCTTTTTTATAAACATTATGCACGCACTCCAGTGGATTCAGCGAACATATATTGACCATGTTAACGTACATCAAGTTTTGTTTTCCATGTAACAAGATAGAAAAATAAATAGAGAAGCCTGGGCAGATATGTCAATACAATTATATCACACACATTTTTTCTTTCCATTTCAGTGATGTCCTAGTGCTTAGAGAAGTAATACTGTCAATGCAAAGATTAGCTGTCTGTCCTTTATCCATGGCCCTGCTGCCATTATACTCCCATCTGGTGGGATATATATGTATATATACCTGTAATGGTGCCGGGTCCTTTCATTAGCTATAATTATTGCAGCCTATCTTTATCAATTCTGTACATGACATGGTTGGCGTGGAACAGTGCCTACTTAGGTGGCCATGTACTCCATCGATGTCCATCTGCATAGACTGCCTCGCCCAGGGCCGCCGGACTGGCCGTAGCGGGCACCAAGCATTTTCCACGGTAGGCTGGAAAGAAGGGAGCTGGTTTTGGACCTGTGGGGGTGGTTTTGCAGCAGTGCTATAATATCGGCTCCCTGTAACAAAAGCACAGCAGCGTTTCCCACCTATTTCCCACCAGCCTTTCCCCCTCTCCCCCCCCCCTTTCCGGGCCGGTCCGACGTAATTGCCAGGGCTGGGTTGCTTTCCCAGTCCCGCCCTGACCTCGCTTACACAGCTCACACGTTCCTATCTGTATGTGAAGAGAAAATTCAGTTTGTGTCATTTTTTGTCCTTAATCTATAAGGAGTAATCAGGACTACAGGTACCAGAAGGCATAGTGAAAACCTGAACTGGATAAACTGCATGGGAGGGGAACACAAGGGCTCAGTCTGCACCAGCACTGGTGCTGGAGTTCTGTGTAATGGCAATATATGTTACTGCAACATGGTATACGCTCTGCTGCACTTTCTCGTGTACACCGAGCTACACTGTTTCACAGTTTCTGTAAGTGGATGCCAATAGGCTTTGGATAGGGAAGTGGTATTTTACGCGCCTCTGGGGCAAGCTGTAGAACGGCTGCCATTAAGCCCCCTTTCAGGCACATCCCAACATCTCTGAGGTGCTCTGGTGTCTTGGGGGGATTTCATCTCCAAGTTGCTTGTGTTTGTAGCAAAGTAGACAGTTCCGGATTACCAAATAGGCAAAGTAGGCACCGGCCTATGGGCCCACTCCTTTTAGGGGCCGGAGACAGCAGATCAAAATAATATTGATTTGATCTTGAAAGAAAATTAAAATCACGTTTTCTTAACTATTGTTTCCAAAAGATAGTAAAAAATGAATCAACTCAAAGAAACGAAAACTTTACATTAACGCCTCTATAGATAAAATAGTGTATTCATGTAATGTACCCATTACCAACTTAAAGTACATAAACCAGAGGCATCAGATTCACATAACAGTTTGTCTCTTAAAAGCTCATCTTCTGCCAGCTGTAAGTTTGTAACACAAATCCGGTGCATTGATTTGCAAGGGTTGGGGGCGACATTTCGACTGCCTAGGGGGTCTTCACAGGGTTTAATACATCACTGAAAGTAGAGTAAATTGAGTGCAGGTCAATTTCGGTTCAAGGCTAAAATGAATGATTCTATGTTGCCGGGGCGTAAATTTCCTAACTCTCAGCTTTTTCTTACTGGCACCGGTTGCTTCCTTTGTAGAGCCTAGCTTTACGTGCACCATGTGTGTACTGTGCAATGGTTGTGTTTTTTCTGTCAGCTCATGGTGTTATGTGGGCGCAGCTGATACATCCTCGCGTGATTGTTAAAGTCCATAATTTATAGCGTGAAGTGGCGTTTGTCTTTCTTGCCCTCCAGTGCATTTTAATGCTAAACCCACAGAGCTCCTGGTGTTTTAAGGCATTCTCAAATAAATTACTCAAGTGCCCCTGACAGAAAAGCATGTCAAGCAGGGGCGCCTAAGGAATACCATTGAGTCTTTTATGTGACATGTTATAAACGGTGTTGATACAACAGAATTTGGATTTCCCTCTTTGAGTCAATTTACAACTTCTCTACGCAAGCTTACTCCCCCCCCCCCCCCCCCCGCCCCAAGCTTATCTCCCACCCCCCCCCCCGGCATAATTTACTTCTGAACCAAGGTTTTGAGTAATTTATGTTTACACCCTCCTCCAAACCAGGCTTCAAGTCGGCTGCAAAGAGGTTGAAGTATGTGAGTGAGCAGCAGGTTACACGGATCTTCGCAGCATGTGCATTAACCTCCTAATTTTGAATTCTAGATGCGGCCCCTCCTGGCAGATTGATGCTATTAAGGTCAGTGACGTAGCAGCGATGTAGTTGGCCCTAGAGCAAATAAGGACATTGTGCCTATTACCCTCCCCCCAATTAGTAAACGATTTTGAAAATTGAGGTGCAGAAGGGCCCTCATATGATACTGCTGGGCCAAGGTGCCAGTGCACCTGCTGCCCTATTCAGAGCCACGACGCGAGGCTATGAATAGGGCAGCCCTTTTGTAAACACTAGAATCGTAAAATAATGCAGCCTTTTTTCTAAGCAACCCTCTTCAAACCAGTATGCGTATTACGCATGTCCCCCAAAGAAATTCAAATGGAAACCAGGTACACGGATAAATCTTAGTTCGCTCTGCTCTTACGCTTGACTTTGCCATCATTCCTCATTGTTTTCTGCAGTGCTGAGTGATTTAACGTTGCCAACCGGGAAGACAGTATTTTTCTTGCACGGAAGCTGGAGATCCCAATTCACAACTGCACGCGGAGCTCGACGCCAGCCCACATCACATCATGAATCACTTCCATTTGCCTCCGGGCGGTGATCTTATAAATATGATATGTCAGCCATAAATATCTATGAAGAAATATGTTTTTCAGAATTGCTGGCGATACTGGGAAGCCCGATATTGCATGGATGGGGATTTTTTTTGTATAAACTGCACGCGTTCACAAAAGGTTAGCGTCACGGGAGCCCCGTGACGGGGCTAAGCTACCATTGGTGCAGCAGGTGCAGTGGCACCGGGGCACAGAACCACAAGGGGGCATCGAACTCTGATAGTTGCTGTATTTTGCTACCCCAACAAAAGCCAAAGGGGTATTTTTCCTTGCTTGCACCATGGCCAATAGCATCCCTACTATGCTACTACAGAGCTACATACTGTATAACAGCTGTAACAGATGTATTACCTTGTTAAATTATCCCCGTATCCCCATTACTATATATATAAACTGAGAAGAAAGGACAGAAATAGAAGAAAATCGAATATAAAACATGAAATCTACCTGATAAAAAACCAAACACAGTAAGAGTATGGCACGTGGTGTAAACGGTGGCACTAATGTTCTACTTTATACTTGTTTATTGAGCAAAATGCTTTATGGGGCTTATGACTTCACAGGAAGCCAGCGGCATGGTCGGAATACCAGAGTGAGAAAAATTGGGTCAGATCAAGTGGGAAGGTTTTTAAGTGAATAGTAGCACACATGTGCAATAGAGGTTGGTGAAGAGGACAGATGATTACCGCAGACATTGAACATTACATGAGAGTCCAAGGCCTACCCTGAGGTACCATGTGAAACACGATATTGACTGTGGAGACAATATAGTTAGGGAGACATTTGTAGGTGAAGGAGTTGGTGCTTGAAGGCCTCCTGCGAGTGCTTTGAGTGGGTGGCACATCTATGGTTGGGAAGGGACTTCCAGCATTGACAAGGTAGCACAAGACAGACATGGAGACTGGGTATTTGTGTCTGGGAGCTACTTATACAATGTGAACCTAAGGCATATTATCCAGTATCTTGGTTTGACTTAAGTTTAAATATGTTTTCAACACAGATTCTTCATAGTTATGTGTTGGTGCACAGTGGCGTAGTATAGGCGGGGCCACAGGGATGGTTGCTGTGGGCGCAAAATTCTTAGGGGCATTCTGAGGGGCGTAGTGGCATTCTTTGGGGTGCAAAGTTTAAAAAGAAAAGTGGAAGGTTACTTGCCTTGCCCCGGGCGCTGGCGACCCACGATACACCGTTGTTGGTGCTTGCATTTATATGCTGGTGTGTGCGTTTACGAGTTGGTGTGTGCATTTGCATTGGGGTTTATCTGTGTGAATGCTGGGTGTGTTTCAATAAGGAAAATATTCTAGGGTTATCCAGAACGTCGAAGTTTTTTTAAAGCAAGGGATGGTGCACCAAAATTCAGTAGTCCAAACAGGCTGTTGAATTTTTCAAAAAAGTCCTTTATTATTTTCAATCTTTAAAAAGGCCATCACAGCCAACGCGTTTCGTTCCGTACGAACTTTGTCAGGGCTGTAAGAGCACAAATAAAACCACTCAGTATATGGACATACAAACACATCACACAGTCATATATATATATATATACACAAATCTGTACAAAATATTTACATAGACAAAAAAATATATAGACAACTCTGAAAAACATCTAGTATTACATTATTTACAAACAATATCCATATAATTAAACCGGGATAAGAATCCCTAAAGAGAGGAGGAAAGGAAGAAAAAGAGAATAAGTCACAATCGTTATTGTGATATCTTAAAGTAACTAGTCAAGGAGAGATATCTATAAGCTACAGAACAAGGAAGAAAAGAGAAATACATAGTAGTAGAAGTAGAAAAGTCAAAAGGTCAAGAAAATGAGGAAATAAATAAAGAATATAGACCACAGTTAGGGGAAGGCGTGGGAGAGAAACTAATAGAGTTGTCATCCCCTTACTTTGGAACATTCTAATTACCGGGCCCAATCTATCTTTAGCCACCCGAAAGGACATATTGCTCAATCATATTCATTAATATTACACAAAAAGCGTCTAACTACAAGGGAGCATCAAAAAGAACCAAGCATAAAATGCAAAAGTAATACCTCACACTCACCTAGAGAAACAGACCTGGTGACAAATGAGGCTACCAAGCGTAGTTT
Organism: Lissotriton helveticus; assembly: GCF_964261635.1. Classification (NCBI taxonomy): domain Eukaryota; kingdom Metazoa; phylum Chordata; class Amphibia; order Caudata; family Salamandridae; genus Lissotriton; species Lissotriton helveticus. The sequence goes on along the minus strand of NC_136070.1, from coordinate 396,524,994 downwards.
GTATGGATTAAGACCTTCACATCAAGATCTACATAAAGAGATGTGCAAACAATCAATTCAACAAAATATATGAAAAACCTCGTTCAGACAAATACAGATGTCGTACCTATCTCAGGTCGATTAACATGAACCACACAGTCTTCAAAACAAGATTTGGACTTCTAGTTTCAGTAACCAACAAATGTCAAAAGGGTCTCACCTCCCAATATATAGATGAGACGTATTATGAGAAATTCCTTAACGCTATTGTGCGTCACCAGGCAGAAGACTTTTTATTCCGGACACGAAAAGACCATGTATCTATACAGAGAAGATATATACGTTGATACATAATGAGTCTTAAACTCACTGAAAAAGTTACTCTCAAACATTATACCTAAAGGCCGGACCCAGAAACGAACTATAATGTACACCATATAGTTCCCGGTTCAATCTTTAAGGGATTGACAAACGCGAAAAAACATATATTTTGACCATGTGTCATAGAACTGCTGTGGGGAGAGAGAACATGCTCACCAATTCAAGTAGCAAATGTGGGCTAAGTTCCAATGATGTGCCGGGTGTGGATCAGTGGAACTGCTAAAGATACCCGGAAGGAATGGAAAAATTAGTATAAACGGAGGATACAGAATATTTAGAGAGAATTTAATAAGTGGAAAACAAACAATGTGACGCTCAGAAACGGTATAATAACCGTTAAAACCAAGGTTCAATATTCAGATATACTATGAAGTCGACATTTTGTTAAACAAATAGAGTCTTAAACCCACCTAGTTGAGTACGGATGTCATCCCTCATCAACTTTTAGAGAAGCATATAAAGAGCTGGCATAAATAGGGGGTAGAAACTATTGGGAGAGATAGATACTTATTAGTAAATTAATAACAGTGAAGCAACCAGTACCTATCAGTAAATCTACAAAAATGTATATATATACATGTGAACAAAAGAATACCTGTCGCTTTTAAACACTCGCAGTGGTCAGAGACATGTGTAAAGACCTGAACCACTAATAATAATCTCCCCAAAAAGACGGATCGTAATCTCTGTAAAACATAATAAGAGAAACGTTTACAATATTCACTTCACAGTAGCACTATTTATATTTGTTAACCTTGCACCTAAAATTATATAAAGTTTGACAATTAAGAAAAGGATAGCATATATCTCAAGACATACAGACGCTAAAATAATAGGTCACCCAACTATTGCGGGCAAAGGTACAAACCACCTAGATATAATTATAAAACAAGGTATTTCACATTGTTGTGCCTTGGTGATCGTAATTGATGTCATATTGCATTTACCTACATAGCGTCTATATATACCATAGAAGTAACCATCATGCATTACGAAATACGAGTATTCCATTCCTAATCACAGATCAAATCTTTCAAAAATATATCGCAGGGAGACAGAGGTGAACAAATAGCTGTTAAATGGCCAAAATCGAAGAACTAGTGCACTACTAACATGAGGCCCTCCCAGACAGATTATCAGTAGCAGTCATCTTACCCGTGAACACAGAGTCCGTATCTCCAAACCCGTTTTCTTCAAACAACCCGCCATCACCATCACGCCGGTACAAATAGGATAAAATTACCCATAATTCACCCAAAGCGAGTCACGTCATGTTTAGACAACAGAAATAAACATAGGGCATTTAGACGGGCGCCATGTTTAAATGTATTGCGAAAGCTCCGTATAAAGACGCATTTGAAATACCAAAACAAGGATGTAAGGACATCAAATCGATACTGATCAACAGAATTGCGTCGTCACATAGAGATAAATATACATTAAAATAATTCTAGGAAAAAACAGTAGAGCAATAACACATAAATTCAAGGCACAAAAATGTGCGCCGCAAGGCAGGATTGAACCGGGGACCTATGGATCTATTGGCTAGCGCAGCTCTCTTCCAACTGAGCTATTACAACCTGTCACTCTCTTGTGATAAAATAAATCAATATATCGGTTTTGAGTTACCGAAATATTAATGACTTTTTTACTATCCGGACATAACTGATTCCGCGCAAATTACTTCTTGTCAGCATAGTTTCATCAACACAGAAATAAGAAAAAGGGAAAAACGAATCTGGGGAAAAACAAAAAATGTATTACATAAACAAATAATTACACACAAAAAAATATATGTGTACCAAAAGTCAGGATTGAACCGAAGACCTTCGGATCTGTAAATTAACTCTCTTCCAGTTGAGCTATTGTAACCTGCTCCTCACATCAAGACAAATAAATAAATATGTTAGTTTCAACCTACTGAGGTAAATATACCTTTTTGACTAACCGGACACCACCGATTCCTCCCGGGGTTATCTCAGAATATTAAGTAGTGAGATAATCCAATTGGTGTCCCGTCGAGAATTAGAAATAGTATGATGGTTGTAATGGAAAGGAAAGAAAATAAAAAAGAGAAAAAAGGGAAAAGAGAGAGAAGAAAAAGACCCAAATAACATAATAGATCAAAATCCAAACATATATTCCCAAACAAACATCTATAAATACTGTACATTTGGGGGGCAAAAAGGTACACAATATGGATTCATTCATGAGTGATGGGCTCCATTTCATTGTGGCGATTAACAGTACAGAACATAATAGAAACATGAATTGTTATAGTCATTACGGGACATGATGGAAACATGAATTATTACAAACATAGCATGATCAGACATGAGTTTCCAAAAGAGAATCTGATGTAAAAATGTCAGGTACTCCTATGGGGTCAGTTTTTCAATAATCGTTAGACATGTACATTTCTCATTTTTCTAACCAAGAAAGAAGTGCATCTCCCCATCAGTATTGTGTCCAAGTTCAATTGCCCTAAGCTTACATATCCACCTGGATTCTCTTTGTCTCAGGAGGAGCTCCTTATTACCACCTCTCAGAGGAGCTGGGACATGATCAATGCCATGAAACCAAAAAGATAGATCATCTGGATGTTCCTTCATGTAATGTTCAGTAATCGGATATCTAGAGTCTTTAGTTTTGATCGCACGTCTGTGTTACTGCATTCTCACTTTTAAACAACAAATCGTACTCCCAACATAAATAATCCCACACCTGCACCCCAGTACATAGACTACATGTGTGGTATTGCAATTCATGAAATGGTCAATGTTATAAATTTTCCGTGTTATAACTGAAACTGTGCATTTTGTTCTTACCCATTGGACAGACAATACATGACCCACAGGTGTAAAAACCTTTTGGGTTCGGCGGGAACCAGTTCCCATCATTCCTTGTGGTTGTCACGTAACTCGGACGCAGAGTGTTCCTTAGTGTTTTACCCCTCCTGTATGTTATAGAGAGTTTGTTGTCAACTTACTCCTTTAGACCAGGTATGTCAGTCAGTAGATACCAGTGTTTGCGAAATACGTTAAAGATGTATCCACTGTGTCTGTTATATTCAGTAATAAATCTGGCCTTTTGGTTCTCGCTGTCTCTTTTCAGTTTGTCTTGAAGTGTTACTTCCCTAGGGATATTATGAATTCTTTTTTAGCCTTTTCCAGAATCGAACGCTCATACCCTCTTCTAGAGAACCTTTCAACAGTGTCCTTGATATGAGTATTGAATGTCAGCTCCTCACTACAATTACGCCTAATTCTGGTCATTTCCCCAAAGGGGATATTGTTAACCACTGATTTAGGGTGTGCACTAGTGGCGTGAAGTACCGCATTACATGCAGTATCTTTTCTGAAAAGAGTGCTTTCTATTTTGCCCAAATTGACATAGAATTGAATGTCAAGAAAATTGATGCGATCCTGATGATAGGTCATAGTGAATTTGACATTGTAGGTGTTATTATTAAGGAAGGTGACATATTGGTCCAGTTGTTCTACTGTTCCTGACCATAAACAAATCACGTCGTCTATATACCTCCCCCAGTATACGATGTTGTTGATCCAGGGGGAGGCATTTCTGCTCCACGCGTGCTCCCTCTCGAACCACCCCATAAAGAGGCAGGCGTAAGAGGGAGCAAACTTGGAGCCCATCGCAGTTCCACGTAGTTGGTGGAACCAACGTTTGTCAAAAAGGAAGTAGTTATTAGTCAGAATGATCATAATCATAGAGACGATCATCTCATTGTAATCATACAATGTGGCATCATCTTTATCAAGAAAGGAACGGATAGCCATGATCCCATGCTCTTTATCAATACAAGTATAAAGACTTTCCACATCGAGAGTCACAAATAGAAGGTCTTCAGTCCATTCAAAATCTTTTAGTTTAGTCCAAATGTCTTTACTGTCCTTCACATAGGAGGGCAAGTTAGGGACATAACTCTGGAGTTTAGCATCCACAAATTGGGATAGTTTTTCTGTCGGTGATCCCACCCCCGAAATAATAGGCCTGCCAGGCGGAAATAGACCACCTTTATGTACTTTGGGCAGTACATAGATACAAGGGTAAGATGGAGACTCAACCAATAGAAACCTAAATTCTTCTTCAGAGAGTAATCCTATTTCTTTCCAGTCGCTTAGGTGGGTATTGATCAGTTGGGCACTATCAGGGATTGGGTTACTCGACATCTCTCTATAGAACAGTTTGTTACTCAGTTGTCTTGTTATTTCCCCCATGTAGTCACTGTGATTCATTATAACGACGTTGCCGCCCTTGTCAGCCTGATTACAATGTTCCTGTCATCGTTCAATCTCTTAAGTGCTTGTTTTTCCTTCACTGTAATATTGTGTGGTATTTTCGGAGTAAACCTACTCGGTTTCTCCAAATCATAAAGTTCCCTAGTGATTTTTTCGTGAAAGATATCAATGTTACGATGATAGGAATGTGTTGGGATGAATTTGGATCGCGGACGCAGGCCGGTGTCAGTACTGATTGTCTGTGATATATTCATGTCTCTGAGCAAAGCGGGAATGTCCATATTGTCGTCCTCTGTTAAGGTCATGAGACAATGTACTCCACGTACCTCGCCTATTGTATGAGTTCCTAGGCTGGGTGGATTTATAATTTCCTCTGAGTCTTGTGGCTTATTGGCAAAGTAATCCCTTAACTTCAGAACCCTAACGAATTTGAAGAGGTCAATATGGACATTAGCAAAGTCACCCTCCTGCGTCGGACAGAAATTAAGGCCTTTACTCAAGATCTTTGCTTCCTCAGCATCCAAAATTTTATTTGAGAGATTTACAATTTTTAAATCATTACTGACATCAGGCAACAAAATCGCATCAACATTGATACATGTATTCACAGCATTTACTTCTTGGGTTTTGTTCCCACATTCGGATTGTTCCCTGGTTTGCCTTTTATATCTGTTTTTGGCTCTCCAGAAGGTCGAAGTGTCTGTGATGATGAACGAATGACGTTACAACACATACATTTACAACGCATGCACTTACAACTCAGTTTTTACATCGCAACATACTCTACAAAGCATTTCATTCAATCGAATGACACTACATCGCATTTAAAAACGACCTTTACAACGCATTCCATTACATCGCATACTACCTTTACAACGCATACCATTACACTGCATTTAAGATAAATATTGGATAGTGTAGGGGTAAAAATTACTATTCTAACTCCAAGGGGTGCAACAGTAGGGTAAGTGTTGGATAGTGTTGGGGTAGAAATTACTATTCTAACTCCAGGGAGTGCAACAGTAGAGTATTGTTGGATAGTGTAGGGGTTAAAAATTACTATTCTAACTCCAGGGGGTGCAACAGTAGGGTAAGAGTTGGATAGTGTAGGGGTACTATGCGTTATAATGGTGTGCGTTGTAATGCCTGCATTGTAGTGGCATGCGATGTAGTGTCATGCGTTGTAATGGTATGCATTGTAATGCCTGCGTTGTAGTGACATGCATTGTAATGGATGTTGTGATGTAATGACTGCGTTGTAAGTGTAGTGCGATGTAATGACTGCATTGTAAAGGTTGTTTCCCGTGATGATATCACAGAGTTTTGAGGATGGTGCTACCTGCACGCTTTGAATGACAATTGGTCCGGGGAGAGCGTTTCCTGAGAGATGTTGGGGGCTGTTTTCCTTCAGGTCCTGAAAAGCCTTCATAAGCGTAACTCCCAAGGCAAATATTGATTAAAAAGCACTGAGGCCCCTTTCATAATTGTTAGGAGGGACACCTTAGCTCCTCAACTCTTGACACCACTAAGATATGCCAAGGCAGTACTTCAGTGTGACAGCGAGGGTGAGGGAGAGATCTTACAATCATAGGAATGTGTTTGAAACAACTGGATTCCAATTTTAGTCATACTCATTTTAGGTTTTTGTTCCTGCAAGGCGAAAAGATGGCAGCAGGTATGACTGACAGATATGAGAGTGTGAGTGATGGTGAAATGTGGTCCTCTTTGAAGTCATTAAGCCTTAATACCTCACTGAAGAGTTATTCAGTGCCAATGATTGTCCCTGTTAATAGAACTCTAAGGGCAAAAGGAAAGGCAGGGCTCTTCATAAAAAAATAGCATCTCTTAAAATGATTTTGGATTAAGATGAAACAGGCTGGAGTATTAGCTGACCACAAAACTGTGAATGGCTCTGGAATGATTGCCTTAGATCTTCCAAAGGGAGAGTAAAGTAAATATTACAGAAAAACTATAGAAGAAGACCCTTAAACAGTGGATGCATATCTCATGGGGTGGCTCGCTCCATTATACCAGAGAATATTTGTCACTTCTTTTTAAGAGAATGACCACATTCTTTCAGATGATGATTCTTCGGCGTGCAGAAGCCAGGTGCTATCTTCAGCACACAGTCCATTGAGGTGATAACCTTAAATCCTCACAATGGGCCCCCAAGGCACCTCTTAGGTCTTCAGGACATTAGGCAGTGCACCAGTCACATTTGGCAGCGTGGGCAAATGGGCCAACAGCAGGTGCTTATCCCAGCTTCAATAGGGCCAGCCACATGAGCACACTGCTCCAGATGTCTGGTGGTACCCAAATGGATAAGTCACACTGCCTAATCCGTTAGTTCCACCAGTCCTTTGGCGCAGTTGCTTGGAAAATCTCTATCAGACTGACCTTTTGTCAGAGTCAATTACAAAAGTTCATTCCACGACCTGCTCTTTCTGTAAGGTTGGCGCTACTTCCATCATTCACAGGCAGGATATTTTGGCATTCAGGACAGTCCAGTAATTCCTCCTTCAGATCAGAAACCAGGTGATGTTTCCTGACCACTGGGAGTTGGCTGTCAGTGCATCACCAAATCTTGGCTACATAGTAGTCCCTGAGTACTCTGCAGAGTACCCAACAACGAACAATGATGGGTCTTCAGCTCCCATCTTTATATCAGTCTAGCAGATGGAAGATAGGTATTCCTGCTTTCTTGGAACTGGTTTAGGTGTGTTCCCCTTTCATGTTTTCTGGTCAGGCCACCTTCCAGACCTGGCCTCTGTCAGCAAGGATGCTCTGCTCAGCAGGACAGTCTCCAGTTGGAGTGCACTCCACAGAAGAATAAAGAGGTTAGAGCAGAATGCACAAAGCTGTTTACAACCCCTCCTCATAGAGATCAGAAAGAGAAACTAGGAGCTGCGCCCCATCAAAGGGGTCCTTTCCCTCACAACAGATGCTGCAGGCCTCACCTGTACCCCCTGCCATCTGCCTAATGTCAGCTGCAGTCATTCATTGGCAGCCCAATGTATCAGGAAGCACCCTGGCAGCTCTACGGAAAGCCTGTCTCCTCTGTCCTCAATATCACATCTGGTCCTCCCTCTCCTATCTAGGAGATGACAGCAATACACATGTACTGTCTGGAGAAGGCAACCTCTCCTCCATCTTGTACTCTGGTCCAGGCCATGGGGGGTTCCAAAATGGAACCCGCAGACCTGAATCACTTGTGCATGGCACACTGTCAATTCTATCACACAAGCACACGTACAATACATGGGATGTCAGGGTTCAGGATACCAGATTCATCTTGAGAAAAGAAAATTTTTAGATGAATGGGGCGGTATGCACACATTCGTGTCCCACAGGTAAAAATGGTTGTCACTATAATTCATTAACTTGATACACTAGCACCACTGTGCTCCACGCAAAAAACCTCGACATGGGTGGTAGCCCTTTGTCACTATGAAGCTGCACCTGGTACAACCATCCGTGTTCAGAACATGGTCCAGAACAGAGCATTGTCAAGAAACTGACCAAGGTTAATGGGCGCATACAGGATAAGTGTGTTGCATGACCAAAAATAAAAAAACAGTGTCAAAGTTATATGCAGTCTCTGGCACGGGGGGCAGGGTTGGGCAGGGTTCATGACTGTACATAAAGCATGTGGAATCCATGTCCCAGTTGTCCCCAGGAAGAGGTTTGAATAGGAGCGAGTGAACCTGGTCCCCATTGTGGTGTCAAAAATCTGTTGAAAGAGCTCATCCTGATCCATAAAAATGATGAATATGTAGGACAAAATGTGCTATCACCAAAAGTTTCTTTGAATGATTAAAAAGCAGGGTGATCCTTCGTTATTTGAAAATGCAAAGTGTCCCACTGAATGTTCAGTCTGTTAGACCTATCACCCTTAGGGTGGTCTTTCCCCCAAAAGTTTTGCCAGCTTACCTCCTCTTTTTGTTGGCCTTAGAACACTGAGCACTTTAGCACTGCTAACCATTGATAAAGTGTGTGTGCTTCACCCCTAAACATGGTGTTATTGGTGTATACATGATTGGAATACCATAAATCCAGGGCCTGTAATCTAAATGCTACTAGTGGGCCTGCAGCACCCACACAAGTACCCTTGCAAACCTGTCTCATGCCTGCCATTGCTAGGGCTGTGTGTGCAGTTTACTGCCACCTGGCATTTAAAACCACTTGCCAAGCATTAAGCTCCCCTTTTATTACACATGTCACCTCTTATGTAGGCCCTGGGTAGCCATAAGGGCATGGTGCTGTGTAACTAAAAGGTCTTGCACATAAATATATTCTTTAACAGTTTTAGGAACAGTTTAGGGATGCCCTATTATCTGGCCTGTCGTGTCTTCAAAGTGGAATATTCCATGACAGACCTTTGACTCTCTAGTTTTTGATGCCAATTTTTACTACTGTTGTTGTATTTTTTCTCTCATTTGTCTGTGCAGTGATAGCGGTGTCACTAGTTGCAGCTTTTTTTTGTCCTTGTGAGAGAGAGGTGTCCTCAGGTTCCTGCTCCCATAAGGTATGTAGTCCTCACTTAGAATCCTCATATATATCAGGCTATGGAATAGGCTAGAGAAAGGATTTAGGCCTGTGTTTCAAGTATAGATGCTATTTATCGAACCAGATAAATAAATATACCATGGGGTACATTATTTATTGGGTGCTATAAATAGCACCTATTCCATGTTTCTGAGGACTTACATGGATTTTGATGCTTAAAGCACCAAACTCTGCATGGTACAGTAAATACCGTACACTTCTCCTCTGTTAAATTCTAACAGGCTTATCCTGCTGAAATGTAATATGGGTGAGGTATTTGATGCACCTGGTTATTATCAGGTGCATTCAATACCTCCCAACTCCAAATTCCGACCCCTGCACAAACAGGGGTTTGCACAAGGGGTTGAAAAATACCCCACTTATAATCAGGGACTTAGACTTTGCCTTTTAATTCAAGACGAAGGATGGGTAAGAGTCTGTTCGTTCAGCACAAAGGATGAGCAAGAGTCTGTTCATTCATCATGAAGGATGGGGCAGAGTCTGTTCATTCAACATGAAGGATGGGGAACATTCTGCTCATTCAACACAAAGAATGAGCAAGAGTCTGTTCATTCAACATGAAGGATGGGCAAGAGTCTGTTCATTCATCATGAAGGATGGACAAGAGTCTGTTCATTCATCATGAAGGATGGGCAAGAGTCTGTTCATTCAACATGAAGGATGGGCAAGAGTCTGTTCATTCATCATGAAGGATGGGCAAGAGTCTGTTCATTCCACATGAAGGATGGGCAAGAGTCTGTTCATTCATCATGAAGGATGGGCAAGAGTCTGTTCATTCCACACGAAGGGTGGGCCAGAGTCTGTTCACTCAACACGAAGGATCGGCAAGAGTCTGTTCATTCAACACAAAGGATGGGCAATAGTCTGTCCATTCAAAATGAAGGATAGGCAAGAGTCTGTTCACTCAACACAAAGGATGGGCAAGAGTCTGTTCCTTCAACGTAAAGGATGGGCAAGAGTCTGTTCATTCAACACCAAGAATGGGCAAGCGTCTGTTCATTCAAGACAAAGGATGGGCAAGAGTCTGTTCATTCAACACAAAGAATGGGCAAGAGTCTGTTTACTCAACACAAAGCATGGGGAAGAGTCTGTTCATTCAACACAAAGGATGGGCAAGAGTCTGTTTACTCAACATAAAGCATGGGCAAGCGTCTGTTCATTCAACATAACGAATGGGCAAGAGTCTGTTTACTCAACACAAAGGATGGGCAATAGTCTGTTCATTCAACACAAAGAATGGGCAAGAGTCTGTTTACTCAACACAAAGCATGGGCAAGAGTCTGTTTATTCAACACAAAGGATGGGCAAGAGTCTGTTCATTTTGGGGGTTGGTGTAACTGAGCTCAGAGCTCTACCCTTAAGGGCTCCATGAAAGTTAGAAGGTAGTCAGCTGAATTTGTGGATTGAAGAGTACAACTGTAATCCTGAGCCTCCACCTGTGTGGTAGTGCAGAAGTCATTTAAGGACTTTTTTAGAACGTGTCTCTTTCAGTGGCTCTCTCTGCAACTCTGAACCATGAGTCAAGCAAAAGAGCCTTTGAGGCATGATCTGTTTCTGCAAGAGGATTTATATACGTAAGTTGACCACAAAGCAAAAGGTGCTGTTGTAGTAGTGTCCACGTCTGTAAACATCTTTCATAGAATATTTTCTTTGCCATGAGCCTTGGTTGGTGGCAGAGAGATACCTCCAGCCAATCAGCCAGAGGTGGCTCCTCCACTACGGTGGAGGAGCGTTGCCCCACTGCTTTCAGCAGTGCAAGAAAGGAGAAATAAGATGATAATAATACAATGGTATTATCAATGTATTTTTCCCTGCTGAAGCATTTGTGTGGCTCTTGGCAGGCCTAGGCTGCTCATAGAGCAGGGGGAGGAGTGGTTGGGGCACTTGGTAAGTGCGCATGACGGTTTGGCTAGCCATCTTGGGCCGGCCAAACAGTCATGCGCACTTTGAATGCTCTCCATGCACAGACTCGTAGTCCACATTTGAGCGCTGAACCACGGCGCTCAGTCCGATCGTCATGGTGGCAGCAGCGTCGTGATTGGATTAGAGGAGCCTATGTGCTTCCTGCTTCCATTCCGGGACTCATCAGAAGGGAAGCAGAGGAGAGATGCAGCCAGCCGAAGAGGTAAGTGATTTTTTTTTATTCACTACACCCTCCCTCCCCACCCACCCTCGATTCGGGCCAGTTGCCCCTGCAATCAGCATCACCTACTCCTCACAAATGCCCCCACACCATTACCAGCGACAGTTGTTTCCCTCGCAAAACAGTAGCACCGATTGCACCTGGACTGGCACAGCTTCTGCCAGTGAGTGGGCTTTGATACAGCCACAGAGCGCCCTGATATAATTACTTTTTGTAATTCAAAGAAGAAAAGACTCTGAAGCTGTTTCTGTTTCTAAATTAGTTGTTTACAGTTTCAAACGACCTTCCAGTCGCAGATGTTCAAGCGCTCCCCTTTCTGTTGCATTCCTCCCATGTGTCCTTGATCAGACAAGAGGGCAGAACGAGTTCATGGCAGACACTCCAAGAGACTAAACAGCTGAAATGTGTTTAATGCTTTTCTCCCAGCCAGCTTCGCACTGAGTTAGGTCAAACTTCTGTTTCGTCTGCATTCCATTCTAGAGAATCAGTCTGACTTTGGCACCTTTACTACCTTGATTCTGTAACTGTTGGAAGTTACACTTATCCTTTAAACCCCTCAGAGAAGTTGCCAAAAAGCAGATTTGTTGATGACCTTGGGTCTCATTTAAACTTAGGCAAAATGTAAAGATGTCTGATGTCTTTGCAGACATTTCCCCCTGAAACTTCCCCTGTGTACATGGCGGGAGAAATCCGGTGCATGTTGACTGATCCACCAAGACATGGTGGACACGTCAACACCTATGTTAATACTGAAGTTAGACCGCTAACGTGGGGTTTCCATCTTTATGAAGAATATAAATAATGTCTCCATGTGTTGGGAAGATGTTTGCTAGAGTAAGATAGATTTTTCAAAGATTTCTCTGTCTGTAACCGCCGTGGACAAAAAGGACACTGGTGGAAATGGCATTGCATGGGCCTTCCTAAGTTGGACAGCCCCTCTGATGGCATTCATACATTCACTGGGTCTGAAAAAGTGGGCCCCAGATGGCAGAACACTTTAGGGCTCTGCGCTCTGGAGCTTTACATTCACCCATATTCTATATGAGGAGGGGGAATAAAGAGGAAAGTCAATGGGACATGTTTCTTTTTTGGTGGATGTCCCTTTACTGCACTCCTCTCAACGAGGCCCTTGTGTTTTCTCGCAGCTAAGTACATTCCGAACCCTTCTTAGCCCACTAACAAGTTGTAGTAGAGTGCATCTTAGTCAGTACAGTGGAAATTCAGTGGAGCACCCATTAGTGATTATTGGGACATTTCTGCAGTGAGCAATGAGCTGGTGCTACAAAGTATAATTGCAGCCAGTGAAGGGTACACAGAGAGGTAAGTGGCCCCTGAGTAGGGCAAGACAATCCAGTGCCACCTAGTACTGTGTCAACTCCTGACTGCAGTGCTAAAATACAAAGCACAGTGCTTTTAACAACTCAAATAATTATTAGTAATAAAAAATAAACGTTTTAAAAATCAGGTATGTCTAACAGGTTGCACATTTTAAAAGGAAAATTACACAATAAGACCATTTTATGCTGTTGTATCAAAGTGGATTAAAAGCCATTCCCGCCTCGCTGCTCATATCTATATGATAAGCTATTCTTTGATGCACATTACTCCAAGGCAGGCCCAAGGAGGGATATTATGCCTGCGTTGCCCTCGTGCAATATCTCAAGATAAGATATACGAATAAAGTGTAAACGATTGTCCAAGTGCTATGCACTATTTCTGTTTAGGGAAATTATGTCTGCTTGCATAAAGGGTTAAAACATGACTTCCATTTATTTTACAATTGTACAAATGTACTCCAGCCAGAGTGTTAGAGGAATGACTTCAGTTCCCAGGTATTCACCATACTAATGCAGGACTATGGATTAGTATCAATCAATGCAGCCATTGTTCTGTACTACTGCTTACATATTTTTAAAAGTTTAATTTTTACCAAACATATGAGAAAATGTTTACCCAGCTGTTGTTGTACATTTATCATGTTTCATTCCTAGGATAAGAGCACGTTACAGAAGATAATTATAATTCTGAGATTTTAAGAGCTCCTGCCCACTATCAATGAATCATGCTTCTTAGTAAGCTCTGAATCCTTAACTGGTATTTAACAGTGGAAAACATGTTTGCTCCATGCACGACATTGGTAATCCAAAATGCACAAAACAAGCAATTACAGTCAACAACAGCAGTCATAAACAGTGAGCAATGCCATCTGAAAAGGACCCCAGTCATATTTAAGAATAACTTTGAATTTGTTTTCTCACTTTACTTTTCTGTAAAAGTAGATGTGGACTTGTAACATGCTATTATTTTTGTATCCTATATTTATTTATATGTTAAAAGTGTTTACAATATTCCAGCCTACTGCCTCTTGGCCACCTTCAGAATACTATACATACATTTGCATAAAAGAGTGGATTGGATGTATCAAGGAGGGTTATTGCTACTTTTGATGAAAGTAGCTCATGGAGATGTTGAAACATCCATGCAGAACTGGTAATCTGTTCAAGGAAAGTTGTTAGTAGTAGTGGAGAAATACAATTTTAACTAGTAAGAAGACCAAGAGGTAGAATTACTATTTTTGCACACAATGCAGCGCAACAACCAAATTTGCTATGCTGCCTTGCAAATGACGGAAAACACAGTGTTTTGTCTCCTAAAATATGTTGCTGCTGGCGTAATCCCATGCGTTGGTACTCTAAAAGGCTGTCTTGTCTGATGCACTGCCTCACAGAGGTCAGAGTACACTGCCTAGCAGAGGATTTGTACTGAAAGCATACCGTTCCAGTACAAATTCCTATGTCTTGACAAATTTACACAAATCCACCGCACTGGATGTCTGCTGTGCCACATGAGGCAAAGTGACACAAAACAGTGCAAAGAAGTACCAATCTCTACTTAAAAAAAGTAAATTGCAAAACTTTGTGTGGCTTTCTGTCAGCGTAAAGCCTTAATAAATCTGGGTCCGAGAGGCATATTTACAAGATAACGACGCAGCGCAGCGCTGCAATCCATCTTGCAGCGCCGAGCTGCGTCATTAAGAAAGTGCAGGGATGTGTCGTATTTACAACAATACATCTCATCCGTGTGCTTTCCTCTGCGCTGGCTCACAATAGACTGCCTAGCACCAACGTAGGCACCCTTGCACCATGGTATGGTTATTCCATGCACCATGTTTATTCTGATTGGTTATCCATGATTGGCATACTTGGTTTACTGGTAAGCACCTAGTAAAGTGCACTGTGTGTACCCAGGGCCCGTAAATCAAAAGCTACTAGTGGGTTTGCAGCACTGGTTGTGCCACCCACACCAGCAGCCCTGTAAACTTGTCTCGGGCCTGCATTGCAGTTTCTGTGAGTGCAGTTTTAAACTGCCATATCGACCTGGCAAGTGCCCTCACTTGCCAGCACCAAACCTTCCCTTTTACTACATGTAAAGCACCCCTCAGTTAGGCCCAAGGTACTCCATGGGCAGGGTGCAGTGTATGTGAAAGGTAGGACATGTATTGGTGTGTTTTACATGTCCTGATAGTAAAATACTGCCAATATAGGTTTCCCATAGGTTATTATTGGAACTGCCTTGTAGCATTTTACAAGTGTAACTTTTAATTGGAAACAGCTAGAGATTTTGAGTTTGGGCTCACTGAGCTCAGAATTTAAAAACACGTCTTTTTCTTAAAGATGAGTTTTAAATTAAGTGTTTGAAAATGCCAGTTTTAGAAGGGCGCCTCTTTGTGCATTCACTTTAGACAATTACACAAAGGGAGTTGCAGTGTGCCCTGCATATGCTGATGGCCCATCACCAGGCTGTTGGGCCTTCCTGAGCTAGAGTGGTGGAAGGAGCTGTCACCTGCAACTGACTAGGGCTGTGCCTGTCCTCTCACAATGCTGTCTCAACCTCCCTGGAGTATGTCTGGAGTTAAGGTTAGGCAAGGCAGGAACATGTAAACTACAAAGACTTCAAAGGCCAAAAGGGTATAACTATTGGACTTTAATCCCCAGACTTTTAGAACAGTTTTGCATCAAGAGGACTCTGCCAAGAAGAAGAGTTGAAGAGCTGTCAGGTGGAGTAATGCCCCTTTGCTGTGCGTTGCTTTGCTGGGTAGGCCTGCAGTTGATGCTCCTGTCTGTGGGCAGTTTTTACTTTGGTGTATCCTGCTTGAGAAGATTCTCCACATGCTTAAAGTAGAGTTTGCTTCCTGTTAAGAACTCTCATGGACACAAAGATGTCATCTACAGCATCCGGGAACTCCACTGCTGGGAGTTCTGACCTACCTCGTGGTGCCAATTCCTGTTCAGAGGCCTTGGAGTATGTTCTGCTGCTTGAAACCATCAAAATTGACGCATCACCCGTTCAGCTCATGTTTTTCCGACGCAGCACTGCCGTGTGGGAGAAATTTCAACGCACCACTGCTGTGTGGCTGAAAAAACGACGAAGCACCTTTAGCGGCAGAAGAAATTGCCGCAGCCTGAGTTCAGCGCACCTTGTATCCGAAGTCCAAGACCCCCACACTGACTGCGAGACAGGCCCTGCTGTGCAGCTGAAAGAATTGACAATCGACACATTGTGGGAACGCAGCTGAAGAAACCGATGTAGCGCCTCTTTGCTCCTACCACATCGCTTTCCAGCATGTCCAGATTTCCATGCATCTCACCTGTGCAGCAGTTTTTCTGATGCATTACCCTCAGACTAGAACTGTCTTGGATTTTGACGCATCGCTTCCCTTGCAGTCCGGACTCGACACAACTCTTCTCCTGCGTGCCTCAGAACTGACGCATTGCCTCCCCACGGACTCAGGAACCAATGCATCGCTGTCTTTTCCGATGCTACCCTCATCCACAGCTGTTTTGCTTTGTGAATTTTGGCGCATCTGAAGGTACTGTGTGTAAAATCACCGCATCAACAGTTTTCTATGGAAAGAATTGTTAAAAACCTTTTAAAAGTCATATCTTGAGTTGTGTATGTTGGATTTTTATTGTTCTGGTCTTGTTTGGTTTAGATAAAGATACTTTAGTTTTCTAAACTGGTGTGGTGTCCATTTGCAGTGTTTTCACTGAGTTACTTTGAGTGTTATGTAAAAATACTTTACACATTGCCTCTGAGATAGGCCTGACTGCTTGTGCCAAGCTACCGAACGGGTGAAACATGGGTTATCTTGGGTGTGTAATCCCCTTATCTTCACTAGAAGGAAGGTCCCTACTTGGACAGGGTATATACAACTGCCAACTGAGACCCCCATTTCTAACACAAGTGTGCCTACGTTGCAGTGAATGATTGTTTTTGTGCAGGAAGGGACTCTTTCCTGCACAAAAACAATCATTGATGGTATTTTTCTCCTTCTATGTGTGCTGCAGAATTCATCACACACAGAAAGAGGAAAAGACAAGGAGAAATAAAGGTGTTTCTCCTTGCTGCACCACTTTTACGCCTCCTCTGGGGAGGTATTAGAATCTGACGCAGTCCCAAGTTTAAGAAACCTTGTAAATCTGGAAAAGAGCAGAATCCATGGGTGTTGCATGGAAACACCCACAGCAACACCCATACAATGCCCCTTTCACCAGAATAATCTGTGAAAGGGGTCCATATTTAAAAGAGCATGAAAAACCATGCAGGGTGGCTTTGTGTGGCCTTGTTAGTATGGGCCAGCACACTACGCCACTGGAGCATAAAAAAGTGATGCTCCAGTGGCGCAAGAGGCTTGTAAATATGCCCCTAAGTCTGCACATGGGAGAATCTGGGCATTTGACTCACTGCTTTGTTTGTTCATGTTGGGCCTCAGTCATAGTCTGAAATTTGTTTTTAAAATTTCATGAAGGTTATTTTGGCTGTCCTTTTATAGCTGAAGTAAGGGCATTCTAAAATGTCAAGCCATGCACATGAGATTTTCTGTCCCCTACGTGCATGGTATTGTCATTTGCTGATTAGAGGTACCTGGCTGGAAATGTACTGTCTGTTCCACTTCTGCTTTTACTCTGGGGCCTTGTTATAGTATGTCTTTGGTACACAGAGCTTACATCTAGATCCTAGCTTTCACTGGGAGGGACTGGGGTGATTTGTAATTTGACTTGAATTCATATTTCTTCGAATTGAGGACCAATCTGTCAGCCCATGCATATATTATTTTATTTTTAGGTTTTCTGTTAAGTTACTTTCAGCCTTATTTTGTACATGTTTTACCCTGTCAAATAAGCTGGGCCACAATCAGTGATGTGTTTGTTCTATATAGGAATCGTACAACTTTGTTGATCAAAGGTATTTGTAAGCTGCTTCTTTTTCGAAAATGTATTTGAGGTAATTAATGAAAGGCATGAATCCAATATTATCCTACGTTCCTCAGATTTTGGGCTGGATCTGGTCCCAGGTCTCATAGACCTTTATCATTCAACATTAGAGTTTTAGTGTTGGCACCACGGATGCATAGATTTTTTTTTCCTTATTCATTGATAGATGTGGTTAAAATATTCCAAGATGTTGGTATGGTTCTTGAATCCCTCAGGAAATAGTCTTACCAAAAACAGTCATCAGGCATAAAACAGCCCATGATCTCAAGTAGGGGACTTGTTAAACTATCCCTTGACACAACATCCTGAATTTTATATGGATCCCAAAAGATGTGCAGGATTAAACACCTGGGGGCAGTCCTCATTCCCATTGGTCTGCTGAGCCTCCAGATTTCCTAATTAGGAGTGGGTAAATTATTAAATGAGTGTACAGTCTGTATAAGCAGCAGCTGTTGGCTACCCAGATGTTCCTGGGCCAGTATGCATGTGTCATGCAGTCTGGCTTGAGAAGGCAGACAGGTCAGTGGCCTCCATGCAGGTGGGATGTACAATGTATTTAACTGCATCCTAGTTCAAAGGGCCTCTCTGTTCCCACACATGCTCCAGAGTGAGAGAAATCCAGGCCTGAACAGAGAAACCCCAACAGCAGCTGGTCCCTCTCTGAAGCTTCTCCCAGAAGTTCTGGTGCTCTGTCAGAAGGCGTCTATATGCACTGCTTTCCTCTGAATAACTGTGAGGTTACATCAACCAATACCTGAGGGGAAGGAAACATCCATCCAATGTACACTTCCAGCACAAAAATACTCATTCACTGCAATGCCGGCATCCTTGTGTTAGATATGGGGGTCTCTAGTTGGCAGTGGTATACACCCTGTCTAAGTAGGGACTCTTCCTTCTAGTAAGGATATCGGGATTACACACCCAAGATAACCCCTGTCCACCTGCTTGATAGCTTGGCACGAGCAGTCAGGCCTATCTCGGAGGCATTGTGTAAAGCATTTGTACATAACACACACAGTTCCTCAGTGGAAACACTACAAATGGACACCACACCAACATACATCCAATGTACACCAAAGTTGCCTATCTGTCAGACCTCTAACCCCCTCTCTGGACTGCCACTATGCTACAACCGCCTGATCTCCAGAATGAATGCTGACCTAGAGCCTGCCCCGTCTTTCTAACCATTAGAGGTCAGCTATTCCTCAACAAGATGTACCTAATTACTTTATTTTATTTACACTAGCCTTGAACCTGGGATGTGGGGGTCTAGACGCTTGCCCCTCCCCACGACCCTACCTGTATATGAACAGAGTTCATTGGCGCTCTTACAAACAAAAGTATTTTCAGCACCCCTACCAGTATGACCCATGTTTGGTAGCATAACTTCCCATCCCATTGTCCTCCTGGGACCTTGTAATAACATTCCATAGTAGATCCTTTCTCTGGCCCTAAAGGCCAAGGAGCAGAGACCTTCTGTAGCTTAAGAGTCTCCCTAGCAGCAAGTCTCTAATGTAAAAGCCTATCACTGCCAAGTCAGCCCTTATGATCGGCTGTATCTGGGGGCTGTTTATGGGCTGGAACAGTGGCATAGAGGCTACACCTATGCACTCCTTCAAACCATCCTTGTATAGATATGGGAAACTGACAGTCATCCCAGACCCACTAAGTTGTTTTTGATGTCTCAGTTTGATGCCTCAGTGTACATCCACTGCAGGATTCTAGACAAAGGCTTAGCTATTGGTAGTAGTATATTCAGTGCAGTGGCACTGAAGCCCAGTGCCGTGAGGGCCCCAGCGTGCTCTGCAACAGCTGCAGTTTAATTAAAAGGCAGCCTACTCAGAACAGTTTTTTTGTGGATGCCTGGCTCTGTTTTGACTGGTTCTTTGGACGCTGGGACTAGTCAATGTCATGAAAAGAGAGCTCCAGGCAGACATTGGCAAACTCAGCATTGGCAAGCTGTAAATATAGGGCCCATAATGTGGAAGACTGTAAAGGACAGAGAAAAGGAAGAGGTAGAAGAGAGAAGGAGGAGAATGGGAGAAAGTCAGAGGAGGACAAGGAAAGAGATGATAGAGAAGCTAAGATAAGATGTATAAGTAAAAGCGAGGAAGAGAATGAGACATGAATGGGAAGAAAAAGATAGAAAGGACAAGTAGATTGAAGGGAGAAGGGCATGATATAGATAGACGTGATGATTATGGAGAAGTAGGGGAGAGAGGAAAGAGGGAAAGACGAAGAGCAGAGGGTAACGGAGAGCATGGAGAGGAGAAGAAAAGGTTAAAAAAAGAGAGAAAAGATATACAGATGAGTGAGAGAAAAGGGGGAGGAAAGAATAGAATTTGATAGGTAGGAGGGAAGGTGAAAGGGCAAAAGGAGATGAGAAGAGAGGGTCTGAAGAAGGGAAAGAAAATGGAAAGAATGGGGAATTGGGAATTCAGAGACAAGTAGGGCCACATCTGCAGGGGAATAGCTAACAATGGTGTAGTAGATGCAGTTGCACCGGGGTCCAGAGCTCTTGCGGGCCCTGCGCACCTCTGTATGGATGTGTTCCCTGTCCATACTGTGGGCCTGGGGCCAATTTCACATTCTTGAATTAGGATCCATCCTAACCTTGCCACATCACTGAGTCTAAATTTGACCCTTGACCACAGGCTTGAATCCCGGCTGTTCTACTCAGTTTTTCATTCTTCCAAGGTGAACAAAACGAATGCTACTGGGTAGCTATAAATATCTTTTTATGGCACCAAGACACCTACATGAGAATGTGCATTTTACAAGTGAATGTGATGTTATGTTATGTTATGCTGTGCTATGTTATGTTATGTTATGTTGTGTTATGTTATGTTATGTTATGTTATGTTATGTTATGTTATGTTATGTTATGTTATGTTATGTTACGTTAGGATAGGTTAGGGTAGGTTAGGTTAGGTTAGGGTAGGATAGGTTAGGTTAGGTTAGGTACCACTGCCACATGAGGGAGCCAACAGGAACTTGCACACAGATCATTCATCCTTCTAATAAACAGAACATTGTACTGCCTTCTACACCCTTCCTGTCTGGTATGTTCAGTCCCACAGAACATCCTTCACCCATATGCAAAGATGCCACATTAACATATATGACATAAGAATCGCTACAGTAGTGATTGCAATCCTGCAGTGTCCTGACGGACTCCTTCAAATCCTAAGCAGACATTCTATATGCTATCTGCACAATGAAGAGGCATTTCAGTCAATCTCCCATAGCCCAACGCTTTGCATTGCCCCAGACCATATGTGCACATTATTTCCCATTATTAAATCCGTGCTTGTCACCAAACTATCCTAGGGAGATGTATCTCTAACAGGAAATAATGACACGAGCATGACATCAGTCCCAGCCTTGATAGCGATCCCAATGACTGGGGCTCATGTCCTACCAAGCAATGGACCCGGCCTCCAGTTGCGTAAACAGGTCAGGGATTTAAGTGGGCCGGCTCCCTCTGGGTCTCAGACCCGATTGTGATTAAAAACAGACATTGAAACGGGTCCATATCGGGCCCTATATTGGGAAACAACCTTTACAACGCAACTTTTACAACGCACTACCATTACAACAAAACTTTTACAATGCAACATCCATTACATCGCATGCCATTACAACGCATGACACTACAACGCATACCACTACAACGCATATCATTACAACGCATAGTACCCTTACACTATCCAACACTTACCGTACTGTTGCACCCCCCCCCCCACCCGGAGTAATAATAGTAATTTTTACCCCTACACTATCCAACACTTACCCTACTGTTGCAACCCCCTGGAGTTAGAATATTAATTTTTACCCCTACACTATCCAATCCTTACCATACATGCAATGTAATGTTATGCGTTGTAATGGTATGCGTTGTAAAGGTAGTATGCGTTTTAATGGAATGCGTTGTAAAGGTAGTTTTTAAAAATTCGTTGTAATGGCATGCGTTGTAATGGAATGCGTTGTAATGGATGTTGCATTGTAAAAAATGTGTTGTAAAGATATACGTTGTAAAAGTATGCGTTGTAACGTCATACATCCCCTATATTCATGTCTTTATCTTTACTGGGAAAAACACTGAGTTTTCTGAATGCAAAAAACGTTAAGGTAATCCATGTAAGACACTCTTAGCACTGCAAAATTAAGTAGGCTATTTCCAGGATGTTGTGTTTCTGTATTGTTTTGAGTAGCATATTACTCTTGTATAGTGCATACTTTCAGCTGAGGTACCTCCAGGTGTTAATAATGGGCCACAATTGAGTGCTCTGGTGTTGAGGCTGAAGGCAGTGTGAGTTTTACACACTGCCGGTGGGTGGGTGTAAAAACGTGTCCAGAATAGATGGTCTCTATGCAGAGTGCACAGAGCAATAGTGATTTATTTTTAGTTGCAATTGTGATTTTGTGCAAGTGTGTGTGAAGGAGGTACACCCTGTCAAACTTCTGACAATGAGAAAGGAAAAGAAAATACAGTGCATACTTACAGGTGAATGTGTTGTGGTCTTGGGGGTGTTGAGGGGTAGGAAATGGGAGAAAGTACATTCAGGGGAGAGTGAAAAGAGGGTGCTCATTGTTGTTTATCCTAAACAGCCAATAACCATTGACATCGTCGATATCCCTAGCTGTTATGAGGTGCACGTCACTGTTATATATCTGGAGTCAATAAGCTGAGAGAGGAACCAAAATGCCAGTCGGGTGGCACACTAGGGAAATCACAGAAATGTAGTTTACATGTTTAAACTATGCCTTTAATTACATAGACCAAGGCCCTTTTAGAGACCACCCTACTTTTTTTTTATCCCATCTAAACCCCATTCTAAGATTATTAATGTTTCATGGTGGTCCTACCCAGACCCTATAATGCAACCAACTCAGCCATCAGGTATCCACATTTTGGACCACCAGCAGGTGCTTCATCTCCCATTTGAGTCCCATGGCAGCCCCAAATTTCGCTCCAGTCTTCAGTATACTAAATCAAAAGCCAAGCGCTCTACATCCACAGGCAGTTTCTCACACAACAATTATTGCATCAACCTCCTGCCCCACCAGGAATGTAATTCATATGACAGAGGTTGGACAGTAAATTTGAGGGAAACAAAATAAACATGGCCAATCAATCAATCAGAATATGTTAAGTGCTGCTTATCACCTGTGAGGGTATCCAGGCGCTGGGAATGGGGGGACGGAAAGTTGCTGCTGAGATTAATTAGTCGAAGAGCTAGGTATTCGGGTCCTTCTTGAACTCCTGCGGGGTGGGGGATGTGCGGAGGTGGAGAGGGGGGACATTCCAGGACCTGACCACCAGATGTGAGAAGGCATGACCTCTGCTCCTGCTTCTGTAGATGTGGGGTGTGTGGGCCAAGGAGAGGGCAGAGGAGTGAAGTTTGCGGGTAGGTTGGTGGATGTTTGCCCTGTGGTTGAGGTAGGCTGGTTCCTTGTTGTGAAGGGCTTTGTAGGCGTGGGTGAGCAGTTTGAACTGGCACAGGTAGCCAGTGTAGAGCTTTGAGGTGGGGGAGATGTGGGTCCGGGAGGTCGAGGATGAGTCTGGCTGCTGTGTTCTGGATGGTCCGGAGTCTGTGTAGTAGTTGCGCTGTGATTCCCAGATAGAGGGAGTTGTCGTAATCTAGGCAGCTGGTGATGAGAGCATGGGTGACACTGCGTCTGAATTCGAAGGGGAGCCATTTGACGATTTTTCTGAGCAAGCGCAGGGTGAGGAAGCCGGAGGATGAGACCGTGTTTATCTGCTTCCTCACCGAGTGCTTCCTGTTGAGTATTATTCTGAGGTTTCATCTGTGCTCTGTAGGTGTCGGTCCGAGCCCCGTTGGCCACCAGGAGTCATCCCGTAAAGAGCTATTGTTCATGAAGATGAGGATTTCTGTTTTGTCTGTGTTGAGTTTGAGGCATCTGCTCTGCATCCAGCTTGTGACACTGGTCATGCACCTGTGGAAGTTAATTTGGGGTTAGTTGGGTCTGAGGAGAGTGAGAGGATGAGCTGAGTGTTGTCTGCGTAGGAAATTATGTTAATGATGTGGGACCTGACCAGGGTGGCTAGAGGTGCCATGTAAGTGTTGAAAAGAGTCGGGCTTAGAGAGAAACCTTATGGGACACCACAAATAATGTTTTTGTTCCGAGGTGAAAGGTGGAAGGCGGACGCTTTGGGTTCATCCGGAAAGGAAGGACGAGTCCCATTCAAGGGCTTTCCCTTGGATCCCCATTTGGTGGAGACTGTGCAGGAGAGTGTGGTGTGACACAGTGTAGAATACTGCAGAGAAATCGAGGAGGATCAGGATGGTGGTCTCTCCCCAGTCTAAGAGAGTTTGGAAGTCATCTGTGGCCGCAATTAGGGTGGCCTTGGTGCTGTGATTTAAGCGAAATCTGGATTGGGAGGAGTCCATCAGATTGTTCTTTTCCAGGTGGGTGGAGTTAGAGTTTTACAGCTTTCTCTAGTACCTAGACTGGGAATGGCAGTAGGGAGATGGGGGTAGTTTTTGAGGTATTTGGGGTCTGCAGTTGGTTTTATGAGGCTCAGTTTCACTTCTGTGTGTTTCCATCCTTCAGGGAAAGAGGATGATGTGATGGATGAGTTGTTTGTGGTGAGATCCTTGCTAGTGGTGCTTTTTACTAGGTTGGACATATGGTGAGGGCAGGGATCATTGGGGGTTCCCAAGTGGATGGAGCCCATGATTGTGCTCACAGAGAGAGGCTCCCATGTGCTTAGTGAGCCTTTGTGGAGGTCAGTGTTGTTGAAGAGTCTGTTGTTTTCAGTTACCGGTGGTCGAAGTTCTCGTAGACGGTGGTGAGTTTGGAGTAAAAGAAGCTAGCGAGGGTGTCACAAAGCTCCTGAGAGGGGGTGCCAGCGTTCTCGGTGGCTGCAGGGTTGGAGAATTCTCTGATGATGCATAATAGTTCCTTGCTGAGGTTCGGGCAGGCATCCAGGAGGGAGGCCAGGACATTTTTTTGGCGGTTTTGAGTTGGTGGTGGCACCTGTTGAGGGCTAATTTAAAATTGTTTTGTTCATTGATTGTCTTGCCGGTGCACCAGATCCTTTCAAGTCACTTACAGGTGTGCTTGTAGGACTTGATCTCTGGTGTGAACCGGCTGTGATGTATGGAGGATCTGCTGCTTTTAGTGAGTTGAGGGGTAAGACTTTGTAGGAGCATTTTTTGTTGCATGCAGTGAAATTTCCTACTTTCGCCTTGAGGTCAGTGGTGGTGTCGGGACTCGGGAGGAGAGGCATTAAGGAAATTGGTCCAGAGGTCTTCTTTTACTTTGCTCCAGCTCCTATAGGGTGAGTTGGGGAGTGGCGGAAGGGGAGGTTGAGATGTGAAAGCAGACAATAAAGTGGTCGGTTCAGGTAATCTCGGTAGTGTGGCTGTGCCTGATTCTGTTGCTGGCTATAAAAATGGGGACAAGGCGATGTGTGTTGGGTCCATGACCAGTTGGGAGAGGCCGATGATTTCCATGCTCTCGGGTAGATTGGTTGTGTTGAGGTAGAGGAAGTCTTTGGAATTGATGGCCGGTGGTGTGATGGAGTTGTAGATAGCTTTGGAGAAGGCGGGGAGTGGCGTGGTCCAGGGTGTTTGTAGGCTAGGATGCCTCTGACCGTTGTTTTGCTGATGGGTTTGATCTGGAAGTTGAGGTGTTCCATGATAGGGGTGGAGGAGTCTGCGATCAATGGGTAGTTGAGGGACTGATAAAGGAAATTCCACCAACTTTGTTTGTTGGGGGTTCCCGGTGGATTGCCAGTACATTGCTACATAATTTTACACTTTTTCCTCTTATTTTTCTGCACCCCTAGGTGGGAACCAGTCCAGAATTTGAGGTGATCCAGTTGAATCGCTGGTACAATGCTAAACAATTTTACAGTGTTTCCTCTTTTCTTTCTGGGCACCGCTAGGTGGGAACCAGACCAGAGTTTTATATTACTAAAAACTAATGAATAGATGAATTAACTAAATCCTGATCAGGGACAAAAGGGACTCCAATCATAATGTCCACTGAGCAGTTGAGCCAACCAATAAGGGAAACAAAGAATGTGATCTCAGTACTGAAGGTGAATAGACCCATCAGAAAGCAGATACATTGTTTACAGATCATGAAAAGATGGATGTGTACAATTTCTGGCAAGTGTCCTAGGGGCATTAGCTGTACCATCATCTGGTGCGCTGCACAGAAACCATACGGATGCTGTTTTGACTCTGCGCGTGTGCACCGTGGTGCCCTGATTCCAAGTGCTAGGGGGTTATTTATAAAGGGTTGCTCTGGACTGTTTGGTGGCACTGTGCAGCTTTGTACCACACACACATATTTTTAGACAGCTTGTCACTGAGATTTCCTGTGACAAGTTGTTTCGATAGCTGGCTGGCAATTCTCCAGAAACTTAAACCAATTTCTTTAGAAAAAATATGCTTCACGAGCTACATCTGGATCAGGTCATGGGCTCCCATCCCATCCTTCTTCAATTCTAGACCTTCCAATTGGGCCTCGTAGCAAGATCCCTCAGCGGCGCAGTTTCTGTGGCTTGCTCAGTGTTAGACCATAGGCTTCCGCATTATCTGGGGGTGAAGGGTCTCATTTCCTCTAGATGGATGAGGCACAGGGAACAGTGATGGACAAGAGCTTGAACCCAGCACTTACATCTGACTGACCTTGAGCAGAGCATGGCCACTAGCCCACTATCACAGCTATATGCCTTCCTGCTTCAGGGTAAAAAACGAGACGGCTTAGAATATGGACTGGTCATATTTATCTCCTCTGTATATAAAAATTGAGGTTTATACTGTGTCTATTTGTACTTTGAGGTAACAACACAAGATATTGATGTTTAGTGATAAAAGTATAACAAAGAATAGAAAGATGTACTAGTATGTTTACCTTTTAGGTAAAAAGTTCGAAAACACTTGGCTCTGTACCTGTAAATAGTGTTGGGTTACTGTGTAGCCAGTGAAGGGCCATCTGCATCCTTTCACCCAATTAATGGAACATCTAAAACATTATTTAAATTATCCAAAAAGGCATATAGGAAAGAAGAACGAGTTATACATTGAGCAGCCACATTTGTAACTTTTTCCTGGAATGTTGAAGAATATTTCGTTTAACACGGATTGGGAGTAAGGATTTCCACAGCTCATTCGCACCTATTGAAAAGGATCTGCTTCCCTAGGTGACTATGCAAGACCTTGGGACAGGTAGACAATTCTGAGATGCTGTGCGAATTATACGGGTAGGACACAATTGAAGGCTATGAACTTAATTCTAGAATGTAAGGAATGCCAGAGAAGGGATCTTAGAACTGGGGTTATATGGCCCTAACCTGTATATGATCAGACAGGTGAGATGGGTTTGGGAAAGAATGGTCAAAGTGGTTTTGAAGTGCCCTCAATGTGCAAAGAATGTACCAGTATGTTTCATGCCACCACTTCAGAAAAGTGCAAAGACATGGATAAAGGAGGCAGGGAGCCTGCAGATAAAAATAATTAGGACACAGATCTCGCAGAGCCCATTTGAGACAAAGAAAGGGACAACATTTGAGAGAAAGTCAAAGACGGTTTCGAACAACGCTAGATTTAAGTTAACACACTTTAATTAGTTGCACACGACCTATCTTGCACTATTGACCTTGAGGAAGATCTACCTTGACAGACCCTCTAATTTTCTTAGGTGTGTGCCCTTTCTTCATATAACATGAAACTGCTCACAAGCTCAAAAGTTCTGGCCTGGAGTTGCAACAAATTTGCAGCCAATTGCTGGGAGGGTGTTTTGACTTCTAAATAATCCCTATTGAGAATCGTTCCAGGGAGAAAATAAGTTAAAATTAAGCTAGAATGTGCAGCCTTATGGGCAATAGTAGCAAAGAGATGGCTGGAGATACATTGGCTCCACTTACAAGCACCATCCCTGGCTATCTGGTTCAAAGACACAAGAGAGAGGGGACAGTAGGAGAAGAAACTCAGACGAAACTCACGAGAAGAGATGAGAAATTAACAGAGGACCTTTCTCTGCTGTCATGCAGCTGTATAAATGAAACCCACAGACACAAGACCAATGCAAACACAAATATGAAATGTGGAGAAACAAACTGAATTATTCAGGGACCTGACAATTGCTTTGAATAGAAAATATGTGAAAAGGAAAGTGGGGAAAATTGCGACACACTCAGGTTCTAACTATGTGACTGGTTGGGGTGCCAAATGGTTTAATCCACTAAGTGACTTTGCATTTTAGAGGTCAGTGATTATTCCTACATAGGCTCTAGGGAGGTAGGGCACATAGTCGTCCTTGGGGCCTTTTGCGATGTCGTTCAGGAAGCATTCCGACCAAATCGGTTTTGCAATGCTTCCTGACCAACTTGGGTTCGTGGAGTCCGACAGACCGATTACGATGGTTCCGAAAACCGTTCGGTCGGACTCCCATTGACTTCAATGGGAGCCTGTGTTCAGACCGACTACAGAGGCTCCCATTGAAGAAAGGGGTGCTTACGAAAAATTGAGCACCCTGTGACGGCCGCACCATGGTGCCTGCCACACTGTGCAGGCATGGAAAGGGGGGACCCATGGGTAGACCACCAGGTGAAGGGGAGCCTGAAATGGGCCCCCAGACAGGCTATCCAAATCCGACATCCTCATGGCTCGATCAAAAATGTGGTCTGTAGACCGCTACCATTCGGCTCCGACTGACTCAGTTACTCCGAATGCCATTCGGAACCGACCTGGAAAGTCCAAACGGTTTCCAACCATCATAATCGGTCATTCGGAAAAGTGTCCTCGTCGGTCAGAAAGGCGGGTTCCGAATCGGATTCAGACGAACCGAATGCCAATTGGAGCCTTTCCGAACGACATCGTAATCGATCCCTTAATGTTGATAATATGTCTTTTGATAAGAAAATTACTTATTGTTGATGTTTGACATGTTACATTGTGAACATAATATGTTCTATTTGATCACACTATGTAAAACACATCTAGCACGCACAAGTGAAAACTGTAGCCCCTATACATTCCCTGTTTTTGTTCTATGTTAAGAGGTGTATGTTCATGTCTGCCTTCTGTGTAGTAGAAAAAATAAACATATGTATAAGTAAGTGAAAAGGATAATGTTTATGCGGGAACCTTGGAAACAACCTTCCTGCCATTATTCAGGAGACAGTCAGGAAAGTTATTTTCAATGGAATTCCTTTCCTGAAATAATACACTTAAGATTTTATTCACAAGAACTCCGACTGGGTGATATATCTTATACGGTGCCTAAACCAAGCAAAAGATGTGAAAAGGTTTTCTCCAGGTGTTGTATTCCTTAGGTTCTACAGCACTTTTTAACAATGCAACCTACTGCTACTAAAATTAAATTAATAATAATTGGGATAAGGTACCCCATGTGATTATAAAGATATCAAAATCTACCAAAGAGTTCTGTGACCGTATAGAGGAACAAGGACATTCAGTGCAGAGGGTTTATGTTTTCAGAGTGTGCATGGAGCGAGCGATAAGGCAAAGCAGACTATTAGCCATTTTGCTCAGAAGGTGTTAAGTGCAGATAAACATGGAAGAAAATTCTCCTGACATTTTTGGTGATTTTGGCACACTTGTGGCAGGTTTTGGAGTTTGGCAAACTATGTCACAAACGTATCCTGTTGCCACATTACAAGTGCATTATATGCTATGGCACTTGTAATACGGTGGACGGGATATCCAGAGTAGCCCATCCACCAAATTCTAAATCTGGCCCCTGGTCTGAGAAAGTCTTTGATTGTAGTGGATTATTATTCGTGTTGGCCAGAGGCGAGGTTTGTAGGTTATGTTGATAGTAAAGTTGTGAAAGAGTTATTTTTAAGAAAAGATATTTCTTCAGAGTTTATAACTGACAACAGCAATCGTTGGGTGTCCAGAGAAATGAAGGAATTTCTATCGAGTTTGTGTGTAGGCATGTTAAGACGTCAGTTTACTTGCCACAGTACTCAATGGAATAGATGACAGGTGCAACTGGGAATTGATGGAAGATATGCACCTAGCACTGTGTGACGGAACTGATTGTACATAACCACAAGGACATATGGTATGGAGATATCGTATCATGCTAAATGCTACCACAGTTTAGACCCCGTACAAGTTGATATGTGGATCGAAACTTTGTTCTTAATTAGGGCACAGTTTGGTGATGAAGGGGAAGAGCTAGGAATTTGGAAACAATGCTATGGAAAAACTTGTGGAGAAATGTTTAGCCAAATGCAAGAATATAAAAAGTGTGCACACTGAGATGGTATTGAATATGGTCAAGGGATGGGCACAGGTTTAGGATACGGATAGTTTAGTCTAATTTTTCCTATACCTTGCCAGTGGATACGGATGTTAGATATTGGTTAGAATTTTTTAATGGCTACATGTGGAACAAGACAAAGGTGGTTCATGTACTTAATAGTCTGCTTGAGGATCAACGACGTGTGAAGGAGGCACCATAAGATGAAGCAAGAAAGTGACACTCATAAAATTGAGACCAGTGCTGATATGAAAATCAAAGATGTTGCAGGCAGGAATCAGGTCACGTGGTTGTTTTTTGACATCTGTGACAAGGGTTGGGCTTAACAACTTCAACTGAATATCAAAGGAAATATAGGAATGGGTTTTGTGGTATGGTATAGTATTGTGCAAACTCTAGTTAACTGTGTGTGTTTTCCAAATTCTGTGATAAGATGCATGCTCTGTGGAATAATATGGATATATGAGATTGATACTGTTTGGTAGTTGCTGGAAGCTCCCTCTACTGGTGTGTTATTCTTTAGAGAAGCTGTGTTGACTTTGACAGATTTAGCAGATATTATCACATTGCATCCCTAATTTATCTTTCATGGCTGATAAACACAAAAATACATTGTGACTTCAACTGCACAATATCGGAATGCATGGTACCTTATTTAAAAAAAAAAATCTTTACTTAGGTTATAAAGAGAACAGAACAGTTGGGTGCCAGCCACACCCATACAAGTATTTCCAAAGAATATTTACAGTAGAGTACAAAGCATGCAATGTCTGAAACATCAAAAACGCAAGAAGGTCGGGAGGACGTCCCACAAGAAATCCGCACTGCAAGTGCCCAGGATACAGAATGTCCAGTAGCAAGGGAGACATCGTATCACACAATATATTGTTTGACACACATCTTGCATGAGCACCTCCTACACAGCACGCTGAGCCAATTGCCCCAGGGTTCCAGTTTTGCCTTCCTCACGTACCAGGTTAAAGCAGGTTATCCCAGGCCCCCATACTTTAAAAAATGTGCGGGGACACCCTTTGCCTTTATAGGTGGCTCTCTCTGTGGCCATATACATGTCAATTCCTGGCCTCCATTCGCGTAGTGATGGGACCTCCAGTACTCCCCAGTGCTTGGCGACGTCCCTCTTCTACGACTAAACCCAGGTTGCAAAAGAGTAGTTTAGCCCTCGGAACATCTACCTCAGTCAGTTTCCCCAAACGAACATATTTAGGGATCCTTGGGAGGTCCACCCACCCTGCCCTGTTCCCATGATGCACTGGGCCAGGGACAGACTAATTTGCATACAGCCAGGTTCTGAAACTGGGATGGTGCAATGAGCTAAAAAACGGTGTTGGATCTAGCCCTGATCTCTTGACTGGGTGAGAGTACTCTGCTTAATTCAGAGACTCTGTCCATCACCACCCCTTGTTGTAAATTATTTTGTCCACCCTAAGCGTGGAAGGGTATACTCAGATGTGAGTCCCTTGCTCATTGCACCATCAGGATTCAAGCAAGCCGGGCCGAAGACGCCTGAAATGGCAGAAACCGGTCCCCGGAAGCTTGTTTCCTTCCCAGTGTAAGAATTGGCTTTTGTAGTCTGGTCTGCCCTGTTCCCATGATGCACTGGGCCAGGGACAGACTAATTTGCATACAGCCAGGTTCTGAAACTGGGATGGTGCAATGAGCTAAAAAACGGTGTTGGATCTAGCCCTGATCTCTTGACTGGGTGAGAGTACTCTGCTTAATTCAGAGACTCTGTCCATCACCACCCCTTGTTGTAAATTATTTTGTCCACCCTAAGCGTGGAAGGGTATACTCAGATGTGAGTCCCTTGCTCATTGCACCATCAGGATTCAAGCAAGCCGGGCCGAAGACGCCTAAAATGGCAGAAACCGGTCCCCGGAAGCTTGTTTCCTTCCCAGTGTAAGAATTGGCTTTTGTAGTCTGGTCTGCCCTGTTCCCATGATGCACTGGGCCAGGGACAGACTAATTTGCATACAGCCAGGTTCTGAAACTGGGATGGTGCAATGAGCTAAAAAACGGTGTTGGATCTAGCCCTGATCTCTTGACTGGGTGAGAGTACTCTGCTTAATTCAGAGACTCTGTCCATCACCACCCCTTGTTGTAAATTATTTTGTCCACCCTAAGCGTGGAAGGGTATACTCAGATGTGAGTCCCTTGCTCATTGCACCATCAGGATTCAAGCAAGCCGGGCCGAAGACGCCTGAAATGGCAGAAACCGGTCCCCGGAAGCTTGTTTCCTTCCCAGTGTAAGAATTGGCTTTTGTAGTCTGGTCTGCCCTGTTCCCATGATGCACTGGGCCAGGGACAGACTAATTTGCATACAGCCAGGTTCTGAAACTGGGATGGTGCAATGAGCTAAAAAACGGTGTTGGATCTAGCCCTGATCTCTTGACTGGGTGAGAGTACTCTGCTTAATTCAGAGACTCTGTCCATCACCACCCCTTGTTGTAAATTATTTTGTCCACCCCCAGGACGGCATAGAGTTACTGTATCACTTTGGCCCGGTAGCTTTGTACAATAGGGCAGACCCAAAGTGTGCGCAGGAAGTCGCCCCTAGCATTGTATAGAGTCTGGGGAGACCACTTTTCCCATTCTATGATGTCTGGCTCAGTCATAGTAGACCCAGTAAAGCACTTTACACTGTATTAGTCGAAGCCTAGACTTTAGCTTGGTACCTCACTAGCCTTTGATAGGGTCTCTTTCCAAATTTCAGAGCCTGATGTTTTTCAAAAACTCTTGCTTTAAATTGATCTTAGTATTTATTTCATATTTTTCAGCCCACTACAATGTTACAATATCCATAATTCACATACTGATGGGTTACATGGCTTAACCTTGAAGTACCTTAAAGTATCTCCAAATCTGGCTACAGAAAATTCGTGTATTGCTACTGAAACAATGGCTGACTAAAGAAATGCTTCAAAATAGCCAGGTCTTTATTTTTTTCTAAATCTGCTGTGATCTGTGGATAGGTGAATTTCCAAAGGAAGAGGCAATGCTTTCCAGCAAGTACTGCTAACCATTGAAGATCCCCTAAATGTGGGTACGGAAAAGAGACAAGCAAAGGCAGATGGAGGAGCATAAGTAGGAAAATACTGGAATACAAGCTTTTAGAGATAAGGAGGGCAGGTACAAGCTTTGTGACAGAATCAGGAGGTCCTAAAAATGTAAAGTTTGGCAACCGGTAAACAATACAGAGAAGTAAGTTGAGAGGAAAGGGAGGATCAAGATGGGATCCTCATTGTGAAGCGACCAGCTGTATTCTACACTAATTGAAGGTCACAGGTCACAGGTGGTGCAAGAAGGGAGACCCACATAAAAGGCATTACAATAGCCAGACGTGTAAATAATATTGTCCTATATGATAGTAGTGCAATAGAAACAAGGATGAAGAAGAGGAATAACTTTTCAAAGCACACAAAGGCTGTAAAACAGGTGGTGGCCACTTTAGCAGCATGTATGGAGAAAGAAAGAGAAGCTTCAAAGATTATCCACAGATTGAGTACCGTGGTAGCAATTAGGAATGAGGGCCAGACAAAGGTCCTGCTAGAAGGACTGCCACCAAAGATTAGAACCTTGGTCTTGTCACTGTCCGTTTTCAAGCAAAAAGATGCCACGTACTTGGCCACCTCAGACACACAGAGTTGAAAGTTAGAAGAGCAATTTCTCTTTTATGGAGGCCAAAAATGAGTTGCCGTAATCCAGGTGACTGATTACCAGGGCCTAGACACGGGTTTTCCTTGAGGAGAGTAGTAATAGAGGGAAAGCCCTTCTTAGCAGACTTAGCATATGAAAACAAGAGCTGGTAGTTTCCAAGGTGTGTTCTTTCATAGAGAGGAAATGGTCCAGGCGGATTCCCAGGTTTTTTACCACCAGTTTGTGTACTGGGCCAGGGCCCACCTCTGCTGGCCACCAGTCAGGAGCCCAAACAAGTTGGGCTTGTCCAAATAGCATGATTTCTGTTTTAGAAGGGCTGAGCTGAGGTCTGTTTTCCAACATCAAGGTAGCTATGGCTTTCATCCCGGAGGAGAACGAAGCTTTAGATGTAGGAAGAGTATTTCCAAAGGAAAAAAGCTGCTGTGTATCATCAGCATATGAGATAATCTCAAACCCCAAAACTCTGACTAGCTTAGCAAGGGGAGCAATATGGATATTAAAAAGCGTAGGGCTAAGACAGGAGATCTGGGGGACCCCGTAGTCAAGTGACATGGTTCTAGACTTGTAGGGGCCTAGAACGACCAATTGGGACCTCAGGGACAAGAAGTCTGCTTACCATTAGAGAGCCATTCCATGGATCCAATCTCCAGTAGTCAGTCAAGAAATCGAGGATGGAATACCGTATCAAATGCTGCTGACAAATCTAGGCAGTACAAAAGGGGGTGGTGATGGACGGAGCATCTGAACCAATCAAACACTCACACCCAGTCAACAGATCTGGGTTTAATCCATCACCGTTCTTTAGCCCACTCTGCCACCCCAGTTCAGACATGGCCATATGCAAATCAGTCTGACCCTGTGCCTCATGGGAACAGTCCAGCCCGAACTGCCAAGCCATGTCTTCCCTGGACCGGAAACAAGCTTCCTAGGACCGATTTCTGGCATTTCAGCCGTCTTTAGCCAGGCTTGCTTGAATCCAGTGGCAAAGTGAGCAAGGGACTCACGTCTGAGCATACCCTGCCAACTTAGGGCGAACAAAGAAAAACCAAAGGTGGTGATGGACGGAGCGTTGACAATACAAACACTCACCCCCGTTCAACTGATCTGGGTTTAATCCATCACCGTTCTTTAGCCCACTCTGCCACCCCAGTTCAGACATGGGCATATGCAAATCAGTCTGACCCTGTGCCTCATGGGAACAGTCCAGCCCGAACTGCCAAGCCATGTCTTCCCTGGACCGGAAACAAGCTTTCTAGGACCCATTTCTGGCATTTCAGCCGTCTTCAGCCAGGCTTGCTTGAGTCCAGTGGTAAAGTGAGCAAGGGACTCACGTCTGAGCATACCCTGCCAACTTATGGCAAACAAAGTGGTACAAAAGGGGGTGGTGATGAACGGAGCATCTGAACCAATCAAACACTCACACCCAGTCAACAGATCTGGGTTTAATCCATCACCGTTCTTTAGCCCACTCTGCCACCCCAGTTCAGACATGGGCATATGCAAATCAGTCTGACCCTGTGCCTCATGGGAACAGTCCATCCCGAACTGCCAAGCCATGCCTTCCCTGGACCGGAAACAAGCTTCCTAGGACCGGTTTCTGGCATTTCAGCCGTCTTCAGCCAGGCTTGCTTGAATCCAGTGGCAAAGTGAGCAAGGGACTCACGTCTGAGCATACCCTGCCAACTTATGGCGAATAAAGCGGTACAAAAGGGGGTGGTAATGGACGGAGCATCTGAACGAATCAAACACTCACACCCAGTCAACAGATCTGGGTTTAATCTATCCCCGTTCTTTAGCCCACTCAGCCACCCCAGTTCAGACATGGCCATGTGCAAATCAGTCTGACCCTGTCCCATCTTGGGAACAGTCCAGCCCGAACTGCCAAGCCATGCCTTCGCTGGACAAATCTAGCAGAACCAGCATTGTAGGGACATTGGCATCAAGAGAGCATTTGATAGGTCAGTGACCGCAAGCAAGGCTGTCTCAGTATTGTGAAGAGGTCTAAAGCCAGACTGAGAGCTGTCACATAGGCTGTTAGCCTCAAGGTTGGTTCTCAGTTGCTGATTGATGTATGTTTCCAGTAACTTAGCCAATAGAGGATGGAGTGAAATAGGGCGGTAGTTAGCAAGATCAGTAGAGACTAAATTGGACTTTTTTAGAATGGGCCTGATCAAGGCCGACTTCCAGTCTTAGGGGAATTTCCCAGTAGTTATTGATAAATTGATTAAGGAGCAGATTTGCGAGGCCAACTCACAAGCAAGGTTCGACAGAACTCTGGGAGGTCAAACGTTTGTAGGAGAGCTGGATTTTGCAGACCTCAAAAGATTAAAGGTGATTTCTGGGGAGATGTCTTTTAAATGACCTAAATTGATGGTTGGGTCAGTGAGAAGAGTAGGGAGCACAAGCCTTTCGTGGGTCTCAGAAGTGATGGTAGAGAAGTTTAGGTAGATCTGCTTATTTTTGCCATCAAAATGATCTGCCAGGGAGTTGCAAAGAGATTACGATGGAATTGATTCTAAGGAGCAGGCCGCTGGATTTATGAAGGAGTTGAGTATTTTAAAAAGTGTTTTAGATGAGTTCCCTGCCTCATCAATTTTCGTCGCAATATGGGTTTTGCGGGCTAACTTGGTGTTGCCATGGTATACAGTTAGGGCCAAATTATAGATATTTTTGTCAGCTGGGAGATTAGTCAAACGCCATCTAATTTTCAGACTTTTACAGGAGGCTTTCTCCGTCTTTAGATCAGGCGTATACTAAGGAGCATGATATCTATGAATGCGCTTTTTGCCAAGGCTGTGAGGGGCGATTTTGTCAAAATGATACAAAGATTCTCATTAACTGCTGCCAAGGCTGTTGCAAAGAGATTACAATGGAATTGATTCTGCAGAGCAGGCCGCTGGATTTATGAAGGAGTTGAGTATTTTAAAAAGTGTTTTAGATGAGTTCCCTGCCTCATCAATTTTCGTCACAATATGGGTTTTGCGGGCTAACTTGGTGTTGCGATGGTATACAGTTAGGACAAATTATAGATATTTTTGTCAGCTGGGAGATTAGTCAAATGCCATCTAATTTCCAGACTTTCACAGGATGCTGTAGTGTAGTTCCTATTATCCCAATAGGCTCTGCGCATTGGAATAATACCTTCAATAGTATAGGCCTAGACCAGACGTTAACTAGGTCTACTACTGTCGATATTAGACTTAAAGTTTTGGGTTTGCCAGCTAGCTCAGAGTTCACTAGAAACTTTCTCGAATAGGCAAGGAGGAGTTGAACCTCCCTGGGTAGACAAGAAGGGATTTAGTTTCTGACAACCATAGAACATGACAACTTTGCTCTCCCCTAATCAAGAGTGTATCTCTAGAGTCGTGTGAAAACAAAAGACGACTTATTTTACTCAGTCAGTACGTGCATTCTTAGTCTCACCAGATTGTAGAGAAAAGGAGGAGACGGGCGTGTTCAATAAAAGATGGTACTTATTGATCAGTCTCTTTTCTCATACAAGAGAAATGGATCGATATTATTGCAATACTTATGGTTAAGTAAAGTGCATACATTAAAAGCAGAAGTATAAAATAATACTGTAAAAACATTTATATGGTTTCTAAGCCATATGAAGGTTTAAAATGGCTAAAATATATACATACACATATACATTTGACTAATCGTACTCAACTGGTGTTTCTAACTACGCCTACCCCAAATGTACCTGACCTAAGCCTAATACGTGGGCGGGAATAGAAAGTAGCAGTTTAAGTTAAGTTTGTTTTGCCAAGTGACTGACTAAAGAATTCTCTGCAAGGGGTTATTCAGTTCTGTACCTGGAATCTAGGATGAATGAGGGATGGTATCTCTCGTCTCTGGTCTCGATATTCCAGGCTGCCTGCGAGGGCTACCCGGAAGCACCGGAGCTGGATTTCTCGGCAGGAGAAAAGGCAGCGTCTCGTTCTCAGCGCGTCAGGAAGGCGGGGCTGCGCCAGCGGGGTCTGCTCTGCTCTGGGCTTCGGCAAGTCTGGCTGCTCCGATCTCGTCACCACTGCGTGTGTTTGCATAGGGCAATATCGGTAATATTTATACCTTTAAGGTGCCGAGATTGACGTAAGGATGGACATAGATACGTCAATAAGGCTGTCATACGACCTGGTCGTTAGCACATTCTTTTGCTGAAGTTCTCGGTGAAATCAAAACAATGGCCGCAGGGTTTTTCCCAGGTTGTCATAGGTTTGATTTGTTTTGAGAACTCCGTATGCCTTATCAGGGGCTGGAGGAATATCGCTTGTCTAATTAGATGGCAAGCGTTATGACCTAATCAGATAACACGTTCCTGTGCCGTAGTGTGGCTTAATCAGATAACGGTTCCTGCATCATGGGGGTTTTCTGCCTCATGGGATGGCTGCTAGTTAACTTGTTAACCAGAATAGGGTCAGGAATAGGGGGATCGATACAGAACCTATAGGAATACATCACACCCACTCCACGCTAACTATGGACATATTTACGAATCTATGCATAGTAAAACATACTGTAGAGTATCGTGTATACCTTACCACCCCAAATACATAAATGCATTTTGAAATTATCAAATATACGGAAAAAACAGTCACATGTAATATATGCACTCAAGCTGTAGAATAATGCTAAAGTAATCATGCATATCTATACATTATCACTAATTTGTATATGAGAATTTACACATGAAATGGCTCTTAATACAGAAAAAATGTTCGAGACCATTCCATCACAGAATAAAATAATTATGAACATACCAGCGGGCAGCTAATGTCTATAAACTATCTAAAATTAGAAATTTTAGTTCTCTAAGAATAGTTCTTACTTTAAGCAGAAGATAAGTGTCCCGAAAAATTCGAAAAATATTTTGGGGCTGCTGAAAAAATTGCTGTCTGTGAACTGGAGGGAAAATTGTTCATGGTATTTTGCTTTTCTAGTTGAAGGCCAAATTCAGGGAACGCCGTGTACGAGCTTGCTCAAAAGTCTCTATTTCTGCTCTGGTGAGAACATCATATCATTTAGACTCTAGAAAAAGTTGTCAACAGCTTCCTGGGAGAGTTCCACTAACTCGGAAAAAGGTGTAACCATGCATTCGTGCGCATGATTGTCTCCATTGACATTTTGATTAGTATTGCTGACAGAAGGTTGTACCTGATCAATGCTGCTTTCATCTTGAACTTCACTACCCCTTAATCATAGTGGTGAAGCTTCCACGAATGCCGTCATCAGGATTGGTAGCCGTTGAGGGCAGCACAAAGCATGAGCCTTTATTGGACTCAACAATGTTTCTGCATCCATTGGCGCATCTGATTGTAGCGTCAGACAGGTGTCTAACACGCATTCTTCTCCGCATAGCAAGCACCTTAATACAGGTAAAACACATCGTTGCCACATTGGTCGAAATGAAAGAAACCAAGTCATGTTCAGGTCTCTAAGCCGGGATAGTCCCAGGATTTTTGATATCCGGTCCCGGTATCCAATGGCTAGGATTGTTTCTTCCCTTGTCGCAGGTGTTTTGTCTGTGACATGGTTTGCCATAACGAAATATTAAGACCAAGAATAGGATTCCTGCAATTAGTCCCAAAATGAGGGGAAGTCCGCCAAAAATCGAATGGACGAAATCTGGAAAAATACCCAGTATGGCTTTGAATGGTGTTAATGCCATCGAAAATACTGTCTTAAATACTTTTGAGACTCCACTGGTATCAGAAATATTTAAGATTTCATTCAGGATTTCTGCGAAATGTATGGGGGAATTAGTTGATAACAATGAATGAATCTCTGCAGTCGTCCTTGCGACTAGGAGATCATACGTTTCTTTTGATGACGTGAGCCTTGTCGGCGTCTGAAGAAGCACTGTTTTCATTCTGCTTAAAGTATCTATTCGAATAGAAGTAATTTTCAAGTTGGGCCAAGCCCTTGCCTCCCTGTCTAGAAGGGAGCTGGGGAACAATAAGCGTCCACAGCACTTGACCTTCGCAGTCGTAGTTACGAGATAAGGAGTCCCGGGCATAAGACTACAACATCTGCGGTCCACAATTAGAACGTAACTCCCATTATAGAGTCCTTGAAAGAATGGTTCTATCTCTGTTGCAGGTGTGCCTAGCTGGTGACATGAAAGGTTATTTGAGTTCCCTTCACAGGCTCCATGCAAACTAATTCCATTACACAGAAGTGTACCGCTTAGTGACATCGCACAATTATTGCCACTAAGAAACACTTTCTGTCCTTTATTACTGACACATGCATGTGAATAGGGCAAGTTCCATGTTGTTTTAATGTACCCTTTTCCCAATTTTTCGTACATGCCAGCCTGTATATATTTTTGGCAGTATTGAAAACTGAAGGTTGATATTGGAATATTAATTATCCCATGTATTATCCATTCACTGACAGGTCGTTCTGACATTGTCACTGGTAATCTCTCGAGTTTCTCAATGCTCAGGATTGTATAATCAGCACCCTTTTGTGCCATACTGATTTGTTTATCAGTAAGGTTAAAGCGAATGAATAGTGACGTTGTGTTGATTAAACGCCAAGGCACATAGCCTGAACGCAGATTTTGTAACGTCCAGCCAAGCTGTACAATAGAACGCAATTGGGACGCAAACGGTTCCTGCATCATGGGGGTTTTCTGCCTCATGGGATGGCTGCTAGTTAACTTGTTAACCAGAATAGGGTCAGGAATAGGGGGATCGATACAGAACCTATAGGAATACATCACAATGCTTTCTCTGTCTTTAGATCAGGCGTATACTAAGGAGCATGATATCTATGAATGCGCTTTTTGCCAAGGCTGTGAGGGGCGATTTTGTCAAAATGATACAAAGATTCTCATTAACTGCTGCCAAGGCTGTTGCAAAGAGATTACGATGGAATTGATTCTGAGGAGCAGGCCGCTGGAGTTATGAAGGAGTTGAGTATTTTAAAAAGTGTTTTAGATGAGTTCCCTGCTTCATCAATTTTCGTCGCAATATGGGTTTTGCGGGCTAACTTGGTGTTGCGATGGTATACAGTTAGGGACAAATTATAGATATTTTTGTCAGCTGGGAGATTAGTCAAACGCCAACTAATTTCCAGACTTTTACAGGAGGCTTTCTCCGTCTTTAGATCAGGCGTATACCAAGGCGCATGAGATCTATGAGTGCGCTTTTTGCCAAGGCTGTGATGGGCGATTTTGTCAAAATGATACAAAGATTCTCATTAACTGCTGCCAAGGCTGCTACAAAGAGATTACAATGGAATTGATTCTGAGGAGCAGGCCGCTGGAGTTATGAACGAGTTGAGTATTTTAAAAAGTGTTTTAGATGAGTTCCCTGCCTCATCAATTTTCGTCGCAATATGGGTTTTGCGGGCTAACTTGGTGTTGCGATGGTATACAGTTGGGGCCAAATTATAGACATTTTTGTCAACTGGGAGATTAGTCAATCGCCATCTAATTTCCAGTCTTTTACAGGAGGCTTTCTCAGTCCTTAGATCAGGTGAATACCAAGGATTATGAGGTCTATGAGTGTGCTTTTTGCCAAGACTGTGAGAGGCGATTTTGTCAAAATGATAGAAAGATCCTCATTAACTGCTGCCAGGGCTGTCTCCATGCTGAAAGGGGAGGAAACTCAGACTGCACAGAATCCAGTAACTGGGAGTCAGTAAGTGAGCTAGGCGTACACTTCTTTCCCTAGGTTTTCAGATGCAAACAGTAGTAATGATTTATTCCATAAAATTACTTAACATTTGAAGATCTCGTGTGGCATTTTGCTACAGTAGGAAAAGTTTGTTTCCTGTGTTTAAGGGAGTTTGGCAGTAGAACGAGAACTGTTACATAAGTAGGTCAGCGCAAGCGCTAGTGTGTCTGGGTGCCAGATGATAGAGAGATGCAGGACAGGGATCTAACGGAGAGCCTGATTTAATAGATTTAGCTGTCCTAAAGTTATTGTCAGTTGAAATGAGGGGTGGGGAGAACACTTGAAAGGAAACAACCAGATGGAGTAATTAACACTGAAAAAGCTAAGGCTTTGACAAATCTTTAACAATCTTGAACAGCTTCCTAGGAAAGCTTTTAGTGGCTTTGATTATTTAGGAACCGAAGGAAGTCGGGGTGTTGCGAATTGTATTCATTTAAATAAAGCGAAGGGTGATCTTATCATTCTCCTTTTATGCCTCTCTCCAAATCTTTTTCCAAAGCTTTACATTGTCGATTGATGGTTACATGGTCTTCGGTTTACCATTGTGAAGATGGAGTTAATCTATGCCATTTAAGGCTGCTTCAAGTCCAGATACTGGAAGGCAGCACATTCCTCAGATGTTTCCTCAATAAACCTAACAAGGGGTAGATGGCTTAATAGAGCTTGAGCTAATTGAGTTTTAAGAAATTTAACTCATGCTATAAATTAAGCAGCCAATAGGTTTTCAGCAAAGGCAGGAATAGTAGATGGTGAGGGCAAGAAGAATGCAATTCCAAAGTGGTCTGTCTATGTATAAGGAATTCCTGTCTACACAGGCATATCGCCAGGCATGCATAACTCTTTATGCTTTTAACAGAGGCAGCGCCATGGGCAGCATCATTGACTGTGAGTGGGCACATGTTCAAAATCTGCAGGACAACCATAAGAAACACAACTGCACAAAGACAACACCATTAGACAAACCCAACAGAGCACAAGTCGATGCAACAATTCTACAAGAGCACAAAACTATACAGAAGCAATATTACCATAATACCACAAATACTCCACACACCAATTAAATGTAACACAATACACCAGCACAACTGTATTATTATATTCTGCTGGTGTGCGGTTGCATTTTGTTGGGATGTTAGTCTGCTGTGTGTTGTTAAGTGTAGAGTTGGTGAAGCTTGCATGCTTGTATGTTAATGTATTGTGTTCCTTTGTTGTTGTGTTGTGTTGGTGTCTTGGTGTGTTGTTCTATTGTTTGGTGTGTTTTATTGCATTGGGTTTATGTTTTGTCTTGGAGTGTTGTGGAGTGGCCTTTGTTGCATTTGTGCTGTTATTTTGTTGGGTTGTTGTGTTGTGTCTTTGTGTTGTAAACTTGTTTTACTGTATTTTAAAAAGGAATTACTGTTATATTCTTATGCAATTTTTTTGTATTTTTGTAATATGACAATGTGTTCTTTTGGGATTGTGTTAAGTTATTTATTGTACCACAACTGTAAGCTGTTTACTTAAAAATTGATTAACGGTCGTCTCACAATGACGCCTACCTGAAATCCACTTTCATGATAAGATGGTAGGTATTGTTTGCACAAAAGACTGTACTGCTTACCAAGTTGACAAATATGAGTGCTAAGGGAAAACATTTTGTGATCCGGCCCTTAGCTTTGTAACAAAACTACTGTTCTGCCTACTTTCATTAGTCACACACAGACCACATTTTAGGGTACTTAATGGGATTAAGGCACTTCTCGCAGAGATGCACCAAGGTGCAACAAGTTTCAGGGACTATTAAAACTGAAATACAGCTTAGGGGGTTAATTCTCTGACTGCACAGATCAGTAGATATCCTACAGGTCCCAGGTGTGATTTTTCAGAATAAAATAACCTCATAGGGTTAATGTCCCTGTTGCAGGGCACAACATGCTCAGGTTCCTATACCAAAAAGATTTCACATTACGTTGATGCATTTGTTGAAGCCTTCTGCAACCAGAACTTCACAAGTTGAAATTGTAGTAAAATAGGAGAGTAAATTGTGCAGCCACTACACACATCACCATGTATGCCACAGAGAAAGTTTTTGACTCCTGGTGTGTTTTCAGTTAATCGTTAGCTCTTCTATGTTCCTTAATATGAACAATTAATTGTAAAAACAATTCACTTTGGATTGCCAAAAATAATTCCCCTTGGATTGCCAAAAACAATTCACTTTGCATAAAGTCCCATATCAAGGGTATTTAATATAGTAATTGCAACATCAACCTACTTACGCAATAATTTACAAATAACTTGCAATCAGTTATCTCAAGTACCGGACATAACCTGTTCTACCATCGCTAGTTCTTATATGGGCATAACCACATATCACTTCCCCTTTACAAATCAATTCCTATCATTCTATTTCTACTCCAAACTCCCCCTTTACACACCCATCCTTATTATTCTACCCCTACTCCTAACTCTACTAAACACGCATGAAATCAAGAGCACAAACCTTACACAACCAATGCACAAGAAAAA
The DNA here is from genome assembly GCF_964261635.1 of Lissotriton helveticus. Taxonomy (NCBI): domain Eukaryota; kingdom Metazoa; phylum Chordata; class Amphibia; order Caudata; family Salamandridae; genus Lissotriton; species Lissotriton helveticus. Next base: position 396,481,244 of record NC_136070.1, on the reverse strand, counting down.
ATAAAAGCCATTTTACTAACCTACTTCCAGCGAATCTTTGGCTCCAGTGTAGTGTACTAGTTGCTCACAAACGCTTCAATGCCTCGTAAAAATAAATGTATAATACAATTACAAATACAATTGCATACTCTCTCCTGATTTCTCCTTTGCTTGGATAAACTGCTGATAGCTGCAGGCCATAGCTGTGCCTTTCTGCACCTGTGTTCTGTTAAAATCCAGGGCCCAAAAGGCAGAGGTAGTTATCAAATGTCCTTGCATTTAGAGCTGGGCTCCTAGGAGAGGGCCTGAGGGTTTGTTGGAAGGCATCAGTCTCCAGTCCCATGGCCTTACTGCTGGCAGCAGCTCTACACATGAACGTGTGCTACAGCCTTTGAAGCACTGTACCATGGAACTGAAGCACAGCAGAAGGATGCAGAACAGCAACAGCGCGATCATTGAGAAATTACATGTCCTGGAGGCAAAAGGGAATAACTGCCAAACTTGCACTTTTTAGCATATTTAGAGACTTTTGGTGAATAAAATATTTATTTACAGTTTTCAGATTCATTCCACTTTTGTGAACAGTTTTGGATCACATCCTAAGTCATATTTAGAGAAGACTGACAAACAACATTTATAAACTTAAAGATCCATAACTAAAGTACCTCCTAAAGATTTTATGGTTGAACTTGAACCATTTTAGAAGCTAATTCAACATTTCAGTAGGTGCCATTCTCCCGGACACTAAGGAGAACTATAACTTGCTGGCAGATAAAAGATCCTGGATTCAAATCGTGGGGCTGTTGATGGTTTGGGTCTTATTCTGACCACCTGAATCTGTGGAAACTTAACCACAGAATATCTAATGCACACTCTTACTGAGTAGCAGCCAAAGGTAATTTGGACTTTCAATTAATTATTAATTTTCTCTTTGTGGATTATTATTCATACTTCCAATAAATAGTGATTTCCAAGAATTGTTTTTTATTTTTTTGCAGTAAGATTCGTTATAGTTGCTTTTTCATGTTTCATACTTGTACTTCCTCAATTGTTCATAAAATCCCAATGCATTTCGCGCAATTGTGCTTCAGGGGAAATTATATCTGAAAGTATTGAGAAATATAGTTAAACCCAAAATATAGTTCTGCCCATGTCAAATCAACAGCCAAAGTACATGCATTTAACTAACTAATAAGCAGAAGGTTCATTGAATTCATGTAGACAACTATTTTTACATAGCTAATAGGTTTTCAGTGTGAGCATGTGTGACTTTTTCATGATTTCTACGTGGTAAGGTGTGACATTTTCCTGCATTACATGTGACACTATGAGAGACAATTTTCCAAAGCACAGGGGATGATTGACTGGAACAGACAGCGCAGGGACAAAGAGAGGATGTTGCATAGATCAAAGTGGTCAAATAATGTGCCCAGAAAACCATGGGGGAAAAGTGGCATTGGGCAGAGAGCAGGGTGGCCAAGAGAAATGGGGCAGGAAGCAAAGTAGGGAGATGATAGGAAAGGGGCTGACAGCACAAGCGCTATAGAGGATGAGGGTGGGGTACACTGATGCAGATGAAATGGTGGCAGAAATGATGGAGGAGATGTTATATTTATATATGCTTGTTCATTGTGAGTGTTATCTTTCACTCTGTGTTCTGATTGTGTCAGAATGTTCCTGTAGAATATCAAACTTCATCTTAGGCAGTTGGAATAGAGATCTTCTACAGGCTTACTGCATGTTGCTGTGCTGCTTAACCTTATATTAAAATATATTAATTTATCTAAGTTTAGTTCTTTTATTTGGCGACGAGGGAGAACAGAACACCTTTCACAACAGCCTAAAGCAGCACAGAGGATTGGTGTTCACGATATTTTGGAATTTGAAATGGAAGCGTTTGAGATATTGAAATTGGAAGAACATCGATAACAGAAAAGTATATTTAAAAAGGAAAACGAGAAAAGGAAAAGTATCAAGACAATCTGTGAGGAAGATAAAAAAAAAAAGAGGAAACGGAATTGGAAAATTCGTACAACTACAATGGAAAGAGTTTGTAAGGAAATCCTGCCTAAAAATACTTCTTAAAGGAAATCATTGTTGGAGTTATTTAAAAGATTTCTTAAGGTACTGTGCATCACTTTTATAACAATTGTACTGTTATGTGAGTCGATGTGACAGGAGACTCACAAGTGCAGTGCATCTTTTAAAAAAAAGTAACTCACGTGTACAGAGGTTGATATTGAGCTGCGCGTGTGCCTCGATCCGGTTGCCAGGCACTCGCTGTGTTCGCTGATACAACAGGAAACCACCCGGAAGCCTGACAGGTCACTGTAATGAATTCCAGACAGGTTCCGCAGGAGCGCCAGGGATCCGAAGATAATCCACAGCCTTCCCCTCCGGCCTTCCGACTCTATCAAACACTAGAGTACGAGAGGCTCACCAGGGGAAAACAGGGAGACAAAACAAGGAAAGGTTGGGAAGGAAAAAAGAAGTCTTGACTGTAATCTTCTGCTTGGTCGTGCAACACACGGTACCGAATTCTGGTGGACGTAGGGCTGAAACAAATATTCACGTTATGAAACAACAGTGATTTATACTAATGTTTCTATGTGTCCCGGTGTCAATATTACATACCATCTAGGGTGTTGTCTAAGCCTCTGAACAGATGTATAGGGCAATGTGGAAGGTCGTCTTGAACCCTGCCTAGAGTGAATAAACAATAATCAATGTCAATTCTCCTATAACTTGAACATGTACTGTTAAGCACTTACACACAATGCTCTTACTTGAATGAATGTGCACGATTGTCCAATGGATGTAGTAATCGAATCTACTTGGTGATAATCCAAAGACAACTCCAATGCTGTGTATGTACATCTATGATATGAAACACATATATAAGGAAACCATAATCATTAATGATTGTTACTAAACAAGTTAGGCAGCGCACAGCGCTGTTACCGTATTCCTTGGAAGTGTAGGTCTGGATACTGCACCCTCAACGGAGTCCACGCAAGAAATCCCAACACGAATTATGCTGGCACCAGAAAGGAGTGATGAAATAACCAGCCGGGATACAGTCAAGTAGAAAGGAAAGGACCAACAAATATGAAAAGGCGGAGAACAGGCCCAGCCTAGTGCATAATGCACGCAAAGAAATAACGTACCTAAATACCTAAAGAGAGGGAAAGGAAGCCACACACCAACCCGCCTGACGGCGGAGACCAAGCCCGGCCGTCGAGTAGAGCAGCGACCTGGAGGTGGAGTGGGAAAGGACGTGAAGCCCGGCCAGACGACGGAGATTAAGCCCGGCCGTCGGGCAGAGCGAAGGGCAGGGACAGGTGCAAGGGAAAGCGTGCCCGGCCGGACGGCGGAGCAAAAGCCCGGCCGTCGGGCGGAGCAGGGAGCTGGAGCAAGGTACAAGGAATTAGTGCCCGGCCGGACGGCGGAGCACAAACCCGGCCGTCGGGCGGAGCAACAAAAGGCGCCAAGGCACCGGAGGAGCTGCTATGAAGAAGCCTTGAAGGCGCGCAGCACAGAGGACTCCTAACTCAGACAGCAAACGGAATTCACCAAACAGGAAGTCAGGCAACAGAATCAAAGACGGAACAAAGAGCCACGGAGCTAGACGCAAGAACGTAAAGCTTCGCTCCAAAGGCTCAGTCATGATTTATAGTTGTAGTTCTTAAAGGGGTAGTGCTTGAAATCTCGGGGCATGACAGTACACTCCCCCCACAAGTCCCCTCCCCTGGTTTGGGTTTGTCAGGATGCTTCTGATGGAATAAACGTATCAGACGGGGTGCATGGATATTAGACACAGGTTCCCACGTCCGCTCTTCTATTCCATAACCCTTCCAATGGATCAAATATTGAAGGTTCTTTCCTACTTTACGGGAATCCAGTATCGCCTCCACCTCATACTCCTCCGAGTCTTGGAGAATCACAGGAGCAGGCTTGTGGGGCAATCTGGTACCCGGTTCAACTGGCTTCAATAGCGAAACATGGAACACAGGGTGAATCTTAAATGAAGGGGGAAGTTCCAGTTTCATGGCCACAGGATTAATCATTTTCACCACCTTATACGGGCCGATGTATTTGGGGTTAAACTTGCGTGGACCTCCCAGAGCTATGTATTTTGTGGAGAGCCAAACTTCATCTCCTGGCGTGTAAATGGGTTCTAACCTCCTGTGTAAGTTTGCCCCTTCTGTGTACCTCACCTTTGCCATCTCTAGACAGTCTAATGCATCTTTCTGTACCTTTTGTAATCTCTCTAGTCTATCAGAGGCAGCGGGAGTGGAACAATCGATAGGGGGTCCTGAAGGCAACAACTTGGGGTGAAACCCATAAGAACAAAAGAATGGGGTGGTGTTGGTTGATGAGTGTGGACTGTTATTGTAGGAGATTTCAGCTAACCATACAAACTCATCCCAATCCCTCAGTGATTGCAATACTTGATTACGTATGTATTGTTCAAAGCACTGGTTAACTCTTTCAGTTTGTCCGTCTGTCTGAGGGTGATGGCTTGAGGACAATCGGACCTCTATCTGGAATAATGAACATAGACACTTCCAAAACCGTGACACAAATTGGGCGCCTCTGTCGGAAACCAGGACGGAAGGGAACCCATGGAGTCGGATTATCTGTTGCATGAATAAGGACGCTAGTTCTCCTGCTGAGGGTAACCCCTGTAATGGCACAAAATGGGCCATTTTCGTGAACAGATCTACCACTACTAACAGGGTGTTGGTCTTCATCTTCGTGAGAGGTAACTCTACTATGAAATCGAGAGACACCGTATGCCAAGGGCCCGGAGGGGAAGCTAGCGGCATGAGTAGGCCCACAGGATTAAGATGAGATATCTTAGTCTGAGCACAAACATGGCAAGTCTTAACATAGGATTCGATATCCTTGAGCATGTTAGGCCACCAAAACCGGTCTCTCAAAGCCTTGATGGTTTTCTTAATCCCTGGATGGCCTGCTATAGGATGAGAGTGGTACCACTGCATAGCCTGTTCCTGTAACTCTTTGGAGGGTAGAACCACTCCCTCCTGGACGCAAGTCAAACCTCCCCGTAAGGTCACTTCCCGGGAACCCACCAAGGATGTCATGTCCACCGCTTCCTGACTAACTCGCACTTGAGCTAGAAAATCATCCTCAGTCGACATCCCACCTATTATACTGGTTCTGAGGATAATGTAGGTTTGTTCTACCCTATCTGCCGGAGAATCAAACCCTAACCGTGATAGTGCATCTGCCTTGCCATTTCTTCTCCCAGGTCTATATATTGGACGGTGAAATCATACTCGCTGAAAAATTGTGACCATCTCAATTGTCTCATGGAAAGAGCCCTGGCGGTTTTAATGTATTGCAGGTTGCGGTGATCTGTATACACCACAGCTGGATACCTGGCCCCCAGTAAATATTGCCTCCATTCTTCGAAAGCCTTCTTAATGGCTAATAGTTCCTTATCCCCCACCGCGTAGTTATATTCTGCAGGGGTGAACTTATGTGAGTAGTAGGCTACTGGATGACACTCTCCAGATTGCGTATCAATTTGGGACAGGACTCCTCCCACCGCCACTTGTGAAGCATCCACCTCCACCACAAAGGGAAAGGCAGGATCATGATGTCGCAGGACAGGGGCACTGGTGAAGGCCTTTTTCAGGAGATGGAAAGAGTCCTCAGCCTCCGAGGACCAAACAAAACAAACTCCTTTCCTCAACAAAGCGGTAATGGGCGCCACAAGGGTAGAAAAGTCACGGATGAACCGTCTGTAAAAATTAGCCAGTCCCAAAAAGCTTTGGATATCTTTCACAGAACGCGGGGCTGGCCAAGCCAACACTGTTTCCACCTTAGAAGAATCCATACGAAGACCCCAAGGAGAGATAACATACCCCAAGAAAGGAACCTCTTGAGTATGGAAGGTGCATTTCTCTAACTTACAGTATAGGCGATTATTCAATAACCGTTCCAATACATTGCGTACATGCTGTACATGTTCCCCCATGGAGGAAGAAAAGATCAACAGATCGTCTATGTAAGCAATGACATATATGTCCAGCATATCTTTCAACACTTCATTTATGAAAATCTGGAATGCTGCGGGAGCATTGCAGAGCCCAAAAGGCATCACGAGATATTCAAACAGACCGAATTTGGTACAAAAAGCGGTCTTCCATTCGTCCCCCTCCTTGACCCTCACAAGATGGTAAGCGCCACGTAGGTCTAGCTTGGTGAAGAATTGGGCATTGCGGATTCGATCAAGGAGAGAGGCGATCAGAGGTAATGGATATCTATTCTTGATCGTGACTGCGTTCAGTTTCCTGTAGTCGATACAACAACGAAGACCCCCTTCCCTCTTGGGAATGAAAAAGAGAGATGACGAGGCTGGGGAACGGGAAGGTCTAATGAAGCCTTTTTCCAGCATGGTGTCCAAATATTCTCGTAAATATGCATTCTCCTTTTCTGTGAGAGCATATACTCTACTACAAGGGATTCTTGCCCCTGCCTCTAGGTCAATACGGCAGTCGTAAACCCTATCCTACCACTGGAGCCCCTGTTGACTGGGGAAAAGTGATCGTAGAAGTTTCCCAGTTAATTTCAGGATTTTGGGATCTTAACCACGGAATACCAAGGAGTACTGGGAATTGTGGAGAACAGATGAGATCAAACCTTATTTCTTCATGATGTTCTGGTTCTAACGTCATGTGTAGTAATGTGGTATGATGAGTTACGGGACCAGAAACAAGTGAGCTGCCGTATATAGTGGTGACATGACTGGCTATCTCTTTATTAGTGTAAGGAATCATGTTTTCCTTGGCCCACTCCTCATCCATGTAGTTCCCTGATGCCCAAGAATCCACCATTACTAACACATGTATGCCATGCACTCCATGAGACAGAAAAGCTGACACATAGAGGTGATTTGTGGGAGAGCGTTTGTAATCTGAGGAAGAGACTGTCAATCCAGACCTACCTGGAATCCTTGTCTCACAGGACTCCAGGCTTCCTAGTTTCCCGAATACTTGGGTTGTGCAGGTTTTACAGGACAATCCTTCAAAAAGTGACCCGCCTTCCCACAATACAAGCAAAGTCTAAGTGTTCGTCTTCTCTGTCTTTCTTCTGGAGTAAGGGGTCCCCTTACTATGCCTATCTGCATAGGCTCACTCTCATCACTGGGTTTGTCTGGGGCACTCTTCTTTTCTCTAAGAGGCAGATACCTTGCTTCATGTTTACCCCTCTCTTTCTTTCTTTCTTGAATGCGATGATCTATCTTAACCACTAAATCAATGAGATCAGTGAAGGAAGTCGGTAAATCAACGATTTGTGAGAGAGCATCCTTTAAGTCTTCTCGTAAGCCTCTGTAAAACATCATACTGCGCTTCTCTTCTGGCCAGTTAGATTCTACTACCAGTCTCCTAAAGGAGGTAATATAGGTTACAAGATCTTGATTACCCTGCTTCAGGCTCAGTAATTCTGTGTCAGATGAATGAGTATAGACATGTCTATCGAATAATTTACGGAACTCCCTCCTGAATGCAGTGTAGCTATGTAAGAGCGGATCGTCTCGGTCAACTAACGGGATGGCCCAATCAGCTGCCGCCCCACTAAGATAGGAAATCACAAAGGCTACTTTTGCCTGCTCAGAAGGAAAACAATTAGCTTTACATGAAAAATGAAGCTGACACTGACTAAGAAAAGCAGCACAACGGGCTGCGTCTCCTGCATATCTTTCAGGGGGTACGAGAGGTAGGGAAGGAGGTGTGGTAACCTGAACTACTGATGTACCTCCCCCCGTCGCCCCGGCAGCATGTTGCTGTTGCATTGTATCCACCCTAGATATCAATGCCTGGGTCTCAACCTGCAAGTTCCCTAACATGCTAGCCACATCAGAAAGAGAAACCGTTTCAAGATCCATGACGCTCAGGCGGAACGAACCACTTGGGCTTTACGTTCTGTAATGAATTCCAGACAGGTTCCGCAGGAGCGCCAGGGATCCGAAGATAATCCACAGCCTTCCCCTCCGGCCTTCCGATTCTATCAAACACTAGAGTACGAGAGGCTCGCCAGGGGAAAACAGGGAGACAAAACAAGGAAAGGTTGGGAAGGAAAAAAGAAGTCTTGACTGTAATCTTCTGCTTGGTCGTGCAACACACGGTACCGAATTCTGGTGGACGTAGGGCTGAAACAAATATTCACGTTATGAAACAACAGTGATTTATACTAATGTTTCTATGTGTCCCGGTGTCAATATTACATACCATCTAGGGTGTTGTCTAAGCCTCTGAACAGATGTATAGGGCAATGTGGAAGGACGTCTTGAACCCTGCCTAGAGTGAATAAACAATAATCAGTGTCAATTCTCCTATAACTTGAACATGTACTGTTAAGCACTTACACACAATGCTCTTACTTGAATGAATGTGCACGATTATCCAATGGATGTAGTAATCGAATCTACTTGGTGATAATCCAAAGACAACTCCAATGCTGTGTATGTACATCTATGATATGAAATACATATATAAGGAAACCATAATCATTAATTATTGTTACTAAACAAGTTAGGCAGCGCACAGTGCTGTTACCGTATTCCTTGGAAGTGTAGGTCTGGATACTGCACCCTCAACGGAGTCCACGCAAGAAATCCCAACACAAATTATGCTGGCACCGGAAAGGAGTGATGAAATAACCAGCCAGGATACAGTCAAGTAGAAAGGAAAGGACCAACAAATATGAAAAGGCGGAGAACAGGCCCAGCCTAGTGCATAATGCACGCAAAGAAATAACGTACCTAAATACCTAAAGAGAGGGAAAGGAAGCCACACACCAACCCGCCTGACGGCGGAGACCAAGCCCGGCCGTCGAGTAGAGCAGCGACCTGGAGGTGGCGTGGGAAGGGACGTGAAGCCCGGCCAGACGACGGAGATTAAGCCCGGCCGTTGGGCGGAGCAAAGGGCAGGAACAGGTGCAAAGGAAAGCGTGCCCGGCCGGACGGCGGAGCAAAAGCCCGGCCGTCGGGCGGAGCAGGGAGCTGGAGCAAGGTACAAGGAATTAGTGCCCGGCCGGACGGCGGAGCACAAGCCCGGCCGTCGGGCGGAGCAACAAAAGGCGCCAAGGCACCGGAGGAGCTGCTATGAAGAAGCCTTGAACAATGCGGAAGGCGCGCAGCACAGAGGACTCCTAACTCAGACAGCAAACGGAATTCACCAAACAGGAAGTCAGGCAACAGAATCAAAGACGGAACAAAGAGCCACGGAGCTAGACGCAAGAACGTAAAGCGTCGCTCCAAAGGCTCAGTCATGATTTATAGTTGTAGTTCTTAAAGGGATAGTGCTTGAAATCTCGGGGCATGACAGTCACTAGGCGCAAGGAATTCTGGGATATATGACGTCATTACGCTTAACGTGGCTGCCATCTTAAATTTACCTTAGATACAGCAAAGCAACGGTAACGCTAGCTGTAAAGGTGAATATTCAACCGGAAAAGATCGACGAAGGGACCACGCATACAATTTTAAGTTGTTTAAATACAAATAAGCTGTTTTTAATCAACATATTTATATTGTAACGTAAGTTGGCAAATATTAGTGGCAATTTAACAATGAAGGGAGGAAGGCAACTCGAGTTCTGATGATAAATATAAAGACTGTGTTATAGATCCATATTATTTCTCAACGAAACCTGAAAGGAGGAATTAAATATAGATACTTAGGAAGATATTCAATACAGTTTGAAAATATATGTATTCAAATGGTGATTAAAGGATATAAGGAGGAGTTCAATATTAAATATACCATATAAAAAACAAATATATATATAGTAGAAACATGCAATTTGATCCGCCTGCGAAATTCTTACAGTGTAAAGGAGAACCACCACTACCTTGGTCTAGGTGGAAAGAAGAATTTATAAACTATATGAAGGCAATAGATGGAGAAAGGATGGGTGCAGAAAGAAAAAAAAAAGTATTTTGTTACATTGTCTGGGATCTGAGGGACAAATGTTTTTTAGATCTTTACCCCAAATTTTACCAAATGAAAATGCTGATGCTACAAATGTGTACAATGAGGCGGTACTTAGAAAAGAGAAAAGGTTTAAACCAACGAGCAATATTGCATTAAATAGGTTTACATTTTATTCAAGGAGACAAGAGGAAAACGAGTAATTTGATGATTTTTTTACTTCTTTACGCACTTTGAGCTTACACTGTAACTTTGGACATATTGCTGATGAAATGATCAGAGAACAGATAGTTGTTCATGTCAGCAGTAAAAAAATCACAGGAACAATTGTGGGTTTTGGGAGATTGCAGGAATATTGTTTTAAAATTGAATTTATACCTGGGAAGAAGAACGTAACGTCTGATTGTTTGTCGCGTCTTCCGTGTGAGTCAGATGTAAAGACAAAGGATAATGATTTAGAAGTTGATACGTCAATACAGGATGTTGTGGTTGGGGCATTTTCAAACATTTCAGAAGACACATGGAAGGAGTGTGATGACAAGGATGATGTAACTAATTTGGTTAAGAAGTATATTCGGGAAGGTTGGCCCTAGAGGTATAAAGTTTCAGAAGAACCAATGCCTTGGTTTAAAATATCTGATGAGTTAATGTTGGATGGAAATTGTATTTACAAAGATGGAAAGTGCGTTCCTCCTCTTGATGTTAGGGAGATGATTTTGGAAATGTCGCATAAGTCTCATCCAGGTAGGTCTGCAATGAAAAGTTTAATCAGAAGTTATTTTTGGTGGCCTGGAATGGATCGCATGGCAGATAGGGTTGTTAGAGATTGTGTTGTTTGCAATTCTAGTGATAAGGTATGTAAAGTTAATGTTCCTCCTCTCAAAAGTGTAGATTGGCCACATGAACCATGGAAGAAACCAGCTTTTGATATTTCTGGTCCTTTTCTTGAGTTACCGCTGGATTCTAGATTTGCTTTAGTTTTGGTGGATTATCACTCAAAGTGGCCAGAAGTTAAGATGGTTCCAATGGCTACAACAAATAAAGTGTTAGAGTTTTTCAAGGAGATCTTTGCCAGAGAGGGATCTCCTGCTCAAATTGTAACTGATAATGGTGTGCAACTAACTTCGTATGAGATGGAAGAATATCTCAAGGGTATGAATATAAAACATATCACTACATCGTTCTATTCACTACACGAAAATTGTCAAGTGGAACGTTTCAATAGAGTGTTAAAGGGTTATATCACGGAAGGCAGGAAGGAAGGAGAATCATGGAAGGAGCTGTTGAGAGAAAGATTGTGGACATACCGCATTACACCGCATTCAATTACTGAGGTTAGTTCTTTCCGTTTGTTGAAAGGAAGAGATCCTGCCTCAACTATATGTCCCTGGTGGTTGAAAGAGAAGTCAGGTAGTAACATTAGAAATATATTTAACAAAGAAGATACAGCTTTGAGGATTAAGGAGAAACAAGATAAGTATAAAAATTGGTATGATCAAAAATGGAATGTCAAACAACATACATTTACGATTTGTGATTGGGTTAGAATAAAGAAACCTGGTTTAGTAAGTAAGTGTGCAAATACATTCTACAAACCTATCAAAATCACCAGAGTTTTTAAGAATTCTGTTATAACTCAGGATGGAAAGCTATGGAATGTGAGGCATGTGTCAAAGTGTCCCAATATCTTTGGGGCCAACAACTTTTCAAACAATGACACTTCCATTAGATTTAATGATTGTCAAACTTATCCTCATTAGAACGCTGAGAGTCGCTCTGATTCCATTGCTACAAGAGCTAAAGATTCTGCACGTTTACGACTATTACCTGGGAAGTTTGTAGATTATGTTAGATAACTATTCCTTGTTATAATTGTATCTGTATGTGTTATCTTTCACTCTGTGTTCTGATTCTGTAAGAATGTTCCTGTAGAATATCAAACTGCATCTTAGGCAGTTGGACTAGAGATCTTGTACAGGCTTACTACATGTTGCTGTGCTGCTTAACCTTATATTAAAATATATTAATGTATCTAAGTTTAGTTCTTTTAGGAGACATATCTAACTTACCTTTGTGCTTGAGCAACATACTCCTGCGGTGCTCTATATTATGTTGCCACCTCACTGCTCCCTCACTGGACACAGATGATCTGTGCTCTGCCAGACAAAGGACACAGCTGAATCAGTAAATGAGGCAGGGTGGAGGGAGGGAGCTCTCGCCCTCATACAAGACCCCCTGTAAAATGAAAAAAATACCTGTATTGCCATCTCAAAAGGAGGATCTCAGGTGCTGGCAGTTAGCGGTGTTGTGCTTCACTGAGAAGAAACCAGGAAGGACGAGGAAGTAACGGATAGGTGCTGTCTTTACTTTCAGTTTATTTTCCACTCAGGTCTGCAATGGGAAACTGAGCACTCCAGGGAAGCAAGACACTTTTGTCCCCATGGCAACATGACCTCTAAACAATGCCAGGCTCTGCCTGGGCACCTGTCAGCAGCAGGTTCCTTCTGGCTATATTTATACACATGGTCCTACAAAGCGCCTCAAGCAAAACAATGGCTGAGAGGAGCTTCAATTGCGTGACAAATGCATTTCAGTGGGGTGATGCAGAGACAAGAACCGAAATGCAGGGGTCTCCAACCAGTAGCTCGTGAGCGACAGTAGCTCTCCAGCTACCTGTGAGTAGCTCACCAGTGTCCAGTCCAGAGTATTAAATTAGAAAGCATTTGCTTGGTTGAATTCATATCCATATAAAAAAATTGAGATTATACAACACTAATAACATTAGTAGCTCTCAATGCGTTTCATTAACCGTAAGTAGCTCTCAGTACAGAAAAGTTTGTAGACCCCAAACTGACTTGAGATGCATGGCACTTGCCAGGACAGCTCTTAGGCCAAAATGCCACTATTCTCACCCAGGTCATTTGGGATCCTGAGATAAAAGATATTACTAAAAAAAGGTAAAGGCTTTTTCAATTTAATTGAAAACTGTGGGGTTAACCATACAAAGTGGGGTGCTGAAGTGCTGTACACTCTCTGAGACACCACATCACCATGATATGTAGGAACACGTTCTTGAGATTCATAATAAGTGCATAACATTGTAAAATATGCCTTTTTAATTCTTTACATAATATCCCTTATTTTGTGTTGTTTGTTGTGTCATTTCTGTGTCCAGTTTGGGTCTCTGCTTTGAAGATTTGAAGTCACTTGCTCCATTTGGCTGTATTCAATTTTAATGTGCTTTTTTTGGTTGATCGATCTTTTGTAGGAAATTTAGAGATGTATTATATTGGGAACATTTTACAACTCTATCCAACGCAGCATGAACAATATTCCCACTGTGAGGGAAAGAGGGCAACACAATTGGCTAGTACACCACTATAAAGTATTTTCGAAAATGTCACGTGACACTCTGCTATCATACATGTATTTTGGTGACAGAACTAAACATATGTTTTTACCTTTTCCTGTTTGAAATGGAATGGTGGATGTCTAATGTTGTTAAATGATTCATCATTAGTGGTCTCAAGAAATATACAAAATACCACAACAAAACTGCCAGAAAAAGTAATTATGTCAACATTAGAAGCAATGACTTCTTGTTACAAAGGACAGCCCAAAACTGAATAGTTCAGGTTTTAACCCCTACTTCCAATCAGCTTTATTTACCTGGCGTACAACTTGAGAATGTGGAGGTCTGGAGATGGGACTTCAAATAGAGATAGCCAAACTTTCACGTCATCTGCATCAGGCCTAGTTTTGGGGCTTGGTCTGGGCTTCACTTGTCCTGAGGCCATAATACTATTGAACCCTAACTAGATAACCAGGTATTGTTCTTCTCTTCAGCACTCAACTCTCTCGGGGTAGTGAAGAGAGCAATCCAAGACTGTGTTAGGGAGGTGGTGTGCTGTAGAACTTCAGAACCCAGTAACACAGCCTTTACTGTTATAAAAAAAATACATTATTTTATTACACACAAAACTCAATGCTACACGTGCACAAAAGATGAGCATAAACAAACTGACCTCTCTTGTCCCTTCCTAGCCGAAGATCTCCGTCCAGGAGCCTTTACAGTGCATAGGCTCAATGCATTATACATGTTTCAATGTTAACTCAAGAGCAATGTCTTGACTGTGGTGTTCACGAAGTTGATATTTAACAAAGGGACAATTGTGAGTATATTTCACAATTTCAAAGACTGCAATGTGTTAGACTTTATACACTCTCAGAAGTCTACAGCATTGGGGTTCTAAAAGTGTTCCTCTGGCCCTTACAACAGGTCTACCCTGTTTTCAGGTGACTTAAGTAAGGAAAGTACAATATCTCATCCCCCGCTGATCATAGTTGACATGTTTCCTTGCCATAGGCAAGGTTGCATAATCGATGCCTTATCTTGAGAACTGTCATTATGGTTGGATTTTTACCATGCAAGGGGTGGTGACCACAGCTCCAGGGATATGGTCAGGGATCAAATACAAGCTCATGGCAGGAATACAACCACTGTCATCTCCATAACCATGCTACCGATTCATACACTATCTGTGGTGCTGACAAAGCCTTTCCTAGAACCCTCTCCAATGAGCTAGGGTCCAAGAGATGAGACAGGGAGTGAAGTTGAGTAGATGCAACTACAAGCCACAGGGGCAGAATTAAAGATCAAAGGAGCTCCTCTGTCATAAAGGGAGGGTCGAATCTTGACATTAGACATAAATCAGGCATCACAGAAGCTCATGCTTCTAAACATTTATGCCCCAAACACTGCACAGGATTCATACCTCTGATGCTTTTTGAAAGCACTGTTCGCTGGGGTGGAGGGTGATATTATTGTTTGCTGCGACTTTAACTTGATGTGTTACCAGGCCCTGGTCAGAGGCACAGTTGCTTTTCAAGGCACTGGTGCTCTTCAGTCCAACTTAAGAGGAGCCATATTATGAGGGAGGTAATAAAGTGGGCGCACTCCTCGCTCGCAGACTCCGCTAGGCGCAGGCTAAAGCACATATCGTGAAACTGTGGCTAGGGGACACGGGATGGGCAACCGTTGAGTGGGATAAGTTAAAAGTGTTCCATGACTATTGTCAAGCCCTATACACTTGAAAGATGTCCCTCCCTCCTTAATCGAGACATATCTAGATGCCTGTGAGCGAGAGCTCCTCCATCCCCAGCCCAGGGAACTCCTTGATGCACCTACAGCTCTGGAAGAGCTTTGCGAGTCAGTCCAAGCCCTACCGTTCGGCAAGACGCTGGGACCGGCTGAGCACCCTGACAAATTTTATCATCTGTTTTTGCCCCAAATACAGGACCACTTGCTACAGCTGTTTAATTCTCACACACATGACACTGGTCTAACACCCTCAATGGCTAGTTCGGAAATATATCTAATACCCAAAACAGACAAAGACCCAATGCACTGCTTGTCATAATGCCCCATAGCCCATCTTAACACAGATGCCAAATTCTTCACTAAGATTCTGGCTACTAGGCTCAAGCACTATCTACCAGGCCTCATAGACACCGATCAGGTGGGCTTAATTCGAAATAGGCAAGGCCCAGACAATGCCTGTCGCATAGCTCATCTGGTAAAGAAGTCACACAGCTATCATATCCCTGCATGCCTTCTGCCGCTTGATACGGAGAAGGCCTTTGACAGGGTCAACTGGTCCTTCCTCCGAGTAGCGTTGTGCATAATAGGGTTGGGACTGAGCATGATCACTAAAATGATGGCATGGTATATGGCCTCAATGGCCTGCTGTAGGGGTTATCGGGCAATGTACAGCACCCATAGCCATCCGTATGGGCACGCGACAAGGATGCCCAACATCACACCTTTTATTTGCTCTAGCAATTGAGCCTTTGACTATCACCATGCACTTCATGGTGGATGTGGTGGGCATTCCCTTTGGGGAAACGGTCCACAAGGTCAACATGTTTGCTGATGAATTATTGCTTATGCTCTTGCAGCCTACTATTTCTCTCCTACCCGTAGTCAGGTGTCTGAACGCTTTGAGGGGTTGTCAGGCTTTAAGATCAACATGTCTTATCGTGCATGCTCAACCTAACTATCCGAACTATCCGCAAGCAAGATCTACCTGCCCTTCAACATCTGGCGCCATTATAATGGTCACTGGATACAATTCAGTACCGAGGCCTTAATAGCACCCCCACGCTCACATCCTGGACTCGTGCTAACTGGCCTCACCTCCGCCGATCTATCCTGGTGGATCTTCAGGGGTGGAAACCACTCCACATCTCTTGACTGGGCGGGTGAACGTTATAAAATAAACATACTCCTGCATGCCCTGTACCTCTTCCAAACCTTGCCCATCCCCATTCCACAGGGTCATATTCTGTGTTTACAGAGGGGCATCTGTTCCTTCATACGGAATGGGAAACAGCCTTGGATATCTAATGCCCTAATGATGCAACTTTGAGACAAGGATGGTTTAGCATACCTTAACCTCCTTTGAATATTACTGGGCTGCCCATGTGCACGACATCTCTGAGTGGGTGGTGCAAGAAAGCGAGAAGCACTTGTTCCATTTGTATAGGGGGCGTCTTGTCGACCCCTGTGGGATCTTGCCTGGCTTCCAAAACATGCTCACCCATGCAACGCGTACATTGCTAACCCTCACCAAGACGGTGCTCGAGATATGGGATAGATTGGCTCTTAAAAAGGGACTTACTACCTTTCCCTTTCCTAATATAGCTAAAGCGCCGAACCCTGACTTGGTTCTTGCACTGTCGCCCCCTTCAACTTCAGCGTCTGGAGGGATGGGGACTGTTGAACGTTCAGAGATATCTCTGTTGGGGTTTCCATGAAGTTTTTTGACCAATGCAGGGCTGAATACCATCTTCTGGAGGTGGTGAGGCTCCAATCCTGCCAACTGCGACATTGGGCACTACACTTCTCTGTTTAGCCTGAGGCTACCCAGCCTTACACCTCCCGTGAGCAGCTGATGTGATCATATGACGGCTCGTGCTGACTTATCCCCCGCACATATCACATGCTCCAGCAATCCACGCTCCTTTGCATGCACACCACCAGACTGCATGTCATTCCCCTTCACGGGAGGACATCTCCCCAAGCAATCGAAGACACTGTGGAGGGACATACCCAAAACATATCGTAACATATCCCTTCGGGAAACAGTGTACAATTTTATGTTTCAGTGGTTCTACACAACGGCCCACCTCTCCACCATATACCCCAACACTTCCCCCCTTTGTTGGAGATGCAAACTAGCAACCAGCGATTCTTGGCTTATATGGTGATCCTGCGGTATCACTACCCACTGGAAGGAAGTACTTGGCCACATCGAAGCCATTATAGGGTATCCGCTCCCTACATTCTACCTCAAGGATATTCTTGGTATTCAAACCCCGGGCTTTAGAGGCAATGACTCATTCTGAATGGAAACTGATAACCTACATGCTCCTGGCAGGATGGGAACTCGTGTCATTGACATGGAGAAAGGTGACCCCCCCCCTCTGTGGCCCAGTGGTTCTTTCACCTTTGGCATGTAATGGCAATAGAGCAACTCCCCCAAAGCCTGACTAAGACGGAGTCTACGTTCCAATCTATTTGGTGCCCACTAATCCAGTATCTTACCCATATAGAATTTTCATGTTTCAATCCACCGAAACTATGACCACACCAGATCTTTTACTTAACCTTTCACTGAAGCGTGATTTCACTGCCTGACTCGCTGCTGGGTAGGGAGTAGGGGCACACCCTTTGCACCACACCGCAACACTGATCCTCCAATTACCTCTAATACTGATGAATTTGACCTGTGATTGATGACTTTGTTCCTTTTAATGTTTTATGTTTTCTCCCTTATGTACTGCAACACGATTCACTGTGGATGATCTGTTATTATGCTATTCGGCCATTATTGCTGTATGCTCACGGCTGGGTGAACCCTGGGCGCTCGGCCCTTATACCATGTGCTCCACCATCTCCTGTCATTTTTGCATGTATTGGCGCCTATGTCGCAATTTGTTTATCTGCCTTAAAAATGTTTATAAAGAGATGTAGAGTAAATAAAAAAGTGCAAAGGAGCAGCAGGTGTGGTGCGTGGCCTGGTCCTGATTGTGCTTCGGGGGTTGGTTGTGCGACTTGTGGGGGTGGAGGGGAAGTTGGGAAAGGGGGAGGGTTTCTGTTTTAAAAATAAAAGGAAAGGGGGTATTTTTCATCTGCATTGCATTTCTCCATCCTTGCTATACTTCTTCTCTTTGGTTAAAAAAACACGTCAAAGTCATGATGCTGGTTATTGATTGTGCAGAGGCCTCTGGGGTACAGAGCCCTGCGATATATGTGGCATTTGATGAATAACATTTGTCTTAAAAAAAACATAAAAAGAGCAAAGGAGGGGGGCTCCCCACAAGCAGCTGAAGGTGACAGTCCTGCCCATAGAACTCAGGTAGAATATACAGGCTCTTCTCTGTAGGGTAGAGTTGAGTAAGCACTGCTCTCAGCGCGATACCTATTCCCTGGCAAGCCAACAGCACTCCCAACAGGAATCTTGACCCAGCCTGTGGCCCAGCCTAATAGGAAGCCAGACATTAGCAGAACTTGACCACGGAGCATATCAGTTTTCATATGTACTGCTGCAGAGCACCTTCCTTTGTCATAGAGGGATCCTGGAACACTGAAATGTGAAATTCACTGTAATCGCTGCCGCTGCCAGAACCACAGAGCCCGGATAGAGAGGGGTTTAACCACACTCTCAAAGGAGGTGCACTTTGGGTGTCCCCGCGACTTCAGGGATCTCAATCCATGCAACAGAGAAGCCATTAGCAGTGTGATTGTCAGGCTCTCTGGGGAAATAATCAAAATCCACAGCTACTGCTAAACAGGGTAGAACAGCATTGGGCAGCATAACATGGTCTCCAGAAAAAAGAACTTTCTGTCCCAGTTTTTTACTTACCTGATCAGATTGCCAGACAGGAGCAGTTCCTATGTACACATTATTTTCATTGGCATTTAATGTAAGCACATAGTAACATAGAAACAGGGCCACTTGAAGTATGCGATTGTGTGGACCTCTGCGATTTGAGATTTGCCGCATTTACCACATAATCTATAATCAGCTGCATAACCTGCAGATTTTAACAATAAAATGTTTTGCTTCTAGCTCAAATGGTTCAAAAGTTCCTAACAATGCAGCGACATGTGTTGCCGCGCAGTGGAAGGCCTTTTCCAAAGGTTGACTGACCACCTTTCTGTTTCTTATTGCTATATTTGGGTATTACACTGGTACTAATGAGATGCGCCCAATGGCCAGACATTGTTAACATGTAAATAGTTCAAAATAAAGACGTAATAACAATTAAAAATGTGCCGTATTACATCGCATAATTTACCTTTTTTTGCCGCATAATTTGCTCAACCTTGCCGCATGATTTGGCCTTTTCCTGCCGCATGATTCCAGTGGCTTTGCATATAAATGGATGGCATTGCTAATTTGGAATATAACGTGGAGTTTCCAGTTTCAATGTTTGCAATTCAAATTATTGTGGATGATAAACAATATTCAAAGTGAATAAAAGGCAATTCATGAAAAAAGATTAATCTGCCTCAGACTCATTTAATGTAGATTAACGGTCATCACGCTGTGCATTGAGGGGACACACTCCCAAGGGGGGGGGTGCTATTTCAGATATCTAAGGCAGCCACAGAGATTCCACTTATGCCACTGTGTCTCTACAATGAAAGCACTTTGCTGGGGAAAACTAACACACACATACGCACACACATCAGAAATAATAAACTACCCACGCACACCACACTTCTCGTTTCTCTCTCCTGCACAAAAAGATCTTTCAAAGTCAGAATAAACTGCTTTACGAAGTCTGCCAAGGTTAATTTTGTGTGCAAGGATGGATGCACTGCAATTGCATTAGTAATCTCAATCAAGGAAATTAGCGACTAGTGTTTTCTACAATTTAATGTTTCTGTTTTTTTGTAATCAACATGTCATGGCACAGTGCACTGAACTGAAGGAAGTGGAATCTGAAAATCAACATTTCGAGTCTGAAGACTGTAGGATTCTGCTGTTTAAGAGAATGACGTGGTTTTGCAATTGCTAATTACTAATCAGCACATATTGAATATAGCAAAGTTGTTTATGTGCTTTCCAAAACACAGACCTCTTTACACTTCATACTGCTTTTATATTTAATAACGTTTCAATTTTATGAACCTTATTCAACCCGAAACAAATGGTAGTTTTAAAACAGAGCTCTGTTCCATGCGCATCATGATGACTTAGAACATATCGAACCGCTGTCAGATCTGCACAGAAAGGGACGAGTTTGTACACAGAGATTTTATTGATAACACTAGAATTATTATAGATCTTAAATTCTACATGTTCTATTTTTGTGCTTCGTGCCTGTTTTAGCACCTGTATTTAGGCACAACATCTCTTTAAGTCATCAATCAAAATTGTATAGGGGTCCTAGGACTACACTTAGTCCCTCCTGCCAAGGGGTTAAAGTCGTAAATATACTTCTTGTAAAATTCCTTTGTGAATTGCAAAAAAATGTAAACTTGCATTTACATTTGTAAGTTTACCTTTGTGAATCAGGCCCTTAGATGTTCCATGTTTGGAGATGACACAGGTGGGGAGATAAGACTGCTAGATGGCTTTGGACATGCAAGTTGGGTGTCTACATTTGACTTGGCAGCAAATGGCTAAAGGTAAGAACAAAATATGGTAACAATAAGGAGATATGGGGTTGAGGATGAGTTCCTAGGGACCTCAGATGTTTGGTCTGTTAATCCAGGGTTTTGCTCATATCTAGTGGCATCAGAGAAAATCCTATATTTTAAACTGGGTGGTGTATTGTAGCTCTCATGCCAGATGCAATCAGTGTCTGTGTCCTGCTTTTACCAACTCAGGATTTTGCAATAAATCTCTCACACACTTACCACAAGAGTCTGCATAGCTGCAACCTGAGCATTTTTTTAATCCAGCATTTTTGTAATCCAAGTTGGAATACAGCATTCGTTTGTATCTGGGACTATCGGAAACCAAAGAGAAGCATTTAAAATCAATAACATAAATTGACAAGACCTATAGGTGTTCGATTTTCCAATGTTGGTTTTGTTTTTGGTATGGTTTTTACAAACCTTTAGTGTTAGAGGAGCAGCCAGACCCTCGTCAATATTAACAAAAACATTGATAAAAGCAGAAATATGTTTTGGTCTCAGAAAGCACACAGTTAATGTAGTCCCTAGCACTAAATAGGACTAATTTGTGATAGGGTGGGTAAATACTCCTTGTGAAATAGCAGCAGAATGCTGTCATTTACAGTTGAGTTACCCAATGGCTAAAGTGGGCTGGCCTATTATTAAATGCTGTATGCTGCAGTGGGTGGAATTAAAATGTGAATGACACAACCACAGACCAATGGATGAAGAGGGCCGACTGAAAGACTCTATACATAAACATGTTATAGATATAATTTTAGTAAAATCAAATTGTTTTGACCAACACCAAACCTAAACATATGTACATCTGTGTGCTGGGTGCACCCACTCCAAAGCATTACAATGACTTCCCATCAAGATGAAAGTGACTTTATAACTATCTTCCTTGTACATAAGACCAATCTTCTGCTCTGCATCTCAATTCCTAAAAGAACAAGCATTTGCAATGCAATAGGTCTTGAGAGTTTGAGCTATTTGCATTGTAAATGACAATGCCTTTTATTTATGTGTTGTTTTTAAAACAGATAAATAAAAGGCATTGTCATTTGCAATGCCAATAGTTTAACTCTTGCTAATGCAAGACCTATTGCATTTCAAAGGCATGCTATAAAAAATTAAAAAACCGTTAGAAGAGAGCCTGTCCTGCCTGCAACAGCAGGCAGGACAAAGTAATTAGAGAAAATAGTGCTTGGAGCTTGTAATTAAAGCTTACCGAGCAACAACACACGTAACAAGGCGTGTCGCCATGGGGGATTACAAAATGAGACAAGGCTGTACTAAGGAAGGACTACTAAGCCTTTTGACCAATGAACAGCCACAGTTTACAGTGGACAGTGACACCAGCCAATAAAAATGTGGGCGGAGCTTCAAGTCCCTATATCAATACAACATGTCTCACAGAGCAGCACTAAAAACTGTGCGCAGATTAATTCAAGAACTGCGGTCTGTTTGGAAGCTTCTTCTCGGTATCATGTTCTTTCATCATCACTGTAAATGTGGGAGAATCTATGCAGCTCTTGCTTCATTTTCAGGAAACAATATCCTTCCACAGTTTTCTTCAGTGGAGTCAAAGTTCCTTTTGAGTCGGTTTAAAACAGGGTTGTAACACAGGCACCCGCAGCCCCAGTGGTGCGGGGGTGGGGGGACCCCATGCTCCAGGGGGCCCCTTCAGCACAGCACTCTGGCTGCAGGGCTCCTGATTGAGCCCGGAGGGGGACCCCCCAGGTGCCTTGCAGGGAGGTCCCCTCAAGGTTCGCTACGCCAGTGGTTTAAAACCGTTCCTATATCACTATATAAAGGTTACTTGCGCAGCCTTCGACACCTGCTTCACGAAACTCTAAAGTAAGCATGAGCTCTTTCTTACAAAGGTCAACATAATTAAAGATATTCCTTTTGCTCTACTAAAAAGGCACAATTTTCTCTTTTTTATGTGTAATTAGCTGAGCTCCTCAAGCTCACAGAACAATTTAGGTTTGGTTCCTAGCTATTGATTCCCTGTGGGCGGCGAGAGGGGTGCCAATGATATTATGCTCTTTACTGTGAGTCTCGGCTCAGTTTTAATGCATATGTTCTTTATATTTCTTGCACGAAGAGGAGGTAGTCTTCAGCAGCATGTCATCTGAGGGATTTCACCTTATTGTTAATGTTTCTGCATTCAAAGCGTTAACTCTTCCTCCATTCTTCTCCTTCCACTGTCTTCAATACCAATTATCTCTTCTCCACAATGCATTTTTTCTCCATGTTCCTTACAGACTATTTTCCTCTGTAATTAAATGGCTGTCTTTCAAGGATATTTGAAGACTATGCTTACTTTGTCTTCAATAGAAGTGGAAAAATAATGAGGTGTGTCTTGTACTGTTGTCTTATTGTTGGCATTGTTATCTCTATTTCCTTCTGTATTCAGCATTTTTAACATCTGTCGATTTGTATATATGTGTTGTTTTTTAATGTGAACTTTTCTGATTTTTTTTTATTTGAGTAAAGGGTTGATTGATTAATTGATGGATTGAGGTGTACCTTTAAGCAGAATTGTATTATGCCAACTCTCCTCTTCTCTGGGGTTTATGCACATTGGATGTGGTCTGCAGACTGGTTCAGATAGACAATTAGAAAGCTCCTTCTCGGGCGCTAGGTCCACCCATACCTCTCCAGGCAAGGTTGGGGGTCATGCCTACCGTAACTCTGAGACGTGCATACTTAATGCATCCTAGTGCAGCAGTGACTCGCCCATAAGGATGTAGGCCGGTGCCCTGCCTATTTATCCCCATCTTGCTCCTTTCCTTCACAGCCAATGTGGGAGAGAAAGCAGTCAACAGAGAACTGACACAATTCATTGAAGAGAATGCCATCCTTGACCCGTCCCAATCCGGATTCCGAAGCAACCACAGCACCGAGACTGCCCTACTCGCCCCCACAGACGACATCCACGCCCTCCTGGTTCAAGGCCACTCCGCAGCCCTCATCCTCCTCGACCTATCCGCAGCTTTCAAAACCGTCTCTCAACGCACACTAACCGACAGACTACACAACGCCAGCATACAAGGAACTGCCCTGAACTGGACCTGATCGTTCCTCACCGGGAGAAGCCAAAGAATCAGACTACCACCCTTCCTCTCCGCCCCCACTGAAATCACCTGCGGAGTCCCACAGGGTTCATCACTGAGCCCGACCCATTTCAACATCTACATGGCCCCCCTCGCAGCCTTTGTCAGGCGTCACAGCCTCAACATCGTTTCCTTCGCCGACGACCCCCAGCTCATCCTCTTCCTCACCAGGGAACCCGCCACCGCAAAACTCAACTTACAGAGAGCAATGCAAGACATCGCAGTCTGGATGACAAACAGCTGCCTAAAACTCAACGCCGAAAAGGTAGAAGTCCTCGTACTCTGAACCTCTCCTTCAACATGGGACAACACCTGGTGGCCCACCGCCCTCTGAAGGCCGCCTACCCCCTCAGACCACGCCAAAAACCTTGGCATCGTACTCGATTCATCACTCACCATGACCCAACAGGTCAACGCCGTCACCTCCAGCTGCTTCAACACCCTCTGCATCCTTCGAAAGACCTTCAAATGGATCCCCCCTGAGTCAAGGAAGACAGTCACCCATGAACTCATCACCAGCAAACTCGACTATGGAAACGCTCTCTGCGCCGACATCAACAAATCCTTACTCCGCAAACTCCAGATGATACAGAACACCGGGGCCAGACTCGTCCTCGGCATCCCACGGCACAAACACCTCAGCCAACAACTGCGGAGACTCCACTGGCTCCCCGTGAAGAAGAGAGTCACCTTCAAAATCCTCACCGACGCCTATAAATGCCTGCACCACAGCGGACCCAAATACCTCAACGACGAAATAAACTTCCACGTGCCCAAAAGAAACCTCCGATCTGCCAACCTCGCACTAGCTGAAACCCTGCGCAGCCACAGAGCCAGAGCAGGCGGAAGATCATTCCCCCACATTGCAGCCAAAACCTAGAACGAGCTACCGACAGACATCAGACACGCCCCCTCCCTGAACACCTTCAAGAAGACCCTCAAGACCTGGCTCTTCGGCTGGAAAATGGATCTGCATACTCCCCCCCTCAGCGCCTTGAGACCCTCACGGGTGAGTAGAGCGCTTTACAAATCCATGATTGATTGATATAAGGGGCTGAAGTTTTATAGTGAGTGACACTCAGAGTGACAGGAAAAAACACCAGGGGGGAGATTTACCAAACTGTTGTGCCATGGTTGCGTCACAAAAGTGACGCAAAACAACGCAAAATCTTTTTTTTGTCATTTACTTTCCAGCGCTAAACTTGTTAAGCGCTGGAAATATCATAAAAGTAATGCGAAGCAGCGCATTGCGCTGCTTCGCGTTACTTTGCACCATGGGGGCGTGCCAAGGGTGGAGCATGGGTGTTCCCATGCAACCACCCAAGATTTCTCATGCAAAACCAAATTTACTAAAAAGAGTAGATTGAGTTTAGCGTGAGAAAACTGCGCCCTTTTCACCTAGGCGGAAGGAAGGAGATATGCTTTCATTTCTCCTTCCTTTTCTGAATTTGCATGCGTGCTGCACTGTGCAGCACGCATACAAAGTGGGAAAAGCTTTCCCTTGTGTCTAGCATAGTATTTTGTACAGGAAGGGTACCCTTCCTGTACAAATCCTATGCTAGACTCATGCGCACACCCTAGCGCTGCAGCGCTAATGTGTGTGCATGGCGCACGGCAGCTGTAATCAGCGCCGGCGCATGGGAAAGGGAAGGAGATAGCCAAATCTTCTAAGATATGGCGCTCTCCTGCTTCCTCCCTGTCCCCCAACGCAGCGCAGGGTCGTGTGGAGCTGTGCTGCATTGCATGACTTTTTAATAAATCTGCCCCCAAGTGCTCTCGTCTAAGGGTCAGAGTTCCAGACAGTACACATTGTATTTTTGAAGCACTGGTAAACAGCCATCTGTTAGAAACGTTGGGTGTAGAATCGGGATCCCCAGCTCTTCAGCAGAGCAATGTGTGCCGTGTCCTATACCAATAGCAGGCCTCGTGTCACACTGGCAGTGTAATCAATAGTAAAAATGAAAACAACAATGGAGGAGTACCCCCTGTAGGAAAAAGAAGAAAGGAAAAATGGCAATTAGCCACTTCCTTGTATTTATGTCAAGGTTAGCATGGAGTGCCCCAACCTGTTACCGGACAGTACTTGTCCTTTTAGAAGACCCGTCACTCACCAACCTAGTTAGTGACATGTTTCATCATCGGGGTCCCACCCCATAGGCCGAATGCCCATAGGGTGTGCTGCGACACCTGACTACAGTGGAGCGGGTTATTGTTTGTTTATTATATGTGCTTAAACGTTACAGTGAAAGATGTATTAAAAATGGCCAGTACTACTCACTTCAAGACTTTATTCTTGAGCGTCTGAACCCCAATAAAACCAGTGTGACACCTGTGCCTAATTAGGAAGGCTTCGGTGTTTCAAGAAGTGTAATGTATAAAAATAGCGTAGTGTGCTATGTGCAAAATTACAAGGTTAGATGATAAAAAGGTCTACATGTTTCAACCATCACAAAAATTCTATGGTTTTCGTCAGGACCGTGAGGATTGCCCGGGGTGGTACGTACACGCTAAGGTGTGCCCTGCCCTCGTGCAATTTTAAGACCACAAAATTGTGATCTTGCGTAAAAGGGTGTGTTTAAATCCTTATTCAGGAAAAAACCTGCAAGAAAGAAAAGGGAAACGGGGTTGGGAAGGCGTACTAAAGAGACATAAACATGGGTATACATATAACATATATAGTGCTTGGTGAGGTCACCCCAATCAGGTGACTTCCTATATTATTTAGTCATATAGGTTGTGCAAGTTCCAAGTGGGCTTCAGTGTCTGTTACTGGATCGCGCTTGAGTTGGTACCGTCAGAAGAGGCTGGTTTGTGAGGCCCTCTACTTATTACGGCCGGTGGTAGGAGTGACAAGTGATCATTTCTGTGTTCTGGAGCGGACCGTTAGTGAATATATCAGCGTAAAGGTTTATCGACCGAGCAACAAGTGACTAGTAACAGCCCGATTGGCGTTCGGCTAGGAATCTAGTATTTGCGTGCTCGTCTAATTACAGTCTCGGTGTTTTAGGGAAAGAAACATAAAAATAAAAATAAAGAGAAATGTTTTGCGAAGCTTACACTTGAAGCGATAATTGTCGCTTCATGGGCTTCAGATCTACCAAGACTGCAAGTATCCGTCACCTACGAGGTGAAGAATAAACATAAGTAGATAAAACATTAATGCACGCATTGTACTCCAACTCGTGAAATTCGGATAAAATGCTGGCGTACCGCGTGGTATCCGTTTTCAGTGAGTGTGTACTTACTTGCGCTA
Source organism: Lissotriton helveticus (assembly GCF_964261635.1). Lineage (NCBI taxonomy): Eukaryota > Metazoa > Chordata > Amphibia > Caudata > Salamandridae > Lissotriton > Lissotriton helveticus. The sequence continues at coordinate 396,454,230 of NC_136070.1, read as the reverse complement.
TGCGATCATCTGGCGGTAAACCTACTTGGTTACTGCTCTCGAAGCCCCGTGGAATGATCGGTGCCTCGGTAATGCCGGTAAAGTAACCTACTCAGTATTTCCTGGTTTAGGCGTGGCGTGATGTGTCACCGCCTCTGTGGCCAATGAGCATTTTCTAAGGGTGTGCCTTACTTTTGTTCCGATCACGTGGCTTCTTTGATGGAACGTATAGCAGGCTGGTTACCATGGTAACCGTTCTTTCGCTATTCGGGATTTTGGCAACGTGAGCTGTCACTGCTAGCGTAGCCCTCAGGATGCCACACTTGAGGTCCTTAAGAAAGCGCTGGATAAAGAGGAATGGACGTCCAGAACCCCCAAGGAATTCATTCTGGAATGTGCAAGGCTGGCTCTCAAGAGGAATTATTTTGAATACGAGGACCAGATATACCTGCAGACCGGGGGTACATCAATGGGCAGTACATTTGCCCCTAGTGTGGCGGGCCTATATGTCCATGATTTTGAAGAAAAGTACATCCTGAGTAACACTAATCCCTATAACTCAAACATCCTGCTATGGAGACAGTACATTGATGATGTGCTGACGGTCTGGAATGGCACAGAGGAAGCCCTGTTGTCTTTTTTCAACTGGATTAATACGTGTGACGACCATCTGAAGTTTACGTATGTGAAAGATCCTAATTCCTTGGTTTTCTTAGACCTAGTAATAACAAAAGAGAATGGGAAGTTGACAACAGTCACTCACTATAAACCAACAGCTAAAAATAACTTATTACGGTTTGAAAGCTTTCATCCCAGACCACTACGTGAAAACTTGCCCTATGGCCAATATCTGCGGATTCGCAGAAATTGCAGTGAACTTGCTGATTATAAGAGACAGGCCCAAGACCTCACTGTCAAACTACGGGATCGTGGTTACCATGACAAAATACTGCTCAAAAGCCAGAAACGCGCCCGTAACCAGCCGAGAACTGCGCTCCTGGAGAACCAAATCAGAGAAACAGAGGAGCCACCTTTGACGTGTGTCACGACATATAACACCATCTCCAATACTGTTACCAAAATAATAGGCAAACATTGGAATATACTGAACACAGGAAACCTGAGATGGGAAAAACCCTTGTTCTCCTACAGAAGAGCGCGCAGCATCAAGGATGCAGTAGTCAATACCAGACCGAAGAGAAATGTGAGAGAACAAGAGACAGTCCTCAACACGTGGGGTCTGCCCAAAGTGACAGGCCACTACAAATGTGGGGGCTGTAGCGTGTGCCCCTTTACTCACAACACCAAAACTCTACAACTAGAACCCAATAAGACCTGGATTATTAGAGGACAAACCAACTGCAATAGTGAAAATGTTGTGTATAGAGTGACCTGCCCTTGTAACCTACATTATATAGGTATGACAAGTAGAAAGGTCAAGATACGTATCGGAGAGCATAGGAGCAATATCCGATGCAAGAAAGCTAATACCAAAATGACGGAACACTATCTGTCAAGTGCGCACACACCGGACGATATACAATGGACCGTTATCGAACAAATCAAACCAGGAGCCAATCTGAACCGCCTATTTGAAAAGGAACAAAGATGGGTGTATAGGCTCTCAACGCACAAAATTGGCTTGAATGACAATATTCCTTAGTATACAGTGATGTGATAGTTATTCTCGTGACTGATCCAAATTAACAATGAAAATATGTGGACTTTTTACTATCATAGTATAGACTAAAATAACAATACAGCCCCTCTCTAATCAATGGGCTTTTACACTGTTTTTGTCCCAACAAATGTAGTCCTGATGTTTCACTATTCCTGCCCTGTCATTTGGACCCCTTTTTCACTAAAGTGACATGTGTACACGCCTTTTGTTTACTAATACGATGACAATTGCGTGTTCAACATGACACCCAGAACGCGACACGTCACTTCACTGTAGCAACGTGATCGGAACCACACACTTCGTGGGCGTTTTTCCGACGAGCTACGCTAGCAGTGACAGCTCACGTTGCCAAAATCCCGAATAGCGAAAGAACGGTTACCATGGTAACCAGCCTGCTATACGTTCCATCAAAGAAACCACGTGATCGGAACAAAAGTAAGGCACACCCTTAGAAAACGCTCTCATTGGCCACAGAGGCGGTGACACATCACGCCACGCCTAAACCAGGAAATACTGAGTAGGTTACTCTACCGGCATTACCGAGGCACCGATCATTCCACGGGGCTTCGAGAGCAGTAACCAAGTAGGTTTACCGCCAGATGATCGCATAGCGCAAGTAAGTACACACTCACTGAAAACGGGTACCACGCGGTACGCCAGCATTTTATCCGAATTTCACGAGTTGGAGTACAATGCGTGCATTAATGTTTTATCTACTTATGTTTATTCTTCACCTCGTAGGTGACGGATACTTGCAGTCTTGGTAGATCTGAAGCCCATGAAGCGACAATTATCGCTTCAAGTGTAAGCTTCGCAAAACATTTCTCTTTATTTTTATTTTTATGTTTCTTTCCCTAAAACACCGAGACTGTAATTAGGCGAGCACGCAAATACTAGATTCCTAGCCGAACGCCAATCGGGCTGTTACTAGTCACTTGTTGCTCGGTCGATAAACCTTTACGCTGATATATTCACTAACGGTCCGCTCCAGAACACAGAAATGATCACTTGTCACTCCTACCACCGGCCGTAATAAGTAGAGGGCCTCACAAACCAGCCTCTTCTGACGGTACCAACTCAAGCGCGATCCAGTAACAGACACTGGAGCCCACTTGGAACTTGCACAACCTATATGACTAAATAATATAGGAAGTCACCTGATGGGGGTGACCTCACCAAGCACTATATATGTTATATGTATACCCATGTTTATGTCTCTTTAGTACGCCTTCCCAACCCCGTTTCCCTTTTCTTTCTTGCAGGTTTTTTCCTGAATAAGGATTTAAACACACCCTTTTACGCAAGATCACAATTTTGTGGTCTTAAAATTGCACGAGGGCAGGGCGTACCTTAGCGTGTACGTACCACCCCGGGCAATCCTCACGGTCCTGACGAAAACCATAGAATTTTTGTGATGGTTGAAACATGTAGACCTTTTTATCATCTAACCTTGTAATTTTGCACATAGCACACTATGCTATTTTTATACATTACACTTCTTGAAACACCGAAGCCTTCCTAATTAGGCACAGGTGTCACACTGGTTTTATTGGGGTTCAGACGCTCAAGAATAAAGTCTTGAAGTGAGTAGTACTGGCCCTTTTTAATACATCTTTCACTGTAACTTTTAAGCACATATAATAAACAAACAATAACCCGCTCCACTGTAGTCAGGTGTCGCAGCACACCCTATGGGCATTCGCCCTATGGGGTGGGACCCCGATGATGAAGCATGTCACCAACTAGGTTGGTGAGTGAGGGGTCTTCTAAAAGGACAAGTACTGTCCGGTAACAGGTTGGGGCACTCCATGCTAACCTTGACATAAATACAAGGAAGTGGCTAATTGCCATTTTTCCTTTCTTCTTTTTCCTACAGGGGGTACTCCTCCATTGTTGTTTTCATTTAATCCCGGGGACCAGGAGTTCTCACCTCACCTCACCTCACCTAGGCAGCGAGGAGCTGCGCGCTGTCCGTGGATAGGGTTGACAGTGGCAGTGTCTACCCGTTCTACTTGAGAACAGACAGCCTGTACCAGGTCAGGTACATAGGAAACCGGGAACAGAAGCATTTAATACTTGTTTTAAAATTTTAAATTGCGTCGTGTGGTTGATTCTAATAACCATTCGCTTGACCTGTACATATTTTGTATATTGGTGCGCATGCTTTGTAGTGCATATTGGGGTGATTTAACAACTTACCTGCACTCTGCTGTCAGTGCTCGATACTGCAGCCTGCCCGCCCCGGTCCGACTCGGCAATTATTGCCGTAGAGCGGAGGGCGGACAGGCAAGAGCCTGACAAACTTCCTCACTTCCGCTAGTGGATCAGGTAGCGGTCTAGCCTCCCACAAGGAGGGGCTATTTAGCCCTCTCGTCGCCCTGAGCGCGCAGCGGTCGCGCGCAGGGGAGCGCCTGAGGACGCGCCTGAGACAAGCCAGAGAGAAGCCCGTCTGTGCCCGTCCGTGCCAGGACGGGGCCAGGGGCAGGAGACCATGGCTGTCTCGCCTACCATCATGAGAATACCTGATGTGGGCCGCATAACATATTCACCACAGGTACTACATGACTTATGTCCTAGCATGTCCGACACATGTGCTGTCACTACCCATTTAAATGTAGAAGGTCCTTTTACTTGCCCTAACTGTTTTACATATTTTAGTTCCGAGCTGGTGGTCAAGAGTTCCCTGCGAATGCCAGCGGCAAGGCCTTGTTCAACACTCAATACCGGCCAAATAAAGACTGTCAAAGGTCCCGCTCCTATGGGAAGTAAACATTTGTTATGTAATGTGCGTTCATTACCAAAGCACGCTTCACAGGTGTGGGACCTGATATTCACAGAGAAGCCTGATCTCTGTTTTTTAACGGAGACTTGGCTCAAGCCTCATTCTGTCCCAGCCATCACTTTAGGCATTCCAATGGGCTATAAGATCTCTAGACTGGACCGCCCACATAAAACGGGGGGAGGAATAGCTATTGTATATAGGGAGGAGCTAATGGTTACTATACTGGAGGAAATTAGCTCTCCTCTGATGGAATTAATGATTTTTAAACTTAGCTCCACTTCAGGGGAGAATAGAAGGGGTGCGGTTATGTACAGACCCCCAGGCCCGAGTCGGGATTTTTCAATTGCACTTATGGAGGCTTTGGCCCCATTTGTTTTAAATAACCAGAGTTTCCTATTAGTGGGGGATTTTAACTTCCACAGTGAACTGGAGACATGTATGGAGGCCAGAACACTTTTCACTGATATGGAATACCTAGGCCTGAGAAAAATGAATCAGGGACCTACACATGAGGCAGGCCATACGCTGGATTTAGTGTTTTCCAACTCATTTTTAAATATGTGCTCATCCCCCACTCAAACAGAATGGACTGATCATTTCATTTTAAAATTTTACACTAATCCCATGTATAAACCTAGTGTACCAACCGCTTTGGCGACCAAAAGAAGACCATGGCACAAATTGACACAGGATACCTTTCGAGAAGCCTATCAAGCCCCTATAATTAATGAGCAGGAGGGAACAATGCTAACTGAGCTCAATCGCTTTTCTAATGCTGTTAACGAAGCAATTGATAGTACCATACCATTTAAAACGTATAAACCCCGCCAAGCAGCCAGACAAGAAGTCTGGTACTCCGAAGACCTGAGACACATGAAACAAAAAACCAGGAAGCTTGAAAAAGTGTGGAGACACTCTCGGAAGCCGGAGGACAAACAATGCTACCTAACATCTCTTAGATCCTATCACAAGGCAATTAGGATGGCCCGGAAAAGTCACATTGCGATGCAACTTGCAGAGGCTGGGAAGGACTCTAAAGCCCTTTTTCAAATCCTGCAAACTTTTACCAAACCTGTAGCATGCGAGACGGCGGAGATTGCTTCCCAAGAACTATGCGATGGGATCTCTTCCTTCTTCATGAAGAAGATTGATATAATCTATGCTAAGATAATGGCCACGAAATCAATGGAAGTGGCTGATCTCAACAACCCCTCTCACAACAGTGTACAGCTAAATACACAGGCCAATCGTTTAAAAAACTTTCCCCTTATTTCTTTGGAAGAAGTCCTTTCCCTTATAAAAATAATCAAGAGCGGTAGTCCGCAGGACACTGTTCCCGCCCGTATCATGCCTATGCTGGCTGATACTCTTGGCCCAGACATCCAGAAACTCATCAATCTGTCATTAAGCACGGGAGAAGTTCCGAGAGATTGGAAACGGGCATTGGTAAGACCGCTAAGGAAAAATACCACCATTCCTTGGACGGATCTTGCCAACCTGCGACCCATCTCTCTCCTTCCCTTTATGGGCAAGATGATGGAGAAGTTTGTTAATGGACATCTGTCCAGATTTGTTGAGGAGACACATGGACTGGATCCCTCCCAGTCGGGTTTCAGGCCTAGACATAGCACCGAGACCACCTTGCTGTCAGTCGCAGACGATCTACGTATGTACCAGGATGGGGGTTATTCCGTCATCCTGGTTCTGCTGGATTTGTCTGCGGCGTTCGACACCGTGTCACATGACATCATGACCACCAGACTTGTTAACATCGGTCTGGAAGGTGTAGCTCTGGCATGGGTGAGGAGTTTCCTGACAGATCGCACCCAGACTGTCACCCTGGGTGCTTATCGGTCAGAGGAGGTGGGGATCTCAAAGGGGGTGCCACAGGGTTCCTGCTTAAGCCCGACCCTGTTTAATATCTACGTGGCACCCCTGGCAAACATCATGAGATCCCATGGGTTCATCCCAATGTCATACGCGGATGACACCCAACTCCTCTTCCCGTTTAAACATCTTACGGATACGGTCAGGAACTCTTTCTCCTTGGGGATGAAGGCAGTGGCTCACTGGATGGCATCAAACTTCCTGCAATACAATGTGGCAAAAACGGAGGTGATGCTATTCGGTGAGGCAAAGCTCCTATGGTCCCCAGACTGGTGGCCGCAAGACCTTGGCCCAGTCCCGGAGCCAAAGCAGGTGGTAAAAAATCTCGGTGTGCGTCTGGACCAGGAGCTCTCTCTAAAACAAAACAGCAATCAAGTGGTGGGCTCATGCTTCCACGTTATTGCTATGCTGAGGAAGGTCTTCCCCTTGCTCCCTGACTCAACTAGGAGAACGCTAGTGCAGGCCCTTATACTGAGTCGACTGGACTACTGCAATGGGATGCTCCTATCAGTAAACGAGGGAGTCATTGCGAGATTGCAGGTAGTCCAGAACACGGCAGCCCGTCTTGTTCTAAATCAGCCCCCCCGTACACCATCGAAGCCTCTTCTGAACACCCTACATTGGCTTCCTGTCAAACAAAGGGTGAAATACAAGATAGGCTGCACCATACACAGAAGTCTCCAGAACAAAGGCCCAGAGTATCTGAACAATAGATTCTCTCTCTATAAACCGGTTCGATCCTTGAGATCCAGTGAACAAGGCCTTTTACAAGTTCCAAGAGCCAGAAAAACCAGACAAGGTGGAAGAGCTCTGTCCATCGCTGGACCAAGATTGTGGAACAGCCTCCCTCTCTCATTGAGACTTTGTCAGGAATATCTCCCTTTTAGGAAACAGCTAAAAACCTTCTTATTTCCTAACTAATGACATCTGTTTACCAACTGTTACATGCTGAAAGGTTCTCAAAAGCGCGGAGATATTCCTTCGGGAGATGATCCTAGCGCGATACAAACCCGCAAATAAATAAATAAATACATAGTCTGTGTAATTTCCCTAACTCTACCTTTTGTTCGACACAGTGTAATCAATAGAACAGTGCCTGCCATAGAGCCAATCACTTTTCGGCTCAGACAGCATGACGATAGGCTGTATATCAAGCCCTGCGTGGTCAGTCACACTATCATTGTGATGCAGGACTTGCTATGGGCTGGGAAGTAGAAGCGGAGATGAGTTTTGAGATGGAGAGAGTAGGCATCTGAGTGGAACAATTTGCCTCAGGCCAAAATGTCCTGAATCCTGTTGTGATGTGTGTCTGTGTGTACACACATGTGAGTGTGTGGGTGCAGGTGCCTCTGTTTGCGTATGATGAGTGTTAATTCTAGGCATTGTGGGAATCTATAGCATGACAATCCTTGGTGTTGCAAACCCTGACATAAAGGTGAGAATTTTAGCATATTGTGGGCATCCATTGCATGATGATGCCCACACCTGGTACACTGAAAAATATTTTTAATTCATGGCATGTTGTTGAAATCCATTGCATCAGGGTATCCTCCCCCCTCCCCGACCCCCCTTCCCGCCTCCGACCCCATTGAAGGCATAATGTAGGTGATTCCTGGCTCGTTGTGGGCCTTCATGACCCTTGGTATAATGCTGACCATGACATATTTTGGACATTGATGACACAATGATGGCTGCAACTGATATAATGCTTGCCCCTCCATAATGTGGAAATTCTTGGCATATTGTTGTCATCCATGCCAGGAGATGTGATACTTTGTCATGCTAGCCTGATTCTATCCAGGTGTTCCATTACATGTGAGTACATGATGAAAATGAAAAATGTATGTTTGGGCACCAAACCTCCATTTACAAAAACTAAAATGCTGGTATAATGATATCATATTGTTCCAAAATGAAAAGTGTTTTTAGCAAAATGTAAACATTTTAATAGACTGGCAAACAGATGTTTGACCACAAAATGAATGAACTTTACAAATATGTGTGTGATCTTAGCTAATTGCTATCAGACACCATAGTCGATAATATTAGGGTAACTGCATTCCGAACCTATAAGGTCACTGTAACCAGAGCAATAGTAGGGCTGTATGAACCTGTAAAATGGGTCTAACTCCAGGGAGTACTGCCTTAGATTGCAGAATATGTGTAATTTTTTTCTCCCTGCATCTATCAAAGAGATTGTCAGTTATAACGCTATTGAGAGCTTACTTCTGACTGAGTAGAAGAAAACAATTGAAGGAAGTGAAATGTAGAAGTGAATGAAAGCGCTATTCAAAATGATAGGCTATATCAAATTGCATTTCCTACCTCAATTGTCTATAGTATTATGGACAATTTTAGGGAAATTATTCAAAAACTGGTTTGGGTAAAGCCCAACATTCTTGATTCGGTTCAGGCTTACCATGATCACTATGAAAGTACAGGGGAACATTTAGTCCACCCTATCGTTTTGAGCTTTTCCCCGGCACAGATTTACCCAAGGGATGGAAGGGGTTGATGTAACAACCACCCCAACCTTTCCCATAGGCAAGGGTATTGCTGTATCTTTACCTTGCCTTGTCCTAGGTGGGGTGTTTTCCCTTCACTCCCAGCCTCTTCCCCACCTTGACCTTAATTGTATTTCACCCAAGTCCCCAGGAACATTAGGGAGCCCCTCCATATTGCTGTTGTGCAATTTACTGTCATTACTGTCTGTTACTGGAAATTCCACAATTGTATTTTTATTCTGTGTGATTATTGTTATTCATTGTAAGTACGCAATATTGGTGAGATGATACATAGGTTGCTGCGTATGCTGGTGATATTTCACCATACATTATTAATTTCTTCATATAACTCCGTATTTTTGAAGTTAATATATAGTTTGCTGGTGTTGTACATTTTATCCAGGTTTAGGTGACATTATATCAATTTTGAAAGATTGCTGGTGCCATTTAATTTATATTATAATTCAAATCAGTTATGCGTGCACTTACTAAATATAACCCAAAACATTGGAAAGTGACAAGTATAGATGGGCATCAAATTACAATCTAAACAGAGTGCTATAAAAAGATGTTGTTGACAAAATTTCAGACACTTTTTTTTTTTACTTAGGTTTACTCTTGTCCCCTAATTACAATGGGCCTGATTTCGAGTTTGGCAGAAGGATTACTCCGTTGCAGTGGTGACGTATAACTTGTCGCCGTTTTACAATTTCCATAGAATATAATGGAGTCGTAATACGGTGGACGGAATATCCGTCACATTTGTGACGGAGTAACCCCATCCACCAAACTCTAAATCAGGTCTATTGTTTCTTTCATAAATGTTTCCATCGCTTATAGGAATAGGAACCTTTCTGTCTCCAATTAATTAATTATAAAAGATAATTAATGGACAGTTTCAATCCGTCCGTCGTACTGGTCCTCAAGCCCATCAGAGAACTGCCTTGTTGGCTTTTTACTTCAAAACTTCCAGGGTGAGACTCTTACTGATTTTGGACACTGCAGGATGAGGTATCCCCCCCCCCTCCCTATCCCCACCCCCACAAGCCAGATTCCCCTCAGCAAAAAATGCACAATGCACAAGCTTTGTGAGAACAGCCAATGATAAAAGGCCCTCATTTGAGAACATTTCTAATTATACCTCCAGCCAAGATACAGCTGTGCAGAATTGTAAACAAGTAGTAAAACATTTGTGGTGTAAAATAAATCTCACTGGTCAATCCTAGGTACCTTAAAGTATGCCCAAATGGCACGTGTACTACACCACTTTTTTCCACACTGGCTCCTGTTACAGGATTACCACCTTGCTGTACATAACCAAGCCACCATAGTTATAGAGCTGGGCGTTCATTTGATAACCTAATGCTTTCCCATAGGCAAGGGTATTGCTGTATCTTTACCCTGCCTTGTCCTAGGTGGGGTGTTTTCCCTTCACTCCCAGCCTCTTCCCTACCTTGACCTTAATTGTATTTCACCCAAGTCCCCAGGAACCTTAGGGAGCCCCCCCATATTGCTGTTGTGCAATTTACTGTCATTACTGTCTGTTACTGGAAATTCCACAATTGTATTTTTATTCTGTGTGATTATTGTTATTCATTGTAAGTACGCAATATTGGTGAGATGATGCGTAGGTTGCTGCGTATGCTGGTGATATTTCACCATACATTATTAATTTCTTCATATAACACCGTATTTTTGAAGTTAATATATAGTTTGCTGGTGTTGTACATTTTATCCAGGTTTAGGTGACATTATATCAATTTTGAAAGATTGCTGATGCCATTTAATTTATATTATAATTCAAATCAGTTATGCATTCACTTACTAAATATAACCCAAAACATTGGAAAGTGACAAGTATAGATGGGCATCAAATTACAATCTAAACAGAGTGCTGTAAAAAGATGTTGTTGACAAAATTTCAGACACACTTTTTTTTTTTTAACTTAGGTGTACTCTTGTCCCCTAATTACAATGGGCCTGATTTCGAGTTTGGCAGAAGGATTACTCCGTTGCAGTGGTGACGTATGACTTGTCGCTGTATTACAATTTACATAGAATATAATGGAGTCGTAATACGGCGGACGGAATGTCCGTCACATTTGTGACGGAGTAACCTCATCCACCAAACTCTAAATCAGGTCTATTGTTTCTTTCATAAATGTTTCCATCGCTTACAGGAATAGGAACCTTTCTGTTTCCAATTAATTCATTATAAAAGATAATTAATGGACAGTTTCAGTTCAGAAAAAGTTTTATTGAAGCAAATAAGATAAAAGTATACAAAATAAGTCAATGAAAAAGTTAAATATAATCATTAAGCAAAACAAGTGATGTTAACAATAAAGTTAGAGAAATCCAAAAACAGAGAAAAATGACTGTAAGCATAACCGGCAATTGGTAAATTCTATAACAATGAGATATATAGGAATATACATTATAAGTAAAAAGTGAATAATAAGAAAAGCATATATAATAATCTTAAGGAAGTCATGGAGATTTAGGAACTTCTTGTTGTAACGGAGATTGAGACAAAGAACATCTAGCACTCGCATCAAAAAATGATGTAACCGGACCCCACAATTCACTTCTCTTCGAGGCCAAAATCATTGGATAAACAAATGTCGTGTCTAATCTATGATTATAGCATACAGCATACCACCAAGCCTGATATGATATTTTGGTAGAGTCTTTCCAAAATTTAGTGATTTGTTGGAAGGCCACTGTCAACAATAAGTCAATTATTCTTACACTAAAAGTGCAGTGATCCCAAATAGGAGGAGCGCTCCCCAGGAAGATGTGAGAGATAGAAAAGGAGTGAGTGGAGGAAAAAATCGTGTTAATTTGAGACCACACCTTCACCCAAAAACTATGAACTAGGGGGCATTTGAAAAGCATGTGGAGGAGATCCGCACCAGATGAAGAGCAGGACCAATAAGTGTCTGTGGTGTCTGGAAACCGTTTACTAAGAATGAGTGGAGGTAATAAAAGTCGGTTATAAATAAAAAATAGTGTCTGAGTCGTGTTAGCAGCTCTGTAGGATTTGCGAATCTTCAACCATAGTTTGTCTCACAATTCAATGGGCCAGGAAACAGCTAAATCCTCTTCCCAAGCTTCTTCTGTTTTGGTTTTGGTGCGAGGTGAGATTGGAGTTTGAAGAAGTGCATACATTTTTGAGGCCTTGGTATCTTTAAGAAGTAGAGATCACAGTGAAGATGTATTAGAGGGTTCCTGACATGGAGAGGGAGTAGAGGTAAGATATGCATCATAAGCAGATTGAAGTGCTAACGATAGTGAAGAATATTTGGTGTGGAAAGTAGAAGGTAAATGAAAAGAAGAAGCAGCTAATGAAAATGAAATAATCTGATTGTGGTGGAAAAATTGGTGAACCCAGATGAGTCCGCGTGATCGCCAAGATTTCCAAAAAATCGGTTTGTTGTTAATGAAAATAGAAGTGTTATGCCAAATAGGCTGGTCGAAAAAGGATGAAATAGATTAATGGACAGTTTCAATCCGTCCGTCGTACTGGTCCTCAAGCCCATCAGAGAAGTGCCCTGTTGGCTTTTTACTTCAAAGCTTCCAGGGTGAGACTCTTACTGATTTTGGACACTGCAGGATGAGGTAGCCCTCCCCCCTCCCTATCCCCACCCCCACAAGCCAGATTTCCCTCAGCAAAGAATGCACAATGCACAAGCTTTGTGAGAACAGCGGGAAACATCCTTTACAACGCAACTTTTACCACGCAGTGCCTTTACGATGCAACTTTTACAACGCAAACCATTACAACGCATTGCACTGGGGGGCGCTCTAGGATAGGGAATAGATTTAATTTACTATCCAACACCTACCCTACTATCCACGGGGACTGGAGTTGGAATAGTAAATTAAACTATTCACTATCCAGCACCCCTAAGCGCTATGCGTTGTAAAGGCATTCGTTGTAAATACCGCGTTGTAAAGGCATGCGTGGTAAAAGCATGCGTTGTAATGTCATACATCCGAGAACAGCCAATGATAAAAGGCCCTCATTTGAGAACATTTCTAATTATACCTCCAGCCAAGATACAGCTGTGCAGAATTGTAAACAAGTAGTAAAATATTTGTGGTGTAAAATAAATCTCACTGGTCAATACTAGGTACATTAAAGTATGCCCAAATGGCACGTGTACTACACCACTTTTTTCCACACTGGCTCCTGTTACAGGATTACCACCTTGCTGTACATAACCAAGCCACCATATTCATAGAGCTGGGCGTTCATTTGATAACCTAATGCTTTCTGTGAGTCGTAGTCTTGGTTTGCTTCTACTAAACCTATTAGACTAACACACCTGACAACAATAACATGTAACAGAAAATTCTGTAATTGGAAACAGGAAGGACCTATTCACGAAGGGCATTTTGAGTACCTAAAGTAATACTCCTGTGGTACTCATTTATCTACACTTACAAGCACTTATCAATTGACCCCAAAACATCCAAAATACAAATAAAATTGGAAAATACAGGGAATATTCATATACAAATGATACAACTGCCAAGAGTTGAACCCTCTTTGTACTTTTACTAATAGACTTGGATGTTTTGGGCCTGTACTCAGAGGCATGTAAACGTTACCTATTTTATTAATTGTCTCAGAAGTCTGAAAGACACGTGCTAGGTGGAAACGTAGCGAGACCCTGTTTCACTTGTCCATTTCAGATACTATTTAACAGCCTTAATTTTAAGGCCTTTCCTTTTCAATATGCAAATACTTTGCAGAAAAACATATCCTGGTCACGAGCAATTAAAAAGAAACCTTTGAGGGGAGATTTGCAGGATATAAAGTCAGCACTGAAATGAGCAGTTGTGGCGGAAAAATAATGAATTTAGGCCTGAAGGAAAGAACACTTGTCTGAATTGTGATCGGACCACTGGGATCTGAGAATCCCCTTATCAGTTTTCGATTTATTGCTTGCAAATAATATGCGTTCATTCATCACGTTGGAGGGTAGCCCCATTTCAGCATGGCAGCGCCCGTCTGTTCTATACAAGCATGCCAGCACCCCCTCTACACACTAAATGCCCTTTTTCTGAGCGCGTGAGATACGAGGGGAGTGTTTACTCTTAAAGAGCGGGTGATAAAACAAGATATACTGCGCACCGTTGAATGCGGCCCTTTAAAAATGGCGCAGCTGTTCCGGAGAATAAAGGCATGAACAACAGGCTAACAAGGATAATAATAGGAATTCGGAGCCATTCGACTATAAATACGAAGGCGTGGGCTATGAAAATACGGCGGTACTGATAATACAAAAACATGCGCAACTGTTTATCTCTGCCAGTTAAAGCTTTTGTTTTGTGCAACTCACATTGTGCTGTGTTTTTCTGTTTTCCAGCGAGCTCAGATAACATTATTTAAATTACAAATAGTTGAAATCAGTGTCTCTGGTGAAGTTGTGAAGGCTATCTTGGCGAAAAGGGGTGAGGTAGGATTTTCCCTTTTTCTGCAGTGTTTCATGGTGTTCGATGTAGAAAGAATCACTTTTTAGATCTTCTAGCTTTAATGCTTAAACAAGCGAGTATTTGCAAAGGCAATGGGGCTCGCCTATGTGAGAGCTACTGGCTTTGCCAATTTCTTTTAGCCATGTCGTACAGCAGCATGGCTAAAAGTTAGTGGCTTGGCATAGAGTAGAGTGGCGTCGAGGAAAGTGGTATGGAGGAGATTGGAGTAGAGTGGTGTAGAGTGATGTTGAGTGGAGTGGCACAGAGTGGTGGGGAGTACCACAGAGTAACTTGGAGATGAGTGGCATAGACTGGAGTGGCGTAGAGTGGAGTGGTGCAGAGTGAATTGGCATTGGGTAGATGGGCATAGGGTACAGTGGAGTGGCGTAGAGTAGCGTAAAAAGGAGTGTCATAGATTGTAGAGGTGTAGAGTAGAGTGGTGTCTAGTACAGTGGCATAAAGTAGGGCAGCGTAGAATAGAGTGGAATGGGGTAGAGTGGTGTAGAGTAGAGTGGCATAGATTAGATTGGTATTGAGTGGAGTGGCATAGAGTGGACTGGAGAAGCGTACAATGGTGTAGAATAGAATGGCGTAGAGTGGCATAGAGTAGAGTAGAGTGGAGTGGAGTAGGGTGGCATAGATTAGAGTGGTGTATAGTGGAGTGGAGTGACATAGAGTGGCATAGAGTAGAGTAACGTAGAGTAGAGTTGCATAGAGTACAGTTGAGTAGAGTGACAAGAAGTGGCATGGCATATATGAAGGGCATAGAGTGGAGTAGAGTAGGATGCCATTGAGCAGAGTGGCATAGAGTGCTGTGGGATAGGGTGGAGTGAAGAGAAGTAGATTGCCATGGAGTAGAGTGGTGTGGAGTAGAATGGCATTCAATGAAGTGGTGCAGAATGGCATATAGTGTAGGGGCGTGAAGTGGCATAGAATAGAGTGGTATGGCATAGAATAGAGTGGTGTAGAGTACAGCGGTGTAGAGTAGAATGACAGAGTGCTGCAGAATGGCATGGTCTGGAGTAGTGTAGAGTGGAGTGGTGTAGAGTAGAGTGGCATAGAGTAGTGTGCCATAGAGTTGCACAGAGTTGCATTGTGTGGAGTGGAGTAGAGAAGCATAGAGTGGCTTGGAGTAGAGTGCATAGAGTGGTATAGACTGTAGTGGAATGGCATAGAAATGAGTGCCATACACTAGTATGGCATAAAGTGGCATTGTGTGGAGTGGTGTAGAGTGGAGTGGCATAAAGCGGGTGACAGAGTGGAATGAAGTTCTGTGCAGTAAAGTGGCATTCAATGGATTGGTGTAGAGTGTCATAGAGTGGCTTAGAGTACATTGGCATAGAGTGGAGTGGCGTAGCGTGGCATAGAATAGAGTGACATAGAGTAGAGTTGATTTGAGACGAGTGACATAGAGTGTCTTAGAGTGGCTAAGGGAGTGTCATAGAGTGGACTCATGTAGAGGAGAGTAGCATAGAGTTGTGTAGAGTAGAGTGGCATAAAGTTGCGTATGGTTGCATTGTGTGGAATGGAGTGGCAGAGAGTGGAGTGGCGTACAGTAGAGATGGCATAGAGTGGTGTAGAGTGGTGTGGAGTGGTGTGGAATGGATTGGCATGGTGTTGAGTGGAGTGGCCTTGAATGGAGTGGCGCAGTGTGGTGTAGAATAGAGTGGGATAGAGTGGGGTGGCATATAGTGCGGTGGAGTGGGTAGAGTGGCATGTAGTGGCATAGAGTAGAGTGGCATGGCACATATTAGAGAGGCATAGAATAGAATAGCAAAGAGTGGAGTGGCATAGAATAGAGTGGAATAAAGTAGAGTGGTCTACAGTGGAGTGGTGTAGAATGTCACTGTGTGAAGTGGAGTGGCATAGAGTTGCATAGAGTGGAGTGGCATAGAGTACACTGGCGTAGAGTAGAAAGACATAGAGTAGAGTGGCAGAGAGTGATGTAGAGTGGAATGGAAATTGTTTAGGGTAGTGTGGCATACAGTGGAGTGGTGTAAAGTGGAGTAGCACAGATTGGAGTGGCGTAGACTGGAGTGATGTAGAGAGACGTAAAGTAGAATAGCATTGCGTAGATTGGAAAGTGACTGAGTGGTGTTGTGGAGTGGCGGGGAGCGGCATAGAGTGGAGTGGTGCAGAGTGGCATAGACTGGAGTGGAGAGGCATAGAGTAGAGTGGCATACATGAGATTGGAACAGAGTGGAGTGGTGTAGAGTGGATAGGCATAGAGTAGAGTGTGGTATAGTGGAATGGCATAGATTACAGTGGCATAGAGTGGGGTGGAATGGACTACAGGAGTGTGGAGTAGAGTGGAGAGGCACAGATTGGCATAGAGTAGAGTGGCATAGAATGGAGTGGAGTTGTGTGGAGTGGCATGTAGTAGAGGTGTATAGAGTAGAGTGGTATAGAGTAGAACGACATTGAGTGGTGTTCCGTAGAGTGGCATTGTGTGGAGTGGAGTGGTATAGTGTAGCGGGGAATAGAGTGATATAGAGTGGAGTGGCATACAATAGAGTGGGTTACAGTAGAAAGGCCTAGAGTCCTGTAGGGTAGCATTGTGTGGAGTGGCATGGAGTGGAGTGGTGTAGAGTGGCATGGACTGGAGAGGGATAAAGTGGCGTAGAGCAGAGTGTCAGATGAGTTTGGTATAGAGTAGAGTGGAGTGGTGTAGAGTAGAGTGGTGTAGACTAGAGTAGAAAGGCATAAAGTAGAGTGGTATAGAGTGGGGTGGAGTGGAGATGAGTGGTGTTGAGTGGGGTGGTGTACTGTAGAATGCTGTAGAGTGGAGTGGGGTCACAGAGTGATGTAGGTGGATGTGGAGTTGAGTGGCATAGAATGGTGTATAGTGGAGTGCGTAGAGTGGCATGGAGAGTCATTTTGTAGAGGGGGTTGGCGTTTAGTGGTGTAGAATAAAGTGGCATAGACTAGAGTGGCGTAGAGTGGAGTGGGGTAGAGTAGAGTAGAGTGGCATAGAGGGACATTGTGTGGAGTGAAGTAGCATATAGTGATGTAGAGTGGCGAAGAGTGGCATAGAGTGGCGTGGACTGGCGTGCTGTGGAAAGGAGTGGCATAACTTGGAGTGGAGTAGAATGGCAAACAAGAGAGTGGCACAGAGTAGAGAGGCACAGATTGAGGTGGTATAGATTGGGGTGCCGTAGAGTAGAGTGGAGTAGAGTGGTGTTAAGTGTAGTGCCATAGAATGGAGTGGGGTAGAGCGTAATAGAGTGGCATTGTGTGAAGTGGCGTAGAGTGGCAAAACCGAGTGTCATACAATAGAGTAGTGTAAAGTAGGGTGGCTTAGAGTAGAGGGGCATAGAGGGCTGTAGAGTGTCATTGTGTGGAGTGGAGTGGCGTAGAGTGAAGTGGCATAGAGTGGAGTGGTATAGAGTGGCGTAGACTGGAGTGGAATGGAATGGAATGGCATAGAGTGGAGTAGAGTAAATGGTGATTAGAGTGATGTAGATACGATTGGCATAGAGGAGAGTGGAATAGAATGATGTGGCACAGAGTAGAGTGGTATAGAGTAGAATGGCATAGAGTAAAGTTGGATAGAGTGTGGTGTAATGCAGTGGGGTGGGGTGTAATGGTGTAGTGTAGAGTGATGTAGAGTGGAGTGTGGTGGCATAGAGTGGTGTGGAGTAGAGTGTTGTGTTGTGGCGTAGAGTAGCATGTAGTGGGGTGGTGTAGAGAGGCATTGTGTGGAGTGGAGTGGTGTAAAGTGATGTAGAGGAGAAAGAGCAGCAGAGAGTGTCGTGGAGTGGAATAGAGTGGAATAGTGTAGAATGGTGAACAATGGAGTACCATAGAGTAGAGTGGGGTGTCATTGTGTGGAGTGGCATGGAGTAGAATAGTGTGGAGTAGAGTGATGTTGAGTTGTGTGGCATAGAGTGATGCAGAGTGGATTGGCATGTAGTGTCTTAGAGCAGAGTGGCATGGCATAGAGTAGAGTTGCATAGCGTAGACTGGCATAGAATTGAGTGGCGTAAAATAGCATTGAGTAGAGTGCCTTTGAGTAGATTAGCATAGAGTAGAGCAGCATAGAATGGCATAGAGGTACGTGGCCAAGAGTGCCATGGAGTTGCATTGTGTGGAGTGAGTGGTGTGGAGTAGAGGGAGTAGCTTAAAGTAGAGTCGCATAGAGTGGCATGGAGTGGAGTAGCACGCAGTGGAGTGGCATAGAGTGGAGAAGGATAAAGTGGAGTGGTGTAGAGTAGAGCATCATAGAGTGGAGTGGCTTAGAATAGACACAGCTACCCCTTTTTTAAATCCCTATACTTTAAAGGTATCTGAGCTAGAGGTGGCAGATGCAATCGGGAAGATGACCAGGGTTCCGGGGCCCGACAGTGTCCCCGCCGACCTCTTTAAATCAGACGTCAAGACCTGGGCTAGAATTTTAGCTAATGTTTTTAACAGGGTTTGCAAGACAGATATTCCGGACACTTGGTCCAATTCTGTCATTGTACCCATTTTTAAGAAAGGAAATAGGGGGGACCCAAGTTGTTACCGCCCTATTTCCCTTATTGACGCCGCAGTGAAGGTGCTAGGGCGAGTGGTCCTTGGTAAATTAACATCTTGGCTGGAGGACACAGAAACCCTCTCATGTTTACAATATGGGTTCAGGAAAGGCCGAGGCACAGTAGACCAGTGCCTCAACCTTCACCTGCTAATAGGGAAATACACCATAGCTAAACGGGGTACCTTGTATTTAGCATTTATGAACCTTTCCTCGGCCTTTGACTGAGTGAATAGGTCCAAACTTTGGGAATTGCTTCTCAAGTTAGGAGTTGACAAAAACATTGTATATTGTCTTGCTGACCTACACAGGGACCTTACAGCCACAGTTAGGTATGACCGCTTGGGAAATAGCACGGGCAGGATCACGATCATTAATGGTGTTAGGCAGGGCTGCATTCTGGCCCCCTTACTTTTTACCCTTTACATTAATGAACTAGGGGTTGTTTTAACTGAGGCATGTAAAGATTTACCAAGGGCCGGTAAATTTCCCATTCCGGCATTATTGTATGCCGACGATGCTGCATTAATAGCACGTACAGCTGTGGGGTTGCAATGTCTTTTAAATTCATTTGCCAGTTTTATGAAGGGGCTGAATTTAAGTGTAAATTTTCCTAAATCGCATGTAATGATTGTCGGGAGAAAACCTAAAAGAATTAAGACCATGATTTGCGAAGGAAATGTTTTATCCAGGGTGACAAGATTTTCCTATTTGGGGGTAATTTTTGACGATAATTCTACCTGGTTACCCCAGCTGGTTGCCAAACAAAATGCTTTCGCCATGTCTATCTTGGCGGTACGGGAATTTGCTCGTAAATTGGGTGTGAAGCCTATGGAGGCGGTGTTGAAAATCTATGATGCTAAATGCCCTGCTATAGCGATGTATGGAGCTGACCTGTGGGGGTTAAAAAACGTAAAGGCCTTGCAGGTGACTGAGGACAAGTTTCTGAAATCCATGCTATGTGTCCCACAGTCTACTCCGGGATATATTGCTTATCAAGAGTGTGGGGTTGATTATCTGGAGGATCGCATCGCTTTAGCGCCGCTATTGAAGTGGATTTCTATATGGCTGAATCCTGATCTAGAATTGAATCTTGAGGGACTGTTTATCTCTGGAGCATGGTCATTCTATTCCCTGGCTGAATTATATCAAAAAATTGGAAGCTAAATTGGGCCGACCAGAACTGTATTATTCCCCAAATAAATTGTTGAAGGGGGACATCAAATGGGCGAAAGATACACACAAACAGTTGGCATCTCTGGACAGAGAAGAAAAAGATCTATGTAAACCAACTGTAAGGGCTCACCAAATGTTAATTACCACCGGAGGTATAGAACCCTATTTGAGTATCGTCAATAACATGAACCATCGATTTTTATTGACTAAATTTAGACTGAACAAATTCCACCTTCTCCTCACTGAACGCTCAGGATGGACTAAGGACTCGGAGTTGGAGATTTGTTCTTGTGACGGTTTCTCAATCAAAGACACTATGCACTTTATCTTTTTTTGTAAGCATTTGTGTCTTATTCGCAAAAAGTTCATTATTCCCCTCATCAAGGACAAGGGCTTCAAACAAGTTAAGCCTGCCCTTTTATATTTACAGTTGTTGTCTAGTACATGGGAGATCTTCAATGTAGCAATTTTTTTAACAATAGCTTTAAGATTGAAGAGGAAAATTAACTGGATACATTGTACATAGTGGTATATATAGGTCCTAGGACTCAGTGTTTCATTTTACCTCATCTCTTTCAAAATGGCTTTTTGCAGGTTTTTATCTTTTTAACTATAATATTTATAATGTACATTTTTATACATATATGATTTTATTGTGAAATGGTTTGTAACCTAACGTATCATTTCTTAATCAAGGTCCTGACTTCGATGAATTTTGTAGCACACTTTTATGGTTTTTGCAATGAACCGAATAAAGTATCTTTGACTGACTGAGTGGTGTAGAGTAGAGTGGCATAGAGGAGAGTGGTGTAGAGTGGCAGAGAGGGTGTAGTGTGGAGTAGAGTGGTGTGGATTATAATGGAGTGATGGAGTACAGTGGCATAGAGTGACGTTGATTAGAATGGAGTGGCCTAGAGAAACACGGAGTAGAGTGTCGTAGAGTGACATTGTGGGAAGTGGGATGCCATATATTAGAGTGGCTTACAGTAGAGTAGGGTAAAGTAGCATAGAGTGGTGTGGAGTGAAGTAGAGTGGTATAGAGGGATAGAGTAGAGTAGACTGGCATAGAGTGAGGTAGAGTGAAATGGAATGTTGTAGATTAGAATGGAGTGGCGTAGAGTAGAGTGTCGCTGAGTGAAGTAGTGTGGAGTTGCATTGAGTGGCATAGGGTAAAATGACATAGAGTGGATTGGTGTAGGGTAGAGTGGCCTAATGTGGAGTGGGTTATTATAGTGGTGTTGAGTGGCTTGGAGTGGTGTAGAATAGAGGGGGTGACATAGAGTAGAGTGGCGTGGAGTAGAATAGCCTAGAGTGGTGTAGAGTAGAGTGGCATAGAATAGAGTGGCATAGAGTTGTGTGGTGTAGTGTGGAGTTGCTACAGTAGAGGGGTGTAGAGCAGAATGCTTTTTACATTTAAAAATTATTGTCAAGTTGTAAAAACACAGTTAAAATAACAGTTATAATGTACATCTATTTCATATAATTAGAGCCATATAGACAGGACAGCCATATTTCATTGTATTACATTTGACAGTAGTGAGCATGAACGGATTACCCAAGCCCAAGCAAGAAATGTTGCTACCGCAATCACCACTAAAGCGGAACAATCAGATTTTAATATTCTTAGTGCAGTTGATTGACAACGAGTTCCCATATTTACACAGACTGGCTTTAACCATTTACGCCTTGGACTGGCATATAGTGGGCAACAGAATAATAAATGGGATATGTGCTCTAATTGGTCCTTACAATAATGACAGTGATCGTCCCGTGATGGGTTCCAGTGTTTCGTAAAGATATTCACAGGAAGTGTTCCAATCCGGAATTGAAAATATAGTTTCCTGTCATAAGGACGTTCAATTAAGTCCCAATAATCTTCACATGGATAATAATTAGAACACAAAGGAACATGGCGGCTGCAGGCTAGCGGTCGCGATACCCTGCTCTAGCTCACACGGGCGTTCTTAACCGGGATCTCTCGGATGAGGGCTAAACTAAGGAGGCTCTTGTTTTTTATTTCTTTTTGAGCGTATATCACCGCTGCGCTGTCTCCGCATGTAAAAGACATTTATTTTCAGCTTTTGCACTTTTTCACGGAGTTGCAGTAATTTACTGAAAACCCTCTATGTTTGGGCTCGCTGGGGGTGTGTCATGTTTGAGTCCCTACCCGGCGGTAACTTACGTGTTGTCGACCCAGTCAACCTCCCACACTCTAATTGCTTCTGCTTCTGTTTCTGCGTCGGCTCCCTGGAGGTGGAACCGAGCCGCCCTGGAGTGCAGACGAGAAAGGCGGGCTCGTTCTCTCCGAAGGGACACTGTAGTGGCAGCTGCAGGACCGGGGGGAGATAACCTGCAAACAGAGGCGGCGAACCGAGGCAGAGACAAGGACAACTCCGCGCAGGATTTTCCACAGCGCAAGGAGGCGAAAGGCTGTGGGAGAGACATTCTTCTAACGAACAAGGTGAAGGGGTTACAGAGAGCAGGGGAGGAGGAGGTGGTTGCTAAACAGTTGGAGGCTGGGATTTTGTTACACCCTAGCTTGGAACCTGAGAGTGAAATAAATGCAACGAGTACAACGCAAGCTATAACCCCCGCAAATAAATTGTATTCTCTCAGGAGCAGAGCTATTACTCACTGTAAACAAGTAACAAATCTGACACCTACAATACCCAGAAAAGGCCATAGGGGTAAAACATCAGCTAAAGTACGGAGCACAGTAAACAAACAAGGGAGGTTAATTCCAGAAAAACCTAACTTTATCCCAGTACTGGAGACTTCCCAGGCATCCGAGCAGGAGTTTCAAGATACTAATGCTGAGATATCGACTTGGACTAGCGGTGCTTTAAAACCCACGCTTCCCAAGCCCTCTTCATACCTCTCAGCAGAAGCCAAGCCCAAACGTTCTAAGAGGTCTAATAAAAAAAAATCAGTGTTAGACCCGGGCACAAAGATAACACCTTCTTTGCGCTCTTACTTTAAAGTGGTTCCCCAGGTCTTGAGCCTTGCACATTCTGACCATTCCTCCAGTGGGGCCTCTCCTGGGGCAGTCTTAAGCTTAGCATTAACCAGCAATATGACTACAGTCCCTGTTTCTGATTCTCCTTCTATGGATGGCATACAGTTAGCTCCTGAGCTAGAAAATCTTTCAGTCTCTAAAGGTGATAATGAGACTCTTAAAGCCCTTAAAACCAACACGAGCGACACTAGACAGGTAGATCCTGATAGTTGCAATACTGCGGAAATAAGTAAGAGTCGAGTATTAGAACCAGATAATCCGCCTCAAGGGACTGAAGTGCCTCCAGTCTTGGACCAAAACGCTCTCAGTATTCAGGGCACTGTACAGCAACTAAGTCAGTTTTCCCAATCCCTCAGTTCCGATGAGCATTCACTATCAGAAGTCGCTGTTTCTACTCCTCCTTCAGACCTCTCTACAATATTATCTATGATTACTAACTTGACAGTCGACATCAAACGTGGATTTGAGGAGTCATCTAAAATTCAAAGAGAGATAAGGTCCTACTGTGAATCACTAGATAGTAAGATTGATGGGTTATATTCTAGGACGGGAGTCTTAGAAGAGACAACAGCGGTAATGTCCATAGAACTCGACAACGCCAAAGAGGAGATACGGAAGCTTAAAAGAGAAGACACGGCACTGGCGGAAAGAATAGAACACTTGGAAAATAATTCGAGGCGCTGTAATATCCGCATTTTGAATGTACCAGAAGCAAATGAAGGTACTAATATCAAAGCATACATTATCCAACTACTAATTAAAACCCTAAATTTGAAACACACGGAGGAAGAGCTTAATCAGGATATTCAGCGGATTCACAGGGACCCATTCAGGCGCAATCCGCAACGTACAAAGCCTCGCAAGATATTAGTGAATTTTCACACATTTCAACTCAAGGACCATATTTTAAACTTAGCTTTAAAACAAAAATCATTGTCAGGTGAAGGTTTCTCTTTTCAAGTGCGTTCTGACTTGTCGCGGGCGACCCTTGATAGACAATGGGAGTTGGGTCGAAGAATGGAGGCCTTTAGAAACCTGGGAGCATCCGTCCAGTTGAGTTTCCCTGCAGCTCTCAAGATTATGCTAAACAACAAAATGTATAACGTTCACACTGTTCAAGCAGCAGATGAACTATTGTTAAGTTTAGGCACCTCCAATTAATAATGTCAGCTGCTACTATAGCTTTTTCTATAATATTAACTCCATAGAGTTTATAGCGCTTACTCATGAGTGAAACTACAAAGGGGAGGGAGAAGGAAAAAAAGAAAAAAAAAAAAATAAATTTTAAATCCTACTTGATCCTGTTTACAGAAGAAAGTAAAAATAAAATAAGGGAAAAATAAGGAAAACGTAACAGTCAACTTAGAAAAGAAGAGAAAAAAGGGAAGGGTAAATGTGTTTTTTTTTTTTTTTTTTTTTTTTTTTAATATCACTTCACAACCACGTAATGCTCCACTAAAAAAAACTAAGGAAAAAACAAAACAAAACAAAAAAAAAAAAAAAAAGGGGGTGAAGAAGGAAATAAAATAAATTGGAAAAAAAGGGGATAAATGGGAGAGTGGGAAGGGAAAAAAGGCGTGCGTATGTATATATATATATATATATATATATATATATA
The DNA here is from genome assembly GCF_964261635.1 of Lissotriton helveticus. Classification (NCBI taxonomy): domain Eukaryota; kingdom Metazoa; phylum Chordata; class Amphibia; order Caudata; family Salamandridae; genus Lissotriton; species Lissotriton helveticus. Next base: position 396,429,590 of record NC_136070.1, on the reverse strand, counting down.
TATATATATGTGTGTATGTATGTATATATATGTGTGTGTGTTTGTACATTTCTTTCACATTTTTCACAAATTAAATCAATAAATCAATAAAGAGCACTTTTAAACCCACTTATAGATACTACTTTAAGCTATTGAATTATATTTTCACCATAGGTTCCACTTGAGTTAGACACATCACTTATATTAGGTCCTCTACTACCTTAATTTAAGAACGTTCCGCCTGAGCCTAGATAGAGCTTTAGGGGTATCACAAACCGGATCCCTTCCGGTTGGATAATCTAGGGTTCCTCAGGGGTGGGGGGGAAATCAACACGAGGGAAGGGGTTAGGGGAATAAAAAATAAAATGTTTCTCATTTCTAAAATGGCGGTCGATAATTACATAAATAAAAAATGGGCTAGCTTTTCTTATCTTAGCAATATTAAGGGAAATGTATCGGCAGGACTTTCAATAAATATCAGTAGACATGCCAAGTATGAGCACCATTAAGATTCTCTCCTGGAACGTTAATGGCCTGCGCACCAAACCTAGAGCCAACACAATAGTACAATATATTCGGGATTTTGGTGCCCAGGTCATTATCCTCCAGGAGACACATTTGGTTGAAGATGAAATTTTAGACTTGGTAAAAAAGAATAGATGGATAGATTTAACAGTCTCTACTTCTCAGATAGTTAACACAAAAGGGGTTGTCATTCTTTTTAAAAAAAACATCACTACAAAACTCTTGAAACAAAAGGTCGATCCGCATGGCAGATGGGCAATCGCGACAGTAATGATTGGGGGGTCAAGCATTACATTAGTAGGCTATTATGGGCCTAATCGAGATGACCCATCTATTCTGGCCACGTTGTTTTCCGAGCTGTTACATTTTCCAGAACCAATGATAATAGCGGGTGACTTTAACATCGTCCTTGATCCGAAGTTGGATAAGTCCACTTCTACCAGACAACAGCTACATTCCAAATCAAGAGATTTTCTAATTAAAAATATGCACCAATACGGACTTATTGATATTTGGAGGGTAAGATCGGGCTCGAAATCTGGCTTCTCTTTTCGAAATTATAAGTATCGACACAGATCAAGGATCGATTTCATATTGGTTAACAAGTGCTTGGAAAAGTCAGTAAGGGATATAACTTATTTACCATCACACCTGTCCGACCATTCGGCAGTATGTTTAGACCTTGAACTACAGTCTCACACCGTGACAAGGTCTTGGACAATTGACAGATCGTTCCTTACATCCCCTGAGGATCTGGACTATGTTAAGGTCGAGACGCAAGAATTTTTTAAAACCAACATTGGCTCGGCGTCACACAGTTTAGTATGGGATGCATTCAAATGTTCTTTGAGAGGGATTGTCAAGAACAAAACTTCATACCGTAAGAAGCAATATACTCAAGAGGTTTCACAGATAGAGGCCAATATACTAAAAGCAGAATCATATTTAGAAAATACAAACAACAGCTCAGACTATGCTATACAGACTAAACAGGAGGAGCTCACGAAACTTAAAGGACAAATGGCTTCTGTACTAAATCAGCGAATCCTGCAGAGGTGGGAAGCTAGTAAATTAGCTAATTTCGAATTTGGCGAAGGGGCAGGCAAACTGTTAGCCTGGAAGTCCAGAACAGATCAAAAACGTAATAATATCATTTCCATAATAACGAATTCTGGTACAGCGACTTCAGACCCAGAAATAAGATTAGCTTTTAAAGACTTTTTTCAAGCTATCTATAGGGAGGACAATAATATCACCCCAATTCAGATAGAAAACTGGCTTAACAAAATCACCCTACCGACTCTCTCTAAAGAGCAGGCGAACCTATTAGACCACCCAATTATGTTAGAGGAGGTAACATCAGCCATATTAAACAGTAAAAATGGGAAGGCGGCAGGCCCGGATGGTCTTCCGGTAGAGATTTATAAGCATATTGTAGCCGATATCGCCCCTTTTCTTACCAATTTATTTAATCTGATACTGGTTGAGGGAGACTTCCCCCCTCCATCATGGAACAAAGCTTCCATTACGCTTATCTTGAAACCAGGCAAAGTAGCTACAGCCTGTGGCTCATATCGCCCAATTTCAGTCCTCAACGCTGACTATAAGATTTTCGCGTCTATACTAGCTATACGAATGGGACAGGTAGCCCCCTTAATTTTACACTCTAACCAGAAGGGTTTTGTTAAGGGTCGCCAACTCTACGAATTAATTTACGACCTTATAGGTGCAATTGATATGGCAACTACTTCATCACTGCCCTTGGCCATTCTTGCTTTAGACGCTGCCAAGGCCTTCGACAGGGTCAATTGGAAATACCTGTCGGGGGCCTTGGAAAAATTTGGGGTGGGCCGAGCTTTTCGTAGAACGGTGGAACTATTATACCATGAACCTTCAGCCTCGGTCTTGGTCAATGGTGGGCTGTCGGAACCCTTTACCATTACAAGAGGCACCCGGCAGGGTTGCCCGCTCTCGCCCTTACTTTTTGATATCTATATGGAGCCTTTCGCCCAATTGATTCGTGAAGAAATTAACATCACTCCATTTAGTCACAGAAATTGGGAAAAAAAAGTGTCTCTATACGCGGATGATCTTATGATCTTAACATCTGACATCAACACAGCATTCCCATTAGTAATTAATCTGGCACAAAAATTCGGCAAAATTTCCGGCTATGAAATCAACGCCACAAAAACCGAGGTAATGGTATGGAACATTACTAATACGACATTACCAGTACAACCCTGTGACAATATGAGATATTTAGGTATTAAAATTTTAAATGATATCAACCAGATTGCCCACATAAATTTTACCCAGGTAGCCAAAGACTGCAGGAACTTAATGAATTCTTGGAGACATCTCCCATTGACGCTCTTAGGCCGCTCGAATCTGGTCAAGATGTCCATTCTGCCTAAATTGACCTTTATTTTCAACAGTTTACCACTTTACTTTGAGAAGAAAATGATAGCAAAGATGCAAAGTGACATTACTTCATTTATATGGAGGAATAAGTCTGTAAGAATCGCTTGGAATAAACTAAGGCGCCGTAGGGAGAAGGGGGGTCTGGCTGGCCCCGATATCCAAATCTATGCTTGGGCATTCCAGTTGGCACATGCTCGAATCCTATTTAAAACTCCAAAAGATCAGGGCATAGGCCTTATGTTTTCTACACTACTAAAATGTGAAGGCTTAAATCAAACAGGATTTTTATTTAAGTTTGGAGATCCAAAATTTTTTAAGAAAATTAAGTTGAAGATACTACAGGGTCTGGCAAGAACCTGGTACAACCTTAGAACTACTACCAAAATAGGCTACTATTCCAACGGTTCTCCTATATGGGATCTTCCAGCTCCACCTGAATGGACTAAAGATGCATTGATAAGCCCGCTAAAAGAAGCTGGGATTTTGACTTGGGGTGATCTCTTTTTTGAAGGGGAAATGTATTCCTGGGAACATCTAGTGAGTAGGGTAGGCTCAAACTTATCAAGACTGAAATTTCTCCAGATCTCCAGTTGGGCGGCAGCACAAAAATCTGACTCCACTCGCCAACTAATCCCTTTATTGGGTGATATCAGCCAACTAGAATCCTCCCTACTTGACAATGCCCTAAAAACCAAAGAGGTTTCCCATTTCTATAATTTAATCTTAGAGGAAATAGACGGAATATTCCACCTTCCAGATCATCTTTGGGGTCGTCTATTGCCGATAACTAATCTGCATGAACTTTGGGAAATATCCTTTACCGTGTTATGGGATATTGTAAAACCAGCGTGGCTGCGAAGAAACCACCTCTTTACCCTCCATAGGGCTTATTATTCGCCTCAGAGGTTGTCCAAATTTTCATCTGGTACACCAGTGGCCTGCCCTCGGTGTGGACAAGTCGAAGCCTCAGATGCACATATGTTTCACGATTGCCCACATCTAACAGTTTACTGGCAATCAATAAGCAACAGACTAACATCTTCTATAGGTACCATGGTGAATATAGATTTAGGCCTTGTAATCTTTGGAGTAAAAGACAAAAAGCGTAGTGCAAATAATAACCTTTTGTTCTACTCAATTTTGGTGGCTCGACGAGAGATTTGTAAGCGTTGGAAAGAGGCCTCCCCACCGACACTACAAGATTGGAGTTCCTCCATGCTTTCTATATCGAAACTAGATTTATCTAGAGGAGGTAAACCAGAAAAAAGAGCATTTTGGTTGAAACTCGATTGGTCTCAATGAGTAGAAACTGGGTTTTTTTTTTTTTTTTTTTTTTTTTTTTTTTTTTTTTTTTCCCCAGTTCCTATGATTACGAAGCCATGTCGAACTCCTTTTTGCTTATTCACATCTGTCCTTCATACCTAAGGTCAATTGTGGCATAGGCGGTGGTGTAATTTGGCTAATGGCAAGTTCCATCTTATATTGTTAAAGGGGTTGTGACTTAGCGTTAAGCTAATCTAGCTGTAGGGTCTTGGCGCTCCCTCTTAAACGACCGACCCCTACCAGTCATGTACTGAGACAGCATTTTAGTCTTCCAAGTCACACTCTTTCGAGCCCACGGCTCTGATGGTTCAGCCATGGTTGAGATGAGGAACAAAAAAAAAAAAAAATAAATAATCTTCACATGATGGAAACATCTTAATGTCCAAAAAGCGAGATGACAGATTTGATACAGTGCTTTTTTGATACATTGTTGAATACACCATCTCCCAATACAATTCTTTTAATGTGGTTTTCGTTGGAAAATCAGCCACATCCATATTGCCCCACAAATGTTCCAATTTCAGCTTTACAAGAGTAGCACGTAGTTCTTTTAGCCATGTAATACAATGGAATTGATCACACTTTACTACATCTAATAATGCTGTTAAATAATGGGATAACTCTGGTGTCACCATCAGGCGCCTCCAATATAACAAAGGCCGTAGCCGAGCTATGTCCTCTACATTTTTTCTGCCAAGATCCAATTTTAAAGGAATTGTGGGTGTACTCTGTGGGGCCATTACAAGTCCTCGAAGAAATCTATTTTCTGCTCTCCCCAAGTCACTCAAATTTGAAAAGCCCCATAACTCGGAGCCATACAGACAGGAGCTCAGTACCTTCATGTTATAGATTTCAAGAGCACAATTAATTGGTTTTGACAATGAGGCACGGTGTTTACGGGCTACCACCCCTGCTAGTTGGTTAAACTTTAGGACTGCCGTGCTAATGTGTGATTTCCATTTCATGTCTCCCTGAAGGATTATTCCTAAATAAGAGAAAGCATCTACTTCCTCAAGTGGGGTGCCCTTGTACGTGATCACACCCTTGAACTTAGAGTGATGATTAAGGCACATGAATTTGGTCTTAGTTGTATTCAATTCAAGGCCCCTCTCATCACAAAATTCACCAAAGGCATCAACCACTTTTTGGAGACCACTCGGTGTACGCGAGAGTAGAAGCGTATCATCCGCAAACATTAATACGGGTACGCGTGAACCTGCAATAATTGGCGCATCAGTAGGAAATTTCTTCAGGTGGTCAACAATACCATTAATGTAAATTGAGAACAAGGTTGGGGCCAAGACACAGCCTTGCCTCACCCCTCGCTCCACTGGAAAGGACTCAGTCACTTCTCCCTGTTTGCCCCATCTGATTTTAGCAAAGTTGTTTTCATGGAGGCGTACTAGGAGTGAAAGAAGTTCCTGACTTAGCCCATTTGCGGCCAGGGTCTGCCAAAGTTTTCCTCTTGGGACCAAGTCAAAAGCTGCTTTCAGATCTACAAAGACAGCATATAATGGGCCCTTTTTTTAGAGTGACGTTTCTCCAAAAGATTGTTATAAAGTAGAAAACTTGATCGACACTACTGGTCAATGGGCGAAACCCTGCTTGGTAAGGTGACAGTATATTATTTCCATCAATCCATTGCTGCAGCTTATTCTGGACTAATCGCCCCATTAACTTTTGCGCTGTGTCAATAAGACTGATGGGTCTATAATTTTTCGCCAGTGTTTTGTCACCTTTTTTAAATATAGGGATGATCTCTGCTCCCTTCCATGAAGCGGGCACTTCCCCTCCCATCGCCACTGCATTTGCCAACCATGTGAAGTAGGTGCACCATGAATTCCTGTCAGATAAGAACACATCTTCCGGAATTCCGTCCATACCCGGTGCTTTTCCCCCTGATACGCAATCCATAGCCAGGCTGACATCTCTTTCAGTAAATGTGTTATGTTTGAAATAAGTGTTAAAAGGGGGGGGGATTTTCGGCATGAATTGGGTTACATGCGTACTGTGGTTTAAAAAACTCAATCCAGTCTTTTTTTTGCTACATGATTTTGGGCTGTTCGGCTATCCCGCCCCTGTCCCATTTAACTGTGGCCCAAAAAAGTTTAGAATCCTTTGCTGCGCAAGCCTTCTTCAGCTCGCACCAGCTTTCTTCGTCCCAGCATTTTTTAGCATGTTTTTGGGCTAATCTATAGGCGTCTCTCGCCTTCCTAACTAACGTGGGGTTGCCCGTTCTTAGTGCTATGCTTAAATTTTGGCGTGCCTGTCTACAATGCGTATCATACCAGCCCTGCCTAGGGTGTTCCTTTTTATCTCTTCTGGGATTTACAGATTTGACAAAAAAAAACTGGAGTTTGGAAAAAAATGTTTTATATCTCTCCATCATGTGGGCCTGGAAGTTGGGTTTCTCACAGTAGGGCTTAATGTTATTTACCTCATCTATCACTACTTTTTTAAGGTCCTCAAGTCTCAATGTGTCCTCAATCAGCATTCTCCATTTCAAGTGGCGCTGGTTATTCGAGCAGACAACATCTTGGGTGACCCGTTCAGTTTCATTTACATCATCCATGGTCTTGTGATAGGTGCGGAGGGTCAAACACAAGGGATTGTGATCACTTTCCATTCTTGTCTCCACAGACATATCTACCAATTTACTCCATGCCCTTATGTCTATCAGAAGGTAATCAATTCTGCTGGTGGCCCGTCCATTGTCAAATGTGTTGTTCCCATTTATATCTGAGGGCGTACGCCCATTTGCCGCTCTCAAGCCTCTTGCTAGGCAAAAGCTCTTTAGTTGTATTGCCACAGCACTCCATCTTCTAATTGCTGGCACCTCCAACTGGGGTATGCCCCATTTACTGTCCTCCTCCTCAGACAGAAACCTGTCTTCTTCACCCATAGGTTCAAAAGTGGAATTAAAATCCCCACCCACAATTACGTGGAAATGTGGGTCCAATAATTCCAGTTCATTTTCTAAAGTTGTTACCACTTCTGAGGTTTTACCTCTGCCAACACCCCTAGCATATACATTAAACAAAGCTAGTTCTTGACCATTGCCCCATCTAATGATCACTGATAGAATATCATTTGAGGGGGACGATCTTTGGGTTATAGAACAATTCAACCTCTGGTCAATCCAGATTAATAGGCCTCCAGAAGGGCGTCCTGTCTGATTTCTAGTTGCTGGTATAAAATAATTTAGATAACCGTGGTGAAAGACTGGTTCTAGTGCCCAAGTTTCTTGCAACAAAATGATGTTGAATTGGTCAATGAAATCAGCCCATTCGGGAGATGATATCTTATTAAGTATGCCCGCTATGTTCCACGAGATAATGGTCACAGAAGTTGTTCCTGGTTTACATCCTAAAAGGCTCATCTCCTCAGAATTTTCCACACAAACATTACTCATTGCTTTACCCCTCTTCAAACCCTCCTCATTTTCTGCTCTCACCATATTTCCCCCCTGCTGGTCTTCGTCTGCCCCCCCGGATTTTAGATCTTGGGTTCCATTGAGCTGTATTGGCTGTTTGGACAATTGCATACATGGGAAAACAACTTGCTTTTCCATATTTTGCCTTCCTTTGTGAGGAACTGAGGAATATTCGTGCGTTGTAAGTCAATCGCACTCATTTAAGTTGGATAATGCCGAGAATCTGTTTTCCAGGTGCAGCCCCCAATCATGTCTTGTGCTCTCCCTAGCACTTCTGTTACCCACGACAGACCACTTGGTTCTTAAGACACTCGGCTTTATCCCTGAACCTCTTCTACTATAAAAGAAGTCTAGTGTAAGTGGTATGAGTTCTGCTGTTCTTCGTTGTGGTGGGTATAGATTAAGCAAAATTTCTGATAACACTTCTGGGCCCTTTAAATTTAACACCACACAGTCCCCCGCAAATTTCTTAGCTTTGCTCCCTATCCACTTCACTCTTCTAGCTGAAGTCAAGTCATCTATCAGCTTTTCTTTTCCCCAGGGAGAGATGTGCATGTTATTACTCAGCCAATTGAATGCTTTATTTAACAATGTTTCTGGAGGCTCAATCTGTCCTTCGTTCAGAGGTGGTACATTAGCAAGAACGAGGATCAAAGGTGACGCTTCTATAACCAGCTCTACAGGTCCTATTTCTATGTTTGGGCCTGGGTCAACTGTTTTCCCTGGAATGGATGACAGTTCAGGATTGGTTGGATGAGGTCTTTGTGTATCAGGAATTAGACTAGTTGTCTGTGTAGGGGCTACAACATCTACTACTCCCCTAAATATCGTACCTGCTGTTTCTATTTCCTTAATTTTATCCAGCACCAAATGTGGTATCTCCCCCACATTATCATTAGTGGTTTTCAAGAGGATCTCCATTTTATTAACTTTATCGGTGAGGTGGTCGATTTTAGATAACAATGGCTTGACTATCTTGTTGAGTTTGTTATCCATCAGATCCATAAGTTTCTTTATGAGTGCGTCATTCCAGCCTAAGTCCCCTGTTTCTTCTCCCCCTTTACCTTTTCCGGGGTTCTTTCTAGGAGGAGTTGCTGGTCTTTTCTTATTTGATCTCAACCCTTCTCTTCTAGGGAGAACATTAGAGCCCCCACCGGTTGCTCTAGGGGCGGGGACGGGGGCCAATGGTGAAGAATGGCACTCAATAAGTTCTATGTCCTCTTGAAGGGTATCTATTTCTCTGCCACCTTTGTCAATTATGTCAGGGTTAGTTTTAGCTAACAAATCCACAGAAACATTCGGCTCTAAATCATCCGCAAAATGCTGAATGAATGGATCTGTGGGGTTTCCTAAATCTATATCTACGAGATTCATGCATATATTTCCCCCTTGAGATGATATTGAGGAATTACTAAGACCCAAAGAAGATCTACGCTCATTATTAATTTTTGCCACCACCTGCACCAAGTAATTGTCCATGGTGTTGGCTGGGGCAATGGGGGTCTTCTGTTTTGACATGTATGGGTCTGATGAACACGAATACAAAGATGGAGTAGAACGCCCCTGAACACCCTTACCAGTATTGATATACAACACTTCAACCCGTCTTCCCCCTAGTACACTCACTTAGATGGAAGGAGGAAATGTTGTCTAAATACCTCGCAACGAAGAATAGTGTTCAATCAGGGGTTGTGGCCCAGTCCAGTCGTGGCCAGTCTTGGACTGTCTTAGACTGTCCCGCCCTTGTCCCGGGCTTCTCCCGGTCGCTCCCGCGCGCGCCCTCGCGGGACGATGGACCGGTCACCGCTTTATGCGCCTCCTGGCGCGCTCCGGTGACGGGTCTCGTGGCCCAAGGGCAGCTGGGAACTGTAGTTTACTAGCTGACCGACGGAGCGAAGCCCGGCCGGTCAGCCTTCCACTGGTGCAGGCAAAGTGCTGGCAAATGCGGGAAAGTGCGGTAACAAGCCCGTCCTCGGGCAGGAAGCCAAGCTGCAAGTCAGGTTAGAGGAACACAAAGGACTCCGCACCGGTCACCGCTTTATGCGCCTCCTGGCGCGCTCCGGTGACGGGTCTCGTGGCCCAAGGGCAGCTGGGAACTGTAGTTTGCTAGCTGACCGACGGAGCGAAGCCCGGCCGGTCAGCCTTCCACTGGTGCAGGCAAAGTGCTGGCAAATGCGGGAAAGTGCGGTAACAAGCCCGTCCTCGGGCAGGAAGCCAAGCTGCAAGTCAGGTTAGAGGCATTCTACACTGTGTAGTGTGTGTGCTTTGAAGTGTGTTGTCTTTGTTTTGATTCTGTGTGGGAAATGTTTTCATGTTGTTTGTGATGACCATCAAGGTGCGTTTATTGTGTCATCGAACATAGCAGTGTAATGGATGAAGAAATGTTCATAGTCCACTTAGCTGATGACTGTACTGGGTTAAAAAATGAAAAAGAATGAATCACTTAAGTCGTTTTCCAGAGTCTCTTGGAAACTTTCTGAAGAGGACCCTCAGCCACACTGTCACAGCAGCGATAGATCTTGGTTCTCCGCTCATTTGATAAAGTGGGATGACTCATCATAGGGTCTTGGCACTTGAGTGTCCCGTTCTTCAGTTGTTCATCCTCCTCCACCCAGAGGGAGACTGTCTGTTGTGCGACAGTCGTAAGTGGGAAAAGTGTTCGAACAATAAAAAATTATTACAAATATCTTCCATCCTGTGTAGTTTGTTTTTATTTTCACAGGGGAGGAATAAGGTTAAAAAAAGTGGGGGGTGCTTAATTGGATAATTATGGGTCCAAACCACCTGGTGAGTGGTCAATCAATATCTTTCAGTCTGTGTCACCCAAAAGGATTGGGTGGCTTTCTTCAGGACCAAAGGATCCAGCCATCTCAAATGTTGAGGGGCAGTGTATGGGCTAGTAAGGTGAGTGGATTTGCTCCCCTATTAGAGCAACAGATTGTAATTAATGCCTGTAATGGACATGTGATAATAGGCCTTAATTTGGCCTATTGCTGGAATCTATGAGGCGTTTCAGTTCCATGAGGTTTTCACTGTGGCTTGTAATCCAGTTTTTGGGGAAGGAGATCTGGCACTGGGAGCCTGGTGGCAGAGGCCCAGTGCACTTACCATTAAGAATTACATCAGAAATCACATGAGAAATTACATCAGACAAAAAGTGGAGGCTAACCATGTCAAAAGAGGCACTTTCTTACAATTTTTTGTTAAATAATGTTTCTCATGTGATGTATATTCTTGAAAAACTATTGGTTCAGATAAATGTAACTTTATTAGTACAGCACCATGAAATCAGATCTCACCATTCCAAGAGAGTGCCTTTCATTGCCTGAAACCTACAAAATGTGCCCACTTTGTTAGATGTGCCAGACTGTTTGTTTACTTCCATGAAGACAGACTCCACGTCAGTCTGTCAATTACTTAGATCTATTTTGCCTTTCTGACTCAGCAGACTTGGTACTAGTCTGTCTATTGACTTAATGCTCAAACTATTTGAGCAGATTGTCGTGTGAGCCATCTTGCTGAATTATACTTTGGTTCTAGCTATGAACTTGCTTTGGAGGTTGTCCCTAGTATTGAGTCCTCTTGCATTTGCATTATTTAATACATTATTGATGCTGATTTGAATTCAGCCAACTTACTACGTTTTGCTTTCTGTAATGATTATTAAGCTTTGAATCACCCTTTATGGTTATGACCTTTGAATTTTGTCCAGTGAACATTTTTTTTATTTGCACAAGGGCTGCTGTGTTGTGATACCCCTTCGCAACTTATTTAAGTTAAGAACTAAAAATGCTGACAAGTGTAAAGGGTACGGTGGTTGCTCAGTTATTCTTTCCTAGTATGCTTTCTCTTAATGGGAACATTGAAGGAGACCTGCATCTATATCACCCTCAGGCTATGTGTCCTCTCTTACCTCATCCTATTTCTATTCCACAGCTCTGTTGCATTGGCTGTTATCTCTAGCACTTCTACCGAATTTGACACACAAACCTGCCACTCTGAGTTTTCTAAGACAGTTGTGTGGGAGTGTGTATGTATATATTATCACCTGTTTGTTGTTAAATGGTAGCCATTCACGTTTCTTTAATGATTTACACATTTTTGTGTTATTTGCATGTTGCACATTTTTTTGCATGCTGATTTTCTATAGCTAGTTGGAATGCTCACATTCTGATGTTCTCTACTGTAGTTTCACTGTGCAAATTTTCCCAATCCCTATTTGAGATACATGGGTGCATTTGAAATACAGCGGGAACATTTGCAATTTGCTTTGACACTGATTGCACACTTGCAGACAGCTTTTATATCTGAACTGTTGTTGTGGGATGTACTGGCCATCACTGACCAGTGGGCACTTGAAAGACCGTTTCATAAAAACGTTTAAGTGCGTGATAAATTGATTAGCGTAAATGCCATATTCAAAATTTGATAATGCACTACTATTTTGTCACACTGTTGTGATGTCACATCATTCGCTTGTCTGAGTTTCTCCCACCTTGGCTGGGACTCCAGATAACCGAAAAAAGCATTGGACTGGCTGATGACAGCTTGCCTTCTCACCTTCCTGGTCTCTGCAGACCCGAGTAAGGTAGAGGAACGCCGATTGACCAGAGATATTAGTATCTGCTTACAGCTGCTCTCAGGGGACCACTGTCAACTTGGCACTGGCATCAGGATGGAGAGTTTATTACCAGATGAGGAAGGGGAATAAAGGGGCAATGGGTGATGTGGGAGGGTGGCAAGATGGCAGGTCTTTTTTTTATTTTGAGAGGGAAAAGAGAGAGAAGGTTAGAGAGTGATGGGTGGTGCAGTACATATAAGTAATCTTAATGTATACACGGTAGGGAGGTGAGGCCAGGTTGTTTAAGGCTCTCCCATGACTCTCCCAACCCTGCCAAGGTGACCAGAGATAGACAAGTGGGTAGGCTGGGGCATATACTCAAATAATTGTAGAAAGGAAGTTCTGACTAACAGGAAGTATTGCATCCCGGGGTTCCACGTGATACCATCGCTAGCTCGAGCATCACTCTGATTTGACGTCACTTATAAATAAGCACTCGGTGGAAAACAAGCAGTGGTGAAAGCCAAACATTTATCATTTATACAATTGGGAACCAAATCATTTGCTCAGTTTTGTGATTTCTGTTTCACTGAGGGATTAATATACTTGGCTGAACTTGCATAATTTGCTTGCTCTTCGACGAGGGCTCACCCAGCGCCCTGAGAATCTGTGTCCCTGGTCTAGTTCATGCAGGTAGAATCGTGAGAATGGATGAGAGAGCTGCCCTGTCCCCTCCCAAGTAAAGTATAATTCTCTGAACTGGTCAGATTTTCCGAAAAAGTGTTCAAAAGCATTTTACCGTAAACCCACTTTGAGAGAAACCAGCTGGAATATGATCCATTTGTACATAAAAGTAAAAGTGTTCCAGTGAACTCCAAACTAAGTTAAAACTCTCAACAACATAAATGAAGAATGTATACAATTAGGTAACTGGATGACTTCAAGGCACATAACAAAAGAACACAGGCTAAAGGGATTTATGAAAGGCTCTGTGATGTTTATGGAGTGAAACAAGATTTTTATGTCTTTTCTGACGGTTTGAAATGTTAAATGATACACAGGTGGGAAAGGTTAAATGTGTCTTGTTCTGAAAGGACTAGTCAGTGTCAAAGTGTCAAGTCGTTTATAGAAACCAGCGCTGTTACATATTTATGTGATGACGAGTCATGATGACATGGGAGTCGAAGCCCAAAAAACTGAAAGGAAGAGGAGTCAGGTACCACGGAAGGCTCCAATGTTTAAAGATCTACAAAAATAAGCCTGTAAGATCAAAACATTTAACAGAAATATCTGATGCACACAAATTTATGTTTCTGTATAATTCTGCACATCTTTTCACAAATGTATCTCTTTTCAAACAATTATATCCATTATTTGAAAGTATCGGACACTCGCTTTAAATTAAGTTCACAAATCATTATGAATCAAAATCTGCAAATTCCACCAGGGAAGGACAAAACATTCTTCAGGAGTTAGAAATCCTGCGGACAAATCTAGTCATTTGTGTATATTTCATCTTTTGAGATAGTTAAGCATTTTGCGCACTCTTGTGAATCCACTTATGAATACCTCATTAACACAAAGTGTATAATTCCTGTCGGACTCCGGAAAAAACTAGAAAAAAATGTCCCTCTCCCTGAACAATCTAGCCCTTTAATACAACCGCATAATAAAAATACAGTTTTTTCACGCCTTCAAAGCCCATCAATCCGCGCTCAAAGCAAATACTGTGGTGGCAGGTACATGAAAGCAGGGCATGAAAGGTCCAGGGATTCCAGGACTATATCTGTTTTCACAAAGGTTTTTGTGTAAGCGAAGGAAACATACTCAAAAACTCTGGACCTTTTAGAGTTTTGGAAGTTTGAAGGTTTTTTTAAGTGGAGAGAGTATGTATTCCAACGGTGGTGGCAGGTACCTCGCTGTGCTGGGTTCACTGCTCTGGAACTCCCTTGATCAGTAACTTAAGACTCAACTGGACCACCTGCGTTTTCTGAACAATTGAGACTACCACTCCTCAATCTTCCCAGTCTGAACTGTCAACATTCACCATGAAATGATCTGTTAAATCCTCACTGCGATATGCCAAGGCTCACAAAACTACTTACAAACTGAATTTCTTATATTGTCCATTAACAGCAAATCATGAATGCAGGTGGGTCAATATTGAAGCCTAGTTTTGGAGGAGTCATGCTAGAAATTCAGCAGTTGAAAAATCACAGGTACTTTTGGATAGCAATCTTCCCTATGACCCTGATAGTACCAGCTGACTAAGAATGACAATTTCAAACGAAGCTTTCTAGCAAAGCAGAAAGTATTCTTGATGTTGAAGATTGCCTATTTTTTACAGCCTGCATATTTCATGGGTCACAGAGGGAACAAGCCTTCAGAGCCGTCTCCAATTTGACCTGCAAAGCTGGGACACCTCAATACAACAAACACAAAAGAAGTGGGTTGCCTAGATAATGCGGTAAGCAAGGAAACCAAGGTAGGATATGAAGATCTAGATAATAGTCATGTGTTCTTTAAGGAGGTCTAGGAGGTCATTGTTAGACCTGGCATATTTGACGTGGTTTCCCCTGACTTTTTGCTTCTACCTCCTGTATTTTTGATGCTGTGCTGGATTTCGTTTTTACTGGTTTAGATGCTTTGGGCACTTTGCCACTGCTGATCAGTGTCAAAGTGCAAGTGCTCCCTAGGTAAGTTGTTATTGTGATTGGTTATCCACGATTGGCATATTTGTGGTACCAGGAAGTCCCTAGTAAAGTGCACTGAGTGTGAAAGGGCTGGTGATTCAAAGGCTACTAGTGGGCCTGCAGCACTGATTGTGCCACCCACCTAAAAATGGTGTCTCAGGACTGCCACCACAGTGCCTGTGGGCAGTTGCTAACCGCCATGCTGACCTGGCCAGTGCCCACACTGACCAGGCCAAACCCTTCCCTTTATATACTCATTGGTCAGCCCTATGGAAGGCCCAAGGTACTCCCCTGGGCAGGGTGCAGTGTATGTGAAAGGTAGAGCATGTACTAGTGTGTGTAGCATGCTCTGGTAGTGAATTACAGTCATTTTCGTTTTTCACTATTGAGAAGGCTATCTTGCCCATAGGTTATCACGGGGAATGTTGTGTATAATGTTTACCTGCATATCTTCCCATAGGAGCAAGATAGAAAATTAAAATCTGGTATCCCTGCACTCAGAATTTAATAACCTATATTTTAGGAAGGATGTTTTTTAAATCCTGTGTTTGAGAACAGCACTTTTAGAAAGTGTCTGTTCTCTTGTTTGACCTTTCTGTGTGTCTTGGCCTATTTGTGAGTGACAGGGGCTGGGGAGCCCCCAGGAGGCTGGATGAGTCAGCCCTAGGCTGAATTGCTGCATCTGCATCTTGAGTGGTGGGAGGGGATAGCGCCTGGGCCTGAATAGGGCTGTGCCTGCCTTCCACAATGCTGGCTCCACCTCCTCCTGGGCGGCTGACGACCCTACCCCTCTCTCTGAAAGGAAAGAAGAAGTCAGGAAACAAAGTGCTCCAGGACTGACCAGAACTGGTTCGGACTAAGCCAAGGCCTCTCTGCTTCTAGAGAACAAAGGAAAGACTGGTATAACAAGCATTAAAAATGCAATAGGTCTCGCTGTGACATTATTTAGAGCTATTGATATTGTAAATGACATTGTTTTTTGTGTGTTTTTATTTTGTAAAACATAATGAACATGAATTGTAATTTTAAATAAAAGTAAAAAGATAGTACTAAATGGCCTAATGTGATATATACAGACTTATTGTGTCTATCTGTAAACTATATGTGTTTGGTAGAGGGCAACATATATTGTATATGTTTGTGAGTAAGATGTGTTGTACTGATGGACTATTTAGATTAGAACGAAGGGGAAGATATGCAGATAAAAGGTAAGGGAATTAGGGTAGTATTGTAAATGGCTAGGCCTTTTATTTTGGGTTTGGTTTTAAATATATAAATAAAAGGCATATACATTTACCATGCCAATAGCTCAAACTTGCGTAACTGCGAGACCTATTGCATTGCAAATGCTTGTTTAACATAGCCGGTAAGCAAGCACCAAACTGCGTGACACGTCAGGTATAGGAACACATGGAGAAAAATATTGCCTTTCAGCAGGAAATGGTATAGTCCAAGGGCTTTGTAAGAAATGCTAATTACTACTACTTCTCTACCACCTACTACTCCTACTCTACCTACTACTCCTACTCCTACTCCACCACCTACTATTCCTACTCCACCACCTACTACTCTTACTACACCACCTACTACTACTACTCCTACTGCTACTCCTCCACCACCTACTACTCCTACTCCACCACCTACTACTCCTACTACTCCACCACCTACTACTCCTACTCCACCACCACCTACTACTCCTACTACTACTACTCCTACTCCACCCCTACTACTCCTACTCCACCCCTACTACTCCTACTACACCACATACTACTCCTACTACACCACCTACTACCACTACTCCTACTACTACTACACCTACTCCTAATCCACCCACCTACTATTCCTACTCCACCACCTACTACTCCTACTACACCACCTACTCCTACTCCACCTACTCCACCACCTACCTACTACTACTACTACTACTACTACTCCACCACCTACTACTCCTACTCCACCACCTACTACTACTATTCCACCACCTACTACTCCTACTACTACTCCACCACCTACTACTCCTACTCCACCACCTACTACTTCACCACCACCTACTACTGCTACTGCTACTTCTCCTACTCCACCTACTACTACTCCACCTACTACTACACCTACTACTACTACACCTACTCCTACTCCACCACCCACTACTACTCCTACTCCACCACCCACTACTCCTATTCTACCACCTACTACTACTCCACCTCCACCACCTATTCCTCCTACTCTACCACCTACTCCTACTCCACCACCTACTCCTACTCCTCCTACTCCACCACCTACTACTCCAACACCTACTGCTCCACCACCTACTACTCCACCACCTACTACTACTCCTACTCCACCACCTACTACTCCTACGTCACCACCTACAACTACTACTCCACCCCCACCACTTCTACTACTCCTACTCCACCACCTACTACTCCTACTCCACCACCCACTCCTACTACTACTCCTCCTACTCCACCATCTACTACTCCTAGTCCACCACCTGCTACTACTCACCACCTACTACTCATACTCCACCACCTACTACTATTACTACTCCTACTACTACTCCACCACCTACTACTCCACCACCTACTCCTACTACTCCTCCTACTCCACCACCTACTACTCCTACTCCACCCCCTACTACTATTACACCACCTACTAATCATACTCCACCACCTACTACTACTCCTACTACTCCACCCCTACTACTCCTTCTACTCTACCACCTACTACTCCTACTCCACCGCCTACCTACTCATACTCCACCACCTACTGCTACTACTACTACTACTCCACCACCTACTCCTACTACTCCACCACCTACTCCTACTACTCCACCACCTACTACTACTACTACTCCACCACCTACTACTCCCTCCTACACCACCACCTACTCCTACTACTCCACCACCACCCACTACTGCTGCTACTACTCCACCACCTACTACTACTACTCCTACTCCACCACCTACTACTCCTACTACACCTACTACTCTTACTCCAGCACCTACTACTACTCCAGCACCTACTACTACTCCTAGTACTGCTACTCTACTTCTACTCCACCACCTTCTATTACTACTACTACTCCACCACCTACTACTACTACTACTACTACTACTCCTACTCCACAACCTACTACTACTCCTCCTACTACCACTACTCCTACTACTACACCTACTACTACTACTACTCCTACTCCACCACCTCCTACTCTACCACCTACTACTATTACTAATCCTACTACTCTATCCCACCACCTACTACTCTTACTACTCCACCACCTACTCCCACTCCTACTCCTACTCCACCACCTACTACTACTCTACCACCTACTACTACTACTCCTACTCCACCACCTACTACTACTACACCATCTACTACTACTCATACTCCCACTACTCTACACCACCTACTACTCCTACTCCACCACCTACTACTCCTACTCTACCGCCTACTACTACTAACTCCACAACCTACTACTACTCCTAGTACTCCTACTCCACCACCCACTACTCCTACTCCACCACCTACTACTATTCCTACTCCACCACCTACTACTACTCCTACTCCACCACATACTACTCCACCACCTACTACTCCTACCCCACCACCTACTACTACTCCTACTCCACCACCTACTACTACTACTCCACCACCTACTCACCTACCACTACTCCTACTACTCCCACTCCACCTAGTACTCCTACTCCACCACCTACTACTACTCCTACTCCACCACCTACTACTCTTACACCACCACCTACTACTACTCCTACTCCACCACCTACTACTCCTACTACTCCACCACCTACTCCCACTCCTACTCCACCACCTACTACTCCACCACCTACTACTCCTACTCCACCACCTACTACTACTCCTACTCCACCACCTACTACTCATACTCCCACCACCTACTACTCCCACTCCACCACCTACTACTCCTACTCCACCACCTACTACTCCTACTACTACTCCTACTACTCCCACTCCACCTGCTACTCCCACTCCACCTGCTACTCCTACTCCACCACCTACTCCTACTCCACCACCTACTCCACCTCCTACTCCTAATACTCCTACTCCATCACCTACTACTACTACTCCACCACCTACTACTACTACTCCACCACCTACTACTCCTACTCCATCACCTACTACTACTCCACCACCTACTATTACTACTCCTACTACTCCTACTCCACCACCTACTCATACTCCACCACCTCCTACTCCACCACCTACTACTACTACTCCTACTACTACTCCACCACCTACTCCTACCCCTCCTACTCCTCTTAATCCTTACTCCTGCTACTCCTACTCCACCACCTACTACTACTCCACCACCTACTACTCCTCCTACTACTCCTACTCCACCACCTACTCCACCACCTATTACTACTCCTACTCCACCACCTACTACTCCTACTCCACCACCTACTACTCCTACTCCACCACCTACTCCACCACCTCCTACCCCTACTACTCCACCACCTACTACTACTCCTCCACCCCCTTCTACTCCTACTCCTCCACCTACTACTACTACTCCTATTCCTATTCCACCACCTACTATTACTACTACTCCTACTCCACCACCTACTACTCCAACTACTCCTACTCCACCACCTACTACTCCACCACCTACTACTCCTACTCCACCACCTACTACTCCTCCTACTATTCCTACTCCACCACCTACTAGTCCTACTACTACTCCTACTCCACCACCTACTACTGGTGGTGGGTAGGGTGCTGGTGGGTATAGTGGCAGTGGGTATGGTGGCGGTGGTTAGGGGTGGAGGGTGGTGGTGGGTTTAGTGATGGTGGGTATGGTGGTGGGTGAGGTGGTAGGGTGGTGGTAGTGGGTGTGGTGATGGTAGGGGTGGGTGTGGCAGTGGTGGGTAGGGTGGTGATGGGTAGGGTGGTGATGGTGTGTGGGTAGGGGTGGTTGATAGGGTGGTGGTGGTGGGTAGGGTGATGGTGGGTAGGATGGTGGTGGGTAGGGTGGCAGTGGGTAGGGATGGTGGGTGGGGGTGGTGGGTAGGGTGGTGGGTGGTGGTGGTTTGGTGGTGGTGGGTAGGGTGGTGGTGGGTAAGGTGGTGGGTAGGGTGGTGGAGGTGGTGGGCAGGGTGGTGATGGTGGGTAAGGTGGTGGTGGTTGGTAGGTGGTGGTGGTGATGCATAGCGGTGGTGGGTAGGGGTGGCAGGTAGGGTGGTGGGTAGGGTGGTGGGTAGGGTGGTGATGGTGGGTAGGGTGGTGGTGTAGGGGTGGGTAGGGTGGTGGTGGTAGTGGGTGTGGTGGTGGTAGGGGTGGGTGTGGGGTGGTGGGTAGGGTGGGGTGTGGTGGTAGTGGGTGTGGTGGTGGAAGGGGTGGTTGTGGTGGTGGGTAGGGTGGTGATAGTGGTGGGGGGTGCAGTTGGGCCTCGCGATGGGGGGGGGGGGGTCCTATGGACGCCCCTGCCAGGATCCACACAGCAGGCTGTGGTGAGTAGAGCAGGGCCCGCAGGAGCCCGACTGCGATCATGGCCTCGACTCTCACCTGCTCTCCCCTGGTGATAATGGTGGGGTGGAAGTGCCTGGGAACGCACCTATACCTGATAATACCTCAGACACCACAGTGGTCGCGTGATATCCTGAAGGCCCTCTAGTGCCACAAGGTGGTGGGCACACGACCTGTGTGCACCTGTGCAGCGACTGGCGCAGTTTGTGAGGCCTCGCGACCAAGCAGTCCCTGTCCTGCCTATATTGGGCTCCCACTGCCCTGGACAGTCACTTGTGAAGCCTCACTCTTTCTGCCCCTTTGTCCTGTTCTCTTGTCTGCCCAATCCTCTCTCTCCACTTAGCATACACTGTCCTCCATTGTCACCCTACTTTTCTCCCGCTCACCCGTCTGCGCCTCAGTTCTTTCTCTGCCTCCTCTCACTGTCTCTTGTGCGACTGACACTTCCTCTCTCGGGTTTCTCCAACTCCAGCTCTGTAATGTAGACTCCAACCCTCCCTCGTGTCTCTGCGCCTTGTACCTCTTTTCTCTGTGATTTTCTCCAGGGCCTGTGGAAAGGGGGGGGGGGGTTTGGGTGGGGGGTTCCTATGGACGCCCCTGCCAGGATCTGATGTCTGCCCAAACTGATCGGCATCGGCTTTCGCCCTCTGGTCGTCCGTCTCAACCAGAACTGCTAATCCCTGGAAGAGACCTGGTGGGGAGAGTGACATTTCACCCCCAGATCGAACCCAAAAAAAGAGCTCCTTGTTCCTGCAAAAGAGAGATTTGTCGCAATGCAGCAGTATTCGGAGAGTCGAACTCACAAGCGCCCTGATGCTGACTTCAGATGCATGCAATGCTATAAAAATGAAACATATTAAAGACCAGCACCGCCTCTCCCCTCCAACCTCCCTCGCCGAGGAGAGGCCACATCCCGCACACCCTCTGCAGCTCCTGCCCTCGATCTGTTCCCTCTGCTGCCTGCTGTGACAGACCAGTACTGGCTCCACCCCGCAGACCCCTGCATTCCCAGGCCTGGGTCTACTTATGTGCAGCAGAGCACGACAAATCCCGCACTCATTCCTAATTCCGCTCCACGCTCAGGCCACGCAAATGCACAACCTGTGCACTTCACAACACTGCTTCCCAGCCTGCACTGCACTGAAGCCGCAAACGGCAGTGCAGCCACCGAGTAACGCTGAGCTCACACTCACACACACCAACAGTGCGTCCCCTCAGCGTGTACTCAATGCCCATCCTGGACTATAGCACTGTATAAGGCTTCAATGCTCCTCATGGGCAATTTTACCGCACAAAACCCGCCCAAAGGCAGAGCAGATGGAGCTGTTCCTGTCCTCAGGCACATTTAACAATACATTAACTCTGTAGTAACGGCATATCGGGGGCTGTAAAAACAGACACCAAGCGCACTGCCATAAAACACCCCATCAAAGATGCTTCAAAACAGACACCAAGTACACAGTATACTGCTAACAAAATACATGTCAGGGTCTTTGCGAACCAGGATGCTAACAACGTCGTAGAGAGGCGGCATATCAGGTCTTTCAAAATAAAACCACCCAGCAACCAGTGTAACCAAACTGTAACTCAGGGTCTTTGTGCACTGGGACACCAAACACGGAGAAAAGACGCTGGACGTCGTGGACTTTAAACATCAGCACGTCATGGCAGGAATTTGAAAATAAAAACAGACACTCGGAGCACAGTGTAAAAAACTGCACCTCGAGAACTTAAATAAAACAGATGCCGGTGCGCAGAGTAAAGCAACAGCATGGCAGGGTTTTAGAAAGAGACACCCTGTGCGAACTGCTTTTCAGAGCTTTAAGGTCTTGGGAGACACAGCACCGCGAGTAAACGAATGGAGGGCAGTCTTACAACTTGTCTTCTGCTTGCGTGACGTGTCTTCATGGGCGATTGATCCCCCTCTCCACCCACCCTATGCTCACCCCTCCGCTCCCCCTCAGCATACAGAACCTCACCCCACCTGCATGCAGTACCACTACCCTCACCTCCAGCCAAGGGTATACCCCTCACACGGAGTATAACTCAACCATCCTTGCACACCCAATGGATGGAATGTACCCCAACATACCTCTCATACCCCAGTTATGCACAGCGTACGCATACCTCCTCTCATACCCCATAACACAATATACCCCAAACTTCTTTGTAAACCTCCACACGCACAGTGTACCCCAACCATTTGCATACCTCACAAATGGAGCATACCCCAATCCTCCTCTCATACCCCTACATACGCACAATGTACGTGCACCACCACACTCCTTGCATAACCCTACACATGCAGTGTGTACCTCAGCCTCCCTTGCATACCACCACACACGCACAAGATACCCCTTGCATACCCCCTTGCACGCACAAGGTACGTGATCCACAACCCTCCTTGCATACCCCTACACATGCAGTGTGTACCCCAGCCTCCCTTGCATACCACCACACACGCACAAGATACGTGTACCACAAACCTCCTTGCATACACCTACACACGCAGTGTGTACTCCAGCCTCCCTTGTATACCACCACACACGCACAAGATTAAATACCGTATTTTCTGGCGTATAAGACGACTTTTTAACCCTTGAAAATCTTTTCAAATGTTGGGGGTCGTCTTATACGCCGGTATCATTTAATAAGCAAGCGAATATAGCCCAAACCCTATTTTTTAAAAGGAAAACTAGGGGGTCGTCTTATACGCCCAGTCGTCTTATACGCCAGAAAATACGGTACTATCTCAAAGACAAACGCTTAGTATTTCTGTGGTTGTATTTAATAACAAAGACCTTAAGAAACACTTTTCAAGAGGGTCTGCAGATGAGTTTGCCAGACAGTACCTCGAGAGGTGGTCAGGAGTGTATGATGAGAGCCTTGCCGGCCATTTCATAGATGTTTCTGCACAAAATCAGATTTGCGGAAGTTGTGCTGCCATGTATGACAGTTGTATACTGCTCGTGTAAAGCCCTCCAATACTTTGAGTCGAGATCGCGCTATAAACCAGCACTGCCTTTCCTCTACCTCCTCCACCACCGAGGAACGCGCAGGAATCACTGCAAAAAGGAAAAAAAATTAAAAATAGCCGGAAACGCGATCATTAATCCCGCCCCTCCCGGACTGGTGACCTGACTCATGATTGCCATGGCAATATTTCAGAGAATACGCTTGTGACACCGTAAGTCACATCACCGAGTCCTCAAAAGGTGGAATCACAGCCGGACAAATCATCCAAACAGGGGCATTGTCCAATGGCAGGCCTCCGTTTCGCGAGGCCGGCCAATGGCAGAAGGGGCGTGGTTTCATGCCCCTTCTTGTTTACAAGAACTCTCGCCTGCAGCAGCGCATGCGCTGCAACACAGGCTTCGACCTAAAAAGGGCTACCCAGTCTACAGAAAATTAGATCATCCTGGAATCAAGAAGGAATCTCTGCCACGGAGAAAGCTGGAGACTGAAGAGGAAGGACTGTCCTGCTGTGTGCTTGTGGACTGACCTGCAGTTGCTTTGCTGCCAAGGAGAGGGTAAGGACTTTGCTGTGTGCTGTGTCCCCTTGCTTGAAGAGATCTCCAAGGGCCTGAGGAGAGCTGGCCTCCTGTTAAGAAGTCCCAGGAACAAAAGGACTTTACCCTCAGCTTTCCCCCGAACTCTGCTGAGTGACTTCTGCCCTTCCTAGAATGCTTGATCCAATTGTGGGGCCTCTGGAAGTTGTTGCCTGCTGTTTGGGAAGCTGGACAAGGAGAAAAGAAAATCTGCAATTTTCACGCATTGCTCGCTTGCAGAGCTCAACGTCGACAGTGCGAGAGAATTCCCGTTGTTGCGAAGATCGTCACAGCGTCTGTTGCCGCTGCAAGAACCGACGCATCGTTCGCTTGCAGAGCACATCGCCCCGGTGCGGGAAGACTCTGTCGCTGCGAGTATCATCGCAGAGCCTGTCGTCGCTGGGTGAGATCCCCGCACCGCTTGTTTGCGGACCACATCACGTCGCTGTGAACATCGTCGGAGAGCCATTGCATTGAGGGGCTGCGAGAGTAGAAGATCAACGCTGCGCTACGCATCATCATCGCACCAGAGATCGTCGCTGTCCTGAAGATCGTCGCATCGTGCCAGTACGAGACCCTTCCTACCGAACATGCGCACCGGAATCCCTACAAGGTATCGCATCATTCCCCATACATACCAGATACATCGTAACACGCCCGTTGCGTTCAGCGGGGCTGTCTCAATGCCTCCCCAGGGTCTCAGGAGTGACGCATCACTTGTTTTTCAACACTGCAGCTTCCACGTGGAACTTTTGTCGCATCTACAGGTACTTTGGGCTAAACGTGACACAACTGTGGGTTATTTTAACGCAAACCCTAGAACTCTTTGAAAATCATATTCTTGAACTGTGTATGTTGGATTTTTGTTGTTTGGGTCTTGTGTAGTTTAGATAAAGATACTTTATTTTTCTAAACTGGTGTGGAGTCCATTTGTGGTGATTTCACTTTGTTACTGTGAGTGTTAGTAAAAATACTTTACACATTGCCTTTGATATGCCTGTCTGCTCGTGCCAAGCTATCAAGGGGATGAGCAGGGGTTATCTAAAGAGTGTATCCCCTTACCCTGACTAGAAGCAAGGGTCCCTATTTGGACATTGGTACCTACCTCTGCCAACTAGAGACCCCCAGATCTAACAGTCATCCTTAATGGAAGAGGATGCCTCACAGACAATATTGTGTCATGCTCCATCATAGGCATCCTCTTCCCACCCTGGTAAGATGGTACTACCAGGGCGCACTCAACCTCTTCAAATCCTTGGCAGGAGGAGTGAGTTCTTGCATAAAACGTACAGGACAAAAACGGCATCCCGTTGAATTAAAAATACCTTTAGGTGCCTCAGTATCACCTTTATAAGTGAGGACCTGAGGTACGTTAAAAACAATTACGCTGATGGACCCTAAAGAGAATATTGTCTCTAGTCCACCTTGCAGTAAGCCAACATGTTTCTATCGTGACAGGGATCCTAAAAGATCTGCGCCATTCGTCAGGGCTGTCGGATCCCTACAGAAACAATATTGGATGTCCTATATCCGTACATGCTAATGTGGGGGAGTACACCTAAGGTGTGCCCAAGTGAATCCTACCTGGAATACTCTTAAGCGTAAATCATTATGCACCCTAGACTTTAAGAGACTTGGTCAAAAGTAGGGGTGGTGGCCTTCATAGTCACACGTTCCTCAGAAGCACCTGCTACGTCCGCTCCCGGCCTCAATACAGGCCATTACTACTGACATGAAGCTTTATTCAGGTCACTAAGAGGTTTTGTGGGATTTACAAGATTACATTAGAATTTCCCACAAATAATTTATGTTCATAAGATGCTCTAGGGAAGTGGGTACCTTCAGAATGTTACTCACCTTGTAAGCAATCTGCCTTCTATCATAAATGTCCACGAAATAGCTTTGCAGTCTATATGATGTCTGCTTATGAGGGTCTATTTATCATGAGTCTAGGACACAGTGGGCATGATATTTTATTTCATCAGACATTTCCCCGGTGGGCTGGAGACTTCCGTTTTGAAATCCTGCTGCTGGTGGCTCTGTCATTTTCCATAGCTGCTAGAGATCACTTTCAGCAGGCACATAGGGCTTCAAGGCTTCAAGAGAGAGAGGGAAAGAGGTGGAGAGAGGGATGGGGAGGGAGTGGAAGATCAGAGAGAGAGAGAAGGACTGAAGGAGAGAGAAAGGAATGATGGAAAGAGACAGATAGACCGAGGACAGGACAGGCTGCTGGTTCAAGCATGTTTGCCAGTGCTGCTTTTGGTTCCCTTATCAGGCCCTGGCAGTGGGCTTTGAAAGATGGCTCTTATGAGAATGCAATGGTTTACCAACGTGTATTCACAATGCACAATCCCTTACATTTAGAGCACCTTCAAACCGTATTAGGATGCTCCTCATTATACGGTAAGTGATTTGTATGGCAAAGCTCAGGTGTTTAGCTCATGACTCTGACATGGGTGATTGATGTAGTCAGCAAGCGTGGTTCCAAATAAGCATGGAGTTGGTCATAGCCCACATTTGTGTTCCCATTGCAGGAACACTTTTCTCTCACAAAGTCAAAAACTTTGGTTTTCATTAAATGTTTAGCAGGTGGCCTGCCAGCTCACCACTTTGGCCCCCACCCCACCAGTGCAAAATCACCAGGCAAGCAAGGATAATGGTCTCTTTGAACATTGGTGGAATGAAGGGGGACCAGTCGGATCGCCGATCCAGGTACTATTATTCAGCTGGAACAGGGGACCTGTCAGTCCCCGTGAAATATGCTGAATTGGTACTGATGTAATTTGCCAACATCAGAACACAATTCAGCAGTTCCCACACATCAGCAGCATGCAGGTTGTTAGGGGCTCTTGTCGGTCTCGGCTCTAGACAGTGCATGCGTTGTCTTGA
This sequence comes from Lissotriton helveticus, assembly GCF_964261635.1. Taxonomy (NCBI): domain Eukaryota; kingdom Metazoa; phylum Chordata; class Amphibia; order Caudata; family Salamandridae; genus Lissotriton; species Lissotriton helveticus. Next base: position 396,402,713 of record NC_136070.1, on the reverse strand, counting down.
AGAGACATATCAGGTCTCGCCTCTAGACAGTGCATGCTCTGTCTCAAAGAGACATGTATATACTTTGTGGGCTTCAGCCCACCCATGGGCTTCACATTTGCTGGCTCCATTGTTGCTCTCCTATTCTTTCTGCCCATTTGTCCACAGCTTGCATGCATCATACCTCTTCCAGTGTTTATCCCTCCCCGAGAGTAGGGGCCAATTTTTACTATCCATCCACAGCTCCCAGTAAAGCAACTGTTTTTGAAACCACTTTTTAAATTTATTTTGAGCACTTCACACGAGCACTCGCTCCGAGTGCTGTAAGCAGCCTTGTAAATCTTGTCCTTATCTCATGACATTTGCTGTTTTCTGAAGGCACCTGTTCCTTCCTCTAACCCCCTCCTGCTCATTCCCACCTGCTCCACAGCCACACACAAATGTAGTTCTTCTCTGATCCTGAAAGAACAGTTGCCATGTTTACTTGAGCTTTCTTAGACGCACACCAACGATGACCTTCTTGTTGCTCGCCACCTGGTTTGCTCTGTTGTTACTATTGTAATAACATTTACAAAATAATTGTTGAGCTTTCTGGGTGTGCCTCTAGCGAATATATAAGGCGATGTGTTTTAGGGAAGGATTTCCTTTTCTGTCCATGGTCTGCGGTCATCTTGGAATGGGGACGGTCCATTGTTTCTCTTTGCATTTTCTCTTTGTCCATGTTGTTCGAGTGTAGTTAAAAAGTACTTGCTGCAGCAGTGCTTCTGGTGGTAAAAGTCTGAACATCAGCGCAAGTGGAAAGAGAGCGTCTCTCAAGTGCCACTTGGTCAAAATCGCCCTTGTGACTAATTTATCATGTGTGCAGCCAAGGTAGAGATGCTCTAATGGAACACACTGCATTACAAACCAATGTAATTTTACATTTGTTGTCCCTCAACCCTCTCCCGCTTCACTTCTTCACCCGTCCCTCCACCACCTCCCTCATCGCTGCTTGCTCCTTCATTGTTCTTTACATATCAACTCTTTGCCACTCCCCTCATTGTGTCTGCCCTTCCAATTTTCCATCGTATTGTCTTTATTGATTTGGCTAAAAACATTTCAGGATCACATGAGCGGTACGGGAAATGCTGCTTTTTTTGTTTCAGAATAACAGGATGTGACTTTGACCAACGCTAATTGGGACGTATGAACATACGCCACTACAGTGGCATTGTTCATCGAGATCTTCCGATGCCAGCATGAACTCAGGAGCCTTGTCCTCAATGGAACATGCTGCATTACGAACCACTGTCATTTTACACTAGGTCTATGTTTTTTTTCCTTACCGATTGATTAAAAAATTTTCTCATGTGTACCATTACATATAATTGTCTAAAGTCGAAATTCTCCTCCTGTCTGTATATATATTTCTGTTTAAAAGTGTCAATTTGCGAGTCGTGGAAAATTTGTGTGTTTGGCTACAGTAGACTCATTAAACCATGCTTCCCTGCTCTTTTATCAGGTATGTGGGTTGAGCTCTTTGGAGAAAGATTAATGGGCAAATCCAAACTCTTGGGGGTGGAAGTTTCCAGAGTGGGGAAAGTACTGTATTTGGAGGCCTCCTGGTAATGAGTTGTATTATACTGTAATTTCATTTATGTAATAGTTGCTAAATCAAACATTTTACAGCAATATGCCTAATATATATTTAGTGAAAACTATAAAGGTTACTTTATATTCCAGGCTGCTACATAACATGGCTAGAAGACATTGACATTGACAAAGCTAATAGCTCTCGCATTGCAGAGATTGGTTTTGCCAATGCTTGTTTATTTTCTCTTCCAGCTTGAGTATTTACATGAATAATAGTTTGAATAGCACTGGCTAATGTTTGTATTTAAAACTTTTATAGTGCTACTCATCTCACTGTAGGGTGTCAGAGTGCTTTATCTCTCTCTCTCACACACACACTCTCTCACTCCACATTGACAATAAATCAAGCAAGTGGATAGTGTAATTCAATGTACAGGATGTTTCATAAGACAAAGAGGGGCACAAAGTGTAGGAGTCACATATCGTCTTTACTGGTAGGATTATGTGCTAAGATTGAATAGCTGGGAGTAACATAAAGTCAGGATTTAAGGCGAAATGCAGTGCTCGGTGTTGTCCTCTATTACTACCCAAAGAAACCCATTTTAGCAGCCCTATAATAACAAATTGAGGAAAAAAAACAATAAGGTTCTAAACTTTTGTCTTACATTTTGAATGCAGGTCCTTGATGCCGGTTCACAGCTTACTGGGCTATATTAGAAGGATTGCAATTATTGAAAGGATCTCTGTGTCAAAAACAGTAATCCACATACCTATCTACATACCATAATATCTGTCATCCAAATGTAAAACGGTGTATGGTTTGCAGGGGACACGTTAACCCTCTATGCTACTTTGATTCAAACCTGTAACTAATCACACAGATCTCTCTAGCAAGTGATTTAGCCAGTATTCTTACCAGTATTATTATTCCCTCAGATTTACTGGTCACACAAAGCTCTCTGTAGAAGGTGATTCAACCCCATAAGATATTTTAAAATGCAGCCTTGGTAACCAGGAGAGGGGAGATAGTGGGGAATAGGGCAGGGGGACTCAGGGTGGCGGTCTAGTCATAGCTAATGGTGGGTAAGTGTGTGTGTGTATATATACATATATACACACACACACATTTAAAAGGCTGTGCAAAATCGAGACAGGCCAAATATAAAGCTAATACTAAAGGCGTTTGTCCCACATTTATGTCTGGCCTGTCCCGTTTTTTCCTTCTCAAAAGCTGGTCACCCTCAGGTTGGGGACTAGGCGTTCATATTTCTTCAGGTCCTTGATGAGACATTCTGCAGCGTGTTGGATGCCTTAAATGTTGGCTCTTACATTAAGTTTCAATTAGTTTTTTTAAAAAGTATTTTTATTGGTATTTTCACATTACAATATGTGACATGACATGTAACAAATAGCAACATTTCGCATCTGGTCCCGCCAGGGCACTCGTCTATCAGTATTGGTTACATGTATTTGTGGGGCAAACAATTGGGCAAATCAGCCTGCGCTTATTTCCCCTTCTGACTTGTACACATATAACATAGACCATGTAGGTATTTGCGGACGATTTCGTGTCTAGAAGATACATATAACATAACACAAAACATATAGGTCTTTGGCAGTTGTTATGTGGATGACCGTCAGCTTCACGGGGAAGTTTTGAAACCACTGACTACCTCGTCGCCCCGTCATGCCACTCCACCACTCTGCCTAGCCGATCCCTTGTGGGAGTAAATTCCTGCTGGTGTAGCCTCATTTACGTTGTTCATGGGGGTTCGTATAGGTTTAGGAATTTTTCAAGTGATGACCACATCCCTCTGTTGGGGTGTTTCTATGGTGTGCTTCTTAGTACCGTGTTGTCGACTCCCCTAAGGTATGTCACCCAGTTCAGCCACCCCTTGAACATGGCTTTGGTTGAATCCTTCCATTTGGCTAGCACTGTTTTGACTGCTGTCATGAGGAGGAAGTCCAGGAGGTTTCTGTCCTGTTGTGTGGCTATGTCCGCCATAATGTGTGCTGTGGTGATTGTGGCAAATTCTTCTTTTAGTGTGCAGCCTAGGGCCTTATTAATGAATTTTCTAACCTTATTACATTGGAAGATAAGGTGCGTTAGGTCTCCCTTTTCCGAGCCACAGTTCCAACAGCAGTCGTTTTCTGTCAGTCCTATCGACGCTAAGCGTGCTGGTGCCCAGTATGCTTGGTGTCGTAGCCAGAATTTTGTCTACGCTATCACTGGGGATATCATATTTTTCGATGGGGCCGCTCAAAGGGTGTGTGTCTCTTGCTTGGTAAGTGTGGTGTCTAACTGTGTTTCCCAGTAACTAGTATTTTTAGCATTTAGTTTGGAGTAACTAATGCAGAGAAGCTTGTATAAGTGGGACACCTGGTGGTCCACTTTGTTTAGGTTCTCCATATACTGAAAGATTGAGGGTTTATGCTTGGCTATTTTTGATTTTGTTAGGGCTGTTTTGATTTGAGGAATTTGTATAGTTCTATGTCCGGGAGGTTATGTCGCGTTTTTAGGCTGTTGAAGGTGTATGGCTGGCCCTCGTCTTCTAACTGTGCCGGATATGAGATCCCTAGTCTTTTCCATGACTCTATGTCCAGGGTTTTCCCTCTGTATTTAACCTTGGGGTTTGCCCAGAGGTCTTCCCAGTATGAGTTTTTGATGCTGTGTTCAAATTTCTAGTCTACCTTGAGAAGCGCTTGTCTTGTGGTTTTAAATATCGGGTCATTCTTTTGTGCCTGCTTGTTAGCTGTGAGGAGAGCCATAGGGTCGGTGTTGTCTAGAATGGCCTTCTCGATAGAGAGCCAGGTGGGGGTGTATTTCTGGTTTGGTAGTATTCAGTACATTCCTTGTCTGGCTATGAAGGCCGTCTGGAATGTCCTGAAGTCCGCCACGTTTAGTCCTCCTAGTCTCTTCTCTAGTTTTAGTTTTGGGAGGCTTATTCTAGGTTTTTTGTCTCGCCTTAGGAACTTGTTTGTCATTTGGTCTACCTTGCGGTGGAATTCGTCTGTGAGATTGAGGGGAAGCATACTCGCTAGATAGTTTAATACTGGAGTGATCATCATCTTTTTGGTGTCTATTCTCCCCCACCAAGTGATGAACTAGGGCAACCAGGTTTCCAGGAGCCCTTTGATCTTTTCTAGGGTTAATTTCTCATTCTGCTCAAGAGTGGTCTTCAGGTTCTTCTCAAATTGGATCCCTAGGTATTTGACAAACCCTGGTTGCCAGGTTAACCCTGAGTCACCTATTACCACTGGTTGTGTGTATGTTAAGTGGCATGCATTCACATTTGTCTCTGTTAAGTTTGCATCCGGAGTGGCTAGAGTACACCTCTATGGTGTCCATGAGGGCTATTATAGAATGTTCTGGGTCCTCTGTTATTATGAGTATGTCGTCAGCGTAGGCTGCAAGTTTGGCTGTGTTCTTGTTGATGGTTACTCCCAACATGTTTCTGTTTGCCAGGATGTCTTTAATGAGGGGTTCGAGTGCTAGTAGGAACAGCGCTGGGGATAGGGGGCAGCCTTGCCTCGTCCCCTACTAGAGGTTAAATTGGTCTGATGTTGACCTGTTTATAGCTATCTGTGCCTTGGGGCTTTTATACAGTGCCATTACTTTCTTCATGTAGCTTCCTCCCAGGTTGTACGCTTGCATGCTCTGTTCAAGGAATTGCCAGGACACTCTGTAAAAGGCCTTCTGCGCATCTAGCGTGATTACTACCGCCGGTTTGTCCGCTTTGGAGGACTGCTCTATAACATGGCAAAGGAGTCTTGTGTTATCATGAGACATACGTGTTTTCAGAACGCCTACCTGTGTGTTTCCAATCAGCTGTGGGAGCACGCTGTTTAGTCTTGTGGCTAGGATGTTGGCATATATCTTGCAGTCTATGTTGATAAGTGAAATGGGACGGTAGTTTTTGGGCTACTGTGTGTCCTTGCCCTCCTTGGGGATGACAATTATGTTTGCTTGTGACATAGAGTCTGTTACCACCCCCTCATTTTCACAGTGGTTAAAGACTTTTTTATGACTGGGAGTAGCTGACTTTGGAAGGTTTTGTAGAAGGGGGCCATGTAGCCATCTGGCCCTGGGGCTTTGTTGTCCTTCAGGGACTTGATAGCTATTGTAATATCCTTAGCTTTTATGTCTTGGCCTAGCAACCTGGCTTCCTCGTTTGATATCTTGGGCAAGTTCAGTCTGTCTAGGTAGGCCCTGCCGCCCTCCTGGTTAAGAGTCTTGTCTCTTTTGTAAAGTTCTTGGTAGAATTCCATGATTGTGCGTAGGATGTCTTTATGTTGGGTGTGCGCGATGTTGTTTGCGTCTGTGATCGATGAAATGCAGTGTTGTCTTTGTTTGTGCTTAAGGTATGATGCTAGGATTTTCCCTGCCTTGTTGGCCTCGCAGAGGTTAATTTGTTTGTATTTTTCTATCCATAGGCCTGCATGTTCACAAAGAATTCTGTTGAATTCATACTTTTTCCTAGTGAGCTCTACAATTGTGTCAGTGTTCGAAGTGTCCCCGATATGTTTAGTTTCTAGTTGTTTGATGTCTCTTTCCAGTTGGTCCAGCTGTGATTTGCTTCCCTATGTCGTCTGGCTTTGATTTCTATAAGCGCTCCTCTAATCGTCACCTTAAGTGCGTCCCACAGGCTTATAGGGGTCTATGTCTTGTGTGTCGTTGTCTTTGATGTAGTCCGTGATGGCTTGCTCAATTCTGGTTTTGTCCTCATGCCTCGCTGTGACTATGTTATTAAACCGCCATCTTCGGTTGGGGTGTTCATTGTGCCGACCTGCTAGTTGTAGGCTGATGCATGAATGGTCGGAAATTGTTATTGCCGCAATTTCTGTGTGTTCTTTTAAGTGTATGTGTGATCCTGAAATGAGGATGTAGTCTATTCTACTGTAGGAGTTGTGTGGGTTGGAGTAGAAAGTGTAGTCCATAGTGTCGGGGTGTTGCAAACGCCATGGATCTTTCAGATTAAATCTGTTGCATATGTTCTTTAGAATGTTGTGTGAGGCGTGTGGGACAGCGATTGTCTGTCTAGGGTGTAATCTAGTGCCAGGTTAAAATCTCCTGCCAGTACAGTCATGTCATTCGAATAGTTTGCCTCCAACCTCTTCGATACCCCCTCCCAGTATGATGTGTCATCTGTATTCGGTGCATATATGTTGGCTACTAGTATGGTTTCGGTGCCTCTCTTCAGCTGTGTTATTAATAGTCGCCCCTCCTCGTCATGCTGTACATTTTCAATGGTTATCTTAGATTTTCTATTTATCAGTGTGATGACCCCTCGTTTCTTGCTCAAGAGAGCAGGCTACCTGTCCTATCCATCTAGCCCTAAGTTTAGTCGCGTCCTCCATGGAGAGTTTGGTTTCTTGTAAGAGGATGACATCTCCTTTAGTCTTTGCTAGGTAGTCAAGTACCATCTTTCTCTTAACCGGTTGATTTAGACCCTTTACATTGAGGAAGACTATCTTCAGGTCTGCGTGCAGGGCTGAGTTGTTATTCTGTGTCATGGGTTACAGTGTGCGGGCTTCGCTTCCCTTCTCCCCCGTTTCCTTTGTTTGACCCCTTTTTGGGCACTGGTGTGATGTCTACGGCGTTTGGGCTCCTTCGGCATAGCTGCATGTGACAAGGTAGCTGGCTGTAGGGGCCAAATCGTACAGGCCGGTCTACCAGAAAGTTTGGTGTGGGCATATATGTAGACGTAGACGAGACAAAACAGACGTACATGACAGACAAGACAGGCAAGACGACTTCCCCCCCTCCTCGCTCCCTCCCTACCCTCCCTCCCTGAGCAAAAACATCGTACTGTAGACGTGTGACGGCAAGATCACCCCCGCCCCGCCCCTTCCCCGGGATATACTGGTTCACTATGATTGTTCTACTTTACTTAGTCCATGCTTCCGACATTTAGGGACAAGTTTATCTAAATAGTTGCCCTCTTCAGTGTAAATATAAAGGATATAGCAAGTCTTATAGCCAAGCGAGCCAGACTTTTCTCCATTGTACAAGGACTCGGGTACTCCTCCTGTATGGAACGCACGTCTGACCTCCGTACACATGTCTTATAGTCTTTGAAGTGTCAGTTCAAGACAGTTTTCTACAATGGACTTTACATGAGGCAGTCTCTGTTATTACCAGCCTTGGTGTTGTCATGAGATAGTTATTATTTTTTTAATTTTTAATTTTTTTTGTTTTTGTTTGTCTTGAGGCATTTGTGTTGTTTCTTGAGTTTTGCTTCTTAAAGATCACATGTTCACCGCCGTGGGTCTGTAGGCTAGTCTTAAGTTACTGTTGCCTTTCACCTTGTGGGTCCTGCCTAGTCCGTTGTTAGGTCCGGAGAAGCGCTCCTCTTGCTCGTCATTGTCGTTGTCGTCTCCATTTCCTGCTGGGTTGGTCTTGGCAGGTATCTCGAAAGTTCCGTTGGATCTTCAAAGGTTTGCGACCTCCCTTTGTTGTTTATCCTGAATTTAGTGGGGCCAGCGAAGGTGAACGTGATCTTTTCTTTCCTTAGTTTATCTCTCTGGGCTAGAAATCCTTTTCTTATATCAACTGTAGTCTTCGAGTAATCCTGTGTGAGGATTATTTTGTGTCCGTTATATTGTAGGTTTGTGTTTTTCCTTGCTACCCCAAAAATGGCGTCCGTGTGGTGTGAGCGTAGCGGTTTTCAGATTATCGGTCTCGGGCCCGATCTGTTAGTTAGTTTGAAGGCTGGCACTCGGTATGCCTTGTCAATTTGAGATTTGTGAGCTTGGGTATGAGGGCCTGTATGAGCGACACACATGAGCCTGCTTTATCTTCCTCTCCTTCTGGCACCCCAGGAATCCTTATATTTCCTTTTCTGCTGCGGTCCTCGAACTCCGCCGCTTGTTTTTGGAGGGCTGTGGTTGCCTTTGCTAGGGTGCCGATCGCTTTGCTTGTGTGCCGACCCCCGTCTTCTATGTCACTGACCTGCTGCTCTACCACTGATAGCCTGTTGTTTGCTGCATGGATGTCTGCTCTGACTGCAGCCAGTTCAAGTTGAATTGCGTCTGTGGTTTTTTTGGTTGTTTTGGCTAGATTGTGGACTTCAGCCATGTTTTGAAGTATACTGTCTAGTGTACTGCTGATGTGCAGCTTCTGTTTGATGGGAGATTCCGCATGACCTTCAGGTTTTTTTTTTGGTAGTTGAGAGATTTTCCCCTCATTGCCGGCCATGGTTGTTAGCCCTCTCGTTGCTTGGAGCAGCTCGAATCTCTTGCTACTGCTCTGCGGTTCTGGCTTGTTTGCGTGCACCTGTGGAGAATCGCCTTGTTGCTCGCTTTCGCTGTACTTGTGTAGCTTGTTTTGGGGTTTTGGTTTCAATACTTCCAACTTGGCACTCTGTTTTCCACTGGCGTTCCTGGTGCCTTAGTTTTCTTGTGTAACAGGGGCCTCTAGGTCGTGCTGTCCTCTGTGACTGGTCTTCCTTAACTGTGTAAGTGTCAAGCCCCAGACCAAGCAGCATCACTCAATTTGTGTCCTGGGGAATATAGATTTCAGGTCCATCAGAGAAAACCCCACTCTGAACCGCTGTTGGAGTTCAGCAGTTCACGAGTGGAATCTAAAGATTGCCACCGACTCGGGGGATGAGTCGGTGGTCTAGTTGTTGTCTTTTCCCCCAACTGCGGGATGTTAGGTGAAGCATGTGTACCAGCGTTAGTACGCACATCAACAGAGAATTTTGAGAGAAACGGTCAGCGTTTATGAAGATCCTGTCCTCTTATGATGTTTGGCTTAAGCGTCGTGCATTTCCTAAGTATTTTGGGGCACTAGTTAAACGGACACCTTAAGCTCATTTTCTAGCTTGTAAAAAACTAAATTTCCCAGCTTGTAAAGATGTTAAGAGAAAACTCACCGTGTCAAGTCAACAGAGACCAAGATTTAGAGACTCGAGCGTTCATCTCAGCAACCACGTGTTTTCCTAGAAAATACAAGAAGAAAAGACACAGATAAGTGAACGCATGAAAGAATGAAATAAGAGCGTTTGTTTGTGAACTGTGAGGATAAAGACAATGTTAATAACCTTGAAACTCTAGAATATCTGCAGAGGAGGTTTATTAATAAGGAAATACTTACCAGAGAGTTAATCAGCTGATTTTTGGATAAACCTGCTGAACTTTTAAAAGAAAAGTACAATTAAATAACGACAGGAAAGAACAGAACTACTAAATAGAGGAATAAATAACAAGACAGCAAATACAAGGAGAGAGGGCTTACAATAGGAGGTAAGAGCAGAATAAGAAAGGCTAAAGCAGGAGTAAGCATAGATAGTTAATAAGAGAAGACAGATAATTAACTTAACTATATATTTGCAGGTTTAAACTCCAGAAGTCCAAGAGTAGAGTCACACCGAAGACACAGAGAGAAGAGTAGCGCTAGTATCTGGACTGTTAGGTAAGAAAAAGTTAGAATAAAAAGAGATTAGGAGAAATAGGAAGGGAACTTAATCTTCTTGTCTTTAATGCATTAGGACTTCCAAGAACAATCGGAAAAAACTATCGACGAGACAGAAGAAGCAGAAAAGAACAGATCCAGAGCAGTCTCTTCTTAGTTTATTATTTTATCCATTCCCCCATCCCCCTTTGGGGTTCTTGAGGGTCAAGTTTAAAATAACTGACTCTGAGTTTCCTAGAGGTGGAGTTGGGAAAAGAGCAACCACCTGTTCCTGTGCAAGTCGTGGTAAGAGTATACTTCAAGTCACCTTTTGACAGAAGGTAAGACTTCCCCGTAAGTAGCCTTGTTGGGTTGTTCCTGTGGGATTTTACCCGTTTAGGAGGTTTGCTGTTCTTCGGGTCGGTTGGAGGTCGATGACTCTCTGGGGTTTAGAGTGGTTGGTGTGGTGCAGCTGGGAACTCCGCTGGTCCCCCCTATTGCGCGGTCACTGGCCACTCGGTGTCCCCTCACTTTTGGTCTGTTTGGGTGGTGTTATTCCTTTTGTGGCGCCCCCCCTTTGGTCTGTGTCCGGTACGGTGACCTACTGCGGGGGGGTCTCTTTTGGATTCTCTGTTGTTGTTATGGCTTGTCATTTTTCAGCCTTTACCCATGCCGGACCCTCCAATTGCACGCTCTCTGTGTGTTGGCCTTTACCCTTTAGACCCTTTGGTCGGTTTTGTTGGCGGAACCCATTTATTTGTCCTCTTCTTTTTCCAAATGGTGCGCCTCCTTAGTCTGACTCGATCTACAGGTTGCGGGTGGTTTCCCCTCTTGTTGTATTTATTCCGGCAATTTCTACGCATGCTGCTATGTGCGGTCGTGTTGTTCCCTTTGTTTGCCGCTATCTGACACTCGAGTGCGCGCCGGGACTTGTTTTTTCCCATTAGAGGAGTCCCCTGCCGGGTGTGACTCTAAGATGGTGGCCCCCTGTACCTCTCTTTGGTTTCGTTTTCATTTTTTGCTCGTTTTGTTTCGTGGAGGATAGTTTGGTTTCCCAGTTCTTCCGTGAGATTGATTTCTTCACCGTGTTAGATTGATCAGATTGTTTTCAGGGGCCCACCAGATCGCCTTCCCTCACTCGTACGTTTCCCGCTATATTGTGTTTAGTGTGTGGTACTCAGCTAGTGGGCACCATTTTGAAGACGAATTTATCTTTGGTGTCTTGTTGTTCCTTTATTACCGCTTAGGTCCGTTTTCTTCCTATTTTATTCTCTCTGGGGTTCACCGCTTGTGGGGCCTGCCCTTCTTCTTATTTCTTCTTACTTCATCCTCCTTGTCTCGCAGCCCGCGTTCAACTTTTTGGCTTTCCCCAACCCTGCACCGCGCCGTACCCCTCTCAAGATGGCTGCCCCCTAGTGCTCTTTCAGTTTTGTTTTCCTGCAGTGCTTTTGCTGGGGGGGGTCACTACGGGGTCTTACCCGGTCAGTCGGTGTCGGTGTCAGGGGTAATTCGCTGGGTGGGGGCGGTTTTGGACTGACCTCGTCGTCGTCTGAGGATCCCCTCCTTTATCTCCGAAATCTCCATCTTGTCTCTTGTGCGGATCTCGCAGTTAGTATGCGCCATTTTGGGTCTCCTGTTTTCCTGGGCTTCCCCTTCTAATATTTCGGTTTTCTGTGTCTCTGCAGCTCTCAACGTCGCTGTTGGATAGGCTCTTCTGCTCGCTGGGCACTCCGATTCCTTCTGCGCTGGTTCATTCTTCTTTACGTGTGCTGGAACCAGCTTTTGACTCGCTTCTTATTCCGGGGTGTAGCGGAGCTCTGGACTCAGGCAACTCTCCTCATTGCCGTCCAAGCAACGCCCCCCTTTCAATTAGTTTAAAAGAAACTAGTCCAAAATGACTACTATAGGGCTCTTCAGCATGTGTGGAGACAGGAACAGTGTTGTGGTGCAGGTAAGTCTAAGCTTTCCTCATCCCAGGGGCCATATAGAATATGGTAAGCCATGGAGCAAGGCATGACAACCATCCAGATGCAAGAGTAAGGGGCTTTGAGCAGCAATTCTGATGTCACCTTCTGGGAGGAATAGCTTCACTTTCTTTAGCAGAGAGATATTGTCCCGAACCATTTTGGCTTTCTTGGTGGTGTGATCCTTGTGAGTGAGATCCATGTCCTATATAAATGCAAGTGACTTGGTTGTGGGTGCAAGTTTGGGTTCGAATCCTTCCAGGTACATTTCGTTAAGCCAGGTTTGGGGTAGTTTTAGCGCTTAGCTTAGCTAGAATCCTGATTTGGTGGGGTCAGTCTTCAGGTAGGTGTTCAACATGCAGTGCTGGAATAGGAGAAAGCAGTATTTGAAGCATTGGATAAGAGAAAAAGAGGAGTCTTATAGGTGTGTGTCATTGCCATATTTGTGATTGTTATGCTCTAATTGGTGAGTGCAGTCACAATGCGCTCCAGGTAGACGCTGAAGAGGCGATAAGGTGAAACCTCTGAGGGCTCTGCAGGTGATAAGGAACCTTTAGGGCAAGGAGTTGCTCATGTCAATCTGCTGGTGTTGGTGGAATAGGTAGGAGAAGAAGTAGTGAGTAAGAGTAGAGAGTAGGGTAATCAGTAGTGTAGAGTGCAGCTAAGAATAGGAATGGGGCGTGGCTAGCGGCCGTCAGGAATTGTCGCTTTCTGAAGCGGCTCCGCAGCCCTCACCCACACATTCAATAAAAATCTCTATTTTTCGATTCAGAGACTTCCCCACGACATCGGGGATCTCTCCCTAAACCCAGTCCAGCACTGCGGAGTGGCTTGGGAAGGTTTAACCAGCCAAATCTCAGTCGGTGAGAGCGCCCGGACTGTAGCACCCTGAGAGGCGGCCAGGAAGAAGCAGAATGACTAGCCCCGATCGGGTCCCACAGACTTCGACTACACAGCCCCGGGCAAAGTGAAAAGCACTACATGGTACCGCTACAATACCTCGGAGCCTCTGAGAAGCTGCCTTGTTAAAGCGGCAATCGGCTGCAGCTGCGGGTGAGAGAAGGGAGGTAACGCAGCTGTGATCCACCTGAGACGGAACTTTGACTAGTGAGCCAGCCTAATCGAGATCCCCGGCTCTGGGGCCTACCCACGGGACCTCCGGGTCCTACAAGATCCCACTGCATCCCCTGGGAACCATCAAAGACTGAGGTGAGAGGGAGCTGATTGGGAACCGTGGGGGTGGATGAGTGCTCGAGGGCCCGCCGTCGTCCATACTGAGCAAAGGGCAGGCGAGGCAGCGGACAATAAACAGAGACCCCAGATGCAAGGCCGACCCCACTGAAGAAGAACTTTGCGACCGCTCCCCTGGAATCTGGCTCCATTGGGAGCAATCGGGGATACTTCATCACTGACACTAGTGCAGCAGATACCAACACCCGCATTTTCCCTCGGAATCCCTGAACGTCACGCACGCTGCAGAGGGCCTGGGTGAGAGATAAACGGCCCGACCCATATGAGGCCTACCCTGAAAGGCCTCTCACTGACACTCACACAGCGGATGAGCGAAGAGTGCCCCTACCCACCTCATAGGCTGCGGAGGCAGTTGGGCCCTCAACTTTGGCTCGCAGATGCATTGCGGGTGCTGCTAGGTGGAGCACTCCCCTATATCCTGTGGCCTCATCTGGACCCCTGCAGTAACGGACACACAGAGGCCCGAGGCTCGACCATCCACTGGGGCGCCCTGGTGTGGGAACATCGGGGTCTCCATCCACAACTGTTGCATAGTTGGTTCTAGACTCCGAGGGCTCCGGTTCGCCGGGGAGGCGGAATCACTTTCTCCGGCCCAGCGAAACCATCCTGAACACCGACAGGCCGGCGGAGGGATAGTCTTCTTCCCCACACAGGCGGTGGTAATTACAGAAAAAGGACCGCACCCCACTCTCTTTGATTTGTTACTAATGGCTGCCAACAAAGGACTTAAATCTCAAGCCCAAAAACAATTGGCAACATTCGCCTGGAATAAACAAGGAGAAGACAACGAGATGGCATCAAGCGGGGACCCCAAAACCTCACAACCTCGCCCCCCAGCTAAAACTCTCAACCTGTAGGACGTAATGGAGGCCACAGAAGGAGTGAGGACATCTTTAGAAACATGTACAGACTCAGTAAATATTGAGGTGACCTTCCTACGAGCAGACCTGAAGAAGATGGACTCAAGGGTCAAAGAAGTTGAGACTACCACGACGGCCCTTATGTCAGACACCTCTACCCTTCAGCAACAAGTTGCTCAGCTCCAGAACCAGCAGAAAAGAATGGGAGAGCTCCTGGATGATTATGAAGGGAGGGCGAGACGGAACAACATCCGTATTCTTGGGGTGCCTGAAAGAATGGAAGGACCGGCTGCTGACCTCTTCGTGGAGGACTTGGTACTCAATAAACTTCAGCCTAAATGTCTCTCCAGCTACATCTCCATCGAAAGGGCCCACAGATTCCCCGGCGGACGCCCAAAACCTGGAGCTCCTCTGAGGTCCATAATCGCAAAGGTTTTTGATTTTCGAGACAGGGACGTCATCTTACAAACCGCAAGGGCCGGACCCCCGTTGACTACGCAAACATCACATTTTTTCCGGACTTCACCATCAAAGTTCACGCACAACAACGCAGTTTTACAGAAGTTAAAAATGCCCTCCGAGATAAAAACATTAAATATTCCATGCTATTCCCGGCCAAACTACGGGTGTAATCAGATGGCAAGACTTGGTCTTTTCTGTCCCTGGAGGAGGTCTGGAACTGGCTGGAAGGATGGTGTTGAGTGGGGAAGCAACTGGATGGTCGCAATAATGGGGGCCCATACAACAGCCAGCGAGCCCTTCCGGTAACAAAAGAGCAACATCCGGAGGGAGACTCAGATGGGGCACATTGACTTTGGCAGTCGAATCCTGGGGCTCTATTCCACATGTCTTAATGAAGTATGAATCTGCCGATTCAGTGACCTAGGTCCTTCTTGCAAAAACTTTCCGGGAGGTTGCGGTCAACACATCGGATGTGCGCCTGACGGCACCGAGCATACGCCCCAAAGCCTCGAATATACCATGAAACCTACATGAGGACTGAACTAAATTGAACAGTGTCTAATTATATTTTGAAACTACTACATTGGTAAGGCAAGGAAAGGAGGTAGTTAGCCAGGCACCCCGCAAATAGATGGATGGGTGACAGGCACTCTGCCTTGTTGGGGAGTGGATAGTTCAGATTCCACTGGCTGGGGGGCAGGGAGGGGGTTCTAAAGGGGGTGGGAGGATAGTTGAGGTTTGGAAAGTTAGAGTTTTCTTTGCACAGAGCATCCTGGTGAGCATCACTCCACCAACCCAAAGGGCTAAGACTTGGTGTCCGTCAACTGCTTCGGGGGATGGGTCGGGAGAGATCCCACTAACATTGTGGACAAATGCCACTCTTCGGCAAGGGGCCCGCATTTGTGCCATCAATACTGGCACGGTAATCCACGCTTGCTTTCTCCAATTCCCAGATTTGACAGACACTAAAGAGATGAAACTATCAATAATGACGTGGAATGTGAATGGTTTAGGTAGCAAAATAAAGAGAGGGGCGGTCCTACAGTACCTTAAAAGACACTCGCCAGACATGATTGTATTACAAGAAACGCACCTAGTGGGTAATAGTTGTAAAGCTCTCCACAGATGGGGCAATACATTTATAGTCCATGCTGGGTTTATGTCGGGATCTAGGGGTACTGGTATTCTTATTCGCAAGAGTCTGGCCCTTACACCCACCCAGACTTGGGCCGACCCCCAGGGAAGGTTTGCTGTTTTAGAGGCGACCTGGGAGGGTAAGCCATTGAATGTAATTTCGGCCTATCTCCCACCGGCGTTGGGAAAAACGGCATTACAAGACCTGGGCAAGCTACTACTTGATCTCCCCCTGGGTACTCTTATACTGGGTGGTGACTTCACCACGACAATGGACGACACGCTTGACCCACACCCTCAAAAATCGTCTCCCCGACACAATACCTGAATGGGTGAATTCGCTCAAGCAATGGGACTGGTTGACATATGGTGTATGTTGAACCCTGGCATAACTCATTTCACACACTACTCTAGTGCTCATAACAGTATGTCCCGCATTGACTATTTCATTACATCCCTCAAGGACATAGGTCACTTCCAGCGTCTTCAGGGACTCCCAAGAGGCATCTCAGACCATTCTCCACTCAGGCTTGAACTCACATTTCACTGGCGATTCATCCGAGGCCCCATAGTCATCAACTTATGGCTTATCACAATTCCAGACATCAGAGAAGACCTTGCCGAACACACAGACTATTACTTCACTGAAAATGTTGGATCCGTTGACTCTGCCAAAACCATATGGGAGGCTTATAAGGCGGTAATTAAGGGACGCGCCCTGGATTTGAAGGTCGGCTGGCTCTGAAATCACAATGAACAGCTGACTCAACTGGAGAGCGATCTGCTCCTCCTCGAGTCAGAACATAACACCTCTCCCACTGCAGCCACAGCCCATAAACTCAGAAATAAACAACTAGAGTACAAAGCCATGGCGCGAGAAAGGTCCCAAACGAGACTGCTTCAGACACGGATGTATGACGTTACAACGCATACTTTTACAACGCATACCTTTACAACACATTTTTTTACAACGCAACATCCATTACAACGCATTCCATTACAACGAATTTTTAAAAACTACCTTTACAACGCATTCCATTACAACGCATACTACCTTTACAACGCATACCATTACAACGCATAACATTACATTGCATGTATGGTAAGTATTGGATAGTGTAGGGGTAAAAATTACTATTCTAACTCCAGGGGGGTGCAACAGTAGGGTGAGTGTTGGATAGTGTAGGGGTAAAAATTACTATTCTAACTCCAGGGGGGTGCAACAGTAGGGTAAGTGTTGGATAGTGTAGGGGTAAAAATTACTATTCTAACTCCAGGGGGTGCAACAGTAGGGTAAATGTTGGATAGTGTAAGGGTACTATGCGTTGTAATATTATGCGTTGTAATGGTATGCGTTGTAATGACATGCGTTGTAGTGGTATGCGTTGTAGTGTCATGCGTTGTAATGGTTGTGTTGTAATGGCATGCGATGAAATGGATGTTGTGTTGTAAAAGTTTCGTTGTAATGGTAGTGTGTTGTAAAAGTTGCGTTGTAAAGGTTGTTTTCCTTCAGACACGCCATAGAATTTACGAGCTTGGGGAACTGGCCGGCAAGATGCTGGCATGGTTTGAAAAACGAGATTAGGAGGCTAGATGGGTCCCTGAAATCTTACTTGAAGATGGGGACGCGCTGAGAAGCACCTATTCGCGCTGTGAGGGGAACGGCTGCCCACAGCATCAGCAGTCTATTTTGTCGGGCTCTCTCCAGTGCCGTAAGGGGAGTGGCTATATATCCTGCTAGCGGCTCACCTTTCTGGGCCCTTTCCATCGCCGTGAGGGGAACGGCAGGCTTAACCCCCTGCACACCGCACCGCCATAGGCTCCAGCCGTGAGGGGAACGGCAGCCTACATTGACCAGGAGGCTTTGGGCGGTGCATGTGGAGGGCGTCATCAGTAGGCGCCAGAGGGCTACAAATCCAGCGGCCCCTCATGCACCGCGGGAAGCGCGTGGGCGGCGCCCGGGCAAAGCCCGGGCCAAGGGCGGGCCCCTCCTAGCCCGTCAGCGGCCAGAAGAGGCTGGGCTGGGCTAGCCCTCTGAGAGGCACAGTTTCATCCTTGCATTGCTACAAATAAGTGGGGCCAACACGGAGATCTAAGGTACGGTTTTATCTCATTAACAAGGAAGTTTGTATTTCCCAAATGGAAAAACGAAAGAGTGTAGTTGGCACGCTGGATGCATTTCTAGTAAGGGCAGAATCTGTGCTTTCGCACGAAATTCACTTAACAGAGCAATGCCTTTCATTAGACCCTGCTACACTGCAGAGGCATTTGTCATCTGCTGCCTCCTCGCCCTTTTTTTAAATTGCCCAACATTCGCAGAATAATGTAGCCTCAGCGGCGTCATTGGGCACTGCCTCCTTGTACATCAAACAAAGTTAGGGAAGGGTCTAAGGGGAACAGATATTTAAAGACCAAGTGAACAGAGAAAAATCCCCTATATCACAATGTATCTATACAAAACAAAACTGTCACTGGTCTCTTACAGCTGAATGTGGGCAAATACAGAGAGGGAGTCTGTGTCTACCAGAGAGTGTGTGTAAAGCAAATAGAAAATGAATCCCATCAGCCCACCCAAATGGCAGAGCATCATCATCTGGGATAGAATCAAAGGTGATCCAGTTAAGGAGTGACACACCTATTGGTATTGTGTGCTTCTCCAAACCAAAAGGACCAACAGTGATGGATCATACCAAGAAAACAAACATATGTAAAGGGGTGGGCTGTTAATTGCAGTGAGAAAATAATAATCTGTGAAAAAAGTAAAATCTAAAATTGGCTACCATGACATAAGGAAGAATTTTATTAGGGAGAAGTCATGGTGTCAATATTAAAACTAAGTGTGAGGCAGTTCGAAAATATAACTGTCTATTGAGGATTTTAATTAAAATGCTCACTGCAATTAACAGCCCACACATTTACATATGTTTGTTTTCTTGGTATGATCCATCACTGTTGGTCCTTTTGGTTTGGAGAAGCACACAATACCAATAGGTGTGTCACTCCTTAACCGGATCACCTTTGATTCTATCCCAGATGATGATGCTCTGCCATTTGGGTGGGCTGATGGGATTCATTTTCTCTTTGCTTACACACACTCTCTGGTAGACACAGACTCCCTCTCTGTATTTGCCCACATTCAGCTGTAAGAGACCAGTAACAGTTTTGTTTTGTATAGCCACTGCCTCCTTGTCCCTTTTATTCCCTGGTTCTGTTGTGTCATCGAGCCCCCTATCTACCACTACTAGAGCCACCAGGTCAAAGACTACAGCAAGTGCGGATACGCGCAAGATCAATCAAGGGGGTGAAAAAAGTAAGAAGGACATTGATGCTAAGAAAACAAAGGGTAAAGGGAGGACTGTAATTCCCCCAGTAGTCATTCGTTCCTCGGTGGGCACTCAAATGGAGACAGACTTCATGACAAAGATACCTATAGACACCACCACCTCTAAGGAAGCCATAATTGATCAGCCTGTAGGAGCCCCTGACCTAGGGCTAAGCTCAGCTTTAACATGTATTTGTGAGCTGGCTGAAAAGAACTTCTCTATGTTGGTGGAAAAGTTAGTGTGCTCGAATCTGTAATTAATGTTTTGAATGCTAATATTACTAAGAGTCAATTAACATCTGGAGGGGACAGAGATGACACAAGGACTATGGGGGGAAACTGTTTGGCAGTCGGCAAAGATGGGGCAAATGATAAAATTCAGGACAAAATGTTGACAAAGAATATTAGGAGTGAGTCCGTGGGGGGACTAGCTCCAGAGAATAGTGCATTAATTGTCAATAGCAAACTGAATTACCAAGAAAAATCCACAGCCGGGGTTAAGGGCGGTAGTGCTCCTAGTGAAAGCGAGAGAACTAACAACTCAAGTGAATCACTGACTCCTAATGAGATGACACTACAACTCCCCCCGGCTGCATGCCCCTATGCTATAATATTGACTGGGGTTCCAGCTTTAAAGAAGGACCAGAAGGAAAGTTGGGTAGAATTAAGAAATAAAACACTAGACTGGCTGGTAAAGCAAAAGACGTTTCACCCTAGAGATGTCAGTGAGATATTAATGGTCAGGAGAGTGGGGTGGGTAGGGAACTCTACCAAGAACATCAGAGGGGATTGCATCGTGGTAAATTTTCGTAGGCCGAGTATGGTCCATCGCCTACTAATAAACCGCAATGCAACTTCAAACCCCAAGACAGAGATTAGCACCCTACCTTTAGGTTACTTTCATAAGCAGCACGGGGAGAGTACAGCCGGGAGAGTTCCATTCTTTAGCCAATCAAATAGGTACCAGGCCCTGTCAGAGCTAGACTGTCAGGATTGACAACTAACGGGAAGTAACCTGGCTGTGGATAACCTAGTAACTAGTATATCCTTAGGCTCTGAAATTGAGGGCAGTAAAGTGGTGGGTGGCATTAATGATGGTATCTTCAAAGACTGTACTGTACTAAGAATTTCCAGCACCAAGGATATAACTCTAGAGGCGCCTCCTAAAACTCAAGCAGAAGCCTTCCCCCTAGCCCCCTCAATGTTGTGGTTGCCAATGACCATAGGTCATGTGATATAGGTCATCTATATGCAACAGTTCAAAGGGAGGTGTATGAAAACATGACTCTGATGGAAAACCAGGGAGATAAAGCTTTAGAACACCTGAATAAAACTAATGACCCTTGCCACATCATAGAACCTAGGCTGCCAGAGGAAGTTAGCACTAAAAGGATAAATGGCAATATACTTGACGAAGGTTGTAAGTCCAATATAAAGCTAACCACCTGGAATATAGCTGGCATTAGAAAAAACTTATGTGACCCTACATGGCAGGAGTATATCGATAATAGTGAAATTGTGTTATTTCAGGAAACATGGGCTGTGGAAGGTTATTTTAAGGTAGGCTACAAAACCTTTAGTATACCTGCTATTATTCAAACTAAAGGAAGGCCCTCTGGAGGTCTTGCTATATGGACGAAAATTATATTAGGAGTTGATTTTAAGCAAATTGACACTTATAGACAAGATATACTAGGAATTAAATTTGTGGGAACAAATAAAAGGGAGATATATATCTTGAATATATATAGCAGGCCTAGCGTTGCCAATAAAGAAGTAGAGGTTATTGAACATTTACACCACATTATATCCACATTTAATCAGAGAGCCTTGATAATCATTGGGGGGGATTTTAACCGCAAATTTGAACCGGTAGCAGGGCTGGAAAATATTTTTGAAGCGGAGGATAGTGTAAACAATATCCCACCAATGGAGAGTACCCCTGTAGTTCAGTGTACATACGCTGTAGCACAGCTATTGCGGCTGACTGCAGCTCACGATCTTCGCGCATACAATGGGCGTCTACTCTCTGATAGTCCAAGTCAGCCAACCTTTAAGCAGGGTAACTACAATAGCCATCTAGATTATATACTGGTCTCAATTCCATTTTGTACTATGGTAAGTGACCTTGTAGTGGAGGACCGCATAGAGAGCGACCATTACGTCTTGTGCCTCATGTTCCGTGCCTCCCTTTTCCAGCTAACTGACCTTGAGAAAAGCAGCTCTACACATACCAAAATCGAACCTGTGGTGTCAAATAACCGTAGAGCGCTTAAATGGCCAGTAGTATTAGGGAATGAAGCCACGGTTAGGAAGATCTACGAGACATATGTAGAAATAGTCTCCCCGTATATTTATCTTCCAGAAAACGAGATCCCGATCATGCAGATGCATGATAACATTGTAGAGAGACTAGGACAAATATTAACCAAAGTTTCAAAGCCCTCCAAAAAGGGGACACTGGATCCACCGCTCAATGACCATTCATGGTACAATAAAGAGTGCCGAAATGCCAAAAAAGAATTAATAGAGGCAGTAAAAAGCAAAGACATTCCAGACCTAAGGGTAAAAGGAGGCGCTACAAGGATGTAGTGTCTAAGACAAAGAAATGTTGGAATGAGAATATCTGGTCTGAGCTGCTAGACGCGTGCAAAGTAAATAATCAAACTATGTTTTGGCGCCTGGTTTCTAAGGGTAACAGAAGTGGGATCTGCCATAGAGATTTATTCCTTGATGCCAATACTTGGGTATCTCATTTCACACACTTGTATTCAGCTCCCGTAAATGAGACTATTCTCGGAAGTGACAATGTAGTTTCCAATACAAGCGAGGTATCCCTGTCTTTTAGCATGCTAGAAACTATGGATGCAATTAATGCAATAAAACCTGGGAAGGCACCTGGGCCAGATAGGATGCCTGGGGATTTATGGAGACATGATAAAGAGATATGGGATCCGTATATCAATCTTTTGTGCAACATGGTTGCAATGGGTGCTCCCATCCCCGAATCATGGCAGGGAGCCGAGATCGTAGCTATTTTTAAGAAGGGGGACCGTATGAACCCGGCGCATTATAGACCGATTATTCTAATCGACGTCCTACAAAAGGTTTTCGCAAGACAAATTTTAAGTAAATTGAGCTCTTGGATTTCGGAAAATAATATTTTAACCAAGTACCAGGCAGGTTTTAGGGAAAAAATTAGCACAATTGATCAGGTGTTTAGATTCCTTTGCATTATATGGAAGTATATTAAAATCAAAAAGGCGCATCTGTACATTGCATTTGTTGACCTCAGGGCAGCTTTTGACCTGGTCCCCAGAAATGCACTGTGGGAAACACTAAGGGACCCGGGTGTTCCGGGGGAAATCCTAGCACAGATTATCAGACTGCATGTGGCCAACTTTGCTAGGGTCAGATGGGGCCCCAATGGTGAATTGACAGACCGTATACATATTAATAGGGGTGTAAGGCAAGGGTGCGTGCTGGCCCCCACACTCTTTTCTTTGTATGTGAATGATATATCAGAACACCTCTTGGGCTGCGCACATGATGCTCCCAAGATGGGGGGCTTATATACCTGCACTCTTGTTTGCGGACAATACAATTTTAATATCCCAGACACCCAGAGGTCTTCAAAATTTACTGAACACTTTTAGATCTTACTGTGAAGTCAAAGGATTAGAGATTAATTCATCTAAAACCAAATATATGGCGGTCCATCCACATAAAACCTTTTAAAAAACTCTGACTGTCCTAACAGAAAGGATTGAATATGTGCATGATTTTAACTACCTAGACATTACACTAGACACCAAATTAGAGTGGAAACCCCAGCTGGATAGAAGTAATACAGCTCTTACCCAGAACTTAACCCCGATAGCGAGGAGACACAAGAGCAGCCAATCAAAAGCTGTTTCCCCAGCACTGGAGCTATATAAATATAAGGCACAATCTGCTTCCCTTTATGGTGCTGAACTATGGGGCTACGCAGTGAAATATACCTTTATGGCACAAGAGAATATATTTTTTAGGAAACTACTAAGTATACCAAAACGTACCCCTTTACTTCCCCTCATAATGGACCTACACATTTGTCGTACCGATGACCACGCGGCTCTACGGCCACTATTGTTTTGGGTCCGACTGTGGTCAACGGACGAGTTTGTTGATTACAGAGAGGCCTTACAGGAAATTCTGAGAATAAAAAATAACACAAGGTTGGCGTGGCTGATTCACATCGAGGATTGGTTTACCAAGTTGGGGCTGAGACATTTTTGGGAGAACCGGAAGTTTTGACCT
This sequence comes from Lissotriton helveticus, assembly GCF_964261635.1. Lineage (NCBI taxonomy): Eukaryota > Metazoa > Chordata > Amphibia > Caudata > Salamandridae > Lissotriton > Lissotriton helveticus. The sequence continues at coordinate 396,379,475 of NC_136070.1, read as the reverse complement.
TGAGTTCAAAAAAAGTGTTAAAGCTAAGATACTGGGTGTTTATTCAAAGTTCCCGGTTACACAACCCCAAACTAGGCACCTTATCCCTGAGGTATCTATCTACGAAACCAAACAGTAAATTTGAGTCCTTTATGGATGAAATTTTACCAGGTCTTGCAAAATCTTTGTATCTAAAATTTCGCTATGGCATTTTGCAAATTAATGCAAATACTGAAAAGTGGGAGTGTAGTACAGGAAAGCAAAAGGACGGTATTTGCGAACTCTTTAATTTGGGTGTCAAAGAGAATGAAGTTCACATACTATTTTTCTGCTCCGCCTACATTAATGCTAGGAGAAAATGGATCAAACCAATTTGCCATCGTTTGGGTTTTAGACGTTGCAGCGAGGCTGAAATAATATTGCAAACGGATACTACCCAATCCATCATCTTCAGTATAAGTAGATATCTTTTTTGTGTAAATTTAATAAGGAGGAGAAGGGGTCTCACATTTTAATTATTTCTGTGTTTAATCTTGTGCAAAGAGCAGAATAGTAATCCTCAAAAGGTATTGATATAGGTTTTTTGTATGTAATGCCGATAGTTTTAAACATATTTTAAAAGGAAATAACTTCATGTAAAAAACTGTGTTTAAATGAATTGGTAATATTGTAAATATGTTACATTAATTGCGATGGAGGTTCCATGTTTTTAGACTTTCAAATTGTATTTATTGTTTTATCTGTTAGGAAAACACTTTTTTGGGCTCCGATTAGTATCTAATGATTAAGTCGGAATTGATGGGCGCGGGATTGAAGGACTTCCTCTATGACTGTTTTTTATTATATGCAATCTTTTATGGTTTTTTATAATCGAAATAAAGATTATTGAATTGAATTGAATTGGAAGGTGGGTAACAGACCCCCCGGTAGGTAGCAGAAACATTTTCAGATCACCTGGAGACCGTCTATACCTCCAGAACTAAATTCACCCCTGAAGACTCCCGTCATGTTCTGAAGGAAATGGCTCTGCCCACACTATCAGATTCCGACAAAGATGCCCAAGATGCAGACATAACAGCAGAAGAAATCTGTAAAGCTAGTTATGCCATTAATTCTGGGTAGGCTACGGGACCTAATGGGATCCCCAGTGAATACCTTAAGGGGATGGCCCTCAAGGTGGCTCCTCACCTGGAAAATATGTACGACGAGAGTCGAGAGCGGGGTATTCTCTCATTAGACCAAAGACTGCCCTCAATAGTAGTCATCCACAAACCGGGTAAACCAGCGATCAACTGTGGCTCATATAGACCCATCTCTTTGATCAGTGCGGAGGCTAAGGTGTTAGCCAAACTTCTTGCATCCCTGTTAATTGCAGTCCTTCCATCTCTGGTCCATGAAGATCAATTGGGATTTGTACCAGGTCGGAATACCGCCCTGAACATTCGCCGTGTTCACAATGTCCTGGGTAGACAACCCTACCTGCGGGAAGATGCAGTTATATTGTCCCTAGACGCCACAATAGCATTCAAATTGATAGAGTGGCCCTACCTTTTTTCGAAGTGTTGGCAAGGTTTGGATTTGGCCCAAGATTTCGACAATGGGTGGCATTGCTATACACTGATTTGTTGGGGCAGGTTAGAGTGAACAATCACACTTCCCGCACATTCGCTCTACAGAGAGGAACCAGGCAGGGTTGTCCCCTGTCCCCCTTATTGTTTGTGTTGACCATCGAGACGCTTGCCCACTGGATACGACGAGATGTCTCTATAAGGGGAATGCGGTGGAGCGCAGAAAAAGAGGACAAAAATATCATTATATGCCGACGAAATCCTTATGTATTTAGCGTCCCCCGAACATCCATCAATAGTTTGCTTAACGTTATTACTAACTTTGGTAAATATGCAGGATACACTATTAATTGGTCCAAATCTGTTCAGTACGTATTGCACGGCCCACGCCTCGCCTACCCCGCGGCTACACAATAGAATTGACATCTGAAGGCTTTAAGTACCTGGGCATTTTCATCACACCAGATCCCAAATTGTTTTATGAGCTCAATCTTATGGGCCCCTTAAGCGGCTACAGGAAGATGTTAAGCACTGGAGGTCGCTGCCCATTCCCTATAGCTGACAATTATTTCAACACCATAGAAGGGGAGGTCCGTATTTTGCTATGGGATGGGAGGGCGCCTCGGATCGCTCTTCAGAAGCTTACGAAGGGATGGTACGACGGGGGGATTGCTCTTCCAGATCTACGCCTCTACTACTGAGCCTCACAACTGGTGGCCGTTAATCACTGGAACTATGGATCCCCTACGAACCAGGCCTTAATTTAATTTAATTTAATTTAATAGCGATTTCTAAAGCGCCTGGTGACCCAAGGGTATCCCCGCGCTGTGAATTTGCAATCCTGTTGAGGGGAAAGGGGGGGGGAGAGGTACTCGTATGGGGACACTATTTAGGGAAGAGGTGTGTTTTAAGTTTCTTGCGGAAAGCCAGGTAGTCAGGTTCAAGTCTGAGGGTCCGTGGAAGGGCGTTCCATCCGGCAGCCGCCTGTACGGAGAATTGCCGTCCTCCTGTGCGGGTCTTTTTAAATCTAGGTATGTTGGCCAGGTTCTCATTCTGAGATCGAAGAGATCTGGTTGTTGTGTAGGGGGTAATAATTTTTCTGAGAATCTCGGGGCCAGTACCGTTGATCAGCTTATGTGTTGTGCACATCGCTTTGAATTGCACCCTTTGGCGCACAGGGAGCCAGTGCAGAGCTTTGAGGGCCGGCTTGGCGGACACTCTGGAGGGGAGGTTGGTGAGCAGGCGTGCCGCTGCGTTCTGTGTCCGCTGAAGTTTTGTTAGGGTGGCCTCAGGGGCTCCTAGGTAGACCATATTACTGTAGTCCAGGCGGGACAATACCAGTCCCTGGATGAGTAGTTTCCTAGAGTTGGGTGGCAGTAGGGGGAGGATCTTGCGGGTTGTGCGTAGGAGCCCGAAGCAGGTGCCTGAAGTTTTCGTTGCCTGTGTCTTCATGGACAACTCTGGTTCGAGCCACACGCCGAGTGTTTTAATTTCGCGTTTTGGTGGTGGAATTTCCCCGAATACGTCAGGCCAGAGTGCTGGGGGGATGGTCTTCCATTGTTTCCCTAGGAGCATGACCTCCGTCTTTGCCCCATTGAGTTTTAATGATGAATTATTCATCCAGTTATGAATTCCTGTAAGACAGTTGGTCAGATTTTCTGGGTGGTCTATCAGTTGGGACAGGGAGACGACCAGCTGAGTGTCGTCGGCATAACTTACCATTTTTATATTAAATGGTGTCACCATGTCCTCAAGGGGGGCCATATACGCGTTGAAAAGCGTCGGACTCAGGGAGGAGCCCTGAGGGACACCGCTTGTGAGAGGAAGGATGGCTGAGTGGTGATTGTTGTCCCATACTTGGAATGTGCGCCCTGTCAGGAATGACTCCATCCAACTGTGTGCCGTCCCGGTTAGTCCTGCATCCGCCAGTCTATGAAGAAGGACACGATGGTTGACTGTGTCGAAGGCTGCGCTTAGATCCAGGAGGATCACTGCCACTGATCCTCCTGAATCCAGTATGCGCCTTGCTTCTTCAATGACGGCGAGGAGTGCGGTGTCTGTCCCATGGCCCGGGCGAAATCCAGTTTGGGATTGCCTAAGTATTTTGTTAGTCTCAAAGAACTGAGATAACTGAGCATTTACCAGTTTCTCAGCTACTTTGCTGATACCCGGGAGCAGAGATATTGGTCGATAATTCGCCAAGTCTGCTGGATCTAGCTGGGGTTTTTTTTGAAGTGCTTTTACAACAGCACTCTTCCAGCTATCAGGGACAGATCCGTGAGCGAGCGAACTGTTGATAAGTTCTGTGACGGTGGGTACGATGACCGAGGCTACGGTTTTAAGGAACCTGATCGGTGCTGGGTCCAGAGGTGAACCGCTTTTCATTTTCATCAGTGTTCTTTCCACTTCTAAGCAAGTTACTGGCCGAAATGTCGGCAGAGCGGGGCGCGGATTGCTTTTGGTCTGGTCGAGGGATAGTCGGCTTTCCATGTGACTGGTGGGGTCGGGGGGTGGGAGAGATGCCAGGATTCTTATGATTTTATCGTTGAAGTAGTTAGCTAGTTCGTTGCTACGGTTAACTTTAGGGGTGGTGGAGGTGGTAGAATTGGGGACTTTAAGCAGTTCCTTAACAATTAAGAAGGATTCCCTGGCTGAATTGGATGATTCTTGTATCCTTGTATCATAGTGTGAGGCTTTGGCTTTTCTGATGGCCTCTTTGTAAAGTCTGACTGTGATCTGGTAAGCCTTTTTGTTGGCGTGCTGCCAGTTTCTTCTCCAAAGCCGTTCGGCTTTTTTACAATTTTTACGGAGTATTCGGAGATCCGTAGTATACCATGGGGCTGACCCAGGTGTACCGTTTTTGTTTTCCCTAGTTCTAATTGGGAGTACCGAGTCCAGGGAGGAGGTAATCCATTCTCTGTATTGTTTGTCGGCAGTCGCCGGGTCTTCCGCGTGTGCCGGGGTCATCCTTTCTAGGGTTTTGGCCCATTTTTCCGTGGGGAGTCTAGACCACGTCCTGTCTCGGCTATAGGTGGGTGGAGTTTGGGGTTTCCTGAAAATTCCAGGAAGTTGGCAGGAGACTAAAAAGTGGTCTGTCCAGGGCAGGGGAAGAGCCTCCTTCGGTAGTATTAATGGCGCACTAGTGAAAACAGGGTCCAGTAAATGACCCTTGATATGGGTGGCTCCGGAGTTGAGTAGGCGGATGTCAAGTGCCGCCAGATCTAATATCAGATCGTTGGCTACAGGGTCTGCTGGATCTTCAAGATGAATGTTCAGGTCACCTACTATCATAAAATTTGACAGGGAGTGAGCCTGAGTTGTGACTGTATCTAGGAGGGAACCAATGAAGGAACCTGGGAGGCCAGGAGGGCGGTACGCAAGTATTCCCGTAAGGGAGTTGGTTGGGTTTATTTTAATGGTAAAGTGGAGACTTTCTGAGTCCAAAATCTGTGCGTCACTGGTTTTACAGTGAAGATGGTCTCGGTGGATGATGGCGACACCACCGCCTCTTCCTAAACTGCGGGGGAGGGACTGAATCAGGTATCCCGGTGGAGTTGCTAGTGCCATATCTGATTGTGAGTGTGGGGCAAGCCACGTTTCCGTAAGAAAGAGGATATCTATCTCCAGGTCTTCTATGAGGTGGTTCACCTGTGTCGCGTGTTTAGGGAGTGAGCGACAATTTAGTGAGGCGAGGTTGAGGGCGGCGGGTTTGTGAGGTTTTGTAGGTAGTGTGAGCTGGGCTGGCTTACATAGTGGGCAGCGAGTGAAAGGTCCGTTTAGATCATGCAAGTAATCGCAGGAAGTGGATGAGGGTCTGAGACTTAGTAGCTCTCGACGTGAGTAGCTTACCTTTGTGTAGGATGTTTTAGGCAGGGGATCTGGCCCTAGGCCCGGTCGTGCGCGGACGGGCGCAGACGGGCTTGCCTTAGGTGCGCCTTCGGCGCGCAAACGGCGCTCCCGCTGCGCTCGTCCGCTGCGCTGGTATGGCCGGCACATTTGTAGTCCTTGATGGTGGGCGTGGCCTCGCAGTGGGCGTGGCTTAAGCCTTGGGCGTTCCCTGTCTCAGCGCGGACCGCTGTCTCAGGGATGAGGAAGGAGGGCTGTGTCAGCGCGTGGTGTGAGCGCTTAAACAGGTGAGCTCCTTGTTTTAAAAATACAGTTTATACAGAGTGACAAGTTTTAAAATTCAATTTTCGTGAACACAGTCCTCCGGCTTCCGCCTCAGAGGATAATTACAAATAATGAAGGGCGCTTCGTTCTCAAGCGTTTTTGTAGTCCTTGATGGTGGGCGTGGCCTCGCAGTGGGCGTGGCTTAAGCCTTGGGCGTTCCCTGTCTCAGCGCGGACCGCTGTCTCAGGGATGAGGAAGGAGGGCTGTGTCAGCGCGTGGTGTGAGCGCTTAAACAGGTGAGCTCCTTGTTTTAAAAATACAGTTTATACAGAGTGACAAGTTTTAAAATTCAATTTTCGTGAACACAGTCCTCCGGCTTCCGCCTCAGAGGATAATTACAAATAATGAAGGGCGCTTCGTTCTCAAGCGTTTTTGTAGTCCTTGATGGTGGGCGTGGCCTCGCAGTGGGCGTGGCTTAAGCCTTGGGCGTTCCCTGTCTCAGCGCGGACCGCTGTCTCAGGGATGAGGAAGGAGGGCTGTGTCAGCGCGTGGTGTGAGCGCTTAAACAGGTGAGCTCCTTGTTTTAAAAATACAGTTTATACAGAGTGACAAGTTTTAAAATTCAATTTTCATGAACACAGTCCTCCGGCTTCCGCCTCAGAGGATAATTACAAATAATGAAGGGCGCTTCGTTCTCAAGCGTTTTTGTAGTCCTTGATGGTGGGCGTGGCCTCGCAGTGGGCGTGGCTTAAGCCTTGGGCGTTCCCTGTCTCAGCGCGGACCGCTGTCTCAGGGATGAGGAAGGAGGGCTGTGTCAGCGCGTGGTGTGAGCGCTTAAACAGGTGAGCTCCTTGTTTTAAAAATACAGTTTATACAGAGTGACAAGTTTTAAAATTCAATTTTCATGAACACAGTCCTCCGGCTTCCGCCTCAGAGGATAATTACAAATAATGAAGGGCGCTTCGTTCTCAAGCGTTTTTGTAGTCCTTGATGGTGGGCGTGGCCTCGCAGTGGGCGTGGCTTAAGCCTTGGGCGTTCCCTGTCTCAGCGCGGACCGCTGTCTCAGGGATGAGGAAGGAGGGCTGTGTCAGCGCGTGGTGTGAGCGCTTAAACAGGTGAGCTCCTTGTTTTAAAAATACAGTTTATACAGAGTGACAAGTTTTAAAATTCAATTTTCGTGAACACAGTCCTCCGGCTTCCGCCTCAGAGGATAATTACAAATAATGAAGGGCGCTTCGTTCTCAAGCGTTTTTGTAGTCCTTGATGGTGGGCGTGGCCTCGCAGTGGGCGTGGCTTAAGCCTTGGGCGTTCCCTGTCTCAGCGCGAACCGCTGTCTCAGGGATGAGGAAGGAGGGCTGTGTCAGCGCGTGGTGTGAGCGCTTAAACAGGTGAGCTCCTTGTTTTAAAAATACAGTTTATACAGAGTGACAAGTTTTAAAATTCAATTTTCGTGAACACAGTCCTCCGGCTTCCGCCTCAGAGGATAATTACAAATAATGAAGGGCGCTTCGTTCTCAAGCGTTTTTGTAGTCCTTGATGGTGGGCGTGGCCTCGCAGTGGGCGTGGCTTAAGCCTTGGGCGTTCCCTGTCTCAGCGCGGACCGCTGTCTCAGGGATGAGGAAGGAGGGCTGTGTCAGCGCGTGGTGTGAGCGCTTAAACAGGTGAGCTCCTTGTTTTAAAAATACAGTTTATACAGAGTGACAAGTTTTAAAATTCAATTTTCGTGAACACAGTCCTCTGGCTTCCGCCTCAGAGGATAATTACAAATAACACTAGAACACTACCAAACAGGACGAGAGGGGTATTTGGGTGCTCTTTACAGCAAGGCTCGAAAAGGCCGCTATTTAGGGCCTATGGCACAAACTGTAGCTATTTGGCATAAGGCCACCTAACGCCTGGGTGGGCGGATAAATTCACAAAAGCCACGCCGTTGTGATCATCTCAGCAGTTAGGATCACTTTGCTTCCACACAGGGTTCGAAAAGTGGGACACCATTGGCATTACTAATCTTAGAGATTTGGTCAGCAAAGGGGAAACTTCTCACCTTTAAAGACTTACAAAATAAATATGCGCTCACACAAGGAGAGGTTTTCCGATACCTACAGATCCGGCATGCTCTTCTCACACAAGTTCAAGACCTTCCTTCCTTGCCAGACTCTTCCCCCCTAGAGGGCCGCTTGCTTACTGAGCCACTCTTGACGAAAGCCATCTTGTGTACCTACCGTAAACTGTGCAATAACTTACCCAACTCTTTTCAAAATCTTCGAGATCATTGGCAGACTGACGTAGGACCATTGGAAGACGAAGACTGATGTCCCCCAGAGAAACAGCAATAAATCCTCGCTTCCGCCTGATACAATTAAAAATACTCCACAGATCCTATTTCTCCGGATTGCTCCTGGCCAAAATAGGTAGCCGTGTAGATGCGCTGTGCCTCAGGAGCTGCCGCCAAGATAGTACTTTTTACCATGTTCTGTGGGACTGACCCCAAATACGGCCCTTGTGGGACAGGGCAACCAAGAAAATGACAGACACACTGGGTAAACACATCCAACTGTCGCCATGACTAGGGATCTTGAACATAATGGAGGCCACAGGTTTAACAGAAATTGAGCAGCAATGGGTGGCATTGGGATACTTGCTAGTGAAGGGGGCTATAGCGATGCTTTGGGGATCCAACACGCCGCCGTCAACAATTGGATGGGTGGCAGAGATGGATAGATGCATGATTTCAGAGAAAGAGGTCTATAAGCAAAGGGGATGCCCCAAGAAGTGGGACAAAAAATGGGGAGGGTGGAATGCCTTTAGAGGTGAAATATGTACTTCTCCCACAGAGAATATGGTAATGAGGAGACCTCGACTCAGTAACCCTTTAACTCATTAATATTTACATTCTGCCAATACTGATGGACTGTATTGTATGACCCTTGAACGTAACGGTGATACTGTAATGATGATTCTGTGCTTTATTTTAATAAAAATTGTTAAATCAAATTTAAAAAAAATAGGAATGAAAAGGGGTCATTATTGTCTGCGGTCAGGAGGGGATCATGTATGACAGATAGCTGTCACTGTCCTGTTGCATGACCTGGATCTGTATTGGTTGTCGCACATTGTTGATGCGATTATGAAGTCATGGGGCAAATGAAAAACAGCCATCTACTGAGAACCACATTCACGAAAAGCCTCCACAGGCTGTTCTGAAGACCTTGTTGTGATAAGGACTCCCCTTTTCTCTGTGTGCCTGTAAGCCCACAGACGGCAGTTCGGGCTGGACTGTTCCCATGAGGCACAGGGTCAGATTGATTTGCATATGGCCATGTCTGAACTGGGGTGGCAGAGTGGGCTAAAGAACGGTGATGGATTAAACCCAGATCTGTTGACTGGGTGTGAGTGTTTGATTGGTTCAGATGCTCCGCCCATCACCACCCCCTTTTGTACCGCTTTGGCCGCCATAAGTTGGCAGGGTATGCTCAGACGTGAGTCCCTTGCTCACTTTGCCACTGGATTCAAGCAAGCCTGGCTGAAGACGGCTGTAATACCAGAAACCGGTCCTAGGAAGCTTTTTTCCGGTCCAGGGAAGGCATGGCTTGGCAGTTTGGGCTGGACTGTTCCCATGAGGCACAGGGTCAGACTGATTTGCATATGGCCATGTCTGAACTGGGATGGCAGAGTGGGCTAAAGACCGGTGATGGATTAAACCCAGATCTGTTGACTGGGTGTGAGTGTTTGATTGGTTCAGATGCTCCGTCCATCACCACCCCCTTTTGTACCGCTTTGTAAGCCCACAGACAGCATCCCTAAACAATATCTACATAATTCACTTCAAGATCATGTAAACAATATCTACCATAGTACGTAAGGCATTCGATCATTTGCAAGCAATCTACGCATCATTGTTTGAAAGCATATGCTAGCCCAGAAATCTACACAGAATCTTATATCAATTGAACGGCCTAGCCCCAACTGCTCTGATAAACAGTCCTGACTGTAGTTGTTCCTGTTCCTCAAACAGGCGCCCTTCACGGTCAAGGATTGGCTGAAGGTGAAGGAGGCCAGTACGCTGGATCTCTGCCCAGTACACGAACCCACTTATAAGTTACCACGGTCCAAAGACGACATAAAACTTATCAAAATCATAACACAGCTCATTAAACAAATGGAACAGCACAGAGTCGCGCCTCAGTCACTACATTAATATAAATTCCCTGAATGTGATGCATCAGCTTGCTGCCTCGCGCTGCCCGCAACATTGCAGATGGTGCCGAGCAGGAAGATGAAACAAAGGCGCTGATTATACACGAGCTGCATTTTGTTAACTATAATAACCCTCCTTACAAAAACTAAAATGATTTCAGAGTCGTATAAACCCCTTGCCAAGTAAAGTGGAAGCTTTTAACGTTTCCCAGAAATGTTCCATCTAATAAGATAAATACCCTGTTAGCCAGGGCCCTTAAATAACGGCGCATAGTTGTGAGAATAATTATGATACACGTGTTTAGCGCGCGCCACCATTTATCCTGTCTCTAGGCGCTGCCAGCCGGTGCTAATTATTACCCAACTCAACAGGTTCTATTTGCTCGATCTCTGAAGCATGAATGGCAGGACGGACCCGCCATGGTTCAAGCCTGAATGTAAAGAACTTATCAATGCCTCGCTCGTTTCTGTCATTTTAATTACTGACACTGCAAAAGTAGCACACTGAAGATCAGCAGTGTTAGAGGCTAAGCACAGACGCACTGAAATGCCTTTATTTAGTAGTGAACAGCTTTTGGTCGCTGAGCATAACCAAGTGTTTAGGCAGCGTTCAAGGCTGTGTGTAGAAAAGAGTAGGGCCTGTGAGTGTGATATTTGTTAAAAATGGTTTGTAAACCTTCAATGAATGTCACACCTGTTACCGTGCACCGCATGTCTGTAGGATCTTTCTTTAACTCTCTCTTATGGAGTGTAGGTTTCTCTGTCACTCTCTTGTGTGGCCTTTCTCTCTCACACTGTCTCGGGATGCTGAGGGCTGTCTCTCTCGTTCTCTGGGTATCTGAGTTCTAGCTGTGTCGCTTTAGCTTTCTCTGTCTCTTGCTGCCTTTTCTACTTCTCTTTACCATTCTCTGTCTCTCTGCCTATCCAACCTTCATTCTATATAACCCCTGTCTTTATGTACCACCTTTTCCTGGGCCCATTCTCTCTTTACACCACTCTATGCTACGCCCCTCTTGGCACTCCAAGCCACTCTGCAGCACTCCTCTCTCCACTACGACAGTGTACTCCACTCTTGGATAAACCGCTCTATGCCCCTCCAACCTACGACACTCCCCCTACTACACTCCACTCTGCGCCACTCCTCTCTACAACACTCTATAATACTCTTCTCCAGTCTACAACATTCTACTCCACGCCCCTTTACTCCACTCTCTGACCCTCCACTCTACGACCCTCCAGAACCCTCCTTGACACTCTACTACACTTCATTCTATGACACTCCGCTCTACAACATTCTACTGCACTACACTGTACTACACTGTACTCCATGCCACTCTATGACCTTCAAGTTTACAATCGTCCACCATACTCTATGACACTCTTCGGCACTCTACTCTGCCAAACTCCTCTCTCCTCTACACCACTCCACTCTACAACACTCTACGCCACTCAACTCCACTCCATGACATTCCACTCTACGCAACTCTACGCCACTCCACTCCACACCACTCCCCTCTCTGCCACAAGCTTTTAGTCAGGCTGAACCGCAGCCACACTGGTGTGTAGCATGGCTAAAACACATTGGCAAAGCCAAAAGCTCTTGCATAGCTGACACCTAATGAGTTAGCAAATTATTGCTCTTTTTTACATTTTTTAGTCTGCAGTCAGACGGTGTCCTGCTGCAGATATGTTGAAAACCGTCAGAGCTTGTCTGCAAAGCAAACAGGAGTGCTGGTTGCGATAGCTTTGTAACTGGTGCATCTGGTTTTGAAGATGGTGCCGGCCTGGAAGGGGAGCCAATGGAGTTCCTTCAGGACTTTATATAATTCATGTTTTACCAGGAGCACACCTGAGTACCCAAAGATACTCGCCATTACCTCACCGTCACATTTTGTTGCATTTTCTTTTAGTATCTCATGATGTTTTGAAAATACTGCAAGGCAAAAGGTTGGTGCTTTATAAAACACTTAGAAAAAATTAAAATGTGAGTGTCCACTGACAAACTAGCACCCTAATTAAGCCTCCTCGCCAAAATAATCTATCGATATGTCATTCACATTCTTAGCATCCAAAACATAAATTGTAACATTACTCTTCAAGGTAGAATAATCAAGACTGATCATGTTCAGACTTATTAAAATATGTTTGCTCATTCTTCCATCTCCTCTTTCTATATACATTACACCTATAACCTCCCTGACCTTACCTCAGGTAAGAAAAAATTATAAGCTTCAAGCAGAGAGAGATTGCTGACAGCCTCTGCATCAACAAACCTGTAGGTAGACAAGAGGATACATCTAGGGCAATTCCAAATCAAATACATTCTTAAAAGCACCAGCTGAGATAAAGACCCCTCTGCCTCCAGGACCTCTGCACCTATCACCGTGATTATAGGCACTCATCGAACTTGCAGATGCCCAAACAATTCCTGGCAAAGGACATCATTCCTAAGTCATACAAACTAATACTTCACACTGCTTTCGCTATACAGCTTGGCAAGAGCCTTCAAGTCCTCTAGGTTCTCGTGATAGAGGAATGAAATGGTCTATACATCAAATCTCTCATCATCTAGAATTATTTGGCATAGAATCCTTAGCACGTCTACGCTTTGTACTGTATATCATAGTATACAAAAGTAATATGTTACCACCCATAAGTCAAAATGTGCTCCCTGTAATCTTGTTCCCACAACTAGGAGACATGCCTGGTGGACTTTCCATTGTTCAATAAAGCTTCATGACCTTCTGCTGTATCCATATGCTAATTTTCAGCTTCCTGGAACACACTTCCCTATCAAATTAAAGTGGAGGGCTCCTCTAGGTACTTGCATTGTGCCAAAGTTCCCCTCATCATGGAATTCATCTGGGGCAACCGTATCCAGATTTGAGAGTGAGTCTGATGATATGTAGAGAGGATGTGGACTTGAGAATGAGTAGGAGGGGATTACAAAGTTAACAGATGTCGAGAAGGGGGACAAAGTGATAGTGAAGGTGAGTAGTGAGAGAGAGTTGCAGGTAAAAACAAGCATTAGAAATGCAATCGGGCTCGGATTTATTTGAGTTTGAGCTAATGGCATTGTAAATGCCAATGTATTGTTGCTATGTGTTATGGAGTGTGTTCATGTGGTGTGTACTGCCAGTGATCTCCTTGTGAGTGTGAGAATATTGCACCGTTACTGCCTGTGTTGTCGTTCTTGTGAGTGTGAGAAGCTTGCACCTCTGCTGCCTGTGGTCTCCTTGTGAGTGTAAGAAGCTTGCACTGCTGCTGCCTGTGATGTCGTTCTTGTGAGTGTGAGAAGCTTGCACCGCTGCTGCTTGTGATGTCCTTCTTGTGAGTGGGAGAAGCTTGCACCTCAGCTGCCTGTGGTCTCCTTGTGAGTGTGAGAAGCTTGCACCGCTGCTGTTTGTGATGTCCTTCTTGTGAGTGTGAGAAGCTTGCACTGCTGCTGTTTGTGATGTCCTTCTTGTGAGTGGGAGAAGCTTGCAACTCAGCTGCCTGTGGTCTCCTTCTGAGTGTAAGAAGCTTGCACAGCTGCTGCCTGTGATGTCCTACTCACTACTCACTTCTCTACTCACTACTCTGCACTCACTACTTTACTCACTACTCGACTCACCTCACTACTTTACTCACTACTCTACTCACCTCACTACTCTACTCACTACTCTACTCACCTCACTACTCTACTCACTACTCTACTCACCTCACTACTCTACTCACTACTCTACTCACCTCACTACTCTACTCACTACTCTACTCACTACTCTACTCACCTCACTACTCTACTCACTACTCTACTCACTACTCTACTCACCTCACTACTCTACTCACTACTCTACTCACTACTCTACTCACCTCACTACTCTACTCACTACTCTACTCACTACTCTACTCACTACTCTACTCACTACTCTACTCACCTCACTACTTTACTCACTACTCTACTCACCTCACTACTCTACTCACTACTCTACTCACCTCACTACTCACCTCACTACTCTACTCACTACTCTACTCACCTCACTACTCTACTCACTACTCTACTCACTACTCTACTCACTACTCTACTCACTACTCTACTCACTACTCTACTCACTACTCTACTCACTACTCTACTCACTACTCTACTCACCTCACTACTCTACTCACTACTCTGCACTCACTACTCAACTCACTACTCACTACTCAACTCACTACTCACTACTCTACTCACTACTCACTACTCACTACTCTACTCACTACTCTGCACTCACTACTCACTACTCTACCCACTACTCACTACTCTACCCACTACTCACTACTCTACTCACTACTCTACACACTACTCTACACACTACTCTACACACTACTCTACACACTACTCACTACTCTACTCACTACTCTACTCACTACTCTACTCACTACTCTACTCACTACTTTCTACTCACTACTCTACTCACTACTTTCTACTCACTACTCTACTCACTACTTTCTACTCACTACTCTGCACTCACTACTCTGCACTCACTACTCTGCACTCACTACTCACTACTCTGCTCACTACTCACTACTCTGCTCACTACTCACTACTCTGCTCACTACTCTGCTCACTACTCACTACTCTGCTCACTACTCACTACTCTCCACTCACTACTCTACTCACTACTCACTACTCTACTCACTACTTTCTACTCACTACTCACTACTCTACTCACTACTCACTACTCTACTCACTACTCACTACTCTACTCACTACTCTACTCACTACTCACTACTCACTACTCACTACTCACTACTCTACTCACTTCTCTACTCTCTACTCACTACTCACTACTCTACTCACTACTCACTACTCTACTCACTACTCTACTCACTACTCACTACTCACTACTCACTACTCACTACTCACTACTCTACTCACTTCTCTACTCTCTACTCACTACTCACTACTCTACTCACTACTCACTACTCTACTCACTACTCACTACTCTACTCACTACTCACTACTCTACTCACTACTCACTACTCTACTCACTACTCACTACTCTGCTCACTACTCACTACTCTCCACTCACTACTCTACTCACTACTCTGCACCGCCACTCTGCACCGCCACTCTGCACTCTGCACCCCCACTCTGCACCCCCACTCTGCACTCTGCACCGCCACTCTGCACCGCCACTCTGCACCCCCACTCTGCACTCTGCACCACCACTCTGCACCGCCACTCTGCACTCTGCACCACCACTCTGCACCGCCACTCTGCACCGCCACTCTGCACCGCCACTCTGCACCGCCACTCTGCACTCTGCACCGCCACTCTGCACCGCCACTCTGCACTCTGCACCGCCACTCTGCACCGCCACTCTGCACCGCCACTCTGCACCGCCACTTTGCACCGCCACTCTGCACCGCCACTCTGCACTCTGCACCGCCACTCTGCACCGCCACTCTGCACTCTGCACCGCCACTCTGCACCGCCACTCTGCACTCTGCACCGCCACTCTGCACCGCCACTCTGCACCGCCACTCTGCACCGCCACTCTGCACCGCTGCACCGCCACTCTGCACCGCCACTCTGCACCGCCACTCTGCACCGCCACTCTGCACCGCCATTCTGCACCGCCACTCTGCACCGCCGCACCGCCACTCTGCACCGCCACTCTGCGCCGCCACTCTGCGCCGCCACTCTGCGCCGCCACTCTGCACCGCCACTCTGCACCGCCACTCTGCACCGCCACTCTGCACTCTGCACCGGCACTCTGCACCGCCACTCTGCACTCTGCACCGCCACTCTGCATCGCCACTCTGCACCGCCACTCTGCACCGCCACTCTGCACCGCCACTCTGCACTCTGCACCGCCGCACCGCCACTCTGCACCACCACTCTGCACCGCCACTCTGCACCGCCACTCTGCACCGCCACTCTGCACTCTGCACCCCCACTCTGCACCCCCACTCTGCACCCCCACTCTGCACTCTGCACCGCCACTCTGCACCGCCACTCTGCACCGCCACTCTGCACTCTGCACCACCACTCTGCACCGCCACTATGCACCGCCGCACCGCCACTCTGCACCGCCACTCTGCACCGCCACTCTGCACTCTGCACCGCCACTCTGCACCACCACTCTGCACTCTGCACCGCCACTCTGCACCGCCACTCTGCACCGCCACTCTGCACTCTGCACCGCCACTCTGCACCGCCACTTTGCACCGCCACTCTGCACCGCCACTCTGCACTCTGCACCGCCACTCTGCACCGCCACTCTGCACCGCCACTCTGCACTCTGCACCGCCACTCTGCACCGCCACTCTGCACTCTGCACCGCCACTCTGCACCGCCACTCTGCACCGCCACTCTGCACCGCTGCACCGCCACTCTGCACCGCCACTCTGCACCGCCACTCTGCACCGCCACTCTGCACCGCCACTCTGCACTCTGCACCGCCATTCTGCACCACCACTCTGCACCGCCTCACCGCCACTCTGCGCCGCCACTCTGCGCCGCCACTCTGCGCCGCCACTCTGCGCCGCCACTCTGCGCCGCCACTCTGCGCCGCCACTCTGCACCGCCACTCTGCACCGCCACTCTGCACCGCCAAATTGTGCCAGGACAGGTTTATAAAGACAACGTTAATTACTGGCTGGCAGCAATAAAAGGAGAGAAAAATAATTACGCAGATAAGTATGTAGAATATTAGAAAAAGCAGGGAGTTTGTTAAAGCCGCTTTCTGCAAAGTACAGCTGACAGTGGCATTGGCTGGAAGGAGAATGCACCCGTTTGTTTACCTTCCATGAATAGAACGTTGAAGAACCAATTGCCAATGGTAAAGCTAAGTAAGTGGTACGGGTCTGTAATTATGCCGATGAAACTTTAACATGGATCTGTGAAATATTTCCCATATTACACCAGTCTCCGTGAAATGTATTTTGTACGCCACCACATCCACTGTATTTCATATTGTGAGCAATGTATGTTCTCTTCTGTCAATGTATATAATATATATATATATATATATATTCACTGAAAAAACCATAGGTTATAGACCATATATAGTTAGGAATTAGCATTTAAAAAACCTTATTTTACTCACACAAAACCATTGAAATTCCATATATAGTTAGTTGCACTAACTATATATCGCGCACCTGCAATCCACTGCTGATCATGTCACATATTACATCATTCATGACATGGTCAGTGACATCACTGATGACATCACTGATGACATCTCAAATGACATCACTGATGACATCACTGATGACAACATCCAGTGACTGTATGTTTCTGTAAAGTTAAAATATGTCTTACATATTGAAGAATGAGTGGATGTATAAGTGTCTGGATGAAGGATTTAGTAGGTGCGTGACTGACTGTATGAGTGAGTGATTAAATGTGTCTCACTGAATGCATGGGTTAGTGACTAAACTGTCTTAATTTGTGCATCATTATGTCTGTTGTTCTGTAAACTGCTGCATGTGTTGATCATTAGCTATACGAGAGGCTATATGTGTTATTAATTGGTTGCCCAAGTATTTCTATGGGAGATTGAGTTTGTGTGGGGGTGGCTGGAAGGTGTGTGACTCTATGCATAGATGTGTGAACAGTTTATTCACTAGGTGTATGAGTTCAAGAGTGCATGTGGAAACAGCTACATGGGCAGTTGACTGTGTGCATGAGTGTATTGATGAGTGAATGGATATCTCAATGCTACATGTCATAGTAAATACATATGTAAAACACAGTACATGTGAGAGTTGGCATATATAAATAACTGTGCATGAGAGCCACCGAATGAGTGAGTGGTTGTATCGATCATTGTGAACTTGTATCAGGGATTGTATAAGAGAGTAAATATGTGTTAGTATATGTTTCAATAAGTAAGGTGTGTTTAACTGTATAGTTGAAGAAATGGAGATGAGATTGTTTCTTTGCATGACTGACTGGGTGTGTGAGTAACTCCATGGATGAGTGGCAGTGTGTGAGTGTCTGTATACACTGAGTGTATCTAAGGTTATATTAGAGTCTGAAGAGGTTTATCGTATTAGCACAAGAATGATGTCAAATGAGATGTCATCAGTGATGTCATCAGTGATGTCATTTGAGATGTCATCAGTGATGTCATCAGTGATGTCACTGACCATGTCATGAATGATGTAATATGTGACATGATCAGCAGTGGATTGCAGGTGCGCGATATATAGTTAGTGCAACTAACTATATATGGAATTTCAATGGTTTTGTGTGAGTAAAATAAGGTTTTTTAAATGCTAATTCCTAACTATATATGGTCTATAACCTATGGTTTTTTCAGTGAATTTTCAAGGTTTTGTAAATGCTAATTCCTAACTATATATGGTCTATAACCTATGGTTTTTTCAGTGAATTTCAATGGTTTTTTTAATAGCAAATATCATAAGCTGTCGAATGTCAAGTACGTGGTAAGTGAAAACATTTTCGTGTTTATGCACACTGATCTGCTTTGAATGGTGCCCCCCCCCCTCATTTCTATTAGGAGTACTCTCTCTTTGCAGATAGTGAAAGGTAGTTAACGCAGGTCTTTGCCCCCATTGTAATCCGTCGTGCCTGCTTCTCTCTCCATTTGATTGATTGTTATCCAAGTATTTACTGTTTTAGAATTAGTTCTCTTTGGTTCATTCTCTATTTACAAACAAACACAGAGTCGCAATACTCTGTTTAGTCTTTGCAGATAACGAAAAATCGTGTAAAAAAAAAAGAAAAGGAATCGAGCAAAATCAGTAGGCCACTAATGGGATCTCTTTTTGACCTCGCTAAAATAGAAACATTAGGAACAACCCCTCATGACAAATACAAAACTAGTGAGATGAACTGAACTCCACACAATGATGGCTGCAAAACAGCTCGGCTCCGCCACCCACCCCGCCCAAAATAACGATAAAGAACGGCTGCCATGATTGGTTGCGGAATGACCACGACGGAGCTACGAAATGGTGCTGCTCTCATGCTAACCCCAGCTTCAGTCTGAAACATCCAGAAACACTGTAGACTACCAATTCGATCAGTTCCGGTAGCGCCCCAATGTAACCCGGTAGAGAAGAACTAGCTCTCCCCTCTTTGACTGATGGTTCTTGTTGCCTGTCCCTTCTGTTGTCATTTAACAGAACTATTTAGCCTGCTGAAAGGGGTTGTGTTCCGACCGCTGGTTGGTGGAGACATTTTGACTATATTCTGTACCTGCGTTGTCGCGTAATGCGTCATATGACGCGCCGCGTTAGCGCATCCGGAAGTCATCCGGGGCGCGCAGCGCGTAACGTAAGCATAACAAGTCATGTGACTTGTTAATAAAACTTTTCATTGGTTCATTTTACTTTTCTTATTGTAATGATGAAAGGCTTGGTCATATGACCTAAAAATTACGCTTTTCATTACTTCCGAACATTATTTTTTCTTAAATATATGTTATAATGTTCCAGGCTAATGTACTTTCCCGGAAATTTTACAACTGTCCTGCAAGTAAAATATATTCTTTTTTCGAGAAAAAGAGCGTTTCTTCGTCCCATGACGGAGCCGTTGAGCAAAAGAGGGTCGACCTGCTGTCTTAGTCGCCGATACGCCTGAATATGAGATTCTTATCGATCACTTTATGTTGCAGGAATAGAAAACACAACAGCCCTTGACCATTTATCTTTACTGCGTTCCTTCGTATTATACCTTTTACCCTTCATGTAATTGGTCTGCTTTATTTCACTTGCCTTTTAATGATTCTAAAACAGTCACTATTATTAAAAACTTTACCAATGTATATACTACTACCATGTTTTCTTTTAAAAACCTTTATTGTGAAAATTTCATTATACAAATACGAGCCTATAACCACGTGGGCCTGCCACAGAGCAAACTGTAATCGTATATGATGAATAGACATTTACACTGTAGAGGAACGTAACGGGCGGGCCATTAGGTTGCAAGAACTAAGGTGTCTAACAGTTACGGAATCGGTGGACGTACATTTTATAATTAAAATACGACAGGGCCAGTTACAATAAAATTATCTAGATATACATTTGCGGGCAAGTACCATGGGTGACGGGGGCGTGGCTAGCGGCCGATGCCAGCAGACGCGACCTAACGAGGCTCCCGTCCCAGACCCCAATAAATCCTTTTTATATCCTTTAATCAGCGCGGACTCCCCGTGAAACCTGGGTCGAGTCCGCACCTGACATCAGAGCCTGCCCGGGGAGCGAGCCAAGCATGATTATCGCCCGCATCCAGTGCTGCGGCCCCCGCCGATCCCGGCCGGGGCGAGAGACCCAACATGGCGGCATCGGACTGCGCGACCCGCCGGACTGCGCCTTGAGCGACCTGGCGCCCAGTGATTAACTGCTGCCCCTTTTCTGAATCGGGTGAGCGGAGAGCTTGGCGGACCGTTGGCAGCTTTGGAGGACCCAGCGGCGGCGCTGCGGAGGAGGGAGTGCTCCGTGCCCCTGAGGGGCTCTAAAATTGAGGCCCCGGCTTCTGGGCCTGGGCGGCTCTGGCGGCGGCTCTGAGGCGCCTGATCCGGCGCTAGCAGGAGGAGACCCAGGGGCGGGAAACGGGGAAACTGCCAAGCCCTGAATGCAAGAAGAGCCCCTCTACGGGCAAACAGAGGCGCCTACGTGGATCTGTTCTGGGGAAGTGTGAGAGGTGGCCCAGCGCCGGTGAGGCAGAGGACAGGCCCAGACTGTGGTCCCAGCAGCCCCGTGTTACAGAACCTGGGTGGAGGCCCGGAGGGCTCCGACGTTGCACTGAGACACCGGGCAGGGCGCCCAATCCAGGGGGTTGTGACCCCCCCCTCCCTCCCCCAACAGCCCTGCTTGGTTGCCCACCACCCGGGAGGAGCCTGCCAGAGTCAGCGACACCCTGCGACGGCCTGAAGGGGCACTCAGCGTGGCACTGACCAGGGGAACCACCCAACCACAGCGGGACGTCTCGTGTGGTGGACCTCGGAGCAGTGGGTGGATTGGGGCCCGGCTGTGTGCTGTGACACTCTCCGACAACTGCGTAGAGGCGCCTGCCAGGCGACAGTGGCCTTTGCCGGTGGGTGGCTCGCCTGCTGGGTGGCAGTGGAGGCTGGTGACCCTGCTTCTGGAACGTCGACTAGGTCCGCCACTGAGAGACCTGCACCGGCAGCAGTAAAGATCCATTGAACGCGACCACACTACACGACAGCGGAGGCCCCGACAGCCCGCAGTGGTGGGGGGGTGCGAGAAGTAGGTACCTGTGCGCGGCACGGGAGCTGGCACCGACCTGCGGTGTGGTACGGAAGACGGCGGGCCTACTTCGGGTGAGTGCCCTTGGCCTCAAGGGCTGCGGCCTGCAACTGTCTGACCGGTGACGGCTCTCCGCCGACGAAGCGACCAGCCGACCAGCTGAGTGACCTGTCTGTTTCGACTACCTCCGCGTTTGCCCGGCAGTTGGCTCGGAGGGGACATGGGGAAGCCGAAAGGTCCAAAAGGTGACGCAGGAACGTCCACAGAGGCTCCGGACGCCATGCCACACACCCAGTCGGACTTGCTAACGATGCAGGACAGAATCCTGGAAGCTATAACGGCCACGAGGACTGCATTGCAACAAGACATTGCTCAGGTGTCGACGGGCCTGGGGCTCCTGCGGGCAGACCATGGGAAACTGGCCGACAGGGTCAAGGACACGGAAATAATCCTGAAGGACGTGGTGCCGGGACAGAAAGCCTTGGAAGGGAAACTGACGGACGCCCTGGAGCGAATCCAGACGCTGGAGAGGAGGGCGGAGGATGCGGAAAACCGAAGCCGGCGGAACAATGTACGACTGGTAGGCCTTCCGGAGAAAAGCGAGGGGACGGACATGCTGGGTTACGTGGACAATTGGCTGCGAACAGTGGTAGCGCCGGAAGGCCTTTCCCCCTTCTTCACACTGGAGAGAGCCCATCGAGTGCCTGCCCGACCCCCCAAGCCGGGGCTCCCCCCACGACCGGTGGTGATCAAAGTCCTCCACTACCGGGACAGAGATTGGCTGCTGCAACGAGCAAGAGAAGTGGGCCCATTCCAGGTTGACAATAGCGCAGTCACGTTGTTCCCGGACTACACCTTTGAAACCCAAAAGCAACGAGCTTCCTTCCTCTCCATTAAAAAAGAACTGAGGACGGAGGGGCTGCAATATTCCCTGTTGTTCCCAGCGAGACTCCGGGTTTCGGTGGATGGGAAGGCACTGTTCTTCAATACGTCAGCGGATGCCTGGGACTGGTGGGACTCATATAAGGCTGGAACGGACGGGGCCCGCCAAAGGGCGGCCGCGGAGGAATTCCAACGGGGCCCGGTCAGGAGATCAAGGAGACTTCGGAAGAGGGGCCACCATCAGAAGCGACTGACGGAATCGCAGACGACAGTGGAAAGGAAGGCAGCACTGCAAGCGGTGAAAGAGGTCTCGGGAGCGGAAGTACCACAGCAGGAGGAGGACTCGAAATCGCTCTCGGAAGGCAAGCAGACGGGGTCGGAAACTGAACTGTCGGAGGTGGACAGCGTGAAGGGCCCGACAGTAACGCCACAGACGGCAGAGGAGGTCTTCGGCAGCTGAGTATTGAACTGGGGGATGTGGGGGCTGGCAGCGTCGACCTGGAGGGAAGAGCGAACCTGGCCGATGGAGCAGGCTGCTGTGAGACTGATCAATCGTGAGTTTGGATGTACATAGAGGGGTGAATGGGAGGAGGGACGCTAATTTTGCTACGGTAGCTAGTACCCGCACCCAGAGGCCCCTAAGGCCACCGCGGTACAGACTGCGGTCTAGAAAGTTTTGAGAGCACCTTGCTCAATTGTTTGGACGGGGGTAACTCCTTTGCAGTTAGGTCCTGTTCTAGGGGGGGTGGATGTCTGGAGATGTTGGGGTTGCTCAGGACAGGGAGGGGGGTTGGGGAAGGAGAGCAGAGCTGGGGAGGGATGTAGGGCGAAGGGGGTGGGGAACGAATCAGTTGGGGAAGGGGGATGGGGGGGCCATTACTGGTGTCTGGCTACTGTGGAACTGGGCTCTTAGCCTTCAATGCCAAGACTATGGATAGTGTGGGATCATTAAAATGTGTGTCATGGAACGTGCGGGGTCTGAACTCAATGACTAAAAGGCACAAAGTCCACTCTTACCTAGTCCGCAGAGGGGTTCACATCGCCTTCCTGCAAGAAACTCATTTGACCAAACAGGAGGGGGTAGCGCTCCAAAGGAGGTGGCGGGGTCACCTGTTTTACACCACATATTCGGCGTTTGCCAGGGGGGTGCTGCTATGGATTCGGGCTGGGATCCCCTTCCAAGTCACTAGGAATACTGTGGACCCGGAGGGTCGATTTGTAGCAGTTGAGGGGTTACTCAGGGGCCGTGCTATAGCGCTATGCTGCGTGTATGCGCCCAACACTGAACAGGCACCTTACTTTACTAAACTCTCCATGCGCTTAGCAACCTACTTCGCAGGTCCAATATTGCTAGGGGGGGACTTTAACTCTATAGCGGACACTACATTGGATAGGTCGCACCCGCCGCTCCGGGCTTCCCCGGTGCACAGACTAGCGAAACATAGGATGCACTGGCAAGAGCAGTGGGACCTCACTGACGTATGGCGCGCACAACACCCGGCTGAGCGGGACTATTCCTTCTATTCCAGCATGCACGACCTACATGTACGCATTGACGCATTCCTATGCTCTCATCAGGTTCTCCCGGCAGTTGCTCGCACAGAATACCTCACACGTACGATATCAGATCACAATCCCCTGCTGCTCACCCTGGCCTGGATGAACGGGTCTACACCGATTCCAACATGGCGGCTCCGGCCGGACACGCTGGACGACCCGCCCTTTCGAACGGACCTAGAACACAGGATCACCCAATATTTTACTGAGAACGAGGGGACCGCCTCCTCCAGGGCCGCTGAATGGAACGCATTCAAGGTGGTGGTGAGGGGGCACTGTATAGGGAAGTTTGCGGGGACTCGACGGACGCTAGTAGAGGACGTGGACAGGGCGGAACGGACGCTGCGAGAAGCCGAGCGATTGCGGCCCGGCCGCCCTGAATTACAGGGTAGGGTTAGTACGGCGAGGGAGGCAGTGGCGGTTGAAGTGGAGCGCCTACGCTGCTTCGATTATAAAGCTTATGTGACCAGGACTCTCGCTGAGGGGGACTCTACTAGCCTGGCTGGCCAACCCTCACAGAGGATCCACCCCGATACTGTCCCTGGCGGGAGCGAACGGGGAGACCTATCACACGCAACCGGAAATAGTGCGGTGCTTCCAAGATTACTACGGCACCTTATACAGGCGGGGGTTGGAGAACCGACCCGAGGCGACGGAAGCCCTGTTGGCGGAGACCCAATTGCCCCAGTTAGACCCGGAGGACGCTAAGGCTCTCGGGGATCCGATTGGCCTCGAGGAAATTAGAGGGGCCATCAAGAAGATGGCGCGAAACAAGACACCGGGGATGGATGGTCTCCCTATTGAGTTTTATGTGAAATATATGGAGCTACTGGCCCCGAGACTCAGGACGGTGTATAATGAAGCCAGGGAGACAGGTGAGCTGCCCCAATCGATGCGCGAGGCGATCATGGTCCCATTGCTTAAGCCGCGCAGGGATGGCGCGAACCCGGCGTCATACCGTCCGTTGTCGATGCTGACGACGGACTACAAAATTTTGAGCACGATTCTGGCCGGGAGATTGATCGCTCATATGACAGGCCTGATACATAGGGACCAGTCGGGCTTTATCCCAACCAGGAACACAGCCCACAATATTCGGCGGCTGCTCAGGCTGCTGGCGGACCCCCCACAAACGGCATTAGCCCCAGTAGTGTTGTCAGTTGACATTGAAAAGGCCTTCGACAGCCTGGAATGGGACTATCTATATGCGGTGATGCGGAGATTCGGTCTCGGTGATGGTTATATAAAATGGACCACAGTGCTCTATGCGCGGGCGGGTGCGAGGGTGAGAGTGGGAGCTCTGATATCGGACCGCTATGATGTGAACCGGGGGACGAGGCAGGGTTGCGCGCTCTCTCCGTTGTTGTTTGCACTGGCCATGGAACCATTTGCAATGCTGGCCAGACGGGGTGATGCGTACCTCGGACTGGAAGAGCGAGGGACCTACCACCATATATCGTTATATGCGGACGACCTTTTGCTGTTCTTGGATAACGCTGATGAGGCGGTTATGGGTGCAGAGGATATCCTACAGAGATTCGGTGCGCTCTCAGGCTTAAAGGTGAATTGGGAGAAGACATGCTTATTCCCGCTCCGGAAAGGGGAGACACGCCCGGCGACCAACAGCAGAGTGCGCTGGGAACCTGATTGCCTGCACTACCTTGGGACCTACATATACCACGATCCCGCCAATTTGTTGGATGGGAACATCGGGCGCTGTATCCGAGGATTGAAGGGCAATATGGCTTTCTGGGCTACCCTCCCCCTGTCTATGACGGGGCGAGTGTCCCTCCTCAAAATGATCGCCCTACCGAGACTATTATACTTTTTTAGGACCTTGCCGGTCTGGGTACCGGGAGAAGTGTTCAAGCGCCTGAAGTCCAGCATTATAGCTTTTCTATGGGGTGGCGGCAGGCGGCGCATAGCGCTGGCGACTCTCATGCGCCCCAAGGATCAGGGGGGGTTAGCGGTCCCAGACTTTGAGCTCTATTACCTGGCGGCACAGCTGCAATTCTTTACGCAGGAAGTGGCAAGAGTGTACCGGGGACCGGACCATGAGAGGGACGCGGGCACCCCCCGCCATGTGCTGGCTTATGTAGCCCTCCAGCAGAAATTATTACTGAGTGGACTGACCCAGGAGGAAAAGACACTGAGGTCCTGTTGGAATCGCATGCAAAAGCGTGCAGGCCCTGGTCACCCATATGCCCCAGAGATACCATTGGGGATGCTGACGGCACTTCCACATGGGGGAGACTGGTCGAACCTCCAACTGTGGGAAGGGGCGGGTCTTCAGATGGTGGGGGACTTATACTCGGATGGGGTGCTAATGGAGTTCCGTACTCTGCAGGAACGCTATGATCTGCCACGGGGTGACTACTTGGTGCATGCTGCGGTGGTGCGGGCGCTTCAAGCACACTGGGGAGAGGGCCTGATGGAACCTGAGACGTCATTGGCATGCCAATATACGATGATGTCAGCAGGTACGAGGAAAGCGGTTACATGTCTTTACTCCAGAATGCATACGGAACACATACCACCACTAACACATCTCAAAGCACAGTGGGAAGAGGACTTACAGAGGGAAATCCCAGACACAACATGGTCCCAACTGCTTCAGCGAGCTAGGAAAAGCACCAGAAACGCCCGTTTCCAATTAATACACCTCTATATCCTACACAGGGCCTACCTCACTCCGAATAAGATAGCGAGATATTTTGGCGCAGTAGATGCAGCATGCCCCAGATGCACGCTAGTTGGCGCTGACTTGCAACACATGCTCAGGAACTGCCCGCGCATCCAGGAGTACTGGGAGGGGGTTGGGGACGCCTTAAACGAGGTCACGGATAGAGCACTGCACTATGATAGCGCGGTCGTCCTCCTACATTGGTTTCCACACACGCGCAAAACGAAGCTGTCAAGTAAATTTATTGATATGGGCCTTATGATCGCGAAGAGGGAGCTCACTAGGGGTTGGAAATCGAAGGCCGCTCCGACACACCAAAAGTGGCTGAACGAATTTCTGAAATGGGCAGCGGCGGAAAGCACACTTAGATACCAATTGGCCCGGCGGACGGCAAATGAAAAGGCTCAGGAAGCGGCGCTAGCATGGGAAACCCTGGTCCAGGCGCTCAGGGATAGTATGGTGTTGAGTGATGAGGAGGAGGGAGTAGCACTACGGGAGGCCCCGAGGGAGGAGGTACCAGGCCCTGCACTGCCACCTGACACAAGCACCTAAGTATTGTTACCACAATCCTAACCACACAGGTTTGCCCGAGATTCTACACTGAACACGTAGGCTTAGACACCAGGGGGATGGGGAGGGAGGGGAGGGGGGAAGGGAGTAAAGTTGGATTGTTTATTTGGAGGATGAGAGGCTCTACGCAACGATAGAGCGAGGGGGAACGGTTGATCTTGGCAATATAAAAGCGGAGAATGTTGTAAAAATGGGTTCTTTCTACATGAACCACCTGCTCCAAGCTACATGTTGGATCGCCGCCCAGCCTCCGGGATGTGGGTCCAAAGGCTGTGTATACCAACGATATTCGGACAGTGACTGCACTGATGCTGGAGTTTATGTTGGTGTGTATACTGTATGAGTGCCATTTTCTCTGCAATAAAAATTGTTTTACAAAAAAAAAAAGTACCATGGGTGACGTTAATTCGAACTTTCAACAGTACAGTAATCAATAACACATCAGAACTTAATATCAATAGGGATGTCGAAATATTCAATCAATTCTCGTCCCCGCCCGCCATGTGCTTCAAAACTGCATACGTATCTCGTGATTTCAAGGTTCTGCAACCAGTACACAACAAGGAGTTACGAGTCCCATTTATTCCGGCGCCATTTTGGGCGAGGACGGGCAGGTCCAGGATATAGTCAAAATGTCTCTACCAACCATCGACTATGATGATGTTCATATGCTGTATTTATTAGAGTAACACTCATCTGTCCACATGAAATTAATTTGCCACAATCTAAACATGTCATTTTAATCTTTCCAAAGTTCTTCTAAATATTTGGGACCGTTTCCCTTGCCTCTGAAGCTCTCAGTGCCACTTCTTTGATGAATGTACTAGCAGGTCAGGGGTTCTCCTCCAAATCTCTCTTTTATGCAGCACTATAATTAATTGGTGCCACCTCTCCATATGACGATGCATGGTATAGTTACCACAACTATATTTTTTTTCGGTTCCTCTGGAGAGTTCATCGTGGCAGATGAAGCGTGTAACGTACCGGGCATTTACCTTTTTTTGCATGTACAGGAAAGGAAAAAAAAATCGAGCGTCCGAGTTCTAAGGTGTCCCAGGGCCATTTTGGTGGACCAGGCCCAAATCCAAAGAACAGCCATCTCACAGGCTAATGGGGCGACCCACGCCGAGTTTCAGCATTGTAGGATGACCACACAAGTACAGCAACTTGCTAGACATCACCTCGGTGCCATCCGGATCTCGGCGCCCCACTGCAGATGAAGTGCCTCTCAACTATGAAACCACCACGGTGACATCCGGATCTTGGCGCGTTGTGCTGCCTTCGGCCTATTCGCACATCGGTCCGCTACTGACGCCATCTCACAGGCTAATGGGGCGACCCACGCCGAGTTTCAGCATTGTAGGATGACCACACCAGTACAGCAACTTGCTAGACATCACCTCGGTGCCATCCGGATCTCGGCGCCCCACTGCAGATGAAGTGCCTCTCAACTATGAAACCACCACGGTGACATCCGGATCTTGGCGCGTTGTGCTGCCTTCGGCCTATTCGCACATCGGTCCGCTACTGACGCCATCTCACAGGCTAATGGGGCGACCCACGCCGAGTTTCAGCATTGTAGGATGACCACACCAACTTGCTAGACATCACCTCAGTGCCATCCGAATCTTGGCATCTCAACGCCTAGTGGTATCTTCCATACAAAAAATATTGTTACGCTGCCTTTGGCCCCATTCGCACATCAGTCCGCAACTTAGACATCACCTCGGTGCCATCCGGATCTTGGCATCTCAGCGCCTTGTGGTGTCAGTCAGAAAATATTGTTGCGCTGCCTTTAGCCCCATTCGCACATCGGTCCGCTACTGACGCCATCTCACAGGCCAACGGGGCGCCCCACGCTGACTTTCAACATTGTAGGATGGCCACAGAAGTGCGACAACTTACTAGACACCACCTCGGTGCCATCCGGATCTTGGCGCGTTGTGCTGCCTTCGGCCTATTCGCACATCGGTCCGCTACTGACGCAAACTCACAGGCCAACGGGGCGCCCCACGCCGACTTTCAGCATTGTAGGATGGCCACACCAGTGCTGCAACTTGCTGGACACCACCTCGGTGCCATCCGGATCTTGGCGCGTTGTATTGCCTTCGGCCTATTCGCACATCGGTCCGCTACTGACGCCGCCTCACGTGCCAACGTATTTTCTCCGCATTTTATACCCTATGCCGCATAACAGGTCATGTGACTTGTTTATAAAACTTTTCATTGGTTCATTTTACTTTTGGTTTCCGAATGATGGAAGGCTTGATCATATGACCTAAAAACAACACTTTTCATTGGATGAAAACTTTTTTTTTCCCCCAAACGATGAAAGCCCCACCTTGTTTCTGGATGTTTCAGACTAAACTGGCGTCAGCATGAGAGCACCACCATCTCGTAGCTCCGTCGTGGTCATTCCGCGAGCAATCATGGCAGCCGCTCCCCACCAGAAGCCTGCAGGAGTCGGGGCCCCCAAAACTTTTGATGAATTCTCAAGGCGGAGGGGACGCTTTCGAGAATGGGGTCCAAGACCTAGCAGACAAGCGTCCGATTTCCAAGGTGTCCCAGGGCCATTTCAGTGGACCACGCCCAAAAAGGAAAGAGCCTGCCGCCATTTTGAGAGTCCTGTGGCAGCCGCCTATCGCTGCACCGCAAGAGTGGGCGCAACTCAGCTGAATGGCGGATTTTGACACAGTGGACCAAAAGCGGACGGAATGGCAACTGAAACGGTAAAGGGGCGCCCCACTAAAACAGATGAGACTCCACCTGGAGAGGCCCGTTCACGCCGCCTCCCCCGGGGCGCTCCACGCCGTTATTCGGAGCAGCATTGTAGGATACCAAAACCAGTGCGGCAACTTACTGGACATCACCTTGGTGCCATCGTTCTGCTGCCTTGGAACTATTCGCACAACAGTTTGCTACTGATGACCCACCCCCCGCGACGCCCCACGCCGTTATTTGCTGGGTGGCAACTTACTAGACATCACTTTCGTGTCATCTAGATTTCGGCGCGTTCTGCTGCCTTGGAACTATTCGCACAACAGTTTGCTACTGATGACCCACCCCCCGCGACGCCCCACGCCGGAAATCTGGACGTTGTGCTGCGTTGGGACTATTCGCACAGCCGACCGCTACTTCGTTGTTTTTCCCTAAAAATGTTTATATGTTATTACTATTTTTGTTTTCTTGTATATATTTATAAATTATTAAAGTTTTATAATCTTACTACTTTGTCGGAGTGCTATATATTTTTAATGTGACACATAATTGTAAAAACTTTGATGTACAAAGAGTCATCCCTGGAATCTTCCGCTTCACGCTCGGTCCCCTCCCCAATCACAATACAGGATGGTTTTCAGATAATAGCAACGCTTCTGCTGTGACGGATCTCATCGAGTGTGGGCCTTGATCTACTATAACTCCTTTGAAGAGGGGTGATTCTTTACAGCTGTGGCCATAAACTACATCTGCAGGGCTAGCTGATAGCCTAGGACCGGCCTGGACAATCGGACACAGAGGAAAAGGAGTGTCAGAGGGTGCGGTAGTGAATAGGGCGAAAGGGAGGTGTCGGGCGGGCACAGGGTGTGATTCTCAGGGAAGAGCAGCGCAGATGGGGGGAGGTTTATTACCCATGCATAAGACAGAGAGCGGGGGTGACCACTGCCTGGGTGAGATGCTTGCGAGGGTGGGGAGCCATGCTAAGGATCGACAGCGTGCACAGAGTGGGTCTGGTCAAGGCATCTAAAATGGCTGCCGTGCACGACAAAAGTGTGGCATTTGAAAAAAGACAAGATGGCGCACACAATGTTTTTCAACAATTCCTGATTTCCTTCGAATCGAACGTTAACAGACGTTGGGGCATATTACCAAAGTTAAGCGATATTTATCCCTAACGATGCATTGCAAAGATTTTTTTACCGTCAGAAATTATCGCAGATAAACCTTGCTATTATCAAGGTTTATCGCAAATACGATAAAAAACGAGCGCAATGCATTAATATCGCTGAAAACTCCGCGATATTCATGCATTACCGAGCTAATGCTCTTAGCCATGTTATCCACCTCCCATTGGATAACATGGCTAAGAACTGCTCAGGGCAGCTGTTACTTTTTGGAGATATTCGCGCTTATCTCGAATATTTCCAAAAGTTGATAATAGGAGATAGCGATGTTAGCGACTGTTTCCAGTCGCTAACATCTTGGCATGCCCACTTTGCATGTCATTAGTGATAAATATCACTCACATGCAAAGTGGGACCCAAGATGGTCGCTATCTCCTACTAGCCGTCGCTAACTGGTGTTAGCAACAGCTAGGTAATACAGATATAATTTTATCTCCGCGAAGCGGAGCGCTGTTACAGATATATATCTTGTTTTTGAACGTTAATTTCTCAAAATGCACTGAAGCACATATATTGAGACATAGCAAAGGCACATCGGGCTACCAGTCCCTAATATTTTACCAAGTTTCGTGCAAATCCATTCAGCCGTTCGATTATTATTATTATTTTTTTTTTTTGCCCCGCGGGGCCCTTTTAAAACCTCCACATCAAACCTAGGGGGTCAGCGAGGATCTACTATGCCCCCTTATGGTCATTTGCCCCTTCGCTTTGGCCTCCTCTTGTCTCTCGATCCTACCGAGAGACAAGATGGCGGCCGCTACGTACTGTTTGGAATGTTTACAGACACCGGAGAGCCAATCAGCTTCGCTTCGCAAAGCTCCGTAACGCGAAAAGTACGCGAAGCGGTGCGCTGTTACAGATATATATCTTTTTTTGAACGTTAATTTCTCAAAATCCACTGAAGCACATATATTGAGACCTAGCAAAGGCACATCGGGCTACCAGTCCCTACAATTTTGCCAAGTTTCGTGCAAATCCATTCAGCCGTTCGATTATTATTATTATTAATTTTTTTTTCCCCGCGGGGCCCTTTTAAAACCTCCACATCAAATCTAGGGGGTCAGCGAGGATCTACTATGCCCCCTTATAGTTATTTCCCCCTTTGTTTTGACCTCCTCTTGTCTCTCGATCCTACCGAGAGACAAGATGGCGGCCGCTACGGACTGTTTGGAATGTTGACAGACGCCGGAGAACCAATCAGCTTCGCTTCACAAAGCTCCGTTGCGCGAAAAGTCCGCGAACCAGAGCGCTGCCCGGTCCGCTGTTACAGATATATATCTTTTTTTAAACGTTAATTTCTCAAAATCCACTGGAGCACATATATTGAGACCTACAAAAGGCACATCGGGCTACCAGTCCCTACAATTTTGCCAAGTTTCGTGCAAATCCATTCAGCCGTTCGGGCTAAAAGTGAGGCCAACCGCCCTATGGAAAACTCAATGTTAAAAACACGTTTTGGGACCCCCCTTTTTTCTCGGCCCCCACTGGACGAACCCCCCCCAAATTTTCAAGGGCTGCTCAGAAACAAAATGTGCCATTTTCCTGAAAATTTCAGCCAATTCCGTCCACAAACGCCAAAGTTATTAGACATAGAATTTTCAAAAAACCCATAGAGAAAAAATCCTAACTATATATACCTACTGGCGACCGCCAGTAGGTAATATATATATATATATATATATATATATATATATATATATATGCATTATAATTAATACAGAGAAATTTTTTCAGAGAATATGTTTTGTTTTTACTGCCAAACAAACTTGTTTTAAGCACATCCCATTATCCGGTTATTACATTTGGAAACAGTGAAAAACGGGGACAACTGTTGACGTCTTATTTTATTGTTGCACAACATTGAAGGCCCTTGTCTTTCGACACTTCAGAGCGGCTTGTTCTGCCTGGGGTTACTTGCTATACCCCTCTGACGTACATTTCTGATGCGTGGTAACTTAATTTGCCTGGAGGTTAAGTGTGGTTCATGCCATATCCAGATTTCTATTGTTGTATGGCGTTGAACTTCCGTCTTGCTTTGTTGGACATCAACTTACACTTGAGCGTAGCATGCTCGGCCAGCCCGCCGTGGGCAGGCCCCGCAGAGGGGGATGTTGACCAGCAATACAAAAAAAACAATATTTTGGTTACATGTGTGCGTGCTTGCTGCTTCAATCTTGCTTCAATTGCCCTCATCAGCCCGCACCTTGAAAAACAGCAGGTCTTGCTAACCACCTACCCCTCCACCAGACAGACACTTGTCTGGACGGACAAACAGTCCTACGGAAAGACAGACGGGCAGATTGGTGCAAAGCAATTCGCCTTATGCAGGACACTTCCTTTTCTGGTTAAGCATTAACTGGTTTCCAGGCAGATCCTTCAGGCTGTTGGAAACCCGGATTTTATCTGCGGAATGCACTGCTAACCAGGCCCAGTAAACGCGCATCCCCTGTGTTGCTACAGAAATTCAGCCATAAAAACTGTCTGCTGAATAGCGCATTTGCATATTCGGAATGCAGTGCTATAAACCAGGCAGAGGGGCTGCAGCAGCCACTGCAGAGAAGTAAAACACTGGAGCCGAATTCCCGGTCTGCTGGGCGGATTTCCCTTCAGCCTCTTTAAAACACACGCAAATAAATCTGTGGAAGAAACTGAGATTAAAAGAACAGCCCATGACAGAACGTCAGACTCTTGTTCTTGAACTAATGAAGCCCTTTCACGGCCTGGCATGGAGCAGCTGCGCGCTGAGCGCTGCTGAATGGTGAACGCGCCCGACCATCTGGATTCACTTACAGAGGCACCCTGACAGCTCCTAATTATAATTAATGTACGTCTTTGCGCGAGCACGAACGAAATATGCCCAAAATGGCGGAACAAAACTACATTTACCCTATCACTTCAAGCCTATTAAAACGACAACACAACGAAGACGAATCACTGGCCAGATGACAGAACACGCTAAGGAATGTGTGGAATTTGTCTCGGCCAAAGCCCTAGGAGATACTTCTTTTTTTTCTTCTTTAACATTAGGATCTCGAAACTCCTCCCCCACTTACAGTGGGGAGGAGTCCGAGCCCTAAAAAGGGGCTATACCAAAACTCGACTCTTACCCAAGATGGAGAGCTTGATCTAATCTTAATGGCTTGCAGAATATCAGTCCTAGTGTTTTTGGTGGAAGAGATCGGCCGTTGTTGAAGGAGAGGGCAAAAGAGGCAGGTTGCAAATTTGATGACTAATCCAAGGGCAAAGAAGACGCTCCTAAGGAGACTCAAAAAAATATTACAGTAGTCTACTTTGCGTATGACACGAGGGGTTTGTAAGGACCTTAACTGTGTAGAGTGGGAGATATTGGTGCATTTTTTCTGATGCTGAGCAACTGATGTCTAGCTTCAGTGGAGCAGAGTGTGGGTGCATGTTTGTGTCAAATCACACTGCAGAATATCTAATGGAAGGAGTAAGAACAATGACCTTGGAGCAAAATAGATTAGTGGAGTCCTCAGAAATAGATTAGAGGGGGCTGAAAAACAGCTGGTTTCTATTTTAGGTGAATTTGGGGAACGAGAACTCATAGAGCCATCCTAGCAGCAGTGAGGCATTTGCAGGTTTGAGTGTGGAGCTGGGGTGTGACAGAAGCGGAGTAGAGCATGTGGGTGTCAACACCACAGAAGTGATAGGGGAATTTAAAGGAAGTGATTATGTCAACTTGGTTGAGGAGGCCTGTGAGAGGAATAGTAGGTGTAATACTGAGCTTTGAGGAACACTTACTAGAAGAGTGTTTGGCAGGGTATCGGCCAGGCATAATGAGACAGAGAAGAAAGAAGTGGTAAGGATGGAGGAAAACCAACTGACGTCTGTCCCCTCAACCCACAGAGAGGTAGGAGTGCTAAGCAAGTTGGTGAGGTCAACTGACTCGAAGATAGCCATGGAGTATACTTGTCTGTCTTGGCTAAGTGATGCTTAAACATAATTTGAGAATGTTTGTGTGAGTAAAGAGATGAGGTCAAAAGCGTTCCTTTATGAGTGAATGGGGGAAGAGTGGATGATATTTAGAACGTGGCAAGATATAAGCAAAGGGAAGATTGTGCTCTAAATGTGTTTTTGGCTGAAGTAGTTCTTTCAGGAAGGTATCAATGTAATTAAAGAATGACTAAATAATCGAATGAGTAGTTTGACTATAGATGCTCGATATGTTTGCGAATAATCACTGGGAGCCCAGACTTTCGTGATCTTATCATATTTATTGGTTTCTCTTTCATTTATTTGAGCTTCATTACGAGTTGACTGGTAAATGATGATGTAACACTTTATGGGGCAATATTAATACTGTCTGGCTTGTTTTTTCCCGGGATGTGATATTACGGAATAAGTTTACCCGGCAGTCCGTAGATAGATACTTTAGCTTTGGATTGAGGCATTACCATGGAAATTTGTACTTGTGTACTTATTTCTTCAGATTTACCATCATTTCTGACCACTTTTCTCCATCCATTTGCAAATCATGTCTCAGGTAGGTAGGGTTTCCCAAAAGGTTTGTTAGCCAGATTCGGCAATAAATTGAACTAGAATTTCCTCCCTATGTCTGCCCATTTCCTTGTAAAGGACAACCTATTCTTGTACAGTGTCTAATGAATTAGAACTCATTATGAATGTAAAATGTTTTTTCTTGGAGAGTTGAAGCTCAATCCGTTCTAGAGGTCTCCATCCACCAATCATCTTGTGGTGAAGTTTGCTTTGTCTGACATGACTGTCAATGTTCCACCACCAACTGTTCATTAGTAGCTCAATCAATGATAACAAATTTCCCATAGAGGTTTTCTTATGCCTGACTCAGGGGGAATGAGTTTGTTAACACACCCACAAAAGATACACCTATGCTAGTACTGAGATCAACTCCAGATTGGGCGGATCATTGGAGTGTCTGCCTTGTATAGTCCATGACAGGTTTGGCTACTAAGGACGAGGTCCCACACCCACCCTTGGATGGCATGCTACATCATAAGGTTTCTCCACACATCTATGCACACCATAAGGGGCATCAAATGATGTGGACTACTTCTTCCCTCTGTGGGGAAACAGGTCTTTTAAAGGACAGGTTTTTTTAAAGAACTGAGAACTGGTGTGGGTGAATGAGTAGAATCACTGACAAAATATCAAAGGTCACAATATCAACGTAAAAAAATATTGCAGCAAAAATATCGAAGACAAGAATATCGACATCCTATCAACATTATGGTAAGTACAAAAATATCGGAAAAAAAATAGCGATGTCAAAAATATTGTTGTTAAAAATATCGTTTTTTATTTAAGTTAAAAAAAGAATGAGCTATTGCCATTGCTAAATATTGCAACACCAATTGCAACAAAAGTCTATAAATTGTAGGCCAAAAAAATTTGTCTTTTTTTTGTAGCAATGGTGTCATGCTGCGTTTTAGATGAATATGTTTAAAAGTAAAGTGGGCCATACTGCGATTGCTACAATAGTTAATTGTGGATGCGTTAACAATTGATGTGTGCACTGATGGCTGGTGGTGTGGGTGCCTGTAGAAACTGTGCACTGATGGCTGGTGGTGTGTGTGCCTGGTGGAAGTGTGCACTGCCGCCTGGTGGTGTGTATGCCTGGTGGAAGCGTGCACTGACGGCTGGTGGTGTGTGTGCCTGGTGAAAGCGTACACTGACGACTGGTGGCGTGTGCCTTGTGAAAGC
Organism: Lissotriton helveticus; assembly: GCF_964261635.1. Lineage (NCBI taxonomy): Eukaryota > Metazoa > Chordata > Amphibia > Caudata > Salamandridae > Lissotriton > Lissotriton helveticus. Next base: position 396,343,116 of record NC_136070.1, on the reverse strand, counting down.
GTGCACTGACTGCTGGTGGTGTGTGGGTGCCTGGTGAAAGCGTTAACTGATGGCTGGTGGTGTGTGTGGGCCTGGTGAAAGCTTGCATTGATGGCTAGAGGTGTGTGCCTGGTAGAAGCGTGCACTGACGGCTGGTGGTGTTTGTGCCCGGTGAAAGCATGCACTGATGGCTGGTGGTGTTTGTGCCTGGTGAAAGCGTGCACTGACGGCTGGTGGTGTGTGCCTGGTGAAAGCGTGCACTGACAGCTGGTAGTGTTTGTGCCCGGTGAAAGCATGCACTGACGTCTGGTGGTGTGTGTGTGTGCCTGGTGAAAGCGTGAACTGACAGCTGGTGGTCTGTGTGTGTGCCTGGTGAAAGCGTGCACTGACGGCTGGTGGTGTGTGCCTGGTGGAAGCGTGCACTAACGGTGTGGGTGTGTGTGCCTGGTGAAAGCGTGCACTGACAGCTGGTGGTGTTTGTGCCTGGTGAAAGCGTGCACTGACGGCTGGTGGTGTGTGCCTGGTGGAAGCGTGCACTGACGGTGTGGCTGTGTGTGCCTGGTGAAAACGTGCACTGACAGCTGGTGGTGTTTGTGCCCAGTGAAAGCGTGCACTGATGGCTGGTGGTGTCTGTGCCTTCTGAAAGTGTGCACTTACTGCTGGTGGTGTGTGCCTGGTAAAAGCGTGCACTGACAGCTGGAGGTGTGTATGTGCCTGGTGAAAGTATGCACTGACGGCTGGTGGTGGTGGTGTGTGTGTGTGTGTGTGTGTGTGTGTGCCTGGTGAAAGCGTGCACTGATGGCTGGTGGTGTGTGTGTGTGTGCCTGGTGAAAGCGTGCACTGAAGTCTTGTGGTGTGGTTGTGTGTGCCTGGTGAAAGTGTGCACTGACGGCTGGTGGTGTGTGTGTGTGCCTGGTGAAAGTGTGCACTGACAGCTGGTGGTGTCTGTGCCTGGTGAAAGTGTGCACTGACGGCTAGTGATGTGTGCCTGGTGAAAGCATGCACTGACGGTTGGTGATGTGTGTGTGCCTGGTGAAAGTGTGCACTGATGGCTGGTGGTGTGTGTGTGTGCCTGGTGAAAGCGTGCACTGAAGTCTTGTGGTGTGGTTGTGTGTGCCTGGTGAAAGTGTGCACTGACAGCTGCTGGTGTGTGTGTGCCTGGTGAAAGCGTGCACGGACAGCTGGTGGTGTGTGTGCCTGGTGAAAGTGTGCACTGACGTCTGGTGGTTTGTGCCTGGTGGAAGCGTGCAGTGACGGCTGGTGTTGTTAGTGCCTGGTGAAAGCGTGCACTGACCGCTGGTGGTGTTTGTGCCCGGTGAAAGCGTGCACTGACGACTGATGGTGTCTGTGCCTGGTGAAAGTGTGCACTGACGGTGTGGTTGTGTGTGTAGTTGTATGTGTGGTTGTGTGTGTGACAGGAATCCACTGTAATGCTTAAATACGGTGAACGTGTGCACTGACGGCTGGTGGTGTACTGCTGGGTACATCACCCGTAGTGTTATCCCTGTTTCATTCAATAATGCAGTTGTTGTTAAAGAAAAGAATATGCTTCAAATAAACAAGGCGGCGAGGAGGGAGGATAAAGTGTGAAGGGTGAAATATCAATATAACTAAACGGTACATTCTCACATTTAAACCCTGGAGTGATTAAAGACATCATGCATTTTGGGTATTTTAAACATCTAACAAGTGGCTGCAAAATAAACCATTACAGAGGTGATGCTATAATAATAGAACTAGTGCTTTGACACCCCAAGTGCTCAGTGTTGCTCCCTTCTCACTACACCTCCAGCTCATCCGCTGCTTTCTCCACTTGTTCTCAGCCTAATGTTTCCCCCATCCCATATGGTCTGTGTTGCTCTCAGCGCTCCCACACTACGTACATCTTATGCATTTAGGTTTAAACTGACTTTTTGTCAATCAAAAGTGCCGATGTGGTAGGAAGCAGACTTGCCCTGCAGCAATCTTGATTTCCGATCAGAGCTGTCCATCTCTCTTTGAGAGCAAGCATTTTAATGAGAATAACACATACAAATAAGGCATATATACGAGATATAAGGGGTTGAGTTGACCAGCATTACATCGCGGCGCCGCGAAAGTGAAACTGATTGCTGCGCCGCAAAAGTGAAAGTAATCGCGTACATATTTAAAGCAAGACTTGTGCTGAAAGCATACGCTGAATAAAAATTGATGCAGCGTACCACATTCGAGTTACTACTGTGTTAAGTACAGTTTAGTTCCTGTATAATACTGGGAGTGCGAGTGCCAAGGTTTTATGAAAATGTGTTCTGGAACTTTCGATCGGAATCAATTTCACTGTTAGCGTAACAGAACGAGCTAAAGCTGCACTTCATGTTCCTGTTTTTAACACCCCGGAAATAATTTCGCTATAAAGTATAGTATTGTAGGTCTGCATCCGTATTGTAATATTCGAAGTTGAGGAGTTCAATCCGTACTCTAACCCATGTCTGCTGCAGCGTTTGTAGGCTAACGGACAGCACTACGTTTATGTGGTCTGCTTCTTTAAACAGTAGTTAGCTGAAATTGTTTTTAGCATGACCAACATTGTGTATTTATTATTATCGTGGTGAAAACAAAAAGAATTAATGAATTGCGTAGGGAAGAGCTTGTGTCTAAGTTGGTGCCCGAGTTGTGTGTTAATGATATAAGTGACACTGGAATCCAAACAGAGTTGGGTTGGTAGGGCTGCAGGGAGCATCTGTACTGGAGAGGAAAAGAGGAGCCGAGCTTCTCATTTGCAATGATTACCAAGTATCTGAAAGTGCAAGATGGGTGCAACAGGGATTCGGAGATGAAATGTCATCTGCATACTGCCAAACTCTCCTTGGCATGTGCTGGAGAAACACGGCTGGGCAGGCGAGCACATTTTACACCGCGAGCCAGCTAATCGCAGAGTCAGAGGCGAACAGTGTGAAGAGACAGCGTAGATTAAGACTACGAGAGAGGCAGAAACGGTCTAGGAAAGAGATCGCGGGAGAGAAAGTGGAAGGCAGGGCAAGGGGAAGAGTGCGAGTGTGCAGGTGTGAACGAGTGTGTGTGTATGTTGTGTGAAAGAGAGAGAAATAAGCAATGATGTGACATATCGAGAAAGAGGAACAAAGAAAGGATTACCATGGGAAATAGTGAGAGAGAGGGTGAAACAAAGAGAGAGGATGAAACAAAGAAAAAGTGCATGTTAGAGTGTCTTCATGATTGTCTGAGCGGGAGTGTGCGTGAAAGTATGTGCACGTGTGTGAATGAGCGCCTCAGAGGGCGTGTGTAAGAAAGAGAGAGTGTCGAGCAGCTTGCTTGCAAAAGTTGTCAACAAACAGCTCCTGGAATTGCTGTGGCGGGGCGGGAGCGCATTGGCGGGGGAGCAGCAGCCTTTGATGTGCGAGCGAGTGGGAGGGAACACCATATGGGGTGCGATTGAGAGGTGAGGCCAAGCGCGCACTGGGGAAGCGTCGCGGTTGAGTACCTCACATGCATTGGGGACAATCCTCGCTGGTTTCAAGAGTAGTTTTGCCTACAATACTCTCGAAGAACAACGCATGCGTGTTGGTTCTACGAGACCTAAAAACATATTAATTAATTAATTATAATTAAATTACTTCCCACCCTATCCCCCTATAAACCCACAACCCACTCTAACACTAAAACGCAAAATTTATTTAAAAAAGATTACTATTTTCTAAACATTTAATACATGTATTGAAAAATAATTAAAAAACATTAAAAAACGTTAAACATACATATAAAATACATACTAAAATACATAAAACTAAAAAAATTCGATATTATTTACAACAATATTTTTGCTAACAATATTATTTACTTCGGTATTACTTAGTTCGATATTAAAAAAATGTATATTACTTGCCTTGCAGTCTATATTCTGGTCAACTATATTCTTGACTTTGATATTCTGTCCCTATGATATTAAAATCTCACAATTAGTGTAGGTCGATATTAAAAATTTGATATTTTGACTGTTCACCGAATGAGTAGTACAGAGTGCAAAAGAAAGAATTAATATGACCTTGTGGTAGGCTGTAATAAAGTGCCTCTTTTTGAATGATCACCTTCAAGGATTTGGATTCATGCTGCTGATTTTTCGACACTGAGAGTGCACTCAGTCCTGCCAAACAGTCCTCAGGGCCAGTACTCTGACCCTTAAAACAAGTATGTCTGATTGGTTCACCCACAAGTGGCATAAATTTACTTACTTATAAATCCCTAGTATATGGCATCATGGGTACCCAGGGCCTGTAAGTTAAAGTGACCCTCGGGAAATGCAGCACTTATTGTACCACCTGCTAACCCGACTTTGCGATTTAAACTAATGGTAAATCCGGATCTTCCTTTTTAAAATATATAAGATACCACTAAGATAAGCTAATTGAGTCCTAAGTTGGGACATGTGTTTTTATATGTCCTAACAGTAAACACAAATTATAATTTCTCATGTAGACAACTTATCTGCGACAACATCTGGCTGGGACAACTAAAGTTGGTTCTTCAAGGTATCAAAATATTGAATACATTAAACTTAACTTAATGCCCAAGTCGAATTTAATGTAACTTTTAACTAAATGGCAACTTAAAACAATTGCTACTCTGTTGCCCAAGTTTTCTAGTGACTGTTTATGGTTGAACAACTCTCATGAAGGAACACAAAGGGACAGCCATTGGAAGAGGTGTTATCTATTCCTGGAAGGAAGGCCAAATGGTGTGTGAAACCAAAAGGCGAGCTTCAGAGGGACTGCTCTTTTGTTCTGGTAAACAGGTTGGCGTTGGGGTTATAGAGAGATAAACAGTTGCCAAACCAATTTTGATGTGGGCATGTAAACCTTAGGGGTCCACACACCGAGAGAGGGGTTCTGCCATCTTGGGAGTGGGCAAAATATTGCATTATGGGACAGTGAGCTGCCACACTTGGCAGGAAGTTGTCATCAGGCTGGAGGGGACGAGGCAGACACTGAATCCCCCCAGAGCAAGCTCTGGGCATAAAAGTAGCACCCCTGGGACCCAGAACTCAGATCACATCTTCACTGGAGAGGGGACTGCAGAAGGACTTCCCTGAGGTTCCCTGGGCCCAGCAAAAAGGAGTAGTACCAATTTCTGGACTGCACCTGCTGATCCTCGGGCTAGCAAAGATAGTACTGTGCCTGTAGAGCCCTGTTCGAGGAAATGTCGTCACCGAACCCCAGACAGACGTGACTTCAAGAATGAGTTGGCTAACTTTCTTTTACAAGTAAAAGGCCGCAGAAGAACCCTGCCTTGGTGAGTTGGTAGCCAAAACTGTCTGACCGCTGATCGCCGAATTGCAGCCAGGGAGACTGAATCTCGAGGCTCAAAAGTTGCACCTATGCCTGCTGCACTTGGTAGAGTTGTCAGAGTGCAGTTTGGTTGCCCAAGGCGGACACTAGCCTCAGTTAAAGGGAACCACTGGTTTCAGTGTAAGTGGGGACCAGTAGACCAGTGGTATCTGTTTTTTTGGTTGGACTTGGCCAAAGTCCACCCACTGTGTTAGTGGACTGAGGGGTGGCCCCAGGAAGACCATGTCGCTGGATCAGCATTGTTAAACACTTACGTATCCTACTACCCTTACGACTGAGCCTAGGCTTCGTTCAGAATGTATTTCTCTGGGAAGGGAAACTCCTAAAAGGGTTTTTTTGGGACGCTCATTCGCTCTATTGGTTTAATGCATCATCTTCGTGCCCTACCCTGGTCACTATAAACCAGGGTGGGTTCAACCATATTCCAGGGGGCACTTTGAATATTCTTCCTAATGGTGACCCTTGACCCTCGGGTAGGTCACTTCCCCAGTGCTGCAGCCCCGCCTGCCAGTCTTCTTGCAGCCTGCTCCTCCCTCCAGATCGGCGCTCTCCTACCCTGCACGAGCGCCGCCTGGACTGCCTGCTCCTTGATTGTGTGCCCCGTGTGCCTGCCCGCCCCCTTCTCTTTTTTTCTGTACCCCCGAGTGAGTGAGTTCTTCCTAGTTCGTCCGCCGGGCTCCTCAGCCCCGTTTTTCCTGCCGCTGCCTCCCGTGCGGCCCCGCCCCCCCACACCCATTGGCTTCTTCCCTCCCGCCTCCCAGCTGACCCCTCCTCCCCTCCTTCCCTCTCATGTCGCCCCAGAGCGACCGCGCAGCCAGCATACTTACTGCACACCCACACACCGATGTCTAGAAGTGGCACTTCTCTTTTAGACACACACACGTCGCATACATCATCTTATAGCATTCAATCACACGAGTTCATACATACCAGACTCGAGCTGGTACCCCTCAGGCACCAGGGACTATCAGGGATCCACACATTCCCCATGCATTCCTATGGGAGGGCAGTCCTCACCCATCTACACGCACTCAGAGTGGGAATCACCATCCCCAGGTCACATTTAACAAGGGGTGGACCCGCCAGAAGGGCCCAGTCCAACAATCAAGCATGATAGGACAGGGAAGAAAGGAGGAGGGATAGCCATAGTGTTTAAATCTAACATGAAATTTCGCACTGTAGAGGCCGTCCAGGCTGACGGGGGCCAAATCTGTATTTTCAGAATAGAAGGCACAAAAAACGAAACATGGAAAGGTGAGCTCTTATACAGACCCCCGGGAAACAAAATTCCAATTCTTGAATAATTTAACGGAAACATGTTCTCACGGCGGATAGGTTTATACTCCTTGGAGATTTCAATTATCATGCCGAGCTTATAAATGACCCTTATACTGGAGACCTCATCACCAACCTGGTCTTACTGGGCTTAAAACACTGATAACAGACCCCACGTACAACGCTGGTCACACCCTAGATCTATTATTAACTAACTCACATCTCATAAAGATCAATCAAATTCTCCCCATCCTATGATCAGACCATTACCTCATAAGCTTTCAATTAGGCCAAAGGATACCTAAACTGGCCCATAAAAAAGAGCAGAACCTTAGTCGACCTTGGAACAAGATCAACTTGGAATCGTTTCAAACACAGCCTTTGTCCCTATTTCCCCTTCCGAAATGACCAACATTAATGAGGCTGTGATAAAACTGGATGCGGTCATCACCAGATTCCTAGACTCTATTGCCCCTAAGAAAAAAAATCAACTGCCCCAAAAAATTATCCCCCTGGTTCACTTTCGACCTAAAAAACAGCAAGACAGCTGTCAGACAGGCAGAACGCAAATGGAGATGAACAAAAAGTATATTGGACAGATATCAATATAAAATACTTCACCAGCAATATATGGATAACATTGCTACTGCCAAAAAAAACTATTTGGAAATTCGCATAAATCAAGCTTCCATCTCCCACAAGGAACTTTATAAAATTGTGAAGGAATTTACACACTTCGTCTCAGACACTCCGTCACATACCATCTCACAGGAGTGGGCAGACTAACTCTCAACCTTTTTTGTAAATAAAATCAACGACATCCATAAATGTTTTCCCCATGACACTAACACACTACATAGTCAGAATAAAACTCCCCCTCCAGACACCTATTCTCTTAAAGAATTTAGGAAACTTACAATAGAAGACACCTCCACTTTACTTAATAGGATGAAATCCGGTTCACCAACTGACCCTGCATCCACACAGATTCTACTCAAAATTGGTTCAGCACTTATCCTCAACCTAACCCATATCCTTAACCTCTCATTATCAGAATCCACTGTGCCTGCACACTGGAAAAAAGCTATGATTAGACCGATTCTAAAAAAACAATGGCTGACCCCAAACAACTAGCCGATTATAGGCCTATCTCTCTTCTTCCCCTGTTTGGCAAAGTAATGAAAGCAGCAGTGAACCAGCAACTGTCAACTTATCTCGAAAAAAATAATCAACTGGACTCATCCCAATCAGGTTTCCAGTCTTAATATAGTACCGAGACAGCCCTAGTAGAGATTATTGACAACATTAGGCTTTCCCTAGATGCCAGACAATCGACCATTTTCATCTTGCTTGACTTGTAGGCGGCCTTCGACATCATCTCACACAACACTGTTTTAGAACGTCTAGGAGAGCTTGGTGTCGAGGGCCCGGCTCTGAAATGACTAAAAAGCTACCTCTCGGAACGGACTACAAAGGTACAAATAGGGGATTTCTGCTCCAAGAGCCAAATCATTGATAAGGGTGTTCCTCATGGATCCATTTTAAGTCCAACACTCTGCAACCTTTACGTGTCGCCGCTGGCCAAAATGATCAGAGACCATGGCTTCGGCACAATCTCCTCATCAGTAAACCAATGGATGTCAACTAATCATCTGCTCCTTAACGCGAGCAAAACAGAAATTATGCTCTTTGGAGACGCACATAACATATGGACCACAGACTGGTGGCCTCCCTCACTTGGACTATGCCCAAAACAACAGTTCGTAACCTGGGAGTTATCATGGACAACAAACTGTCCATGAAGGACCATATCAACTCCCTGGTCCAAACTAGTTACCGACTAATACGCTCTTTGAAAAAAATCTTTAAATGGATTCCCCTCTGCGATAGACTGCCGCTAGTACAAGTCCTAATCATTAACTGATTGGATTATGGCAATGCACTGCTTGCATCTATCAATGAAAGACTTCTGTCAAAATTGCAAGTGCTTCAAAACACTGCAGCCCAACTGGTCCTTAATCTGCATTCCCGATCACTATCAGCCCCCAGTCTTAGGACCCTCCATTGGCTAACGATAAAAAAGAGAGTATCTTTTAAACTATGTTGCCTTACCCATAAAACCTTGAACAACCAGGGGCCTATCTATCTGGCAAAGAAACTGGTTAAATATCAGACAGGACACCCCCTCCGCTCGTCTAACAAGCAGCTCTTGAATATCCCAAGGTCCGCACGGTTAAAAATGGGGATAGGTCTTTTTCCAAAATTGCCCCGGAGCTATGGAACTCATTGCCGATGCAACTCCGCCAGGAAACGAACCATAACATTTTTTGTAAAGATCTCAAATCATGGCTATTCTAAACTCTGTCTCTCCCCTCTAGTTACTCTGTGTTGGCAAAGCGCTATGAGACCTACGGGTGAAATATGCGCTTAAGAAATGTCAATTACTAATACTTACTACTAATACTACTACTATTGCTACTACTACTACTGCACCCTATATGGTCGTATTTGCCTGGCGAGCAGAGGAGAGATTGTTGCTAACTATATGCCCAAATAACAAACCTTCTGGCCTGACACTGGAGGAGCCCCAGCTGAATCATTCAAAATGAAACAAAGTGGAAAGCATCCCAAGGCCCAGAAGTAGCATCTCCATCTTCTGGTCGTTGAGGCCATGTCAGCTAATTTGATTCCGGTTCTGGACATCCTTTAAGTACTATACCTTTTTTGGAACCAGTCAGATTCAATTCCACTTTGAGATAGATCTGGGAATTATTGATGCAGAAGTAGTGACTGATGCAATGGGTTTCCATGATACTGGCTGGAGAGGCCATGACGGCGTTGAAAAACATTGGTGAAAGGGCTGATCCTTGTGCACCACACATTTGATAGAATAAATGGATTCCAGTTGGACTTCTTATGTATGGTTTTTGAGGAATTTGAAGAACCAGGATAGAGCAATTCTACCAATTCCATTAAGGGATTTCAGATAGGTGAACTGTATATTAGAATCAGTAGCATCGAACAGGTCCGCTAGGTTGAGTAGGAGAATAGTATGACTGTGCCTGGAATGTTGGGCATGTTCTCCACCCAGGCTGTAATGTAGCCTGGGTGGGGAAGAGGGAAAGTGTGCATGACATGTTTAGGTGGCCCCAGAGGGCCAGCCAAACAGTCATTGTGCACTTAGGAGTGGGGGCTAACCACTCCTCAGCTGCTCTGTCAGCCCCACCTGCCGCTCCTCTCAAAGCTGACATGCACCAAAAAGGAAAAAATAAAATGATAGTAACTGATTTATTATCATTTCTTTTTCTTATACTGCTGGACAAATAGTGGGGCAATGCTTCTCAGCCTTAATGGAGGAGCCACCACTGCAGTGGCAGTCGGCACCAATCGGGGGTGGAGAGGTGGGTTGGCGGTGCAGGGGGTGGGGGTGGAGTTTAAAAAATAATAATAATTTAACTTACCTGCTTGCCGCGTCCTCCTTACCGCTCCTCCTGGTCGCATCACTCTTATCGCCGGCAGGAACAGGAAGCAGCCTGGAAGGACTAAGGCTCCCCTGAGCCAATCACAACGCTGCAATGTAGCATTGTAATTGGTCTGAGCTCCATGGCTTGACGTTCAGACAGGGTATGGAGGCCTGGGCATGTTCTCCACCCAGGGTGTTATGCAGCCTGAGTAGAGAAGAGGGAAAGTGCACATTACTGATTTGGGCGGCCCGAGAGGGCCGGCCAAATAGTCACTACGCACTTGGGAGTGAGGGCAAACCACTCCTTGGCTGCTCTGCCAGCCCTGCCCTGCCCGCCTCACAAAGCTGACGTGCACCAAAAAGGAAAAAAATGTAATGATAATAACTGAGTTATTCTCATTTTATTTTTTTCTTATACTGCTGAAAAAAATCAGTGGGGCTACGCTCCTCCGTCTTAGCGGAGAAGCCACCAATGGTGTATGGGCCAGTGTTTTAGCAGTTTGTGGGCCTAGTTTATGGTCTGGTGGGCCTGTTTTTCCTGTTGATTTGCTGACATTACCATTAACATAACTTGCAAGAGCACAAATGCATGCAGTCCCCCATACCTTGCAAAACACCTATAGAGTGCGATTCACGAACAAAACTGCCCTAATTTGCAGACACTGGGCACTTTTGTAGCTATATGATTCGCTAGGGTGGCCACTTTTATTTTGTGCCCATTCCCATTTTCTGTCTCAATCCGACCCTGGTCTAACGGAATTTCACCCATTTCGAATCTACCACAAAAATATGAAAAACATGTGACACATGGTTCCAGTGGGATTTCAGGAACTCTAAATCATGCCAGACCCGGCATTATATGCATCTGGCCACTAAGAGCTGGATTAAGTGGTATAGGACAGTAACAGAGAAATGAGCAGGAAAAACATATTTTCTACTGTGGGTCAAAAAGATATAAAATTCATCATGGCTTGACCATAGAAGGTTTTGTTTGAGCTACGTTATAATTGAACTCTTAGGAAAACTACCAGTTTATCACTTGGAGTCTATGCAGCGATGCATGCACGAGGGCCAATGTTTAAGACATCCATTTATGACTTCCACGCCTGGGCTATTTTAGATCTGAATAATGGCTGACAAGTAGTCTTACATTTCAGACTGATAGCTTTTATAGTTTTGAAGACATGAGAAATAACCTTTGTAATTCTAGCCCAGTCATCCAAAGGTAACAGAATGCAGTCTCCAAGAGGTAATGTGATCTGGGTTAATGAGGGGTCACCTATAAAGTGAAAAAATATTGCCTGGTGCCAGAATTACAGGATTATCTGGAACTAATGCTGAAGTGTAGCGTTGCAAAAATCCAAACCCCACGCCTTTTAAATTTAGGATTGGGCTGGAAAACCTATTAAGACACTGAAACCGCATGAACTTTCAACTTAGATATGTGCGCCAGTAAATCTCTGCAACCTTTAGTGTCAAATGAGAAAACAGAAAAATGCAGCAAATTCTGAGCAATGTCTATCTTTATATTTTTAAGCTGATGTGGAGTGACATTAACAGCAGACTCGGCGAGGCTGGAGGTGAGCAAAATAACAGCTGTATGTACATGAAAATATTGTGCCATTTGTTGTAACTAATAATCGTTCATATGAATGCATCTCTGTCTATGGAACTGATCATTTTTAAATACCCAGATTTGTCTCACACTCACATGCAAAGTGCTTAATTTGTATAATTCTTTTTTTTAAACCTATAAGTGCAGGATCCCAATGATTTTCTCGGATGGCCTCCACAGTGCTGCCGAATTCCAGGGTTAAGGAATACCAAGGCTTTGTCTAGATGAGTCTTTTTAACTATCTCATGCCATTTCTTCTCACACCACACCCTTCCTGGGTCTTGATCTCACTGTTGCAGGTCTTCTTTTATACCTACTTTCTCCCTTTGCCTTATTGTGCTGAACTGCACCATCATCACAGTGCCAGAGATAATTTGCTGGAAGTCCTGTTAGGGAGGCAGGTGAAGCTGATCTAACAGCATGCACAATCTGCCTGGGCTGCTTGCTTGTTGTTTGTCACATTGTGGGCATCCTTACAAAGTTCAGTTAACTGCGGCTGGTTCTGGCCTATCTAGCTGTTGCCTCTGAGGGTGCTGGAAGATGGGAGCCATCTCAAGACCTGTGTGCATCACATGACTCTTGAGACAGCAATGCCCGAATAGTAATAGACTACATGAGATTTTGACTTGCTTCACAATGCACTGGTTGCTGTACGACGTACGTCCAGAATCTTTGAGAAAGCCCCAGGTTTATTCATACAAACACAAAACAATAAATAGCTCAACAGTGTTACAGTGCTATCTATAATTGTCTTTTTTATGTTTTCTCTCAGCTGTGAGTTGCTGTATCGCCATGAAAAAATAAATTCTTTGTTCAAATCCTCAGTCATATATGTATTCTATCCTAACTACTTAGCAATGTACCACCATCAACCATACGTAAGAAAATTCTGGTAGGAGTGTCATGCCATTGATTTCTTTATTAAATGCATTAAAACATCTTCCATGTTTGTAAATGTGGTGCAGGCTCACCACTGCTGCAATTCTTACTGCTACCCTGGTGAGTAGGAAAGATCTTGGATCCTAGGAAAACATCCAATCTATTCAAATGCATCAACAAGTAACTTTGATCAGCTAATCATTTGTTGGAAAGTTATTGGCTGTAATGATCCAGAAACCCCAATTATTTATGAAAATGATCTTCCCTATTTACCAAACGGATGTTTGCGGCTGCACTTCAAATGACGTTATTAATCATTTCTATCTATCTTCTGACACTGGCTATTACTTTAAATTATAGCTGAATAAAGATAAAAAAATAATAAGCAAAATATGTGTCCTTGGCTCTATTACATGGCTATAATCCAGTGGCTTTATTACATGGCTATAATCCAGTCTTTTATAAAAATTTAATTATAGTTAAGTAGAAAAATTAAAAGTACCAAAAGTCTATGTGAACTGCAGAAGCCACATTTATCTTGTAGGTTCTAACATCGCCATAACAATGTTCCCAAACATTGATTCAGTAGAGCAATCTGCTCATATTGAGTAAATGGTAATTTGTGATTCATCTGAAGATGATTGTGAGGCTTTTTTTTAATACTTCCTTGCAAAGAAAAAGCTACTCTTTCACCTCATTTAAATGCAGTACATTCTTTTATTACTAGATCATCTTTTTATCAAATAAACAAGTTTCTTCTTTCTGCACAATCCTTGATGCGCCTGACTTGGAAGTTAGAACAACTGAACAGAAATGTGCACCTTTTACAGGATGGCTTTCTTCCATCCATTACTCTTACAGGCCTCTCTCCATCACTGCATAATCTCAAACACTCTAAATACTGAAGAAATAGCTCCCTTCCAAATAAATGCACAATTTACCAAGAAGCCAGGGAGGTCTCTCAAGAGAAAAGAGATTAAAAGATTTGTCGCCATGCAGTTCTATAAATACATTATTTGTCAGCGCCTGTTTGTTAGGCTTCTGCCTGACACATATGGATCATGCAGCTGGAGGACTGCTATGATCTATGGGATTTACGAACTGCTACTGTAACAAGGTGGCATTTCCTTGCTAGTCCTTAGTGATCCCTCAACAATTTATGATATGGTGCACAATGATATGTATCTAGGAATATTTTGGGAATCTTTTTATGTGTTTTGGTGTTTATTAGTATCTATTTGAGGTTTCGAATTGCAGAGAATCAGCATATGGAGTATCAATACTTGATCAGCTGAACTCAGAACCTGTGCAAGTACATAGTTAGCATCAGCTGAACTCAGAACCTGTGCAAGTACATAGTTAGCAAAAACATGCAGGGCCTAATTAATTCTGCCTGACACCGTTGCGGTCTCAGGACCGACTGACCTCTGGTCGGCGGTCCTCACACAGCGATTACAATGCGACCGCACATGTGTGCGGTCGCATACTCCCATTTGTATATGGGAGCTTGTGCTGAGGCCGTACCCCAGCCTTAGCACAAACTCACATAGATAAATGGGAAATTCTGTTAATCCCTGCACCGTGTGGCAGGCACCTCAGGGTGCCTCCCACACTGTGCAGGGATTAACAGGGGGCACCATAAGTGCCCCCTTGGCCCCCAAACGGAGGCCGCGGGGTGAAGGGGCCCTGCTAGGGGTGCCCAAGGGCATTTTCCGACAGGCTTTCCATGTTGGAAAGTTTGCCATGGAAAGCCTGGCAGAAATCGACATCGTAATCCCCACTGGGGAAACACAGTCCATAGGGATTACGGACAGGCCTCCGATTGACCAACGGGCTCTTCGAGCCTGTGGGAATCCAGCCGTAATGACCAGCCGATTTCACTTTCAACCGCTCGCATCATAATGTGGTGGTCGAAACTGAAATCGCGAAGAGACTTGGAAATCTTTACGACTCTCATCGTAATTAGGACCACAGTGTGGTTACTTATGGTGGAAAGAGATTCACTCAATGGTATAGGGTTTCAAGATTCAGTCAACCCTTAAATCCTAAAGACACACAATTGATGGACAGAATGCAGAACAAATCAAAACATTCACCCCCAGTCAAGAGATCTGGGTTAAGTCCATCATTCTTTTGCTCACCATCCCACCCCAGTTTAGACCTGGCCATATGCAAATCAGTCTTGACCCTGTGCCTCAACGGATCAGTCCAGCCCGAACTGCCAAGCCAGGTCCTCCCTGGACCGGAAACAAGCATCCTAGGACCGGTTTTGGGGTTTCACCTCTCTTCAGCCAGGATAGCTTGATTCCAGTGGCACAGTGAGCCCAGGACCCACGTCTGGGCATACCTGGCACACTTAGAGCGAGAAAGCAAAAGGCACACAATTGATGGACGGAATGCAGAACAAATCAAAACATTCACCCCCAGTCAAAAGATCTGGGTTAAATCCATCATTCTTTTGCTCACCATGCCACCCCAGTTTAGACCTGGCCATATGCAAATCAGTCTTGACCCTGTGCCTCATGGGAACCGTCCAGCCCGAACTGCCAAGCCAGGTCCTCCCTGGACCGGAAACAAGCATCCTAGGACCAGTTTCTGGGTTTCACCCCTCTTCAGCAAAGATAGCTTGATTCCAGTGGCACAGTGAGCCCAGGATCCACAGCTGGGCATACTTGGCACACTTTAGGGCGAGAAAGGAATGCAGAACAAATCAAAACATTCACCCCCAGTCAAGAGATCTGGGATAAATTCATCATTCTTTTGCTGACCATGCCACCCCAATTTAGACCTGGCCATATGCAAATCAGTCTTGACCCTGTGCCTCATGGGAACAGTCTAGCCCGAACTGCCAAGCCAGGTCCTCTCGGGACTGGTAACAAGCATCCTAGGATCAGTTTCGGGGCTTCACCCCTCTTCAGCCAGGATAGCTTGATTCCAGTGGCACAGTGAGCCCCAACCCACGTCTGGGCATGGCGCACTTAGGGCGAGAAAGCAAAAGACACACAATTGATGGACAGAATGCAGAACAATTCAAAACATACACCCCCAGTCAAGAGATCTTTGTTTAATCTATCATTATTTTGCTCACCATGTCACCACGGTTTAGGCCTGGACATATGCAAATCAGTCTTGACCCTGTGCCTCATGGGAACAGTCCAGCCGAATTGCTAAGCCTGGACCGGAAACAAGCATCCTACGACCGGTTTCGGGGTTTCACCCCTCTTCAGCCAGCAATCCAAGCAAATATAAATATAATAATATACAGTATGACTGCAAGAGGGAGTAAAGAGAACATAGAGTAAAATATTATGGCACTGAATGAAAAGATGCCGGATAATTACAAACCCTGTGTAAACTCCTACTTGTGCAGGGATCAGTATTATCCCTTTTGAGGAGTTGCTCACATTCAGCAATCATTGGGTGAGATGACTTCCACCACCCCGAATACAATTTGGCATGTGAAACCTCTGAAACATACAGGGAAAAACTACCAGAAATTACCACGACAAGTGGGAAGCACAAAATCCTTCATGTTATGGCTCCTTTTGAAAGCAATCGGCATCACTGAATGTAAATATTGCACCCAATAAATTCAAAACCTCGGGAATCGGATTTCATCAACTGCGATAATTATCCCATTCCCGTCCACTTATAACGAGAGGCAAGGTAATCAATGACAAGCTGTATCCAAGGTCAGGTGCACCTGACATTCGAGGTACACAGTTAAGAAAGAGGCAAACAACGTTAGGGACTCAGTAACAAAGTGGCATGTGTTACCCTGGTTAAGAGTACTAGGAAAAATTCTGACGTCTGCTTAAAATGCTGTTCAGGGATCAGAATTCTGAGTTGTGTTCTAATTACCACATAGCATATTTTCCCAAAGGTAAGATATTTTCTACTGGCTATAAAATACTGTAACCCCGCAGCTGTTACAGATGTGGCTAAAAACACCTGGGGAAAATCTACTTGAGGAGCATAGGCCTCAGAAAAATCTAAACATGCAATAATCAGTGTGG
Source organism: Lissotriton helveticus (assembly GCF_964261635.1). Taxonomy (NCBI): domain Eukaryota; kingdom Metazoa; phylum Chordata; class Amphibia; order Caudata; family Salamandridae; genus Lissotriton; species Lissotriton helveticus. The sequence goes on along the minus strand of NC_136070.1, from coordinate 396,326,550 downwards.
TAAACACCTCTTTTGCATGGTATCCCTCCTTTTGGCAAAGCAAACTCCTTTTTTTTTAAGTTCAAGTTTATTGAAACCAAGCATGATAAAAACTATGAAAAACAATACAGCAAAGCAGAATGAGATGGTAATAAAACAAGGCAATAGTAATATGAGCAATGCGTAGAAATGGAATCAATAAACATTTATAGCTAAATCTTAAAGGGGAGAAGGAAAGGGAAAATAAAACAGTGGTAAATATAAAATAAGGCACTTTTGAAAGTATAACATTGTATGCAATAAAAGAACAACAAGAAGAGATAGATAAAATAGAAAATACATAGCAATGGTCATGTATGGGAGAGATTGGAGAAAAAGACAACTATTAAATAATCAAGGAGGTTTCCGAACATCATCTGAGGGATTGGTGTGAGGAACACTAGTGGTGGAGTTAGGGGAAGAGAGTGTGGAAAGGTAAGTAGTAAGTGGAATCCATAAAAGGTCTCTTTTTATTGCAAGGGAGATAGGGGTAACATAATTGGTATCAAGTCGATGATGAAAACAAATACCGTTCCACCAAGCAGAGTAAGTGACCTTTGTAAGGTCTTTCCAGTTGGATGTGATCAAATGAAAGGCGACAGCGAGAAATAGGTCAAAAAGTTTAAAATGAGAAGGGGACTGAGGTAAATCTGGGGATAAGGAGCCTAGAAGGGCATTGGAAGGGGAAAAGGAAAGGGACATGTTGAAAATAATGTTAATACGGGACCAGACTGATTTCCAAAAAGCAACAATAGGGGGGCAATGAAATAACATGTGAGTGAGGTCAGCAACATGAGAAGGACAGGACCAACATTGAGGAGAAAGGTCAGGGGAGAAAGAGGCCAACTTTTTTGGGGTAAACAATAAACGCTGGTAAAGGAAGTAAAGAGTTTGGGTGGTGTTGGCCGCTCTTGACGTTTTGTGAATTTTTAACCATAATTTGTCCCACAAAGAGACCGGCCAGGATATAGACAGATCCCGTTCCCAAGCCAATTCAGTTTTCGATTTGAGGCGTACAGAGGGGATATAAGACAGCTATAAATACGAGAAGCTGGAGGAGAAGTATGCAAGAGTGGGAAGAGTGTGGAGCAAGATGAAGGTAGGTCAGAAGAAGCGGGAAGAGATTGAAGATATTGAAGAAGAGAAGGAAGTGGTAGATCATATTGCTTCCGAAAAGATGAGGGAAGAAGAAATTGAGATTGAAGATCCTGAAAGGAGAGAGGAATGTTATTGGATAGGAGCTGAGAAATCCAGAGTAAACCTTTGGAATGCCAGGACTTCCAAAAGAAAGAACGATTTTTGATGCGGAGTGCTTTATTATGCCAAATAGGTTGTTGAGATAGAGAGAGGAGAGAAGGATATGAGGAGGGTAAAAATAGGAGAGAGAAGACGATAAGAATGGGCAATAACAGGGGAATGTAGAAAAGAGGTATTGGCAGAAAATGAAGGAGCTTCGGGAAAATTAAATGGTAGGATAAGAGATTTTTCCAAGGATAACCTTACTGGAGGGTAAATGGGGGAATCCAAAGAAAGCCAACGAGAAGCCTGTTTAAGGATAAAAGAGGAGTAATAGGATCTAAAATCTGGGAACTTAAGACCACCAATCATCCTATCCTTTTTAGAAAGGACAAAGCAATGCGTGGTGGTTTGTTCTTCCAAAGAAATTTCTGAAGAAGGGAATCCAGACGTTTAAAATAATAAATAGGTATGCGAACAGGTATCATGGAGAGTGAGGAAAGGATGACAGGGGCCAGCATCATTTTAATCGAGTCTAATCGTCCCCACCATGAAAGAAAAAGGGGGTGCCATCTAGTGATAGAGTCAGTAAGTTTTTTAGTAATATATTCAAAATTAGCTTTCAAGGTGTTGGGAATATTAGGAGAAAACCATAGACCTAAATATTTAATTTTGATAGGTTGCCAAGAAAAAACAGTCTGGTGAAAAAAGTGAGGAAGACATAGGAGATTGAGGGGTAAAACTTCGCATTTGTCGCGATTGAGGCGGTAGCCAGAGACTGTGGAGAAAGCGTCAACCTGACGAAGGAAGGCGGGTAAAGAGGATTCCGGGTTAGAGCAGTATAAAAGAATGTCATCTGCATATACAGATAATTTTATTTGATTGGGACCAGGATTGTAGCCAGTGATTTGTGCATCCTGCCGCAATTTTGTAAGAAATGGTTCCAGAGCAACGATAAACAATAAGGGGGAAAGGGGGCAACCTTGTCGAACCCCTCTAGAGAGGGAAAAATAATCAGAAGTTTTACCATTAGCGAAAATGGAAGCTCTAGGGCCTGAGTATAAAAGGGAAATTAGAGAGATTAATTTAGGGGGAAAGCCAATCCAGGAAAGGGCATGAAACATAAAATCCCAACTAATCCTGTCCAAAGCCTTTTCGGCGTCTAAAGTAATGGCTGCAAGCGGGTATTGTACGGAAGAGGCTTTACTAAGTATATTAAAGAAAGCTCTAGAGTTGTCAGAAGCAAGACGACCTGTGACGAAGCCGGATTGTTCAGGACCAATGAGATCAGGGAGGACGGGGTCGATACGTAAATCAAGCAATTTGGCAAAAATGTTATAGTCCGTATTTACAAGGGAAATGGGGCGATAGTTCTTACAAAAAGAAGGATCTTTGTTATCCTTAGGGATAAGACAGATCATGGCTTCTTGAAAAGTACCAAGGGAAGAACCATTCATAATAAAAGAGTTAAAAAGAAGGAGCATATGGGGAAGAAGAAGTTTGGAAAAGTGGGCATAGAATTCGATAGAAAAACCATCGGGACCGGGTGCTTTGCCACGTCTTAAGACAGAGACAGCATGGGAAAGTTCCGTCAGAGTTATATCAATTTCAAGGGGAGTGAAATCAACGTGGGAAGAGGGAGGAGAGGCAAGTGAATGAAAGTAGGAGGATAAGTCAGAGGGAAGGGGTCGAGATTCAGGTGTGTAAAGTTGTTTATAAAAGGTGACAAACTCCTGCAAAATATCTTCATCTTTGAAATGGGAGGTGCCATTAGAGTCTATAATGGAAGCTATGCGGGTGCGTTCCTGACGGGTTTTCAAATAAGAGGCTAATAGCTTTCCCATTTTATTTTGACCGCCATAATAGCGAGCGCTACTTTTTAGAAGATAAGAAGCTGCAGCATCAGTGGACCTTTTATTGAAAGCAATTTTAGAAGTAATAAGTTCTTTTAAAGAAGTGTCCGTAGGGGAACGATAATAAGAATATTCTAACTGTTTAATTTTAGAAAGGCGTTGGGAGGATTGGAGTTCAAAATTCTTCTTTTTGCGGGAGACAAAGTTCATTATAAAACCTCGAGCGGTCGCCTTGAATGAGTCCCAAATGATAGATGGAGAGGAGTCAGAAGTAGTATTAGTGGTGAAGAAATCCTCAATAAAGGAACTGAATTGACTTGTAAACTTAGGGTCCGCAAGGAGAGAATTATTGAAACGCCATCTGCCTGAGGAAGGGGAGAAGGGAATGAGATCGAGGTCAACACTAACTGGGCATGATCGGAAATGAGAATGGAGCCTATGTCTGAGGAAAGGGTACATTGGGTAAGGGGCTTACTAAGAAAAAGATAATCAATACGAGATTGAAATTTGTGAGGAGGGGAGAAAAAACAAAATTCTTGAAGGTCAGGGTGACAGAGTCGCCAGACATCAGTAAGTGATTTGCGTTGAATGGCAGTGGTAAATTGAGTGTGCATTCTGGATTGGACAAATTTAACCGGGGAGTGTCTATCAAGGATAGGGTCAAGGACTTGATTGCAATCGCCACCAAAAACAATATATTCATCATCCAGAGAGATCAATTTGTCAGAAATAAGCGGCCAAAAGGAATTATCTACAGAAACTGGGGCGTAAATATTAAAACAAGCATTTACAATGCAATGGTTTTGCCTTTGTTAAAGTTAGAGCTATTGGCATTGCTCTTGACACTCTGAAGCTCCACTCTGAAGCTCCACTCTGAAGCTCCACTCTGCACTCTGAAGCTCCACTCTGCACTCTGAAGCTCCACTCTGCACTCTGAAGCTCCACTCTGCACTCTGAAGCTCCACTCTGCACTCTGAAGCTCCACTCTGCACTCTGAAGCTGCACTCTGAAGCTCCACTCTGCACTCTGAAGCTGCACTCTGAAGCTCCACTCTGAAGCTCCACTCTGAAGCTGCACTCTGAAGCTCCACTCTGAAGCTCCACTCTGAAGCTCCACTCTGAAGCTCCACTCTGAAGCTCCACTCTGAAGCTCCACTCTGAAGCTCCACTCTGCACTCTGAAGCTCCACTCTGAAGCTCCACTCTGCACTCTGAAGCTCCACTCTGCACTCTGAAGCTCCACTCTGCACTCTGAAGCTCCACTCTGAATCTGCACTCTGAAGCTCCACGCTCCACTCTGAATCTGCACTCTGAAGCTCCACTCTGCACTCTGAAGCTCCACTCTGCACTCTGAAGCTCCACTCTGAAGCTCCACTCTGAAGCTCCACTCTGAAGCTCCACTCTGAAGCTCCACTCTGATGCTCCACTCTGATGCTCCACTCTGAAGCTCCACTCTGAAGCTCCACTCTGAAGCTCCACTCTGAAGCTCCACTCTGAAGCTCCACTCTGAAGCTCCACTCTGAAGCTCCACTCTGAAGCTCCACTCTGAAGCTCCACTCTGCACTCTGAATCTGCACTCTGAAGCTCCACTCTGCACTCTGAAGCTCCACTCTGCACTCTGAAGCTCCACTCTGAATCTGCACTCTGAAGCTCCACTCTGCACTCTGAAGCTCCACTCTGCACTCTGAAGCTCCACTCTGAATCTGCACTCTGAAGCTCCACTCTGCACTCTGAAGCTCCACTCTGCACTCTGAAGCTCCACTCTGATGCTCCACTCTGATGCTCCACTCTGAATCTGCACTCTGAAGCTCCACTCTGAAGCTCCACTCTGAAGCTCCACTCTGAAGCTCCACTCTGAAGCTCCACTCTGAAGCTCCACTCTGAAGCTCCACTCTGATGCTCCACTCTGATGCTCCACTCTGATGCTCCACTCTGATGCTCCACTCTGAAGCTCCACTCTGAAGCTCCACTCTGAAGCTCCACTCTGCACTCTGAAGCTCCACTCTGAAGCTCCACTCTGCACTCTGAAGCTCCACTCTGCACTCTGAATCTCCACTCTGAAGCTCCACTCTGCACTCTGAAGCTCCACTCTGAATCTGCACTCTGAAGCTCCACTCTGCACTCTGAAGCTCCACTCTGAATCTGCACTCTGAAGCTCCACTCTGCACTCTGAAGCTCCACTCTGAATCTGCACTCTGAAGCTCCACTCTGCACTCTGAAGCTCCACTCTGAATCTGCACTCTGATGCTCCACTCTGAATCTGCACTCTGAAGCTCCACTCTGCACTCTGAATCTGCACTCTGCAGCTCCACTCTGAATCTGCAGCTCCACTCTGAATCTGCAGCTCCACTCTGCACTCTGAAGCTCCACTCTGAATCTCCACTCTGAATCTGCACTCTGAAGCTCCACTCTGAATCTGCACTCTGAAGCTCCACTCTGAATCTGCACTCTGAAGCTCCACTCTGAAGCTCCACTCTGAAGCTCCACTCTGAAGCTCCACTCTGAAGCTCCACTCTGAAGCTCCACTCTGAAGCTCCACTCTGAAGCTCCACTCTGAATCTGCACTCTGAAGCTCCACTCTGAATCTGCACTCTGAAGCTCCACTCTGAATCTGCACTCTGAAGCTCCACTCTGCACTCTGAAGCTCCACTCTGCACTCTGAAGCTCCACTCTGAATCTGCACTCTGAAGCTCCACTCTGCACTCTGAAGCTCCACTCTGCACTCTGAAGCTCCACTCTGAATCTGCACTCTGAATCTGCACTCTGAATCTGCACTCTGAAGCTCCACTCTGAAGCTCCACTCTGAAGCTCCACTCTGAATCTCCACTCTGAAGCTCCACTCTGAAGCTCCACTCTGAAGCTCCACTCTGCACTCTGAAGCTCCACTCTGAAGCTCCACTCTGCACTCTGAAGCTCCACTCTGCACTCTGAAGCTCCACTCTGAAGCTCCACTCTGCACTCTGAAGCTCCACTCTGAATCTGCACTCTGAAGCTCCACTCTGCACTCTGAAGCTCCACTCTGAATCTGCACTCTGAAGCTCCACTCTGCACTCTGAAGCTCCACTCTGAAGCTGCACTCTGAAGCTCCACTCTGAAGCTCCACTCTGAAGCTCCACTCTGAAGCTCCACTCTGAAGCTCCACTCTGAAGCTCCAATCTGAAGCTCCACTCTCCACTCTGAAGCTCCACTCTGAAGCTCCACTCTGAAGCTCCACTCTGCACTCTGAAGCTCCACTCTGAAGCTCCACTCTGAAGCTCCACTCTGAAGCTCCACTCTGAAGCTCCACTCTGAAGCTCCAATCTGAAGCTCCACTCTGAAGCTCCACTCTGCACTCTGAAGCTCCACTGAAGCTACACACCGCGCAGGGCAGCTCTGGATGCTGATGCGAGAGGCCAGCTGGGAGGCGCGCTGCTCGTCTTCCTGCTCGTGCTGACTCGGAGAGAAAACTTGTTTTCATTGGGAGAGCGGCCTTCAAAGACCCGGTCACTGCGCCTCTCCGAGTGTTTAGCTTGGGATAAAATGGGCGCAGTGTTGTGGTGATGACAGTAGAGCAAGGGAGGTGCCGGCAATGCCGGAACAGAATCGGGGGCGTTCCCGGCGTCGCGTGACGTCGGCAAAAGCCAAAGAATGTCGGGAACGCCCCCGTGTCTGGTCCGGCATTGACGGACAGGCCCCTCGTCCAATGGCAAGGCTCCATTTACGGAGCCAGCCAATGAATGAGGAGGGCCGACCCAAAGCACACTACAATTCTCATCAGGTTTTCGCCAGTTAGAGCTATTGGCATTGCTCTTGACACTCTGAAGCTCCACTCTGAAGCTCCACTCTGAAGCTCCACTCTGCACTCTGAAGCTCCACTCTGCACTCTGAAGCTCCACTCTGCACTCTGAAGCTCCACTCTGCACTCTGAAGCTCCACTCTGCACTCTGAAGCTGCACTCTGAAGCTCCACTCTGCACTCTGAAGCTGCACTCTGAAGCTCCACTCTGAAGCTCCACTCTGAAGCTGCACTCTGAAGCTCCACTCTGAAGCTCCACTCTGAAGCTCCACTCTGAAGCTCCACTCTGAAGCTCCACTCTGAAGCTCCACTCTGAAGCTCCACTCTGAAGCTCCACTCTGAAGCTCCACTCTGCACTCTGAAGCTCCACTCTGAAGCTCCACTCTGCACTCTGAAGCTCCACTCTGCACTCTGAAGCTCCACTCTGCACTCTGAAGCTCCACTCTGAATCTGCACTCTGAAGCTCCACTCTGCACTCTGAAGCTCCACTCTGAATCTGCACTCTGAAGCTCCACTCTGCACTCTGAAGCTCCACTCTGCACTCTGAAGCTCCACTCTGAAGCTCCACTCTGAAGCTCCACTCTGAAGCTCCACTCTGAAGCTCCACTCTGATGCTCCACTCTGATGCTCCACTCTGAAGCTCCACTCTTTAGCTCCACTCTGAAACTCCACTCTGAAGCTCCACTCTGAAGCTCCACTCTGAAGCTCCACTCTGAAGCTCCACTCTGAAGCTCCACTCTGAAGCTCCACTCTGAAGCTCCACTCTGCACTCTGAATCTGCACTCTGAAGCTCCACTCTGCACTCTGAAGCTCCACTCTGCACTCTGAAGCTCCACTCTGAATCTGCACTCTGAAGCTCCACTCTGCACTCTGAAGCTCCACTCTGCACTCTGAAGCTCCACTCTGAATCTGCACTCTGAAGCTCCACTCTGCACTCTGAAGCTCCACTCTGCACTCTGAAGCTCCACTCTGATGCTCCACTCTGATGCTCCACTCTGAATCTGCACTCTGAAGCTCCACTCTGAAGCTCCACTCTGAAGCTCCACTCTGAAGCTCCACTCTGAAGCTCCACTCTGATGCTCCACTCTGATGCTCCACTCTGATGCTCCACTCTGATGCTCCACTCTGATGCTCCACTCTGAAGCTCCACTCTGAAGCTCCACTCTGAAGCTCCACTCTGCACTCTGAAGCTCCACTCTGAAGCTCCACTCTGCACTCTGAAGCTCCACTCTGCACTCTGAATCTCCACTCTGAAGCTCCACTCTGCACTCTGAAGCTCCACTCTGAATCTGCACTCTGAAGCTCCACTCTGCACTCTGAAGCTCCACTCTGAATCTGCACTCTGAAGCTCCACTCTGCACTCTGAAGCTCCACTCTGAATCTGCACTCTGAAGCTCCACTCTGCACTCTGAAGCTCCACTCTGAATCTGCACTCTGATGCTCCACTCTGAATCTGCACTCTGAAGCTCCACTCTGCACTCTGAATCTGCACTCTGCAGCTCCACTCTGAATCTGCAGCTCCACTCTGAATCTGCAGCTCCACTCTGCACTCTGAAGCTCCACTCTGAATCTCCACTCTGAATCTGCACTCTGAAGCTCCACTCTGAAGCTCCACTCTGAAGCTCCACTCTGAAGCTCCACTCTGAAGCTCCACTCTGAAGCTCCACTCTGAAGCTCCACTCTGAATCTGCACTCTGAAGCTCCACTCTGAATCTGCACTCTGAAGCTCCACTCTGCACTCTGAAGCTCCACTCTGCACTCTGAAGCTCCACTCTGAATCTGCACTCTGAAGCTCCACTCTGCACTCTGAAGCTCCACTCTGCACTCTGAAGCTCCACTCTGAATCTGCACTCTGAATCTGCACTCTGAATCTGCACTCTGAAGCTCCACTCTGAAGCTCCACTCTGAAGCTCCACTCTGAAGCTCCACTCTGAAGCTCCACTCTGAAGCTCCACTCTGCACTCTGAAGCTCCACTCTGAAGCTCCACTCTGCACTCTGAAGCTCCACTCTGCACTCTGAAGCTCCACTCTGAAGCTCCACTCTGCACTCTGAAGCTCCACTCTGAATCTGCACTCTGAAGCTCCACTCTGCACTCTGAAGCTCCACTCTGAATCTGCACTCTGAAGCTCCACTCTGCACTCTGAAGCTCCACTCTGAAGCTGCACTCTGAAGCTCCACTCTGAAGCTCCACTCTGAAGCTCCACTCTGAAGCTCCACTCTGAAGCTCCACTCTGAAGCTCCACTCTGAAGCTCCACTCTGAAGCTCCACTCTCCACTCTGAAGCTCCACTCTGAAGCTCCACTCTGAAGCTCCACTCTGAAGCTCCACTCTGAAGCTCCACTCTGCACTCTGAAGCTCCACTCTGAAGCTCCACTCTGAAGCTCCACTCTGAAGCTCCACTCTGAAGCTCCACTCTGCACTCTGAAGCTCCACTGAAGCTACACACCGCGCAGGGCAGCTCTGGATGCTGATGCGAGAGGCCAGCTGGGAGGCGCGCTGCTCGTCTTCCTGCTCGTGCTGACTCGGAGAGAAAACTTGTTTTCATTGGGAGAGCGGCCTTCAAAGACCCGGTCACTGCGCCTCTCCGAGTGTTTAGCTTGGGATAAAATGGGCGCAGTGTTGTGGTGATGACAGTAGAGCAAGGGAGGTGCCGGCAATGCCGGAACAGAATCGGGGGCGTTCCCGGCGTCGCGTGACGTCGGCAAAAGCCAAAGAATGTCGGGAACGCCCCCGTGTCTGGTCCGGCATTGACGGACAGGCCCCTCGTCCAATGGCAAGGCTCCATTTACGGAGCCAGCCAATGAATGAGGAGGGCCGACCCAAAGCACACTACAATTCTCATCAGGTTTTCGCCAGTTAGAGCTATTGGCATTGCTCTTGACACTCTGAAGCTCCACTCTGAAGCTCCACTCTGAAGCTCCACTCTGCACTCTGAAGCTCCACTCTGCACTCTGAAGCTCCACTCTGCACTCTGAAGCTGCACTCTGAAGCTCCACTCTGCACTCTGAAGCTGCACTCTGAAGCTCCACTCTGAAGCTCCACTCTGAAGCTGCACTCTGAAGCTCCACTCTGAAGCTCCACTCTGAAGCTCCACTCTGAAGCTCCACTCTGAAGCTCCACTCTGAAGCTCCACTCTGAAGCTCCACTCTGCACTCTGAAGCTCCACTCTGAAGCTCCACTCTGCACTCTGAAGCTCCACTCTGCACTCTGAAGCTCCACTCTGCACTCTGAAGCTCCACTCTGAATCTGCACTCTGAAGCTCCACTCTGCACTCTGAAGCTCCACTCTGAATCTGCACTCTGAAGCTCCACTCTGCACTCTGAAGCTCCACTCTGAAGCTCCACTCTGAAGCTCCACTCTGAAGCTCCACTCTGAAGCTCCACTCTGAAGCTCCACTCTGATGCTCCACTCTGATGCTCCACTCTGAAGCTCCACTCTGAAGCTCCACTCTGAAGCTCCACTCTGAAGCTCCACTCTGAAGCTCCACTCTGAAGCTCCACTCTGAAGCTCCACTCTGCACTCTGAATCTGCACTCTGAAGCTCCACTCTGCACTCTGAAGCTCCACTCTGCACTCTGAAGCTCCACTCTGAATCTGCACTCTGAAGCTCCACTCTGCACTCTGAAGCTCCACTCTGCACTCTGAAGCTCCACTCTGAATCTGCACTCTGAAGCTCCACTCTGCACTCTGAAGCTCCACTTTGCACTCTGAAGCTCCACTCTGATGCTCCACTCTGATGCTCCACTCTGAATCTGCACTCTGAAGCTCCACTCTGAAGCTCCACTCTGAAGCTCCACTCTGAAGCTCCACTCTGAAGCTCCACTCTGATGCTCCACTCTGATGCTCCACTCTGATGCTCCACTCTGATGCTCCACTCTGAAGCTCCACTCTGAAGCTCCACTCTGAAGCTCCACTCTGCACTCTGAAGCTCCACTCTGAAGCTCCACTCTGCACTCTGAAGCTCCACTCTGCACTCTGAATCTCCACTCTGAAGCTCCACTCTGCACTCTGAAGCTCCACTCTGAATCTGCACTCTGAAGCTCCACTCTGCACTCTGAAGCTCCACTCTGAATCTGCACTCTGAAGCTCCACTCTGCACTCTGAAGCTCCACTCTGAATCTGCACTCTGAAGCTCCACTCTGCACTCTGAAGCTCCACTCTGAATCTGCACTCTGATGCTCCACTCTGAATCTGCACTCTGAAGCTCCACTCTGCACTCTGAATCTGCACTCTGCAGCTCCACTCTGAATCTGCAGCTCCACTCTGAATCTGCAGCTCCACTCTGCACTCTGAAGCTCCACTCTGAATCTCCACTCTGAATCTGCACTCTGAAGCTCCACTCTGAAGCTCCACTCTGAAGCTCCACTCTGAAGCTCCACTCTGAAGCTCCACTCTGAATCTGCACTCTGAAGCTCCACTCTGAATCTGCACTCTGAAGCTCCACTCTGAATCTGCACTCTGAAGCTCCACTCTGCACTCTGAAGCTCCACTCTGCACTCTGAAGCTCCACTCTGAATCTGCACTCTGAAGCTCCACTCTGCACTCTGAAGCTCCACTCTGCACTCTGAAGCTCCACTCTGCACTCTGAAGCTCCACTCTGAAGCTCCACTCTGCACTCTGAAGCTCCACTCTGAATCTGCACTCTGAAGCTCCACTCTGCACTCTGAAGCTCCACTCTGAATCTGCACTCTGAAGCTCCACTCTGCACTCTGAAGCTCCACTCTGAAGCTGCACTCTGAAGCTCCACTCTGAAGCTCCACTCTGAAGCTCCACTCTGAAGCTCCACTCTGAAGCTCCACTCTGAAGCTCCACTCTGAAGCTCCACTCTGCACTCTGAAGCTCCACTCTGAAGCTCCACTCTGCACTCTGAAGCTCCACTCTGCACTCTGAAGCTCCACTCTGAAGCTCCACTCTGCACTCTGAAGCTCCACTCTGAATCTGCACTCTGAAGCTCCACTCTGCACTCTGAAGCTCCACTCTGAATCTGCACTCTGAAGCTCCACTCTGCACTCTGAAGCTCCACTCTGAAGCTGCACTCTGAAGCTCCACTCTGAAGCTCCACTCTGAAGCTCCACTCTGAAGCTCCACTCTGAAGCTCCACTCTGAAGCTCCACTCTCCACTCTGAAGCTCCACTCTGAAGCTCCACTCTGAAGCTCCACTCTGAAGCTCCACTCTGAAGCTCCACTCTGCACTCTGAAGCTCCACTCTGAAGCTCCACTCTGAAGCTCCACTCTGAAGCTCCACTCTGCACTCTGAAGCTCCACTGAAGCTACACACCGCGCAGGGCAGCTCTGGATGCTGATGCGAGAGGCCAGCTGGGAGGCGCGCTGCTCGTCTTCCTGCTCGTGCTGACTCGGAGAGAAAACTTGTTTTCATTGGGAGAGCGGCCTTCAAAGACCCGGTCACTGCGCCTCTCCGAGTGTTTAGCTTGGGATAAAATGGGCGCAGTGTTGTGGTGATGACAGTAGAGCAAGGGAGGTGCCGGCAATGCCGGAACAGAATCGGGGGCGTTCCCGGCGTCGCGTGACGTCGGCAAAAGCCAAAGAATGTCGGGAACGCCCCCGTGTCTGGTCCGGCATTGACGGACAGGCCCCTCGTCCAATGGCAAGGCTCCATTTACGGAGCCAGCCAATGAATGAGGAGGGCCAACCCAAAGCACACTACAATTCTCATCAGGTTTTCGCCTGCGCGAAAAAGATGCGCAGAGCGCATCTTTTTGGCGAGGCAAAACCTAAACAACCAGAGGTATATTGTCAATTAGCAATTTGGTAATTACCCAGCGACTATTAGAATCAATCTCCTGAGAGGTAACAGAAACAGTAAACTTTTTGTGAACTAAAATAACAACCCCATTTTTCTTGCCAAGAGCTGGTGAAGAAAAAACGTTCCCGACCCAAAGTCGTTTTAGTTTAGAGGATTCAGTGTCCGAAAGGTGGGTCTCTTGCAGCATGGCAATGTCTGTTTTTAATCGGGCCAAATGGGATAAAACACGTTGCCTTTTAATAGGATTATTTAACCCTTTAACATTCCATGAGGTAACTTTGAATGTAACAGATTAAGTACAATCATGTAAATGTAAAGAGCATACAATGCAATGCATAACTGTAAGATTATGAACCAATGAAAAGGAAAAAAAGTAGAGCGAGAAATGTTGAAAAAGGAAAAAGAGAGATGGAAAAGGAGAAAAGCAAGTGAAAGGGAGGTAGAGTATAGAGAAGAGGAAGGAAAGAAAAACCATGTCAAGGAGGGAAGAAAAAAGGTAAGAAAAGAGGAGGTTGCCGGATAAGAAAACAAATAGGAAGAGATAGAAGGAGAAGAAAAGGGAGGGGGCATTACGAAAACAGTACATATGAAGAAGTAGAGAAAAACATGAATCAAAAACATACCTACAAAGGGAGGATTCAAGGAGAAAATGGGGAGGGGAGGAACCAGACGGGGTGAACAGCGGAACCGGGAACGAGCAAAACGGAGGACCAGGAGGCATCACGTCATGAGAAGGGGAAAACTGTGGGAAGAAAAATAACAACATGAAGGGAGGCAATGAGAAAACGGAAGAGACATAGAGGGATAAAAATTAGTCAGCAAAGCGACAAGGCAAACAACAGTGAAACAGGGGAAAACAAATATTCAGCAAACAGTTGAGGTCGAAGAATCCATAGCATCAGACTGATGAGCGTTAATAAAACTCTGAAGGCGAAGAGGATCATCGTAGGTCGTCGTCCTGTTGTTATAAGTAACCCTGAAGAGGCAAGGGTGAAAGAGTCCGTAGCGAGCGCCCATGGCGCGAAGAGCAGGTCTCATGTTGAGGAAGGCCTTTCTTCTGTTCGCAGTAGCTTTGGCGTAATCCTGGGCAAAAAATAAAGTAGATCCAGACCAAGTAACACGCTGAGATGATTTAGCTGCAGAAAGTACTTTTAATAAGTCTGTATATTCCAAGAAATACAGGATCACCCCTCTTGGTTTTTGTGAGGGGGAAGCAGCAGAGGAAAGACGTCCCAATCTGTGCGCACTTTGAATATTGAGAGTGGTGCCTTCTGGCATATGGAGGACCTTGGGGATGAAAGATTTGAAAAAAGTAAGGGGGTCAGACCCCTCCTGTCCTTCAGCAAAACCATAAATACGGAGGTTATTGCGTCTGTTGCGATTTTCAAGCTCCTCAACCTGTCGCTGTAGAGCATGGATTTGAGATTGAAGAGGAGAGAGCTTTGCACAAGTATCCGTAAGGGAAGAGATAGAATGTTCCACCGCAGTTACTCTGTTGTCGAGTTGCGACCAGTTGTCGGTAAGAACTTGTAGCTTTGCGTTCGTTTCTTCCATAAAGGAACGCAGTGCTCTAATCTCTTCTAATAAAAGCTCCATAGAGACAGAGGAGGCAGATTTAGGGGGAGAAGGAGGATTATGCTTAAGGCGTTTAGTGAGAGATTTCCCTAAAGCCGGTGTAGCAGAATCCAACGCCGCCATATTGTCTGCCTGAGGAGGAGGTGACGAGTCCTGCAAATGAGAGAATTCGGAAAACAGCTTCGAATTCTTAATGAAAATACGCTTCGTGGAAGTTTTCGAAGAGAGAGTGCCCTTCAATTTGCCCATAAGAAAAAATGACAAGAGAGCGGCCAAAAATGTCGAAGAAAATGTGAGAAGTGATAAATCAGAAAATGGCCGCCGTATCAAAGTCAGTCAGAAAAAGGGGGCAGCGAGAATGAAATTGGAGACATAGAAAGCGGCGAAAGCGCAGCAAAAGGAGAAACTGAATCCGGAGGAACAATATCAACGTTGGAGAAAAAGCCACAGTATTTCCATGAAAACATAAAAGGTCGGCATCTCAGCACGAAAAGAAAAAACAAAATGGCGGTCGCAAGGCAGCGACGCAGCAAGAACTCACATAGTCAATAAAGTTGTCAATTCACTGCCAAGAGGAGCCGCAGAGGTCTCAGAAGGAGGAGTAGATGTTCCGACGTCCTCACATCCAAAAAGTAGCGTTGAGGGAGCACGAGAAGTAGACAGCCTACAAAGGTCCCCAAGGAGCTTCACCCGGGCGCCGCCATTCCCGTCGGGTGCTAAGCCACGGCCCCCCGGCAAAGCAAACTCCTAATAGGAGGTGTTTACCTCCTAGGAAGCGACATAACAACCTTTCTATGAATTGAGTGACAGTTGAACGTTTTATTCATAAACATTTTTCCTAGTTTGGTTTTGGCTCCATTGGAACAAGTTGAACGGCCGGGGTTTACGACCCCTAACCCAAACAGTGTGGTGCTTAAATTGTTTGCCTTGGGGGAAAAGGGGGCGGTAAGCCGGGAGGGTTCCGACCCCAAGGGTTCTTGGTAAGGAGGAGGGGGATTTAGGTAGTACCAGACCATATGTCTAAAATAGGAGTGCCATGCATTGACCCTCCTTCTTCACAGTTCAAGAAATGTATCGCTTGTCGTTTCTCGTCTGTTGAGGTAGTAAGATACCAGAGGGAATGGAGAGAGTGTCCATTATATGTTTTGATTGCAAGGGGGCAATTTGCAGATGGCTGTGGAGGAAGCATGTGAGATCAACTGTTGTGATAAGGCAAAAGTTGGGCACCTGACTGCTGTCAAGCAAGGGTCTGTCGTAGGCATCGCCACAGTACCTGCCTGTTGAAATAAGTATTTAACAACAAGGGGTGGTGATGGACAGAGTTTCTGAATTAAGCAGAATACTCTCACCCAGTCAAGAGATCAGGGCTAGATCCAACACCGTTTTTTAGCTCACTGCACCATCCCAGTTCAGAACCTGGCTATATGCAAATTAGTCTGTTCCTGTCCCAGTGCATGATGGGAACAGGGCAAACCAAACTACCAAGCCAATTCTTACACTGGGAAGGAAACAAGCTTCCGGGGACCGGTTTCTGGCATTTCAGCCGTCGTCGGCCCGGCTTGCTTGAATCCTGATGGTGCAATGAGCAAGGGACTCACATCTGAGTATACCCTTCCACGCTTAGGGTGGACAAAATATTTAACAACAAGGGGTGGTGATGGACAGAGTTTCTGAATTAAGCAGAATACTCTCACCCAGTCAAGAGATCAGGGCTAGATCCAACACCGTTTTTTAGCTCACTGCACCATCCCAGTTCAGAACCTGGCTATATGCAAATTAGTCTGTTCCTGTCCCAGTGCATGATGGGAACAGGGCAAACCAAACTACCAAGCCAATTCTTACACTGGGAAGGAAACAAGCTTCCGGGGACCGGTTTCTGGCATTTCAGCCGTCGTCGGCCCGGCCTGCTTGAATCCTGATGGTGCAATGAGCAAGGGACTCACATCTGAGTATACCATTCCACGCTTAGGGTGGACAAAATATTTAACAACAAGGGGTGGTGATGGACAGAGTTTCTGAATTAAGCAGAATACTCTCACCCAGTCAAGAGATCAGGGCTAGATCCAACACCGTTTTTTAGCTCACTGCACCATCCCAGTTCAGAACCTGGCTATATGCAAATTAGTCTGTTCCTGTCCCAGTGCATGATGGGAACAGGGCAAACCAAACTACCAAGCCAATTCTTACACTGGGAAGGAAACAGGCTTCCGGGGACCGGTTTCTGGCATTTCAGCCGTCGTCGGCCCGGCCTGCTTGAATCCTGATGGTGCAATGAGCAAGGGACTCACATCTGAGTATACCCTTCCACGCTTAGGGTGGACAAAATATTTAACAACAAGGGGTGGTGATGGACAGAGTTTCTGAATTAAGCAGAATACTCTCACCCAGTCAAGAGATCAGGGCTAGATCCAACACCGTTTTTTAGCTCCTGCACCATCCCAGTTCAGAACCTGGCTATATGCAAATTAGTCTGTTCCTGTCCCAGTGCATGATGGGAACAGGGCAAACCAAACTACCAAGCCAATTCTTACACTGGGAAGGAAACAAGCTTCCGGGGACCGGTTTCTGGCATTTCAGCCGTCGTCGGCCCGGCCTGCTTGAATCCTGATGGTGCAATGAGCAAGGGACTCACATCTGAGTATACCCTTCCACGCTTAGGGTGGCCAAAATATTTAACTACAAGGGGTGGTGATGGACAGAGTTTCTGAATTAAGCAGAATACTCTCACCCAGTCAAGAGATCAGGGCTAGATCCAACACCGTTTTTTAGCTCACTGCACCATCCCAGTTCAGAACCTGGCTATATGCAAATTAGTCTGTTCCTGTCCCAGTGCATGATGGGAACAGGGCAAACCAAACTACCAAGCCAATTCTTACACTTGGAAGGAAACAAGCTTCCGGGGACCGGTTTCTGGCATTTCAGCCGTCGTCGGCCCGGCTTGCTTGAATCCTGATGGTGCAATGAGCAAGGGACTCACATCTGAGTATACCCTTCCACGCTTAGGGTGGATAAAATATTTAACAACAAGGGGTGGTGATGGACAGAGTTTCTGAATTAAGCAGAATACTCTCACCCAGTCAAGAGATCAGGGCTAGATCCAACACCGTTTTTTAGCTCACTGCACCATCCCAGTTCAGAACCTCGCTATATGGAAATTAGTCTGTTCCTGTCCCAGTGCATGATGGGAACAGGGCAAACCAAACTACCAAGCCAATTCTTACACTGGGAAGGAAACAAGCTTCCGGGGACCGGTTTCTGGCATTTCAGCCGTCGTCGGCCCGGCTTGCTTGAATCCTGATGGTGCAATGAGCAAGGGACTCACATCTGAGTATATCCTTCCACGCTTAGGGTGGACAAAATATTTAACAACAAGGGGTGGTGATGGACAGAGTTTCTGAATTAAGCAGAATACTCTCACCCAGTCAAGAGATCAGGGCTAGATCCAACACCGTTTTTTAGCTCACTGCACCATCCCAGTTCAGAACCTGGCTATATGCAAATTAGTCTGTTCCTGTCCCAGTGCATGATGGGAACAGGGCAAACCAAACTACCAAGCCAATTCTTACACTGGGAAGGAAACAAGCTTCCGGGGACCGGTTTCTGGCATTTCAGCCGTCATCGGCCCGGCTTGCTTGAATCCTGATGGTGCAATGAGCAAGGGACTCACATCTGAGTATACCCTTCCACGCTTAGGGTGGACAAAATATTTAACAACAAGGGGTGGTGATGGAGAGAGTTTCTGAATTAAGCAGAATACTCTCACCCAGTCAAGAGATCAGGGCTAGATCCAACACCGTTTTTTAGCTCACTGCACCATCCCAGTTCAGAACCTGGCTATATGCAAATTAGTCTGTTCCTGTCCCAGTGCATGATGGGAACAGGGCAAACCAAACTACCAAGCCAATTCTTACACTGGAAGGAAACAAGCTTCCGGGGATCGGTTTCTGGCATTTCAGCCGTCGTCGGCCCGGCTTGCTTGAATCCTGATGGTGCAATGAGCAAGGGACTCACATCTGAGTATACCCTTCCACGGTTAGGGTGGACAAAATATTTAACAACAAGGGGTGGTGATGGACAGAATTTCTGAATTAAGCAGAATACTCTCACCCAGTCAAGAGATCAGGGCTAGATCCAACACCGTTTTTTAGCTCACTGCACCATCCCAGTTCAGAACCTGGCTATATGCAAATTAGTCTGTTCCTGTCCCAGTGCATGATGGGAACAGGGCAAACCAAACTACCAAGCCAATTCTTACACTGGGAAGGAAACAAGCTTCCGGGGGCCGGTTTCTGGCATTTCAGCCGTCGTCGGCCCGGCTTGCTTGAATCCTGATGGTGCAATGAGCAAGGGACTCACATCTGAGTATACCCTTCCACGCTTAGGGTGGACAAAATATTTAACAACAAGGGGTGGTGATGGACAGAGTTTCTGAATTAAGCAGAATACTCTCACCCAGTCAAGAGATCAGGGCTAGATCTAACACCGTTTTTTAGCTCACTGCACCATCCCAGTTCAGAACCTGGCTATATGCAAATTAGTCTGTTCCTGTCCCAGTGCATGATGGGAACAGGACAAACCAAACTACCAAGCCAATTCTTACACTGGGAAGGAAACAAGCTTCCGGGGACCGGTTTCTGGCATTTCAGCCGTCGTCGGCCCGGCTTGCTTGAATCCTGATGGTGCAATGAGCAAGGGACTCACATCTGAGTATACCCTTCCACGCTTAGGGTGGATAAAATATTTAACAACAAGGGGTAGTGATGGACAGAGTTTCTGAATTAAGCAGAATACTCTCACCCAGTCAAGAGATGAGGGCTAGATCCAACACCGTTTTTTAGCTCACTGCACCATCCCAGTTCAGAACCTGGCTATATGCAAATGAGTCTGTTCCTGTCCCAGTGCATGATGGGAACAGGGCAAACCAAACTACCAAGCCAATTCTTACACTGGGAAGGAAACAAGCTTCCGGGGACCGGTTTCTGGCATTTCAGCCGTCGTCGGCCCGGCTTGCTTGAATCCTGATGGTGCAATGAGCAAGGGACTCACATCTGAGTATACCCTTCCACGCTTAGGGTGGACAAAATATTTAACAACAAGGGGTGGTGATGGACAGAGTTTCTGAATTAAGCAGAATACTCTCACCCAGTCAAGAGATCAGGGCTAGATCCAACACCGTTTTTTAGCTCACTGCACCATCCCAGTTCAGAACCTGGCTATATGCAAATTAGTCTGTTCCTGTCCCAGTGCATGATGGGAACAGGGCAAACCAAACTACCAAGCCAATTCTTACACTGGGAAGCTTCCTGGTTTGCCCTGTTCCCATGATGCACTGGGCCAGGGACAGACTAATTTGCATATAGCCAGGTTCTGAACTGGGATGGTGCAGTGAGCTAAAAAACGGTGATGGATCAAGCCCTGATCTTTTGACTGGGTAGGAGTGTTCTGCTTAATTCAGATACTCTGTCCATCACCACCCCCTGTTATGAATCGTTTTGGCCACCACAAGTGTGGAAGGGTATGCTCAGACATGAGTCCCTTGCTCACTGCACCATCAGGATTCAAGCAAGCCGGGCCGAAGACGGCTGTAATGCCAGAAACCGGTCCCCGGAAGCTTGTTTCCTTTCCAGTGAAGAATTGGCTTGGTAGTTTGGTTTGCCCTGTTCCCATGATGCACTGGGCCAGGTACAGACTAATTTGCATATAGCCAGGTTCTGAACTGGGATGGTGCAGTGAGCTAAAAAACGGTGATGGATCAAGCCCTGATCTTTTGACTGGGTAGGAGTGTTCTGCTTAATTCAGATACTCTGTCCATCACCACCCCCTGTTATGAATCGTTTTGGCCACCACAAGTGTGGAAGGGTATGCTCAGACATGAGTCCGTTGCTCACTGCACCATCAGGATTCAAGCAAGCCGGGCCGAAGACGGCTGTAATGCCAGAAACCGGTCCCCGGAAGCTGGTTTCCTTTCCAGTGAAGAATTGGCTTGGTAGTTTGGTTTGCCCTGTTCCCATGATGCACTGGGCCAGGGACAGACTAATTAGCATATAGCCAGGTTCTGAACTGGGATGGTGCAGTGAGCTAAAAAACGGTGATGGATCAAGCCCTGATCTTTTGACTGGGTAGGAGTGTTCTGCTTAATTCAGATACTCTGTCCATCACCACCCCCTGTTATGAATCATTTTGGCCACCACAAGTGTGGAAGGGTATGCTCAGACATGAGTCCCTTGCTCACTGCACCATCAGGATTCAAGCAAGCCGGGCCGAAGACGGCTGTAATGCCAGAAACCGGTCCCCGGAAGCTTGTTTCCTTTCCAGTGAAGAATTGGCTTGGTAGTTTGGTTTGCCCTGTTCCCATGATGCACTGGGCCAGGGACAGACTAATTTGCATATAGCCAGGTTCTGAACTGGGATGGTGCAGTGAGCTAAAAAACGGTGATGGATCAAGCCCTGATCTTTTGACTGGGTAGGAGTGTTCTGCTTAATTCAGATACTCTGTCCATCACGACCCCCTGTTATGAATCGTTTTGGCCACCACAAGTGTGGAAGGGTATGCTCAGACATGAGTCCCTTGCTCACTGCACCATCAGGATTCAAGCAAGCCGGGCAGAAGACGGCTGTAATGCCAGAAACCGGTCCCCGGAAGCTTGTTTCCTTTCCAGTGAAGAATTGGCTTGGTAGTTTGGTTTGCCCTGTTCCCATGATGCACTGGGCCAGGGACAGACTAATTTGCATATAGCCAGGTTCTGAACTGGGATGGTGCAGTGAGCTAAAAAACGGTGATGGATCAAGCCCTGATCTTTTGACTGGGTAGGAGTGTTCTGCTTAATTCAGATACTCTGTCCATCACCACCCCCTGTTATGAATTGTTTTGGCCACCACAAGTGTGGAAGGATATGTGCTCAGACATGAGTCCCTTGCTCACTGCACCATCAGGATTCAAGCAAGCCGGGCCGAAGACGGCTGTAATGCCAGAAACCGGTCCCCGGAAGCTTGTTTCCTTTCCAGTGAAGAATTGGCTTGGTAGTTTGGTTTGCCCTGTTCCCATGATGCACTGGGCCAGGGACAGACTAATTTGCATATAGCCAGGTTCTGAACTGGGATGGTGCAGTGAGCTAAAAAACGGTGATGGATCAAGCCCTGATCTTTTGACTGGGTAGGAGTGTTCTGCTTAATTCAGATACTCTGTCCATCACCACCCCCTGTTATGAATCGTTTTGGCCAACACAAGTGTGGAAGGGTATGCTCAGACATGAGTCCCTTGCTCACTGCACCATCAGGATTCAAGCAAGCCGGGCCGAAGACGGCTGTAATGCCAGAAACCGGTCCCCGGAAGCTTGTTTCCTTTCCAGTGAAGAATTGGCTTGGTAGTTTGGTTTGCCCTGTTCCCATGATGCACTGGGCCAGGGACAGACTAATTTGCATATAGCCAGGTTCTGAACTGGGATGGTGCAGTGAGCTAAAAAACGGTGATGGATCAAGCCCTGATCTTTTGACTGGGTAGGAGTGTTCTGCTTAATTCAGATACTCTGTCCATCACCACCCCCTGTTATGAATCGTTTTGGCCACCACAAGTGTGGAAGGGTATGCTCAGACATGAGTCCCTTGCTCACTGCACCATCAGGATTCAAGCAAGCCGGGCCGAAGACGGCTGTAATGCCAGAAACCGGTCCCCGGAAGCTTGTTTCCTTTCCAGTGAAGAATTGGCTTGGTAGTTTGGTTTGCCCTGTTCCCATGATGCACTGGGCCAGGGACAGACTAATTTGCATATAGCCAGGTTCTGAACTGGGATGGTGCAGTGAGCTAAAAAACGGTGATGGATCAAGCCCTGATCTTTTGAATGGGTAGGAGTGTACTGCTTAATTCAGATACTCTGTCCATCACCACCCCCTGTTATGAATCGTTTTGGCCACCACAAGTGTGGAAGGGTATGCTCAGACATGAGTCCCTTGCTCACTGCACCATCAGGATTCAAGCAAGCCGGGCCGAAGACGGCTGTAATGCCAGAAACCGGTTCCCTGAAGCTTGTTTCCTTTCCAGTGAAGAATTGGCTTGGTAGTTTGGTTTGCCCTGTTCCCATGATGCACTGGGCCAGGGACAGACTAATTTGCATATAGCCAGGTTCTGAACTGGGATGGTGCAGTGAGCTAAAAAACGGTGATGGATCAAGCCCTGATCTTTTGACTGGGTAGGAGTGTTCTGCTTAATTCAGATACTCTGTCCATCACCACCCCCTGTTATGAATCGTTTTGGCCACCACAAGTGTGGAAGGGTATGCTCAGACATGAGTCCCTTGCTCACTGCACCATCAGGATTCAAGCAAGCCGGGCCGAAGACGGCTGTAATGCCAGAAACCGGTCCCTGGAAGCTTGTTTCCTTTCCAGTGAAGAATTGGCTTGGTAGTTTGGTTTGCCCTGTTCCCATGATGCACTGGGCCAGGGACAGACTAATTTGCATATAGCCAGGTTCTGAACTGGGATGGTGCAGTGAGCTAAAAAACGGTGATGGATCAAGCCCTGATCTTTTGACTGGGTAGGAGTGTTCTGCTTAATTCAGATACTCTGTCCATCACCACCACTGTTATGAATCGTTTTGGCCACCACAAGTGTGGAAGGGTATGCTCAGACATGAGTCCCTTGCTCACTGCACCATCAGGATTCAAGCAAGCCGGGCCGAAGACGGCTGTAATGCCAGAAACCGGTCCCTGGAAGCTTGTTTCCTTTCCAGTGAAGAATTGGCTTGGTAGTTTGGTTTGCCCTGTTCCCATGATGCACTGGGCCAGGGACAGACTAATTTGCATATAGCCAGGTTCTGAACTGGGATGGTGCAGTGAGCTAAAAAACGGTGATGGATCAAGCCCTGATCTTTTGACTGGGTAGGAGTGTTCTGCTTAATTCAGATACTCTGTCCATCACCACCCCTGTTATGAATCGTTTTGGCCACCACAAGTGTGGAAGGGTATGCTCAGACATGAGTCCCTTGCTCACTGCACCATCAGGATTCAAGCAAGCCGGGCCGAAGACGGCTGTAATGTCAGAAACCGGTCCCCGGAAGCTTGTTTCCTTTCCAGTGAAGAATTGGCTTGGTAGTTTGGTTTGCCCTGTTCCCATGATGCACTGGGCCAGGGACAGACAAATTTGCATATAGCCAGGTTCTGAACTGGGATGGTGCAGTGAGCTAAAAAACGGTGATGGATCAAGCCCTGATCTTTTGACTGGGTAGGAGTGTTCTGCTTAATTCAGATACTCTGTCCATCACCACCCCTGTTATGAATCGTTTTGGCCACCACAAGTGTGGAAGGGTATGCTCAGACATGAGTCCCTTGCTCACTGCACCATCAGGATTCAAGCAAGCCGGGCCGAAGACGGCTGTAATGCCAGAAACCGGTCCCCGGAAGCTTGTTTCCTTTCAAGTGAAGAATTGGCTTGGTAGTTTGGTTTGCCCTGTTCCCATGATGCACTGGGCCAGGAACAGACTAATTTGCATATAGCCAGGTTCTGAACTGGGATGGTGCAGTGAGCTAAAAAACGGTGATGGATCAAGCCCTGATCTTTTGACTGGGTAGGAGTGTTCTGCTTAATTCAGATACTCTGTCCATCACCACCCCCTGTTATGAATCGTTTTGGCCACCACAAGTGTGGAAGGGTATGCTCAGACATGAGTCCCTTGCTCACTGCACCATCAGGATTCAAGCAAGCTGGGCCGAAGACGGCTGTAATGCCAGAAACCGGTCCCCTGAAGCTTGTTTCCTTTCCAGTGAAGAATTGGCTTGGTAGTTTGGTTTGCCCTGTTCCCATGATGCACTGGGCCAGGGACAGACTAATTTGCATATAGCCAGGTTCTGAACTGGGATGGTGCAGTGAGCTAAAAAACGGTGATGGATCAAGCCCTGTTCTTTTGACTGGGTAGGAGTGTTCTGCTTAATTCAGATACTCAGTCCATCACCACCCCCTGTTATGAATCGTGTTGAAATAATTAGGCAAAACGGGAGCAAGATGTTAAATTCTTGTAAATGGCTTGGATGCCCCATAGAATGTGGAAAGAGGGACTTTTGAGGTGAATGTGAAGCTCAAGTCTGATGGAGGGATTTAAGGCTGATCTGGCAGATACAATTAGGGCCATATTTCTGGCCAAGTCACGCAGCACAGCAAGTCCCTTGCTGCACTGCACTACATGACAGGGAAAGGACAGGAATGCGCTATATTTAAATCAATGTGGTGCATTCTTGTCCTTTCTCGTGCGCTGGCGCCCTTTTGGCAGCCTAGCTCCAATGCAAGCACCCTTGCACTATGGTGCAAGGGTGTCTGTGTTGCATGCAGGGTTGTTTTTGTGCAGGAAGGGCAACCTTTCTGTACAAAAACGATCATGAGAGGCATATTCCTCCTTCTACGTGTGCTTTTGAACACAGCACACATAGAAAGAGGAAGAAATGAGGAATAGGGATATTTCTCCTCAGCGTAACTTCATGGCGCAGTCCCAGGTTTACCAGTTCTGGTAAATCTGGAATATGTCAAAACCATGGGAGTTGCATGGGAGCGATTTGTGCTGCTTTGCGTTACTCCAGATTTACAAAGCCACTTAGGACCAGGCAAAGGGGCCTTGCATGACTTTATAAGTATCTCTTAAGGTTTGCGTCATGCATATATCACGTTGCGTGGGGCAAACGGGATGCAAACTTCCTCATAATTATACCCCGAAGTTTTAAGGTCTGGTGCATGAGAAAAGGTGCACTATAGATATGTTTGCCATGAAAGCAAGACCAAGTAAAGGTGCTGAAGACTAAATGTACTGCTGACCTATACATTTTAAAGGTGGATATTGTTGCACAAGATAGTAGTAGTATAGACTGGTGGATAGCTAGAACAATTAAATTAATGTATAAGTGAGATGCATGTGATGAACATAGCCATGTTTTTTTTTTGTTTAAATTTTTTTGAAATTTTCACATATCACGCCCCCCTGGAGAAGGGGGGTAAGGCACAATGAAGAACAAGTTACACATTATGAACATAGCCATGTTAATGTATGGTATAAGGACTAAGGAGGTCTCATAAGACACAATAAAAAACAAGTATGTATCAAGTTTGGTAACTGGTAACCGGATGCATGAACATAAAGATGCGACTGAGTTGGGAAGGCAGGTCTAGGCTTGAGAAAGGAACAGTGTTAGGTTGTCTTCAGTCGAGTGTGTGAATAGTTCACAGAGCGTATGCATCAGGTGCTGACCTCTGGGGACCGATCCTCAGGGAGACCAGGTGGAGGCTCCAAAATTGTATCTCTTGTCAAGGATGGAAGAATGAGGTAATCAGTAATTGCTTAGGGCAAATATGCAGTGACTGACAGAACCTATGTCCATGAGTCCTGCATGAAAGTGGTTGCTGAATGAGAAGATTAAAGCTCTTGAAGTTTTCAGACAGACAGCCTTTTTTCTCATGAGAAAGAATGGTACCAGAGGGCAGCTTTGGAGGACCCTTACCGACAGCTTAACCTTTGGAGATATGAGAGAATAAAGATCTCTCTTCAGGAGGTTGCTGCAGGAGCAGGCCGCCTCTTGCAGGACTGATAGCTGGATGGCCTGGTCCTATGTCACGTTCAAGATACAGGTTTGCAAAGTCCGCAGGACAACACAGGTCTAAGCCACTCCTCACCTGGCCGAATGAATGGAGGGTTTAAAGAATCAAAGCAATCTGGACCTGGTCAGTCAGCGAGAAGGTGTCGCAATTCTAGAGCTACCGACCCAAATGGATGAGTGTTTTGAGTGATCTCTGAAGTTCTTAGGGACCACACTTTTCTGAGCAGGGGTGAGCCCTGTTCTGGATAGTGACAGAAAATAATATAATTAAGATGCTTTATGCCCTTGTAGACACTTCACACACAGGACCAAGATGTGTGCCTGCTCCTGTACAAGTCAGCATCATAACCTCACACATTGTGTAAAGGAGAGAATGTTGCAAATTAAATAAACCACATCTGTACCTCAAAGACAATGATCAGACTGCCCCAGGAGTCGTGTCCCTGATTCTATGTAGGTACCAGCGACTACAAAGAGTGGTGAGGCGGGCAAATGGGTGGTGGGTGGATGCATGCATATAAGGTATAAATAGAAAGAAATAGTCATTTACTTACCTCGCTTGCTGCATGACACATCCAATGTCTCACCCGCTTCGGTCTGTGTTCTTTGTTGTCTTCTCCAAGCTCCAGACCTGGCTCCAGCAAACTCCCCTAACCAATCCTGGCGCTGCTTTCTTGCAGGTAACCAGCATGAGAGCAGCACAGAATTAGAAGTAGTGGCCTCACTCAGCGCTCTCAAGGGCACGGGAGGACTGTGCTTCCTCTAACCCGGCTGTCTAGAGGTTTAAAATGCATATGTCTGGTTGCCCATTGCAAGACAGCTGCGGAAGAGGCATACACACTTTAAACCTAACTGCACAGCCCCCCCACCCCATCCCAGTTCCCCATTCTGCAGAAATGGCCCCACCCCATCCTAATACTCGGTTCTGAACAGGTTGGTGAAGAAAAAAAATGGTGATAAATTAACAATCTTACCATTTTATTTTTGTATCCCTGTGGCTTTTCTTGGGGCATTTTTGTTAGTGGGGGTGGTGCTCATCTGCCCTAGTGGAGAAGCCACACCTGGTAGATACTCCACAAAAGGAAGACTCCTCTGACCTAATCAATGACCTCTGATTCTAACTTGTTTGAGGGATGCTTCAGGCAGGTCTCCACCTATTAACTACTGAACTGCAAAACACCTCTGTGACAACAAGCTGGCCCTTTATAAAACAATTAAATAAATCAGAATGGCATGTCTCCTAGGGTCAGTAGGGCCGAAATAATTTTCTGAGTGGGGGTGCTGCCATCAGCGTTGCATCTCTGAAGTCATAATGATTGTGAAAATCCAAGCATTACTCAAAAACCCATTTTGCAGCAAAGTGGTAAGGAATTGGTATGTAGCAAGTAGTGCATTTTGGAGCACACTGTTATAAATATATTAGTTCACTGACATTTACATACAGCACATTTTCTAAATTTGCACAGTCAGTTTTGCTGATAAAACTATACAGCGCACAAATGATAATGTGTAGAAATCAGAATTCAGCAAATATTTATTTTTTATGCATTACCAAGTAAAGCGTCTTGATCTTACTAAAGTCTTTTTTCCATCACTTTACAGAATTTTTAAAAAAGTGCTTAGTTAGCGTTTTCCTAACGACTGATATACTTTGTAATATTTCTACAAGTCATTTACAAGTATTTGTGTTTTGCTGTGTCTGAGAATTATTTTTACATCAATCATATTTTCCTTTCACATTCCCTATACCTCAGCTGGATGGTCACATAGTGCATTCTACAAAATCCTCTCACTTTGCAGTCAAAGAAATGTAATTACCAATTTCCATGTTAAAAGAATAAGCAGCAATTTGTCATAAAACATAGCCTGACATTTGATATCTGTGACAGTCATTCAAAAATTCTTTATTTCCAAGAAATACATTTTTACAGAAATATTGCACAATGCCCAATTCATTGACATATACCAATAAAAATGTCATAAAATCGGCAATACACAGCACTTAATTAAATTAATTTAATCAACACATATTATCGGCCTATAATGAACACAAAACCGTATAGAAGTTCAAATTTCTTCTTGCTAAAAACTCAGAAGAGGGTCAGCAGCCCATTGTCCACATGTACAGTCCATTATTCGCACGGAGCTGCCCATTATCCCACACGATCTCTGTGACAAGATACAACAACATTTAAATGCATTTTTATTGCTCATTCACATTTTCAACTTCAGTATGATTATATTGGCGCTTATTCCTAGGGTTGCAACCACTTCAGAAATGTAAATACCTACCTTTCTTCAAAAGCTGATGTTCTGCGCCCTCCTTACAGTGACAGAGCACTACCTGTTGTGTTTATGGAGCAAGAATGTCAGATCAAGATGGACAGGTCACATAAAAAGAAAAGAGCAATATTGTTCTCTTTTTAAACACATCACGCTCAGTTTGTTTCAGAAAACAAGAGCTATAATGGCAGATTACGGTAAAGGGGCTACACATGCTGTAATCTGAAGCATCTCGAGGGGATGTAGTAGGTTGACAGGGATTAACATAGAAGGTCCATTCTCTTGTAATCACTGTAGATCCCAGTTCCACATACTACCTGTGGATAGAAAGCCTTACGTAATTCAACCTCGGCCTCCCGATGGGGAGCCGACAGGCAGCCGGACCATCCAGAACCATAGGGTAGAGGTGACCACCCCCTTAGGAAGTAAAAATCTGCTTTGTAATATCAGATCCCTGTCCAAGCACTCCACAGAGGTCTGGGACCTCATGACCTCAGCAAATCCGGACATATGTTTCCTGACGGAAACATGGCTAAAGCCCCATTCTGTCCCAGCCATAACTTTAGGAATCCCCACGGGATACAAAATAGTCAGGCAAGATCGCCCCGTCAAGACAGGAGGAGGAATTGCAATAGTGCACAAGCAAGAAATAGACATCTCGGTAATTGAAGGATTTTGCACACCAGAACTCGAACTCTTGATTTTCAAAATCAAAACCTCGCCCAAAGGGAGTAAGAAAGGAGCCCTATTATACCGCCCGCCGGGTCCAGATCCCAATTTTTCCACCTCACTTCTAGAGTTACAACAAAGAGATCAGGTGAATGAGGGTAATTTGCGCTGAGAGGAAATATTAGTGTGTGGGATATAATATCAGATAAGCTCCAAGGATAAGATTTCGGTCACCCAGCCAAAATCAAACACTGTGACTCAAATTGAGCCACAATTGTACAATTATAGAACACACATTGAATCCTGAGCTAAGCAGTACAACAAGGTTTAAAGTCCAAGTATTAGATTCCAAGAATTCAGATTCTTTTCAAATTTCTTCATTTATTTTCATTTGTGATGGAGTCCAATCTTCACCCATACAAAGAGAAGACAACCGCAGCGGTTGTCTTCTCTTTGTATGGGTGAAGATTGGACTCCATCACAAATGAAAATAAATGAAGAAATTTGAAAAGAATCTGAAATCTTGGAATCTAATACTTGGACTTTAAACCTTGTTGTACTGCTTAGCTCAGGATTCAATGTGTGTTCTATCACTTCTAGAGTCACTGGCCCCACACATACAGGAAAACGAAGACTTTCTGCTCCTAGGTGATTTTAACGTCCATTCTGATCTAGCGGATTGTAAGGAAGCCCAATCCCTATTAGCAGATCTTTCGTCACTGGGTTTGAAACAAGTCAATAATGGTCCGACACACAAGGCAGGACATACCCTGGATTTGGTCCTGTCTAATTTTCCATTAATTAAATGTCTCCCCCCTTCTCAAGTTGAGTGGACTGACCACTCTATCATTGAATTTTTTATTCCCAAAGCGAACCCCCTGCCAACTAAACATATTTCCCTACCTACCAAAAGAAGACAATGGCATAAAATGACTAAAGATTCCTTCAGGGAGAGGTACATTGAACCCACGTTGATCCCTACTGGGAACATTGAGACTGCTACGGCTATACTCGATAGGGCCATTGCCTCTGCAGTAAATGATATTGCTCCCTTAAAACTTTTCAAAGCTCGCCTTGCCCGAAAACAAGAAGTTTGGTATTCAGAACATCTCAGGTCATTAAAACAAGCTACTAGAAAACTCGAAAAGAAATGGAGAATATCCAAGTTGGCCGAGGACAAAAAAAGCTACTGGCTCTCCCTCTTCCTCTATCACAAAGCCATTTGTGTTGCACGAAAGAACTACATTGCATCCCAGCTTACGACTGAGGGAAACTCTCCTAGAGTGTTATACCAAATACTGCAATCTTTCGTGAAACCAATGGCTTGTGAAAGCACTGAGCTGGCATCGCAGCAGCTCTGCAACGATATTTCACTGTTTTTTACCCAAAAAATAGAAGGGATCTATGAAAAAATCGTCAAACCATCTCAATCTTTGGATGGAGAAATATCTTCTCCTAGTCTAATATTAGAGCCAGTTGTAGAAACTCTCGCCACTCACTCCCTTGACAGGTGTCCACCTATTTCCCTAGAGGAGGTAATATCCCTAATCCCCCAGATAAAAAGTGGATGCCCTACTGACATCATCCCGGCAAGACTAATGCCCATGCTTGCCGAGGACCTAGGGCCTGGAATCCAAAAACTGGTCAATCTCTCTCTTGGGAATGGAGAGGTCCCCAAGGAGTGGAAAAGGGCCCTGATCAGGCCCATTAGGAAGAACACCGCTATCCCACGGACAGAACTTAATAATCTAAGACCAATATCTCTTCTCCCGTTCATGGGCAAACTTGTTGAGAAGTACGTCAACCACCATTTATCCAACTATGTTGAGCTGGCAGGTGGATTGGACTTTTCGCAATCAGGTTTTCGCCCCAAGCACAGTACCGAGACCACCTTGATGTCAGTCGCAGACGATCTACATATGTATCAGGACAAGGGCTTCTCCGTGATACTGGTACTATTGGATCTGTCTGCGGCGTTTGACACCGTGTCCCATGACATCCTGACAACTCGGTTGGCCAACATCGGCTTGAAAAACAAAGCCTTGGATTGGCTTGGGAGCTTTTTACACAACCGAACCCAACGTGTGACCTTGGGGGCCTATTGTTCAGAAGAGACGGAAATCTCAAAAGGGGTGCCACAGGGCTCATGTTTGAGCCCTACCCTCTTCAATATCTATGTGGCACCCCTGGCAAACATCCTGAGAACACATGGCTTCGTGCCGATGTCCTACGCTGACGATACCCAGCTCCTCTTCCCTTTTAAACATCTTACCCCTGAGGTCAAATATTCCTTTTCCCAGGGCATGAGGGCTGTGGGACATTGGATGACTACTAACTATCTTCAATGTAATGTCGGCAAGACGGAAGTCATGTTATTCGGAGAAGCAAAAGTTCTGTGGACCCCGGACTGGCTGCCTCAAGACCTTGGCCCAGCCCCAGAACCAAAGCAGGTTGTAAAAAATCTAGGATTCAAATTTGATCAGGAACTCTCTTTAAAACAGCATTGCAACTTCATCGTGGGCTCCTGCTTTCATGTAATTAGTCTCCTACGGAAAGTATTCCCATTGCTCCCAGACTCAGTCAGGAAAACACTGGTGCAGGCTCTTGTTTTAAGTCGCATAGACTACTGCAATGGCCTATTTCTGACCGCTAATGAAGGAGTCCTGGCAAAACTCCAAGTGATTCAGAACACTGCAGCTAGATTAGTACTCAACGCTCCCTTCCGAACCCCTTCCAAACCTCTGTTGGCAAAACTTCACTGGCTGCCCATAAAACAAAGAACCAAATTTAAGACCTGCTGCATCATTCACAAATGCCTCAATGGTTCAGGGCCCGAATACCTAAAAAACAAATTAATTCCCTATATTCCCTCACGCTCCCTCAGGTCCAGTGATCAGGATCTACTGTGTGTCCCCCCGGATGAGGAAGGCTAGACACGGTGGTAAGGCACTGTCTGTGGCCGGTCCCTATCTATGGAACAGTCTCCCTAAAGTACTCAGACAGTGCACAGAACATCTACAATTTAGGAAGCAACTTAAGACCTATCTGTTCCAACTTCAACTTTAACGTCAAATATAGTCAAGCCTCCGCGTCATCTTACCATTGTGGCTGCCAAAAGCGCAGAGATACTCCTCCGGGAGTCGAATTTAGCGCTATACAAACCCGCAAATAAATAAATAAATAAACAAGCATTGGCATAGCTAATAGGTCTCACCTTTGGAACCATATAAGTGTTTAGCCATGCTGCGCATTATCCTGGGTGCTGTGTCACCAGGGATTAAAGAGCTATACAATTATCACACACTGGGTCATGTGGTCTGAATCAGGAATACATTTTTGCCTCAGGAGACATTTATGGATACATTCCAAGGCTTTTTAACTCACAGGCAGAAAGACAAGTGTCTTGATGCAAGTCAGCAGCACTCCAACATTCTATGTGCAGCTGCATCACTAGAGTATTGAATAGCCTATAAAAACAAGCAGGGAAGTACTTTCCAATAGTGGAGCCGTGACATTCCTCCTACTCCAGGCCTCTATTAACCAGGCCCCCTTCTCCAGAGTTTTCCATTCATAACACTGCTCGCACCATCCATTTAGCACGCCCCCTCTGCCCCAGCCCCCTCAGTATAGAAGCACTGGGCATAGCAACAACAACAAAATGCTCCGATTTGTCAGGTAGAGGTAAAATAATGAGTAAACAGGGACGGTGTCCACATCACTTAGGGCCAGATGTATCAAGGGTTTTCCCGTACGCAAACGTTTGCGAACGGGAAAAAGCCTTTTGGGATGTATCATTCCAAAAGGCCATCACAAAATAAGGAATCGCAAAATTTGCGATTCCCTATTTTGCGAATGCATTTAAGGAATCGCAAATGGCAATTCCTTAAATGCAATTTTGCAAGCACCCAAAATTTGCAATCTGGCCTTAAGAAATCGCAAATTAACACCAACTTCAAGTTGGTGGTAATTTACGATTTACGATAATAATTAATTTTTTTACATTTTTCTAAGTGCCATGTGGCCCACATACATGCCCTTAGGGTATGTATGTGCACACATGCATATTTCAAGGGTGCAACAGGGCTTCCTTTTCGCACCCTTGAATTGCATTCGCAATTTGCGGGTACCTATTGGGTACTCGCTAATTGCGAATGTGAATTGGAAGGTATTCCCTAATTGCGAATCACAATTTTCGATTCGCAATTAAGGAATATGTAGGAAACACAATTATTATTGCGAAACCTACATACATTGCATTTTGCGAGTCCTTAATAGCGAATCGGTGAAGTTCGCTATTAAAGACTCGCAAAATACAATGATGATACATTTGCTTCTTAATCTCTACGCACCTAAAAACGAAAACATTAACCTGATCTTGTGTAATGTGACTGCCACTATTGTAAAGTGCTTCAATAACTTTGGGTCAGTCAAGTTCTAGCTCTATAAAAATGCTCCCAAAAATGTATCTGACGTTGTGTAATGTAACTAGCACTCATGTAAAGTGCTCTAACACCTTCGGGTTGCTCGAGCTCACATTATATTTAAAAAAAATGCCTCACAGTCCATGGGGATCTGCTGTGAATGTGCTTTGAAATTAGAGCTCTGAGAGATGGAGAATGACAGTAAGAGGCAGCAGGCGAGCGGGCCTGAAATGATATAGGAGGATGCAGGAGGGACGAATCCTGCTCTCATTTGTCAGGTAGAGGGGAAATATTGAATAAACAGGGACAGTGTTGGCATCACTTAATCTGTACGCACCTACAAACAAAATAAACAACCTGCCTGTGTGTAATGCAACTGCCGCTTTAGTAAAGAGCTCCCATACCTTTGGGTCAGTTGAGTTTGTGCTCTATAAAAATGCTCCAAACACTTAATCTGACCTTGTGTAATGTAACTAGCGCTCATGTAAAGTACTTCAACACCTTCGGGTTGCTTGAGTTCACATAATATAATTACAAATGCCTCACAGTTCCTGGGGAGCTGCTGTGAATGTGCTTTGAAATTAGAGCTCTAAGAGGAGGAGGACGACAGGAAGAGGCAAAGGAGTGGTCATGCAGCAACGTGGGAGGAGGTGGGAGGGACGAATGTTGCTCCCATTTGTCAAGTGGAGACGAAATAATGAATAAACAGAGGTGGCGTTGGCATCGCTTAATATCTGGGCACCTAAAAACAAAAAAATTAACCTAACGTCGTGTAATATACCTGGTGCTTTAGTAAAGCGCTTCAATAAGTTTGGGCCAGTTGATCTCGGCTCCATAAAAATACCCCAAAAAATGAATCTGACATTATGTAATGTAACTAGGGCTAATGTAAAGTGCTCCAACACCTTCTGGTCGCACAAGTTCACATTATATAAACAAGCATCAGAGAAAACGCGACAGGAGTTGCCCAAGCCTTGCCCTTAACTGTGCTGGAAGGTTGAGCTGCTGAAGGTCAGGAACCGAGGCTTGCTAAAGCAACAAGCATCAAAGCAGAAGAGGTTTGAGTGAAATCCTCGCACTGTGAAGTCAGAGATAATTAAAGAGGTGCCCTTGAAAACAGCGTCTGAAGCACCTGATATTTCATCTCAGTTTTGAACAGGACGTTAAGTGAGGGGCGCCAAAGCTGAACCACCAAAGACGGGCAAACAGTGACACTTAACAAATAAACAAAGAAGTGTATTGTTAACAGTAATTGGGTGGTGCTCTGTGGTAGGAAACCAAACACAAAAAGCAGGGACAAAGAGAAAAGATTAACAACTAGCAAGCAAGCATTTTTTAATGACAATCAAAGGGATGAATAAAAAGGTAATGGATGGGCTGTAAGCCCACAGAGTGAATACAGCATGTCTCGAAGAGACAGAGCATGCGCTGCCTGGGCTCAAACTAAAAAGGAATAGCTGGCTCCTGCTTCCCCTTAATAACCACTCTGCTCTCCCTACAACTGTTATTGGACGTTTTTCAATGTATGGGTCAAAAGAGAATTACCTATAGGTTCAATGAATATGGACCAAGAGAAACATGTTAGGCATAAATATTGCCGGTTTGTATGTTTCTCACAGCTGTATTGATACCAACTGCCTGAAGCAAACACTTCAGCAAAAATCCTCATTAGAGCACATTAGTATGCAAATCATTCCAACAGTGAGGGTAGTGACGTGATAATAAAAATAAACAGTTCTGTCACATTAAGATGCCTTATATCCTGACTCATCTGCCAAGTTATTTTTATACAACTAATGCCCACATGAAATAACTCTGTTTTGGGGTGCTTTATTAGTGTTAGACATTTGCCTAGACTGAAAATTATCAACAGAAGTTTCCAAAGTGGATGTGATGCTGAGATAAAAACATGTTCTTGAGCTTACAAACATTAAGTCATGTTAGTGATTTAAACAGGCACGTTTTGGACTGAATTAGCAAATTGTGGTCTCTGTAAGTTAACTTCTACAAATGTTTACACTTCGTAATGAGAGGATGTGGCTTGATGGCCAGAAATGTCGACTTTGGAACTAGAGAGCCAGATTTAAGTCCCGGCAAAGGGTCAACATTCTGTGATTCTGGTCAAATCACTTAATCTCCCCGTGCCTAAAAATATAAAAAGGAGGTGCCTGTAAAGTGGAGCCGAACATGAGTGAATTAGATAAAAGCTTTCATTCAGGTAAGAAACACTGGTACAGCAAGAGCCTCCATTCCGCACCCAGCTCCAACATCCACTGACAGCAATCTAGAACATAAGGCTGAAGTGGACAGAACTGAGCGAGGCAGAGAATAGAATGAACATAAGTAGTAAATGATGCTTACAAACTAAAGTGCACACAACAGATCTCCCCCCCTCTTGAAAAAAAAAAAAAATTACAATCTTCATCCCAAATGAAATCTGACATCCATTTGGGTTTTATATGGACACGTTTATTACAGCGTACCAAACAACTGTCTTCATTACAAACTCCTTTGTCAGGTACAACAACACCACTACTGGCACTACTTTCCTCAGTGGTCACAGTGGTACTTTTGTTGATGTCATCCCCAGAGTTAGACAAACCAGCGTCATCAACAGGTATGTCCCATTCTGAATGAGTATTAGAAGTTTCTAACAACTTCCCTGAATGAGCATTAGCAGACACTGAAAGCTTCCTGCCGGAATTAGAATGATGGCAAAAAATAGCCACACGTTCGAGGTTCAAGACCTTACCATCACTTAATTGCACAGCATTTCTTAAGACTTTAGTGAATCTCAAAGGCTCAGAGAACTGGCTCATAACTTTCCTCAATTTCCAGTTTTTTTTTTAACTTTTACCCAGCAACCCACCTTAATGCAAACATCCTTTGAATTTTGCTAAAGATCATACATTTCGGTTTAATTGTTGTGTTTCTGCACGATTCTAGATCTAACTACATCTACCGGCACAGAGCTGGTTGCAGCCTCCAACTTCCATTCTGGGTTACATATAGTTCCGGCACCACGACCTCTTATGACTTCAAAAGGGGACACTTCTAAAGCATCATGAGGAGTAGTTCTATACACCCACATGGTCCTAAAAACTTGAACGTCCCAATCACAACCATTCTGTACAGCCATTTGAATGGAGTTCTTCAAAACTCTCTTGATCACGCCATTACCAGAAGGGTTGTATAAGGAAGTCATCCTATGTTAAATTCCTGTTCTGCTGAAAAACTCTTTAGCAATATTGGACAGAAATTGGACACCATGTCTGAAATACCTTGAAGAGGCAAACCTTCCTCAATAAATGTCCTGTCTAGAAATTTTAAAACTTCATCAGAATTAACCTTGTTCACAATTTTGATAACAGACCATCAAGAAAAAACATCAACCTGAGCTATGATATACTTCACCTCAAAACCAATATGTCCCATGATATCAACAGCAATGGTATGCCATGGTTTGGGAGGTACTATGGGCTCACACATTTTTGGTCTCAAGGTAACAAGAGATTTATCAGAATTGGCGCACCACAGACAATCTCGCACACTTCTGTCGATGCGTACATCAATTCCAGGTCACCAGAACCATTGTTTGATTCTTTGTTTGGTCCTAACAATACCACCATGCTCTTCATGACACCGATTGACAATATCAGACCTTAAAGAAGAAGGAGGGACAATTCTGTCTCCTCTGTAAATGGACCCCTTGACAACAGAAAATGCATGTTTAATTTCCCAAAAGGGTTTCTAAACATCAGGTACACTAGTTTTTCTTGGCTAACCAGAGTTGATAAGTCCAGACAAATTTTGTAAATCTTTATCTAAACTGTAATATTTCAACCATTCCTTCTCACCTATATTGAGTAACCCTTGGTCATGGATTAAAGCAATTTGTTCAAAATTAAAATCACAGCTCTCACACTTCTGCATGTCAATGGGTAACCTGGATAAAAAATATGAGATAACGTTGTTCTTGCCAAAAACGTAGACAACTTTATAAATATAGTCCTGCAGACACATTGATAATCTTGCGATTCTGGCAGAAGCATTGAAAAACCCCTCTTTAGTCAAAAATTTGACTAAAGGTTTATGGTCACTCCGTATCTCACAAGGTTCCCCCCGCACAAATGAACGGTAATGTTCCATAGCCCACACACATGCAAGGGTTTCTTTTTCAATTACAGAACATTTCTCCTCAGTAGGAGATAAAGCATGAGAAGCATAAGCTACAATGTTTTCTTTACCATCAGCCCTTATTTGGGATAAAACTCCACCAGGATCCTTGTTGCTAGCATCCACCGTAACCACATTATCCAAATCAGGATCAATCCCCTTAAGTGCAGGAGCTTTCACAATGGCACACTTGATATTTTCAAATTCTGATTGGCATTTCTCTTCCCACAAAAAATGTGACTTTGCTATTAAGGAATTGCCTAATGCAAAACAGTTTAGTAGAGAAATCTTTAACAAATTTGGAGTAAATCTCCACAAGTCCAACGAAAGATCTAACCTCTTCCGTATTCTTAGGACTGGGAGTATCACGAATGGCATAAATCAAAGAAGGTTTAGGGGAAGCACCCTCACTACTAAGGACATGGCCTAAATATGTAATGAATTTGACCGCAAATTGAGGGGCGTGGCTAGCAGCCGATGAGAACGGTCGCAGCCTAACGAGGCTCCCGACCCCCTGCCCGAAATCCGCTGAATATCCTGATTTTATCCCGGGATCCCCGCGCACCTTGGGTAGATCCCGGGTACTGCTACTGACCCTGCTCCGGAGCGAGTTGTACGCCTGGGTACTGCCCGCAAGATTGACAAAACGCTGCGAAGGGACGGAGCTCCTGGCTCCCAAGATGGCGACACCCGGGCTCCCTAACTGAGGCGAGCCGCGAACCCTGGAGGGCTCCTCGACAGCGCCCGCCCGTGCAGAGGAGGCCATTGGGCTGTACATCCGTGCCCTGGGACGCCCCGGCGGCCACTCGTCCCCAGCCTACGCCGAATACTGACCGGAGCTTCGACGCCGGGGGTCTGGCGGGGCCCCGCCTCTCCGGGACGAGCCTGAACTTTCCTCCCCGGCTTTGAGGCCTACGCCTTTGGCGGGAACCTGCCCCTGCCCTGGGCTCCCGGAGCCTGCCTTGCCATGCGTGGCTCCCCCACCGGACTGAGAGTGACGGGCGCTGGCTGGCCCCCCTGGAGCCTGGCCGTCTGGTTGGCCGCGGCCGACCGCTGGGGAAGGAATAGCCTGCTGACCGCGAGCCGGGGACTCCCAAACGGAGGTGCGCCTCGAGTCCCCGGGAGCCCCTCACCGGCACTGCGGAGACCAGCATTGAGCGCCGTGCCCTGGGCTGACTTGGCAGGCGCTCATCCTCGACCCTCAGAGAGCCCCGAGCGGTGCCTCACCACCGGAGCCCCGGCGGAGCCCCACCTCTCGGGGACGGACTGCAAATTTACTCCCCGGCGCAGAGGCCTACACACGCAGCGGGGATCCTCCCCCTCCTCCGAGCTCCTGGATCCTGCCTGATTATATGGGGCTCCCCCCGTGGAGTTCATGGTGGCGCGAACTGGCTGCCCCTAGTACCCAGCTGGCCGGTTAGCGGCGCGAGACCGTGGGGGTGCGGCGCTCCGCCACTGCAGGGCCGGCCCGGACTTGCCTGCGGCCCCGCTCCATTGCACTTGGGCCTACAATTCGTGAGACGCCGCTGACCCCCACCTCACAGTTAGCTGGGAGCAGGGTGCCCCCCCCACGACATGGCACGTCACCTGGCACTGCGACCCGTCCCAGGACTAACCCCCGCTGCCCACGGGTGACCCCTACCACCGAGGCCACTGGCACAGCGACCATCTGCGGGGCCCCCTGGGGGAACAGCTGGGAGGCCCTATCCCTCCTGCCGGATTCCGGCGGTGCTCTCAACTGGCCCGCCGCATACCTGACTGGGGACGCCCGGAGAGTGAGCTTACCGAAAGGACGCCTGGAGTGCTACTCACTGCAGCTGTGGCTTACGGGGGGGGAATCTGCTAGCCCCGTCACGGAGCCCGCGGAGCGCAGGAGGCGTGGACGGCGGGTATAACGGGAGCCCCCGGACCCCTTGAACGTTAGGGCGACGAACAGAGGAGCGTAATGGGCAAGACGACGAGAGGCGCAAGGACGGAGGGGACTCCCCCTTCGGAGGAGTCTGAAGGCCCCGCGCACCCGGCGACGGAACTCCAGCAAATGCAGGACAAAATACTTGAAGCTATTGCGGCCACGAAAGAATCGCTGCACAGCGACATCGCTCAGGTATCGGCGGGCCTGGGACTCCTGAGGGCCGACCATGCAAAGTTGGCGGACAGAGTCAAGGTCGCGGAGGCCACCCTACAGGAACTCGCGCCGTCGCAGAAATCAATGGAGGGGAAGCTCACGGAGGCAATGGACCGGATCAGCACCCTGGAAAGGTGAGCCGAGGATGCCGAAAACCGCAGCCGCCGGAACAACGTGCGCCTCGTGGGCCTGCCGGAAAAAACAGAAGGGACGGACATGGTGGGATACCTCAATGGCTGGTTGCGCTCAGTGGTGGCCCCAGAGGGACTCTCCCCATTCTTCACTCTGGAAAGGGCCCACAGGCTACCGACGAGACCTCCGAAACCGGGCCTCCCGCCTCGACCGGTGATCATAAAGCTCCTGCACTACAAAGACCGAGACTGGTTATTACAGCGCGCCAGAAACGCCGGCCCGTTTCAGGTGGACAACAGTAGAGTGACCCTGTTTCCGGACTACACGTTTGAAACCCAAAAACAGCGAGCCTCCTTCCTCTCCATCAAGCGGGAACTCCGTGCGGAAGGAATCCAATACTCGCTTCTGTTCCCGGCTAGACTCCGAGTTGTGGTGGATGAGAGCACGTTGTTCTTCCAAACATCTGATGCGGCCTGGGCCTGGTGGGACACCTACAAAGCTGGCACGGACGGTGTCCGGCGCAGGGAGGAAGAGGAACGCCAGGAACAATCCCTCAGACGATCGCGGCGTCACCGGGGTCGAGGCCGAGGCCCTAAGAGACTAACAAACACCCAGACGGCGGACGAGCGAAGAGCGGCATTGCAGGCGGTTAAAGAAGTTTCGGGGCCTGCACTGACCCCCTCAGAGAGGGGCTCGGGCTCGGAGGGCCAGGGTACGGGCTCAGATTCTGACTTATCGGAGCTGGGTGGAGCCAAGGGCCCGAAAATCACACCACAGACATCAGGTGAAATCATCGAGAGCTGAACCCTCAACAAGGTACCGGGTGGGGAGGCGGGGGACTACCGCACCTACTGCGACCTCTGGAGCAGGCAGCTGTGAGACTGTACTATTGCAAACTGTGATGAGTGTTACAGGGCAGAGGCCTGAGGGCAGTACTCACGGGCTTTAGTGACTAGTGCACGCACCCCGAGGCCCATAAGGCCACCGTAGCTCGTCTACGGAATAGAGGTTCTGTGAGCCGTTGCTCACTTGTTTGGATGGGAGTGTCTCTGTTGCAGAGGGGTCCTATTCTGGGGGAGGGGGGGGCCTGGAGCGGTTGGGGGTTCTCTGGGCGTAGCTTTGGGGGGGGTGTTGGGGAATGGGGCTGGGGGGAATGTGTGTGCCAGTGCCTGTGGCCTGGATGCAGCTTACTAGACCTTCATCATTCACTGTATGGGACAATGGCTAATATGTGCCCGTTGAAATGTGTGACCTGGAATGTGCGGGGCCTAAACACGATGATGAGGAGACACAAAATTCACTCATATCTAATTCGTCGCGGAGTGCAAATTGCATTCCTGCAGGAAACACACTTGACTAAGCAGGAGGGTATTGCACTTCAGCGGAGATGGAGGGGCCACTTGTTCTACACTACCTATTCTG
This sequence comes from Lissotriton helveticus, assembly GCF_964261635.1. Classification (NCBI taxonomy): domain Eukaryota; kingdom Metazoa; phylum Chordata; class Amphibia; order Caudata; family Salamandridae; genus Lissotriton; species Lissotriton helveticus. The sequence goes on along the minus strand of NC_136070.1, from coordinate 396,285,535 downwards.
CATTCGCTAGGGGAGTACTGATTTGGATAAGGGCGGGCACTCCATTGCAGGTCACTAGGCACACTGAGGACCCGGAGGGGAGGTATGTGGCTGTAGAGGGTCTGCTCAGGGGTCGACACATTGCGCTCTGCAACATCTATGCGCCGAATGTAGATCAGGCTACCTATTTCACCAAACTCTCCAGGGTACTTGCCAGTTATATTTCAGGTCCAACTTTACTGGGTGGGGACTTCAACTCCATAGCGGATGTTGCGCTAGATAGATCACACCCCCCGCTGCGCACCTCCCCTGTGTATCGATTGGCGAAAAGTAGAACCGAATGGCAAGATGCCTGGGCCCTATGTGACTGCTGGCGCACGCAGCATCCCACTGTGCGAGATTACTCATTCTACTCCAGCCTACACGACCTACATGTGCGTCTCGACTCCTTTCTGTGTTCCCCCGCAGTGCTCGCTGCGGTGCTCCGCAGGGAGTATCTAGCGCGCACATTGTCGGATCATAACCCGCTCCTCCTGTCCCTAGACTGGATGACTGTGCCCCCAAAAATCCCGACGTGGCGGCTGCGTCCCGACACTCTGGATGACCCACCCTTCCGGGCAGAACTGGAGGAGCGTATCGGGCAATACTTTGGGGACAATGAGGGCACAACCTCCTCCCGAGCAACGGAGTGGGATGCATTTAAGGTGGTGGTGCGGGGCCATTGTATCGGGAAATACGCAGGAGCACGTAGATCACTGATAGAAGACCTGGAGAGATCTGAGAGTGCGCTGCGGGAAGTGGAGCTTATCCGCCCCAATCGCCCGGAACTGCAGGAGACGGTATGTAAGGCACGCGAGGCGGTAGCTGCGGAGGTGGAGCGCCTCCGCAGCTTTGATTACAGAACGTACCTCACGAAAACTCTTGCGGAGGGAGACAAAACAGGCTCTCTCCTGGCCTGGCTAGCAAATCCCTGTAGAAACAGCCAATCGGTTTTGGCCTTGCAGGGACCTGAAGGTCACGTGCATGCCATGCAACCCGCAATAGCGGACTGCTTCAGATCGTACTATGAGAGATTATACAAATCTGGGTTGGGCGACCGCTCTGACATGCTGGAAGCCTTCCTGGCCGACTTACCACTACCACACCTAGAACGGGAGCAGGCTGAAGCGCTAGGAGGTCCCATTACACTAGCTGACATACGCAGTGCTGTGAAACGAATGGCGCGTAACAAGACACCGGGGATGGATGGATTGCCCATCGAGTTCTATGGGAAATACCTGGATCTCTTGGCCCCGAGACTACAACTAGTCTATAATGAGGCGAAGGAGGCAGGCCGACTCCCCCAGTCGATGAGCGAGGCCATAATGGTCCCTCTCCTGAAGCCACGGAGAGAAAGCACTGATCCTGCTTCTTACAGGCCGCTAGCTATGCTAACGACTGATTACAAAATTCTAAGCACGGTGCTGGCCACCAGACTGTTATCCCATATGCAAGAACTGATCCATGGAGACTAATTGGGTTTCATACCCACGAGGAACACTTCGCATAACATTCGCAGACTGCTACGATTGGTGGATGCCCCACCACTGGAGGCGGGCTCCCCCCTCGTACTGGCTGTAGACATAGAAAAGGCCTTTGATAGCCTGGAATGGAATTACTTATACGAAGTGATGCACCGATTTGGTCTGGGTGAGGGATACATACAATGGACTAGAGTGCTCTATTCCACTGCGAGGGCCAGGGTGAGAATCGGTCCGCTGGTGTCGGACCAATTCGAGGTGACGCGAGGAACCCGACAGGGGTGCGCGTTATCCCCGCTACTGTTTGCGATAGCGGTGGAACCACTCGCGGCTGCGGCCAGGAGCGGGGAATACTATACAGGCCTGACCTTCAGAGGAGACCTCCACCACATCTCCTTATATGCAGATGACCTACTCCTCTTCCTGGACAACCCGGATGAGGCGTTAACGGGCGCTGAGAAACTCCTAGAATGCTTTGGCGATGTATCGGGATTGAGGGTTAATTGGACGAAGACATGTCTTTTCCCGCTCCGAAGGGGGGCCGAAAGCCCTACACTCCGTTCACGCCTGCGGTGGGAACCCCGCTGTCTGAGCTACCTGGGAGTTCACATCTATCACGACCCGGTTGACCTCCTGGACGGCAATATTGGCCGATGTATCCGTGCCCTGAAGGGTTGTATATCCTTCTGGGCCACCTTGCCCCTTTCGATGGCCGGCCGAGTGGCACTCCTGAAAATGATTGTCCTGCCGAGACTGCTCTACTTCTTCCGAACCCTCCCCGTGTGGATACCAGGGTCGACCTTCAAACACCTGAAGACTATATTAGTGTCCTTCCTGTGGGGCACGGGTAGACGTAGGATCGCACTAGCGACGCTGACCCGCCCTAGGGACGAGGGGGGACTAGCAGTCCCGGATTTTGAGTTGTACTACTTGGCGAGACAGCTGCAGTGCTTTACGCAGGAGGTGGCGAGAGTCTTTCGGGGACCGGAGCAGGACAGGGAAAGGGGTACCCCTCGCCATATCCTGGCGTATATCACTCTACAACAGAAGTTGTTCTTGAGGGGACTCTCTCAGGAGGAACGGACATTCCGACAATGCTGGAATCGTGCCCAGAGGCGGGTCGGGCCTGGTCACCCGTATGCCCCTGAAATCCCATTAGGCATGGTGACTGCTCCACCGCATGGCGGTGACTGGTTGGGGTTACGCCTTTGGGAGGAGGCAGGGCTCCAGATGCTGGGCGATTTATACGAGGACGGAGTGCTCTCCCCATACCAGACTCTACAAGAGCGGTACGACCTCCCCAGAGGTGACTACTTATTACACGCAGCGGTGGTGAGAGCCATGCAGAGGCACTGGGGAGGAGGACTGTCGGAACCCACGACGTCACTAGCATGCCAATACACGATGATGGCGGCGGGTACGTTTAAAGCCGTCACATGCCTCTATCGCAGAATGCTTTCCGAAACACTGCTGCCTCTTACGTCGCTTAAAACGAAATGGGAGGAGGACCTGCAATTAGACATCCCGGACACGACATGGGCGCAGCTAGTGGGTAGAGCTAGGAAGAGCACTAGGAATGCGCGTTTTCAGCTCATACACCTATACATCATTCACAGGGCCTACCTCACCCCGCAAAAAATCACTGCATACTTTCACGTGGCTGACGCGGCTTGCCCTAGATGCGATCACATAGGTGCTGACTTAGTACATATGCTGAGGGGATGTCCCGCGCTCCAAGACTACTGGACCACCATTGGGGAGACTCTGAACGCGATCACGGACAGGGAGCTACTCTATGACAATGCTGTCACTATTCTACACTGGTTCCCCCACACCAAAAAAACAAGTTATCCAGCAAATTCATAGACATGGGCTTACTCCTTGCCAAAAGAGAATTGACAAAAGGCTGGAAATCAAGGGTGGGACCAACATACAGGAGGTGGCTGCATGAATTTTTAAAGTGGGCCACTGCGGAGAGCACAATCCGTTATCAATTGGCCCGCCGTCACTCAGACGATAAGGCACGGGATGCAGCGATGGCCTGGGAAATACTAGTACAAGCCCTCAGAGATAGCACTATAGAGGAGGAGGAGGCGGAAGGGGAGGGAATGGATCGGCCCCAACCACAATAAATGGGCCTACGACACTACCAGGGATTTCACACACGCAGTAAACCATGACTGATCCGGATTCCCAAGTCAAGAGTGCTTACAGTTGCACCACACGCAGGCGCTGGCACCGAAGAGGGTGGGGGGGATTGGGAGTTGTAGATTAGCGGGGGGCAGCTATTACATATCACTTTCTATCACTACACTAGTACAACAGGGCTACTTTACCCACAGAGGACGACAACAAAATAAAAGCAGACGACACAGAACACTGACCGTTGTTGGAGATGTTTGCAACACTTTACGTGGTACACTACTTTGAGCATTAGCGCCGCCCTGCCTCCGGGATGAGGGCTAAATGGCTGTGTTTTCCCACATTTTAACTACTGCTCAGAACCCAGTGCTTCTGTACCTTCTCATACTGTTGGTAACCCTGATATGTGTTTGTGTATGTGTTACTCTGCAATAAAAATTGTTTGACAAAAAAAAATGGATTTGACCGCAAATCTACATTTAGAATGCTCAACCGTCAACCCCTTGTTTTCCAAAACAGCAAGAACTTCTCCTAAACTCTTGTAGTGTTCCAACCTATCCTCCCCAAAAACAAAAATGTAATCTTGGAAACACCTTACATTCTTAAATTTCCCAAATAATTGATACAAAAGCCTTTGAAAAACGGCAGCAGCAGTGGCTAAACCGAACAGAAGTCTTTTGTACTGTGGTAAATAAATAATTAATTACCGGTACTATTTTTCATATAATCAATAAAACAGGTAGCTCAATAAATAAGAGTCAGGATTCGAGGTATCTTGAGTCGACAGGCTTTAATCAGGCATAAGGACAGGAACAGGACAGCCTGCAATAGTACGGGATGGCAGCTGCCAGGGAAGGACAAGGGAATCGGGGATTGGCATCGGCTATTGGCAACTTTTAATATGGGTGCACAGTATATATACTTAAACAAATACATTACATTCATTACAGTAGGCGTAGCAGTAGGCGTTTCTTGTAGCAGTCGCGAAAGATAAGGGCAAAATGATGTAACAAGAAGGCGTGTACGGGGCGTATACATAGACATGTGATGTAAACATAACAGAAGTGTCATAAACGGGGCGGAAACATGGAGGGGGCTACCTGAGCAGCTGGGACCTCTAACCTAGTGGTGCGCGCAAATGGGCAATGACGTGTTACCAGGGAGAACTGGGGGCTATGACTTCTGCGCTAGAAGAGGAGACTAAAGTCTGGAGTGTCAGAGCGACATGTACCCAAGGCATATCTGGTATCTGGTGTTTGGAGTACATGTTGATAGAATCCAAAAGTTATCAGGGCAAAAGCTAATAGACTCTAAGACTGGTGCATGCATAATTCTACATGTATTGCGTGTGCGAGGAATATTTTATGAATATTAATACAGTATTTCTCTTACATGGAGACAGTAAGGCTAGACCATGACGGAAACTATTGATGCGATTCAGTAGCTTAGGAATGCAGAGAAGGAGGGCTGGACTGATAACTAGAATCATAACATACTCTTGGCAGACTGGCAGGCAGAGCCAGGCCGAGCCGGGCACTGCGAGGCATGAAAGTAAGCTAGGGGTCAGGGATGCAGGTGGGGGCTGTATCGCTCCTCGGAGAGGGTTCAGGAGACAGGAACTGAATCTGAGTCTGGGCCCTTTTGAGGCCTAGAAACGGGGACAATTCAATGAGTTAACGTGCACACTGTAAAATGTAGCAATGTAGGTTTACATAGGCCTAATATTCGTTGCTTTCACGGGAACTGGAAACTGGCATACTAGAGATGGACACAACTGTAATTGCGTCTTTAATCGATCAGAGGGGAATACATGCATATCGATCATGCACATATAGCATAATATGGGGAACACGTAGGCACATACAACATGGCAAAATTTACTTTTCCACATTCCCTCCTTGTGCCCTACGTTTCCATCAGGAAACATCAATATTCATGATACCATCTATCATTTCATATAGCATCATCTGCTCGTCTCGAATTGTCTTGGAGCGGGATTTAGGACTAGGAATACAAGAGGTAGCACACATGCCGCAAATCGCAGGGCCACATTGTATACAGAGGCAGCAACTGAATATGATCATTACTGCAATACCTAGGAATGACAATACTTTCCATCCCCAGGCAGATATGATACTCCAGAGCCAACCGGACCATGTCCAGGTGCCTGGATTCTGGTGTAACTGATGGGCAATTTTATGAAGTCTGGTTATAGCTGAATAAACAGACGGCGCGTTATTAGGAATGAAAATGCAACAACTAGATCCGATGACTCTACATGCTCCTCCTCTATCTGCCAGTATGACGTCAAGAACGAGACGATTTTGGAGCACGACAAATCTCATAGCAGATTGCTCTTCAGTTAAGTTACCTAGAGCAGAAGTAGTCTCATTCACTACTGCTTCAAGGGTTCTGGTTAACCTACGTATTAACTTACTATTCTGGATAGGTCCTATAAAAAAGAAGAAACCTTTATTGAAGTCTTGATACTGTTCTAGAGTAGTTTCAGTTTGATCGACAATTGGGGACTCGATCTCCCTTCTAGGTCTGACGTGTACTAGATGTGTGTTTCTGTGATAATCGGATGGGGCTAGAAAAACTGGTGGCAGTAGGAAGGCAATATAACATGTTCCATCCCAATCAAGGGGCAGACGAACATATGCGGTCTGACCACAAACAAAATAAGAATGACGTGAGGCTTTGAAAATAGATTTCCCACTGTCACTATACTCGACAGTAGTAGTACAATCACTATGTCCTACATGTGCGGAACCATTCTTTCTGACACATAATTCGCCTTTGACTGGTAGTACTGAAATAGCAGGCAAATCCGGAGTAGTATCAGACTGAACATTCAGGACCATGAAATTCGAAGAATAATTACCTAAATCATACACTTCATTTTCTAGATCTAACCCTGTTCTATGGGAGAGACCCTGCTTGTCTGGAAAACATGTTCTATTCAGAAGGGACATATCAGTTGAGGATGACGTTAACGTGGACCATGCTCCACATGAACCATTATGTGAAAACGGATAAGGAAAGAGTGGCAGAACTCCCTTCGGTGTCTGAAAAGGGGGGAGTCGACCACACACCCAACAATTAGTGGCATTGCTGGTCTGGTGTGAATAGTGTAACATTCGGATGAATGTGTTATTACGCATAGCGAGACGATAGGATAGCTCGTGAGGAGGCAGATCACTAAATGTGTGCTCTACTGTAGTATTAGAAAACATATGTACATGTGAAATTGGAAAACATAAATGTAATGCATAACTTGTGCAGGTAACCATAAGACTCAAAAATAATAGAAAACTTAGAACAAGAATACATATTTTAGAGTTTCGACTAACTCTCTCACTGTGGGGGTCTATCTCATACATGTCAGGAACCTGTCTAACCGTTTCACCCGAGAGGGACTTAGACAATTAAACTGGCTGACTTATTTTACTAGACCGGAGTTTCTGTTTATACTCCTGTTGCGGAGTTTTCTCTAACAGGGGAACTTTGAGTTCAGAGTCAAGTTCAGAGTCTGTTTTTAGGCAGTCCTTAGGAATAAGGCAGTCCTTAGCAAAAGTCTTTCCTCGTAATCCATGGAATTTCTTTATATGGCTCAGGTGGACCCACCCCTTCCTGCCCTCGAGCTTCACGGTGGTCCTTGTTGTTAACAGGATCATGCGAGGCTCCTTCCAGCGGGGCTCCAGCGGACTTGAACGATCAAAATTTCGAACGGATACGAAGTCACCGGGGACGACTTCATGCGGTTTTCACCTCGGTGTTGTCTGGAAATGCGGCGGCAACCTGTGAACGACAAGAGTGTAGGTGTAGGAAGGGGGAGTCTCTGGTTGGCGCAGTGCAACACTGGCGACAAGCAGGGCCTCTCTCTTCCTCGTCAGGGCTGAGGGTTACCTTCAAGACAACCTCTGCTTACCCTCTAGGTAGTGTGGCTTAAGCAGTCTTAGGCTAATCTCTGGGGCATGTAGGGTTAAACATTTGCAATATTACACCAACACCACCAACCCACCACACAATGACACCAAACTGTATTTGTAAAAATATATGTTCTTTATATAAATCTCAAGCAGGCTTGTAAATACAGTCTTGGTTACTTCAAATGCAGGTTCCAGTTACTCTTTATGAAAAAGGCACAGTTCTTGAATAAATGCGGTCTTTTGGGCCTTCTGCCCAGCTTTACGAAGGTTCAAGGGTCTTAGAGCGCTTCTAGGCGCTTTCCGCTGTCTCAGCTGCCGAAATGAGTCACCCTTCGGGGCTCGACTCGGGGAGAGGGGGCCGCGGGCCTCGGAAAGCGTCAGGCGGGGCCTCGGGGGCCAAGAGCAGAGCGCGCCTCTGACTCTGGGGCGGCTCGCGCTGCCAAGCAAGCAGCAGCTGCGAGGCTCCCGGGGTGCCTGAGATCAGACCGCGCGGTGCGAGCTCAGATTGCAGGACGCTCGCGCCGCGGAGGGGGGCAAAGACAGTACCTTTCACTTCTTGTGGTGATCCTCGGAGAGGGCGGCTGAAGGGGGAGCTGTCCCACGTCGCGTTGCTTCCTTGACGGGCGATGCGAGCTGCGGCTCGAGGCAGCAGGTCACGGGTCACCCAGGGCGGCGGTGCTCGATGGGGGCACAGGTCCTTTTCACTCAGTCTTCTCGTCCGTCCTGACGGCGGCGGCTGGGTGTGGCGCAGTGGCAGTACGGTCCCCAAGTGCGGGACGTACCCAGCCAAAGTGCCGGTCGCGGTGATGTCCCTTCAGCGGGGCAGCAGGCCAGACGCTGATAGCGAGGGAGATGACAAGGGCGGCAGTCCGTCTTTGCGGGGGAATCTACGGCGCTTGTGCCCAGTAGACTCCGGTGCTTGGACCGGACGGGTCCTCCGTTACTTTGCTCTCGTGGGGCCAGGTGCAGATGCCGTCACGGTGTTCAGGCCAGCGGCGGGCTGGGCTTCACGTTGTTATGGCGATCTGCTCACCCACGGTCACGGTGTGCAGGGGGCTTGATGCTCTCGTCTTCCTCAGACAGCGCTGCAGCGATAAGCAGCACACACAGCAGATGCTTTGGTCAGGGGTTAGCGCTCACTGTTCCTGGAGCGCTGGTCAGGGGGCAAGTTCAGCAGCAAGCCCTTGGAGATCTTTTAGCAGAGTTTGGCACAAAGTTCAAAATAAAGTAAAAGTCTCTTGTAGTCTTTTTCTCTTCCTCTCCTTTGGCAGCAAGGCACCAGACACAGGCCAGAGTCCGCACTCCTCCTTGTAGTCCTTCCAGGTCCTTCTCTTCGGGCAGAGTTTCTCTTGTAGCACAAACAGGATCTAATTTACAAGGAGCAGGGCTCCTACTTTTATACCCAGTTTCTTTTGTTCTAGCAAGCCAGGGGGGCCTCTGCATAACTGCTCCAGTCTCTGAGTACTTGTTGTGGGTACTTGTGACTTCTGCATTCAGTGTGAGGGCAGGCACATCAGCCGCTCCCCATGGGGGCGGAGCCGGCATTGAGAGGGCAGGAGTGGCCTGAGCACTTTGTTTACAAGCTTCGGTCCTTCCTGGGCCAGGTGCAGGCTGAGTCATCAGTCGCTCCCCAGGAGGGCGGAGCCAGCATTGTGGTGGCAGGGGCACAGCCTGATGCATCATTCAGGGGAAACTCCCACCACCCATTAAGGGGTCCTCCTGCTAATCACTACCTGTCAACTCCCAGCCCTGTCACTCACACACACCAGACAGTCAGATCCACATCCAAGCAGAGGCGGGCTGAAATGGTTAGGCAAGCAAATGCTAACTTTCTAAAAGTAGCATTTGCAAACACAGGATATTAAAATAAACTTTACTAAAAGAAGTATTTTATTATTCTGAGTTCAGGCATACTAAACACGAATCTCTACCATGTTCCCTGAGCCTGCTGGGATTATAGAGTGTAATAATTCCAGCAGCTCATCTGGCCTAGAAGGGAACAGGTAGCCTTACAATAGTGAAAAACGAATTTGGCAGTAATTCACTATTAGAACATGCCACACACATCAGGGCATGTTCTACCTTACACTTACAATGCACCCTGCCCTCTGGCCTACCATAGGGGTGACTAACATGAAGGTTAAGGGAAGGTTTAGGGGCTGGCAAGTGTGTGCACTTGCCCAGCCAGGGTGACAGTACCAGACTGCACGCAGGTTCTGCAATGGCAGACCCTAGACACATTTTAAGGCTGCTTCTGTGGGTGGCGCAACCAGCGCTGCAGGCCCACTAGCAGTATTGGCATTCACAAGCCCTGGCACTCCTGGTGCACTTTACTAGGGACTAACAGTAAATCCAATGAACCAATCATGGACATCAATCATATGTACACTTTACAGTAGGGAGCACTTGCACTGCGGCACGGGTTGGCCGTGGCGCAGCGCCCGGAGTAGCAGACACCATCAAAACATTTGAGGCACAACAGCAAAAAGTGGAAGGGAAACTCACGCCAAGGTGCCAGGTCTAACACGTGTCCCCTCCAGCTGAAAGGTGGGGAGAACTACCCTTCCCCAGGGAGTTCCTCATCACTAAGGCGGAAAAATCTGGACAGACCATCAGCGTTGGCGTGATCTGTGCCAGGGCGGTGTTCCACCGTGAAGTCCATACCCTGTAGGGAGATGGACCACCTCAACAGTTTTGGGTTCTCACCCCTCATTTGCATCAACCATCTGAGGGGCCTGTGGTCCGTCTGAACCCGGAAGTGAGACCCAAACAAGTAGGGTCTTAGCTTCTTCAGCGCCCAGACCACAGCAAATGCTTCTCGCTCTATTGCACTCCACCTACTTTCCCGTGGAAGTAACCTCCTACTGATGAAGGCTACGGGTTGGTCCCAGCCCTCCTCAGTCATCTGTGAGAGAACAGCCCCTACACCATGCTCTGAAGCGTCTGTTTGCACTATGAATTCCTTGGAGAAATCAGGAGCCAGGAGCACGGGCGCCGTGCACATGGCAGTCTTCAGGGTGTCAAAAGCCTTCTGACAGGTGTCAGTCCAAATCACATTCCTGGGCTGCTTCTTAGAAGTCAGTTCTGTCAAGGGGGTCACAATAGTGCCATAGCCCTTGACAAACCTCCTGTAATACCCAGTGAGCCCCAGGAAGGCTCTCACTGCTGTCTGGGTCTTGGGGGGTTCCCAAGCCAGGATGGTCTCAATTTTGGGTTGCAAGGGTGCCACCTTGCCACTCCCCACTTGGTGTCCCAAGTACACCACGGAACCCTGCCCAATCTGGCACTTGCTTGCCTTGATTGTGAGGCCTGCCTTGCGCAGCGCCATCAACACTTCCCAGAGGTGCCGCAGGTGTTCTGGCCAGGTGCCACTGAACACTGCGATGTCATCCAGGTAGGCGGCACTGAACTCATCCAGCCCGACCAACACCTGGTTGACCAACCTCTGAAAGGTGGCAGGGGCATTCTTCATCCCAAATGGCATGACCCGGAACTGGAAATGCCCATCTGGTGTGGAGAATGCTGACCTCTCCTTTGCCCCATCGGTCAAGGCGATCTGCCAGTACCCAGACGTTAAATCAAACGTGCTGAGGAACCGGGCAGCCCCTAGCCGATCAATGAGCTCATCAGCTCTGGGGATAGGGTGCGCGTCAGTCTTGGTGACTGAATTGAGTCCTCTGTAGTCCACACAGAACCGGAGTTCAGGTGTGGCTCCCGGCGCAGCAGCCTTTGGGACCAAGACCACGGGGCTGGACCAAGGACTGCTGGAAGACTCAACCACCCTAAGAGCAAGCATCTTGGAGACCTCCTCCTTGATGCAGGCCCGGACCCTGTCAGTTACCCTGTAAGCCTTATGCTTCACAGGTAAGCTGTCTCCTGTGTCCACATCATGGACGCACCAATCTGTGACACTAGGAACCAGGGAGAACAGGTCTGGAAACTGCCCCAGCAACTGGCGGCAGTCTTCCTGTTGCTCAGGGGTCAGGGTGGGTGAGAGGTTAACTCCATCCACGGACCCATCCTTCTCACAGGCCACTAAGAGGTCAGGAAGAGGCTCAGACTCCTCCTCCATTCCATCATCAGTGGCCAACAGCATGCCCACTTCGGACCTTCTCAAGTGGGGCTTGAGGCGGTTGACATGTAAGACCCTTAAAGGATTCCTGGGCGTCTTCATGTCCACCAAGTATGTCACTGAGCTCTTGCGCTCCACAACCTCAAATGGGCCTGTCCACTTATCCTGAAGTGCACAGAGTTCCACTGGGGCCAAGACATACACCTCCTGTCCAGGCTGAAGCTCTACCAGAGTGGCATTCTGGTCGTACCACCGCTTCATCTCCTCCTGGCTTGCTTCCAGATTTGCCTCAGCAAGTTGTCTGAAGCGCCTGGTTTGGTTTCTGAAGGCCAGCATGTAGCTATATACATTCTGGGGAGGTTTCCTGGGAGATTGCTCCCAGCCTTCCTTTACCAAACTCAGTGGTCCTCTCACGGGGTGGCCATACAGCAGCTCAAAGGGGCTGAACCCTAGAGACTTCTGTGGCACCTCGCGGTATGCAAAGAGCAGGCATGGTAAGAGGACGTCCCACTTACGCCTCATTGGACCTTCCAGGCCCATGATCATGCCCTTCAGGGTTCGGTTGAATCTTTCAACCAACCCATTTCCTTGGGGATGGTAAGGGGTGGTGAACTTGTAGGTTACGCCACACTCTTGCCAAAGGGACTTCATATACTTGGATATAAAGTTGGTCCCCCTGTCGCTCACCACCTCTAGAGGGAACCCCACTCTGGAGAAAATTCCCATTAGTGCACGCCCCACCACGGGGGCCGTCACTGTCCTCAGAGGGATGGCTTCAGGGTACCGGGTGGCATGATCCACCAAGACCAGGATGAACCTGTTGCCCATGGCTGTCTTGGGGTCCAGAGGCCCAACAATATCAATACCCACTCGTTGGAATGGCGTACTGACCACAGGGAAGGGTTGGAGGGGAGCCTTGTTCTTCCCTCCGCTCTTCCCACTTGCCTGGCAAGTTGGACAGGTCCTACAATGAGCATCTGAGCTCTTGTGCATTTGGGGCCAGTAGAAGTGGGTGACAAGCCTGTCATAGGTCTTGTCCATCCCCAAATGTCCTGCTAAAGGCACATCATGAGCCAGTCCCAGTAGGAAGGCTCTGAACTTCTGGGGTACCACCAGCACACGGGCTGACCCAGGTTCAGCAGCCTTAGGCTCTGAGTACAGGAGGTCATTCTCCCAGTACACATAATGTGTTTTGGCCTGAACACCATTGGCCTGGTCTGCAGCCTGCTGCCGCATACCCACGAGAGAAGGGCATTCTTTCTGCTCCCTGCAGAATTCCTCCCTGGAGGGGCCTCCTTCTTGCTGCCAATGGGTCAGCTCAGGCAGGTCCCCCAGTTCGGCAATCTGTTCCCCAGTAGGCTCCAGGGCATCCCCCTCAAGGTCTGCTTCCTCCTGGACCGTGGGAACTTCAGGGGCCGGTTTCCCGCGCACCCTGCGCCTTCTCCCTAAGGCCGGTTCCTGGGCCTCTCCGTCAGGCCCCAGGACCTCTTGATCACCCCTACTGGCTGCCATTGACCGGGTGGTCACGCACGCCCAGTCAGGTAGACCCACCATCCTCAGGTGAGTCGTTTTCTCCACCTTTTCCCAAGGGGAGTCCTCCAAGTCATTCCCTAGCAAACAGTCAACAGGCATGGCTTTCCTCACACAGACCTGCAGAGTACCAGAGACCCCCCCCCATTCGAAGGGAACTTGAGCCATCGGACACTGACTCTCTGAATTGTCAGCGTTGACAACCCTACAGTAGGCATGGGGTACAACCTGCTCCTGAGACACCAGGTGATGCCTCACTGCAGTCACACTGGCTCCTGTGTCTCTAAGAGCCTCAGCTTTCTTACCATTGATGGTAACCACCTGCCCATATTTTTTAGTGTTAGAGGGCAGGTAGCTTGTAGGGACCATCTCACTGTCTCCTAGTGAGACTAGGGTCATCTGAACAGGATCTCCACCCCCCGGGACCATCACTTCTTCTCCTAAGTGAACACTGGTCACTTGTCGGGGCGGAGCACCAGTGGGTGCTGGTTTTCCAAACAGGCGACACTTGGGGTCACTGGCTATGTGCCCCGGGTCACCACATTTGTAACAATTGAAGGGCCCCTTTGGAACAGGTCGACCTGTCGGGGCCCCATTCTGCTTAGGGGGTGGGGGAGGCTGAGAACCTTTCTGCTGGTCCCCTTGGGGATTACTTTGGGGGCCTTTTTGGAACCCTTTCTGTTTTCCCTTGTCCCCCCCACTCTTCTGCTGGGGACCCTGCCCACCCTTGGCGGAGTCTCCCACTGGACCCTTGTGGACCCTGGTGCTGAGCCAGCGGTCCGCCTCCTCAGCAAGTTTCCTCGGGTTGGACAACTTGCTATCAATCAGGTGCTGGCGTAACTCAGGAAAACATTGATCAGACAAGTGCTCCCATGCAATTAAATCAAAGAGACCTTGAAAATCATTCACTTTGTTACCCTTCACCCAACCATCCAGTGCTCTGCAAAAAAAAGTCACAAACTCCACATACGTATTCCCAGGCCGCTTATTACACCCCCTAAACTTCTGCCTATACATTTCAGGGGTAAGCCCATACCTGGTCATTAAAGCTTCTTTCATATGGGGATAGGATCTCTGGTCTTCAGTGGGCAAATCTAGCAGGGTGTCCCTTCCTTCGCTAAGGAACCTTCCCCATAACCCCGCTCCCCAATCCTTCTCAGGGACCCGGTGGGAAAGCATGGCTACCTCATATGCCCTAAACCACTGTCCTATGTCATCCCCCTTAAAGAACTCTTTAACTACATCTTTGGGGATGTGCACTCTTGACTCTACCTGCACCGGCGTTGTGCTGCCACCAGAGGGAGGATGATCCAAGGCTTTCTCTTTTAGACTCATCTCCCTCATTTTCATATCATACTCAAACTGGAGTTTTCTTTCTTCCAGAGCCATTTTTTTGCTTTCAAGCTCCATTTGGCCCTTCAAATTCAATTCTGCCATCTTGATCTCATGATCCCTGGTTGCCTGTCTGTCTGCCAGCTCCTCTGGCGACAGGCCTCTGCCAAAGCTAAGAACGCTGTCTGGTTTTTCCAGACCCACAGGATCCACAGGTGCATTCTGATCCTCAGGTGCCTTCCTAGATTCAATCCAGGCTCTCATGGCCTTGTAGAACTCAGGTTTGTTTCTGCATCCTGCGTGTGGAACCTTGAGTTTCCTGCAAAAATAACTCAACTGCTTCTTTGTGTAGTCATCCAGCTTTGATGCGTCCCATTCTAGCCCCTGCGCACTAGAGGCTATGGACTCTCCTCCATCAATGCTGTTTGTGCCAGGCATGTTTGCAACACTAGGGATCTTCTTCTTTAGCAAAATTAAAAAATCAAAAAGTCTGTGGCTAAGTTACTGGACTGTAATCACTATGCAATGGTCAGTAGCTAAGGTAAAACACTGCAAATGTAAATTCGCGAATCCCACCGCTGCCACCAATGTAGGAAGGGGGAGTCTCTGGTTGGCGCAGTGCAACACTGGCGACAAGCAGGGCCTCTCTCTTCCTCGTCAGGGCTGAGGGTTACCTTCAAGACAACCTCTGCTTACCCTCTAGGTAGTGTGGCTTAAGCAGTCTTAGGCTAATCTCTGGGGCATGTAGGGTTAAACATTTGCAATATTACACCAACACCACCAACCCACCACACAATGACACCAAACTGTATTTGTAAAAATATATGTTCTTTATATAAATCTCAAGCAGGCTTGTAAATACAGTCTTGGTTACTTCAAATGCAGGTTCCAGTTACTCTTTATGAAAAAGGCACAGTTCTTGAATAAATGCGGTCTTTTGGGCCTTCTGCCCAGCTTTACGAAGGTTCAAGGGTCTTAGAGCGCTTCTAGGCGCTTTCCGCTGTCTCAGCTGCCGAAATGAGTCACCCTTCGGGGCTCGACTCGGGGAGAGGGGGCCGCGGGCCTCGGAAAGCGTCAGGCGGGGCCTCGGGGGCCAAGAGCAGAGCGCGCCTCTGACTCTGGGGCGGCTCGCGCTACCAAGCAAGCAGCAGCTGCGAGGCTCCCGGGGTGCCTGAGATCAGACCGCGCGGTGCGAGCTCAGATTGCAGGACGCTCGCGCCGCGGAGGGGGGCAAAGACAGTACCTTTCACTTCTTGTGGTGATCCTCGGAGAGGGCGGCTGAAGGGGGAGCTGTCCCACGTCGCGTTGCTTCCTTGACGGGCGATGCGAGCTGCGGCTCGAGGCAGCAGGTCACGGGTCACCCAGGGCGGCGGTGCTCGATGGGGGCACAGGTCCTTTTCACTCAGTCTTCTCGTCCGTCCTGACGGCGGCGGCTGGGTGTGGCGCAGTGGCAGTACGGTCCCCAAGTGCGGGACGTACCCAGCCAAAGTGCCGGTCGCGGTGATGTCCCTTCAGCGGGGCAGCAGGCCAGACGCTGAGAGCGAGGGAGATGACAAGGGCGGCAGTCCGTCTTTGCGGGGGAATCTACGGCGCTTGTGCCCAGTAGACTCCGGTGCTTGGACCGGACGGGTCCTCCGTTACTTTGCTCTCGTGGGGCCAGGTGCAGATGCCGTCACGGTGTTCAGGCCAGCGGCGGGCTGGGCTTCACGTTGTTATGGCGATCTGCTCACCCACGGTCACGGTGTGCAGGGGGCTTGATGCTCTCGTCTTCCTCAGACAGCGCTGCAGCGATAAGCAGCACACACAGCAGATGCTTTGGTCAGGGGTTAGCGCTCACTGTTCCTGGAGCGCTGGTCAGGGGGCAAGTTCAGCAGCAAGCCCTTGGAGATCTTTTAGCAGAGTTTGGCACAAAGTTCAAAATAAAGTAAAAGTCTCTTGTAGTCTTTTTCTCTTCCTCTCCTTTGGCAGCAAGGCACCAGACACAGGCCAGAGTCCGCACTCCTCCTTGTAGTCCTTCCAGGTCCTTCTCTTCGGGCAGAGTTTCTCTTGTAGCACAAACAGGATCTAATTTACAAGGAGCAGGGCTCCTACTTTTATACCCAGTTTCTTTTGTTCTAGCAAGCCAGGGGGGCCTCTGCATAACTGCTCCAGTCTCTGAGTACTTGTTGTGGGTACTTGTGACTTCTGCATTCAGTGTGAGGGCAGGCACATCAGCCGCTCCCCATGGGGGCGGAGCCGGCATTGAGAGGGCAGGAGTGGCCTGAGCACTTTGTTTACAAGCTTCGGTCCTTCCTGGGCCAGGTGCAGGCTGAGTCATCAGTCGCTCCCCAGGAGGGCGGAGCCAGCATTGTGGTGGCAGGGGCACAGCCTGATGCATCATTCAGGGGAAACTCCCACCACCCATTAAGGGGTCCTCCTGCTAATCACTACCTGTCAACTCCCAGCCCTGTCACTCACACACACCAGACAGTCAGATCCACATCCAAGCAGAGGCGGGCTGAAATGGTTAGGCAAGCAAATGCTAACTTTCTAAAAGTAGCATTTGCAAACACAGGATATTAAAATAAACTTTACTAAAAGAAGTATTTTATTATTCTGAGTTCAGGCATACTAAACACGAATCTCTACCATGTTCCCTGAGCCTGCTGGGATTATAGAGTGTAATAATTCCAGCAGCTCATCTGGCCTAGAAGGGAACAGGTAGCCTTACAATAGTGAAAAACGAATTTGGCAGTAATTCACTATTAGAACATGCCACACACATCAGGGCATGTTCTACCTTACACTTACAATGCACCCTGCCCTCTGGCCTACCATAGGGGTGACTAACATGAAGGTTAAGGGAAGGTTTAGGGGCTGGCAAGTGTGTGCACTTGCCCAGCCAGGGTGACAGTACCAGACTGCACGCAGGTTCTGCAATGGCAGACCCTAGACACATTTTAAGGCTGCTTCTGTGGGTGGCGCAACCAGCGCTGCAGGCCCACTAGCAGTATTGGCATTCACAAGCCCTGGCACTCCTGGTGCACTTTACTAGGGACTAACAGTAAATCCAATGAACCAATCATGGACATCAATCATATGTACACTTTACAGTAGGGAGCACTTGCACTGCGGCACGGGTTGGCCGTGGCGCAGCGCCCGGAGTAGCAGACACCATCAAAACATTTGAGGCACAACAGCAAAAAGTGGAAGGGAAACTCACGCCAAGGTGCCAGGTCTAACAGTAGGGCAGACATCAAGGAAGCTAGGTAATCTGTCAGCATATTACTGGAAACATCTGTAATACTGCGGGGTCTAGGTGTACCCCACATGTTTGGGGGGCGGCCGAATACGACCTCATACGGAGACAGACCTGATCTGGAATGTGCAACCATCCTCATATAGAATAAAGCAACTGGCAGAGCTACTAGCCAGTCTACACCTTTCTCTTTACATACTTTTGCAATGCGTATTTTCAGAGTCTGATTATGTCTCTCTACGAGACCGGCTGCTTCAGGATGGCGTACACAATGGAACTTCCACTGGTACCCTAACAGAAGGGAAACATGTTTCATGAGCTCAGATGAGAATGGCTGGCCGTTATCTGAATACACGACCCTAGGGAGTCCATAGCGGGGAAAGAATTCACGAACCAACTGCCTGGCAGTGGTCGCGGCTGTGTAATCTGGAACTGGATATGCTTCTGTCCACCTGGACAAGGCGCATACAACTACGAGGACATACTTGAAACCTCGACATCGCTCCATCTGAATATAATCCATCTGGAGGACTTCAAAAGGGTGGTCAGGAGGTTGGAATCCCCCTTGTTCCACCGGGACACTTTTACCTGGGTTGAACTGACAACATATCATACAGGTACGGACTTTCTGCTTGGCTGCAGCTCGTAAATGCTTGTTGAACCAAAGGTTCTGAATACTGTCTAACATAGCTTTTTCTCCTAGATGTGCTGGACTATGTGCGGTATTAATAATGACTTGAACCATAGAGTCGGGGAGAAACCATGTGGCTTTTCCCTTCGTCAACCATCCTTGATCTGTCTGGACCCCTCCTTGTTCGGACCATTTCTTGATTTCTTCAGGAGTAGCATGTGACTGTATGTCTATGACATCTTGTGTAGGGTCCTTGACTGTCATACAAGTAGTCTGATCTTGAGTGAATGTCTGTGTCGTGTTAACTGGAATGTCTGGAATCTGAGCTGTAAGCTTGGCTGTTCGATCTGCTAGATCGTTACCTTGGGAAATGATGTCAGTGACTTTCGTATGTGCCTTGCACTTCATGATAGCGATAGCTGTCGGTAAATGTATTGCATCTAACAGAGCTTGAATGAGGAGACCATGCTGAATCTTGGTTCCATGAGAAGTCATGAAACCTCTCTCCTGCCAGAGCACTCCAAAGTCGTGTACAACTCCGAATGCGTAACGTGAATCTGTATATATGTTTACTTTCAGGTTCTTGGCACGTATGCAGGCTTGGGTCAGAGCAACTAGCTCTGCTGCTTGAGCAGACAGGGTGTCAATACGATGTGTTTCTATAACTTCGGTTTCAGTAGTCACTGCATACGCGGCTACTAGTTCTCCTGTACTCGTTCTCATACATGAACCATCCACATAAAGTGTCAGGTCGGGATTAGGTAATGCAATGTCTGTCAGGTCTTGTCTTGGCTTTGTCATAGTGTTAACAACTTCCACACAGTCATGTGTGGCAGGATTTGAAGTAACTGACGGTAACAGTGTAGCAGGATTTAGAATATTGCAGCGTCTGATTTCTATGTGTGGCTGGAACAGTGTCAGTTCATAACCTGTTAAACGTGCAATTGTCAAGTGCTGAGTCTGTGCTCGGTTTAAAAGAACTTCCACGGAGTGTGGAACTTGTACTGTCAGGGAGTGTCCTAACACTATGGAATCACTTTGTCTGATAGCTAGAGCTGTGGCTGCAACTGACTTGAGGCACGCAGGCAGAGCCTGGGCTACTGGATCTAATGTGCTCGAAAAATAAGCACAGGGCTTGTATTGTCCTGCTTGATCTTGTGTGAGAACAGATAATGCAGTACCATCACGTTCTGTGACAAAAAGTGTAAAAGGCTTACTGTAGTTCGGTGTCGCTAGAACAGGTGCTTGGCATAAGGCTTTCTTTAATTCATTGAATACAAGTGTATGTTCCTGGGTCCAAGGGAGGACAGTCGATACGGCTGCCTCCTGTGTCGTTAACTGTATCAGTGGCTTGGCTAGAAATGCATACTGTGGAATCCATTGTCTGCAGTAAGAAGTGAGGCCAATAAAAGCTCGTACCTCCTTCTGTGTCTTGGGCTGTGGAAGACTCGCTATTAACTGGATACGGTCTGGTGTCAACTGCCTACCCCACTTGGACAGTAAGTGTCCTAAGTATACCACTTGCTGGACACAGAATTGTAATTTGGAAGGGGACACCTTGTGCCCCTGCTCGGCCAGGAAATACAGAACTGTAAGTGACGCACGCTCGCAGTCACGTTCAGAACGGGCTGTGATCAGTAGATCATCGACATACTGGAGCAGGGCAGTGTCAGTTGGCATGTGAATATCGTCTAGTTGTCTCTTAAGTGCTTGACTGTAAATACTAGGACTTTCTGTGAAACCTTGAGGAGCTCGTGTGAATTTATAGCTCCTTCCATTTAAACAAAAAACGAAAAGGTACTGGCTGTCTGGATGAATCGGGACACTGAAAAATGCGTTCTTGAGATCGATAACTGTGAAAAATGTAGCTTCAGAATCAATGGCTGTCAATAGGGAAGAAATATCTGGGACTACTGGATACTGAGGAATGATACATTTATTAAGCTCTCGAAGGTCAATCACTAATCGATATACTGGGGGTGCATTTGGATCAGTACGTTTCAGGACTGGAATGATAGGAGAATTACATACATTGGAGTCAGTTTCTACAACCACTCCTTGAGCAATAAGTTCATCAATAATTCTTGATAAGGCTGCTACAGCCTCAGGTGGCAATCTGTACTGTCTGATTCGTGGCAAAACTATACCTTGCTTGAGAGTCACACGATGGGCTGTGATATGCATACAACCTACATCAGTTGGACCTTGCGCCCATAAATGCTGTGGTACATTCAATAATCTTGGATCAAAATCACGTAATACATAGTGACCTTTAAAGTCTCTCAGGAACAAACGGACTCCTTCTGGGGAGCAGCAAATTACTGCACCTAATTCTTTTAATGTCTTGATGCCTAACAAATTTTCTGGACATGATTTCGTGAGTAACAAATCAGTGGTTCGGGACAAGGGACCAACTTCTAGAGTAACTGGTTTCGAAATTTCATTAACAATCGGCTTTCCTAAAAATCCAAGGGAAACATTTTTAGAGCCTGAGAGCGGAGCCCCTGGAACCTCGTCATGACTGATAGTAGTCCTACTTGCCCCTGTATCAATCAAAAACTTTCTGTCTTTCCCTAATACTTGACTGTGAACATAGGGACCCTCTTGATCTACAGGTATCTCGATGAGAGGCAAGCCTACCTCCCTCTCTAGGCTGTTTCATGAATACGGCTGATAATCTGGATACTCTGTCTGAGCATACTGGTACATCTGCTGTGTAACGTGTTGTGTTGCAGCTATAGGCTGCGGTGCTGGAACTGTCAGTTGTGCATTCTGTGGTGGCTGAGAAGTCTGTGAAACTTGTTCTTGTCTAGGCGGACGTGGTCTTTCTTTGGTCTTACCAGTAGCTATGTTGTGTTTCAGAACTGCACACTCGTTTATAAAATGACCTGGCTGTTTACAATAATTGCATGTCCCTTTAACGGGAGTTGCAGGATGACTGGCTTGATTCGGACCCCTCTTCTGACTGTCTTGTGGAACAGATTGTGCAACTAATACTTTCATTTTTGTGTCTTTCATACGTCTCCTTTCGTGTTCTTGCTCTTCCCTGATTCTATTCTGGTGATACTGGAGCATCTGTAACATTTGTGACGGAGTATTAGCTTGCCAACTACTTTCGACTTTCAATACTCGATTTTTAACTTGTGGACTTGAATTCTCGACTAGTTTGGTAACAAAAAGATGAGGGTACGATTCACTACTTGTTTTCAGACCACTGTTAATAATAAAACATTTTTCAAATCTAGAATAAAAATCACTAGTGTCTTCATCCTGTTTCTGTTTACAAGCTGAGATTGCATCCCAATCTTCCTTTTTCGTGGCTAGTAACCTTGGCAAAACCTGTATCAATAACTCGGGCAATTCTTTAACTTTACCCCCTAGACCGGTACCTGGTACTCGTGAATTATCTTCAGCTTCTAGAGCTGTCCAATCTATCTTTTTCTCTCCCACCTCCCATTCTTTTTCTTTGAGTTTTTCATATACCCCTGCGGACAACAGGACCTTTAACATTTTAATGATATCAGGATACGTGTATTCTCCCATACGGAGCATGTCTTTTAATTCTCGATGGAACCCTGCTGGATCTTTGTCGTGACAGGGAATTAACTTTTTCATCTCTAAGAGTTCCATCTTTGTGATAGGGGTGTAGACAAATACTCGTTCTAGTTCACCACCCGCTGTCCTAACTGGGTGTACTTCTCGTAACGGATGCTGTCTATCTATGTAAAATGATTTACTTTCTGGAGGTGAAACATGAACAAAATGCGGATTCAGAAACGTTCGATATTTGTGGCGCTGTTCTAGAATGATACTAATTAAATCGGTACCTAGACCTCTCCATCTATACTGGAGTAACTCGTTCAGAACATCATGTAACGGACCTGGATCAGAATGCTGTCCCTCATACAGTGTAATGAGGTGCTGGATCATATACATACCCACCAGTCGCTGCTCGGCTGGGGGCAGTTTCAGAAACATTTGTGCCACTATTTCGTCTGGAAAAGTGGTAGAATCAGTAGTCCATCGGACTGCTGATCGGGCTAGTTCTTGTTCATGCATGGTACTAAGTTCACTATAACCTATTCGTGATTTCAGAATGTGATCGGTAGCTTGAAATACTTGTTCAAGAGAACCTTGTTCTGGTGCTGGAGGAGGGAAAACTTTCTTGTGATCTAGGCATAAATGTCGGTCGGGAAGTCTAGTTCTACCTACATACGCTATTCTGGAGGGATTCTCATCGTCTACCTCTTCAGTAGAAGAGTTGTCTTCTTTCTCGGTTACTTGTGCTGCTTCTCGTTTCTCGTGTATCTTTATTATTTCCCTACGGATTTTCTTGTACATACTCTCTATACAGTTCTGTGTCTTGTGTCTTCCCTCGGCTATATGGTCACTCCACCTGGTCAGGACTTTCATTTCTTCCGGATCTTTATCCGGATAATCTTGTTCCCTTATTAAACAATTAATTAGAAACTTTAAAAGCATGAGTTGAATCTCGACTTTCCTTTGAACCATGGCATCGCCAATACTTCCTGGATCTACTCCTGTACGGATGAAACGATATATTCTGTCTAGATAACCTTTCATATTCGGTAGGGTGTCCAAATATTCGGTCACCCGTCTTACACGTAGTGAATACAGGACCATATCATCATCGCCTGGGACCGGATCATAACGGCATTCGGTAAGTGCTCGCTTGATATCTGCGACTGACTGAAGTTTGGGCGAACGCTGTAACGCTCGTGCATGTAGCTCGAGTAATGTTACACGTCTGTGTTGAGGCGGGGTTCCAGGAGGACTTCCCCCCGTGGCCCCTAGACTAGAATCGTCGACGGGTATTGTACGTGCTGGGAGAGTGACTGATGTAGCGGGTACATGTACTGTAGGCTGGACCGGGGGTACCGTAACAGGTGCTGTAACGGGTGCCCCGTTGGCTGGAGGAACAGGAATTACATTATTTACGGGAGCTGGCGGAACAGGATTTGCATATGCTGGGACTGTGTTGTCCAAATAGGACGAGAGAAAAATATCAGCTGCGGTCGGTTTGTGACGTAACTTAATCGGAACTAATGGCGGCGGAAAATTACATGGTGCTTCCGGGGTTGCTCTCGGCAAGCCCTCGGCCAGAAGAGGATACATACCCTTAATAAGGGCATTTCTCTGTCGGTCTGACTGTTCGGCTTTAACTCGTTCACCTACTTCGATTAATTCCCTTTCTTGGGCTCTTTCCGAGGATTCTCTACTTAATTCTGTTTTTCTGATTTCTTTTTCGGTTCTTCTATGAGATTCTTTGCGCCATAACTCGATGGCATCTTTCTGGGACTGTCTGGATTTCTTTTTCCATAATGCTTCTTCTATTCGCATGATGCACTCGGCATCCCATGTACCTGATACGGGCCATCTATATTTCTCCTCTAATTCCTTGGTGTACTCCACCCATAAGTCTAGATATAATATGGCACTTAAGCCATGCTTATGATACATAAAATGACCTGGACTGTCCCTAGGCGGGACAGGAACTGCTTCCTCTAATAACCCTTTTCTGGTTTTTAACTGACGTAACTTCGAGAATAGAGGCATAGTTTAGGCTGGAGTCTGGACACAATACAATACACGATAAACACAATAATAACTGGGAAAACAATTCACTCATACCACGACATTGAAAACACATGGAATAACATTTAAAATAACAGTTCGGACAGAATATTACCTGATATACTGAGAACAGAACACATGAATTTCTCGAGAACGGAACTTACTAGAATTACTAGATGCACTGCTAAAACAGCACGAAACTTACCGGTCCCATAAAGAGACACGTCAGGACCCGCGTCCACCTAGGTGAACACTTCGTGTTGGATCTGTGTACCCAAACCCACGGACCAGAGACAAATTAATTGACCCTGTCTAGATACTACCCCAGCAACGGTACTCACCGGGCAGCAAGAACGGAAGGCCTCGGACTGGACTGGACTGCTACGACGACGGACTACGAACTTCGGACTTCAGTTACAGGTGGGCCTCCGGATACCTCGGACCTTGGACTCTCGGCTTGGGCTCTGGTCGGGACTCGCCGCGTTCCTCACCGCCTCGTCTGGATGCTGGACCGCAACCTCCGTCTCCTCCGTGGGCCTGAGGGATACTTGAAGCAGAAATATCTGCACGTGCACGGTATGGTTCCGTCACGGCTGCAGAGGATCAGGGGGCCTGCGTGGCTTCGCCGGCGCGTGGGGAAAGGGCAAGTCCCTATTCGGGCGCCATTATGTGGTAAATAAATAATTAATTACCGGTACTATTTTTCATATAATCAATAAAACAGGTAGCTCAATAAATAAGAGTCAGGATTCGAGGTATCTTGAGTCGACAGGCTTTAATCAGGCATAAGGACAGGAACAGGACAGCCTGCAATAGTACGGGATGGCAGCTGCCAGGGAAGGACAAGGGAATCGGGGATTGGCATCGGCTATTGGCAACTTTTAATATGGGTGCACAGTATATATACTTAAACAAATACATTACATTCATTACAGTAGGCGTAGCAGTAGGCGTTTCTTGTAGCAGTCGCGAAAGATAAGGGCAAAATGATGTAACAAGAAGGCGTGTACGGGGCGTATACATAGACATGTGATGTAAACGTAACAGAAGTGTCATAAACGGGGCGGAAACATGGAGGGGGCTACCTGAGCAGCTGGGACCTCTAACCTAGTGGTGCGCGCAAATGGGCAATGACGTGTTACCAGGGAGAACTGGGGGCTATGACTTCTGCGCTAGAAGAGGAGACTAAAGTCTGGAGTGTCAGAGCGACATGTACCCAAGGCATATCTGGTATCTGGTGTTTGGAGTACATGTTGATAGAATCCAAAAGTTATCAGGGCAAAAGCTAATAGACTCTAAGACTGGTGCATTCATAATTCTACATGTATTGCGTGTGCGAGGAATATTTTATGAATATTAATACAGTATTTCTCTTACATGGAGACAGTAAGGCTAGACCATGACGGAAACTATTGATGCGATTCAGTAGCTTAGGAATGCAGAGAAGGAGGGCTGGACTGATAACTAGAATCATAACATACTCTTGGCAGACTGGCAGGCAGAGCCAGGCCGAGCCGGGCCCTGCGAGGCATGAAAGTAAGCTAGGGGTCAGGGATGCAGGTGGGGGCTGTATCGCTCCTCGGAGAGGGTTCAGGAGACAGGAACTGAATCTGAGTCTGGGCCCTTTTGAGGCCTAGAAACGGGGACAATTCAATGAGTTAACGTGCACACTGTAAAATGTAGCAACGTAGGTTTACATAGGCCTAATATTCGTTGCTTTCACGGGAACTGGAAACTGGCATACTAGAGATGGACACAACTGTAATTGCGTCTTTAATCGATCAGAGGGGAATACATGCATATCGATCATGCACATATAGCATAATATGGGGAACACGTAGGCACATACAACATGGCAAAATTTACTTTTCCACAGTACTGGAAACATCCAAAAGAAGTAATGAATGCAGTACATTGCTTAATCTCCTTAGCCAAAGAAATCTGGTGGTAAGCAGTAGAAAGATCAATAGATGAGAACCACTTAGCATTTTTACCAAGGGATAACATCTCTGAAATTTTTGGAAGAGGAGATTTGTCCACTACTATATTATTATTGAGATGTCTAAGGTCAATACATAATTGCTACGTCTGGCTACCACAATCAGAGAAATCCATTCAGCTAATCCAATTGGCTCAATAATATTAGCCTTGAATAAACTTTCCAACTTCACCTCAACATCATCTCTAAGTAGGACAGGTATATGCCTAACTTTATGCACCTTGGAGCATGCATCTGGTTTTAAAACAAAACAATGCTCAAAATCGTTAAGGTTACCAATTCCTCCACTGAAAACCTTATGAAACTTTTCCAAAATCTCATTACAGAGTAATTCACTATCATTCAGGACCATAACTGGATCAGGACTATTGGGATTGAGGATAATGTCTAATTTCCCTTGGTCTTTCCAACCTAAAACAGCAGGTCCCTTTCTGGCAAAATACAATTTGCCAATCGCATCCCTTTTCTTAAACTTAAACACCAGTGACCTGTAGCCCACCATATTAATTTTCTCACCGGAAAACCGTTCCGGGTGAATATCTGGTTCAAGTAGTTTATCTCCTAAATGCACAGCAAACCGAGATTTCCATGTTTTTCCATCAACTATGGTGTATGGTGAACCTGAGTCTGCATACATTTGCACAATGACATCGCCAATAGACATGGAAAACAAAGGTTTTTTCAAACACAATTCACTCTTATCATTGATATTCCAAATGAATAATTCTTTAGGATCAAGATTTTGAGAATCTTCACTACAATCATTTATGCTAAGTTTCTTGATATTGGATTCACCATCACTTGAATCGCAAACAGTCTCATCCACACACTTCACTTTCCTACTACCTTTCCTTCTGCAAACTTTAGCAAAGTGTCCTAATTATTTCACAATTTGAACATTTTTGCTTAATAGCAGGAAAAGATTTGCTAGAAGCTATATGTGTCATAATGACGCAACTGTAACACCTGGAATTACCACACCGGATAAATTCCTTGTTCATAATAATTCCTGTTTTGGTCTTGGTAGTGGCCTTAGTTTTAACTTTACTGATTACCTCAGCAGGAATTTTCTTGACTTCTTGTCTAAGTAGCTTAACACAGCGACTAAACATCTCAGCTTTCCTAACGATATTTAAAATATATTTAATTTCAGCGTCATTATTAATCCATAACCTCTCGGATAGATTGGTCCTTAGCATGCATAACTACTTGATCCCTAATGAATTGATCTATTAAATGTTCAAACTTACAATCAGCAGCCAACTTCCTTACAGCGTAAACATACTCATCAACTGTCTCATTAGCTTCTTGTTTCCTGTGGAAAAATGTAAATCTTACAATGCCAATACAAACTTTTAGTGCACAATAATTACCAAAAATAATAGTATCGAAGACATTAGCACCTCCACTCCCAAAGCTTTTGTCATTTCCTCGTAAGCTATCAGACCTCCAGGACCTACAGAATGTAATAAAATCCTCTTTTTCCTTTCAGGAGTCATCTTCCAGTCTACATCAATAGTGTAAATGAAGTTAAGAAAGTAAGACTTCCATTCTGTCCACTTCACACTGGCGTAACGAAACTTGAGGGGCCCCCCTGCAAGGTAAGTGGAGGGGCCCCTCCCAACTAAATCGGAAGCTCTCTGGCCAGAGTTCTTTGCTGAGGGGGCCCCCTGGAGCTTGGGGGCCCCGCATCGTGGGGGATGCGGGGGCCTCTGTTACGCCACTGCCACTTCATACAGGGATTACCACCAGCAGGCCAAAATGCTTGAGGTGGCAGAAGTGAAAAGTTTTGACTAGCCATAGCACAGAAGAACAATATACAACAATTCACATAGACTTAACAGCGTCCCGACTTCACCAACGAAGGACTAGTTCGCTGTGTAGTATGTTATAATGAATTAAAGTATTAATGAGCACCATAGCACAGAAGAATAATATAGAACAATGCACGTAGGCCTAACAGTGTCCCAACTTCACCAATGAAGGACTAGTTCGCTGTGCAGTATGTTATAATGAATTAAACTTATTAATGAGCAAGTTACATAAAAACATACTTGTGTTGAATTCCTCATGAGATGTGCGTATCACCGTATGTAACTGAAACGCACTGAAAATTCAAAAGGTGTACGCATCACCGTGTAATAAATTGCTTAAGAAATAACTGAGGTGTGCGTATCCCTGCGTATAATTGAAACGCACTGAAACCACACTGATGTGTGCACCGTAGTATTAATGAAAGCTGAAAAGACGCTGCAAGCATCACAGCACAGAAGAAAGATGCCTTTAATGTTAAAGTGCCTTAAAGATTACCACAAGTAGGTGTGCACGTCACCACGCTAAAGGCAAAACAAATTTAATTGTGCCTGACAAGATGGTGGCACTCAAGGTCAAGCAACGTGACCCCGGTCATAAATCGCATTCCAGAAACTTACGCAATAGCATGGAATTACAGCTGCGAACACACAACCCGAGTTCCAGGTTCCGCAGGAGAAGCTGATGTGCAAGGATTCAAGTAAGCATGAGCGCTTGCGACATTTCAAATTAAACGGTTGCACAGCCAACAGTAAGGCATTGACCGTAGGAAGTAGCATACTACCCAAAAAACAATAATTTCAGGAATACAACCTGTAGGCAAAGGCTCAGTCCAGGTAGGAGGAATGCACTGCTCACACGAACGGTTCTCTGTAGTTTAAAGACGGACACCTTAAGTGAAACCGCTCCATCCAGTTCACTATGAATTTTGTAGAAACGCGTGGATCCTACCAGTGTTTCACTCATCGCCACTTGTAAAGTGGAACCGGAAATGAATGAATTAGATAAAAGTTTTAATTCAGGTAAGAAACACTGGTAGAGCAAGAGCCTCAGCCACCCAGCTCCAACGTCCACTGACAGCAATCTAGAACCTAAGGCTGACCTGGCCAGAACTGAGCAAGACAGAGAATAGAATGAACATACGGGAGTAGTACTTTCTCCTTGCCTTGGGAAGGTCAATTCGTGCCCATTCACCTGGTTTGAACATCTGTGTTTTAACGCATTTCATGTTGTCATATCTGATTTTGTATTTTATTTATTTTGATGCAGGTCAAATCTTTTGGCAATTTCCGATCTGTTAACAAATATGTACTGTCTTTTCGTATCCATTCAACAGTGAGGTTGGTATTGGGTTCCCTACCCTTTAAGGAGATGAAAGGTGACACCCCTATGACGTTTGGGTGCAGTTCGGTAGGCCCATTTCATCTCTTGCAAAGCAAGTTTGGCTGGAACATTGGTCACTTCCTCTCTTTGTAAACACTCCTTGATGACTCTGTTCATGCGTTCGACCAGCCCATTTGCACGGGGACAATACAATGCAGTTTTTTGGTGAGCAATGTGAAGATCAGAAAGAAGGTTTTTTTATGAGATTGGAGGTAAATTGAACCCCATTGCCTGTCACAAGTGTGTCTGGTAGGCCTTCTTCATAAAATGTGTCTTTTAAAAATTGAATGAGAGACTTGGTATCAATTTGGTGTACACATTTGGTGATTATCCAATGAGTATGGTAGTCTATGAGTACTAAAATGAAGCGTTCATTTAGATATTTGTGGTTGAGAGGGCCAATGATGTCCAACGCAAGCTTAGACCATGGTAGCGCTGGGACTTGGACAGGGGTCAACAGGGCTTTTCTGACAGCAAGAGTTTTATCGCTTTTATCACATTCACTGCAATTTGTGACAGATTCTTCTACCATGGCATCCATGCCTGGCCACCAATATTCTTCACATACTTTGCCCTTGGTAATGCTGTGTCCCAAATGTCCTGCATGAGCTAATTCTACAATTTTGTTTCTGATGTCCTTAGGAGGTACAATTTTCCCTCCTTGATAAATGGTTCCCTCAAATATGCACTACTCCAACCTTACTTCCCAACATTTGGTGAGACGTTCTGATGAAAAGCAGCGAGACTCCCAAGACTTTCAATGCCGCTTGGTGCAAACCACCTCTAATTCACCTTAAGATTTAGCGATCAAATAACGAGGCAGGCGCTGGTTATTGGAAGGCGAAGAACAGGTTTATTTCTCTAGAGGAGAACACATCGCTTCGGACACCGGGGCTATCGTCAGGAGGTGCTCTAACAACTTCGCCGCTGCTCAGTCTTTTATACACATTTCAGTTAGTTTATTGGTGGTCAAACATCCTTGGAATTCCTGCCTCCAGCAGGTTCCCACACAGACCCAGCAGCTGTCCCCCCCCCCTCCCAAATGTAACAGATGATTCTAACTTGCAGCTGGACATTCCGACAGGATCTAAAAGTGTGTGGGATCGGTCAGATCTGAGGGTTTGTGCTATTGATTAAATCAGACTTCTTTGTTAGTGCTACAAGTCCTGCCATGTGGGGGCAATAAACTATGTCTGCAGGGGTCGGTTAGTGCCTGAGATTGAGCAGCCAGGTGCGGTCAGGGAGGTTATCAGGAGGCCTTGCTCATGTGCAGAGGATGAAAGGACAAATGGGTTTAGGGCGGGAAGTGGCTCCGGGGCTTTGTCACGAGGACATGTTTGGTCATGCTCAGTCAGGGTGCTGGGGATGATTGCGAGGTCAGGGTGAATCATAGGTGACTAGCAGTGAATTAAATGGCTGCGATATCTAAAATGGTTGCTGCTTACCCGCTCGTGGAGGCCTTCGCTAAGCAAGATGGCGCCGGCAATGTTCGTATTTGTCGTTTTATATTTTACAGTTCAGGTAGAGCACGCTTGTTGTCTGGGCAGCCATCGGTTATGTATTCCTTTAGTAAGGGTACAGTTTCATCTTGCACACAACAATCATCCCAATATTTTTTTGTTAGAACTCTTACTTCCAAAATCATGTCCCACTCTTCCTCCTCTTGGGTGTCAACATTTACATTAAGAGGAGTATGAGAAAGGAAATCAGCCATCACATTCTGTTTATCTCGTACATATTCTACCTTAAAATGTTAACTTCTAACCCCAAAATCCATCTTGAGGTCCTAGGTGTGGTCCTATTTGAGCCTTTGGTCGTGAAGGCAGAGATGAGGGGTTTATGATCAGTCAGTACAATGAAGGGTATGGCCCATGAGAAAAACTTGAAATGTTGATAGCCCAGAAATGGATGTATGACATTACAACGCATGCTTTTACCACGCATGCCTTTACAACGCTGTTTTTACAACGCATGTCTTTACAACGCATAGTGCTTTGGGGCGCTGGATAGTGAATAGTTTAATTTACTATTCCAACTCCAGTCCCCGTGGATAGTAGGGAAGGTGTTGGATAGTAAATTAAACCTATTCCCTATCCTAGAGCGCCCCCCCAGCGCAATGCGTTGTAATGGTTAGCATTGTAAAAGTTGCGTCTTAAAGGCACTGCGTGGTAAAAGATGCGTTGTAAAGGATGTTTTCCCCCAGAAACAGGCTAGGGCTTCTTTCTCTATTACAGAATAATGGAGTTGAGCTCCCTTCAATGTTCTTGATGGAAAAGCAACAACTTGCCTACCCTTTGAGTGAGGCTGGCTCCAAAACCTCTATTACTGCATCAGTAGACAAGAATGTAGCCTTCATGGGATCAAACCTACCTATAAACGGTGCGTTAGTGATGCAAGATTTGATAGCATCAAATGCAGCTTGACAGTCTTCATCATATTCAAAGGGTTTTTTTGCCCTGAGTAAATTCCGTAGAGGTTCCACCATGCTGGCGTAGTTTTGTATTAACTTGGAATAGTACTCTGAGAGGCCTAAGAAAGATTTAAGTTCTTCAACATTGGTCGGAGCAACAGTATTTAGGATAGCATCAACTAAATAAATTTTTAGTTTAATGCCGTCACGGGAAATAGTGTGTCCTAGGTGTTCCACCGAACCCACCCAATTAGTCATTTCTCTTTCTTTAGTGTGAGACCTGCCATACATAATTTGTGTAGAATTTGTCTCAGCATGTTATTGTGTTCTTCTATGTCTTTCCCATGTATAAGAATGTCATCTTGGTATCACAAGGTGCCAGAGATACCCTTGAGAATATGCTGCATTATTCTTTGAAAGGCAGCAGCAGCCGATGCTAGCCGAAAGGCATACTCAAATATTGAAATCCACCTAAGGGCGTGATGAATGAAGTGAGGTGACGGGACTCTGGGTGCAGTTCCACTTGGTGGTACGCCGAGGATAAATCGAGGGCACTGATATAACCGGCTTTCTTGATGAGGGTTAAAATTTCATGAATCCTCGAAAGCGGGTGTCTGTCCATCCAGATGTTCCTATTTAAATCTCTGAGGTCAATGCATAACCTTTTTTTTTACAAAAAAGAAACGGAAGGATTTGCTATAATTGATCTGCACATTAGTCTCCTTATTATATAAGCACAATGTCTCTCTGTAGATACTCCAATATTTCTGAAGTGCAACAATGATATGAAGAAATGCTTATCCTTCAACAGCATTAACCAAAGACACTCTGCCCACCACAAAGGGTGTTAAAGAGTGTCACATCCATGTGACAAAAAGGTCATATCAGTGCACATCCTCATCAGTCTCTTTTATCCATGTGCAAAATGGCGCACTCAAGTACAGGTTCTTAGTCCAAAAGAAATCACGTTGTGTAGATACAAAAACAATCTTTATTTCCTTTTTTAAAAACCAGGTTCTTCACAGCCTGGTTTTTTAAAAAAGGAAATAAAGATTGTTTTTGTATCTACACGACGTGATTTCTTTTGGACTAAGAACCTGTACTTGAGTGCGCCATTTTGCACATGGATAAAAGAGACTGATGAGGATGTGCACTGATATGACCTTTTTGTCACGTCAATGCATAACCTGACATCCTTGCTAGCTAATTTAGAGGTGATGACGATGGAAGCTAACCATTGGGAACCTTCTATAGGTTCAATAACACCCAATTTCAATAACCCGTATAACTCTTTTTGAAGGGGAATTTGCATGAGGTGTGGGATGGGTCTGACTTTATGTGCTACAGCTTTAGCCTTGTCTTTGAGTTTATATGGTGTTGGAAATGTTTTACAAACCCTAGAGTATCAGTAAAGACTTCTGAGAATTCCTCACAAATGTCTTGACCACATACAGAGCGATCAACTAAGAGCACTTGATCTGGGCTGTTTGGGTCTAATTTGATGCCTAGTTCCTTTTGGTGATTCTAACCTAAAAGACTGGACCCCTTCTCAGTAATATAAACCTTGCCTGCAGTGTTTCTACCCTTGTAACTGAACAGCATGGTGGTCATCCCCACCAAGGGAATAGGATCTCCATTGTTTCCACCAGGTTTAATGTCTGCTGCCTGCAGTGCACTTAGTCTGTTAGGAAACATTTCTTTAAAGACTCTACCTTCGATCAGAGTGTAGGGAGAACACAAATCGGCAAAGAGCCTGACTTATTTGTTGTCTAGGGTAATACAAAACTCAGGGAAACTGACAGTGTTGTCCTTATTTTCAAGTTGGAACACCAATTTGGTTTCTACTGGTGTTGTAGGTTCTATCAAGGTCACAGTTTTTTCCCACATGTCACTGCAAACTCTGGCCAAATGTCCTTTACGTCCACACTTGTGACACGTCACATTCTTGGCAGGACAGGATGGACTATTTGCTAAGTGCGCCGGGTTACCATACCTGTAGCATTTGGACTTAAAACGTGTACTCCCTTGGTTTTTGAACCTGTCATCTTTATCTGGCTTGTGAATATCTTTACCTTCTTGCTTGGAGATAGCATGCACTTCATGACAAGATTCCTTATTCACTCTCATTTCTTTTATGCATTCTGCGGCATGTTCTACTCCCAGCGCTATTTCTATGGCTTGTTTAAAGTCAGGGTTACCTGCTAATAATTTCTCTTGTATTTTTCGGTTATTAGTGCATCTCACCAATTGGTCCCTGATAAGTGAGTCAGTCAAACCCTCAAAATCACAAGTATTGGACAAACCCTTCAGCACTGCAATAGCACGGAACAGGTTGCACGTCCACCCTTAAGGAAGGATATTGTTGCTGCCCGCAGGTGAGGATACTTGGTGTCCGATGTAATTATGTAGAGGAGTAGATACAATTCTATATGACAATTAGAAAGTACAGTACCTCAAGAGTTGTGATAGAACTGAGGAGAAGTAGTACTGCTGCCACTGGAGTACGGCTGTAATAGTAGGTATGATACAGCTGGGGATGGTGGTGTTGCTTCCCCCACACAGCTACTCATCGCCAGTGTTAAAAAGACATAACACTGAGTAGATAATGAGGTATCTTTAATACGTCTTACATCACCAACAGGTTCCAGTCAGCTGAAGGCAGCTGTGGAATCTTCATTCTACAACTGTCGGAACATTCCAAGGGAGAGGGGGGAGGAGAGCAAGCAGAATAGAACCAAGTGAATTACACCACAAACCTTGGTCAAAACTACCTACTTCAATAGCAAGCTAAATGGGCTAAAACTGATTAAGAAAACTATTTTAAATATGGAAAGAATCTTGCACTTCAATGTTCAGGTTTGAAATTGGGCAGAGAAATATGATAAGTTTATCAAATTCTTCCAAAATAATATTCTATGATCAGGCAGGAATTAAGCTCCTCCCCTTCCTTAAATACCCCTGACATGACTATCACCAGAAAACAAATACATAATGATCTAATATCAAAATAATTAACGAGTAGCCTCTTAAAGACACCATTAAACAAACAAAACCTTCCAGCTATGCAGCTAACACTATACAACCTAACCTAACTAAAAACAATCATTCTTACTCTGTAAGCCAGATTGTGCAGTGGAGCAAATCTCCCACCACAGTGCAAATATAGCTCGTAGTGAGGCAAACTTTGCTTTTCTAAGATAGTTCCATTTACCCATTAGTAGTGCAGGGCCGAGATGGAAGGCAACTTGAGAATGTGTGTGTGTGTTAGGGGTTAACAATACCAACACAAAACTTGCATCAAGAAAACCACTTTGTAAATGTCTGAGATCATGTTATTAAAACCAAAAAGTATTTTATGATTAAAATAATGGCAAAACGATCAAAATTGGAACAGTCTCTGGAAAGCTATAACTTCTTAAAGTGACACTTACATTCCATTCTGCATTAACAGTCAATGAAAATCCCTCTGCAATACTGCAATACTCACAAGCGGCCACTGGAGGCTTCTTCTCCCTCCAGTTACACGGCTTGACCAACTCCATGCTGCATATAGCTTTCAGTCAGGCCTGAAGGGCTATGAGAATCAATCATCTTGTGCAAGCAGGCACCATTCACAACTTCCAAACCTCCCCAAGTTCTGGTAGAGGTGTGTCTGGCTTGTATCTCCATGGCAGATACATTCTCTCCAGTCATTCCAAGTCTAAATAAGCCAATAGACAGTACGCCTCTCCGCTCCTTCTCTACTACCAGGCCAGTCGTTGGTATGGACTCAAAAGTCCCCACCTTTCTCTGGAGAGTCCTTTTTCTGGGTACAAGTTCACAGTGAGTGCAAATTATCTGTTCCACCCACTTTTCATTTCCAAAAACAAAACTTTACTAAGTCCAGTGCAAGACCAGTTACAACTGGTAAACCAGTCTGTTTCATATGAAGAGTCCTTGGGTGCTCATGAGTAGTCTGGTGGAGCCATTTGGGGCATCAGCTGGCACTAAATCTTTTGTAGAACAAAACAAATAAGTCTTGGTTGGAGTGGGTCAAATTCACACCCACATTCCAACAGATTCTGCTTCCAAGTTCGTACTGCGCAAGTTCGTAGGTCTGACAATCCTTTTCTTCTCATACTTCCGGCTGTGTTGCAGTGTAGGCACCGAAAATACTAGGATCAACGTAACTTACCTCACTCCCTTTAGATGGTCTGCGTTTCCTAGCCACTCAAGTAAATGACAGGTAGCGGAAGTATGCCTGTCCTCGTCTAATTCAACCCAACACTGAGTGAATCATGAACAGCCATAGTACTTAGAATAGGCGGGAGGATGTCCCATTGTAATTCCCCATACGTACAATGCATGACAGACTCTCCTTTACAGCCAAGCCCCCCTAGGAGTGGGCAGTGAAAGCTTTTTTTTTTGTTTACTCTAGAAATGTTCAAACATTGGACTGCCCTTATTTAGCCCATTTACATTGGTTCCCTCCCATTGAATACTAAGGCTAGCCTTACCTAAATTAGTTTGGTAACCTCTGATCTTATAATCCAATACAGGACACATGAAAATATATCTTCCCCCCCTCCTACCCCAGCCCGGTCAGTTCTTTTGAAGATTCATTGAAGGATATTCTGCTCTTATTTCCTATCAGACCTCCTTTCCTCCTCCTTTTCAGACCTTTGTGAGGTTGTGCAAAGGAAAACCAGGTTGCCTGCAGCTGTCTCTTGCAAAAGAACAGGGGGTTGTTATAAATCTGCGTCTGAGAAACTGAATACAATCAGCGTATACGCCATAATAGAAACACATGCACTAAGAAACCAGTTAGTGGTTTCTCAATGCACAGAGTCAAATTACCAGCAGTGTCTAGCAGAAAAAAGGATTGGAATGTTATGAAGAAGATTTTCTACAAGCCCTAATTCCGAATGGGCTTGAAACTATGAAACACCCATTACACTCTGGCTGTGTGCCTGGCCCACTGAAATTAGGACATGATAAATATCTGAGTAAAAAGCCAACTGCTAAACCAAACTGTTTGAGAACATTCACCCCATTGAAGGATTACTATTTCTCATAAACATCGTGGTGAGTTGTGTTGTGTCCCAGCAACAGAGAGCTATCTGACAGAAAATAAAATTTCTGAAAATTTCCAATAAAGTTGCGATACAGGGCACATCATGGAAGAACATGAATGGTGGTGGCTGTGATAGATTAAACCGAAAAATGTTCAATGACAGATGCCTTCTTACTCTTTTCTTTATTTTAGATGTTATTAAGAAAACAAAAGTGAATGCAATAATACAATGACACAGCAACTACACAGCTCCATTTTGGGCATTACAGATCTCTCTCCCTTCTCCTCCCACCCCACATAGCACAATCACGGTTCTTCGACTGTGTAATCACGAATGGCAATATCAATAATCCTTCATCCCCAAAATCTCGGACATGTACATCCTCGATCCCCACATCCCCACCGTCTTGTGTGCCGTGTGTCACGTCAGCAGGTGCAGCTTCCTGTATTCTCCACACTTCCTAGTGTATGCCCCCCACAGAGTCACAGGTGTCCCAAATCTTCTGAGATTTTTTCTGACAGCCTTTACCCGCATACATCTCTCTTTCTATAAGGTTACAATGCTCCATTCCAGTTTCCCAGTCTCGGAATAGAGGAGGTGCCTCATTTCTGGGCTATATCTCACTTTGTCACCACAAACCCAATGTTCACTAGGATTTTCTGGTATCCTTCAAGGTTCGAATGTGCCCATTTCCCAAGTAAGGCTACCCGGGGTATCAGAACAATGCTAGACCCTATTGCATCTTCAAGGGACACACACACCTGTTCCCAGAATGTTATGTTATGTTAATTTCGATTTATATAATGCCAAATCACCGACAGGTCTCTTAGCGCTTGCTTTGGGAACCCGTCCTGGCTTTCCCTGCGAGATTACCCCTACTGGGCATCCCCAAGGTGAAGACCAGGCATCCCGCCGCAGGGGGCCGTAGTGGAGATTAAGCAAGCTATTGCCCAGAGCTGCAGAGTGTGAACCCATGATTCGAGTAGGCACCGAGGCGAGAATTATCGAGTCCGTGGACATTTGGGCTCAAGATCCTGCAGCGTCGGGAATTGAACCCTGGTCCCGGGTCTGACCTCTGCATCAGGGTCTGCCTCCTCTAACCAGCGAGCCACACTAAGTGGTGTATCCATGGACAGAGCCACCATGTGTGGAAGAATGTACCCTCCATATCGCACTTGTGTAGGCACTGAGCATCTCCTGACCTCCCAATCTGGTGTAGTACATCTGATGGAAAAGTTTTAATTGGATCAGCCAGTAGCTGGCCTTAATGGCCACTTCTGTCAGGAAGCTCGTTGTCTCCTGCCAGTCCTCATCATCAATATCCCCAATATCTTGTTCCCTTCGGCCCTGAAGATGTGTCAGTATCCCCTATGTATTTCGCATTATTGTGTCATAGGTCAAGGAGATACATTTTCTACCGACTCGCAGTCTTCCCTCCAATGGGGAGTGCTCCTGGGTCTCCCCTACCCTGCTATACTCCTTCTGAGAGCATGCCTCAGCTGTCTATATTTCAACCATTGGGTGGTCGGCATTTGGGATTCCTTTTGTAAGTAATCAAAGGGGACTATTCTACTACGTTAGAGTCCCATACTTCTGTAAGTGTGGTGATGCTTAAATCATCCCAGCTCTGAAAGTCTCTAAGTGCAGTCATTTGTCGTTGTCTGGGCGCACCCCAGTGTGGCGTGCGAGGTATGAGCATCTCTCTTACTACACTTCTCTCCACCACCAGGACCGTGGCTGTCGCAGTGCACACCCAGTGATTCAGCCTGTCCCCATATAGAGCATGTATATAGCTCTGGTTGCCTATGCCCCATCTGTCCATCTGAAATACCGGGTCATCCCAGTCTGCATACACTCACTCATTAACTACACTGACCTTTGTTGCCTCACAATATCTTTTGACATTTGGGAGCGCTATGCCCAGTGGCGTAACAAAAGTTGAGGGGGCCCCCCTGACAGGTACATGGTGGGTCCCCTGCTCTGGATTTCATCTGGAGATCTCAGGCCTGAGTACTGTACTGAGGGGGCCCCTTGCAGCTCAGAGGCCCCCCTGCATCACAGTGCCTGCGGGAGCCTGTCTTACGCTCCTGGCTATGCCTCCTTCAAATTTGGAGCCTTTCAAGAGCTGCATTGCTATTCAGGGTTGACTTTCTGCCCAGATGAGTGTTTTCACCAAGGTATCCACATCGGCAAAGAATGTCTTCGAGATTCTATATGGGTTATTTTGTAGGTTGTATAGCAGCGGGGGGAGGGCGATCATTTTCAACATGGCAGCCTTGCCCAGTAGGGACAGTGACAGCCTGCACCAATGATTTACATCCCGCTTCAGTCACAGGAGCAGGGGTGAGATTCTCCTCATAGTATGACATCACATCTCTTGTGAACCAAAGGCCCAAATACTTAAACTTGTGGGCTTCCACTCGTAGGGGCACTATTAAGTCTTCTCTCTATTGCCAACCCTCCATTGGGAACAACTGTAATTTCTGCCAGTTGATTGTGAAACTCGAAAACTTATCAAACACTTGAAATATATCACTAATGCGGACTAACATTTGATTTGCCAGTCCATCCCCAGATTTGGGCATCTATTCTCATCAGCTCCGCCAGGGGTTCCACCACCAGTGCAAACAGCATTGGTGAAAGAAGACAGCCCTATCGTGTCCCTCTCCTGATGCGAAAACCTTCAGAAAGGCAGCCATTGATTTTTGATCTAGTTTGTGGTCTTATGTAGAGTAGTTTGACCCACTTGATATAGAGGGGTCCATACCCCATTCCATTCTTTCAAGGATTGCAAACAAAAAGGGTCACTCCACCGAATCAAATGCCTTGTTGGTATCTAGTGACACATTAACCCATAGTACCCCATCCTCACCCATCTGCGTTATGTTGTGGAGGTGTCTCAAATTTAGCCTAGTTGATCGGTATGGCAAGAATCCAGTCTGGTCCGCATTGACCAGCTCAGCCACCACTGTGCGCAATCTATTTGCAAGCACTTTTGAAAGGATTTCGTATCCACATTAAGCAATGAGATTGGGCTGTACGATTCGCATTTATGTTAGGGTTTTCAATAGTCGCCATTTGTATATCCACCGGTAGTGTCCCACAATGGAAAGCATCTAGGTACATGGAGAGTAACGGTTTAGCCCCTCTTCTTGACATTTTGCTGAAGAATTCTACTGGTAGCCAATTTGGGACGGGCGCTTTCCCTTTCTGCATCTGTTTGAGTGCTAGCGTGATCTTGGTTTCTGTTAGTTCTGCCTCCAATGCCGCTCTTTGGTCTGGTCTAAGGGATTTCACAGGGCAGTTACACCCAAAGTGTCTAACCTCTTCTTCCGAAGTCTTCATTTGTGATTCATAGAATGTAGCCATATATTCTACAAACGCATCCGCTATCTATCTAATACATCATACAGTCTCGCCTGTCTCCAGTCTGAGCTCTCCAATATACAGTCCTTCCCTTTCCCTGTTTCCATTCCATGCTAGCAGATTCCCCGCCTTATCACCTGGTTTGTAAATGCGCTTCAGTTTGGCAAGAAAGGATGTTTTCACCTCATGGCATACTACCTCTTAGTATTCTGCATGTTTAAGCTTGAGGATACGTTTCAGAGTGGCCATAGGGCGGCATTATGTTCCTTCTCTAACTGTTTCAAGTCATTTTCTAGCGTTTTCAGGCGCTTAATCCGTTCCCTCTTGTTGCCCACTTCTCCCGCTATAAGCACTCCCATGATTGTAGCCTTATTGGCCTCCCATAATGTGATGTCCCTTTTTCTTGAAAATAGTATTTGGTGGCCTTGTCTATTGCCTTTACAACCTGCTAATTAGTGAGTCGCCATGTTGCCATTCGCCAACCCCGGGGCTCCTTATCCCTATTCGTGGTTAGGAGAACCTGCAGTGGGGCGTGATCTGAGATCCTTCATGCTAGATATTTGGCCTCTGAGAATCTGCCCCGTATGTCTTGTGGTGTTAGAAATAATCAAGTCTAGACGACATGTTGTGCGAGTATGAATAGAAGGAGTATTCCCTCTTCTGCACATGGTGGGCTCTCCAAACATCTTTCAATCCCAGCACCGGTGCAAATCCTGCCAGTTTTCCGCCTGGGCCCCCCCTCCTCAGTCTGTCCAATTGTGTTTCATTTGCTAAATTGAAATCTCCTCCTATAATAGTGAGGCCGGCAAAATCTCCACCAGGAAACGTCCCAGCTTATGGAGAGTTGTTAATTGGAGGCCAGGCAAAGCATACACATTAACCAGCACTCCACTCTCACCCTTCCATTCTCCCAACAATGTGGTGTTAGCACCCAGTTTCATCTGACCATGTACGCGACGCATGGAATGCCAATGCTTTCCTGATCAACAGCGACATGCCTCTTGAGCCCGAGGTATACTGTGTATACATGGCATGCCACACTATATCTACCCCTCCCCAGACAATCATGGTGAGCATCCTTTAAATGGGTTTTTGGAGAAAAGCACATCAGCTCAGTATCTATTAATCGCTCTTGACACCAGGCCTCTCTTTACCTTGTTACCAAGGCTATTGACAATCCATGATAGCAGTGTTAAGTTCTGTGTTTCTGTCATAGGAGTTGCTTCCATGTATTTTCATCTGTCCCCACAATAGCGGTTGGGCGTGATCAATCTCTGTGTGCCAGATTTATTGTTTGTGTGTCTATAATATTCCGCTAAATTGTCCCTCAGCCTATCTTAATGTGCTGTAATCTGAAAACTGACCATCCCCCAACTTCTGGTATGTGTGTACCCATAACCAATAAAACATTCAATCTTTATGTACTGA
This sequence comes from Lissotriton helveticus, assembly GCF_964261635.1. NCBI lineage: Eukaryota > Metazoa > Chordata > Amphibia > Caudata > Salamandridae > Lissotriton > Lissotriton helveticus. Next base: position 396,244,112 of record NC_136070.1, on the reverse strand, counting down.
ATATGCAAGGGTGCCCCTCCTGGACACTATCCCTTTACCAGTCATGCCTTTACCACCAAATTGCGTGGTAAAGGCATGTGTGGTACAAGCATGCATGGTAAAGGAATGCATTGTTTTGAGGCATTCATTATTTGGGCTGTGTTGTAGAGGCACGTGTGGTTTAGCAATGTGTGCCTCTGTTATAAAACCACTTTTGCGTCTTATAATGGGATATTTGACACACTTAAGGAGAAGGGGGTTGGACGAAGGGGCAGTTAGGTGGGCCGGGACTTCAGATCATGGTTACTGCAGTCATTGCACTGGTTTTCCAAAGGCCAGCCCTGCTTTTGGCAAAATCGCCTATTGGCGTTGTCAATGCCTTTTAGTCATGTAGTAAAGCAGCGCACCTTTTGTGCAGCCTGACTAAAAGCTTGAAAAAAAGAGTTATGATGCGACCAGCACTGTCCACATCACAGTGATTTTTTATGTTGGTGGGTTGGGCAACATGGACAATGGGAGGGGGTGGGCAATATGTACGAAAATGGCAATAGGGCAGTAAACAAACATTGGCATAGCCAATAGGTCTCGCCTTTGGGACCTTGCAAGTAAAAAAAAAAACGGAAGTATAAAACTTCACGTTTACATTTACTTCGTATTTAGGATGCAGTAAATGTAAACGTGAAGTCTTACACTTCAGGTTTTTTTTACTTACTACGTCCCAAAGGCGAGACCTATTGGCTATGCCAATGCTTGTTTTTGCAGCAATTGATTACCCCAGCAAGCGGATTAATGTACAGCGTCTGGATCAAGTTCAGCAATGCAGCCTGAGTTACGACCTTCAGAGAACAAAGTCTGCGTCAGCAACCAGCGGCACGGTTGCAATCACGCGAAACTCATGGCTAATTGATAAGAATAGGAACATGCGGTAGTCTTTAAAAGATTTATTCAAAGGCGTAAACCATGATCCGCCGCAATCAGGGTGAAATAATGGGGCCCTGCTGTTTTACAGGCAGTATGGTGTGTGCTTTGCATGTTGGTAGTTGTAGTTTGGTGCATTTCAAAGGAAAGTTGAAGTTTTTCCCTTAGTTCTGACCCAGTGTGTCCAAAATTTGATCGGCCTGAAGTTGTTTGGCTTTACAGCAGAATCACCTAAACATCACTCTCCTAACCTAGAACACAGCGTGTAACAGTGGAGGGGCTGGAGTTAGTTCAGCATCTGGTTTGGGAACACGATGCGGCTGAACTAAAGGCTCTCCTGCCCATTCTGCCCTGGAGCTGTGCTGTGGGACAGCTGCTGCGGTCAGCGCTGTGCAGTGCTTTTGGTGCCTTCGTCAGTGTGCCTGCAGCTGTTGGAGACCTACTGTAGCCAGCGGTGGGCAGTGCTGTGGGTGAGCAGGAGAGCTGCTGCAGCCAGCGATGGGCACTGCTGTGGGTGTCCCCGTCACTGTGCGGTAGGAGAGTAGATGAGGCTATAGCTGAGCTATGCTGTGGTTGTCCGCTTCACTGTGCTGTGGGAAAGCATATATAATTAAAACTAGGCAGAGCTGTGGCCTCCTCACTCTCACTTTCTGTCTACGGTTTCTGAATCCCTACATAGACGTGCTGCGGACACGGCTTCCTACATCAGAGAGGACTCTGCAGTGCTCTTGGGCAACTCAGCTCGCTGCCCCACCGCAGCTGACTTGCGTTCAATGTTTGCTGTGGTCACAGATGAAAAGTTGGACTTTGGGTCTTGAGCTGAAAATATCGAGAAGTTTCTTTCTAACATGCGTCTACTTTTGGACAACTGTGGGAGCAAGGCCCTCCTCTGTCATTAGTGATGACCCGAGATAGTCTGCAGTGTGGAATCAAGGGTTCAGGCAGGTCAGGTCGATTACCCCTTTCCCATATTTGCCCGGCGTTAGCCGCTTCTCACCCAACTCACGATTACCAAATAAAGAGGCAGGCGCTGGAGACTGGAGAGCAGGAAACAGGAGTTTATTTCCGACGGAACAGAACACGTCAAATCAGACAACAGGGTATCTTCTCGAGGTGCTCTAACAAGTTTCTCTACGGCTCCGTCTTTTATACACAGGTTTAAGAATGCACAAACATTCCTTATTGCAATAAAGACACTTTGAAGTACGAAAAGGCATGTTTGGAATCCCAGCTTCAGGCCTAATCCCATACCGGTCGCTCTGATGTTGTTTTCCCCTCCCAAATGTAACATGTGATTGTAATCTGCAGCCGGACATTCCAACAGGACACGAGGGCAAGGGGGGGGGTGGTCAGATCTAAGGTGGCGCAGGCGATAAGATCACGTTTCGCTATGCGGGCCGTGGGGGGGTACATCCACGAGACCTAGGTTTATGACATGGGACTGGGTCGAGAGGCCAGGTGTAGCCGGGGGGGGTCATCAGAAGAGAGGAAGGGTGTTCCTGGGAGGAATGCAGGGGTGTCGGTCAGATCTAGGGGTGTGAAGGCCTTGATTAATCACCGCTCCTCTGATGTGAGGCGAGGTCCTACTGTAGGGAGCAATAAACTGCATCTGTTGGACTAGGTGATGGCCTGGGATCAGGCCGGGCAATCGGGCAGGGAGGAAGAGGTTACCAAAAGGGCCTGTTCTATGGGTAGGATGAAAGAGCGAGGGGGCAGGGGGTTCAGCACGGAGACAGGGTCGTGTTTAGAGGTGCGTTTATGGCCCAAGCAGGAGAGACCAGGGGCTGTCGGGGCGTGGGGGAATACTTGCGAGGCTGGGGAGTGGGGGGGGGAGAGACGCGCAGACTATTGGCAGTGGGCAGAGAGGTCATGACACACAAAATGGCTACTATCTATGTTCGTGATGGGGCCTAAAAGGGGACAAGATGGCGGGGCCACTGTTTCGTGACTTTCGCTTTACCTTCAACAGTGGCGAGGATGAACACAAATGAACGCCGCTTATGTACATATACATTGTCGTTTTCCACAGTCGCCGCTTTTTAACATAAGTTAGGTCATTTCCGTGTTTATCATTACTGACGGGGTGTACATATAGTCGTGTGTTGTCAATGAAATAGCGTTTGTCAATACTGGTGGATTTGCATATAACCGTGTGCAGTTGATGCGACATACGAGGAGGAATACATATAAATTTACATTTGTCGTATTTAAAAAGTGACCGATGAAACATTTTACAGGCAAAAGTGGTTGAGGGAGGAATTTTAGTCCAATACAAGCAATTAGTCAAGGGGTGTAGAAAGTTCAGAAAAAAAGGGGGGGGTCTTCATCACAGTGTCTTTTTAGTAGCGAGCCAGCACTAGTAGGCTCTGGTAGTTCGTTTTCTTCCGTTGACGCTGTTGAGCACCGGTGGTGGAGCTATAGGTCCAGCTCGGGTCCTTCTTTACACGTCGCAGGGTGTGATCTGTCCTCTGCTGTTAGACCACAGTCCTGTTTCCTAACTAATCTTTTTAAGGGTGCCTCATGCTGGGCACCTGCATTTCTTTCTCCTTTCGCGGCAAACCCTATTCTACCTAAATGCTGTTCTTTTTCTCTAAGTCAAAATCCACGTGAAAAGGAAAAGAGGGGGGTTTTGTCGGATAATCGAGGGAAGAGAGGGCGGAGTGGGACCAGATCTTTGAGACAAACCAAGGGAGCAAAGGGTGATGCGCAGGCAGGTCCATCAATCGGGCTCAAAGGGGCGGGGACTTCTGGCACGCGTGGGTCAACAAGTAGAGGGCTTCAAGGCAGCCCTCCATTCCTTCATTTCCTGCGTTTGAGAGTGGTGCATCGTCCCGCGTCCCGTTGCTCTGCGGCTCCATCTTAGGTCGAGGTCACACGTGCCTCATGATCTGTGGCCAGGCTGTGCGTCACGTCCGGCCCCTCTCCTCCGGTGACTGTGTATCTTTGAATGGGTACAAAACAGGTTTTAGAGAACTGGCAAGAGAAGACATTTATACATTTCAATTCCGTCCCAGATCTAAGTAGTTGGGGGTACGTTCATCGGTCACGGTCAGAAGTTATCATTGTGGAGCATGTATACAGGCATGTCTACTGAGTATGTACTAAGTCTATTTGGCGTGCATTCATGGCGTATAGGGAGAGAGGTCAGACTCCCATCAACTGTGTATTCCATCAAACTCGAAATCGGATCCTTCAGTAGACTCGTCTTTCTAACCCAAGCCCTGGCAGTTTTCTATCAACATGAGAGAGGGGTAGAGGCTAAACATTCTTTTCTCGGGGAGCAACAGTTAATCAGGGTCATCAGTTATACTTCGGGATATGGAGCTGGGGTCAATCGGGAGAAACGGGGACGTTTTGGACATCCGTACTTGGGTGCAGAGGGGTGGGGCAATCTGGGCATTGGAGATTGCGTTTCTAACGAGCTGAGAATAGAAAGCCACTGACATATAGTCCTCCTATAAGAAGGCCAGATTAGGGGACTTCGGTCGTCTTACCTGTCCTTTCCTTCATAGCCAATTCAAGTTCCATCATTTTACAGAAAGGAGAGGTAGTAATATGGCAGATTACAATTGTTTTAGTTTCTGTCAATTTGCCGAACACCTTTGTGTTCGAAAACCAATTAGGCTCGTGCCGGCGGGGCACAACGTTACCACACAAAGGAAGAGGGAACAGGGGGACCCTCGGAGGGAGAGTCGTCCGCATTTTAAATGAACTATTCGGTACACGTACAACATGAAGAGAGAGAAAAAGAGAGAGGGAGTGAGAGAGAAACGTGTACAATAATAGGCCATTTAATGCGCACACAACACAAAACAGTAGGGGTCATGTTATATAGAAACACAGACTGAGGGACAACGTAAATCCATATACTACGTACACATGAATTCAGGCGGGGGGTACATGTATTATATACAGAACTCAAGACAAAACATAGAACAGTACTTGGCCAAAGATATTTCCTCCTGCATGCTGCGCATCCTTAGTATCCTATTTAATTCGCCTGGCTGTCTTTTGCTGTTGGCCTCTGTTGCAAATACTTACACTTTCGTCAATTGTTCGGGAACTAACCTGGTCGGGCTAGTACTTACAGTGGGATCTTTGAATCGTTTTTAGCGAATGGGTATCCAGGCTGAGGCAACGGAGGGTGTCAGTCGGGGGAACAATGGGCAGTTTCGAGTTTCATGTCTATGAGGGTGCAAGAAGGAGGTGGTAAATCTTAAACATTGACAATATTCTTAGTCTTCCAGGAGGAGGGTACTTGGGTAAACCTCACCCCGGAATAGTCCTGAACCTTCCCCTATTTAGTTATCGTATGAACCTACTCGTAGGTGCACGTCATTCTTGGTTGCATTATTCGGGGGCCGGTTGGAGTCATATTTTTGTCATACTGCAATAACCCGTCAAGTTTCTGCTTCGGGCCACCCTTCCAGTCGTTGGGTTCAGAGAGAGAGAGATGGTCGTTTCTAAGTAAGGGAGTGTTATATCTATGTTTGTTCGTCGTGTATAGGCACCATGTTCAGACCCCCTTTTTCCCCATTCCATCGGCCGTTCGATCATCACTCAAGTCGTACAAAAACATCTCTCTTATCAAGTCAAAGCGTGCAACGTATATCCAGTCGAGTTATACACATCCGGTCATACACGCGTGCATTCATATCACCCAAATTCGTCATGTCCTCAGGGACAGTCCCCATGGATAATGTATCATTTTTCCCCGCGGAACCATGGCGCGTTGCTTAGGTCTTCTCCATACTTTAGTCGATGTTCCGATGTGACCTGCAGAAAGAAGGGGAAAAAGAAGGGGTGGGGGCAGCGTTTTAAAACACATCCGCGCGCATAAACCCAAAAGGCTTTTACTTACCACGTATTCGACCTATCTCCGCGGGGTGCAGTCCCTTCCATCTCGGCGTTTTAAGCCCAGAGGGACTGGTAGTGCGGGAGGCATAATCATTGATGGACTGCATATTGTATAGATCGCCCACGTGTGGTGTTGCGGATCTTGTGTAGGGGAGGGTCGAAACAAAAGGGCAGTCAGTGTAAAGTGGGGTGAACTCGTGCTCTCCTTCGAGGAGGAGGGGTGGTTTACAGTGGTACCGGGTCTGGCTTAGGGGCATCTGAAACAATTTCCCTGAGATATGTGGCATATAAAGGAAAGGCCAAACACCGGGACCTTTATCGATTGCTTTATGTTGCACAAAAGTAGAAAACACACGCAACGAACTTGGACCATTCACATTTGCAATATTTCTGTGTACTTCGCTTTTTTTTTTTTAACCTTTAAGTAATCGCATTGCTTTATTTCACCTGTGTTTTACGTATAACGGTAACAATGGCCATTTATTTCGAAACTTACCAATCCAAGTGCTACAACTATATTTGCTTTTCACAAAAACCTTTATTAAAAAATGTTGACGTACAAATGCAGGCCTACAACCACGTGGGCCGGCCACGGAGCAGACTGGAACAGTACATGAGGGCATATTTATTTTAGGGAAATGTAACTGAGTCGGTGGTCGTTTTATTTCATAAAGGTACGATAAGTGCAATAAAATCATATCGAAAATTCATTGTGGGCAAGTACCATAAGTTCCGAAAATTCGAACCTTCGATAATACTGTAATCAATGACGCGTCAGAACTCAATATCAATTCATTGTCCGAATGTTCAATCAGTACTCATCCCCTCCCACCATGTGCTTCAAAAACTGCATACATATCTCATGATATCAAGTCTGAGCATCCGGAACGCAACGGGGAGTTGCGAGTTTCGTTTGTACCGGCGCCATTTTGGGTGGGGTCAGGCGGGTCCAAGTATAGTCAAAATGTCTCCACCAACTCGGGGTTGGACCAGAACCTCTTTCGGCAGTCCAGAAGTTCCGTTAAGGGGCAACAGAAGGGACCGGTGACATGAACCATCAATCAAAGAAAAGGGAGGGGGCAACAATCTTTCCTACCGGGTCATACTGGTGTTCCACCGGAACTGATCAAATCGGTAGTCTGCAGGATTTTTGGTCATTCAAACTGAGGCTGGCGCTAGCATGAGGGTGCCAACGTCTCGTGGCTACGTCTTGGTCGTTCTGCGGGCAATCATGGCAGTCGTTCCCCATCGGGGGGCCTGGGGCCCCTGCAGTTCTCGTAGAATCTTCAAAGCTGAGGAGAACGCTTCTGGACGGGGGCCCATTTTCTGGTTGACAGGCGACCAGGCCATCTTTTCACGCCAGGCCCATTCCTGCAGAGTCGACCGCCATTTTTATGAGTCCTGCAGCTACCGGCAGTCACTGGGTCGCAAGAGCAGACGGACTCCGGCCTGTCGGGCGAAGCGTTGTTGCACCGCCACAGTGGACGAGACCCTGCTGGGTGAGTGGAGCGTCGCTGCACCGCAAGAGTGGACGAGCCCTTTGCCGGGTGCGTGGAGCGTTGGGGGTGCAGCTGAGGGGCCTCCACCTGGGGAGGCGGGAGAGGCTCGTCCGCGCCGCCTCTCCCTCCCAGTGCACCCCACGGCGCCTCATAGACATTCGTTATGGCCGGACCAGGCGATGAAAGAGGGGGGGGGTCGGAGGCATAAGCAAGACATCCCCCCCCGTGGCCTGCAAGGCGCCGGAAGAAGAAGAGAATGGGAAGACCAGTACATTCCGGGCCGGGCCATTCACCCCACGACTTCTCCGGCCGATGGCAAGCCGAGTGTTGGAGGCGACCCCCTACCCGGAGGGGGAAGGGGGGGGGGTCGTCCGCGCCACCTCCGGACATCCTGGGGACAGGCCTTGGCGCGTGGTGTCGCCTCCGGGCTGTTCGCGCAATGGCCCTCTACCCCAGGCCGCCACCGACGCTACCTCGCCAGCTGATGGCTTTTGTAGACTTTCTAACGCCCAAAAACCTACTAAAAAGTAGCCCAAAGCAGCCCAACATTGCTACTTTGAGGAAGGAGGGACAGGAACGGCGTCAAGCAGACGGCGAAATGCATTGTGGGTTTGTTGTTGCAGCCGTTTGCCATGTAAATAGTTGCTTAATATATAGTTGTACAATAAAACGTTTTAACATGTTACCTTGCTGGAGTGTTGTATATTTATAATATTTGCCTAGGGTTTGTCGTTATTTGGGCGGGGTGGGCGGTGGAGCCGAGCTGTCTTGAAGTCATAGCGTCGAGTTCGGATCTTCTCACTAGTTTCATATTTCCTGAGGGGTTGTTCCTAATGTTTCCATTTCAGCGAGGTCGAAAAGAGATCTCATCAGTGGCCTACTGATTTTGCTTGATTCCTTTTGTTTTTCCTAACGATTTTTATGTTCTTTTATTTGCTAGCACGATACAGCGGCTAATCCGCATTTTTCTTTATATATGTCCTTTTTATTAGGGGTGTCCTCCGGTGGAGCCAGATGGTCTACCTCTAATAAATGGTCCGGGCTGAACCAACTACTGAGCAATGGGGAGAAGAAAGGCATGACGGGTTACAACGGGGACAAAAGTCTGCACTACCTATCCTTCACTACTTTGCGGAGACTAGATAGAATATTTCTATTCTACAGTATTCGCAAATAGGGAATACCCAAAGAGAGAACCAATTCCAAACAATCAGTGTTCGGACAAACAATCAATCAATCAAATGAGGAATAAAATAGGCGTGACGGGTTACAACGGGGGCAAAAGCCTGCGCTACCTACCCTTCACTATCTGCAGAGAGAGATCTTCCTGTTCCTCCCTGTTTGTAGGCAGAGAAGATCCTTTCAGAGAACCAATTCCGAACGATTAATGTCCGGTCAAACAATCAATCAGTGGGGGATAAAAATAGGCACGACGGATTACAACGGGGGCAAAAGCCTGCGTTACCTATCCTTCACTATCTGCAAAGACTAAACAGAGTATGGCGACTCTGTGCTTGTTTGCAAATAGAGAATGATCCAAAGAGAACCAATTCCAAAACAATAAATGCTTGGATAACAATCAATCAAATGGAGAGGGAAGTCGGCGCGACGGGTTACAACGGGGGCAAAAGCCTGCGCTACCCACCCTTCACTATCTGCAAAGGGAGAATACTCCTATCCTTCCCCGTTTGTAGACAGAGAATCTCTCAGGACAAAACAATCAAATGCGTAATACTAGTATTTTCCAATGACAATCGAACAATCAATTCGCAATTTGTCGTGTTACACGACCTTACCCGGACCGTATGGACAGTTTCTCGTCTTACGTTTCCAGCGCCCGATCGTCCTCTATTCTCCGTAATTGCTGTGGCACTCCTGGTGGTTCCCAGTCAGGACCGTAGATCACTCGAGAGAGAGGTCTGCTCGGAACCAGTGAAGTTCGGATGATCGGCTGCCAGACAAGGGTCTATCGGGCAGGAGCTCTTCCCGATCGTTGCAGTCGTTCACTCTGTCGTTGGGACCTCTCTCACTGGATCCACGTGTCGCTGATGGGCCCCACGTTTGGGACGCCAATTGTGGAATCAAGGGTTCAGGCAGGTCAGGTCGATTACCCCTTTCCCATATTTGCCCGGCGTTAGCCGCTTCTCACCCAACTCACGATTACCAAATAAAGAGGCAGGCGCTGGAGACTGGAGAGCAGGAAACAGGAGTTTATTTCCGACGGAACAGAACACGTCAAATCAGACAACAGGGTATCTTCTCGAGGTGCTCTAACAAGTTTCACTACGGCTCCATCTTTTATACACAGGTTTATGATGCACAAACATTCCTTATTGCAATAAAGACACTTTGAAGTACGAAAAGGCATGTTTGGAATCCCAGCTTCAGGCCTATTGCCATACCGGTCGCTCTGATGTTGTTTTCCCCTCCCAAATGTAACATGTGATTGTAATCTGCAGCCGGACATTCCAACAGGACACGAGGGCAAGGGGGGGTGGTCAGATCTAAGGTGGCGCAGGCGATAAGATCACGTTTCGCTATGCGGGGCCGGGGGGGGTACATCCACGAGACCTAGGTTTATGACATGGGACTGGGTCGAGAGGCCAGGTGTAGCCGGGGGGGGGTCATCAGAAGAGAGGAAGGGTGTTCCTGGGAGGAATGCAGGGGTGTCGATCAGATCTAGGGGTGTGAAGGCCTTGATTAATCACCGCTCCTCTGATGTGAGGCGAGGTCCTACTGTAGGGAGCAATAAACTGCATCTGTTGGAGTAGGTGATGGCCTGGGATCAGGCCGGGCAATCGGGCAGGGAGGAAGAGGTTACCAAAAGGGCCTGTTCTATGGGTAGGATGAAAGAGCAAGGGGGAAGGGGTTCAGCACGGAGACAGGGTCGTGTTTAGAGGTGCGTTTATGGCCCAAGCAGGAGAGACCGGGGGCTGTCGGGGCGTGGGGGAATACTTGCGAGGCTGGGGAGTGGGGGTGGGGGGAGAGACGCGCAGACTATTGGCAGTGGGCAGAGAGGTCATGACACACAAAATGGCTACTATCTATGTTCGTGATGGGGCCTAAAAGGGGACAAGATGGCGGGGCCACTGTTTCGTGACTTTCGCTTTACCTTCAACAGTGGCGAGGATGAACACAAATGAACGCCGCTTATGTACATATACATTGTCGTTTTCCACAGCAGTGGTGCCTGTAGCGACGTCTGCACTGATGTACGTAGAGCAGAGACATGCAGATCAACTGCATGAAAACACCACGAGCCCGTACGACAAAAAGGAATATGTGTGTCAGACTGCAGCTGCCCCCACTCTCTCATTGCACATTTTATGTATATTCAAAATGCACAGGATTCACAAAGAACAAAGTCTGGGATGATCCTGTGCAACGCTGCGTCATGCTTACATATTTAACTTTTCTGCAAAGCATGACTGGGCGCTTCACGGTGTGTGAAGTGGAGCACTCACGTCATTCTATTAGCATGTGCACAACAGAAGTGTCCAACCAGCGGCCAAGGACGGGAGGTGCAGACGGGACACGCCCACGAGGGAAGTTAAGGCCAGCTCTGTGACGGAATCCTCGATACCAGAGCGTGATGGTGCCTAATCCCAGTAGCGCCGTGAGACCATGGTAATGCAATGTAGCACTAAGCACCTCGGATCTCTCATACAACAAAAGAACACACCCACGTTTGTTGGTTGACAAAAGAGGAATAAAATAGTGTGTCTCTGGTAATGTTTACATATAATACACCTTCAAGGGCCCAGAACTTGAATTAGCAGGTCAGAACTACATATAAATTACATATAATTTAACAAGCGGTAGTAAAAAAGTTACGTTGTGCAGGTTTAGAGCAGGGCTCGACTCTGTCATGTGCTAGGTTAAAGATTGGATGCGAGGGGCTCAAAGGGGTTTCAGTGGCGCGTTTCCCGTGCAGGAGCGAGCTTTGAAACCATCTGTTTGCAAGTTAATTACAAACAGATGGTTTCAAAGCTCACTCACACAAGGGAATCGCCAAACGTGCACGCGTTGCCATTCAAAGCAATGCAATGCGTGCACGTTTTTGCCTGAATAACTGAATCGATTTATAAAGGTCTCCTCCTATGCAACGGATGCGCGCTGCGTAGGCGAGACCTTAAAAGCGCTATGGTGCAACCAGCTATGGCCACTTCATTGAGCACTTCTTTCTTATAGCTGGTGGGAGGGGGGTAACAAAAACAAAAGGAGGTGAGAGGGGGGAAAGAAGCAACACAGAGAATGGGGATGGGAGAGGAAGATGCAACATGGAGAATGGGATGGAAGGGATAAAAACAAGACAGAGAACGGGGTGAGAGGGTTAAAAGCAGCACAGAGAACAAGGGTGAAAGGGTTAAAAGCAAACACAAGGAGATGATGGAGGGAGCGCTGAAACTTTTCAGACACTCACCCCCAGTCACAGATCTGGGTTGAATCCATCATCATTCTTTAGCTCACATCGCAAACTCAGTTCAGACCCAGCTATATGCAAATCAGTCTTGACCCTGTGCCTCATGGGAACAATCCAGCCCAAACTGCCAAACCAGGTCTTTCCTAAACTGGAAAAAAGCATCCTGGGACCGGTTTCTGGGTAACACCCTTCATCAGCCAGGCTAGCTTGAATACAGTGGCAACGGGTTAAAAGCAGCACAGAGAACAAGGGTGAGAGGGTTAAAAGCAACACAGAGAACAGGGTGGGTGTGAAGAAGCAACACAGACATGGTGGTGGGAGGTTAAGAAGCAACACAACTGGAAGAATCGAAAATAAAGCAAATATTGTACCTCAATCAGTGCATGAGCAGGAGTAGGACACTATTCAAAATGAAGCCATCAGTACTTGGTATGTGCTCCGCACGAAAGAAGAGGAAGTAAAGCTGGCATTCACTGGCCAGATAGGAGGCAGCATAATAAAAGGGAAACTGAAGCTAATAAATGGTAAGCAATGGGTGGGCTCCAAGTCCCTTGTAGGAAACAATCTCTCTTGCAAGCACACTGTGTTAGTCAAGATCAAACAGTGTGCAAATATTGCATTGCTGTAATTTCTGAAACTTGCATACTACTCGAAGAATAAAAAATGTGCACAGATTTATGCTAACATACCCACATATGAGTAATTAACTTGGGGAACCAATCAGTGCTGTCAATGGCAGTTACGTAGTACTTGCACTACTTTCATTTGAAAGGGAGAGTATCTGCACTTCTCAGCAGCAGTACAATTCTTCAAATTGTAAAGTACCAGCACTTCTCAATGGCATAAGGTACTCCTGAAATGTGAGTACCTATACTTGTAAAGTTCCATTCATTCACTGGAAGCAATGGAGCAAACATGATCTGGAAACGTAAGGAATGGTGGAAGCCAGAGACATTATAAGGCATGGGAAAAGTGGGCAATTGCCCAGGTCCCCCACCTTCCAAGGGTACCCTGATAAAGTGGTCTTTCTCCCACCCTATCTCATCTTTATCAGTTTCTCAATCAGAAACTCTCTCTGCCGAACTTCACCTTTAAAGGTTTTTCTGCCCCTGTATAATTGAACATTGTTTGGCATGATCGTGCAGGCCTAAATTAGCAGAAAATAAGTAGTACAATTCAAAGTTGTTCCAAGGGGGGGGGGGGGGGCAACATTTCTCTTGCACACCCCGGGAAATATTTAAGAAGACACCGGTGGGGGCGCTGTCTGGGTATGGTAGTTGGTTGATGGAATACGAAGGGGAAAGTATGACTTCCCACGAAGATACTTAATTGCAAGACAGACGAGACCCACTAGAAAAACAAACATTGGGTAATGCGTAAAAACAAACAGAACCCGCCAATCAGGGCTGAAGAGCTGCGGCTTCTGCGTGACACTGACAGCAGAGAGAGATTCCCGAGTGAGATGCGGGTCCCTAAACTCAGGGTGCCGTACCCTATTCTGAGAGTCGAATGATGAGATACTCTCATTGAACTCCTCACACTGGGCCCCCGCTGCTCGGAGGAGTGCGGGCCCCCACCTTTCCACTACCTGCTTTGAAAACTGTTTCCCCGGCCCTGATTGGCCGCTGGCCCTCTAATCCTCTGGAGTAACGTGAGCAGAGGAGGAGGGGGGAGGCACGGGGAGGAGGGAGGGCGATCCCGACCTGAACAGAGCCTGCCCACAGCTGGGAGAGGCTCGGCTCCCCGTGCTCAACAGTGTGATCTGAGGGGCCGCGGAGGGGAGTTCTGACGGCTGCTGCTGCGGCTTTGAACGGACACCACAGGCTCCTGTAGGGGCAAGACGCCGCCTCTGCCCTCGCCCCCACGCACTGCCTCTCTCCGGAACGCGCCCGCCTCCTGCCTGCTTCCCTTCTCTTCAAAAGTGGCCAGAGATTTCCGAAGCCGGGCTGACAGCCACCTTCATGCTGAGGCACCGGGGAGCGCCAGATCAGCTTCACGTGAAATCAGCGAGCGGCGGGGGTCACTTCCCACCTGGGAAAGAGGCTGCTTCAGACCCTTTCTCGGTCTACCTGCCTTGCATCCAACTGCTGCTCTCTGCACCAACAGGACCGGGGCAGAGCTGCGGCGAGTGCCCCGGAGATCACTGAGCCGCACGGGCACTCCGATCCGAGAGCTGGTCTTGTCGGCTCAGCAGATCCCGGCGCCTCCCTCCTGGGTCACCAACTCGAAACCAGAGGGATTGAGAAGCGGAGGCTGTGATCAGCTGCACTGGCGATCCGGAAATAGCGCCTACTTCCTTGGCTTCAAGGCGCCTCCAGCGGCTACTTCCTTGGCTTCAAGGCGCCTCCTTCCTTGGCTTCAAGGCGCCTCCTGGTCCAGGAGCAAGCCTAGTTCACCCCATTCTCCAGAGTGCGCCCAGTTCTGTCACTTCTCTGCACCTGAAATAGAGAGATGCGGACAGGTTGCCCCGAAAGTGCCACTCGGCCATGAGTGGGCATTTGGTCCATCTCTGCCACCCTCCCCGTGCCAGGAAGGAGTCCGCGACCAGCTGGTGACCATCTGTGGGAACGAGTGTGCACTTTTTATTATTTCTCCAATAGTTTGTTGTTAGTGGAAGAGCTCGCCATGGCCACGGGCTCCCTGGAAGCGCCCCCGGAGGACCTGAGCAAGGTGCCGGACGAGGAGGCGCTGCGGTGGAGCAAGGAGGAGCTGCTCCGGCGGCTGCGCCGCGCCGAGGCCGACAAGATGAGCCTGATGCTGGAGCAGGGCGGCCTGATGAAGGAGGTGAACCGCCGGCTGCAGCTGCACCTGCTGGAGACCCGCGGCCTGAAGGAGGTGAACCAGAAGCTGCAGGACGACAACCGCGAGCTGCGCGAGCTCTGCTGCTTCCTGGACGACGACCGGCAGAAGGGCCGGCGCCTGTGCCGCGAGTGGCAGCGCTTCGGGCGCCACACGGCCGCCGCCGTCTGGCAGGAGGTGGCCGCCTACCAGCGCAAGCTCTCCGAGCTGGAGGCCGGCCAGCAGGCGCTGCTGCGGGACAACCTGGAGCTCAAGGAGCTGCTGCTGATGCTGGACGAGGAGCGCGGCGCCGCCGGCTCCCGCAGCTCCATCGACAGCCAGGCCAGCCTCGGCGGGGGCGCGCGCGACGTGGGCGACGGCAGCAGCACGTCCAGCGCGGGCAGCGCCGGCAGCCCGGACCATCAGCACCACCACCACCATCATCAGCACCTGCACCCCAAGGTGGTGGAGACCAAGGCCGGGGTCGTCCGGAGGTCCATGGACGACCTGTCTGCGCCCCTCCACCACCGCAGCATCCCCAACGGGCTCAACGGTGAGTGTGCGACAACTTTTCACTTAGTTTGTGGTCTTCTCGTTCAGGTGATGTATCCTCCCAGGGACGTCTCCTGGTGTGTGTCTGGGAGATGTGGTGCGAAGCTGTGATGCAGCACAGGTGTGTGAGTGTGGTACCTGAATAGCAGAGCAACTGTGGTGTAATGCTGGTTGTACCAGTGTACAAGAATACACAAAAGTCTGATATTACTGTATATAAACTTGTCTCTAATTTTCTTATTACAGTCTAGTTGTGCAGGTGTGTTTGTAATGAATAGCACACTTTACCCTCCATGCTTTTACTCCGTATGCCATTTACCTGCATTTTAACACTGCAAACACTTCTACAACGCAATTACTATTCAATCCGCTACAACACATTCCCCATTCCAACGCAATCACTATTCTAACTCCAAGGGGGCGTTACTTTGGGGAATGCGTTGTAACAGTTTGCGGGGAATAAGAATTCATGAATATGTATTGCAGATGCGGTGTAAAGTCCTTCGTTGTAAAAGTTTTTGCAGTGTAAAAAATGCAGGGTAATGGCATGCGGAGTAATGCATGCGTTGTGAAGGATGTTCACCGATTGTCATACTTGGATACACAGAGCAACTGTGGTGAAATGCTGGCGGTAGCAGTGTACAAGAATACACAGAAGCCTGACATTCAAATTTTCTTATTGCAGTATAGTTCTGCAGGTGTATGTTGTACTTGAATTTGCAGAGCAACTGTAGTGTAATGTTGCTGGACCTAGTATACAAAAATACAGGGAAGCCTGACATCACTAAATAAAAACTTGTTTCTAATCTTCCTATTACAATCTAGTTGTGAGTTCATTAGACATGTCTTAAAGTAGTATGACTTTCATCACACCTTGCTGCATGGTGTATGGACCTATGTCAAGTTGATGATTGGGCTTATGTGAAACACAGACCGGCTGTCGTGTAATGTGCCAGTATAACTAGTTGTCACATAAATCGCATAATTGTAACTGAATGCTGCTCAGCAGTGAACGGCCCCCTGCCAACAGATGATTCAGTCTGCACTGTTTAGCAAATACCGCAGGAGTCTCCATATGTCAAGCACAGTGTTCACCAGCATGCAATTGTTGACTAATCTAACTTTCGCGGAACGCTGCTCTATAGGACAAAGTCTATTCATTGTCACGAATGAGTGGAGGGGTGGGTTGCTTGAGTCACTGGTAGTTGTACCTACCACATGTGTGGTTAATCAGTACCCTCGGTTGTAAACACTGGTATTCAGCTTTGCTTTGGTGTGTTTTGTAGTAAGATCAATCGCTAATAGTCGTATAGCAAAATTACAATTCCGTGCCCAGTGAACAGCACCCTCACTTTCCCTCAAGCCACTTGCGGCAAGCCTGTTTACAGCCCAACAAATTATTTTGGCATCTGCATTTGAAAGTTGGTAAACCAAAGGAGCTGCCAGGGCTCCCACATATCTAGCCCCATAATGTATCCCCTATGTCTCCCTCCCGCCCCCACCCCTCTAGGATCTCTACGAGTCTACTTCAAGGAAAGGTTACATGTATGAAAAAGGATATTCCTTGAGTCTCTCCACCCAGTACTCATGCTTCTACCACTCCCGCCATGCTTCCTTTCTACCTGTAACCCTACAAATCCCTGCGCCCACCCCCCTCCAGTGTACCATTGACCCTTCCCGAGTACTGAGCAACATTAGTCCATCTGCCAGTCGAATGGGATGTGCCATTTTTGTTCAGGCCCAACAACTATATCACTGATTACGAACTCGTTTTCAAAGCCTTTTAGAACTCCAACCTATCACTGTCCTGAAAAAAGCTTCGTGGACCACACAGAATGTGGTAGCTGCATCTCCATTCCTGGCCCAGTCTGTCCTCCTAGATCCTGAAGTGTTTGTAGCAATGCAGCTTCAACTCTTGCTAGAATGCCACCACGTATCATCACCTGCCTATCCTATGTCTGACCAAGTACGACACAGACATCCCGTTTCACAATGTAGGATGTCATTTTGGTTCACTCTGACTTGAACAGCCTGATGATGCCTGTCCTTCAGGTCCTCACTCAGAATTCATACTCTAATACCAGAGCTTCATTTACCTTCCTTCAAGTGGTTCAGATAAGCAAAGACCCTGAGTTTGAGTGTTTGGCAGGGGAATATGGTATTGATCTCACACAATAAAATCCTGTTCCCTTGGGATTGGAATTTATTAGGTGTGATACATTCTACATATAGTGATGTTTCCCCTGAACATAGGACATAACATGCAAGTCCATCCAAGTATTTACCAGGCCCCTGCTCACCCCCACTAAATGTCATCAGGTTTGATCTGCTGAAATTTATCAGGGTTGCAGGCTTTATCAACCCCAGTAATTACCGGGTGCAGTACGTTTTGCTCTTTTAATTGCGATCCTTGTGCACACGGATATTTTGCACAGGGATTACAATTGTCCTACGCACTTGTAATCGTAACCAGCATTCCTTTTCACAACCTAAGCACTTTTCCAGTGAGGAGCCACAAATCTCCCCTTACATACTGCAATCGTTTTCACATTCTTTTTCCATTAGTCTCGCCTTTTTGTATCCACCCCAATAGCAGCAGGGTGCACCTAAAAGTGAAGTGGCACCCAAAGGTATTGCTTTGACCTAGCAGAGGTTTGGGGGTCATCGTAATATCAATGGGCTACAACAGCTTAAAACTGAATGTGCACCGAATGAGTTGCCTGTGCTCGGAGGCAGTATTCGAATTCTCAACAATGCGGACTGCCCTCTAATTTTTAATCACAGAGGCATGGAAAGTTTATTAACATTGCTCCCAGATTTTAGGACAATCTAACACTCCATATTGGGTTCCTCCCAATGTTCCACTGCATATTTGATCTCCTTCAAAAGACCCCTTGAAAATGATCGCCTCCCATGGAACGTACACCCTGTGCACAGACCACCACTGTAAAATGTTGATGGCTTCTCCCAACTTTTGCTGGTGCTATACCAGCCCTGCACCTCAAGCCGCACATTAAGTTGGTTGTTTTGTGTGTGGGAAATGTAGTCTCACAGTCCGAGGCAAATATGGCATGCTTGGTTCTACCCCTATGTTTTTTTTCGCTTAAATGTCAATGCATGAACATCAGAGCTCCTACCTTGCCAAGAAACTATTTTTATAATTCACATGTATACGAGAGCATATTGCGTGCACACAATATCATACATGTGTGATCACAGATGGCCTTGAAGTTGCTTTCTCTGCTCCTCTGATAATAAATTCATTCTTCACAGCTGTACATTGGTGAGAATCTACCTGTTCTCTTACTTTTTAAAACTTTTTTATTTTCTAACAAAATGAGTTTGCATTCTGAAAGATCTTCATTATATATCTTATACCACCACCCCATTCATCGCATTGTTACATGTTTGGTATCTTATTCATATGGATTTTTTACATAGACCGTCAAAAGAGCATTTGTAGACCATGCCTTTGTAAATTAAAGAGCGTGTTCACTCATAATGCTTCCATAATCCCTAGTTCACGTCATCAGCCTCCTTCTCCTTCCCTTTACATCAATTATTGATCTCACCTTTGGGACCTTATAAACAGGGGTCTTCTCTGTGTCCTATGAGCGGGAGTATTACCATCCTAGTTGTTGGGATGTACTGTAGCTTTAATGTTTATTAGCCTTTAAGCCTTTCAACTTCTTTGCAACATTGTAGCGCCAGCGCGACTTTCAATCGCATAAAAAATGGACTGGAACGCTTAAGCGCGAGCCTTGCAATCTCGAGCTCCTGCACGTCAATACTGTTCTGACGCGCATCAGCATTCGCGTTTCTGCATTCCTTCATCTCTGACTGTAGACACCTTTGTGACGTGTGCTTGCACTGAAATCTACAGCGCACTATGACGCTTCTCAATGCTGAAGTTCCAAGTGCATTATGATGCGCATTTCTTGATCAGCTATTGTGCAATTTTTTACTGCAGCAGAAAGAAAAAAATATAGATTAAGTGACATTTTCAACACTCTGTTAAAGCCAAGAGAAGGAAATACACAGCTCAAGGACACTTTCAAAAGTTTTGGGAAAAAAAAGGAAATAATCTTGGATATTGGATATATCAAGACTTTACAATACAATTTAAAACCAATTCACTAATATTGTGAATATAATACATTTCTAGTGAGGTTTTGTGGCAGCAGCTCCCCACGCAAATGGAAAAAGTAGCCTCACCACCTCCCTTTTTACAGTCTCCTGGGCCTCCTCCCATGCCCTGGAAACAATGGAAATCTACGTTTGACGCTTACATTGAAGCCATTGATGGTGATGTCTTCACATCTAAAAAGAAGAAGGCGCTACTAGTATACAATTTGGGGCCTGAAGGAAGGTCCATTCTTGAAACCTTACCTCTTGAAGAAGTGAGAATATCAATCTCAAGTGATGATGGCGATGCACAGGTTTTGGATAAATATGCTTCTCTGGTCAAAACGCTGGACAAAAGGTTTAGTCCCAAACGGAACACTGTCTTGGAACGTCATAAGTTCTTGCAACGTGCGCAAATGCCTGGAGAGTCCATCGACGATTTCGTTGCTGCTTTGAGGATCCTGGCAGTCAATTGCAACTACAGGGAATTTAGGGATGAAATAATCAGGGATCAACTCATTGAACGCACAAATGACAGGAAAGTGCGTGAAAAACTTTTGTCTTCTGGTGACCCTGATTTAGAAACTGCTTTGACTTTAGCCAAATCTGTCGAACATTCCCAGTTCTGTTTAAAGGAAATGAGTACTCCTGCATCTACTGTTGCAGTTCCTGCACCAGCAGAATCTTCTGACATCAATATCATTACCACTAAAGCAGCAGTCAAAAATTCAGAACGCAGAACATCGAATCCTAATGCCTTTCGTCCTCCACCTCCTGCTAACAAGTCCAGGAATGATGTACAAGGATTGTCTTGTTATCGCTGTGGTAGTAGATCTCATTTAGGAAACTTTAAATTTTGCTTTGCAATCAATCAATCTTGTTTCAAATGTGGCAAGAAAGGTCATCTGGCACGCTTGTGCAAGGCCACTAGTGTACAGAAAGGATCTTCACACATGGTGAAGAGCATTGATGAGCGTTTGTATGTTGATGATGAAGATGAGCGATATGAGTTATTAATATTATCTTCTTCTCCCATGGATGCAGATGGTGTTGTTGAAATAGCATCTATTGATGGAGCTCGAAGAAGAAAATCTCCAATTTGTTCTATTAGCATGAATGGTGTGTGTATCAAATTTCTAGCAGATTCTGGTTCTCCTTTTTCCATAGTAAATGTTAAAGATCTAGACATGATAGGAAATATCTTTTTGTCCCAATCCTTTATTAAAATGTTTGCTTATGGGGGCAAAAGAGTGGAAGTATTAGGAAAGTTTAGGGGTGAGCTTGAGTTCAAAGGTGATGTTACGTCTTCCATTATTTATGTTGTCAAAGACGGTACCAATTTGCTAGGTTGGCACGAACAGGGTGAGCTGAGTATGATCCTTGATCCTAACCATAAAGAAATGGTTTTGTCTAGACGCGAGGCTAAGCAGTATTATGCCTCTTTGCCTGATATTGAGCCTGTGCATTCCCTGAGTGTTTCTTGTGATGGTGAATGGGTGCAAGAGTTTCCGGAAGTTTTTTGCGACAAGTTGGGTAAACTCAAGGGTTTTCAGCACCAAATTATTTTGAAAGAGGGAGCTAAAGCGGTGGCACACAAGGTTCGTAAAGTACCACTTAGTATGCGAAATGAATTGAAGAACGAACTGGAGAGATTGCGTCTTTTGGGTGTGATTGAACCGATAGAGGCGTCAGAATGGTTGTCTCCCATAGTTTTAGCACGAAAGGCTGATAAGTCCCTTAGGATGTGTGTGGATTTGCGTGACTTGAATGCTTGCATTTGGGTTGATAGGCAACCGTTACCGAATATTAATGAGATGCTATCAACATTGGAAGGCGCCAAGTATTTTACCACCCTGGATATCTTTTCAGCATATCATCAGGTTGTGTTGAGCAAGGATTCAAGACACCTTACGTCTTTTGTGACTCCGGAGGGTGAATTCCGTTATTTGAGAATGCCATTCGGACTGGCGTCGGCCTCCGCAGTTTTTCAACGCCTTATGGGTAACCTTTTTAAAGATACTGCGGGAGTCGTCTTCTTTCAGGATGACATTCTCATTTATGGGAAGTCTGTGGATGAACATAACAATAGAGTAGGAACAGTTTTACAGATTTTAAGAAAATTTGGTTTGACGTTAAGAAAAGACAAGTGCAAATTTTTCAGGGATAGTGTGGATTATTTGGGTCACCACATCTCGGCTAAGGGAGTGGAACCCAAAATGAAATTGTTAGACGCCATTCAGAATGCACCAGAACCATCGAACAAGGATGAATTACTTTCTTTTTTGGGGCTAGTTGAATATTACGCCAAATTTGTTCGTAATTTTTCTGACAGAACTGTGTCTTTAAGGAATTTACTAAAGAAAAATGTCAAGTATGATTGGTCACAAGAGTGTGCTAACGATTTTACATTACTGAAAAATGCAATTGTACAAACACGCCCTCTCAAACTCTTCAACATCAATGACCAATGTATTGTAATTACCGATGCCAGTAATGTGGGTCTTGGGGCAGTGCTGTCACAGAAGAGATTGGATGGTAATGTAGAAGTTATTGCTTTTGCCTCCAGAACTCTACGTGGAGCGGAAAGCACATATTCAACCATTGAAAAAGAGGCGTTGGCTCTATGGTGGGGTGTACAACATTTCAGGAATTTTCTTTGGGGAAATCACATCGTACTCAAGACTGACCACAAGCCTCTTGTTGATCTCTTCACTACCAAAGGCGGCGGGAGGGCTTCTCCTCGCATTGCCAAATGGCAATACAGGCTTAGTGAATTTGATTATCATCTAGAATATGTCCCTGGGATAAGGAACAATGTGGCTGATTGTTTGTCCAGGTTGCCTCTCCCTCATGACGACTTGGAGCACTGTAGTGAGGATTTAGAAATGGTGTGTGCAGTGAGTTCTTTATCTGAAGCTGGGATTACGCTGTCAGAGACTGATTGGAAATTGGCTGTATCTGAAGATAAGAATTTGTGCTGTGTAATGGACTACTTGATCAATGGTTGGCCCGACGACAAATCCTTGCCTTCAGAGTTAGTACCTTTCAGGAGGATTTGTGATGAGTTATCTTTAATTGATGGTGTTTTACGTAGGGGTGGTTTATTGGTGGTTCCGGATGCTCTTTGCAAAAAGGTTTTGGATTTGGCTCACGTTGGTCATTTGGGCATTCGTGCAATGAAAAGAAGGGTACGTGAAGATTTTTGGTGGCCTGGAGTGGACAAAGCGATCGAGCACTGTGTTCGTGATTGTAGTGCTTGTGTTCTTAGTGATAAGTCCCAAGTTACAAGTCCCTCTCCGGTGACTCCTATACAAGTTAAGGAATTGCCTTGGCATAAGTTGGCGTTTGATGTGGCTGGTCGATTTTACAATCTTGGGGTGACTCCGAAGTATGCACTAGTTTTGATTGACTACATGTCAAAGTGGCCAGAGGTTAAATTTGTTGAGTGCATGAATTCTGCTGCTGTTATTAATTTCTTCAATGACATTTTTTTGCGGGAAGGTTGGCCTGAGGAGTTAGTGTCTGATAATGGCACCCAACTGGTGTCGAGTGAAATGGACAGTTTTTTCAAGTCCCATGGGATCAAGCACATTCTCACCTCTTTGTATCATCCTTCAAGTAATGGATTAGTCGAACGGTTGAACCGTGTGATCAAGGATCAGTTACAACTAGCCAGCATCAATGGTTTGAATTGTAGGAAAGTAATTTCTGACATGTTGTGGGCATTGAGGGTTACTCCCAATTCCAGCACGGGTGTCTCACCTTTTACCTTACTCAGAGGTAGAGTAGCAGGTTCGGAATTGAACAAGGATTGGATGTCAAGGAAAGACGTTGATGTAGTCAAGCTAGGCAGGGTAGCGGATGTCAGAGCATGTACTCAAGCTAATTATGCTCAGGGTAGCTATAGGTCATCTCCAGTGCAGCCGGGGGACTGGGTGAGGATCAGGAGACCTGTACTTTTGCGTAAAGGATTGGCTCGTTTTTCCCCTCCTGTCCTAGTCAAAGAAGTTAAGGACCATGTAGTAATTCTGGAAAATGGCAAAATTTGGAACAAATCTCGTGTTTCTATTGTTCCTAAGCATAAGGTGGAGTTTATAAAGAGCAAATTTGGTTTAAAGCCTAGCGAATCATCCACCTCTGACTCAGGTTCAATGTCTCCGGGTGCCAGTCCGAGGGTTTTGCCTGCTGAAAACCCAAATGCTGAATCAAATGGTACAATTAATAAACGATGTTCCACCAGGCGCAAAGTAGTTCCTGGGAAATTTCGAGATTTTGTCACATACTAAACAGTCATTGGTCATACGTTGTAATTCAGTCATGTATTTGTTTCTGCTTAAATTATTAATTATTCACTCAGACATGTATTTTGTTTGTTTAGGGAGGGGGTGGGTTAGTTGTGATTATTCATTTTGTTTATTGTAATCAATTGAGGGAAGGGGGATGTGTTGGGATGTACTGTAGCTTTAATGTTGTCTCCACGAGCGCGCTCGTGGTAGTGTTCTATGTGGAACTCCTGGGACAGCAGTTGCTGCCGGGAGAGTTGATGTTTGGATGAAATAAAGGAAGCTTATGATAACATTGTGGGAATTACTTCCTTTCACTAGTCCTTACCGATTTCCCACGTTCACTCACTGTCTCATCTAGAAACAGTTCCCAAATGTCAATAAAGGTCTCATTTGGTCACGACGTGTATGTATAACCCTTACACGTCCTACCATGACTTCTATCTCTGTGTACCAGTCCTCTTTCTCAAATGATTATCTAGTGTGGTCAGACCGTGCTGATTCTTGGGCGATATGGATTGCGCCTCATTACTCCTGGTTTGCCCGCTGAGTTTTGAATCATCGTTTTATTGACCTCGTGGTCCGTGTTGCATACGGTGGTGGTCACCGGTGAGTGGCGGACCTTTTTTCAGGAGTAAATTCCTTTCTTGACAACTAATTAACCATCGACCCCACAACATCTGCAGTCTGGTGCATTTACTTAAGGAAAATTGCGTTCATTTTTAGGTTTTGCCTAGCAATGCGTACGAAGTACGCATGCGCTAGCAAAACCTCTTGAGTTCTATGTCGGGTGATGACCCGCCTCTGTCTATCATTGGCTAGCTCCATAAATTGAGGCTAGCCATTGGGAGACAGAGGCTGTCAATCGCGCTTTCTTTTGAAAACGTGATTCGGGGGTGTTTCTGGTGCTTTTTTAAGCCCCGCCCCTTTGTCCCGGGCCGCGCTGCGATTGGCTGCCGGCCCGGGACACCCCCGTGACGTCATTCCCGGGCCGCGCTGTGATTGGCTGCCGGCCCGGGACACCCCCGTGACGTCAGCCAATCACAGCGCGGCCCGGGACCTGACTTGTTTTTTTTAGCCGTCTCTCTCCCGCCCGCCCACTGTCCGTGTTCGATGCCTTCGGGTAAAGTCCGCCTCCTGGGAGCAGTCCGGTGAGTTTTAAAGTTCTCCGTGTCCCTCCTCCCACCGTCCCCCCTCCCGCTCTCCGTGTGGTCTTGTCTTCCTCCCGGAGCCTGGTAATGAAAGCCTAAGCAGTCCGGTGAGTTTTAAAGTTCTCCGTGTCCCTCCTCCCGCCGTCCCCCCTCCCGCTCTCCCCCCTCGTGGTCGCACTTTGATTCCAGCAATGTAAATAGGGGGCTTGGCTGAGGACTATCCAAGGGGGCCTTATGGGCAGTAATTTAGATTGGTGCAGTTTGGATTAGACGAGTGCCTGGTCTGCGGCTGAATTGAAAGTATCTCAAATGAGAGGGGTATGGATGACAGGGGTATGGCTGAGAATGTAGCAGCGATTCAAAGGAGATGTTTGTAATTTAATTAAGTGCTGGTTACAGGAGAAGGATAAATGCGATTGTGGTTCAGCTGAGAGTGCTTTACATGAGTGTGACTTGGCCGAGAGTGGCTTCGATGAGTGCGGTTTGGGTTAGATGAGCAGTGGTTCGGAGGAACGGGATTGAGGTGTGACTGAGAGTTGTTTACATGAGTGCTGTTTAGTTACACGCAACCTCCGATCTTCACCCCCGCCACGGCGCCTCAGATGTGGTGCTGACATCACATTCCTCCAAGCGCATTCCTGGCCCTGTTTTGGAGTTGGCTCTGGCCCAGTTAGATTTCTGTAATTGGCAGGGCTCGCCGGAGAATAGGAACAGAGAAGTCTTTAAATCAACACCACATTTCAGAATACTACTCCCTCTGTCCTCCTCCGGCGCTGGCTTCAGCTCCGCCCCGGGCCGCAGGGATGGGGGCTGTGGGACCCCCGCACTCCCCCGTCTGAGAGCAGCTCTCCGAGTCTCTCTGTCTCTCTCATACACACGCCGTGCTCTGTCTTCTCTGTCTGCCTCGGTGTTTCTCCGTGGCTCACTCGTCCCCTCGCACTCTCTTAGTCTTAACCCTTCCCTCACCCTGTCTCTCTGTGGCCGCTCCTCTCCTTCGCCAAGGCCCTCCCGCTCCTCTTTTTTAATGCTTTTCTTATCTGTCTCTTTCTCCCCTCGGTGCCCCTCTCTCTCTTTCCCCGCCCTCCGCCACTCCCTCTCTGCCCGCCCCTCTCACCCTTGCGCTGTCGTTTTCCTTCTCTTCTTGTTGCTCGCTCTCCCTTCTTGCTTGCTGCCGCCTGTCTGCCCCTTCCTCACTGTCAGTCCTGGCGCTCTGCACACTCTCCCCTCCTTCGCCCCTCACTCTCTTCCTAGTTCTCGGTTCCTGCCCCTCACACTGTGCCCTGCTGCCCGAGCACCGCAGGGGGCACAGACAGGCACGGCATGGGGGCATGACTGGATACTGCACGGGGGCATGAACTGTCAGCATGGGGGCACGGACTGGCACAACACGGGGGCACGGACTGGCACCGCAGGGGGCACGGACCGGTACAGCATGGGGGCATGGACCGGTACAGCATGGGGGCACGCAGGGGCACGGACAGGCACAGCAAGGGGCATGACCGGATACTGCACGGGGCACAGACCGGTACAGCATGGGAGCACAGACAGGCACAGCATGGGGGCATGGCCGGATACTGCGCGGGGCACGGACTGACACAGCATTCGGCCACGCACTGGCACAACACGGGACACGCACAGCATGGGGGCACAGACTGGCACAGCATGGGGCATGGCCAGGTACGGCACGGAGGCACGGACTGGCAGAGCATGGGGCATAGAAAGACAGTGCACAGGGGCGTAGGCAGGCGCTGGATGGATTCATTATCAGGCAGTGCACAGTGGCATGTAAAGGCAGGGTACAGGGGGATAGACAGGCACTGCATTGATACATGTCAGGCACTGCATTGGCATGGAAAGGCAGTGCACAGGGCCGTGAGGAGGCACTGCAATGATACATTGTCAGGCAGAGCACAATAGCATGCGAAGGTAGTGCACAGGGGTGTGGGCAGGCAATGCATTGATACATTGTAAAGCTGTACACAATGGCATGTAAGGTCAGGGGCTAGACAGGCCCTGCATGTGCACAGCAACGTGGGCAGGCACTGCATTGAATCATCGTCAGTGCACAGGGCGTGAGCAGGCGCTGCATCGATACATTGCACACTAGAGTATTAAAGGGCTGCTGAGACCCAGAGATGCTGTTGTGACCAGGTTATGAAGGCACCTAGAAGGCCAGAGTCAAACAAGCAGACCGTGGGCACCCAAAAAATGCCATTGCAATAGAAAACTCGATCATAAATTGCTCTTACAATAGTGGAAAATCTGCCAGAATGGCGCATTTACCACCGCAGGAAAGGAGCATTGCGAGGGCCGTCCGTGCAACATGCAGTGAGAAAATACAAGCTCAGGAGTGTGTGAGTTTTTGCAAACATTTTCCAAACTGTTTGACCATCCTAGAAGTGGGCGGATGGATGAGTGGGCGGATGGATGAGTGGGCGGATGGATGAGTGGGCGGATGGATGAGTGGGCGGATGGATGAGTGGGCGGATGGATGAGTGGGCGGATGGATGAGTGGGCGGATGGATGAGTGGGCGGATGGATGAGTGGGCGGATGGATGAGTGGGCGGATGGATGAGTGGGCGGATGGATGAGTGGGCGGATGGATGAGTGGGCGGATGGATGAGTAGGTGGAAGGATGAGCGGATGGATGAGTGGGTGGATGGATGGATGAGTAGGTGGAAGGATGAGTGGATGGATGAGTAGGTGGAAGGATGAGCAGATGGATGAGTGAGAGGATGGATGAGCGGGTGGAAGGATGAGCAGATTGATGAGTGGGCGGATGGATGTGTGAGCGGATGGATGAATAGGTGGAAGGATGAGTGGATGGATGAGTAGGTGGGCAGCTGGAGGGAGGGACGAGGGAGCGGATGTATGATGAGGTCGGCGGGCGCCTGCTTTGATAGATGAGTGGGTACCGGAATGGTCAAGTGGGCAGCTGGATGGGTGAATGAAGAGATTGGCAAGCGCATGCGTAGATAGATGAGCGGGTGGATCAGTGGCTGGGTGTTCAGATGGGTTAGATGAGTGGTTGAATTTGCTATTGTAAATGACAATGCCATTTATGTTAAAAAAAAAACATAAATAAAAATAATGTCAAGAGCAATGCCAATAGCTCTAACTTTAACAAAGGCAAAACCATTGCATTGTAAATGCTTGTTTGTTCTTTGCCGCTTAGAATTACTTTGATATATTTCTTCTGATGGTTTTGAGTCCGGAAATGTTCAAACTGTGTTGACAGTGTTCATAAATGCTGGTGGTGGACTTGGTGAAGTGCAAATATCTCTCAGAGACTGAGGAGTGATTGGTGGCCGAGAGCTTCCTCATTCCTCTCTAGTTTTGCTCAGTCTGGTGCTCGTTGTTAATGAGAGTTTTCATGGTGCATTATGTGCTTGGGGTCAAAGTTCAGCTCCCACCTTCTGCACATTATGTATAATAGCATCTTGAGTGCCCTTTTTGAATTAAAGTTTCATTGATTTTGTGTATGTTGGACCTAAAGATGTTCTTCAGTCTGTAGCATACCTTGACCAATGGTGTAAACCAAACCATTCATACTTGGAGGGCATCCTGTTCCCATTCGAGGGGGTTTACTTGAGCTTGGATCCTGGCCCATGTTGTTATTTAAGGCCACGGGAGTAGGATATGTTGGTGAGTGCGAGATGGCCAGTATTGAAAGGTCGACGGATCGAACTTTATTTGAAAACGCTTCCCATCACACACAGATTCTCACAGTGCTTTAAATGGGCAGGTACCCTGCGGTACAGACTACCTGCTACACTGCTCCAATCCGAAAGTTAGAGTACCTGCACTTCTCAGCACCACTGCAATACATGTAATGCCTGAATACCAGCACTTCTCGGGAGCGAACAGCTGCTCTGAATCGTGAAGTGCCGTCACTTCTGCATTTCCATTTAAAGCGCCGATCACGCAGAAAATGTTCCCTTCGTGGCCATACTGCAGATTCATTCAGGTTCCAAGAGACGTCTGTGCAGGGGGGTGGCGTGGAGGGGCGGGCACGGTTCTACCAGGGTACTGTTCAAAAGCGGAAGGGAACAGCTGTACTCGGAGGTAATGGCGGCCGTGCAGTGTGTGGGAAGACGACAGGTGTGCATGAGAGAACGCAGCAAGTGTTATCTGGAGTTTAAAGTGGCATCTGGCCAAAGCGGGGTTTGACGTTTCATGAGTAGAGACACGCACGCTCTGTGGAGCCCAAGAAGGGGTTTCCCACTCAAAACTAGATGTGTTGAGCACTTGAGGCCACCAGTGGCGTAGCCTGGGAGGTCACGGGCCCTAGTGCCAGCAATGAAACTAGCCCCACCCCCTTCACACCCGCTATTAAAATACCGGTTTACGTGAGGTGCTGCGCTCCCGTCGCACCTCTGGGCGCAAGTGTCACTGCACCTGCTACACGAATGTAATTTACGGGTTTCCAAGTTTCTTGTTGTACTCGTATGTCCTTATCTCCTAGCTATCCCCACCCCTCTCAATATATTCATCCATCATCTCTCCTCTCTTTCCACGTCCTCCGTCTCCCTCTTACCACTCTTCTGTCTCACTCACCTTCCTATCTTTCCTCCCTTCTATCTTTCTTCCTGGTTCCTCTCTCTTCCTTTACTCTTGCCCATTTTGCTCATCCTTATCTCATTTCTCTTTCTCGTTCTACCTTATTTCCTTCTCCCGTGCCGTCACCTTTTCCTGCTCTCCTCCCCGTTCTGTCACCTTCTTGTTTTTCTTCCATCTCTTTCCTCTCTTCTTTATTGCTCCCTTATCCTTCGCTCCCTCTGTACTCTCCCCCCCCCAACCCCAATGCACTGTGGGGCAGATTTACAAGCCCCTTGCGCCACTTTTGCGTCATTTTTAAGATGGGGAAAGTGACGCAAAAGTGGCGCAAGGGGCTTGTAAATCTGCCCCTGTGTCTTTAAAAAAAAAATCGGATCAGGCATCCTAGGAAACTACATCGGCTGGTACAGTCCAGACTGAGCTCCCTGGCCCTCGGTGCATTGCACCAGTGGTAGCTACGCCTCAGGCCACCCTGTGTAAGACGAGGGGATAAAGATGGGCATTAATATTGAAAAGCTAAACACGCCCCTATGTAATGCTGGGCCGCCGAATGTCACGTAGACAGCTGTGGTGACTTGTGGGCAATTAGCATAAGTTTTAAGGGGGGGGGGGCAAGTGAAATGCCATGGGCAGGTGGGGCTGGCGGAGGGCACAAAGGGATGCTGTGGACTCAGGATACGATGAACAGAGGCGGTGAAGGACCATAGGGCCGTGGGATGGACACCGAACAGGGAGCCAAGTTTGCTGTGCAGTGGTGCAACCCGCAAGCGTTTGTGGAGGGAGGGTACGCCTTGCATTGCACTGGTTGGGGTGGTGGAGTTAATGGCTGGAGGTGAAGACCGGTGACAATACTAAACTAAGATTTATTTACGTTTATTTGGACTTTTACATTGGCAAGGAATATATCGGCCAATACAGTCCAAATAATATCCAGTCCATTATTTTGAGAAGTAAAAAGGCGATGTTATTGGGACAGGTTAGATATCACAAGACCACCTCTCCTCCCTTTAGACATCATTGTTTAATTTGGTGAAGGCTTTAATAGGCTCCATGTAAACTGACTGTGATGCCACTTTTCGTTTCCAAAATGAACCCTTCTGTTGGAGACGTGTGTGAGTGTGTTTGTTGTGTCTTGGTTGCTTGTAATTTTTCATTATTGATTTTTAATTTATATTTTTCACCTCATTCTTACACCTGCCTCGTAGGGAGCATCAGTGAGACAAACTGAAAAGCTAGCGGTTTCCCTTATTTATTTTTATGCACCATTTTCTCCTGTTCACCCTCCCTTCATGTGGTCTTCCTCGTTGTTCTATCACTCACTTCGATTGTCTCCTGAAGTGAACAAGACTCAGCCCTGTCTGTGGGTGTGTGATACCCTAAAAGCTGACTTGACTGACATCCGTGGCCTGTGCATAGTGCAAGGAGGTGGTGTGGGAATACCCAATAGGCGTTCTCTTTTCCTTCGGGCTTCTTTGGCATGGTTAAAGGAGGAATGCCCTCTCTATGCCATTCCCTGCACCTTGGGTGTAAGAGCCTCCTCAAGGGCGAAGGTACAATCACCACTTGTACAAGGGAATAACCTAGTGAAGACTTAACCAGCATTTAAATCCTCATCCTTGCACCAGAACACAGGACGGTAGAAATCTCTCTTCCTCATTCCACCATGATCTCTCTCTTTGTTCTGTCAATAGATGTATGCCCAGAACTCTAGACTCTGACTGTAAAATCCCTTCGTTTTTCCCATTTGTTCATTTGACTCTAGAACGAGCTAGAATCCCACCCTTTCTTCTCAAGCGTCGGTCCAGCCTGCTCCATCCCAGCCATAGAGCTGAAGTGGAAACAAATCATTAAGACCTGAATGGTTGCCAGAGTGTTCTTTCATCGTGGTCCTCCTGGAACAAGCAGCTCTTAGATACAGAAGCCATTAAGTCTGTGTTATGCTACATGGGATGCGTGCACCTTATTCATAAAGACACAGCTCAGAGGTGTGAGGTGGTGTTGGGTGCAGGGGCGTCTGACCCTCCTCTTGCTGCTAAGGTGAGACCCCCTCAATCTGGTAGTTGTGATGGTGGGGGGACCAGGACTGATTCCCCTTATGGGGGACTTTCCTGGGGTACAAAAGTACGCCAAAACTGTTTGCATATAGAGCAGCATTGGGGCAGTCTTGATGGATACCAGGATGTTGTTCCAGACCCAGATTCCTGACCTGTTTTTTTTTTTTTTTTAATTTTTCAACACTTAGTCTGCAGTCTGGGGGCATCCTGGGTGTAGGTGTGCCAAGAACAACCAGAGATTATGAGCTTATCTGCCAGATAAGCGTGGATGTTGTTTGTGATGGCTTTGTAAATGATGCAGCTGGTTCTGAAGATAGGAAAGGCTACCAAAGGATAGCCAATGGTATTCAGTCAGGATGGGGGGTGATTTGATTATATGACTTCAGGCCCTGTATGAGCTGTGCTGCAGCATGTAGGGTTCCCCTAAGGGATACCTGTGTCGAGTTTGGGAAGTCCTGGACCATCGGGAGGAAGGAGTGAGCAACTTGGGTAATCCGCAAGGAACACGCCTTGGAGTATGTATGACTACAGGGGTTCCTGAGCCCTTCCTCCATGGGGCACAGGTTACCCACAGGTAGGACCTTGGAAAGAATGGGACAACAAAGGTCAGCCCCAGTCGAAAGGGGCCTTAACAGAGTTGCATGTTACTATATGACTCCGTGTTCCGTCCTGACGAATGCCACAGACTCTTATGAGCCACAAGGCAGAAACATGTTGATGGTCTGAGTGGGGATGGGGTACTGGTTCTCTTGTCTCCACGCTAGTTTTTAACACCAAGTGATACATCCTTGTAAATGTAAAAGTTAATTTTGACGTATTGCATCGTTTTTTAAATTCACATCACAGCTTCAGTAGTTAGAAGTGCCTCATTTTCTGTAAAGTGCAGGTCCGCTCTTCATCAACTGGGGTTTCTGAAGAGCAAAGGGGAGTCCTATGGTGAAGCATGACACCTGGTAGTGGGTGAGGACATCACGTGACAATTTTTTGTGCGTCCATAGATTGGCATTCAATCGTAGATGAACAGTTATTCAGGTTGCTTTCTTGTGTTTTGACCTATGTGGTTAGAGGGCAGCTCACCCTGAAGCCCCATCGCCTCCAGTTCCTACCTTGATAAAGTTCTGAGGTTTTCGTGGACCTCTAGGTCTGGATGATGTGCAAACAGTGTTTGAGGCGTTGGATGTCTCAAGCAGAGAAGACTTTCGAGTAGAGCTGTGTATCATCGGTATATTGGGAATCTTGACTCTGTTATCAGTTATCAGAGCACCAAGCGGCACATTGTAAAGGTTGGAGATGACAGGAGACAGTATGGAATGTTGTGTGTTTGAGAAGTGTTGGATAAGACCGTAGATTGCAACGATTGATCTGTAATTTTAGGTGGTGTTTTGCAGAGCAGTGGGAGTTTGGCCTGCTGTCCGTTTTAGAGCAAACGCAGAGAAGTCTCATTACTTTGCTTTATTTATGTATTTATTTATTTTTAAAGCTGTGGATGATTGTAATGCTTGACGCGTCCTGGTTTGTACAATCTTGCAGAGTAGTCTGGCTGTTATGCACTGTTGCCTTGTCTTGTGCAACATATCAAAATACAGATGTTCTGTGCTTCACGCTTTAGCTCATCCTGACCCTTGGGTGGACATTAGAAGAGTTTAATTCAGGCCTAGGGGAAGTGACAGTTTTAGTGCTGGCTTTGGTTGTGTTGCATAGGGCAGTGGTTGTTGGCAAAGCCTGCTGTTTCCCCATGAGCAATGTTTTGCATTACAGCTTTGCGCCTGTCCTCTTCAGCATGCCAGGCCAGGCTGTAGAATGTTATGCGCGTGTCCTGCCAACGAACGCCTCCATACTAATCTGAAAACAGCCCCTCTGGGCTTTCTGTCGAACCCTGTGACGTAAGTATCCCATTCATCGATTTGGGCCATTTAAAGGCTGTACTACGCCAATGCCCTTGGAGATTGATTCCAAAATGACTATGTTTCTGTCACAGAAGAGTACTGATGGTGGCCGCACAGCTGCTGACGTCATAGATGTCACTGTCGCTCAACTTACAAGAGGTCTCTGCTTTTTTCGGAAACAAAATTGCTCTTCCCTTCTCCCTACGTTAGCAGCCCTCTCCCAAAAACGATCTAATTTCGTGGCCTCGTGTATAGATGCATTTTTTGTTCGCACCAAAATGTATACATACTTCTTGTCAGAGCTTCAGCTTGTCTTGTATGTTATGATGAGGCGAATACAGGTATTCTGGCACTTGGATGCTAAGCGTGTTAGGCCAAAATGTTAAAACCGACCACCTACCTTCACCTGATTTTCCACTTCCTACGTGTGTTGTTGTTCAGAATAGAGGAATCCGCACGTCTTGATCCTTGAAATAGAGATTTTTCTTGTGTGAAGTTTGCACCCTGTCTTGCAAAGAAACGCTCTGTACGCGCTGTTATGAAATCATTTGACGAGACTGACAACGTTTCCTGCGATAAACCTGTTGAACATTCTATGCCCCGCCCAGCTTCCGTGCCCTGGGGCGCTGCCCTCTGTCACTTTGTTTACTTCCGGTCTTTGCTCCGCGGTCAGGTTGCCTAGGTGTGCCGGTGAGGTAATTGTGTTGGGACGAGGAAGCGAGAGAGGCTGTGCCTTCCTACTCGCTGCTACAAGAAACTGCTGTGAGGTACCCGTGCGCACAGCGCCGGGCCCTGCCTGCTTCATGTGGTTTTCCTCACCTAGTGCATTTCCACAACATAACCACAACATTTGTCAGAACTAGGCTTTTTTTTTAAATTAAAATAGGGTGGCAAGTGGTAAAGCATAGATGCCTTGAGGCCTCTGATCACGCTTAGCCAGACCTTGGCCTGTTTTGTTTGTTTGTTTGTTTTTTAACCCTACAACTGACTGCATTATGTCAGATGCAGTTCCCCTTTTTAAACATTTGAAATATGAGCACCAACATTCCCACTGTAATGGGTCGCTAGATAAAACAGAAGAACAGTGGATAACTGTGCCAGGATAATACAGAAGTAAGTGGGTGTTGATGTATGCTTGGAGGGTATTAGAAATAAATGCATAAAGTTTACATTATTTTCGTGGGTGGATGGCTCAACGGAGAAAAGTCTGAGATTAACATGACTAATTCTTATGCAAAACAAGGAAGTGACAATCATTTGAGTGATGGCGCTTTGACAATTACATAACTTGACGGCATATCACTATTGGAATATCATTTGGTTAGCAGTGCTGCCAGGTGACGTCATGTGACATGCTTGCCTTCAACCATCCAAGCCTTTTGAGCCACATTACCTTCTATTCAGGGACTTGTGGTTCTATTTTTGACATAGGTCGATTGGGCTTATAATTCCCAGCGTGCAAAGCGCTGTTGACTAAAATTCCATATCTGGCTGTCCTCTTTATACCTGGCCTGAGGCTGCCTGACAGCCAGTGGAGGATATGGACGTTTCTCGAAACCTAAACAGACTAATGCTGGAGACAAGACAAGGGTCCTTCTGCCGAAACTGGCATTTTCCAGATATGGACGGGATGTGAGCAAACTGATGAGGTTTCCCTGAATGCCTACGGTTGAGAAGCGTAGGTACGTAGGGCTGGGGACGAGTCATTCACGCGCCAGCCTCAGTCTCGTAGGATGTGGAGTGGGGGCTGTCGGGGTGGGGCTTCCACTTCTGGAGATGAAATCTAGGACGAAGGACACATCGTTTTGTGTGAAGGGAGCAGGTTGCATTCGCTAAGAAAGTATATTCATAATATAAAATAAATACGTGAGTTTTATTATGTTGGGAGCTGACCTTTTTGGGAAAATGTTTTTCCTCCTCGGATCCGTTGTTTGCCCTTGCAAACCAAATGCAGAAAACGCTGCTTCCCTCACACTCTCCTTCGTGTTCGACAGAGCATCCATCCATATGGACACATTTCCTGGACTTGCCGACGGGGTGCCGCCCCCAAGCACCTTTCTCGGGCAGCACAGCCTGCTCCCCACCACTCTCCTGTGTGTGGCACCGACAGCATGTGGTAATAATCAACACTCTATCTCACTCACATCTGTAAATATTGTTGGAGCTGCAGGCTTTCGCCAGCAGCACGGCCCGCCCCGCCGGCGCACTCTCTGTTCGACAGAAGGGGCTGACGTCTGTGGTCTGAAGTCAGCTTGGAGGTAGGTGCCAGCTGTGAAGCTGACGTGGTAGTCATTCACCTCTCTTCCAGCTTGATTGCGGCCAAACATGTAAATGAATCAATCTGGGTTATGCAATCAATGGGGCGAAGTGTTCGCTGAGCTTTAAAGCAACGTACAACACGAAATATATTCTGCGCGTCAATCAGAACGTCAAAAAGTACCGTGTGTGTCTTGTTTTTAAATTGTATTATTTTTTTTAGAGCTGGCCAGCCTTGTTCAGTGCGAATGATTTTAGATGTACTCTTGGGTCTCGGATTGTTTGATAAAATGCTGACCCTGCAATCTTGAGAATGGGGCCCCCTGAGTGCATTAGGAATTTGGCCCCGCACGCACCAGGAGCGCCAGAGTCCAAGGCCGGTATGGGCTGTCACCGTGCCACACCAGACCGAGACTGACCTGACTGCTCCTAAGAATGATGCACTTTAAGGTGTCTGTGTGGTTATCCAGATCACCTGGTTGTGCCGCGACGTATGTTCAGATGTGCAGTGAGGTAGGTTCAGAGCAGACTCCATTCGTGGCAGGGCCTTCACCTGCACTTTAAATTGCTGAAACTCTCTGAGGGCTCTAGTGGGGGCACTACAAGAGTTTCTAGGCACTTTGGGCAGTTCCTCTTGTCTCCTTGGGCTGAATAGGTGAGTGGGAGGTTTCTTCTCAGTTGGAGTGTTGGGCACTGCTTTTGCTGAATCTGATGTGTATTCTAAATTAGTTGTTTTCTTCATCTAGCAGGCCCTCCTTCCTAGATGCTCTTCGGCAGTTTTGCTTTTGACAAACATCACTGACACAGCAACGCCTAGTGGGTTTAGCTCTCACCTGTGACAAATGCAGTGTTCTGCAGGTCACGAGTTCACATCCCAACAAGGCTGACACGGCCTTCTATCTTTCCAATGTCGCTAAATTGAGCACTATTACTTGTGTAATAGTAAAACCTTTTTAATGGCGCTTGGAAATGGCTGAAGGGTAGTATGAAGTTGTATACATTCTAATGTTTTATGTTGCGCCAACGCAAGAGTTTGTCGGTTTAATTGCATATGGTAAGTTATAGTGTGTTGTCTGTTTTCAAGCACTTGTGGATTTCACTCACGACATGGACTTATTCATATCTAGACCTTTTAACTTACAAATGCAAATTATAAAATGCAGGATCAAACCACCACCTGCCGTTTCTGCTGTTTACAATACATTAAGTGCCTCTAGGTTGATTATGCTAAAGGGTGCCCTGGGATTCCATTTTCTTCGCTTCTTGTGTTTGTTGTGGGTTTGTGTGCCAGCAGGCCACACGTGGGGCCATGTGCTAGAATATTTTCTACCACTCCGTATCTGCATGTGGCCTAACATTAAGGCTATTCTGTTTTCAATTGCCCTGGTAAACACAGTTTGTAGATATTAACACTTGTGCGTACTTGTGG
This sequence comes from Lissotriton helveticus, assembly GCF_964261635.1. NCBI lineage: Eukaryota > Metazoa > Chordata > Amphibia > Caudata > Salamandridae > Lissotriton > Lissotriton helveticus. Next base: position 396,207,365 of record NC_136070.1, on the reverse strand, counting down.
TTAGGGGCTTTGTGGACATTTAATTGACTTTACCCTTATTTTATGTTTGGGGGGGGGGCACATTTCGCAACCGCTACCATAGATGGCTCATTAGTTGTTATGAGCTTCTAACCGGGGTGGTCTTGTAACTTATTTGTTAGGTCTTCGGGGTGAGAATACAACATTCAAGGTGTGATAGTGGAGACATAGCTCTGTGCAAAGTCTCATCATACTGAGGAAGCTCCTGGAATCCTTGTTCTCAAGCTAATTTTCAACGCCATGCACGTGGATCATGAATGATAGAAGGTTATTGGTGGTTGCTCAAGAAGCTCTGCAGGATCTGTCTCTTGGGTGCTCGCTCATCGTTTTCAGCCACACCGTCCAGTCTATCATTTCTGAAATGTGTGGTATGTGGCTTCTCCTGGTGGCTCTTCAGAACTGTGTGTCTGTCTCAGCCTAGATCGGAAATCTACTAACTCTTTGGAGGGGTGATGCAGGACTACAATGCATGCCCTAAAATCAAACTCGCTTGAATACAATTCAACAGGGGCCCAACCTCCTCCTTCGTTTGAGTCTACAATATGGCTGAAGTTCACATTTGCCCCTTATGAAATACCACGTCATGCTTCCATTGCTTGCTTTTGTTCATTACGGTGTTGGAATACCTCAGAGGTTTCTGTTCCTTTAAATGAACTGATGAGCAGGACTGGATGAATGAGACCACCATGAAAAGGTTTACGCAGTGCTGAAGATCACCACTCCGGACAAATTCTGATCTATACTCTGACCCATTTGTAACATGCTTTGTACTCCATTAGTAAATTCAGCACAGAAAGTTGTTCAGAAACCTGCTTCTCCAAGCACCAAGAAAGGTGGTCTTCTGAGAAAGTCCACTAGACAGAAGCCCACCGCTCCTTTCTTTCTAGCATTTGTTTTTTGTGTTCAGATATTTTGACGCTTGATATGTTTATTACAGACTCGTGTTCTAATCCTGGCAGCACTCCAGGGCTGAGAATCTGCTGTAAGTAAATGGTTGCTCTGTGGCCTTAATGGAAATACCAAGCATCACCCTGGGGCGAAGTGAAAAAACTGTACACACAGATTCATGCAAACTCGGCCAGGCTAATTAAATATTTATGATTACCCTGTTTAAACCCACTTGGGATTAATTGTATTCAGGGCCTTGGGTGTAGTACATGTGCACAAAAGGCATTGGGAAGCACAGAGGAGGTGATGTAGCTTGGTGGATCAATGTACCTACTCCTGAGCGATGCATGCCGTCTCCTGACAAAGGTGATTTGGCCAAGCCGAAGTCCTTAAAAAAAACAACAACAAAAATTGTGCTCCACAAGATAATGGTAACAGACAAGATACAGAACAAAGAATTATTGTAATTTGCTGTGATTGTTCTCTTTTGTGATGGTTGATTTTTATTTTTTATTTTTTTATTTTTCTAGCTGCATATTATTTTCCTCCAAAACGTTAGTTTCCATGACCATGAACCAAACGTTAGCTGGAACGTTACACCATGTGATGGCTTACGCGATAGTGTCGTTTAATTATTGCTTCTCAGTTTGCTGAAATTGTAAATGTCTTTCTATGAATGAAAAATAACCTTCTTTGAATTGATTTTCCAATTTAAAAGGCCCATAGAGCGCCGCCGGGCCACGCCATTTTTACATTTCCAAAGGCAGCGAAAGAAGATGATTAATGGAGAGCGAGGGCCGACCTCTGGGGATGTTATTTCATTTAAAGTCCATCTGAGCTAATCTTTCCTCCCCTCTCCATCACCACCCCTGCCTCCAACATCTTCCCTAGGCAAAACCCTTTATTTTATTAGGACATTAGCAAGTTAATATTCATACTTGCAAAAGAGCTCGCTGACACGCCTCCAGAGAGCCTATAGCGGAAATGCACAAGGATGCAGGTGGTCCGGTTCAAGGCCGGATTTTTTCAGTGTTTTCACATTTGATACATTTTTATTACATTTGCCTAATGGGACTAATTTGCATATCATCTACTTTTTATGAAATCTGCCCCGGTTTTCGTCTTTTATAGCTCTCTGTTGGACAGTACCCTGCAGTCTTGCACCAAGCATGTTCATGCCACATGTGTGTTGGATCTTGTTGTTTCAAAGCACAGAATATTGCATGTTGCAACGTATTCGTTTTACAGAGGGCCTTATGCACTGTTAAATGCACTATTTTCAAACTCTGTTTAGTTGAACCGTGCCTGTAATATGGCACCTTGTTTGCTGGGATGCTTATCTACATGGTGTTGAATTGAGGCACTACCCCCATTATGCACAGACTGGGACGCACAGTGCACTTGGATCATGCAAACTAGTGGCATACGCAACACGTTTAACCCATTTCTATAAATTAAGATGCCCTGGGTGCCATCTGTATGTGAAGATTGTTGCACTGGGGGCAAGACTGTTGACTACAATCTACAGGCCCTCTTACGAACTCCAGGGTTGGGATCTGCACAGGTGCCTTTGATTTGGTTCATCTACCATCTCGACACTCTCTCCCTCCTCCGCACCTACGACCCAGCTCCCCTAAACATCACAACCGCCTCGCACCGCCCCATTCCCACGATACACTCAAATCCCCGTAGACCCTCCACTCTAAACAACAGAATCTCCGTCCCGAATAACCTTAGAAAAGTCCCCCTCTCTCTAGTACCCTCTTCCTCCCCTGACACACCCCATCTCAAATGCACTCTCCTAAACTGCAGATCGTCTTCTAGACACTCCTCCGCCATCGCTGATCTCATCCTAACACTGGACCTTGACCTAATCATCCTGACTGAAACCTGGCTAACCGATTCTTCTACACCTATAATGGACATTCTGGTTCCCCCCAACTACCACATCATTAGGCTTGACAGGTCTGGCAAGATAGGTGGCGGAATCGCATGCATATACAGGAACAGCCTTTCTGTTCTGAAAGTCTCCGCGCCTTCACTACCCTCTCCAACTTCCTACGAATACATCTGCCTCGATATCATCAGCGATGGCAAACCGATATGCGCTCTTCATGGCATTTACCACCCACCCAGAGACAACCTCATCTTCGCCCAACAAATCATGGACTTGATTTCAACCAACGCCGGACGACAGCTCACCCAAATATACCTTGGTGACTTCAACCTCCATTGGAATGATCTCAATGATGCGGTGGTAAATAGTCTTAAAAGCTTCCTCAGCGCCCTGGACCTCACACAATTATGCAACAGCCCGACCCACGAGAAAGGTTCTATCCTCGACCTTATCATCGCCAAAGAGGACGCTACTCAACTTGAGTCTATCCAACCCTGTGACTGGTCAGACCATCATATTGTCACATTCCACATCAATGAAAAAGTCAAACTCAACTCGGTTCAACCCTCCAGACCTAAAATCTGGAAAAGAGACCTGAAAAAACTCAACCCATTCTCCATACCCCCGAACAGCCGCGACCTCCTACTCCCGCCAACGGGCGCTACAGATGTCCAATCCCTGACTGACCACTATCTCAGCGCCATTACCTCAATAATTAATGAGGCTGCTCCCATGCAGCTAAAAAGAGTCTCCGCTAAAATCTCCAATCCATGGTACGACGGGAGTCTCAATGAAGATAGACGAGCCATGCGAATGGCAGAGCGCACCTGGAGGGCAGCTCCCTCTGCACTGCACCTGAAAACCCTGAAGAAAAAGAGAAACGCCTACTTCAGGAAAATAAAGCGCTCAAAAGCAAACTTCTACAGCCTCCAGCTCGACCAAGCAAAAAATCGCCCAAGAAAACTGTTTGAGTTAATCAGAACACAAGCCAAGGAACAACCCCAACCTCTCAGTACCTTGCACGAAGCACCCTCCTGTGAAGACTTCGCCGCTTTCTTTACCCAAAAAACTGACAACATAAAGAATGATCTCCGCACTGACGCAAGACTCCACACCACACTCAACTGCATAACACCCACCGAACCTAAAAACAATGCAACATGGTCAACCTTTGAAACCTACTCCGAAGAAGAAATAGGCAAACTGCTCAGCACCTTGAAACCTTCCAATCACCTCTCGGATCCCCTCCCTGCTAACGCTGTCAAAGATTTCACCCCACTGCTCCTTCCACTCTGGACTAAAATTATCAACAGCTCGCTCCAAGAAGGAACCATCCCTGACTCCCTCAAAGTTGGACAATTCACACCCTTGCTAAAGAAACCTACTGCCGACCCATCCGACCTAAACAACTACCGTCCCATTACCAATATTCCCACTCTCGCCAAATTATTGGAAAAATGCGCACAACTACAACTGACTAAACACATTGATCTGTTTGATCTCCTCAACCCACATCAATCAGGCTTCCGAGCAGGACACAGCACTGAAACTGCTATGATTCACATAATTGACGACGCCCTTCAAATCCTAGATCAAGTGATACCTGCCTCCTCATCCTTCTTGATCTCTCCTAAGCATTCGACACTGTTAAACATGAGAAGTTACTCGATCTTTTGAACACAAGAATGGGTCTTTCTGGGACTGTTCTCAAGTGGTTCACCTCCTTTCTACACAACAGGTCGCAGAAATTCAAGAGTAACAACCTGATGTCCTCTCCAATACCTGTTTCGTTAGGCGTCCCCCAAGGATCCTCCCTATCACCAACTTTGTTCAACCTAGTTATGGAACCTCTCACCACCTTGCTACAAGCATCCAATGTACTTTTTCACATGTACGCAGATGACACCCAACTATATCTCAAATTACAATCCCCCAATGACATCTTACTCCTGAACTCAACGATCAGAAGCACCCAATCCTGGCTTGCTGATAATCATCTCAAACTCAATGCTCTGAAAACAGAATTCCTGCTGATCTCACCTCCCGCGAAGATCTCTATCACTCAAACCTGGCTTAAACAGTTAACTGCACTCAATGTCCAAACCACCATAGTGGATTCAGTGAAATCCCTAGGCATAACTCTCGACTCCAATCTCAACATGCAGCATCATATCAGCAAGGCTACTAAGGGAGCGAACTTCCAAATCAATACCCTGAGGAAACTTAAACCTTTCCTACCAGCCAAAGATTTCCAAACTGCAGTACAAGCACTAGTAATCCCGCGAATTGAATACGGCAGCACCGCCCTCTGCGGTCTCCCGTTAACCACTACTGCACCCCTAAGAGCCTCTCTAAACGCTGCAGCGAGACTCATCACTGGATCAAAAAAACACTTGCAGATCTCCCCTGACTTGAAATCACTGGACTGGCTGCCTTTTGAAGCCAGAATACATTTGAAAATCGCCTGCATGACACACAAGGCTCTACACCTGAGCTCTCCCGGATACCTCACTCAGAAGCTGTCAATCTCTGGTGGCTCTAGAAACACTAGAGGAACAAACCATCTTCTGCTAAAACCTCGAAGATTCCGGAAGGAAAAAACTTATAAACGCTCTTTCTCAGGAATGGCACCCAGGATCTGGAACTCACTCCCTCCTGAAACCAGGCTCATCTCCTCCATCACACTTTTTAAGAAAGAAGTAAAAGCTATTTTTATGGCCAAATACACTTGACCTATTAGCTTGGACCTGGAAAGACTCTACACCGATCTGTATTATTCTGTTCGAACTCTATGTCTATGTATTTCACATGTATTATTGACGCTACTGACTATCTATGCACACATTTAACTGTAATATTTATATTATTGATGCAATGTACTACTTTGCTCCCTCACGTACCTACCCTTCCCACTTATTATGTTTAATTTCACTCTCTTGTTGGTATTACCGGCTTTGTAAAGCGCTCTGATATCTGCAAAGATCTTGTTCGCGCTATATAAAACTTTCAAAATAAATAAAAATAAATACCATGGCACCATAGGTAGACCACTCCTGTTGTCATCTCCCTGTAGTAGCAAACGCTAAACAAAGGCCAGTGTTTGTTCAGCTCAATATTTACCCTTTGAAAGCAGGGACTATGCAGAACGTTTAAATTGCAGATTTCTGTAGTGCTCGTGCGGGTTGTAGTTAGAATCAGTCTTCCATTCACTTCTCTGCTATGTGGTAGGAAAGACCGTGGAGAGAGGTTGCGTGCTTCTATAGTATATCTAGATTCACATAGCAAGGCAGTGGAAGCACACTGATTGTGTGTCTTGGGGTAGCAGGGATTGGGTGTAACGGTGTGTGCAGTATCTCATCTGGCATTGATTAGTGGAGACTGTCAGAAAGGTGTGTATGTGTTTTTATATGCGATAATATACAAACTGTGGTTCAGTGCAAGCCTCGCCTGTAGGCAGTGAGGTAGTAGGCCCTGTAGATGGAGACGGTGTGTTGTGTCAGATGTGGCATTGAATAGCACAGACTGTGGATAATGGTTGAGTGCTCGGCCTGCATACCTGCAACGGGTTACAACAAGCCACCATACATTAGGAATGGCTGCTCCGGTCATCATTTGGTACACGATAAAGGGGCAGGTGAAAAATTGTAAAGTACTGTCCTTCTCTATAGAGACTGCGCTGGAAAGAACGAGAACATAACACAAAGTTCTGATTGCATTTCTGTCATCGGCTAGAAAGGGGAGGATCAGGTGTTCTAGTGGCAATAAAGACCATGTGCGTGCTTTGGTTACACATCTCGTTAAACGGCGAGAACTGTGGATAAGGACAATGTGTCCTGCTCACACTTGCTTTGGGATGGTAGGGCTTGTGATAAAAGGCTGAGTTGTCATATCCGAGGTCTACCTGGGAGGAGCGTGGTCTGTGGCGAAGGACGGAGTGTTCATGGCCATCTGCTGTGCAACATAGTGGACTTTGATACTCTCTACCTGTCAGACTCCTCTCAATATGCACATAGGCTGCCATCATGCAGAGCACTAGCACCATCCCCTCAAAAGAATTGCATGATTTAAATGTTTTAGAAAAACAATTGCAGAATGTTATTGCAGGATGCAACATTTGCATTATGCCAATGGCATTGTGTGATTTTAAAACAACATGGTCAAAATCGTGCCAGGGTGCCAAGTCTCAAAGAGCACCTTTTAATCAAGGAGCTGCCTACGCCCAGTGAGGAATGGGCGTGGACCATTCGAAAATGGGGCCTCAAGCCTAGACCTGCTGCCACCAATCATTAACCAGAGACTAGCACACCAGTGCCAGTATAGCAGACCAGATCCCTGTAGTATGCTCATTGAAGGACGAAAGGCAAATTGTGGAATAAATAAATACAATACTATTATTTCAGACCCACGACAGCTTCTGATAGGAACAGAGTAGAAGTGCCAACAGGTCCAAGCATTCTAGATCTTCTAAGACCGTGACATAGATCAAGCTCAGTGAGATACAATTCTATATTAAAGGAATATGTACATACAATACACATATCACAATCCCCTGTTCCCAACTGGGGGAACATACCGTCCAATTTTCTTGGCATGAAAGCTTCCATGAAGCCTGACATGGGGGCAGGTGGAGGCTTGGCAGCGCTTTTTGATGGCAATTGTTTTTGGGATCAAATAGTCTGTTAATTGGGATTGGAACAGAGTACAGAAAACATAGATGTAAAAATTATCTAGTTTCAGACTTTTCTGCACTTGGCCTGTATAGTTAGCCAAAATGATTTCAGCTGTGATAATGACGATAGTACTACTGGATACTGAACCCAGAACTATTGTCATATGAGAATATTGTGGGCAAAATGTCTAAGACCAAAATATCAAAACGTAAATCCATATAAAGGAAGAATAGATTTACTGTTCCTACCTCTACATCTGATTTTGTGATGATATATATCTCATCCAGGTACATATATGTTGAGTTAGGTATAGAAAATCGATACTTTTCGATATTTCATTTTGGATATTTTGCCCTTGATATTTCCATACCGCAGTAGTCTGTCTTCCATATTCAGGGGGCACACCTTCATGACCGTGTTTCTGCTTATGCTAGAGATGGGACTCAAGCTGGCATACTGATGGATCGCTTCATGTGCAAATGAGTGGCTTGCCAAGCCGCTGCTCTCAAGGCATGGCCTAGTTTTACATTTCTGTGTTCAGAAAAGAAGCTGGAAGTTGTAACGCATATTAGAAGACGCTAATCTGCTCCTTTGGGGCCAGAGGGTGGTGTTAGAGAACTGGGTCTTACCGAGGTTTTCAAATTGGAGGTGCCCTCCATTAGTTTTATTGCTGCTGAGAGCTGTGAAGGTCACATCTTGAAGCAAACTGAGCTGGCTATTACCATGCTAATGTACCTCTTATGTAAAAATATCTGATTGCATACCTGTACAATGTATTACTGCGAATAGGACATGTTCAGACGTCATGGCACCGAAGTGAGCACCGCAGCATCTACATAGCGAGCCTTGGCGTTAACCATCTGTAGAATAATGGCTTTTAACGGACAAATCGCTGCAATTATAAAATTCTGTTTTTCCGAGCAGGAGTAAGTTTTCTTTCTAGGGCTCCTATGGTTTCCGTTCATAACCCATTATTTCAGTAGTTTGCTTGTTTTGCTAATCATTACAGGTCATTCTTTCTGGAAATGTGAAGCATAAAACTGATCTATCTAGAAGATTTAGGGTAAAAAAAAGATAGACCAATTCCACATTTAAAATAGGATTACACAGAGTTGATCTCTTTTGATGGGGCGGGTCTGGTGACAAAGATGCCTTCAAAATGACCATATCTAGATCCCAAGATCAGATGATTGCATGGCCTAGGGTCACCCAGAGAACCTGGTGTGCGCGTGCTGGGACCACCTCATCCTTCGAGAAAGAAGACAAAAGCAAAAAGCACCCTTTGGTTTGTGGGCCCATGTTTTACCAGGGGCTTTTCACTCACTATGACTTGCATGCCCTTTTTGATATTAGTGGTTTTGTTGGCCAATTAAGTTGCCAAATTATTGGAGCAGATTTTACATAGAGGCAAAGTCGAAAGTTTAACTACTCTGAGAAAAGGAGGATGTTGTGATGCAAGAACGTTCCCTAGAAGGGTTATTCTAGATTGCCACTGTTCACCCTCCTCCTCCTAGTGAGCATTTTAGAAGAATATTCTCCAGAGTCCTAGCAGATGCTTTCTTCACGCACATTTTCACTGGGATCCCCAAGCCCTTCTTTTAAAGTCTGCGTTTTGACAACGCAGCTGCCAAACAGACCTTTTGCTTACAGCAGCTGTTCTTAACCTGTGTTCTGGCGACCCCTGGGGTTGACGAACTCTACACAGGGGGGTTGAGACTGCTTAGAAAATAAATAATATTAACAAATTAATCAACTGTATATAAATATAGAAGCAAAATGTAAAACTGAACATTTTTAAATGTTCTGAACCTGCAAAGGAATTTGAAATCGGAGGCTGAAAATTAAGTTGGTGTCCTCTGATTTTCATGGGAGCAGTCCAAATGCATCAAACACAATATAATATAGATTTTGAGTGGTCGCAATTGAATTTAGAAAAGCTCCAACCTTCCTATCAAAATTACATCACTTTTTAAAATTGTGAATTAACATATTCAATCACTTGTGTATCTGATGAGTGTTTGTGTCTGTATGTTTGTGCATTGTTTTGTTCAAATCATCAAAATTGCTTAGGTAGGAGTCCCTGGCTTCCAGTAATAACTCAGTGGGGGTCCTCGGATTCCAAAAATGATTCAGTGGGGGTTCCTTAATCCAGTAAATATTATTTGGGGGTTCACAGAAGTCAAATGTTTTGGGTCAATGCACCTTAAGCCATTGGCTTTCTTTCACAAACCTCTTTTGATTGGCTTGAAACTTGATGACAATCACGTCTTGGCTCAGCCTTGATCAGTAACCTTCTCTTAGCTAATGCTATTGCCTTGTAAGGTGTATTTTTCCAAATTCAATTTAGTGCTTGCATTGAACTGCATGAGGGACTATTTTACAACTAGTGCACACTTGGTCTGCTCTTGCTGGCTCTTTCCCATGTGTATTGATTGAATGTGCTAATGCTGCATGTGGAAGCACATAAAACCCAGATCTAATAACCCTATATAAACCTAGTTTAGACGTTTTAAACCTGACGTTCCGATAACTACAGACCACTCTCAAAGACTTTCAACAATCAGATACCCGTTTAACTGCGCTGGAGATTTTTCAGTGGGAAGTAATTGGCAAGCTTTGAGAGTTATGAAGCAACCTGTTGCTAAGTCCTATTGATGTCAATGATGTGGGAAGTGTTGATTGGACTGTGATGTGCCACAGCTCTTCTCAAACCTGTTTAACTACCTGCCTTAGGTTTTAAATGCACCTGCTTTTCAGAAGCGTGCACTCCTGATGTTGGCACTGGATGTGTAGGCCTTTGAATCCTGCTATGCTGTGTACAGCCAGTGGCGGCTGCTCTCAGGAAGCAGCAGTGGAGGGGAGCGTAGGAAAAAGAAATAAATCACTTGCCGGCCGGCCAACTGCCCGGCTGCCGCCTCTCCTCCATCCTCTTCCTGGCTTCTGTGCAAACAGGAAGCAGGAAGCATCCGGGCTCCCAGGCTCCCTCATAGCCAATCACAATGCTGCAATGCGGGATTATGATTGGTCTGAGCGCCGTAGTTCATTGCTCAGCCTGTGAATGGGAGCCTGGACATGTTCTCCACCCACACTGAAATACAGCCTGTGTAGAGAACATGCAAAGTACGCATGACTGTTTGGCCGGCCTGGGAGGGCCGGGCAATCAGCCATTGCGCACTCAGAGTGCCCACCACTCCTCCTCCCTCTTGCTCTGAGAGCAGAGCAGATCCGCCCGCTCCTACAAGCACTGCAGCAAGAACAAATACAATGATAATAATGTCAAGTTGTTATTTTATTTTTCCATTTTTTACACTGCAAAATGCTGTGGGGTTACTCTCCTCTGCCTTAGCGGAGGAGCCACCGCTGTGTACAGGGCTTATTTTGGGGTTAAGTGGAACTTGAAGCAGCACTAGACTACCTCTTGTTTGGAGTACCCCTGGAAGTGCCTAGGTGGAACTGCAAAAACAACTTGATTGTAAGACTTACCAGTAACAGCTTCACGCACAGTGATTATCCGTGAAGCAAGTAAGTTACGGGTGGTTTTGACTCTATTTGATCGTATGTTTTTTTTATTCATACAGTACTACCCCTGTCCATGAGGATGTTGTTTTATTATTCTCTGATGATGTTTCATGTGTATAGATTGAAGAACATCACACGTGCTCGGCTTTCCCCCTCTCTTATCTTTGTAATTCGTGGAAATGTCACATTGTTGTGTTTACAAGTATTACCTATTATAATAAGCTACCTTTGTGCACGATACGCGCTCTGGCCAACCCTTTCATTACATCCTTTGATGTTGCAAAAAAAAGGGGCAACGCTTTTAATGTAAGATCATTTAATAATCCCATGTTTATTCCTTTCTTCAAACCCCTCCTCAGTCTGTAATTATAGCCCGGGCAATGGGCACACCTATGTTCTCTGCAGAGAGCTTACTTTTAATCTGCATGCACCAAATGTCTGGCAGTGGCAGGCTCCGGAAGGTGGCAGGTAGAGGGTCACAGAGTCGGACAAATGCTTTTATCGGGGATACTTTTTGGATATTGGTAGTGTTGGGGGGGTGCTAGGACCCCTCCCGGTGGGTGGTTAAGACATTACATTTTTTTCAAGAGCCCATGGCAGTTCAAGTACGTCTAGTCCCACCCCTTTTGCCATATTACATTGGTGTAGTAAGGGTGCCACCTGCCGAAATGCATGCAAAGAAGATTATCCCACACCTTTTAGGTTAGGTAGTAAAGAAAGACATAATTTGGGTGTAGTGGGACACATACATCCCTGTGGTACCTCCCGCTGTTCCCCATTGGTCAGATATTCATTCAGTGTATTTATTTATTTATTTTGAAAGTTTTATATAGCGCGAACAAGATCTTTACAGATATCAGAGCGCTTTACAGACGAAAGGAACAACGTGTGAGTAAATAGCAATTGGGGTGGGGAGGATACATGTGGGAGCATAGTCAGCCAGATAGTACTCTCCCTAGCGATGATAGGATAGCTGAGATTAATAAAGACTGTCGTTAGTTACTAACATAATGTGGGTACTCAGCTATAAGCGCATGTACCATGTGAGTTTGAAGTCATCTGTGTGTGCGGCTTTCAGGCCAGCCATGTTTGTTTAAAGAGATATAGCCCAGGCGATGTCTGTGGGCACCATGCCCTAACACTCTACAAAAACCAAGCTCTCAACAAGGGGGCAGGCTGACTTGTATCCATCTTGGCATGCGCTCTCATGTTGGTAACCCTTCCCTGGCCCCTTACCTGAACACCTTGTTTGATCTTCGATGTGGCTTGGTTTCGATGCTTTGTAGAGGAATGGCACTGCAGTCAGTCCAGTCCCGACGCTAAGGGTTGGAATACAAGGTCCATTGAAAGCCAGCAGGTGAGTATTGGGGCTTTGGCCAGCAGATGATTGCCTAGAGCACCAACCCCGGCCTTGGAAACAAAGAACAGCCACACATCCAGTGGTTAAACACTCTTCTATGTACAAAACTGACCTTCTCCTTTGAGATCACTCCAGTGGCATTATTGTTAAGGTTTGACACTGTCCAATACCTTTGATTTTACTTAAATTATATGTATAATAGGGGTGCTCAGCCAGACTTCCTCATCCATTGGTCTCTTTTTGTCATTCACATTTTTCATTTGCCCTCTACAGCATACACCATTGGGCAGTGGGTCAGCCCACTTAATCAATTGGCTAGCATCACTGTGAGTGATAGCATTTTGTCCTTTCACGAGGAGTACATGCACGCAGAAAGTAGTTCCTTTAAGTGCCATGGATTACTGTGGCAATATGTGCTTTTGAGACACAAATTATTTTTTTTCTTTTAGCTAGTGTCTTTTTTTTTTTTTTTTTTTTTTAGACTAATGAAGCTTCCCCAACACTAATGTTTAGTCAAAAAAAAAACCAAGTATGGACAAAGCCAAAAGACTGGCAGCCAACGTCATATGTATTGGCTTTGTCAATGCTTGTGTAAAATGGATTCCCCCTGAAAAGTAACATCATACACGTAAAAGTCCATCCAGTGTGAGAAATATTTTTCGGAGGTCCTGCAGACGCAGACCGGTTGTACTAGCTCTCACTTCAGATTCTCGTTTAGCAAATGCATCCATTCATTTGTTTGAGTTCAGGAACTGTAATTCATCCCATGCCAATGCGGCCCTTCATTAGTCTTGTGAAGCTGGTTTGTAATTGCCTTGCAAACACTCTGCTCTATTCCCACACTCTGCAGGCTGCTGCCAGATTGGTTTGGAAAGGGGGTGGCTTGCGTTGTTGGCAGGGGTGTTGGTAAACACTGCGGCTTACCATTAACCTTGAGGGCAGAGAATGTTCCCAACTAGCACCAATTACAATATACCAGTCCTCGCCACTTAAAATGGCACAATCATGGCACTAAATGGAGCGTTCTTCCAACTCGAGTCTTTTGAGATGTGGAAAGTGTCATTGAAAATGTAGATTTGGCCTTCGGCTAAAAGCTGCTATTCACATTTCTGAAATGGGACTTACCCATCTCCACCAGCTTCAGAACATTAACCTGCAGAATCCCCCTTTCCTCTATTTTTCACAATCTTGGATGAAATATTTAAAAGTAGTACTGTTTTTGTTTCTCTAATTTGCTCTATTTGCAATAAGAACTTTGCACCCAAAGAACTGGAGAAGCTGCCCTTTGAGATAATGAACCCTGCAAAATAGCTTGTCAAACTATGATTTAATGAAGAAAGGAAAATTGGTTTGAAGATGTGACATTCTAGGGCAAGTTGTTGGAATTCCTGACATCTCTGGGCAAATGGATGGCGAGGTCAATTGTGAAGCTTAGTTAGAAAAGAAAAATCACCATGTATGTGAGAAGGGTCATCTAGCTCGTGGAAGCAAAGATTGCTAGGTTTATTTATTAGAAGTCAGCACTGAAAGAACCTGAAGGAAACACGACACGTGTATTCATTAGTCCCTTTTTTGCTTTGACCTGACTGGATTGTGTTTGGTTGTAGAGAGAGATTTTCGAACAAGAAGACCCATATTTCTTTGTTTATTGTGTGTGTTTTTGGAGTGTGGGGTTTTACCCACAGAAAAAAAGTAAATGGAAGTGTGTGATATGAATGAAGGGCTGGGCTAACCTGAAGAAGGCAATTAATAGAGATATGGGATTCAGTTGAAACACGTCTGTGATAGCTCTGAGATGTGCAGGTAATGGCTAAGTGAAAATGATGCACTGATGCATCTAAGAATGTTACAGATTGGCAAAAGCGCTCAACTGTCCATTAAGCCTGTTTGTATTTTTCAGCCACAACTTTCAAGGCCCTTAAGCTCTAACAATGGCAAATTTTCCAATAAACATGGTTTCTGTTCATGGCTATTATACGGGAGGCGTTAGGTGTTTTTGTGGAATACAGTGCATCAAACCATTTGGACGTTTCACACCACCCAATCGGGTGAACAAAGAACTCTGGATTTAAGCGCTATTGTATGAGGACGAAAGAAAAGACCTGATCCCTAGTTCTGTTCTGGAATTTTTGCAAAAGGTGGCTCTTCATTAACTCTGATCCTCTCCACATATATCTGGCACAGGATTCCAGAGTGTTTGGCCCTCCGTGCCCAGGCTCTGTCTTTTCATCAGGATGAGTGGGTTGGCAGAGTTGTTCCCCATTATAGTGGATGGATAGAATCCAAAGCGCTGTCATTCTCTGTTGTACAGGATGGGCCATAATATGAATCCTAGTGGCTGTTAGCAGACATTGAACTATTTTCTGTGCTTCTTTAGGTTTGACCATGAAGCTTTAGGTTTGCAGCAAACCTAGGTAACGTTTTTTTTTTTAATTGCTGTCCCCTTCAACATTATCACAACTCCTCCAATTGTTTCTGAGGTCTCATTGCCATTTTCAATTCTTTTTTGCAAAACACGGCAATTGCTATGCTAAAAAAATAACACAGCTGCGGCTGTGGTATGCAGAGACCCATACACTCTACTCCTATTATTAGGGCGTGGACAGCTCGAACTGTGTTGCAGCACAAAATATTCATGCTCCCTTACAGAAGGGTGTAGGGGGCCCATGGGGCTCCTTGATCTCACAAATTCATAGGCACTTGGTTGATTAGGGGCCCTCAGAGGTGAGGGGGGGGGGGGGTTCCATCTGCTGCCAGGGTTTTATTATGCCTCTGGCAGGTGCACTGATTTGTGAACATTTTACTCATTCTTTGTAAGTTTATTCAAAGTTTGAAAGGAAATAAGTTCATCTTCATTTCTAAAAGAAAGGAGACCTTATTCCTGTCATGTACATCCTATTTCTGACTTTTTTCCCACGCAGTCAGAACTGGACTGTTGTTCAAAGCTCCAGTTCTAAATGCTTGTGATAATGTAAAACTTCCCATTTCGATTACACATTTATAGTTAAGAAAGTAAAAACACTCTTCGGGAATCCAAATAAGTATAATTGAATAGAGTGAGGTGGCAATGGGTGGTATGTGAATCCTCGAAGATTTTTTCTATAAAGCAAATAGCAGGACCAGGAAGAGGAGGCAGATAATCTGGAAAGCCTGTGGGCCAAAGATTATTTGTCGCAGATATCATACCTGTGGACCCAGAATCCAATAAACGCTGTTTGTATGTATGTATTAGCCATCTCTCCCGCTTTCCTTCAGATGTGTATGTCTTCAATGCCTTCAGTCCAATTTCCACTTCCAGTTACACACATTACGAAGAAGATCTTTAGTTTGTCTTTACCCTTCTGTGATCCATTCTTCACAACTGGACTCAATACGGCAGATGAGGCCTTAAGTTTGCTATATTCAGTGTTATACGACCTAGGGTGTTTCATGTTCTGTCCCTGTAGATTACCACACTTGTCTTGCTCCTTCATAAACCTTGTTAAGTCATAGTAAGGCCATCACATATAAACCACTGCAAGATCCTTCTCCTGCTTGGTGACCTTTGAACCCCACATCTTTTCCCTAGCTTTTCTGCATCCAAAATGCAGAACTTTGCATTCTGCTTTATTGAATCTTAGTTATCACTTCTCAGACACTCCTTCCAGATTCATAGGGTCTCTCGGTTTCCTACTGGCTGTAGGTTATCACCGATGCAGCAAGTGAATGCACTAAAAAGCTCAGAACCTTGTGGCGGGGTACACCACTTCCGTTGCCACAAAATGTATTTCCAGTACCAGCACACGCATGTTATCACTCTAAAACATCTTAACACGGTTTATCATCCTAAGGATTCTTAGCTTGTTTACAAATCTTCCATCCAATCACCTCTTTGTACCTTCTTGTCGTCATATATCCTGATTTTGTTTAAGTTATGTATCTGTGAAACATGTTTCTTACAATACGTGGCGAGCTCCGTCCTCCGGCACAGGGCCTTGACTGCACTATACTACAAATACACAATACAAGAAACCAGTGCAGTTTACTTTACCTAAAAGCATTGCTTTACATGGACAGGTACTATCCGGTACGGAGTACCTGCACCTCTTTAATTTGAAATGGAGCGTGCCAGCTCTTCTCAGCACTGCTACAGGACATTTAAAGGGACAGTGCTGGCACTTCTCAAGGGCAAACTGGTACAGTGGATAAGAGAGTAGCGACACTTCTATGTTTCCATTTAGAGCACTGCTAATTGTAAGGCAATGCCGCAGATAGATGTTGAAAAACTGCCGAAGGTGAGTTGGCCATTTCATGCATGCTTTTATAGTGGTCTTAACTAATGCTCTGTCTATTTTTGTAGTTTTATGGCGCTGCCTTGTTTTAACAAGTGCCAAATGAAACATAATCTTTATGGATTCGTATCGTTTCCCGCCAGTTTCTGTGAAACCGTTAGCCACAGAGGGGGTGAAAGATTCCCCTGGGATTCCCTTGCAGAGTTTGGTTGCCAAGAAAGACTTTCTCTTTTTCCAGAGCTATTTGTTTTTCTTTTTCTTCGAAGCAGGCTCATGAAAGACCGCGCCGGGCCCTTTCGGAGGGGAAAGTGTCGCCTTGAATATTAATGCCCGGGTTGATAGTGAGTGTGTGAGGGATCTGTGACAGGACAGCCGCTCCCGGCTTTCTCCCGCCATCGGACACCCCGCGCGGCCCTGGTAATGGCCCGCGTGCGCGTTGCTGTTGACTGTGAAAAAGCGAGGCACACTGACGAGGCCCAACTGTTTGTTTTAGGGCTTGCCTGGTGAGCAAACAGTGTGTGGCAGTAAATGAAATTCCTCTTTATTGAAGAAACTATCTGCGTGGCATGCTAATTATTTCATTAAAGTCACAGTGTTTCCAAAAGCAAAGTGGGAAAAGCCCGTTTCTTCTGCACCGAACTTGGAAATATGTCACAAAGTTTTTTATTTTTTCAGTGCCTAGTCGGTATAGGTTTCTCATTCTGAACTATTTTATGGTACGTTCAGTTCCAGGATTGTGGTCGATAAGACCACTTAATATCAGAAAAAAGTACTGAACACAAGCTATTATAAATTATTTTTTTAATAATAAATTCAACTAATGTCCAAACTTTCACAGAATTGATCAGTTCTGTAATTTTTTATTAAAAACAAAACCGAAAACAAATAAACTGGGTAAATTACTAATTTCCAGTTACAAAACCCATTGCCGAAATATTGTTTTCCTTTATATAATTTTGTTTTGATCAAAAAGGCTGCCGAGCTGGTTGCGCATTAAGGAAACTGTTACACATTTTCTACAAAAGCCTACATTTCTGAAATAAAAAAAAAAAATTATTTCATTATTCAGACATGACGCCGAATATAAACTTGAAAACGCCTTCGACGAGGCCTGGTCACCCCTCCTGCCTCCCACGCCTGCCGCTGTCTCCTGCCTGCCTCCTGCCTGCTGAAAGCGCGACCCAACCGCCGCTGGGCCGCCCGGATCACCCCCCTGCTGCCACGCTCGGAGTGCCCGCCGCCCAGGGTTCCCGCCGCTGCCCCCTGCGGACCCGCCCACCACCAGCCCATTCGCCGCCCAGCTGACCCGCCCTCCCAGGCTCCTTACTTAAGGGGCACACGGGGGAGACACAGGAGTGACCACTGCGCCTTCGACGAGGCCTGGTCACCCCTCCTGCCTCCCACGCCTGCCGCTGTCTCCTGCCTGCCTCCTGCCTGCTGAAAGCGCGACCCAGCCGCCGCTGGGCCGCCCGGATCACCCCCCTGCTGCCACGCTCGGAGTGCCCGCCGCCCAGGGTTCCCGCCGCTGCCCCGTGCGAACCCGCCCATTCGCCGCCCAGCTGACCCGCCCTCCCAGGCTCCTTACTTATGACGCCCCCAGAGCGACCGCGCGCAGCGGGAGCACCAAATGAGCGCCGAAGGCGCGCCAAAGGTAAGCCCGTCTGCGCCCGTCCGCGCCCAGTGCCAGGACCCCTGGCTCCCGAAGACACCAGCCCACCCGCCGGACCTACGACGCCTCCGTACTCTACGCACTCAACGCCGGCCGAATCCCGGGATGCTATCGAGCCACCCCGAGACGCATTCACGGACCCTTCTGCTGCCACTCCTGCAAGTACACCTGCATCCGGACCTGCACTACTCCAGCACCGAGATGGGCAACAGCAGCAACCACATGAAGTGCATCCTGCTCAACACCCGCTCCGTCCACAGACACGCCGTCGAGCTCTGGAACCTGCTCGACACCACAGCCCCAGACGTCGCCTTCCTCACGGAAACCTGGATGAACGCCTCCTCAGCGCCCGACATCGCCATCGCCATCCCAGACGGCTACAAGATCATCCGGGGGGACCGCATCAACCAGACTGGAGGAGGCATCGCCATCATCCACAAGAACACCATCCGCATCACGACCAACACCGACGACACCCTCGCACCCGCCGAGCACCTGCACTTCCAGGTCCACATCAACCCCAAGACCACCCTCAGAGGCACCCTCATCTACAGACCCCCGGGACCACGCACACAATTCAGCGAAGACATCGCCGACTTCATCAGCCCGCACGCCCTCCCCTCCGCTGACTACATTCTCCTCGGGGACCTCAACTTCCACCTGGAGAACAACGACCGCAACACCACCACCCTGCTGGACAACCTTGCAAACCTCGGACTCAAGCAGCTGGTGACCACCCCCACCCACTACGCCGGACACACACTCGACCCCGTCTTCTCATCCAGCAAGGACATCGCCTTCAGCCACGCCACCGGACTCCACTGGACGGACCACAGCTGCGTCCACTTCAGCTTCAGAAGGACCACGACTCACCACCACCAGCAACAGGTTGCACGCAGAAGCTGGAACAAGATCACAACCGACCAGCTCGCGACCTCCCTGAGCAAGAACCCACCCACCAGCGCAACGAACCCCAGCCAAGCGGCCACCAACCTCACGAAGTGGATCAGCGACTGCGCAGACGACCTAGCCCCCCTGAGGACCCCGCCCAGCAAACCCTGCAGCAAGAGAGCCAAATGGTTCACCGACGAACTCAAGAGCTCCAAGAAGAACTGCTGAGCCCTCGAGAGAGCCTGGCGCAGAGACCCAACACCAGACAACATGACTGCCCTCAAGCTCGCCACCCGAAAACACCACCAACTGATCCACGCCACCAAGAAAACTGCATTCAAGGAACGACTGGACAACAACGCACACAACAGCAAGAATCTCTTCAACATCGTTAAAGAGCTCTCCAACTCCAACGCCGGAAACAATGACATCACCCCTTCGCAAGACCTCTGCAACTCCCTCGCCGCCCACTTCCACAACAAGATCGCGGACATACACAACAGCTTCAGCACTCAACCGACGCACGCCACGACCGAACCACCGCCCCCCACCACCACCCTCCGCGCCTGGACCCCGATCAGCACCGAAGACACCGTCCGCACGATGAACTCCATCCACTCCGGATCTCCGACCGACCCCTGCCCTCACCACGTCTTCAACAAGGCCGACGCTGTCATCGCACCCCACCTGCGGGACATCATCAACACCTCCTTCGCCTCCGCCACCTTCCCGGAGAGCTGGAAGCACGCCGAACTCAGCGCTCTACTAAAGAAGCCTTCAGCCGACCCCACCGACCTCAAGAACTACCGCCCCATCTCGCTGCTCCCGTTCCCTGCAAAAGTCATCGAGAAGACCGTCAACAAGCAGCTGGCCGCCTTCCTCGAGACGAACGGATCCCTCGACCTCTCGCAGTCTGGCTTCCGGGCCAACCACAGCACCGAGACTGCCCTGATCGCAGCCACCGATGACATCCGAGCCCTGCTCGACAACGGAGAAACGGCGGCCCTCATCCTCCTGGACCTCTCCGCGGCCTTCAACACTGTCTGCCACCGTACACTAGTGCAGCACCTCAGCAACGTCGGAATCCAGGAGAAGGCACTAGAGTGGATCACCTCCTTCCTCTCCGGAAGGACACAGAGAGTCCGCCTCCCCCGTTCAGATCAGAAGCCACCAAAGTCATCTGCGGCGTCCCTCAAGGCTCCTCGCTCAGTCTAACCCTCTTCAACGTCTACATGAGCCCCCTCGCTAACATCGCACGCCAGCACAACCTCAACATCGTCTCCTATGCCGACGACACCCAGCTGATCCTCTCCCTCACCAACGACCCCACCACCGCCAGAGCCAACCTTCACGAAGGGATGAAAGAGGTAGCCGAATGGATGAAGAACAGCCGGCTGAAGCTGAACTCGGACAAGACGGAAGTCCTCCTCCTGGGATCCTCACCCTCCGCCTGGGACGACTCCTGGTGGCCCCCTGCCCTAGGCAGCGCACCCAAACCAACAGACCACGCACGCAACCTGGGCTTCATCCTGGACTCCTCCCTCTCCATGACCAGACAAGTCAACGCCGTCTCCTCGCCGTGCTTCAACATCCTGCGCATGCTACGTAAGATCTTCCGGTGGATCCCCACCGAGACCAGGAAGACGGTCACCCAGGCCCTCGTCACCAGCCGTCTGGACTACGGCAACTCCCTCTACGCCGGAACCACCGCCAAACTCCAGAAAAGACTCCAGCGGATCCAGAACGCCTCAGCACGACTCATCCTGGACATCCCCCGTCGCAGCCACATCTCCGGACACCTGAGAGACCTGCACTGGCTCCCGGTCAACAAGTGAATCACCTTCCGTCTCCTCACCCACGCACACAAAGCCCTACACAACCAAGGCCCAGGATACCTCAACAGCCGCCTCAACTTCTAAGCTCCCAAACGCCAGCTTCGATCGACCAGCCACGCCCTCGCCGCCGTCCCCCGCATCCGAAGAGCCACCACAGGGGGACGGTCCTTCTCCTACCTCGCCGCCAAGACTTGGAACTCCCTCCCGACCCACCTCCGCCTGACCCAGGACCACCTCGCCTTCAGGAAGCAACTCAAGACCTGGCTGTTCGAACAGTAGCGGACCCCCCTCCCCTAGCGCCTTGAGACCCTCTGGGTGAGTAGTGCGCTATATAAATGCTATGATTGATTGATTGATTGATTGATTGACGTTGACTCTGCTTATGCTTAAATTAATCCGGACTGACCTACTAAAATCTCTCCAGTTTAGAACTGGGATACGAGCCTAACTTCTGTGTCTCGACAGAGTAAATGCAGATTACTCGTTTTATATGTAAATCATTTTATTAGTGGTAAATACACATCAAGCAATCAGAATTGCATCTTAAATACTCAGCTATTACCCCCCCCCCCCACACACACACACACACCTTGGCTTAGAGCAGTCCACAAAGAATTGTCAGAACCCAATTCAATCTAATAGGAACAGCTCTAGTCTTTCAAAACTTATACACACTGTGAATGGCTAATGGGTTTAAATGGAAAAGAAGGGAATGAATAGGGCAAAGTAAAAAAAAAATAAAGAGGGAGAAGTGTGTGGATGGGGGGCACAGTAAGATGGGGAAGAGACCTAGTAAATCATTTTCAACACGCCACAAAAAAAGAAGCTCCTCAAGTTGCATTGTCCCACGAAATCAGGGGGTGCACAATGTGAACGCCAAGTTTAGAACAGGTCAGCAAGGCGTCCGTATACTATTCTCCAAATAAGTATCCCAACTTGAGTACTCTGAGGAAGGATTCCGCTGCTTCCACATTTTAAGGTGTATGTTCTACGGTAATGCCCAAATCTCAGCAGGCTGGTCTTCAAACCATTCCTTGATCCCATATCTTCAAGCTCCTTCCCTACGGCGTGGAGTTGCTAACGCCTATGCTGCGTTTGCTCGAATAGGTGAGGGAACAGGGGCACCCTCCGCCCCTCTACTTGGAATTATCCATCATGGAGTCTGTTATTCTTAGCTCACTACGCCACTGGAGTCAAGCTATCCTGGCTGAAGACTGCTGATAGCCAGAAACCGGTCCTAGGATGCTTGATTCCGGTCCAGGGAAGACATTGCTTGGCAGTTCAGTCTGGACTGTTCCCATGAGGCACAGGGTCAATACTGATTTGCATATGGCTATGTCTGAACCGGGGTGGCTTGGTGACCAAAATAACGATGGATTAAACCCAGATCTGTGACTGGGGGTGAATGTTTTGCCATTGTGCAACATTCCGCCCATCATCTTGTGTGTTTGGTTGTTATTCTTAGCCCAGAGTCTTGACGACCTGGACTTCGGAGCTCTATTATTATCGTATCACCTCTGCGGAGCGAGTCTCTGCTGTCACTGAAGATGATAAAGGACCTCTTTAGGCTCTGACCCCAAAATCTCCTTCTGGAAGACCTAACCTGTTGCAGAAGAATGTGGGCCTTCCTTCTAGCAGAAATTTCTCAGCCTCGCTTGCCATACATTTTTCAATATTGTCAGATTACTGCTCATGATAACCATTGCATTCACTGCCTTATCTTTAACTGCATGCGTGCTAGCGGTTTTCCCGCTGCGCGCTGCGATTTCAAAAATCCCGCGTTACGTGACAAGGTCAGCTCGTCATCCGCGTAGCGCAGGTTACGCCCATGATGAGCTGACCTTGTCATGAGCGCCGAAGGGGTTAAAGGCTTTGTGTTTCATTGACCGATATTCTATCCCTATAGATTTGCCTGCCAAGTTATGCAATCTGACATTATGTGATTTTTTTTTTTTTTTTTTGCAACTGCTGGCACCTAAGTAATCACTGATTCAATTTTCTCCAAACAAGCCTCCATTGCAGAGGTTGACAATTGTATTTTCCATCCTTTTTAAGCTGGCATCCAGGGTTCCCATCCTTTCTTCTTGGCCAGTGGTCAGTTAAACAATCCCAAGCTCCTAATCAGCTGACTCTGTCCCAGCAGCTTTTTACTGGAGTTGAAAAAAGTCTGGGATAAGCTTCTTCTGTGCCTTTCCAGGTTTCATGATAACAATGCTCTATCTACTGCACACATAGGGCGGCAGGTACTTCCTAAGCGTCAAATAAAAAACGCAGTCTCTTTTCAGTTGAACCAGTCTCTGACTAGTCAGTCTACTTGCCACATTTGACCTTGCTCTCTACCCTTCTTAAGTGTGGACTGGGTCTAGCACCCCTGCTCTCACCTGGGTCACTGATCAGACAGGCTGTCCACATGGCATCTTGCCTCAGTCATCACTAATGCAGAAGATTCCACTCATCACATTTTCCACTGCCATGGCTCTACCTGCCGGCAGGCCCTCTTCCTCACCTGCTCCATTCCAGCCCACCACCTCTGCATGGATACCCAAAGCCAGGGCCAATGTCGGACATCAAAACGGAGGGCTGTCATAGGTCACCGCTCATCTCTGCAACCCCGATTGCCCCTTTTTGTTAAATTGTGCTTAGTACAAGGCATAGCCTGTTAAATACCACTATCAGTTTTCAAAGAAGGAAAACATCGAGTAACAGGGAGTTCGAAGTGATTTAGTAAACAACAGTATGGTGAAGAAGAGTCAAGGGCTGAACCAAGGCTCTTGACTCCACTGGCAACATGAACATCCTTGTTTACAGTAAACCTAAGACAAAGATTGAAGTATTTATGTATTCTGGGTATGTGTATGTATGCATTGTTAATTTGAACCAAACAAGTGTTTGCAGAACAATATATGTGTTTCTCAGTGTCAGGTGGCTTAAGTTTGATGGGTCCCTGAGCGCCTCAAAGTGGCGTGGGTACCCTGTAATAGGCTTATGCTTCTTACTGCTGCATACATTTTGTTTTTTGTTTGAGCTAGAGAACAAACCGTGTATATCTTTGGGATCTATTTGTATAGAGTTATGATTGTAAACACTAAAAAATCGGAGTACAGCAAAAGAACATTTCTAGAACTGTTAACATTGTAGAGAGTTTCAGATATTTTTATTCTTTCTTTCTGTACTTCTGTCACTTTTTTTACATGGTATCCACACAGTGGTACCGTTTTCCAGCGTACATTAATATGTCTTGTTGCAGCATTGTGTAGCATACACGTTTTTACTCTTTTTGGCGTGCAAGCTTGAGGGTTTCTCAAGGCTGTGGATCACAGTCCATCGTAAAGTGGTTCATTTGAAAGAATGCCAAGGCCCCCCTAAGCCTCTGGGGGCACCGCGCCTGTGGTGGAAAGCCGGTCCCTACCATGATGGGGAGGGTCTGGTGATGGCGGCGCGTGACACCGCCGGCACCAGCCTACAATGCACTCAGGCATCGGTCAGCCCGGTGCGAGGACCCAGAAGTGCGTGAAGCACTTCTGGGTCTGGGAGAAACAGTGTGATCCGGACCCTGCCCCTTTAAAAGGGGCGGCAGAGCAGTGAAGCGGTCTCCCACTGCTCGCAGCTCCGACACCAACTCGATGCCGGCTGCACCTTCGGGGACTTGGATTTTTGACCTTATGTGTTTTATTTTGGGGTTGTTACAACCCCTAACCCAAAAAGTTCTTAAGGTATTTTGCGTGTAATCTGTGCCACAGGGGGGAGAGGCTGGAGTTGACGTGGGGGGGAGGAGAGTTTACGTGGGTGGATGGTCTGCAGTCTGCTTCCTAATCTGGGTGTAGGGGCGGGGACTCTGCAATGCCTGCCCATAGGCACTGCATAGATGTTCTTCAATCGTTTATCATCAGAAGGACACATAATATATCATTTGGTTGCAGCCTGGGATGCATGGGGTTTTTGTAAAGGGGGAGTGACAATCGCCTCTTAAACTGAGGTTGTTGGCTGTTTCTGGCAAGTCCAGAGCAAATGTGACCCAATTCATGCTTTTTTTTTTTCTGGACAAAATGTTTGTGCTGCTCTATTTGTTGGGCACATTTCCACCATTTCAAGGCATCATTTATAAGTTGATGGTGCCCATTGGATCCTAGCATAAGCAGTGCTTTGATTCACATGAACCTTTAAAACATCTCCACCCTGGTTCAAAGAAACTGGACCAGAAGAGCCAGTAGACAATTCATCTGAATTGGTTTTAAAGTGGGCGTGGAGGTATTTTTCCAACTTTTATGTGTCCTATGTTCACTTTCAAAGAACAGGCTAACTAGCTTTTGAGGATAACGCAACCCGATTGTCCGTATTGATTCTGAGAAGGCTAGGTTACTTTTAGGAAGGGTGAGGCTCTTATGAGAAGGGTGTTGCTTTTTTAGGGAGGGCAGGGCAAATTATCTGATGGGCACGGTATCCCCAGATAGGAGTGTCTGAATAGGCATTCGTGGTACCTGACAGTCTCGGACAGTTCTTCGTTTTTAGCCTGAAGGGCAAAGTACATACAGAAATACTGATGCAACTGGTTCCTCGAGCTTCCAGTGGTGCTTTGAAGCCAAACCCCTGCAAGCAGTTTCAGACACTGAACTGTTTACTTGCGTATGGTTGCGCATGAGAAATCTGAGTTCAATTAATAATGTCCAAGAGAATAGTGGAGGAACAAAAAAAGTAAAATAATGTCTTTGATGAAGAATTAGGTTCATGTGGGAGCCTACTCAGGTTATTTGAGTCTGCAATTTCAGGCCACTCCAATTGATCACAAAAAGCATTAAACTCTTGCACTGAACGCCATTCTAACTATGAAGAACCTTTCTGAGATGCCCCCACCATCCTTTAATACATCCTTATTTGCTTTCATGGTCAAACCTGACTTAAAATACTGACGGCTTTTTATTGCAGTTGACTGAAAGGTGCCTTGCATAGCAACAAGTGCAAGTCCAGTACTTGGCTTTGCAACGAGCGCATGTCCTTCACTTGCGTTTGCATCGAGTGCATGCCCTGTACTTGCCATTGCTTTTCTTTGCTGTGTGCCTTCATCCATTATTTGTTCCCGAGTGGGTGCTGGCACCTTTCTTTGTTTATTTAGTAGTTTTATCCTAGCAGTGCCTAACCTGATTGTTGTCAAAATGCTTTAAAGCCAGCTAATCCAGTGTAGAAGCTTTCTAACCTATATACAGTTCGCCCTTCAAATCAAATCAAGGAATATATCAAACGTGGTTGTAGTTTCTTTTTCCTATTAACGGTGGAGCCAAGCGGATACTCTATACATACTGCCATGCACAGGTTAGAACTTTAATAACGGGACAATCGTGGTCCAAGATCGTACGTAATTATCTGAGAGGTACTTTTGAAAATCTCGTTGAAAGAGCATGCTCCCTTTGATGGGATGGAGACTTATAGTTAGCAAAACTTTTGAAGAGTCCCTTAGCTCAATTATGCTCTGGCCTTTTTGTTTCTTTACCTTCAAAGGTTAAAAGGCATGGAGTCTGAACGCCAAACTGCATGCCCCGCCCCTCCCCCCACCCCCCTCCCCGCCTTTTAAATTAGTCCATTTTTGTGCTGGGTATTTTTGTGTGTCGGAGTGGAAGGCTTTGTGAATGATACCGGATGTTTGGAAGATACGCATGATCTTTAACAGGCGGGGTGGGGATTGCGGATGTCGAGTCCAGGGCTAATAAGAAGTCCTATTCTCGAACAGGGAGTTTTACCTCTGCGAGCTATTTTAAGTTGGTGTTGCTCACTCTGCTTTGAAGTTTCTAATAGGATATAAATGCAGATTTCCATCTAGCAGGACACCCAATGATGGTGTGCCGTCATTAATGGAAGATATATATAGTCCAGATATGTAAGTATTGGACTAGATTCGAGTTTGGGGGGTGTAATACTATTTTGAAGCGGTTGAGTTTCAGGAGATGATGACATCCAGAATGGAAGTTTTTGAGCCTGCCAAAGAAAGAGTGTGCTAACTGTATAGAAGATGGAGAAGTGTATCATCAGTGAAGAAATAACCAGAGCCGTGGGAGTGTTTTTAGAAGTGTGGTCAGTTGTTGAGAGTATAGATTGTAAAGGGGTTTAAGATCGAATGGAGCCTTTCCCATAAATAAGAGAAGAAAGTTCACGTAAAATAGTGGCCAGTTCACTATACTGTGCAATTTATGCCCATCATAACCTAAAGTATGTTTAGGGGAGTGTTGTGGTCTGCTGTATCATATGCCCTTGGTAGGTGCAGGAGGATAAAAATACAGAAATTATCCTGTCCTGTTTATGTAGAGTATCAGGAATTTGAAGGATGGCAGTTTTCTTGTTACAAGCTGATCTAATTCCAGATTGTAGGTTATCAAATAGTTTATTCTCAATAAAAGGTGCTTAACTGTTATGGTGGAAAATGTTGAGATGTTAATGAACCTCGCCATTAGCCATAGGTGTGTTTATAAAAGTAGTTCATTGAGGGGCAATAGGTAGTTTTAAACCTTTTGTTGTGGCGTTAAAATGAATTGGAAAGATTTTTCCTAGCTTCCTTCAGTTCTTAAGAGGGTATTGTTTGGAGCATGTGTTGTAAACCCAATGATTACTCAGGTGTACTGCAAAACACGCACACTGCATGATTCACAAACGTCAGAAAAGAAAAAGTAAAACAAGTACTTCAATAGGACTGGGTTTAGGTTTGGAGCACAATTGTAACTTTTCAGCGATTCAGAAAGACCCCATAAGTATTCCTGGAAAACTGGGACAGTCCTAGCTTTTTAGGCCTACTCGCTTGTACAGAACTTTTACATAAAAAAGGTCGACTTTGAAAAAAAATTGACTTAACAAAATTGTTCACAAATATTCATTTGCACATTTTTACATTTTCTCCCTCCATAAAGATTTTTTTTCTCATGAAATAGTCCCTTACCCTACACTCCATTAACTATAGAGGTGTTCCCTCCCAAATCCCACCCGGGTTAAGACCTTATTAATGTCCTCGACAGGAGTAACTAAAAAAATTTTGGGAAAAAGTCTATAGCTAAGTTGAAAAACAGCAATAATTAAAATAGGTGAAATAAACAATAAGTAGTAGAGAGAGCCCACATAGAAGGGACTGATCACCAAATTGATTGAGAATTTCTTTAAATTTTATTGATTGGATACTTATTTTTTTAATAGATTTTTAGATAAAGTTCATAGACATTACGTTTGAATTTAAAGGAGTAATCCACTATTTACAAGACCGCATCCTAAAAACTCCTAAAAAACATAACAGACATAGACATGGCATTAAACAAGAAAACGATGGAGGCAATGCGGTAGATAGGAACTACGCGCGTTTCGGCTTCTCGGCCTTCATCAGGTAACCGTCTATTGCAAAACAAAAGACAAAATAAGAAACAAGGTAATGACCAAGTTTGGCACACCAACCATCGACCATAAATACTCCGGAGAATGATAAAGTGAAGGGACGATTACAAAATGATAAGGTGGAGCAAGTCGCCAACCGCAAGCTGTTGCAGCCGCATGTACCTGAGACTCGGAAGGAGTACCTTCTCCGAGGTAAGTAGGTTGCCTGAAGATGGGAACTGAACTTGTGGAACAGCGAGACGGATATCAGATGATATAGGTGGCGGTAATCTGAACACGTGCACTAGAAATCGCCACGGCTTGGCATAAGGCGGTAGGGGAAAAAACGGAGGGTCCGCACCTTGTAAGATATCTGAAAAGATCGGCAAAAGTGTGTTAAACGGGGTTTCCGAGCACACCTGGCAAGCAGGGCGTCCAAATAAGCTCCATAGCTCGACCGGTATAGACGACAGGAGTAACTTTCAGTGTTTCCAAGGTGGGAGGTTACTTGTAATGGGTATGGAATTTCGCAAATCCTCTGAATTTATGCATATTTATCTACTTTTGCAGGTAGGAACCATTAGGATCACACACAAGACTGCCGTCTGCTGAATTTGCAGTTGAGGAAATTCCACCAGATTCCCGAATTTGTATATTGGCAGTGCCATCTGCAAGAGAAAATTTCGTTCATGCACAGAATGAGGATTGGTAGTTGACCGTAGCAAATAATTGTTTTTCACTTTTATGTTTCACCTGGACTGGCCAAAATCTCTAAGCACGGAGCAGCTGTGTTTCTACTATTGTTAGCAGCCTAATGAATATCCCAGAAGATGTTTATTAATGGTATTAAGGTCACACGATGAATGGATTTGGCATAGATTGACAATCCGTTCTGCAATACTGTTGTAAACATTTGTTGATCTTTTATAGTAAGTATTAAAAGCTTTCAGGCAATGTGGCTTGAATTAATCCTTCTAAATGGAGTGGAGCTGTGCGCACTCCAACATCTCTCAGGAAAGATATTTGTTATCTAAAGTTAGTCTACTTCCAACACCAATCAAACTAGGTATTTACATTTTGTATAACACAGTCTTCACAAAGCCTATTATAAAGTGTCACAATAATCCAGCATCGTACATTACGCACATACCAGACGTGTAATTGTTATAGCCAATAAAAATGTTTGAAATAAGTATATTTTTCATAACCTAAGACAAGAGGGCGAGTTGCTTTAATGTTGAGTTTTATTTATTTATTATTATTTGGGAAGGCTGTATAAACAGGCACACATCCTTTCTATTGTTCTTGGAATTATGGTGAAAATACAACATTTTGGATTTTAGGTTATTGGGATTAGCTTGCTATTCAGAGTAAATGATTTATTATATGACTTAATCAGAGTACAAGTAATGCCAACAGGGCACATCATGCGGTTGTACCCTTGTCCCCCCCAATAGCTCCTGAGCAGCCTCTTATTTACTGCTGTTGAGGCAATGAGCAGGAATTCCAGAAAACACATTAAAAGAACCCTATTTATTATGGGATCCTGCCAGTATCTTTTTTACCCCTATGATGATGCTACCAAGGGCTGTCGGGAACACCAAAATGCAAGTGGGAGGTATGAGCACTATCACAAGAGAACACTGAGCCTAATTATGAGTCTGGCGGTCCGAGGACCATCTGACTCCCGGGGCGCGGTGATGGCGGTCCTGCCATCTTTCTCACTGTTGGTCCGACTGCCCATTTACAACTTTGGCAGTCAGACCACCATTACACCGCCACAATCGCCAGGGAACTGCCATTCCCTGGCAGTGGCGCTGTGGTCAGGGGCTCAGCAATATGCTGGTGGTGCCACTGCGGCACCGCCATGCATAATACGAGTTTCAGGACCGCCAGCTGTGTTATGGATGTCTTTGCTCAATGAAAAGGCTGGCGGCCCTGTAACAAAGGGGTCCCTAAAGGACACCCTGTTGCCAATGTGTATGGGAATGCAGGCGGGGGGGGGGCACAACATGTGTCCCACTGTGTGCATGCACCCCATCTCCGGCACAGCATGGACGTTGTAGTCCATGCCGTGCAGGAACAGTTTTTGACGTTCACATTGCGGTGCCCCTTTTTTGGGGCACCGCAGTGGGACTGCCAAAAAACACCTGCCAGACACTAGGAAACTCGTAATCTGGCAGAGGTGCACACCTGGGTGTCGGTCCACTCCCACACTGCTAAACGCGCAATCATGCCCTAAATGACTCCATTAGCAGAATATTAGGGTAAAAGGGCGGCCACTGGAAATACAGCACTGTAGAAGTATACCAATAGCAGCATGTGGGCTTTTCGCCTGTTTTTCACCCATAAAGAGCAATATTTGAGATCCAGGCATGCCTTAAAAATGTGTGCGTATTCCCATTAAGCTTCTAAATTTGTTCAGAAGCTATTTTATTTATGTGCCTTCTAGATTGCTCATTTATACTCGCCGCTGTAAATTTGCATGCCTGCAGGAGTCCATGAGTTTGGAGTAATTTGCTCACTGTGTCCAAGTTGTTTTGCAATTCATCAAAACCTATAATCATTGGTCACACAGTTCACGCCTGGTCTTGTTCCTGCACATAATTGGACAGCTGAAGACGGGCGCTGTCTCGTAAAGTAATGTATCTTCTAAACATCGCCTTTTGAATGGAGATCGATTTCTTGCTGCCATCTCATTAATAATTTTTATATTAATTATTGACAACGTTACTTGGTCTGTTTTATAAGCCACAGTTAATACCCCGGTCTAAAGAGATTAGATGCAGACAAAGCCATGATTTCTGCGTAATTGTCTGCGGTTTGTTAATGGGCAATGCGGCTCTTCTTCAGATGCGGATTATGCATGTCTCAATCAGCCCAAGACGAGTCATGGGGCATCTGCTCCAAGCGCATGATAATCCTGTAATTTAACTGTCGTCTGGCTTGTGCAGCAGCTGGTGAATTATTTCTTTAAAACCAGTTGGTCGCAAGTCGTCCAATACGGTACGGATAAGATACAAAGCACCATTTTAGGATAGGAACTGTAAATAGCTTTTCCTGCAAATTTAAAAGACTGATTGGAATATATACAAATGTTCAAGGCATGCCCAAATCCCAACTGTTGCGTTTTACGGACGTAACAGAGGCAAATGACCAAACACTGACCCCCCTCCAAACATGCTGCTATTGCTGTACTTATACAGTACTACATTTCCCCTGGGAGTCATTTTTGTTTTACCCCTATGGGGGTGCTCGTGGACATCATTTATTGGTCACTAGGAGTAGTGCTGCTACCTCCAGCTTGCCTTTTGGTGCCCCTGGCACATCCCCCCCCCCCCTTATCGCAGGGGTAATAAAGACACTGGTTTTCCTTCTTCTTGCCCCAAGAGCAGTAGGTAGGAAACCTCTCAGGAGCTATGGGGCAAGGGTACATCCCTGCGATGTTGTCAAAGGCTATGTTATGCCATATGGACAACCCGTGGCCTTGTGGAGAATCCACCTCCATACTTGTGCATCAACTTCTTGGCAATACCTGCATTCTGATTAAGTTATTTAGTATTCATTTACTCTGCATTTTTATCTAATCCTAATGTGATCAAATCTAAAAACGTTTTTTTTATCCAATGCCCAGCACAATGGAAAGCACTCCGAATTACTAGTCCAGATGTGTTTATATTGGTACTAATAAATAAATAAATAAGTGGGTCTACCGGCCATTTTTGCATGCCCATGGGCCATACTTTTTGAAAAAGTGCAAAACTTGGGTATAGGCCCCGGAAAAATAATGTGCTGAATCACGTTGCATCAAACATTTTGCATGATATTAAAATGGTGTTAATTGTCCCATTCGGAAAATCTTCAGTCCAACTCCGGTGTAGCTTCTCCCCATCAACTGCACATCCCTTCAAGTTCTGTGACGTGGCATGACGTGTATGTATTTGTAGGAGCACCTCCAATCCCCTCCACTAACCGTGCATTATATATGTATGGAGACCAGGTGAGGGCATGTATTTTTTTCATTGTACCTGAGCCTCTCTGAGGGGCTCATGACAGTCGCTCGGGTCCACTGCAAAAGCCTTTTCCAAAACCACAGCCACAGCGTAACGTCTTCAGTCAATCTTTAGGGTGAATTTGTAGTCTGACCAGTTAATTATGTGCAAAAGTTCAAGCATTACCCTGTAATCTTATGCAAAACACTTGTTCACCTGTGTGTGCCATCCTGGGCACATTAGTGTGCCATCATGGGCACATTAACATTGGTGCCGCCTAATTAATGCTCAGGGGCTCACGTAATGTAATCCAGTGCTTAAATTGAGACAGTGGTTTCTGGTGGTAGGCATCAGCACTTAAATGTCAACATCGGCAACATTGACATTCTGGCTGTTATTATAATTTAGAGATGAGCAAAACAACAGTTGTTTTTTTAATATACATCAAAAGTGACATATACCTGTCCACTAAGGCATTCGTACAGCTTTGGGGACCTGAAATAGTCGGAATTGTCGCATTTGTGGGAGTGTGATAGTAGTTGTGTAGGTACTGTCTCTGGCAGTGCCTAGCATGGGCAATGGGTGGTGTAAGCTGGAGTGACCTCCTGACGACGGCCCTGGCACTTATTTGTTTACAAATTAAGCACTGAGTGTACCGCATACAAATGGTCATAAGTGAACCGTCCATACCTTGCACTTTTTACAGCTGCATTAATTCTGCATATCCACTGATTATTATTGCAACAAATTTGCAGCGGCTCAGTGTTTTATGTTGACATAATTTGACATCTGATCGTTCCACCCAGTTACAATGCAAACATTCCTCTTTATTGCAGTCCATAAGGACCCCTTTACCTTACTGTTGTCCGAGAGATCCTAAATAAATGCATCATTCATGCCGGAGACACCCCTTGAAAATATGTTGAGCTGTTTGAATGCTACCATCATGCTAATTAAGGTCGTGCATTGTAGTAGCACCTCTTACTGCCTTCAAGTGGAATTACTGTATTGTTCATGTTAATTAGTTCAATTTGTTTACATACCTTGTGCAGAACTTTCACTAGTTTTGCTTGTTACAGCGGTTTGCCCTTTAACAGTTCACCGCCCTTCTTCCAATCCGGTGGAGGTGAGACTTTTCTTTTTCCTTCTTTTTGGAACTGATTTGCAATGGTGGGATGACTCAAACCGCTGTGTACCTTCCTACTTCAGTAGGTGTCTGAGATTCCCTGCGGATCAATTCTTTGACTAGGAATCTGCTCCTTAACTGCATGTAAGTGGTGCATATTTTTGAGACATTGGCCTCAACATCTTCATCCGACTTTTTGTTAGATCACTCGGCCAGTACTGCTTGTAAGTTTTGTTTAAAGTCTCTACAATACAAATAACATGGTTCACTCCTTAGTGTTGATTCCACTTTCTGTTTGGTCTCCCACCACTGTTCACTGATCGAAGAAGTCCATGGATGGCTCACCAAGACCCTTAGCAATGATTGCCCTTTCCTTATGGTCTGGCATACCTCTCATCCATATTTCCAATCTGGCCCAGAAGGACCAGTTGTATCACTTCTGGTCTGGTAGATGGCAGACCACATGTAGCGGGGGCCAATAGCACAACAAAATAGATACTTAGAGGAATGTTCCTCTATCATTGGGTAAACTTTTGTTCTCAGGATCTTTAAAAAAGTGTCTGTGTTGGAATTGAAAACTGATAGAAATATCTGATCTTTAACATTCATACACCACATACTCCCAATTCCACCAGAGATTTCCACGTCCGGATCAGATCCTAAATTGAGTGTACAAAAAAAAAGTATAGTTTTTGAGATTCCACTCTTTTTGCAAAAGCTCAGTATTCTGCCCACATTTGAGGCGCTGCCTTGTAGGTGAGCGTTCATGAGGAATGTTTCATTTGGGCCTTACTGTGTGTTCGCAAGGGGAGCAGGTCATTTTTCCAGCGCCCCCCACAACAGTTCTCTTGTCCAGCTTGCCTGCATTCCGCTACCCTCTGCTGCCTGTCTACCTGCTGCCCTCTGTTTTTTGCCTCCTCTGCTTGTTTCTTACTCTGTTTGAAATGTTCTGCTTGTTTTTCTGCCCTGTTTTTTGCCTTTTATTGCTCGTTTTTCAGTCCTCTGCCTTTTCTGCGTGTTTCTGCTCTGTTTTGCCTTCTCTGCTCTTTTTTCTTCTGCTCTTTTTACTTCTGCTCTGTTTTATCTTTTCAGCCCGTTGTTCTGCTCTATTTTGCTTTCTGTTCTGCCTTTTCTGCCCTCTATTTGGCCTTTTCTGCCCTGTTTTGCTCTCTTCTGCTCACTTTTCTGCCATCTGTTTTGCTTGTTTTTCTGTTTCCGTTTTGCCTTTTCTACTTGTATATTCCCTATTCCCGCCATTTCCCTTAGACTTGGCTTTTCGACGGAGACCTAGCACCCAAATACCCCCAGGGGTGCCCGTTCCAAGCTCTACAAATGCTGATTGAGTGATTGATTTGTGTGTGGATAGCTGTCCCACTCTGGCTCTCTTTTCTGGTTTGCCGTTTAGTGTTGAAGTTG
Organism: Lissotriton helveticus; assembly: GCF_964261635.1. NCBI lineage: Eukaryota > Metazoa > Chordata > Amphibia > Caudata > Salamandridae > Lissotriton > Lissotriton helveticus. The sequence continues at coordinate 396,172,472 of NC_136070.1, read as the reverse complement.
CTGCTTCTTGTTCATAGCAGGGACCCTTCTTGGATGTGATGATAGACGAATGCATTATCAGCCATCCTCTCGCATTAACGCACACACGCGACATGATGCAGAAGCTCTCTTCGGCACGTGTTCCACCCACTTAGCTTGTCTGTTGTGACAAGGTCAACATATTTTCCGGATTAAGAAGGCCAGTTGTGGTGCACGCTCCAGCTGAAAACATTAAAGCCATCTGTTGCATTGCTTCTTTAGCCTTGTCCTGTTTTCTGTAGTTTTTAGCAGCTGTTGCTGTCTGACGAGCCAAATGGCCTGTGATGTTTGCAGACTGCTGCCCTTGTTGTCTCTTGGCTCTTCATGTTGTGTTTGTGGTGATCTTTTCGCTATTTTTTTTTCCAAGAAAGGAGGGATGGGTTCTTGCGAATGCAAGGTCTTGCACGCCATATTATTCGTACTTGGACTTTATGCCCTGGTCAGTGGTCCTCTTGAAATGTATACCTTGTATAGTCACCATTACTCTGCATAATTAACAGGACCACTGGAATTACGATTCTGCAGCCACTGCGTTTTCTGCATGAATATGAATTTGCCGCATTTGCCACATATTCCATCATCAGCTGCACAATCAGCCCATTAGAGTTAGAAACATGTTTTCTTTTTAAAAAGGATAAACAGTCACAGAGTTTAATCTGTCACCTTTCAGTTGCTTTTGATTTTGGGTGTTAAACTGGTACTTATGAGGTGACCCCTTGCTCATAACATGACTAAAAACGTACAAATCAATGACAAATACGAACACAAAAATGTGCTGCATGACTTCACATTATTTGCGTTTTCGTGCCGCACAATATAGTCAACCCTGCCGCATGGCTGCAGTGGCCCTGAGTATAAGTACGGTGACTTTACTCTGCTGGTGACTGTCACTTCAATCTCCCACGACCCCCGCAGTGGTGGTTCGGCGTGTTGTCGGCCTCGGCCAGCGCCCCCTTTGTTCGGCCGGGCGCCCCGCGCTTCTGAGCGCACGGTGGGGACGATGGATAAAGCCCCCTTTCATCCGGAGTGCGGTAAGGCCAAAGCATCCCAGACAATGGCGGGACGAGACAAAAGTAACGGTTGTTCAGCGCTCTTCAAGCCAGGAGGTCAGCTGGGCTGCCGGGTCCGGCGCGGGCTTTGGGCGCATTGTCCGGTTTAATTGGATTTCTGCTGATTGTGTCCGGACGTTGGGGACAGGAGGTGGACGGACGGGCGGACGGCAGGCGCGCGGAAGGCACTCGAAGGCCCACAAACAGACCCGCGGCTGGGCTGAGGCCAGCAGGGCGAACAAAGGGCGGTGTGTTCGGCCCTCTCAGAAAACCAACATTCACCAAAGCAAGCAATTAACAGGCGTGCACTAATTAAAGCAGCAGAAGGATGGGTCCCCTTGTTTACCGAGGGTTCAAAAACAGTTTGTGTGTGTTTTTTTCCCCTTCATGACTAAGGGGTGATGCGCATCGAAAGGTTGGCGCTTTTTGCTTCAAGGCATAAACTCTTGACAATTCAAGGTGCAGATTCACTGTTGCCATCAATCACTGTGCATGCACCGGAAATATGAGAATAAACGATGCGCCTCGCGCCACTGTGGGAGGAGGGAGCACATGAGGGGGAGGGGAGATGTCGGTAGTGTGTCTGTTACTTTTTGTAGGGAGGGCGGACGGTACCAAGTAATATTTCTCGATGGTACCAGAAACGCTTTTGCTTGTTTTTGCAATTTTATATATCTCGACGGCATTAGAGCGCTTTACAAGAAACCCTGATGACGGTACACACTTTTGTTTCTAGACCACAAGCCTTCACAGCATTAACAGGTAACCGGAGTATTCGAGGGACACAGCCTGATACTTATTAAATGGTTTAGAGAACTCTTTTAGCTGTCCAGTTTCCTGCCTTCGAGTTAAAGAAGCGAAATAAAGAAGTTACAAAATTGCCCTTCGTTTGACCATTTTAAAAATTGTTCCTGTTTTTTGCATCTGTAAATCTAGGCCGCCCCGGACCTCCATCAGTTGAAAGGAGGTTATTCACAATGAGATGCGAGTTTTTTTTCCTTCCTTTTATTCTCTCGAAAAGTAGACCAGTAGACCAGAAAGTGCGCATTCGATGGATGCTTCTCTGAAGAACTCTGCTGAAGGACCAACTACCCCCCCCCCCCCATTTCCGGGGACCCCTGATGGATGCCCAGTGCAGTGGACACAAACCTGTGAAGTTGGGGACATGCGGACATACTTGTGTGCGAGTGGGCATGGCCACAGACTCATTTGATTTAGATCTACACAAGTCTTAAGTTTCGTGGTATCCACATTCACGTTTTGAAATCCACGCACTTACTGAGGTGAGGGTAAGTACCATCTTCATCAGAATAGACGTTCCGTAAACGGTGCAAAAAGGGAGTTGGAGCAGTGAGTCAGTGCAGTGTCAATAAGATGCGTGAAAGTGACTATGGAAGAAAAAATATCAAGTTAAGGAATGCTCCATCCGCCTCCGCAGAAACTTTTTTTTCCCTTTGCTGTTTTATCTAGCGCGAACTCGATACAGAGGTATTGGGGCGCTTTACATCAGCATCAGTTACATTACCCAAGGACACGTTCAAACACAGACAAAGCTTGGCATGCATTGCTTGCATTATACAGAGGTAGAGTTCCGAAAGTGAGTGGAGGTATTTTATGCAACTATGTCTCACGTCGTTGCACGGTCCATACATTACAACGGGAGCATGAACTGTTGGTAGGATATACATTGCATTCATAGTCTTGTATGTTTTGGGTTTCAAAAGCGTTATTCGCATGTTAGATACAACGACACCAACTTTTATTACACAAAAGTGAACGCGTACAGGTGACAGAAGAGAGGGGGTGGGGAGCACCCCAAACAGAGGCCCAATAACACCCAACCGAACTCAAGTGGCTGGGAGGCGGGATGGAAGAGGGAAGAGGTGTTAGGGGAAGGGGGGCAGAAATGGACAAATAAAGGTCATACATAAATGGGGCTGTTTAAGACAAAAATGCTCATGCATAGTCTTAATTTACGCTTTGCGTAATTTGATCGTTGCTGAGGTCTCATCGTGGTTATTTTGTTATCTCAGTGTAAAGCCCTCAGGTTTTTGAAAAGGGCACTCTGTGCTTCGGGGCAGGCTTTTTTACTTCCGATGACTTCATAGGCGGCGACCCCGTGCTGAGGTCACGGGCCGCACAGCGTCATGGCGCATACAGAGGGAATACATAAACTCATTCAAATACCTATTAAGACCTCATTGAGCCGAACGTAATTCAAGAAATCCTTGGTGCTTTCGCATTTGGATGTTGCTACTTTCGTTAAAAAAAAGACCGCTGCATAGGAATGGGAAGTAAACCATGTGGTGAATAACAGCAACACACCAGGATGAAAACCACCGACTTCAAACCAAGCATGTAGACTTCTTAAACGTGTGGTCGGGGGGAGCAGTTACGTTTGACCTGCCTTTTGTTTATCCTCTTCCCCAACCCCCTTGATAAATGTGCTTGTGACCCAGCTGAACTGTACAGCAGAGTGAAAGCTCGCGGGAGGCACGCTTTATATCGGCAATTGTGTCAGACATTTTAGGTTTGTTTTATTAAATGCTGATTTACAACACTCAGCTGAACACCACAGACCTGTGGGCCAAGAACGCTTTCAGCCGCGCACAGCGAGAGCAGATTAATACTCGGGGCCGGAGACGGCTCCGGGGAAGATGAAACGGTTCACCTTTGACCTCGAGGGCCCATCGTGGGAAAAAAAAATGGGGCAACCTACTGTTTTATCTTTTTCTGGGCAACACCATCAATTGCAGTTATGCTCACAGCCCAAGTCGTGTTTGGAGCAGCTTGGATTCCAGAAAGTTCGGCTTCGCTCTCTCGGTCTTTAACTCCTCGGTTCGGTGGTCATTTGTGCTCATCTGGCAGTAAATTAGTTTGCAAGTACCCGCAGGCGTGTATAACAAGCATTTGCAATGCAATAGGTCTCGCATTAGGAAAGTTTGAGCTATTGGTATTGTAAATGACAATTTTTTTTATTTATGTGTTAGGTTTGAAAATAGTGAAATTAATAGCTTTTTCATTTACAGTGTCAATAGTTACACCTTTCGCAAATGTGACACCTATAGCATTTGTAATGCAATATGTGTTGTATTTACGTGACTTAGATGTATTGATATTACAAATAACAATGGCTTTTATTTTTTGTAATAATTAATACTTAAATGAAAGTTATTGTAATTTATAATGGCAATAGCATAAACTTTTATAAATAACTCTTGTGAAGATTATGTTCAATGTATTTCATTGTGACGTAAATCCAAGAACAGAAGTGAAATATTAACATCTTTTTGTCACATTTGAAATAAAGCTTGAAACATTCAGAGAACATATTTGAACCAGTTGTTGTTGAACTGTTGCACAGAATGGAGAATATCAAAACATATGTGCGTGCAGTGCGTATGAGATGTGCACTCTTACAGAAGGGTTCTTCCCGTTCTGTCTGCAGGACGATCTTAGCCCGTGGGTGGTTGCACCTGTTCGGTGCTAGTTTAAATTGCACTGCTGCTGTTTGTGCATTGGCTGTTCTGTGCTCTTAATATACGTGCTATGCCTCACAGCGAAGCTTGGAGTGTGTGGTTGGGGAATGAATGACTATTTTCAAAACACAACATTTACCCTGAGGGGCAGGACAAATGACTGCATTTACCAGCATGCACGGGGGAGATACAGTTTAGGCAGCTACTGTGCAACTGCACCTATTTTGAGGCGGGCAGTGTCTTTAGTTCTGCACATCTTTCCAAGGCTTTATGTCGGCGAACACTTACTTATACTGGGCTGCAACGTTTGGGGCAGCGCTGTGTACTTCGAGGCACTTGCGCCTAGTTGGCAGTGTCTGGGGTGGTACGGTGCAGGCGGCAGTGTCAGTGGCGCTGGTGCATCACAGACTAACCACAAGGACCAGGGAAGGGCAGACATGGTCCATCAGCTCAGCAACCAGCGTTGTAATCCGTCCAATTCCACTTCTACAAACTGTGTGATCGTGGATACCTCCGTTCAACTTTGTGCTTCTCTTCGAACATCTTCCTATCGGGGGAGCGCTTACAAACAGGCCTCATCCAGCATTAACAGTTGCCTAAAGCTTAGATGAGCACAGAAACATAAACGGAAGTCCTGCAAACACTGGAGATGGCCTTTAGTGCGCTGTGAAGTATGTCCTCACACCTGCTGAGTGTGAGCCGGAGTCTCTCGAGTGAAGCCACGTGCATGAGTCGCCAGCCTCCAGGACATAAATCCTCGCACACAGACCGCGCATAGGTGCCACCAGTTTATTGCGGCGAGAAGTGAGTGCGAACAGGGCCAGTTCCAGCATCACTTCACCCCTGGGCCTGCGCCGGGACTCGTGAAAGCGCACACCCGGTGCCTGGAGCGCGCCTCAGTGCAGCGCCGGCCCTGCTGGTAATACAGAGCTCCGAGCGGGGTCTCCAGCTTCTCTGCAAAAACAGTCAATTACTGAGGGTCCCAGACTGGGGTAGCGCCTAGAATCAGCCTGAGCGTGCTGGGCGCTAGGCTGCGATGCGAGCACCGGTGCCACAATAACACCCCGAGCTTCGCTTTAAAAGGCTGTCAGTCATCGTGAGGAGTGCTAAGCCGGGTTTACTCCACAGCTGCCGAGGCGCAGCTGAACGATAATAATAATAATAATCCACATTTGTAAAGCGCACAATCACCCGTAAGGGTCTCTAGGCGCTGGGGGCCGTCGGGAAGATTAAGCAAGCTATTGCCCAGAGTCACATGGTGCTGGGCTAACCTGCCGCCGGAGCCGGAGATCGAACCTTGATCCCCAGATTCCAGCGTCAGTCGCCCTGGCCGCGGCGCCACACCTCTCCGGGATGGGGAGCGTGTTGGGAGCTGGGAGGGGGGGGCAGACATCCCCTATGAGGCAGGTAAAGTGACTTTAGATTCTGTCAACATACGTGCCTGCACCTACAACTCTGAAGCCACGCCCCCCTGCTGGCTGGTCACGAATAAGAAATGTTTTATCTCTTTACTGCGTTCTGTCAGTCTTTTAAAATTGAGGTGAATGGGGTGCAGCAGCCCCAGCCGACACCCCCATTACTGAGACTTAGCGCGTTTTCTGCATTCTCCTATAGGTTTGGGATCCTGTTTACAGCGCCTCGAACGCTCCGAAGCACAGCTAGACAAACACAGGATCTAACCAAAACAAGCCAACTTTAGGTCAACAGTAAATACCAAAATACAAATCAAGCATCAATGAGTGTAGACTTCGCATTCGCCAGCAGGGGGCAGTGTATACTATAAACCGTGCACAAACACGTACATATATACAGCGCACACCGTCCTCTCTCAAAGCACATTACCACTCCAACAACGATTACATCACAAGGGTAAACAAATCAATATATTTAATAACATCAAAACAATACCCGAACTCTGACATGTTTTGGGGACTGAAGAGGAGGTAAGCAGTAGCTATCGGACACAAGAGGGTCAAGGTACCCCTGACTCCTCCCCCTCACACACCCCCAAGAGGTTAGCAAGGTGCGTCTTCGGAGAAGTGACCACCGACTTCCTACAGGGTGCGCCGGGCCCCCAGGGGACTCTGTCAGCCACAGTTGACTCCCTCCACAATCCTAGCTTCTTCCTCGGAGTAAAATTGATTGGGGCAAAATATGTCCAAATGTGGAACAAGTGGGCTGCAGTGTTGCAACACATGTTGAACAATGGCCATCAGTAATATATTCAAATTATGAACCACACAGCTCAACATTTCCATCTGATATTTCAAAAGTAGACCCGTAGTTTATCAAAATAAAACTATGCCTTTAAATGTCTGCAGTCTGCAGGCCTCCGCGCCACTCCCTGTGATCCTGCATGGAGACTGGCTACCGTCCAGCGCCACGAGGCGGCCATGGAATCTTTTTGGGCTCGTCATGAATCCCCGAGGGTAAAGCTCCCTCCAATTACTGTATCTCTGTCGTCAAATGTGAAAACATTTCTACAGCTCGCGCCTTCCTCCTTTTCCATTTGCAAAGGGTTTTGAGATTCTTATAACATTTATTGCCACTTTTACGGCGCTGTGCTGCCTGTAAGGCATCAGGGCGCTTAAAAAAGCACAAGAGTTTGGTTATTATTATTGCAGTGATTCCACTCGGGAATCCGGTTCTTGAGTGATTTCATATAATGTATATTTTGAATCGGACGGCCCGCCACCAGAGAGAGTCACTCACCTGACCGGCTCAAAAATGCTTTGTCACGCAGCGCCTCGTCCTAAATTATTTGTGTCCCCAAATAAATTATCACCGCCGACGGGCCCGGGATTCCCGAGGAAACGCTGTGCCCGCCTCCCTGCTCGGGGCCGCGCTGCCATTGGCGGACCCCTTAGGCAGGAAGCCAGGCAACGGGAGAGAAGACGTGGGCCGGGCCAGAAGAAAGAAGGAAGTCCCGCCTGCTGCTGGCCTATGATTGGCTGCCCGCCGGGATGGAGCAAAGAAGCCGAGTCCTCCCGCGGCCCGGGGCTCCCGTGAGCTAGGGAGAGCCCCGGGGCCGCCCCAGAGAAGAGAAATCCTGCGTAGCCGGTGAGTGGGGTCCGGTGCTGGTGTGTGTGTGTCTAGGTGTGCGATGGCGGCGGGGGGTCTTTGTATGTGTGCGTGCGTGTGTGTAGGTGCGCTGGTGTGTGTGTGGAGGGTCTCTGTGTGTGCGTGTAGGTGCGCTAGTGTGTGTAGGTGCGGCGGCGACGGGGGTGTGTGTGTGTGTGTGTGTCTGTGTATGCGTGTGGCTGTGATGTGCGCATGCGTGCGTGTGGGTGCGCGTGCACGCAGTGTAATCCAGCCGAAGAGAAGCGCGTGGCAGTTTCTTGTCCTTCATTCCCCCGAGTCAGCTAGCTATAAGTCTCCACCTGGACGCATCCTTTGGATGCGAATTCAAGGCTCGACCTAAAAAGCGGTGCACGTGCTCGCTGATGTCACGCAGTAATGTGCGTTCCTACCTGAGGTGCGAAGTAATCAACACGTACCCTTTTCTTTCGTGCGGTTCTGCTTCTATGTGACGCACGTTGTTCCTTTTGACCAGCCCTGGGATGTGTGTTCTCCAATTTGATTGGTTAACGTAAAGTCAGTGTTTGTGCATGGTTGTCCATTTATCAAGGGGATGGTACCCTGTTTCGAAATACTTCAAGCTTTTCCCAATAAGGGACCAGGTAGGGAAGGCAGTGGAAGCGTGGAAGCTGGATGCCAGACTTCAGGTGGCCTGCCACTATATGCATCTTCTGTATCATAGCTGCAATGTTCATCTCATTCTTTAGGATTTTTAAATCAAGGATGGCTCAACCGCTGCAAAAGGCACGTGTACCTGCCGGTGTATGCTATATGTACCCTTCCCAGAGTTGATGTATGAGGCCTCCTGGGCAGGTCTATCTGGTATTGTAACTCTGTTTGGAATCTATTTAAGCCAAGAGTTCTTCCAACAATCGAAAGAGGGCTGTAATCATACCAGATTATAGGGTGTCCACTTAACATAATTATATTCAATTAACACGAATAGAGCTGATTTGCAAACAGTAGGAGGTGGCACTATTGAAAATCTAGCCGTGTCATTCATACACTGAAATGGGGACCATGGGTTTAAGGACATTTGTTGGGTCACATGTCTGTTATTCAACCTCTGCGTGAACAAGAGCGGGCACCGAGGAAGTTATTTATGTTTCCTTGAGTGAATCACTTCATGACTTTCTTAACAGTGAATATCTTGATTTGCTTTGGGACCGTATGAAATGCTCACCTTCGTCCTAATCATTCAGTCTTGTGGTTTGTCAGTCGGTGATTTAGATGTTTAGAAATATGCAATATATGGTTCTTTTTTTGTTCTGTGGATTACGATTTTAAATTTGGATTTATGAATATGATCCAATGAATAGTGACTATATTTTTACAAAAAATGTAAATAATCTTTATCCCTTGTCCACAAAGCCATTTTGCCTGTGTTAAAAACAAAACCCCAGCATATACTGATGCACTGAAGGACATGAGGCGTTTTGTGTGGTTTAAGATTTGGTAATCTGTGTCTTAGTGGTTACCAGGAGGTAGTTGTTATACACCAGAAGACCAGAGGATGGATTGATTTGTGTTATCGATGTTGTATTTTACAGTGCCTGTTGAGAATCAGTATATGAATCTTGTTCACATAAATTTTCTTTCTAAGGATAACGATTCTAGTATAAGAATGCTCGTGCATGAACCTGCCTGAATGAATAGGTGACGGAGTAATAGGGGCTGTTTTACAAATGTGCCAGGAGTGGGGTGAATTGGAAAAGGTCTGCACTAGTGGAGGCATGGAGGAAGCAGAGGGCAGTGACTATGCAGATTGAAACCACAAGTGACTTGACCAGGTTTGTATGTACAGCTTAATACTGCTATTTCGCTTGTAGGACTAGCATTCCTAGTTACTGGGGGGGGAGAGAGTATGATTTGCCGAGGATCACACTATTTTCTCAGATGGGGAAGCCAGGCCTAAAACACTGGTTTCCTGATTCCAAAGCCTTAATGTTTGCAAATGACTTCGCTCATTACTTGCTCTCTATAAACTTTATGGGTCATGGTGGTTTACCACTTACACAAAATGGTGTCCTGTGGCCCAGCTCATCAAGGTTATTACTTGCAGCTGTCCAAGATGTTAACATGTGCTCCCTGCAGGCTCACTCAAAGAATCTCTTCCACAGCTGTCCAGATCTGAAGACCGCACTTAACCCTTTTCCCCTTCAGAGCACGAAAAGGTAACAGGCGTATAATGGGCTTACATTTGAGACTGTCTGATGCTGTTGTGTAGTTCAAGAAGTAAGATGAAAAAAACATATATCTTCCATTACAAACAGAGAGCCCACCTACGAAAGGAGACAGTGTGGTCCGGGGTCAGCGCTGTATCAGACTAGCTGGCTACCTGAAGCCAGGGTGCATGTTACATTCCCACGCTCTGAGCATGGACATGAATCGCCACCAGTGATGCAGAAATTGGCACAAAAGACTGCTTCAATTCTTCTCCTGGATAAGGCACGCAATATCACTTTCCTTCCAAACCTGGAATGTAACAGTAAACCTTGGGAAAGTGGCAGATTGAATTGATGGCCACTGGCGCTGAATCATTTACCGTGTGTACCACCCGCCCTCAGTTGAATATCGTTCAAAGGGCAGCCGATTGCTGCCAGTGCTATGCCAATGTTCAGAATATTTCAAGGGCTGAAGGAACTGTGCTGACATAGCAATGCAATTGTAGGCAGTGGTTACATCGCTGGTGCAACAGCTCAATGGGTTGACCACCTGCACCAGAGATCCGGTGTGGAACCCAGCGTGGACAAATTTGCCTCTCTATGAATCAAGGTCGAAAACACAGAAGAACACATTTGATTCAATATCAAGAAAAGCACAGCATGTGGTGTGTGTTTAAATAGGCAAGATTATTATATTTTGCACAACTAGCTTTTAATACATAAATATAACTAGAAGCAACTTTCGCAATTTGTTTTCCATAGGATATCAGTGTAGTTTTCCATGGACAAGGCACTTAGTCTGATACGTAAACATGGCTCCTTTGACTTCCCTAGATTAGGGGATTTTGAGCTGCGGTGAGAAGTTTGAGTCAGATGCAGTATAACACAATTATTACACCAGATATAAATGGTGAGTCTGTTCTTTCTTACAAATAGCTCTTTATTATAATGCAGTGAAATTCAGAGAAACGTGGTTGCCAGGTGTTTCGCCCTAACTATTTAGTGGATATTCAAGAAAATATCAATAGGCCTAGGGTCCCGTTCCATGGCAGAGCCAGTATTTTGTCAGTGGAATCCCTATATTAGGAAGCAATGGACTCCTATTATCTTGTCTGCTCCAGAGCAGGGCCAGACTGGGAACCCAAAGCAGCCCTGACATTGTTGTCGGGCTGCCCCCTTCGGGGAGAGGGTGGGGGGGGGCAAACGTGTAGCCCTTCTGCTGAACAAAACCAGCCCCCAGCGTGGCTGCTTTTGTTAATGGGGCAGATATTGCAGCATTGTTGCAAAACCGGCCTCCAGTAACAAAATCGCCTCCCCACCACTCCAAAACCAGCCCCCACCCTTCCAGCATCCCGGGCAAATGCCCAAAGCCCCTAAGGCCAGTCCGGCCCTGGTCCAGAGTGCCTTGAGTATTTTACATTGAAGTCTACGGTGAAGCCATGGAACTGCGGTGGATGGGAGACACAGATAGCAAAGTCAGTTTGTACCCTGAGGGCCGTCACCACCTGGACTTGCCTCCTTGCAACCATTTTCCTTGCTCTTAGTACAAGTCAAATAAGGTTAAAACCCACTTTATATCGGGAGTTTCCTTTAAATATTGTTGGAGAGACCCCAGGGCTTCTTCCAGCACTGCCGTAGAGGTTCTGCCTGACTAGGATGGTTGTGGGTATCCACAGAAAGTATAGGTGGCAGAAATAACCATGCCATTGTGCAGATAGACCCCATTCTAGCATTTGAACACCTTGAAGCACTCTTACAATCACACATACAAATACAGCCCTACCTTTGAGGCGATATGGAGTCCCCCCGTAACTAGAGATATTGGATTACTATTTGGATTACATTTTGGGATGAGGGGTTGACCAGCGTGGCTGTGACCTCAAAAACTAGAATTTGACACCCACAGCAGATTGCCTCCTGGCAGCACCAGGCAAGTGGCTACTCTTTCAAGGAAAAATTGTGGTGAAATCCCTACTGGTTCCTCTTTTTTTTCCCCGTGCAGCAATTTAAGGCTCTGTTGGGGTTCGCAGGACACTAGGAGACTGTGTCCAGTTGCTCCATGGAATTGGGGGCAATGGAGAAGTCCAAAAAAATGTGGCTGAAACTCTAGGGAAAATGGAAATGTTTAAATATGGAACAGCGAGTTCAAACTGCTATGGACTTTTCTCCCTACATCATTTTGACTCAAAAGGGAATTTAGTCATCATCCCATTTTTGTTGAATTTGGATAACTGCGATCAATGTTTTGATGTGCTTATTATCGCTTGTACGTGTCTACATGATCCTCGGTGTTACGCACGTGCATGATCCTCTGGGACTCCCGGAGCAGCGCAGTAAAGCAGTGGAAATTATGCCACGCATCTGTTCTATGATATGAAGGCCCTCTTGGGAGCAATCCACCTTCGCTGAAAACATTCAGCCGCGGTGTTTTTTTGCTTGCATCCGCAAGGCACTTCATTTTCGAGCACTCGTGGGAGACAGTGGCGCAGATCAATGTTGCCGGTTCCACTCCGTCGTACTGCTGTATCCAGGACACTTCTTTGTCATATCTGAACTTTCAAGATTCCGCAGACTGAGAGATAATGATCTCCAGAGAACTTTAGGATCCAATGGGGCTGGTCCTCTACACACACTGGACACAGCTACACATGACCAATCAGGCTCTTCTTCCTAGGTGATGGATGGTGTGTCCTGGATTAAAGGCTTTGTGAGCTTGTGGAAATCAGTGGACTGTTCCCAGAAAACACTAATGTGCTGGTCCATTGCAACACCTTTGAGCGCATTACATAGAGATAAAAAATCTAGTTAGGTAAATGGGAAACACGTGTCAAATACAAATAGTAAAACTAAGATCCCTTAGGATAAATACATTATTATTAGGTGCTAAAAGAAAACAACATGTAATTTTCCATCAAAATGTCCTATGGAAGTAGTATAAGCAGGTAGATGTTACTGTTTTTGGTTTTTTTGCAGTTTAATATATACTGCAAACTCTGGGCATTGGTTTACCATGATTACCACATTACTTTACACAAGATCAGATTTTGTTAGACACAGGGAGATTGTGATTTGCCCAGAATCACACAATGTTAAGTCAACGCCGTGACTCAAACCTTGCTCCCCAGTTTCAAAGTCCGCAGCTCTGGCCGATAGTCCACATCCCCACCCTTCGTTCGCCAGAAAAGCTGCAGAGAGGAAAAAGAAGGGTCGCTCACAGAGGAAAAGATTAACCCAGTGGGGGGAGAAAGACAAACTGATCAGATTAACTGTGGAAGAAGCGGCATGAAAACACGCGGGATTTGGGAGAACGTTGTCTCGGTGTTTGCCATTCATCAGGATTGCACAAATATGTAGGCGTATTGCAGAATGTGCACGTTTCTTCTTTGCATGTAATGCAAGTGCTCAGTTTTTGGAAGATGGAGGCACAGGGACAAGTATCCTTGTTCCAGGTTTGACAATTCAGCTACTATTAAAAGTCTTCTCCCCGTGCCCCACCTGATCCTATGAAAAGTAACTAACCGCACAAACAGCCCAGTACGAGTCTTTAAATGGAGCCAAACAGGCAACTAATACCCTCGTGGTAGAGCACCCCAGTAAAAACTGCCGCCTTACCCCGCCCCCAGCATAGTGGAAGCTACAGGACACCCTTTTAAATACAAGCCCCAGCTGTCCAGTGGGATGTGCAGGGAATGTGACCCCCGACTAGAGGTTAGCAGCAGCACTTAGTTTTATGTTCCTGCCTCCGGGAGGGCTAGGGTTAAGCTGCCCCAGGTTCCACAACTTGCAATTGTTTATACAGTTGCTGCAGAATTTGGGGCCTACCTCGTGCTAGTGGCTCCTTTCTCCGGAGACAATCCCAAAGTACTGCACTTAATTAGCAATTAAGTGATTGTGGAATGTTGGGAATGGGGTGCCATTTCGTTAAAATAATAAACACCTCATTCCCGCTCTTCAAAGCCTTTTTGTTTTTCAGTAAAATAAAATACAGTGTAAACACGTGGCCAATGAATGCTGCTAGACTTTTTTTTAAGTCATTTCATTTTAAAATTCCCAATTTTAAAGAGCTTTTGCATAATGAATGTTTCAAAAGACCAGTTGCTGTTGAGTCTTCCATTTGGCATGTCGTGTGCATTCTCCCTCTAAGCAACTGTAGTGATCCCATGTCTGATGGGGTTACTTGTTGGGTTAAGCTATCCACATTTGTTTAGTGAATTTTGGCCTTATGGCTGGTGTAGCTCAGGGCAGTCTTGGCCCTTCTCATCTGTTCTAGGGTTTTGCGTTGACTGTAGTCCCAGTGGCAAGGTGTCACTGTGTGAAGTTTGTGAGGGGATCAGTAAGCTCAAACTTGTACTTGGTGAAAATGTCTTTTGGTTGTACCGAATAACCCCTGTGTTGACCTAGTTGGTACCTTTGGGGTCTGCGCATCATAATGTGTATCCCTAGCCGCAATGATGCTCGGTTCCACCCTTTGCTTTGTTGGTTCTGGTGCTGTTTGTGTAACTATAACATGGTACCTTGGGAGTGAATGTGTGAGCACTGGGATGTGCTGTTAGTCCAGCTTCACTTTGCCCATCGGTATGATTGGTGTGCCATTTTAGGCTTCGTGTGGTGCATATTGAAGTTCTAATCTGTTGTGTAGCTGTTGCTCGTGTGTGTAAGGAGTAGTCTCTAGATGCTCTTTGTTTCTAGTTTTATATACCACAAACCCAACCCAAAGGTATCGGAGCTCTTTACATGAGCCCGAGTTGCATAACAGACGGGCACATTCATTTTTAGGCACAGGGAGATTAAGTGTTCTGCCCAGAATCGAAGGTGCTCAATTCACTGTGTTATCCAGGTCTTCCTTTGAGAAAGTCTTATGTCTGTAAGTTCATCCTTTCAATTTTGCGACTGAGAGCGGGCCAATGCCAAGGATCTATAGTTGCGACTACGTTTAAATCCGATAAATCTCCTTCACTAGACCTAGTGAGAGGAGGTGTGACATTGCGTGCACTAATAATCAAAGTGTATTTTTTTTCTCACAATGTCAAAATCTCACCACATGCTTTCGTGGTTTGTTGGTGGTTAACTCTATTCACAGTAAACATAGGGCTTGCTAAACTACTCCTGTCACAAGTTGGTGGACCAGAATGAGTGAATTCTTGGAAAGTCACATAAATACACAGCGGCAAACCAAAACGGTTATCGAATTTCACACCAGGTTCTAACAGCATTTCGGTTCAAGCTATGATTTACCCATTGATTATTTGACTTCATTGGCTTAATATGAACTATCAGGACTGCCGCAGGTGTGGCTACAAAAGGAGGAAGGTAACTCCATGCATGTATCTCAGTTATGCGGAAGTCCGTGAGCTAGAGCCTTATGTGACTGAAATTAATGAGCAAGATCGGCAGTGTAATTTATTTCAGATGGACAGTGGAATGGAAGATTCTCCCGATCACTCATGCCAACGTCTTCTGCAAAGTTCATTATTCCAGGAGTTCACACCAGACTCGTGGCCAGAACAGCACAAGTGCTTATTTCCATTGAAAGTTTCAAGCAGAAGCTCAGAGCACTGTCCAACCAGGGACTAGACTATGAGGGGGACCACCAGAAGAAACCACCTGGTAAAAAAGGAGCACAAAGTCAAGTCTTTTGATCCCTGAAGGGTCTATCTAGGGTTATCTGCGATCCAGGAAATGTAGTCAGCCGAGAGCCCATGTGCTGTAGTAACTGGGATATGTTTAGAAGTATTGTCCAATTTAATTTACTGTGGTTTATCTGATTAGTATAACCTAAATGTAGCTGCACAGTAACGGAGCGCTGTTCAGACTGAGGTCTTATCGTGTACGTGTTGATGAGGTGAGAGGACGCAAAGAGAGCAGGCAAGAGAACGAAAAAGTAGCAATTATAAAAAGGGGTCACTTACAGCGGGTTGGGGTGAACAATACACAGAAAAGTGAAGACTCTTTCACCTTTGTGAGTGAGGTGTCACTGAAACGTCCTGTTGTTGGCTTGTCAACTGCACAGTGACATCCATCATGGTATGTTGAATTTGATTTTCATCCTGTCCCCAATTGTCAGTTGCTAGGTTTGAGTACTGAATATGGTTAACCAATGGGTCTTCATTTAGGTTGGAGAACTGAATATGGTTAACCAATGGGTCTTCATGTAGGTTGGAGTACTGAATATGGTTAGCCGATGGTTCTTTGTTTAGGTCGGAGAAGTGGATATGGTTAATCGATGGTTCTTCATTTAGGGTAGAGAACTGGATATGGTTAGCCGATGGTTCTTTGTTTAGGTCGGAGAAGTGGATATGGTTAATCGATGGTTCTTCATTTAGGGTAGAGAACTGGATATGGTTAATCGATGGTTCTTCATTTAGGGTAGAGAACTGGATATGGTTAACCAATGGTTCTTCATTTAGGGTAGAGAACTGGATATGGTTAACCAATGGTTCTTCAATTAGGTTAGAGACCTGGATATGGATATCCGATGGGTATTTATTCATGCACTGGTTTGTAGTCATTCGCATGCTTAATGTGATTTAAGTATTTGGGCAAAAATGTATGCACATTTTTTGTTGCTTTTTTACCTTTGGTTTTAATTTTTGTATATAGTTTGTAAGCCAGCTGATAACTGATGATAGTAATATTAATGAAAAAGGGGATTAAGAAAGGTGTCTGGGAGGAAACTAGAGGTGATCAGGAGGCTGGGTTGCCAGTGCAGCATGAATTGAGATTATGAGCTCAGTTTACCTTTGGAACAAGGGATGGAAATAGCAATTTTAGAGAGTGGTGCTTGAGTAACCTGAGGGTTCAGGGTAGAGGGGTGTGAGCAGGGTAACCAAAAGGCTGCAAGGGGGCAAGTATATCTCTTGGATGTGTCCAGCAACTGGGTGGTTACACTGGTATGAAGTACAGCGTCTCTTAATTTTTCAGAAGGGATGGGGCATGGCTGATCTGGCCGGGGGTTGAATTCTATATCTCTAAACTGACTGAAGATGCCCTACTTCCCAGCAATTTCTTGTCAGTGTGGTGCTGCTTATGCTTCATATCACACCTGTTCCTCCAGAGTTTTTAATCTTGGTCACCAGTTATGGTAGATGCTGGAATTGTGAATTGGGTACTGAGACGCTTTAAAGCTCATATGAGAAATGTAATGAGATGGGGTGCTGGTTTTGGGACTCTCTTCAGGGAAGTCAGGTGGGTCTCAAAGATACCAGCCGTCATTGAGAGCCATTCATGAATCTCTCGTTTTTACAGCACTATTAATGAGGATACATTCTCTAAGGGTGGAGCTTAGCTTCATCGGAGTTATTTATTGACATCCATGTTGGAATAGCTGTGAGGACGTTCTTGATGCGGCTGATATCTAGCTCTGATGAGGCTTTTGAGTAGAGCTGAATGTCCACAATGAGCAAGCTCCTAACCAACCCTTCTCTACTTCAGTGATCTGCAGTTGTAAGAGCCCTTTTTGCTGACTTGCAAGCTGAAGTCCCAAAGGCTATGTTACCGTCTGTCTGTGAGGTTTAAGAGTCCAGTATAGTGAAATATTAGCCAGGCAGACCTGCTTCTTGCCATCTCTGAATCCTCCTTCAGGCCAGCTAACCTCAGGCTCTGCAAAGCCTGTGCACAGTAACTAATCAGTTAGAAGAACAACTTCCTTTTTTTCCTTTGTAAAATTTGGATCTGCACAATGGTTTCCCTGTAGGAGGCATTGAAGGGAAAAAAAGTTTTAGACAGAGTGGGATCCAGTAATTACATATATGCTCAATCCCACCTCTGAACAATAATTCATTCTTTTAGAGTGAATAATGTTGGAGCTGTTTTGGATGGCAGGCAAACACAAAAAAACCGGTGCTAGTCTCTATGGCATGCTACAACAGAGAATGCAAGTGGAATCACAGACTTTGGAATGCACTGATGGTGATGCTAGGTGGAATCTGAACTTCCTCACGCCGATAATGGCTGATATTACCTGATCAAATACTTTAGCGCTTTGGCTGGCATGGATGCTGAACTTTGGTACGCTGAGGATGGTTGATCCGACCAGATCAAATATTGTAGCCTTTAAGCAGACCTGGGTGGAAAATGTTGTTCTGCTGCTTCTCACTCTGCATAAGACCTGTACAGTTGCAGATGAATTACGATTCTAGTGCCGTCAACCAGGCAATTTCTGCAGGCTTTTAATATGCACAGCCAGATAGTACGGATGAAGAAATTCCATGATCAGCCAGACATGTACAGATTTATTAAGGTACAGATTTATTAAGGAAATGGCCCATTAACAGGATTATTATAGTAATCATGTCTATTCCAAGAGTGTTCCATCTCCCTGAAAACAGCAACTGTTGTTTACACGGAAGCTCTAGAAAGTTGCCAGTGTGCCGAATGTTGTTGTCGTCACCAGCCAAGTTGCTGAATGCGAGCAGTGCGAATGTTTTCTTATTGTCTCTCCCACGCTGTTTGCTGGATGTTTCCAGCTGTGCCTTGGAATGTACAATCAGACTCCTCTTCATCAGTTCTTGTGCAGTCCCTGACAGGTCGGAGTTGAGAAGCTCAGCCAACAGCTGAAGAGGAGGTAGGCCGATGTAAACAGTAGCTTCTTGGTTTGTTCCTTGGTTGAATACTCGCTTTAGGCCTTACTGATGAAACCTCTGTCATTGTAATTTGTTTGCCTTTGTTTCTCGATTATGAGCCTCATCTTTGCGTGAAATCGAGACTCTTGTGCCGCAAAAGATAATTCTTAAAATATGTGCATATTTGCCTATTTTGTTGAGTGTTTTTATCTCTGTATGGTCCTCCGAGTGGCTACGCAGGAAGCGCTGGGCAAGCAGTTTAATTTTACATCTATGCCCAACTTATTTGCCCGATGTCTAGTTTCCCTTTACCCACTCTATTACCTGGTTAGTGACTGATAATCTCTTCAATGACGTAGGTCTGTGGAGAATCAGAATAGTGGAAAGGAATTGGTTACATAATAGTGAAATATGACTGATGTTACGTGGCAAGTGCCACGAACTGAAGTGCATCCTGTGTTATGAACATATTTGTTACCCATCATCCTGCTCGCTGTTGCTGCCCGATGGAAGGATCCCCGCCGAATACTCGTCCACAGAACTATCATTTCAGGAGTGCGAATCAGAATGCATTTCCTCTGGAGAACTATTGCTATATATGGTAACCAGATGACAGTGTCATTAGTAATGGTGTTCTCCAATCCTGGGTTTTTAGTTTAGCAAACTGGTACATTCTGGGATTGTAGTTCTTGTTCAAATGAATTTATCGGAGTAAAGTTCGAGGCCTTAAGCATTTATAGAAGAAAGAAAAAACAGTCTGAATATGGTGATTATGATGATACAGAGTCATTTCATAACCTGAATTGTTGCAGAATACGTTTTTGTTACACTTAATCTCATTTGGGGTACAGATTAATAGTGGTTGTATCTACGTAGAAGAGTTTTAGCATCTATAGCAAGTACAACTTGGAGCAAACAGCTGTTTGCCATTTGAATTTTGATTGTTTTTTGCCTGTTTATATTCTGCTTGTTTAACTAAGTTCTTGTATTCTAACTTGGTCTTTTTTTTGTATAACACGGTTAGCTGTGTTTACAGTTACATTTAAAGCCATTCTCCATCACTGCGATTTTAAGCAGTTTGCCGCGCTCGTTAATGTAAAATCCCACGGTTGCCCTGAGCAACGGCTAACAAAGGCCGACAGCTCCCGTCCACAGCGTGACGACGGCCCGCGAGACAAAGGCGTGACAATTGGGCTGCAGAATGAGTAATGGGGGCTGTGGGGTGAAACGGGGTGAATGCGTGAGAACTTTTGAGACAATGTGGAAGGAGTTTGTGGTTCCTGGTTGGCGTGCTGTAACTCTCTGTAGTGTATAAGAACGCCCCCAGAGATTTAAAAAGAACCTCTCATAATGTAGCCCTCTACAAGAGCTCAGGAACATTGTGGACGGAAGAAGCAACGTCGTTAAGAGAAAGCACACCCCCCCCCCCCCCACACACACACACAACAAACACATCCTCGTGGTGAGATGATAACCAGATATGAAGGGGGGCAGGGCCGCTTCCACGGGATTTGTAAAAAGAATCGAGGCCATGAATATTTATCAGGTCCATTCCTCTATCCTCATTACATGGGACAATCCCCAGTCCAAAAATGTATCACAAAAAATGCAAACTTGAACACCATTCAGCAGGTTTTACCACTGGAGATTTCCAACTTTAGGCCAGCGATGATGAAAATGATGTCTAAGAGGCAAGCCGCCTGCGTGGGTGTGATTGTGGTGGGAAAGTGGCCACACCGCACAAACCACCACATGTGTGGCTTTCACATTGGCGATGCCAAGGATGAAGCAACCTCTAGCCACAAGGGACTGCAGGAGTGTGGTTGCCACGATACTCTTACTCTGGAGATGTGGGTTTTCAGCAGCACAGCATAGGCAGTTTAGCAGCATCGTGTAGGTGGAATTAGATGTGGCGTGTGTAAGAGAGGTCCTCCTTCTTTTTAACTGTGTCAAATTTGCACTTTTCTCCGATTCTACCGCTCCAGCTCTATCCTGAGAAATAAACACAAATGATTTCCTGCCCAAAAGCAACATATTTGGGTGATTGTAACTAGTGCCGAAATATTGTAATTTGTATTTATATAGCACTTACCACCCCTGACGAGGCGTTGAAGCGCTTTGCTGTGAATAGCGCACTACTCCGAAACCCAAAATTAGAATTATTGTTGATGAAACAGTAGCTGAAGTTCTAAATAAATGTTTGAAACAAAAAGTACTAGGTAATATAAAGTGTATTTTAGATTTTAAAAGGTTAACTGGGGCGTCTGGAAATCCCTGAGCTTAGGTGTTTTTTTTACCATGTAAACATGGATTTGTCACAATTATCACATATTTCATTAGCTCCTGCATAATTTGCAAGTGTCAATATAAAAGTGTTTTCTAGCTCACATGATTCAGAAGTAATTAAAAGCAATGCACATGGGGCTCACCGCTGCACCTGACGCTTTGCAAAAGTTAACTGATAAGTTGTTGATAGTTGCACTTGGGGTATTAAATATGTAATCGCTTTACCTGGATTATGGAAACATTAAATAACAAAATGTAATTCAAATAGAATGCAAAGAGCGTTTTTTTTCTTTTATCATGAACATTTTTTTTTGCTGTTCACAAGCTTTAATCTTCACATCACATACTGTTCTCAAATCAGCAGTTATTTCACTGGGACGTTCGAATTTTAGAAGAATCCCAAAAATATTGCACCTAATTTCCTTGCAAAAAGTCTTTAATACTAAATTATTCACTAGTGAAACTCTTAAACAACCATAAATCTAAAAAATAGGTCACTGTTCTGTGGGATTGTTTCTTAATGGAGAGAGGTTCTTCCAAATGCCCTATTGTGAGAACTCAAAGTAAACCAGGGGACTGAAGGTGACCTTTTAAATCTAACTGAGGGAGACATTTTATAACAAGGAATATGCAGTTGTAGATAGGCAAGTTTTCGGCTGCCTTTACTGATTGTGTCGTTTTCTATGTTAATACAGCTGTGTATTTTATAGCATTGTAGCAATGCATTTTAATAATGCTGAAAGAGTTAAATTATGAATCCCTAAAAAATGTAAACGTTTGCATTTAATCGCATATGTGGCATAATTCACATTTCCTTGCAGCATACTTGAGGCAGCCCTGTACACAGTTTGACCCTCCATTGCTGTCTGCTTCCAGTGGCTTTTGTCTTAACTAAAATGCAGGGCTATTTATGGCCTTCAGATGACGACCACACCATGATTTTTGGAACAATTATTTATTGATGAAAAGCTACAAGTTACATGATTCAAGCGCACAGACAGCAGCATGAATTGGGTACTCAATCCCACGCAGTACAGTCATCCGTTAATACATATTCTACTTATAAACGAGAACAGCGGCAGTGCACACTAACTGTAGCTAATAATGTAAATACCAGGAAATGCAAAGAGAGGGGTACCAAGTGGCTGAGCTAAGAGTTGTGGGGTCAGGCGGTCCATCGGGCTGGGAGATGTATTCCACCTCGGGGAGAGCATAGTGGTAGCTCTCGAACAATAGGACGGTAAGGGATGTCTCGGGAAAGGGGTAGAGGTAGCAGTGGAGATTTCGGTTGTCGATGCTTGTAGTGTTTGTTTGTGAATCAACAGTTCAGACCATATTTGGCAAGACCACCCCACCCTTTAGCAGAACTTTCTGAAGCTATTACAATAACCTTTCTTTAGGACAAAGTTATGAATTTGTTCTCCAGGGTTCTGTAAAGTTGATATAACCCTTCGACACTTATGCCAATTCACCGGCCCGAAAAATATGTCACTGATCAATTGAGACGGAGCGTGTCTCTGCAGGGAGTTCAAGATCCATGTTCAGTGGTCAGCAAATGGTTGGACTTTTTGTTTGAGATCAAGACTATCCTCTTCCATCAAATCTTAGTCTGCACTTACCTAGACTGTGTTTATGAGTAGAGTGATGGGATCTGACACTAGATGGGATGCATATGAGCACTGGGAAGGGATTATTGCAGCTCATAGCAACTGCAGTTATAAAGAATGATAGGTAAATGTTAACATTAACTTTTTAATGTTGGCATTCAGGAACAAACCCGGAAACAGATATACTTCTTCAGAAGATCTCAAAACTGGACAGGGTGGTGCTTATTCTAGAGATCTGAAGTTGTTCCTTGGCAGGTGTAGATTGATCCCTCAGTCCTCTTTTTTTTTTTTTTAGGTTTTGCCTAGCAAAATGCGTACGAAGTACGTATGCGCTAGGAAAACCTTATGTCTTACAGTGGGGAACAGGGACTCGCCCCCTGCTCCCATTGGCTAGCTCCATAAATGGAGGCTAGCCATTGGCAGACATTGCTGTCCGTCACTCTTTGCCCGTCTGGACGCGAATCGGGGGCGTTCCCGTGCCTTTTTTTAAGTCCCGCCCCCTTCTTTCGTCAGCCGCCCCTTTTTTCGTCACGGCTTTTGTCGCCCGCCCTCCGCCCCTTTTTTCGTCACTGCATTTGTTTGTCGCCCCTCTGCTTTTTGATTACCCTTTCCCGCCCCCCCTCCCGCTGTTCGTTCCTTTCCCGCCCCCCCCTCTCGCTGTTCGTTCCTTTCCCGCCCCCCCCTCCCGCTCTCGTGTGCTCGTAGGTGCTTGTTCTCATTTGTTTGCAGGAGTCTCGCTCGCAGCTGGGAGGGAGCGCGTGGAGTGAGCGCTGCAGCAGTGCGAGGGAGACTTCGAGGCGGCGCTTGTGTCTTCATAGCGTCTGCGCTCCCAGGGCTCCTGTCCACAGCTCATCCGGAGGGTCTTCTCCCTGTGAGGTGCCACCGCCTCTACCCTCGCAGATCTGCCCGCAGGAGGGTCACCGGCGTCGCTGCGTCTCCTGCCCGCCGGAGGACTTGAACCCGCGCCTCGGATCCGGGCCGCTCTCTGGTAGCTGCTGCCGGCTCAGGGATCACCATGGGGGACGTAATTTCCACTCACCTGGACGAGGGCAGGTGGCAGTACATCTCCGGTAAGAACCAGTGCCACGTGCCGCTGCCCCCACTGGGAGGGGGCTGTGAGGAATGGGGGTGAACGCACTACAGACCATGCACGCATGTTCATTAATGTATCCGCTGTGCTGGGCCCGCCCAAGGAACGTGGCCGGTTTCTACTCCAGACATACGGGCAGGGCACCTTCAGTTCTCCAGGCTGTGCAGGGAGTCTGGTCGCTGAGAGACGGGCACTCCGAGCGCAGCATTGTAAGATTGCATAGTCTCCGAAACGTACTCAGACCGGCCCCTGAGATGTAATCACTGTGATCATGTTTAAAGGTACTCTGTGTGCAGTGAGCGTTATTCACACTGTACAGTGGGGGGAGTAACACCGCTGTTGCTCACTATGAGAGGTGTCGGGGTGCGCCAAGAGTAAGTGGCCACGGAGGGTTACTCGCAGTGAGACTGTTCATAGGCATGAAGGGTGCGCTCTGACAGAGTCATTGAGGATTACTAGGATGCGCAATCGTACTGAGAATTTCCCTGGCTGGTCACTTCGAGTTCTTTAGACTAGTCACTGGGGGTTATTTATTCAGAATAGCCGCTGACATGTCCCCAGGATGGGATCTCCAGACAAATTGAAACTGGTCACCGAATGTTGCCCAGAATGCTCACAGGGATTTATGCAGCATGGCCAGTAAACAGCTCGCAGTGGTCACTGAGAGCTGCAGAGTGGTCACTGAGCTGAGGCTCCCTCCCACTATTTTACTGCTGCTGCTGGGCTTGGAAGGTAGGACACAACCCGAGTAATATTTGCTGTGCTTTTATAGTGCCCAGTATGAGCTGAATTGTATCTTTGCGCTAGTTGGAGAGCTTAGTGGGTTAATGGATATTTCAACTTGCTACCTGGTGGGTCCCTCAGATTTGCTTACAGCAGTTTAGTTAATTTTTTCTGTTGACTTCTGCACTCAAAGTGCCTGTAAAAGCGCCTTGAACCCTCAGCGACCGAGTTGCGCTATCTCAACGATAGACTACTGTTTTAAATATGTGCGTCCTCGTTTATAGATACTACATAAGGTGAAATGTGTGCTTAGCGTTATTAACCCTGCTTTAGCCTTCTCCCACGTGACTGGTGAATGAAAAGCAGGCATCATAAACAATGCAAGTTTCCGCATTTATGCGTGGAGTATTTCATTTTACCGCCACTTTCTGTTGCTGGTAACGCTGACATTTTTGCGACGTGATGAGGTAATTGATTACGTGCGTTACCACCACGATTACCGCATGTTTAGCGCATTTTCGTGCTAATCTACAGTGAGAAGATTGTTGTAACAAGCGAGGTGACACGTCTCGGTCTCATGTTGTGTGGGTGGGGGGTGCACATGTCCTGCTTCACATCCAGCATGGACCACTGGAAAACAGTAGGCACTAGTGATACATTCACAAATTCGACGTTTTTACTTCACAAAGCGTGTATTTGTAGAGCGCTAAGTTGACCCCAATGTATCCCCCTAGCGCTATTGACACATTATAGATGTTTAGTGTTTCCTACCTCAACGGTAGGCATGTTATCGACCTGTTAAGGATAAAATCCTGAGTGGGCTCTTCGGATTCGAAACTGTGGCCATGCATTTGGCCTCATTTCCAGCCAGCACTGAACACTGGACAGCAAAAGGGTCAGTTTCTAATTGTGAATTCACACATTTTGAAATGTATTTGCTTCGCATAATGTGTATTTGTAGAGCGCTGTATTGACCCCAGTTAGGCCTCTTAGCGCTATTGACGCCTGGAAGCTGTTTGTTGTTTCCTAACTTAAAGCTGTGCGGTTTATCAACTTCGTAAGGATGAAAGGCTGAGTATCTGTGTATGTGGGAAGCTTTGTGTGGCTGTGTGTGTGGGAGGCTGTGTGGGTGAGTGTGGGGGGGGCTCTGTGTGGGTGTGTGTGTGGGGGGGCTCTGCGTGTGTCATTTGCGAGAGATAAAGCTAGTGGCATTGTAAATGACAATGCCATTTATTTATGTTAAAAAAACATAAATAAAAATGTCAAGAGCAATGCCAATAGCTCTAACTTTAACAAAGGCAAAACCATTGCATTGTAAATGCTTGTTTCTTGGGTGGCCGGGAGCAAGGAGGGTTTAAGACTATTCGGTGGGTGGGTGAGCTGCAGTAACCCCCATGGAGCATCTTGAGCTCTTGTTTTTTTCTTTAATTCAACCTTTGGTGCCGTTTGGCTCCTTGGCTGGGACTTTTGGATTTGGCTCATTCTGAGCCTTTTCCTCATACAAGCGATTTAAAAAACAATACGAAACGGTTAGACAGACCAAGGCATCGTATCTGACTGGCAAAAGTGTATATTTGTAAGTATGTAGCTCAGTTTATTTATAAGGCCCATTGATGATAGAAAACCTAGATTCATAGCGTGAAACCAAAATAATAGCAGACAAGACAGGTAGAAACAAATATGCATTGGTAAAAACAAATCTACATAATGACACATTGAAGTAAGTGTGTAACAGTCGTGTTTAATATCAGTGATGCATCAGGAGAAAACCAAGGGTGAACTGACTGCTGGCTCCCCCACCTGTAATAAAGTTGATACAAGCATTCTGCATCTTTACAGAGACACAGTCCATTAATAATTAAAATATGAGCCCTTTAATGGCGCTTTGCAAACCACTTCAGAGCAGTAGGTAGGAACTGTTACTTCTGATACTAAGGTTGGAACCTGCTCCACAAATTAGGCATTTCCTTACATTCTCACGATTTTCTGCAACAGACCGGGCCTATTCACAAAGGCTGCTTGGAGAACGTGAAGTCCTGCTTTTGTAGTCTTTTTTTTTTTTTCTTTCATACTGTTGCATGTCTTGGTTAACTGGCACCAAAACATCTAAAATATGAAATGTGAAAATTCATATACACTCAGTACAAATAGAAAGGACTATCCCCTTTACGCACTTTTACTAATAGTGAGTTGGAAAGGCATGAGTAGGTAGTGGTTGCATTTATGAGCTCTGTAATACTACTTCCCGTTCTCATAAATGCTTTCAAGACCCAAGGCAATATGTTAATGCACATCAGCGATTGCCAGTCCCCGTTTAGTGCACGTCTGGAATCCTCGCTCACCTTACCCAATACCTTCTCCTAGGCTGAACTTCTGATGTCCACCAGCCAGGCACACCGATAGGGTGTCTGAATCCCGGTGTGAATTAAAGCGCTTTGTGGATTCGTCGGGGTTATGAAGCGCTGTGAGGGCGCTGCAGTATAGTATACAAGGTCACAGGCACATATTTTATATGGCGAAAGTGGAATCTGCTGGTTGGAGATCTGCAGGTAATCCACACTTCTGTGGTGCGTCTGGAGTACTTGTGGGTGACCCTGAAAAACGGGTTCTGCATTTGGAGAGATTGCCTGAATTCCTGGCACTCGTGTCCCGTAGTAGTGGGTGGTAGGGAGGCTCTGCGCTTCAGGTCTGATGTCAGGTGAGCAGCAGGAAGCAGCTTCTGTTTGAAATGCAAATGACGGAGATAGGGAGAGAGCGCGTGGATGAGTGAGTTGTAATACTGGGCTGGCGCCAGGAAAGGGAGCCGTGAAGGCGTCATCCGTGCCGCTGGTACAGCCCTCCTCTCTTTCCCGGAAGTAGCCTCATTGCCAAGGGCGTCGTTTTCTGTCGTCTTTCAGGTGCTTGTGTTGTCAAACCTCGGAATCACGTTTACTAATTGTGGCCTTAAGATAACTGAACCTGCAGTTAGATACCTTGTACCCCTTTTTACTGCACTCCTGCCTCCTGATTGGTGCCTCTCCCTTATGACAGTGGGTCTTAAATATATTTGTCTACACAGCCTCAATACACAAGGTGGTGTTAACCGAGATTTAACAGTGGCCTCTCAGTTGGTGAGGTGACCAAGCGCCCAGTATAGGTAGTAAGTGGACTTAAAAGCTTTTATGTTCTTCAGTTACAGCCCTTCATGTTTGCCCTGGGTACCATATTGCAGCTATTTCCTGTAAGTCCGTCTTCAGTATGGAATCGTGTCGAAAGCTTTGTGGAAATTCAACTACCCAAGTCGTGCTTGCTCGTGTATAGCAGCGCCACTAGAATTATGCGGCAGAGGAGGACCAAATTATGTGGCAAAGAAATTAATTGGATAGTGTTACCGAATTAATTTGTGATTTTACACATGGTAACACTGCCCGGACACAGATTTTCACCTCATTAGTACCAGTTTAACAATCCTATGCAACAATAAGCATTTTGCAAAGGGCCTTTTAGTGCGCAGAATACATTGTCACTTTTTTAGCAAACTTTGATCCGTTTGAGCTATAAACAATTTTTGGGAGACTAACATTTTCCAGACTATGCAGCAGATGATGGATTATGTGGCAAATGTAGCAAATCCATAATTATGAGAAATTGCTGCAGAATCACATCATTCTAGTGGTCCTGATAGTTTACAATCTGTATCTTGAAGTCACTTTGCTCAGCACCTTTATAATATTCCATACGAGAGACCAATTTATAAGCGCACAGCTCATTGAATCAAGCATTGCGCTGATACCCCATAGCTAGGCGCACACAGAGTTCCCTGAATAAATGCAGCCAAATGAAAAGTCCACAAACAAATGACTGAGACCACATCGGTTTAGTTTCGAGAAAATGATGTTGTGGTATCTCCCAAAGAGGATGACTATGGGAGTTATAATGTATACAGAGGAGGGCCCTGCCCCCGGAGTGACTTAACCAAAGAGCCTTTCTCCATGGATGTAAAGCTCAACCCCCTCCTCCCCCCAATCCCCAGCCATCCCATTGGGGATAAAGCAGGTGGAGAAAGGTATGCATTTTAGCAGAAGAAGGCTTACCAAAGCTGCGACATGCCAAAAATTATGCCGTACAAGCGACACAGGCAGCCACAAAACCACCAAACTCAGGAAAACTCAGGAACACACCATGATCGCAAGCCAAAATACACTCCAGTAAGTGGTGGACCCTTCACAACTGTGGTGAATGCCTTCTCTGTACTGCCAAAGTCACTACTGTGCCATGCAGTGGTAGACTGTGTGGCCATATAATGGCAGTATCGTAACGTATTGTGCAACATCTTTGTATGTTCCTATACAAGGGTCTTTCTTCTAAGGTTGTGACTCGGTTAAGGTGGCACTAACGAAAGCATCCTAATGAAACATCAGTGACTTAAATCATAATAGATAAGCTACGACAATGAAAAAATATTCTTCATTATTAACAAAAAAGGGGTAGGGGAGACCCTGGTTGAGAAAGCAACACACTATCTGTCCCTTTAGCACACTTGCAAGTTCTTTTTCAACCCTACTTTATAGATTCTTTTTGCCTCCTCCTTTCTCTTTTCTGCATTGGTCATTCTAGCTCTGAGCCACAGGTTCATGTTGACAAGTAAGCCCTGGTTGCCAAAAAGAAGTGTGTGTGCCCAACACCAGCACAAATTAAGGGCTGTCCTCACTCAAGCCAAACTTGTGGAAAAAGGACGTAATGTACTTACTGCATCTTTGGTGCTGAACATGACCCAGATCCACCGTTTCCTTCCACCTGATGCACAATCTCGTGAGTCCACCACCTTGGAGTGCTCTTAAACTTCAGCAAGCTACTCTTTCGACCCCAGGTACTGCCACGAGGATGCAAATACTGAACATTCACTAAATCCGTTCACTCCTTTCTTTCCACGTAGCTTAAGCTGTGATCAATGGACACCCCTGCTCCAGTTTAGGAAAGAGTTAAAGTTGCATAATATTAAAGAACACGACATCACGGTGCAGTGACAGTACACTTCTGCTCCCAGAAAAAAAACGACTTCCGCATTCACCTGCTGACGGTCCCGGCCTTTGATCCTGTAAATCTCTCTGCTGCTGTTTAGCTAGGTTTGCGCTGCACACTTATCACATCCATACCTACATCCATACATACATACATACAAGCATACATACATAGTTACTGAAGAGGACTTTAGCTGTGCAGAAACAAAGGGGAGCATGAATTTTGTGAGTGCTCATACGGTTACTGGAAAAGTCTGATCATCAGTGGGCCTTCGTATTCCCTGTCCATATTGACAAGATAATGCATTTAGCTACATATTCTGTTTACAGATTTCCCAAACACACTCCCATCATTTACTTCCTATGTCACGGAGTTGAACGGCTGCTCTGTCCATGAAGCATGCAGCTATCCGCAAGCTTCTGCTTGGAGTGTGTGTAGGTGAGCCTTATCTGTAACCAGCACTGACTAGGTACGCTCCCACCTGCGACGTGTGTTCCGCTAGTCTATACCTTCTTGCTTCTAGCGTGGCCTCCATTCGCATTTTGATCCATCAGCTAGCTAGGCCCCATCACAGGAATTCTCTTTTCATAGATGTGCACACCCCTCTCCTAATTTTCAAGCCAGCCCTAAATGGACATCTACAATTGATGCTTAATGATGACCAAATATCCGCTCTCCTTTGATATATGCGCTATGTATATGCAACGGTATTAATTAATCATGCATATTAAAAATTACCTTACCATGCCGCTCTCCTTTGATCTAATCAACGCATGTCACATCATGTCTCGCCCTTTCAAGAAAATGTGTACTGCCTTAATGGTATGCCCAACTATGGTCAGAAAGCAAAAGTGTCACTTACTACTGGCAAAGAGAAGAGACATCGAGGATCACCTGGATTAGGGCAATAGTCACCTGGCTGTTCGTTAGCAGATGACTCCACCTTAAGCATAGTCAAACAAGTGCCAGCCCATGACTACCCCATGAACAAAGAAACGTGCACCCAAACAAAAATTGCTAGCAAAAGCTTGTGCAACTTGGCCTCTTACTCCTCCTCTTACACCTCTTCACTTCACTCCACACTTAAGTACCTCTACAAGTTTGGTGCTACACAAAAGCTCTCCGCAGTATGGCCAGGTATTGCGGAGTCCCCTCCCATTAGTGGATTTGTTGACCCCAAACTCCCCTCCCAAAACAGGATCAGGGATGGTTGCTTCAAAAACCCCTCTTTCCTCTGAGGCATTGATAATAAATTCACCCAACACAGAATTTGGATTAGGAGTTAGATAACCCAGGCCAAATTTTATTAAAATTAATAAATCATAATGATACATTCATAAAACCATTTTTATACGCAGGAAACCCAAAACATATTCAATAACACTTCGAATACACTTATTTACACAACTTTGATGGCTAACTTTAACATGATTCTAATACATAGCCATACCTAACCTAAAACTGGAATCTGTAGTCTGTTTTCTGCGTATCCTGGCTGAGCCTATGTGCAAGGTACTTGCATAAGGCACCAAAACTCCTCCTGATACAGAACACTGTAAACCTAGGTTTTACCAACCAAGTCAAACGAATGGAGTGGCATGCTGCCTGTTCACTGAGAAGTGCATTGTGGGTATGAGGTACTGTATAAATGCTACTAAAACACAATAACACAT
Organism: Lissotriton helveticus; assembly: GCF_964261635.1. NCBI lineage: Eukaryota > Metazoa > Chordata > Amphibia > Caudata > Salamandridae > Lissotriton > Lissotriton helveticus. Next base: position 396,141,742 of record NC_136070.1, on the reverse strand, counting down.
TGTCCATATTGTGTTTACTTTAACTTGCGTCATCACAGTTTATATTTCATTCACCAACCTCAGTACCCTCACCACATCTTCAACAAAGCCAGCGCCACCATCGCATCCCCCCTCCGCAAGGCCATCAACATCTCCTTCGAGACTGCAACCTTCCCGGAGAGCTGGAAATCCAAGGCAGACCCGAGGGACCTCAAGAACTTCCGGTCCATCTCCCTGCTCCCGTTCCCGGCTAAGGTTATCGAGAAAACTGTCAACAAATAGCTGACCCGCTACCTCGAGGAGAACATCATCCTGGACCCGTCCCAGTCCGGGTTCTGCAGCAACTACAGCACCGAAACGGCACTCATCGCTGCCACTGATGACATCAGGACCCTGCTGGACAATGGCGAGACCGCGGCCCTCATCCTCCTGGACCTCTCAGCCGCTTTCGACACGGTCTGCCACCGTACCCTACGCACTCTCCTCCACGACGCAGGAGTCCGAAGCAAAGCACTGGACTGGACCACCTCCTTCCTCTCCGACAGAACACACGAGCGTCCGCCTCCCCCCCCTTCCGATCCAAAGCCTCCAAGATCATCTGCGGCGTACCCCAAGGATCATCCCTCAGCCCGACATTGTTCAACATCTACATGGCGCCACTCGCCCTCGTCGCCAGACTACACGACCTCAACATCATCTCCAACGACACACAGCTGATCCTCTCCCTCACCAAAGACCCTCGCACTGCCAAAACCAACCTCCACGAAGGAGTGAAAGCCGTCGCCAAATGGATGAAGAACAGCCGTCTGAAGCTGAACTCGGACAAGACGGAGGTCCTCATCCTCGGCTCCACCCCCCCAGCCTGGGACGACTCCTGGTGGCCGACTGCCCTGGGAGTAGCACCGACACCCACCGACCACGCACGCAACCTGGGATTCATCCTCGACTCAACACTCTCCATGACCAAGCAAGTCACCGCCATCTCATCCTCTTGTTTCAACACACTCCGCATGGTCCGAAAGATCTACAGGTGGATCCCTACAGACACAAGAAGAACGGTCACCCAGGCACTCGTCAGCAGCAGGCTGGACTACGGAAATGCCGTCTACGCGGGAAGACCAGCCAAACTGCTGAAACGACTGCAACGCATACAGAACGCCTGATCCTCGACATCCCTCGCCACAGCCTCATCACACCCCACCTGAGAGACCTACACTGGCTTCCCGTCAACAAGAGGATCACCTTCAAGCTCCTCACCCACGCACACAAAGCACTCCACAACACTGGGCCTACATACCTCAACAGACGACTCGCCTTCTAAACCCCGAACCGCCAGCGCCGCTCTGCCGCCCTCGCCACCATCCCCCACATCCGAAGAGCGATCCTTCTCCTACCTCGCCGTCAAGTCCCGGAACACCCTCCCCATCTTCCTATGACAGACCGAAGACCTACTAACCTTCAGGAGGCTACTCAAGACCTGGCTGTTTGAGGAGTTAGCAGCATTCCCCCTCCCCCCGCACCTGGTGACCCTCAAGGGTGAGTAGCACGCTCTACAAATGTCTTGATTGATTGAGTACAGCCACCTGCCTGTATGTTTAAATAACGGAAGATCTAATATACCGCATTTCTAATCGAAAGGCTACTCTGTTTCTTTACTCATTTGTATGGGTAAAAGTTTGTTTTAAACATCCCATCTGCATTTCTGACACTTCTCTGCAGTTTTTCCCGTTGGAAGTTTAGATTCCCAGGAGCCCAGGGTCACCCTGAGGAAAAAGAGATTGGTAGCTCGGTTAGGGGCCTTGGAGGGAGCGGGCTGCCATGGTGGATGAAATGCTCGACTTCAAAGCAGACCCAGTGATTATGGCGCGCAGGCGGAGAGCATAATCCTTCCCTACGGGAGCCGAGCTGTGCATTAGTATACCCGGCCAGAGCTCAAAGACGAGGCAACCTCTAAAACTTCCGCAGCTGGAAACGTGTCTTCTGCGCGCGCGCACCTGCGGCTGCACGGCCCAGCGCCTGCATCTCAAACAAGTTCTTAAAAGCAAGCGTGAACCCTGACGGAGGACGTCACTCTGACGGCGCAGCGTGTGCGTCGAGTTGACCGGAAGGAAATCCGGGCCCCGGCACCTAGTGTGTGGCTTTGTTGGCGGGCTTCTCTCCTTGGTAGTTAATACCTTTTTCTGACCTTTTCATTTAACCGGATTTACACATGGCTGGATAACACACCGCACAAGCGCCCCTGTTCTGAATGCTCATAATGGGTGGGCGCTTTAATGGGCACTTATGATTTTCTGGAATGCTCATAATGGGTGGGCGCTTTAATGGGCACTTATGATTTTCTGGAATTGCTGTATATACACAGTGTTGCGTGTACACAAATGATACATTTGTTTTGTGACATCTGCTTACACACAAATCGAGGGTCTCCTTAGAGGATGTTTTAAAACAGCAGAACATCATAGAAATTGAACGCATTCTGTGTCTGCACATCAATTAGTTAAGCCACTCTCCTGACTGACGGAGTTGTGACTCGGAATTGAGGAAACAAGATCGAGTCCCGTCTTCGTCTCAACATCCTGTGATTCTGGTCAATACACAGGGTTTCCAAACATTAAAAAATGGAATCTGACCTTGTGTACTGCATTCTGGTGCGCACTTAAATAGCTCCAGTGCCCTTGGGCCGAGTTGATGCTATACAAATCTGCCCAAAAAAATTAGCGTGAACATGGCTCTGATGCAGCAGAGAAGGGAGAAATAGTACTACATGTTAAATAATGGCAGAAATGCGCCATGCAAAACCATGTAACAAAATTTGTATGATTTCCACGATGTATGCCATGCTGTAAAAATAAAGGCGGTCCAATAGCACATGCTATTTAGAACCGCTGTATTAATAAACACACGTTTACACATTCATTGCCACGGTCCAGCAGCAGTGACGAGAAAAAATAACTGTTTACTACCTCACAGACTGCCTGTTACAATGATTGCATAAAATAACTCACTAGTTTGAAAGCCTCTTTAGCGTGTCAGTATGACTTGTCCAAAATGAGGATGAAAGTGGTTTATGTTCATGTACTGAGGTTAAGTACCTTTTTTCTTAACAAACGTATGGCGAGTGTAATATGCAGTTTTATTACCTTTGTTGAGTGTGGGGAGGGGCATCATTACCATCTTGACACTTCACCTCTCTCGAGGCCTCTCCCCACTTTCACCAATAGTAATCAATAGCATATTACAATGTGTGTAAATGTGTATGCATACATATATAAATGTGTGTGTATATATGTGTGTATATATATATGTGTATATATATATATGTGTGTATATATATATATATATATGTGTATATATATATGCACTACCGTATTCATTTATCTGCATTGATGCCGAAATTGATATGCTATCTGTGACAAAGAAAGAAGAAAACCGACTACTATGAGTTGCATCCAAAATGTCCTTAGAAAGTGTTTTCTTTACTTTTATACATCACATGGTGTTTGTTAAAAAAAATGTATTCAAAAACCATAGCGAAATGCATTCCTACGCATGTGAGAAAGGACTATAGTAGTCCGAAACGCGTCATATCGTGATAAATTAAAAGGAAGTATTGTGGTTCGTGTTCCTCTCTTTGCCATCTGGATATTGGAGTGGGATTTGTTGTGTGTGTGTATGTATGTATATATATATATGTGTGCTTTTATTGCACAAAATTCAGTGGTATGATATCCATATTTCACAGTGAATTGTAAATTATGGGAATTTATTTTCCAATTCTCTGAAATATTTGTATCATAACATCTCCCAAACGACTCTGGAGAGATTTAACATTGTCAGGGCCACTAAGAATATGCAGAAAGGTGATTACATTGTGCAGTGAGGGTAACTAAATTACATAGGAAAAACTGAAATTATGCAGCACATTCTCTGCAGTATTTTGATATATATTCGAACTTTGTCAATTGTGCAAATTACATGGCAAAATATGTGGCAGTTGTAGTAAATATAAATCCTGCAGTAAACACGACATGTCATCTGTCTTTTGGGCGACACTATTGTCTGTTGTTATATATCATTGCATCCTCCTTTGTGTTTAGCCACAGAAATCGTCCAGACTGTTGTGCACTGTATCCATGTTTATTTAAGGTTAATGTTGTGTGTAAAAACAGTTCAGAGCGACATGAAGGTCCCTTTGTTATGCAGGATGCCAAAGGAAACGTAGACTATCATGAGCTTGGCACTTGGAGATGTGCCCCAGTGTCCATGTGTGGCGTGCCAGCCTGTTAATCAAGGTAACCACCTGCATAGTATCACAGTATTGTATCCTACTGAGCTAACGCAAGGGGCAAAGTGCTCCATATTTTTCTGCGGTGCCTCAGTCACTGTGAAGAGAAGCATGAAATATACCCACAGAATCTATCTGGAGAAATAAAGAAACAAAATGCCCCAGTGTTCTGTGTCCAGCTAAGGCAGCATGGAAAGCGTTAACTGTCCAAATAGCATTCTGGAATGTAGTGAGTTAGCGGGTAGGAGAAACGTTCGATACTACAGTACACACATGGCTTTTTGAAAGGGTAGAACTGTCTTAAGAACATAATGCTCAATCAATCAGTAGATTTGTAGAGCGCTACTTGTCACCCATAAGGGTATCCAAGCGCTGGAACGGTCCAGTTGATTAGCCGAATAGCCAAGTCTTCTGGGACTTTCGGAACTCTGGAAGAGATTGGAGGACCGTAGATGAGAGTAGCTCGTTCCAGTCTAGTTCTCGGATAGTGGAAGAAGACATTTGTTGCAATGTTACCATGCAGCATCTGAATATGATAGGGTAGGGGGAAGGACTCCAGATGCCTAGAGCACCTTGCAGCGCTTCTTGGGTTACTGGAAGGGGCAAGTTTTGTCTTAAATAAGGTGCATTAGAACCGCTGAGGGAGAGTAAAGGCAGAACAAATATTTCTATTTGTCATGGAATTTAGCACAAACTAAAGCACCTGACTCAGAACTAAACTGGGGATAGGGCGTTGTTCGAACCTTGTTTCCTTTCTGTGTATGTTTCCTACTTCCTGTCTCCTCCCCTCTAACCCAAAGGTAGCACAGGAAATGATGACGCTACAGTTTCCAACATCATGTGTAGAATTTGGGTTAGTGGCAGGGACAAAGGGAAATGGCTTTAACCAACAAACACTGAATGTCTATTTATAGGCGTTTGATGCAGTTATTGGAATGTTGGGTGTATGTTAATAGTTTTGATGGGCTTCGCTATCCCAGGCATGGAAAATATATTTTGTTTCACTGTTAAATAATGAATAAGGAATACTTAGTAAGCAAGAAATGCTTCTATTTTTTTTATATAATTGTTAGTAAGAAAGCTGGTATTTAACTTATATAAATGTTTGTTTAATGCACGAAGGGAAATGTTCATCATATCGAATAATGTGTAATGGGCAATGAAGACTATCTAACACTCACTCGTCTTCCTCTTTGGACCCACAAAATTGAATTAGTATGCAGCCATTTCTGTTGCTAAATTAAAATTACATTTCTTTGCGGCTGAAGCGGTCCTCCATAATTGTACTAACAGTCATCAAATGAAAATGTTGATGCATCATTGCACGCTATCAAGTCAAAATGAACCTAAGCGATTAAGGGAAGGGGGCGAGGTGTGCTGGCCGAATTACATAAAATGGATTTGGTTGGCGAAGCAGGATGCTCATTAGTTAAAAAACGTGAGGAAGTCCGCCAATGTCGTCCTTGCTGTTTTCTATTATGAACAAAATTGAAGAGCGCAGTTGCTTTTTATTGTCCCTCTCTCTTTTGTAAATTAATTCCTGTTTGTTTACATTTGTGGCATGCAAAGTGCCTTTTACGGGGCTGTAAAAAGGCAGAATGGCGTTTTTTGAGAGAAATGTCAACGAGGGGAAATGAAACCTGGCAATTTGCCGTCCAAACATACATGCTGCTCATGCATATCAGAGGGAACCATATGCAAGCTCCTTACTTGGTGCTTTCTGGCAACGCTTTTGGAATACCTAGTAATCAGCATTGGCCTGCCGTTCAACCATATTACCAAAGGTGACAATAGAAGGTTTCTTGACATTGAGAAATTTTTCTTATTTTTAATAAACATAAACCTTTGCTCCTCCAATGAGGTCATGCGCACTATATCTCTCAACTTGGTTGTTGTTGGACCCCTTCTACAAACCTAACAGAGGACCAACAAAAAATGCTTTGTCAATGGAAATAAAAAGAAGACTGCATAATAGTGCTTCCTTCATTGGCAGATGAGGACCAGAACTGAACGTCCTAGATTTCCTGTATCTCTACTATAATGTGGCTGCTGTTTTGGATTGGGACAATATACACACTACGCTCCAACGAGCATGCGTGGTTCTGAATGATCTGTTCCCCACGACTGTAGTGGACATTTTATCCTTTTATCTCACCATGAAGCTCTGCAGATTACTTGGCATATATGGAAGTTGATTGCTGTGGTTTTAGAGGCAGTGCTGCTTTCCTTAAATGAGCTAGCGTGTGAGCCCTTTTTCCTAAAAACCCTCGATAATGGGGATGAACCTAACTTCTGATGCATAACAGTGATTTAAAACAAATCCAAACAAAATAATTGAGCCACATGGCCACCACGCAACTTCAATGTGAAGGTAATGTCCTTCAATACATAGAACTTTAAAAACAAGAATTTTAGCTGCCAGTTTTCATGTTCCTTCTTCCCCACAAAACTCTATATATTAGCTATGCAAAAAAATAAATGCTACCTTATCACCTGCACAAAAAGTAGTTTTTGCTGATCAATGTCTATATTTAAATGAATGGTCTCCCTGGCTTAAATGTAGATAATAATACTGAATGTGAGCACACTCTTACTGCACATGCTAATTATTTTCTGGGAGAGATTATATTCATTTCCGCAACACTGATTTGGCCAACTCACTAGTACTTTATTAATTTAAAAAACATGTAAGTTATAGGCAAGACCACTAGTTTCCAGTAGCATAACTATCTGCCTATTTATAAACAAGCATTTATAATGCAATGGTCTCGGCATTGTTAAAGTTAGAGCTATTGGCATTGCTCATGACATTATTTTTATTTGTTTTTGTTTTTAAAACATATAAATAAATGGCATTGTCATTTACAATGCCAATAGCTTAATCTCTCGCAAATGCGAGACCTATTGCATTTGCACCCACACACAGAGCCAAACACACAAAGCCACCCACACACACATACAGAGCCACCCACACAGAACCAGCCACACAGCCACACACACACACACGGAGCCACACACACACAGCTTCAGGTTCCAAGAGAACGTACAGTCTTTGGAATCCCTAAATGCGCCACACAAAAACTGCTGGCTTGAAAGAGAGTCCTCTGCAGAACCCACTGGAGGGTGCTGGGTTCTGAGGAAAGAAGAGATGTTGGTGGTATTGACAAAGTGCTGCCAAAGAATAGATGCCCAAATTATCATGCAGGATGCTTGGGGTCAATGGACACTGACTTAAGGCTTGACAATGTCCACCTGGTCTTTGAGCTGCCAAGGATGAGCAATCAGATCAGTGTCCGGACCAATACGTGTGTAGTCTTTTGTTGCAAGTGCCAAGGAGTAAATCCACAGCGGTATGTACTGTCCCTTTAGGCTTGCTGGAGTAGTCTTTTGTAGGTGCGGGAGAAGCCAATTGAGTGGGACAAGTGGTGTTGGTAAACAAGAAGGGGATGGAGCACATCTACAGGCGTTATCATGGAGTACGAAGTGCTGCACTACATACATTGTAAGGAGGAAAGATAGGAACAACCATACTGGTGTACATCATCCACTCACAGAACCCAAAAGAAATCTGGTAACAGCATCCTTCCTGCACTGGGGCCTAAGGATAGCTAACAAAGTAAGGAGGACTACAAAACTAGCTGCTGCTAGTCCGCTGTGGAACACAACCCTTACCTGTCTGCCATAAAAGCCAGGTTTCGTGAGAGGGGAATAGCTAGGGAAGATGAGTAGTAGATGAAGGGCCAGTACCAACAGACTGTGAAAGAGCGGAGCTTGTCGTCATCCCTGCAAATCTGCTGTCAAGGCCTGCTTCTCCAAGATCTGAATCTTCATGGAGGATGTCAGAGACACATAATCCTAGGAATGATCAGGGTAACATTCCAATAGGTGATCTTGGAGGTAAATTCAGAAATGGTTGGTTCCTTCCAGTGTATCAAGTCATTTTGGCCTCTAGTGGGTTTTTGATAGAGCAATGTAAAGATGTAAAGCCTCTAGAATAAACTGATCAGACAATGTGTCTACCTCTGGCCTTTCCAATAAAGTCCTAGAAAGCATGCTCAAAATCGCTCTGAATATTCAGGGAGCATACTCACAAACTCCACCAAGGAACCACTCTCCATAAACCAAGTTTATAGCAAATGCATTCTCATTCACTTCATAGAAATTACCATGAGTGTAATGATCCCAAATGCTGCAAATATATAGAAAGAAGAATACACGCCAACTCTTCTGCTCCAACGAAATGGCTAAAAGCCAATGTCCAATCGCACAAGGACGTCAAAGCGAGTATTGGAAAAGGTAACAGTGTTTGTAAAAGCTTCTTCGCTATTTGAAGTGTGCTTTATGCATTGGTGAGGTAATGAATGGGAGAGTGTGTGCACTGATGATGAATGAATAAGCATGGAAATGCATTGATGGCAAGATGAACTAGTGAGAATGTAAATGAATGCAGGGACAACAGCAGTGTGGAGGGGCCAGGTGAGCATGGTGGGATTGGGTCAGTGTAGGTAGGGCAGTGTATAGTCGACAGTTTGAATACTGGGTGAGTGACTGAGCGCAAGGATGGAAAAGTGAGGGGATATATGGGCTGCTGGACTAGTGGGTGAGAGCATGAATGGATGAGCATGGTCTAATAAGTACAACTCCCTGGGGTCTACCTTGTCCAGCTTTCTGGTGGTGATATTGCTATAGGGAGCACACAACGAGAACCTGTGCAAAAGTATAGTCACCCAAGTACAAAGGGTGCTACAAGGAAACAAACACCCAACTAGTAGCATTAAAACAATAGCACAAGACTAAGTAATTCAAATCAGAAGTACAGCAGTCTCCTGAGGCAGACGTGCATGAAACTAGATCCCCCAACAATAGTACCCATCAGCAGGGACACAAGGGACTAGGAACCACACAATATCAAGGGGCCATTTGAAGACGTGGGCCATGGTGTATATTAAAAATAACAATATCATGGTCTGCTGGCCTTCAGCATAGCCAAGTAAGTAATTCTAGAAGTACCAATGTTGTAATCAATCTCCAAAAGTGCCACTTGGTTGTAGCATGCAAGTAAATGTTGGTTGTCACCAGAATGTCTATTAAACTTCACAAATTGCTTGTAATCAAGTGGTTGACAAAGAGAACAATGTTTTTTCTTCTAATGATAATTGATGCTATCCTTAAACAAAAAACCTCTAGAACCCCTAGGAGAGGCAACAAAGCAGCTCCAATGGAGTGTAAAAAATAAACAAGAGAAAGGGCTGTGAGGTGTTCTGTACTCTGGTGAGGATGTAACCACTGCATCATCAATAGAATGCTGACAATGGAACGGAGAGACGGATTCAAGTTGAAGATATCACGAAGAGCTGACCTTTGAGCAGCTTCTGGTGTGGATGAGGTCTGTTTTTTTTTTAACCTAATAAAAGGGTTTGGAATTTTGCTGCTGGTGTAAAAGACTCAGTTGGATCCTAACAGATTACGTATACCCTATCACCAATGTCGAATACAACTGCACAAAAGCAATTCTGGCTGCAGAGATGCCACACAATAGCAAGAAAAGCAGACACCTTAGTACCCACAGCATCAACCTACAAGAAACCATGCCCTGGTGTGTCAAAAAATTAAAACCCAGGGCAGAGAGGACACTACAAACAAAAAGCCAGAAAACGTCACTTGCTGGTTTTAACGCTATATTAAACTATTTAATTATGTTTTGCTAAATTTCATGGAAGTTAATAAAACGAAATTACTATTAGTCAAGCAAGATACGGCAAACCACTTTTTTTGCTATTTTAACACAAAGTCATACCTCCTACATTACTGCTACGCAACATACCAGCAAAAGAGTGGCCAGGAAAGAAAATGTCTCTGTGATACATTTTTGGGTCACAATTGTCTCCTGTATGTGAAAATACCGCAAAATGGTATAATGCAAAATTGAGAAATTTTGCCTATTTCGCGTAATGCAAAATTCAGGAATTTCGCCAAAGGAATTTCAATTTTGCCCAGGCTTAGCTTACTTAACACCATTTTTAAATTCTTAACTCCCATACAAACTTTAAAGTTTATGGGACTTGCCAAGAGGTGCCCGCTAAATGCCAACAGATTAGCTCTCTAATTAGACAATTTTGGAACAATAATACTTTCCACCACGTTTTGAGCCAAGGCGTAGAAACTGCAAACAAAAAATGATAGACTCCGTGCCGGCTCCAGAGGGACGCATGCTGAACTCTCTGCCCCTCCTCCTTTCACTCCCTCTCCGGTGCGTAACATGGCGGCGGGCCTGAGGAGCGGGAGAGGGAGGGAGGGAGCTGTGTGGAGAGGAGGCAGAGTCTGCTCACGCTGCCTGCATGTGCCAGTCGGCCCTCTGATTAGTTAATAAGGAACACCAATCAGAGAGCTGACTTGGGTGTGCAGGCCGCGTGATGAGGGATTGCTCTCTGCCGATGACATAAGGGAGAGAAAGAACACCAAACTCCCCCTCCCCCCCCCCGAATCCCGTCTTGAACTGAGTGTCGCCCCTCTCCTCCAATGACTGGCCTCTGTTTAGGAAGCCAGCCAATGGAGAAGAGGGGCGGGTTCAAGCCCCCATACATAAAAAACATAAAATCTCACCAGCGAGACTGTGCAAGCGCAGCCATCGCTAGGCCAAGATCTAAAGAGTGCACTGTTGGCTGCAAAATAGGTGTTTGACAATTTAACATTAGATCTTACTTTAACCACTCTGCTTTATAGAAGAATGAGAATTAGATCTTTGTAGGCCTCCGTTCTCTAGGCTGAAAAAAATTCCCATTAAAAAGTGAAGTCTTTGGCTGTTTTGCTGAGTACTCATTTTTAAAGATCAGAAGTGGACAGTAGGACACTGTAGGAGCTTCTCTTTGAGACTATGTTTATCCACCATTGCACCCCCCCCCCAAATAACCGTTTAGCATGCAGCATAGTTTTGACAATCTAGGTGTCTCGAGTGCAGGAAAGTGCCTCCCTTTTACTTATCTCGGCCATGAAGGTCATTTACGCATGACTGATTTCTTCTGGTATACTCTGCTGCGCGCCTTCACTTTAGCATTTTTTCTTCTCCAGGCCCTCAAGGGATCGTTATCACCTGGATGTTAACGAGGAGGAGCTGGGCCAACAATAGCCATGTTTGACTTGCAGATCAGCTGTTAGCCCAGCACCTTGTTATCACACGCGGCCGGCTGTGAGGGGGTAGGAGAGGCATCCACCTTTGAAATGCCTAACCACTGGGCCCCCGCGGGCCCTATTCTAAACTTCAGGCAGAATCAAGCTGAGCTGCACCTCCCCAGTGATTAACAAACGCACCTCAGTCATAGACCACTCCCTCCCCCCAGATACACCCCTCTGATGCTCTGTTAAATCCCACTGTCCAGCTGCATTTGCAAAGAGGTCCTGATGATGGGGTTACAAATTCCTTTTCATCCTAGCTTGTTGCCATTCATCAGATGTTAAGAAGCGTTTTTCTGATTTGATCGGATATGTATAAACTCCTTGCTTTTTGAAGTTCATTTGAGTTATCCAAATTATAATTGAAGGTTCTTAAGTTAAATCCAGATGTTAATGTCTTGGCTCAGCTCAATGGCATACTGTGATCTTTGGCATTTCTTTTAGCACTCTGTGAAGAAAGTGTTGTATGTCTGTGGGACGTACCATGATAGAGGCTGTATTGCATCAGCGCGGCTGCCAGGTGGGTAACTGGGTTATGTGGTAACTGGGTGATGGTCTATGATGAAGACCTATCACTCTGCTCCCTGATTGGCTCAGTTGTACAAAGTGGCTAAATTACATGAGCGCACGGGCTGATTGGAGGTGGTCACACTTGATTGCTGTGGTTCCAATGAAGGCAAGTTGTTTGTATCCACCTGCAGACTTTTGGTTAAAGTCAGTCCCATTGGATTTATTGAAGAATCTTCGATGAAGGGATATCTCACACGCCGCTGATAAAAGGAGATCCATAAAAAACAAACGTTGATAAAAGGAAGTTACTTTGGACAGACATTCCACTCTTAAAAGGTCAATTTAGATACACATTCAGCGTTTGATAAAAAAAAAAAAAAGAGGGGGTGCCTCATTTGATCCATGTAGCAGTGTTCAGCAGAAGGAGTTTCTGTTTGATCCACATACCCACCTCTGTGCGTAGAAGGTCACACTAGATCCCTCGCATACTATTAAATGATGGACGGTAAGACTAAACTTTTACTGTCAGCGAGTAGAAACCTGGTCAAGCTTGAAGGCTCTGGAAAATGTTTGAGAAGTACTTCAAAACTATTTTAGAACTGCCTAGACTATTCCTAAATTAATATTAAAGCAAACTAAGAAACTATATTTTTGTGAGAAAGGTGCTTAGGATAGTACAGTTTTTTATTTTTATTATTTAAGTACCGGTGACTGACTCTACCGGAGCCTCAAAAGAAGAAAAAATATCCCATGTTTTTTCTCGACTCAATGAAATTTAAAGCACAGATTCCCAAAGTACAGGATCTTAGATTTTCTATATTTTTGGGAGGACAGTCAAGAAACGGACTTTCCTCTTTTAAGTGTGAACTTCCAAAATTCCAAAGCAACTTTCTTGGCATATGTATCAAAGCATGTGCAAGAAGCTTCTTAACTACATGGTCATTTTCCCTTTGGCCAGGTATTGCTGAGTCCCCGCCCCCCAGCTGAAATCCATTCCCAAACCTTGGCCCCTATTGGGTACCACAACCCCTCCACTCTCCCCGAGGCATAGATAAATATCAAACCACAACTGACTTGGGTTAGAGGTCGTAACAACCACAGCCGTATTTTATTATTAAATGATAAACATATTCAAAATTTCTTCTGTTTACAATACACAGAAAACCCGCCAAATAGTCCAAAATATTCATACATCATCTGAATTTCTTGCACAATGTATTTACAATTATGGATGGCTAACCTTAACATATAGTCTAATACATAGCCATTCCTAACCAAAAAACTAAATTATATACATTTTGTTTTTCTGCGTATCCCGAATTGAGCCTACAGGCAAGGTCATAACCGGTCCAGCTAGATGCTAGGTCCACCCCTCCCACTGGATTGACCTTGATCAGGAGGCCCGGCTGCCCAGAAGGTTACCTTCCTCGTACACCCCATACACCCTCAAATGCTACTCCCAAGGGGCTGTGCTGTTATGCCAACTTGGCGCCCATGCGGGGATTGGCCCAAAAGGCCTACTGGAAGCTGCACTTCCCCACCCCGCACCCTCCAGCCTACAGGCCTTAAGCGCACCCGAGTTACATGAGACCACTGCCCCCCACCCCCAGCATCCCCATTAACAAATGGTGATGCCTACTAAGGACCAATCGTGACCTTACCGCCACAGGCCAGCATACATGACCGACTATCTGAACCCCCCCCCCCTTTCACCGAGACGTTCTAGGGTCATGCCCTGTACTGTATCCCTACCAACCATGCTAACAAGTTCCCAAAGAAAATGTCATTGCTCAGTTTTGAGAGGTGAACTCCATCCTGCAGAACTCCCTCCGCCCTCCCCCCGCCCTCCCCCCGCCCATCAGGATGCACCCATGTGAAATGATTTGGAGTTTTGGGGACCTAGACAACTAGTCAATCCTTTTATTCATTCTTTTTACCGAGTGTTTCAGGGCCCAGAATGACACCCCTCCCACCCCCCCATTTCCGCCATAGGAACTTGGGGATGATGTGAGACCATGCCTAAACTGCCCTTGGGAACTTCCTCGCCAACCATCCTTCAGTGATAAGAGCCTCAACAACACCTTTCCTACCCAAATGCACCAGGTCATTGCCCCCGGATGCAAAATTACCGCTGCGGTGGACGTATGAGTCTTAATTAGCAGAACCTCCAACAGACTCCACAAGTGCGCCAGGCGCAAACTTCCTTGCCCATTCAAAGACACATTGAAACCTGCCCGACAGGCCCGCTCAGCACAGTTTCCTGTGAAAAAATTATGTTTGTCTGCTCACGTTTGAGTGACCTACTACTCAAACTTCAATTTCACCTGGACTGGACGAGGCTCCGGCGCACGACGGCAAGCTTAATTCCTGCATCACAGGACATGAAACCTGTGGGAAACCGAAGACAAAAAAACACCATCATTAGACATATCATAACTCAAACCATGTGTAACCGCACATATCGTTTGTAACAATCAGAAGACCAACGACCGATCCTCTGCACTGCTCGCCTGACAGGCCTCTATCCGTGGCTTCTGTGGCTGCCCCAATTCTGAAAGAGCGGGTACCAAATGTGGATGGATCCAGCCCTGCTGCCCCAAGCGCTAAGCCCAGAACCCTGCTAAACTGAAATTTGGTAAGCGGGGTGGCATCTTCGTGAATTAAAAGTGGGCGCCCTGCTGTCTGTAGGCTTGGAAAGACTTGAGGTTGCCCATCAGACAGTACGAGCTTCCTTGTGCTTTAATCAGTATAACATGGTCTCCCCTGCAACTTTGGTCTGTTTTTGATCTAGGCATCGATAAGGACAGAGAGCCCCCCTGAAGCTGGACGTGAGAAAATTGGAGCCCTCCGTCCCAGTCTTGCTTGTTACGCTCGACCAGTTCTCCAACCATAAAAGCACCATAGAAGGCCAGAGTAAAAGCAGCCCTGAAGAGATGAACCCCTCCTGTGGATGTACACAGGCTCCCCAGTGCCCAAAGTACCACTGACAATGTCTCAATGCTAATTGGGTGCCGGGCATCAGGTTGGAGACCTTGTAAACGCTGCCACCCTTTCAGCGCCCTCTGCACTATGAAAGTGCTGATGGGATCCTGGTGACACCGCATTTTTGCGAAAAGAGATTGCCGCCATATGGCACCTTGCGAATGCCGAAGTACGGCCCCCACCTTCAGTGCCCTCAGGAATGATACAACAGCAGATGATTCATGCCAGGCCCCTTCCCACCCATCCTCAAGGAAAATACGGTAGGAGCTACAAGCCCCCTAATAGGCCCGCCTGGTCCTGGGTGTGATAGGCTAGCTGCCACGAGGTCTGATAGGTCTGGGCACCACGTTGCCATAGCTGGTCTGGAAACGGTGTTGGACTTTCCGCTGCTCCTGGGTGGAATGACCTGAACACCTTCATCTTAAAATGAGACAGAGCATCAGCAGCATGTCTAACACTCCAGGGATATGTTTGGCCCTAAACCGCACACTCCATCTCATGCATTGGAGTACTATCTCTTTTATCACCCGTAGCATCATCTTACATTTAGCGGCTTGTTGGTTAATGCACTCCACTACCGGCTTGTAATCGGACCAAAAAACCACAGATTGATTGCGAAACTGTTCAGGCCAGATGGTTAATGCCACCAAAATGGGGAACAATTATAAAAAGCATTGTTACTTGTCAGGCCTGACTCTACCCACCACGCTGGGCAACGTTGTGCGCACCATGCCGCTCCCAGGATGGCACCAAACCCCTCACTCCCTGCCGTGTCTGTCAGCAGGCCCAGCTCCGTGCTGGACCTAGGGGGACTTGGCCACACCACAGTGCCATTGAAATCACTCAGGAATGTCACCCAAATACGCATGACCTGATGGACCTCGCTGGACAACTGAGTGTGGTGGTGCTTTTCCCCTAAGCCTGACATTACCTGCGCAATGGAACAAGAGAATGGGTGGGCCATGGGAATGATTTTTAGCGCAAAATTGAGCTGCCCTACATTTCTTTACAGCTGGTGTAATGTGACCTTTTCTTTGCTAAGGCACTCTTGTAACGCTACAGTGAAAGCCATCACTTTCCCTTGTGGTAGTTGTGATACCCCCTTCATTAAATCCAACTCAGTGCCCAAAAACTCAATTCTTGTTGCAGGCCCCACTGTCTTCCCTGGCACATAAGGCACTCAAAAATCGTGCATGAGTGCGCTGAAGGCCTGCAAAACCCTGTCACACTCTTGGGTACTGGGTGCCCCCAGAAAAAGGAAATCGTCCAGTAATGCAGCACCCACTGATGCCCTGTCACCTGCCTGAAAACCCATTCAAGGAAAGAACTGAATTTTTCGAAATAGGAGCAAAAGACAACACCACATGGGCATGCATTTGTCCATGTAGTATTTGCCCTCCAGTTGAAAACCCACCAAATGGAAATCATGTGGGTGCACTGGCAGTAAGCGGAATGCTGATTTGATGTCCGATTTTGCTAGCACTGTGCCAGGTCCTAGGCCCTGGAGCATTTGTATCGTCTGATCCAGAGATGCATATTTCATGGTGCATAATGCCCCATCAATAGCATCGTTCAATGATTGGCCCCTGGGAGTGGGCAGGTTATGGATCAAATTCACCAGAGTCTCCTGAATTAT
The DNA here is from genome assembly GCF_964261635.1 of Lissotriton helveticus. Lineage (NCBI taxonomy): Eukaryota > Metazoa > Chordata > Amphibia > Caudata > Salamandridae > Lissotriton > Lissotriton helveticus. Next base: position 396,125,180 of record NC_136070.1, on the reverse strand, counting down.
TTCTTGTGAGTCCAAATGCCACAATCCCTGGAAGGGGCACAGTCTGTACACTTTTTTTTACCTCTTCCTTATCTGCTTTATCAAGTAATAAGGCAAGCATATTAACATATTCCCCTTTCCATATATTTTCCTTCACCTCCTGCGAGATGTGCCTACCCAGACAGTCTCTGGAAGACCGTAACTTACCCAAAACCTAGACTTGGTAATAGTTGCGCCATACCTGCTGCCGTCTCATCCTGTTTCTTGGCATGCTCTGCCTCCGTTGTTGCACTCGGTTTTTGAGGTTCAGGTGAACCTTTTTCTCTCCCTGCACCCGCCGCTACACTCTATGTTGCCCCCAGGCTGGGACCCTTCCACCTGTGCCACCAGTTCCACCAGTTCCCTGGCTCTTTCCAAAGCATCCCCCTCGTCTAATAAGGCCCCACTGCCCACTGCAGGGGTCCGTGTGCCTGACTTAGCCAACCACAGAAGCACAGCTACAAAGCTGGCCACCAAGTCCGGGTGCACAGTCGCACCACCAGCCAGGGCCTCACCGAGGACTGAAACTAACTAGCTCGGGCCCCTTCTGCACTGGGAATGCCCACGGGGGCCACCACCACTGGTTTACTGGGGCACCCGCACCTCCCGGTACAACACCTTCTGAAGCTGTTCCACTCACCCCCTCCGACGGTACTGCCCTCGCTGGGGCCGAAGGCCCTGCAACCTCAACTTCCGGGGGCAAGGGGCCCTCACTCCCACCCCGCTTGGCTTTTGCCTTCGGTACCAGCGGAACAATATGTGGGAAGGTTATAGAAATGGGCCCAAAAATTCAAAGATGATCTAATTTGCTACTCTGACTCTTGTCCTCAACTATTTGGGGAAAATGTATTTTCAGGCAAGAATTTGGAGTGAAAAAAATACTGCAATGTTAGGGTGCGTTCGTGTAATGTGTTTTTTAAAAGAAAATCTGCACACACGTCAGTCAAAAGCTTGTAAGGGATTATGAACAAAAAAAACAGTGAATCAGAGACAATCAGAGCGGGTCCTCCAGAAACCATAAAAATGGCAGTAAGCAAAACAAGTTACAAATATGTAGAGATTTGAATACAGGCTTTTGTTGGGAATCACATGACATCGTAAAACAAAGAGTACACATATGCTGAAGTCTGACATCGTGAGAAAGAGGGAAGATTACCTCCAAATGTAACAAGATTGTAAACTTTTTGTGCGAGCAAGTTCTCCACATGTTCTCATCTTAGTAGGAAAGCTGTGAAAGAGGTTTTTCAACCATCATAGAAGGACACCTCCTTCAGGGGAGAGAGTGTAGCTTAACGGCTAGAACGGCCGACTTTGAAGCTGGGGGAACCAATTTCGAGTCTGGTGGGAGGCTCAAGCATTCGGTGATTCTAGGCAAATCACTTACAGCCTGATTCATCAAGCTAAATTGCACTCGCAAAGGGCAAGATTCTCAGAATCTTGCCTTTTGCGAGTGCAATTTTTGCATTTGGGATTCATCAGCCCAAATGCAAAAATCGCTATTTAAGAATTCGCATATTTGTGAGGAATTGGATTTAAGGAATCTCTAATAGAGATTCCTTAAATGCAATTCATCAACCAATTAGAAATAGCGAAATCGCAATATTTTCTCTCAATTTACCACCAAGTCTGACTTGGTGGTAAATTGCGAAAATAGTGTAAAAAGCACTTTAGTGCATTTTTTTCTTTTGCATGTTACACACACACATGTCCTTTGGACATGTGTGTGCGCAACACCTGTTCAAATGTGCATTTAAAGGGTGCTACAGGGTGTCCTTTGGACACCCCTGGCACCCTTAAAATCGCTATCTTATTTGCGAGTAGCAAATTGCTACTCGCAAATAAGGGATACTCCCCATTCATTCCTATGGGCCTTTTGGCCCATAGGAATGAATGGGGAGTTATTCCTTATTTGCGAGTAGCAATTTGCTACTCGCAAATAAGGAATGTGTAGGAATCGCTATTTATTTAGCAATTCCTACATGAATACCGTTTTGCGAGTCCTCAATAGCGAATCGCTATGATTCGCTATTAGGGGCTCGCAAAACGGCCCCTTGATAAATCAGGCTGTTAATCTCCAGGTGCCTAAAATGAATGTGTCTGTCTGTAATGCAACTGGTGCTCGTGTAAAGCGCTCCTATACACTCGGGTCGCGTTTGCGCTATATAAAATTGAAAACAAAGTACGGGTAGCATGAGCTAATAATGAAGGGTATGGGTACACCGATGTGGACTTTGCATTATTCATTCGGTTTTCATGCCCAGAGGTGGTGGGCGGGCAAAGTCTGGTAGTGTCTGTAAAGTTGCTAGCTTATAAATGATGGCACTGGGCTTGATTATTTAGTAAAGAACTTTATTTGCTATTGTAAATAACAGAGGAGCGCCGGCCGGCGCTTCCGATCACTCTCTGGCCCTTCGCGCGCTCTGCCTTCGCTGTGCGCGCAGCTTCTTTCTTCCCCCCCGTCGCACGTCACGCCTACGTGACGTGCAACAACTAGAATGCGGATGCTACATATCTCCCCCTTTTATTAAACAAGAAAGAGTCACTCACAGTTCATTGTCCAATTCAAAATCTCGGTATCTGGAAGGTCTTACCACCTGCCTTCCACTCCTTGTGACCCTGACGGGGTTCTCCATTGACTCTTGACTCTGAGTCTCAAGGTTTACTGTCCCTTCGTTCTCAACTCTTCCTTCTTGCGTGCTTCTCTCCTGCCTGTCCCATTCCAATCCTTGACTTTCATTTTCTCCTTCTTCTCCACTTTCCGTTCCAGCTCTCTCTCCAACTTGCTGTTCCACGGCTGCTTGACTATTCTCCACTTCGGGGCCTTCCTTGTCTTCCCAGTCGGCGCTCTGTTGTTCCCAGCCCAAAACTTTATTGCACCTGGCCATGCGGTCTTGGGACCACACATTCCCATCACTTAGTAAGGCAGCCCGATCGTACACTTCTACCACTTGCAACGGCTTGCTGTACTTGCTGTCTCCCTTCTTCTGCAGGGTGGCCAATCTTACTCTTACCCACTCTCCATGCTCCAGACCTGTGCCTTTGACATTCCTTCGTTTGTTGTAGTGGTTGCTGTAAATTGTCTGTGCTTTCTCCAGGTTGGCGCGCACCACTGCGGGGGACCATTCACTGGTGATGAGCTTTTCCTTCCAGATTCTGTTGTCGTAGGTAAAGGGTTCACGTCCTCTCAGTATTTGGAATGGACTATATCCCGTTCCGGTAGGGGTTATTCTGTAGGCCCATACCATGTTCTCTAGCGCCTTCTCCCAGTTCTGTCCACTTGAGATGGCCGCTTGTATGGCTCCCATCACCACCCTGTTAAATCTCTCCACTAAGCCGTTTCCGGCCGGATGGTAGATTGCGGTGTGTTTGACAGCGACGCCATTTCTGTGCATAAACTTAGTCCATTTTTCTGACGTGAACTGGGGTCCATTGTCACTCAAGATCGATTTTGGTATTCCTTCCCTCGTGAAAGTCTCAGACAGAAACTTAAGGATGTTCTCCGTGTCCATGGATTCATCTACCCTCACTTCTGGCCATTTTGAATAGCGGTCCATAAGCACGCACACATATTTCTGTGTGCCTTGGTCGTCTAGGACCGGTCCCAAAATGTCTATGGATAGTTCTTCCCACGGATTAGAAGGGAGGTCAAACTTTCCTATCGCTGGCCTCAATGGTTTCAATGTCTTGTCCGCCCGTTGACATTGGGGACACTCTCTGACATGCCTTTCAGCCCTTATGTCCATGCCTGGCCACCAGTAGTTTTGTTTGGCTCGTGCCTTGAGTTTCCCTATGCCCAGGTGTCCCTCATGTAGCAAGTCCATCAGTTTTGAGGTGAGGGTCCTTGGGGGAATCACCTTATCTCCTCTGTATATGAAGATCCCTCTGTCTCCTATCGACAGTTCTTCCCGCACTTCGAAGTACGGCTTGAGGGTTGCTCTTACGTTCCTTTTATCCGGCCATCCATGAGCGGTGTACCCCTTCACTTCCTTTATGTCAGTGTCTTCTTCATAGGACTCTGTCCATTCTTGTAGACTGATCAGTTTCTCTTGGTCCTCTATTAGAGCTACCAAATCCCCACTGCCGGTAGGGTCATCCTCTCCTGGCTCCATGGCGGCTGCCCTGCTCAGATAGTTCGCCACTCGGTTCCGGCTCCCAGGAATGTACTCGACATCATATCTGAACTCGAGCAACTTTAGAGACATCTTGGATATCCGAGGGGTGGCACTGGCATGTCCACTCGACGTCAGCACCTTCACCAACGGCTTGTGGTCTGTTCTGAGTAGGAAGCGTGTTCCCCACAGAAATTGCCGGAATCTCATCATGGCCCATACGACCGCCAGCATTTCTTTCTCGATCACACTGTATTTGCTCTCTGTATCTGTCAGTGCTCTGGATGCAAAGCTGATGGTCTCCATCTTCCCTCTGCCTCTGTCTTGCATGAGTACAGCACCCAAACCTTTGTCACTGGCATCTGTCGTCAGTATAGTGGTGCCTTGTGGGTCATACCCCTTGAGGGGAACGGCTCCGGTAACATCCCTTTTGATCAATTCGAACTCTGCTTGGGCTTCCGGTGTCCATTGGAACACTGTGCTGTCTCTGGTCAACATCCTCAAATTGTGGGTCTTGGAAGCGAAGTGTACCACAAACTTGCTGTAGTACTCCGCCATCCCCAGGAACGACCTGACCTCTTCCTTGTTCCTGGGCGGCGGTGCTTCAGCGATGGCTTTGACGTTTTCCGATTTGGGGGTAACGCCCTGTCGTCCGATCTCGTGCCCTAGGTACGTCACCGACTGCAGTCCCAACCTACACTTTGACCACTCCGCTGTGAGACCTTTGCTCTCAAGTGTTTTCAGCACCTTATCCAGCTTCTGGTCATGATCTTGCTGGTCTCGCCCCATCACCAAGATGTCATCCTGGAAATACTGGACGTCCTTGCAGTCTCTGAACAGTTGGTGCATCATTTTTTGGAAAACAGCGGCTGCTGAGGCCAGCCCGAAGGGCATCCGACAGAATTGGTAACACCCAAACGGGGTGATGAAGGATGTGAGCCGTTTACTGTCCGGGTGCAGTGCAATTTGGTGATAGGCCGAGGTCAAATCGATAGTGGAGTACCACTGCACCCCCCTGGTCTTGGTCAACATTTCCTCGATTCTGGGGAGGGGAAATTTTTCCACCACGATATTCTTATTCAGTTCTCTCAGGTCCACGCAGAGCCGGACCTTCCCATTTGGCTTCATTACGACCACCAGGGGCGCCAACCATTCAGCACATGTTATCGGCTCAATTATTCCTTTCTTTTCTAACTCTTGGAGTTCAGTTTGGACTGCTTCTCTCACCGCAATCGGCACATTCCTCACCTTGTGGGCTACCGGAATGGCCCCTTCCTTAAGCACAATCCTGTGTTGGAAGTTTTCCATCCGTCCCACTGTGCCACCAAATACCTTCGGGTAGTTCTCTTTCCATTTGTTCATATTCGGCCATTCCTCTTGCTCAGTCAGTAAAATCTGCTCTTTCCCTCCTGGATCCAGTTTAATTCCTAAGTCCCCTTGGTCTAGCCATCCCAGGACCGAGGGTCCCTTTTCTGCAATGTACAATTTGCACCATGCTGACCGGCCCCTGAATTCGAACAGTAGGCGGCGGAACCCCAACATGGGAATGCGATCCCCATTGTAAGTGACCGGTCTGATGTCCAGCTTTTCCAACTCCGGTCCCAACCTGGGTCTGAATGTTTCTTCCCATACTGCCTGTTGGATGATGGTGAAGGGGGATCCTGTGTCCGCCACCACAGTGATGGCGACTCCTCCCATTGACATGTCCAGGATGGGTTTTGTGGATTTCCTCCCTTCTATGCTCATCACTTGGTCGTATATGCACAGGACCGTGATCACCTCTTCTTCGGCTACTTCTTCTAGATCTTCTTCACCTTGCTCAACACATTTCACTGTTTCCTTCGAATGTTTCTTCCTACATACCTTTTCATAGTGGCCTAGGATACCGCAGTGTAGGCACTTGGCTCTGAACGCAGGACATCTTCTGTCACGGGCATCATGGGACCAACTGCCGCATCTGTAGCACGATTTCTTGCTGTCGCTCCCTGGTTGTTTCCCTTGCCACCTGCTGGTACCTCTGGCTGCTGAGTCTTTTCCTCTTTGGTCCTTACGGTGGTCTCCTTCTTGTATTCTGTTCACCATTGTCGGGGTGCCCACGTCTTTCTTGGTTGCTGCCGCACACCTCCTAGCAAGCTCGGCCCTCTTTACTATGACCATAACTTCTTTGAGCGTGGTGTCGCCGCTCGCCCACAGCTTGTCTTGGACCTGTGTACTCGTAGTGTGCATCACGATCTGGTCTTTTATAAATTCATCCTCCCACAGTGCATATTTACACGGGGCCGCTAGTTTCCTCAACGCTCCTACATACTCCTCTATGGTTTCTCCGGCCCGTTGTTTCCTTTGCTGGAAGTTGAACCTATCCACAGACACACATATGGTGGGGCGGTACCTCTCATCCAGGTCTTCTACTGCATGGGCATAGACATCCGTATCCGTGTCCTCTCTCTTCTTGGGCACCAGACTCTTGTAAATCCTGAGACCCTCCGGTCCCAGGTTCAGCAGCAAGATGCGTTTCTTCCTTTGGGGGGTGAACTTCTCTTCATTTTCGTCCTCCAGGACCCCTATGAAATTATCAATATATTCCTTCCAATCCTCCCACTTCATCAGGGGTTCACCAGGTTTTGGTAGGAATTGCACCGGTGCAATTGCATAGCCTGCCGGCGTGCTCATCTTCACCTCCTTGCTCTCTGTCGCTTTGACGGCCTTGCTGGTGGGGCTCCCTGGGGTGCTGTCTTTTACTTCTGTATCAGCGTCCTCCTGGGGACTCCTAGTGCCAGTCCCCCCTCCTTCTTCCTTGGCAGCCAGCGCTGTTCTTACCTTCCACGGTGTTCTTGGAAGGTATTTGCGGTGATCGGTGTTCTGTGGTTTGCAGCGCAGCCACTCTGGCCACTGCGCCGCCCCTCTGGTTGCTGTGGCACTGCCACGCTCCTCTGCCTGTGTTCCTTGGTGGGTTCTGCTTTGCCCCCTTGTGCTCTCCACTCACTGGCCCAGTGGCGCCGCTCTGTGCTGTGTCCCCCTTTGGCCTGGGATCGCCTGCTTGGCTGCAGTCCACGTGGAGGTTCGATTTTTTTTTTCGTTTTTTTTTTTTTCTGTAGGGTGCCAGTGGGTGCCTCCCACCTTCGTCGCCACTGTAAAGTTGCTAGCTTATAAATGATGGCACTGGGCTTGATTATTTAGTAAAGAACTTTATTTGCTATTGTAAATAACAGAGGAGCGCCGGCCGGCGCTTCCGATCACTCTCTGGCCCTTCGCGCGCTCTGCCTTCGCTGTGCGCGCGGCTTCTTTCTTCCCCCCCCCGTCGCACGTCACGCCTACGTGACGTGCAACAACTAGAATGCGGATGCTACAGTGTCTACACACTGAACTCGGTCTGCGTCCCCTTGAGGAGAAAGCACGACACAAGGGTAGGTTGTGATTATTGACAGGCGCACCAGATGACAGGAGCCGTCAGTGACTTAAGCCGTTTACCCATCATCGCCAGCACGGGTGCAGTTGCTCTGCTTGTGAGTTGTGTGCTTGTGTTTTGGTTGACTCTTGCCCTCTCTACTATAGAGTGACGTACAATGGCACGCTGCCGCTATAAGATCATGCAAAGGGTGATTGTCCTACCCGTGCCTCTGCGCGTGCTGGTTCACGCACGTGACGGTGGCATCCGGTGTTGGTCGACGAGTGAGTAAAGCCCTTTTCATCTGTTGAGCATGTGCTTCAGGCCTCGACTTGAGCAGCCTTAAGTGATGCTTTTTCAGCAGACGGGGAGGTGGTGTGCTCACGTTATAGTGACTCCAAGACCAGTTATTAAAATAGATTTACTATTAATCCCTGACTGGCTTTTAGGCCCAGTCTTCTCACAGCGCATTAAAAACTATTGAGCTGAATAATTGCAAAAATGACATCAGTAAGTCAAGAATTTATTGTGCCCCTCGGCCTGTGTGGCAGTTCCGAAACTGTGGCCGGAAGTGCAGTTTGCGTCCAGAGTGACCAATGTAGGCAGAGAGCTCTCCTCCCCCTCTCCCCCTCTCCCCCTCTCTCCCTCTCTTCTCTCTCTCTCTCTCTCTCTCTCTCTCTCTCTCTCTCTCTCTCTCTCTCTCTCCCCCTCTCCCTCTCTCTTTCTCTGTATCTCTCTCTCTCTCTTTATCTCTCTCTCTCTCTCTTTATCTCTCTCTCTCTCTCTCTCTTTCTCTCTCTCTCTCTCTTTTTCTCTCTCTCTTTCTCTCTCTCTTTTTCTCTCTCTTCCTCTTGTTGCAGAGTTCTCTCTCTCTTTCTCTTTCTTTCTCCTCTCTCGCTCTTTCTCCTCTCTCTTTCTCGTTCTCTCTCTTTTTCTCTCTCTCTCTTCCTCTTCCTCTCTCTCTCTCTCTCTTTTTCTCTCTCTCTTCCTCTTCCTCTCTCGCTCTTTCTTTCTCTCCCCCCACCCCTCGGTCATGTTCACGCTACTGTTGCAGAGTTCTCTCTCTCTCTCTTTCTTTCTCCTCTCCTCTCTCGCTCTCTTTTTCTTTTTTTTTGTTCTCTCTCTCTCGCTCTCTCCCCCACCCCACCCGGGTCATGTTCACGCTGCTGTTGCTTGTGCCCCATTTGCGAATTATTTTGTGCTAACTACTGCACAGCCCTATTCTCTCCCATATCCCACCCCATCACCTTTCTCCGGGAAAAATCTTGAGAAATCTGCACAAGAAAAAAAGTCAAGAAAGCGGCAAAACATGCGGTAAAGGGGTGCATAAACGGGGTACCACTTCTAGTGTGCATTGCACCTCCCTGAGGAAGTCGAATACTGACTGCATCTGATGAATGTCTCTGTTCGGTGTTGCTGCCCTGAAAATGAGTCAATACTTCGGCCCCACTTAATCTTCAGTAGCCTGGAAAATCCTCCAATTCGCTTCCTTTGAGAGTGATCCTGAAAATCCACACTATGAAACCTCACCTTTTCTAACCAGATCTCTCCAAGGTGTGTTATCATGCAGTGAAACCTTTTTGTTATGTTACCACTTTGCTGCTGCTGTTCTTATTTTTATATATTCTAATTTTCTGTAAATCTTTCTACTACCCAAATGATTAGTCTGCACTGTAGAAAAATCTGCTTAAATCGTAACCAGTATGCTTCAAGGCCTTTTTAGACCTGTACTTTAGTCCACCAAGATGGATTCCGTTTTTCGTTTAAAGAATGTGTTAAATAATATTATTGTATTGTAATTACATTTAATAGTGCTTATTACCCCTGACGAGGTGTCTTAGCGCTTTTTTCTTGACCTGTCAACATGACTAATTCTATGCTGCTAATGTTTGTCACGTGCATGTCCTCCCGCCTCTAAAATAGTGACAACTTGTTTTTATATTGCAGTTCATACCATACGTATGTGATTTCTAAGCACTTATAATAACAGGTGTCACCAATGTCGTGTTCCACAGTTTACCTACTTCTATGGATGGCATGCTGGAATGTTGCATCAGCCTTGCCAGCAGCATTTGAGCACATCAACTGAATATCACTGCACGTTCCAGTCACTGGAGTTCAGCTCACTGAGTCATGTTTAACAATCCTCTTCCCCTGTTGCATTGTCTAGGTTTTGGTCATCAAATCCATTCTCTTGTCTAAATAACCCACCCAGTCTAGTTAATTCTGTTTAAGAGGCTGTAACCCTTTTATAGTGCATAGGTCAGTTGTATTTGCCACGTACCAGTTTATTATGTGCATACAAATATGATCAATTCAACAAAAGCACTGCTCCTATTTCAACTCTGCAGAGAGGCCATTGACTGAATGAGCATCAATGCCTCTCGACCTTCTTGCTTGAATGTCCAGCATGAGTTGCATTGGTGGACAGTGTGAGAAGCTTGATCTTTGAGATTGTTTTAAGGACTTCACACATTCAGACTGCAGTTTCCCAAATGTCTGGAGGCAAATGCGCTCACTTTGTTACTATAGAGCATTCTGTCTTACCTGTGACGCGATTCACTAACTAAATTAAACTATAAGAAAAAAATCGGATTAATGTGTCCGCCTATGGGTAATAAAATATTTATTTTTGAGATATCAGAATTGTAAAGCAAGAACACAGCGGATGAAGTATATGTCCTAACTTCATAAATATTTTGTTGGGCGTACATAGGAAAAAGCTATTGGAGGTGTATTTTGCATTGTGATAGCGTAAACCTGTTCCAGAACAGCATAACAGTGCCTTCCAATTAAATTTCATGGCTTGGAGGTACAGATGAATAACATTTTAACATAGATCGCTTTACATTTACATTACATAGCTCAGGGGTACAAAGAGCGTCTTTGGACGTTGATGTCTGTTTCATTTCAACTATTTATTCAGAGAGTAGCATATTACAAGGAATTAGGAGGAGGTGGGGGGGTGGGTAACCTGTTGTCGCATTTCCTATGGCCTTTGCCTTTTGAGTTTGTAGATCAATTAGTGATGAGAGGATGATTAACGTATGTTGTGTGATCTATAACTTGTAGGCCTCTGTGTGCATGCGTAGCCTAGATAGGATGCATGGAGAAATGGCGGACAATCCCCCACTTCCTGCCACTGAATGCCCAGGGTCCCTGCTGGTTGAGCCCAGGATTGAACAAATGTCTGGAAGAGACTGATTTACCAGTCGTGCCATCTGTGCAGCAGCCATTGTTCGCAAAACAAAGGCCTTTGAAAGGGTGGCGGGTCCGGGCTGACTAATAAATCCGAAATGGAACCGAAGATTGAACCCTCTCATTCTGAACGAGCTCGCGGATGGCTGCAGCGATTGTTGGTGATGACTCCAAGGGGTTTAGTCTTGCTTTATTGCGGGGTCTTAATTTGTGTTCTCCGAATCCATTGCTGCGATGCAATGGGCTCCTTGAGTGCCATTGTATCCCTAAACCAAGCCCAGTAGAGTGTAATTAGAAGGTATGATGATGGGAGCCCCGGGCTTTAACAGCACTCCCTGGGCTTGTGAGAAAGTTACTTATGAAAGTTGGTCCTGGATTCACTCTTACACTTGTCAGAGCTTCGTATGGCCTTGGGTATTGGTGCAGCTAGTATTGTGTATGTTGATATTTGTATAGTTGATCATTTCACAATTACTTGGCTTCTTGGTGCTTCAAGTCTCAATTTGGATTTATTCCCTGGAGTTTTCCACAACTGGGCTCGTACCCAAATCACAGATTGAGGTTTTTGGGTGGTTTGGGGCCTGTGAGTATCTTTAGGGAGGTCTTCTGTAAGGCATTCAGGGAGTCTGCTAAAATTCCAAACTAACCTCTGTGACTGTCAGGGGAGTTCTGGGTTGTGTCTGCATCGTGGTTGCTGGTCTTGTGGTTCTCTGCAAAACCTGTCTGCTTCTATTTGCCTCTTGCCAGTGAGATTATCATCAACCTCCTGCAGGCGAAAGGGGTTGTAATGTTCTTTTGAGGAAAGCAAAACATTGATGGGTGAAATGCTTGAATTGACCCTAGCCGCTGGTAACTGCTCTGGGCCACATTCCCATACATTGTTTTTGCCCTCTGCACCACTATGCAGGAAACACCCTCGTGCTTTTGGATTGGTCCTGGTCCAATAGGTAGAGTCCAGACTGAACTGCCAGGCCAGGTCCCCCTGAAAGGAAAAACATGCAGCACCAGACTGGTTGTGGTCCCTTCGGACCTCGTGCAGGAGGTGCAGCTTGATTCATACGGCTCGGTGAACACTGGACCCACGCCTGGGCATACCCGTCACACTCGCCCTTACAGTACAACAGTGAAGTAGAAGCGAAGGCCTAAGTATTTTGGTGATGGGCTGAGATCTGCAAGGATGGAATGGTGTAAACATTACACACTTGTGCAAACTGAACTGCTAATGAATTGTGGTGGGGTCCTTGGTGACCCCATCCTTACCCGCCACATAGCCCCTTGTGACAGGCATATGATTGACCATCCATCCAAGTTATGTATCCTCCGCCACCCCCACCCCTCCCTCCACTCCCTCCCCCCCCCCCCCAACCCACCAAAATGCGGAACCTCTACATATCTTTAATATAAATGAAGAAAAAGCGTGATGACCTCCCCAGCCATTTGGAGGGAGAGGTTAAAAGACATTGCTAGGCGTCAAAAGGTTTCGCTGTTGGTAATTGAACTAGGGGTGTGTTGCTTTCGTGTAATTTGCAAAATTTCAGGACATTTTGGAAAAATTGCATTTTGCATAATATGCAAAGTCATCATTGAATGCTAAATGTTTGTGTGAAATGCGTCCTCATTTCAATTTTTGACACACAGACATATTCTGCGTTAAAAAGAGTAGCATGAAAAACACAGCTAAGGTAAGCCTCAGCGCTCAGGTTCTTGCTACTCGCGCTATTCCCGAGCACTTGATGTAAAATTGTGTTGCAAATGGGCTGCAGATTTAGGAATTTCGTGTGCCAAAAGGAAAACACAATTACCTGAAATTCTGTGAATTACACCAGCGTAATTTAATTCTCACCCGGGCATAAATTTCACCTGGGCCTAAATTTCACCTTTGCTGATTGCGGAATTTCTCTGCACAGAAACCAGCATTGGAGAAGGCAAGCTGGGTCCCAGAAAGGAGAAAGAGCTGGGAAGCGCACCAAATACACCACAAGGACAATGTCCCATAAAGCTTACAGCCCAGCCATTGTGTGTGCCTTCTGGGCAGCTGTAAAAGGACTCCTTTTCAGATTGGCAGCTGCTGGCAGGCAGTGTTTGCAGAGTGGATGTTGCTTATCTTTGTTTGTTTGTGAAAATACCAGTGATTAGCTGAGCTAATATCCCCTTTCGAGCAGTGTCTGTGTTCCCTTTAATTTGTTGTAACAGGAGCCCGAAAGGTCACAAATCCAGATCCTCCCTTGGTATTGATTTTAAATGTCAGATATGCGGCATCTCCCACGGCTCTGCCCCTAAAGGTGAGCCATGCAGGCTTTTCCCAAATTTGTGATGCTCTGCCTTCCCATAGCACTGTTGCTAAAGGTCAGCTGTGCCTTCCCCTCCCAGTGCACTGACACAAGAGGCCAGGCAGCCTTCCCCCCACCACCCACATCCTCGTTTCATCACCTTTACTCTTGCTTTGTTGGTCAGCCTTTATTATCCCCTTCTAATGAGGTTATTCTTCTCCCAGAGGGGAATCAGTTGAGATGACCCCAAGCCTGGGAAACTCCAGACTCCTGTTTACCTTTTCCTCTCTCTCGAGGCCTTCCTTCACATATCGTTCTCTTCTTAAGTGTCCTACAAAGACGCCGAAATGGCCTAAAAAGCTCATTGTTATCTCCCGAATCCTTTTAAAATAATACCACTAATGATCTCCATTAGCGACTGAGTCTTGTGATGCTGGAATGCTGCAAAGCATGCTGGGAATGTCCTATAATGGAGTTCACTGGGGACCATCCCAGAAACAGTAACAGTTTTTTTGTTTTTATGTGTTGGCTTTACGTAAGCTAGCCACGTCAGTAACGGTGTATCTTTTTTTGCAATTATTTAGTGGGTTGCTAGGCACTGGAGCAAGCCTGGACTCCATTTATTCGGAAGATCTGAGCTGAAGACGTTGTCTATTTCCTTTTGCTCGCGAGACAATCCAGCGTAAAGCACTGAAGCAAAATCCTGTAATAACCGCACATCGGATTTAGTCGGTGACCGTGGAGAGATTTTCAGGGCTTTTAAGTCATTACTTTGGCAGTACAAGGTGATTTGGACTCTGCTGTTGGGACAACCTCGTCTCTGACTCCATGGACTCGACTAATGATCCGTCAGGCCATTTGGATGCTCCATTAATTGAATATTTGGAGGAGGAGGAAATGAAGGGAGAAAGGCGGCATGAGCGTTCAGTGAGAGTAGATAGAGGGCGTGCTGTTACAGTGAGAGAGCCAGAGTGGACGGTGCTGGAGAGAAGGATGGGTTCAGAGACTTGTTCATGAATGACCGTGTTGGAGAGGAGGGTGGAAGTGGGATAGGGTGGCAAATGATCAAAGAAAAGCCAAGGAGTGGGGGCACTGTCACTGCGATTACAACGCAAAGGAGGGTAGGAACTCCATCACAGAGTGTGGTTGTGAACTGAAGATATAACTAGAGCGGACAAGGGTAGAGATGCAAAGGGGAGTCAAACAATGATGGGGGCTTGAGTGCTCAGAATCACTGGTTCGACAAGGCAAGGTGGGGACTGCCAAAGATGGAGATATAGAAACGAGAACGGAATAGGCACGGAGAATGGGTCTACCCTCTTTTGCCCTATACACTGGTCGCTCATTTGATGGCACACCATTGGAATTGTAGTGAGCAGTCGATGTTCATTATGGTACCATCCATTGCTTAATGCATTGCTCTTGGTGATGGGACCCCAACCTGATTTGCACTGGACTCTGGTCACACAGCATTGTGTCGCAAAGATGACTACAGGTGAATGATAACCACGGACATGCGTGATCTGAGCCAGCAACATTGACAAACCATTGAGTGAGAAGAGGTGTCCCGTCCAGGCTTTATATAGATCTGTGCAACTTATTTCTTTAAAATCATTTGTGTTCAACTACAAATATGGAAAACTTAGATTGTGCGCTCTCCTTAGATTATACCTGAAAGCTCGGTTGGTGCTGCATCTCCTGCTCAGCTCGGAGAACGGGTTGAGCTAGTTTTTCTTTTGTAGTTTAACACCAATAGAGTCCTCTCGCGTGCATGCAGGTAGCACAATCTCATGAAAACCTTTAGTTGTTCATTGAAGCTGCTGTTCAGTGTAGTATTTTTAGATGTGGGTTTGGTTTATTCGCACAAATCTGGATTGCAGTAATAGCTTTCTGTGGCTTCTCTATGGGAAGCGAACGTCTTGAGCGTACATGTGAATTTTAACTAAGAGCTAGGAGCTATCTGACATAGCATCTAGAATGCCATAGGATCTAAAGCCCCTCCACAGATACAATTTTTTTGTCACATTCTTTTGGTACTGCATTTAAGGATAGTGCATTTTCATTTCACCATTGAACAAAAGATTTATGATATACTGATGGTAGTGTACCAATACACATTGCAATCACAGATCGAGGATTTTGCTATTCCCACAGTACCATACCCTTACAGTCTTACATCACTATTTCAGAAGCTACAATAGTGTTCGGGTAGGGCCTAATCCCTCGGTTTGTTTCCATTTGATTTATTTTGCCTGCATGTACGTGATCTCACTCCACGCCACATCTGTCGTACTCCGTGTCTTCTCGTTTCACAAAACCATCTTATCCCCTATTCACAGGCCACTGTACCTGTTAACTTTACCTTTTTATTTCCAGAGGCAATCCACCATTTAACGGAATGTTTTATAAATTTTGTTTGTGCTAGTACGCATGGCTGAAAGGTTGTTTCTGAGTAAATGCAGTTGAACTACTAAAAATATGATAGGACAAGTTCTCACTTTTGATTTAGAGACCCGTTTTTGATAGGTTGCTTGTCTCTCAGAAGGACATTTTAGTAGAAATACCTGCTTGCCCACCTTCCTCCTTTGCACTAGCTTTCTAAACGTTTTCTACTCCTTTTGCTCTTGCCTGATTTACTCCTGTCATTTCTCTCCCTGATCCCTTTTATTTAGTTGATTTTGTCAAGTGGTGGTTTTATGCAAGGCCGCTTCAAAGCAGTTGGGTCGGACGTGTTTCAGAATATCTAAGGATCGGAGCAACTCCGTACACCCTTCAGTTACAGTACTACTAATGTGGATGTATGACGGTACAACGCGTGCTTTTACAACGCGTACAGTTACCACGCAGGTTTTACAACGCAAGTCGTTACAACGACTTGCATTGGGGGGCGCTGGATAGTTGAATAGTTTAATTTACTATTCCAACTCCAGTCCCCGTGGATAGTAGGGAAGGTGTTGGATAGTAAATTAAACTATTCCCTATCCTCCAGCGCCTTCCAGCGCAAGTCGTTGTAACGACTTGCGTTGTAAAACCTGCGTGGTAATGGTACCGCGTTGTAAAAGTTTTGTCGTAAGGGATGTTTCCCACTAATGTAGCTGCTGGGGACTACGTAAGATTTAGGATATGACCCAATCTACCAGTTTAGGTGGTAGAAATGGTGCATGTAGAGAGAACCTTTTCATGCTGCATCCTGTCCTGCCTCTGGTTTTGCTGCCTGAAAAACCACAACAGAATTGGGCTTTAGAGTAATGCAGTTGTTCGTACCCTGTGATCTGGGGACACCTGGAGGTTTGCGAGGCCCATTCAGGGAGTCCGGGACTGTTTTACAGCATTAAATAATATTACAATTAACACGAATAAAGCATGTATGAATAGAGAAGCGAAATTGAATTTTTTTTCTACATTTGATTGTGAAGTAAACAAAAAATGTAAACATTTGAGCATTTCTTTGTTGTATACTTATTTTTGTATATGGTTTTGAGGTTGAAATCGTAGAAGTTACTTAGACAGGGGTCCCGGCTTCCAATGACGACTCATTGGGGGTCTCGGGATTTCAGTAGTGATTCAGTGGGGGTCCAAAGAAGTCAAAAGGTTAAGAACCGCTAGCCTAATACGTTATGCTCCGAAATTATTAAAAAAAGGGCACGGTTTGTATATTGAGAAAAACGTGTTTCCTTCCCACCAGGAACGAACGGGCACCCTGCCAGTGCCATTGTTCCTGTCCTGGGTCATTCTTCAGGGCAGCAGAATCCATTACCACTTTGTGTTCCCTTTAATCCTTTGCAGACGAGTGCATGTGAATTTTTCTTTAAATAGAGCAATTAGTGTTGGAAAAGTAAATTACTGCCCAGTGCTGGAGTGTGAAGTCTGGCAGATGGAGGCTTGTGGGAGCTATATTAAGCCTGTGGCTTGATGTGCAGTTGTCTGATAGCTGGGACCTGCTATGCATAAAGATTCGGTGTCAGACAGGCAGGGGAGGGAAGCCTTTCCTTTCCCCACCTCTGTGTAGGGGCGAGTGCTTTGGGAGACGGCCTGCCCCCTATGTTTAGTCTGATACCTTCCATGCTGGCACTGAAGGGTTGCCGGGCCTGACGTGCAGTGCATTCCTCTCAGACGGTGCCAGGAGAGCTCAGCTCGACGTCAGAGCCTCTTAATGGCTTCAATCTGCCGACCCTCTTCAGTTTTGAGGGAAAAGCGCGGGCTTCAAGCAATTTGTTTTCAAAGAGGATACAGCGTGGGGCCTTTTTAGGGGATGAGTCACGCCGTCAATTTTTATCAGAAACACTACAAAACTTGTTTTGCGTCTGGCTAAATACAAGACTTCTTTAATGTGTGCCTGAACGCCTACGAAAAATGAATACACAGTGTGAGGTTTGGGGATGCTGATTATTTTCATAACATGTGCTTACTTTCCATTGGTTATTTCTAGCTAAAGACGGTTTTAGCTGAGCAGCAGATGTCATGTCATGATAAAAAACATTTCCCTTGCCGTGTTTTGTACTATGTAAGGGAGGATGCGAATGTAGACAGCCCACTTTTCCTCTTGATCCTCTCCCCCACACCCCCCATGAAGTTAGGATGTCATTTGTTTGGATAAAAATCAGACCAGCACTGGCAAAGTCAATAGGTCTCACCTGTGACACTGGACACAGAGCAACTCACTCTGTCAATGCTTGTTTGTTTGTCAGTGTTGCAAAATCTATTGCAATATGGCTCCCTTTATGTATGCATGTGTGCGTGCATTCCTGATGGCCATCGTTTAAAAAAGAAATGTTGTTATGCTTTATAACAAAGGCCACTCCAACATGACTGGTGAAAAAAGGCACATCTCCACGTGCGTCCATCTTGGACAGGGGTTTGTTATGATCTAACCAAAACCAGGATGCTTGCTGTGCACATGCACGAATTGGTAGCCATTTTGGATTTGTTTCTCCATAAACCACCATAGAAGCATTGTAATATGGCACTCTGTGCAGGCACATGCCTGTGGACTCATGGGTGACTATCTCGTATTTTCTTTTTTTGTTAGACTTCATTTTTTATTTACCATTCCAAGATGGACAGCCACCATTGTCGAATGGAAAATGAATAATTAAGTATATGTAGGATGATGGTTCATAAATACAAGTTTGTAGCTACTGGGCCCTTGCAAAAATGTCCAATCCTGCATAAAAAAAGAAATCTATGCTGAGCAAATGAAATGCATTTTGCTCTATTCGTCATTGGGTTATGCAAAGTAGTTGAGAGACCGATGGAGAGGTGGTCCAAGGCTCCTGTTTCTTTCAAACGCCCTAAAATTAGTGACGCCAATCTGGCATTATTTTGTGTGATTTCACTTTTCTGGTGTTCGTTTTATTAGTTTAGATTTTTTTTATTTAAAACCACTCAGTAGATTGAGTCTGCTCTCTGGGGATTTCTATGCAACTTTGGTGTATGTTCCTAGTGTGTAACCCAGCTGTTTATCCTTATGAGGTTGCTTACATAATTGCCACTGGATTGAGTAACAGTAATGTCTGCACACTCGGCCTTGTGAAGCAAAAAAACTATGAATGCAAGCATTTTATTTAAAAAAGCAAGTTATATTTTCATTAAAGCGTGGCTATGATTGCAACAGTTTTCCCTGTGAATTATAAATGTTAAAATAGGAGCATAGCCCACTCGACGATCAGGTCTCTCTATACTTTTTGCTGAAAGTCGGAGTTAATTAAATTAATAAAAATTAAAATGCTATCACATCAATCAAAAAGGCAATGCAATAGCAGTTTGTGGCCATTTCTGATCAGTAAAATATAGGGGGAAATTGTATACATCAACTTATTTCTAATTTCTTTAAAATAAACAAAATGTTAAGATTTGATTTCTTTTATAGGTGTGCTGTAAACGTGGTAGCTTTCTTGTGTTCAGACTCTTGACGCTTTTGGCAGTTTACAAAACTTTGAAAACACTGCCCTGATGAGCCGAATAGGCACAAGCAAGCTTTAGAAGGAATGATAAAAGGGAATATGCATCTCAGTAGGTCAGTGGTTGGCATTCATTTCTACCTCAACAAGAATAAGCACCTTTATTCATTTGCCAACACAAATCTTGCATTATTGACATTCATAGGGTCCAGTTTCCAAGTGGTCACCTGATAGAGTGGTGTGATGTGGAGCATGACCTCGGAGATGCTCTACCGTGGAGTTGCCCTGCAGGTTTCACATTCGAGGAATATATCTTTGTGCCCAGTCTGTGGAGCAAAACTACCCACCTTTTATCTAAAGGCCTCCTCTAAGAATCTATCACAAAAACAAAAGGTGCGCATCTTAAAGCATAAATAACCCTGATCATAAAGTGAGCAGCGTATAATCACAAAGTCTGTTCCATGTGAAAAATGTTGTTGACTGGAGTAGTTGTCCCTTCCGTTTGCCATCATTTGTTTGTAGGTTAATATAGCGTGACATCACCCATTAGGGCATCCAGGTGCTGTCCGTGGGCACAGGGAGATTACATGATTTGCCCAGAATCACAGGATGTTGTGCCTTTGCAGAGACTCGAACCCGGATCACTAGCTCCCGAGTTGGCAGCCAGTGGCGGCTCCTCTGCTATGGCGGAGGAGCGTCGCCTCACTGCTTTTGCAGTAAAGTTAATATAAAATGATGATAACTTTGAGTTATTATAATTTTATTTTTCCTTTGCGGGTGGGTGGACAGGCTGCTCTGCTCTCTGGGCAGGGGAGGAGTGGTTTGCCCACTCATGAGTGCGGAGTGACTGTTTGGTCGGTCCTCTCGGGCCACCCAAACCAGTCATGCAGTGCACATGTATGCATGCAGTTCACCGTTCTCCATGCAGGCTGCATTACAGCCAATGTGGAGAAAATGCCCAGGCCCTCATTCCCTGGTTGAGCATCGAACCAGGATGCTCAAAACCAATCACAACGCTGCATTGCAGGGTTGTGATTGGACATGGGAGCCTGACTGTTCTACCGGTTTCCTGTTCCTCAAGTCCCACGAAGCGAGCAGGAGCAGAGAAACAGGACCCGGCAGCAAGGTAAGTGTATAGTTTTTTTTTTTTTGTTTTTTGTATTATACCACCCCGTGCCCATTTGCGCCTGCCCCGCCACCTGCCAGTCATGCCGGCCACCACTGCTGTGGCCGCTGCGCCACATACACAGTTCTTTTTTCTATCTTTGGAGAGGGCATTTTGCGATATTAAAACGGTGAGACTAGAGCATCCTTAATACTATATTTTGCTAGTTAGCAATTCCTGACGGAGGTCTTGGACAGGAGTGCTTTGAACAAGGCGTTACAAGGCACAGCATGCATACATTTGTTGATTAGTAAAAATCAGGCATTTTCTCTACAAATTATCCAGTAGGTTGTCCTATCTTTGCAATTGATATTGCACCTTTTTATCACTGCTCCCAAAAAGAAGTACATATTGTAAGTATTTGACTGGGATGAAAAAGAAGTTGTAAGAATGAGCTAAAGAGACATAAAGTTTTGGGGAATTGCAAAACTGGGACAAAAGTATGAATCCTTGGTGTCTGTCAACCTCATTATTTGACTTAGGTGGTGGTGGGTTTCTAAGTAATACTTTGGCCCCCCTGAACTTCTTTATATATACACAACTAAAACCCTGGATCGATGTGATTGTTTTTAGAAGCATGTACACATAAGGCCACACAACCTCTCCCCTTTTTGCCTCGTCTTAGGGAAAACTGCCATTGGTCCAACCAAGATCAGACCTTACGTACATACGTGTTGCACTCTTGTGACACATGACATCCTCCTATACTTGTAATAATAACGGAGATACCAATGTTGAGTGCTCAGTGTCCTGAAACTTCTAACCATCTTCACGCTGGCTTCTCAGACTGCTGGGGCATAGTAATTTTCTATTAATCTCCATATCTGGCAAGTTATGACAGTTTAATGGAGCAAT
Source organism: Lissotriton helveticus (assembly GCF_964261635.1). Taxonomy (NCBI): domain Eukaryota; kingdom Metazoa; phylum Chordata; class Amphibia; order Caudata; family Salamandridae; genus Lissotriton; species Lissotriton helveticus. The sequence continues at coordinate 396,104,280 of NC_136070.1, read as the reverse complement.
CGACGGACGCCCTGACCTTCAAAATGCAGGACATCAGCAAGTCTATCGTCCCCAACCTCCCTGAAAAATGGCACTTGCAGAAGCATTTCAATTTTACGGCTGGATGAGGTGTCTATAATTTCAGGGTGTTGGCACGGCCACAAATGTCTCATCTGCACCTTCAGCGGATTTCCCTAGAAGAGCCGCTGCGAATCGCGCGCAGCGTGTCCGCTTCGGAGACGTCAAAAGCACTTTGCTGAGCTGACGCTGCAAATAAAACTGCGCCTCTTCGACCAGCAACCTACAATCTACTGTCTAAAGGTTTACAAATACTTTAAATGCGTCCCTGTGTGTGGGACAGCATGCGCCTCCTGTGACGGTGGAGCCACAGCATGCGTGGATGCAATTTCCACAGGGCAGTGGGGACTGTATGTGTTGGCACGTGAAGCGGTCTGCTGTGTGAACATGATATTGTGGTAGGGCCAATGTAGGGCTCCTGCAGCGTGTGTTTGTGTTACACACGGGTCCACAGGCTATGAGATATCACTGGATTCTAGGGTGCGGCTACTGTATTACATAAGGAGACCATGATATTGTATTGAATTGGAATTGCATTTACATAGTCTCTCTTATATAGAATCTAATTGACCAAGGACATACCTGGTGTGTATAACAAGACATGTACATGTAGCTATGGAGGCACTGGGGCAGCAAGTGGGATTGGGTTTGAAGTCTTAGTCGAGGCATAAAATTGTTAGGATATGTGATGGTGTCGCAACACTTCAAGGTGTAATGATGGGTAAAAAGGTAGTCCTTTGAATGCCACCCTCCCTTACAGTGCCCAAGGCCTAGAAATAATTTCTATCAATCACTTACTCACAGTTGCCACCATAAGGTGCCTGCAGGATATATAAAGGTCATAGCTGTGATCATCCAGTTAATACTTTACAGTCATCACTTTGAGAGTGTGCGTCAGGCCTCGGGGACACAAAGCGGCCTGGTATGTGTCCTGGCTGCGTAGCCTGGTATTGGAGAGACAAATCACACGGTGATTCAGGACCAGTCACAGGCGCGCGCTTATGACAGCAAAAGACACACAGGCACATCCGCGGGTGTGTGATTGCAAATCACTTTTAGTAATGTGTTTTTAATAGATGTTGAGTTTATTAGGCGCACATCATTGCACCGAGAACCCGTGAGTGCGCACACAATGATGATGTACAAGCTGTGTAGCTTTATTTTTGATTACAACACAGCATGTCCTTGTCTTAAAAGCTCTATGCTGCCATAAAATGATGTTTACTTTATTTTCATAGTGAGCTGTATTAAAATGTCAAATTGAAAAAAAAAATTCTGCAAGTAAAAAAAATAAAATAAAATCTACAACCGTGATTGACTTTAGGTATACAAGTAGATAGAAGCCAGTTGGCACCTACAGTGTGTTCTGTGCTGGGTAAGAGTATCCGATCTGAGAAGTTCCAACTGCTGAGATTTTTCACATGGGTTAATACAGTAGAATATTGTTCCCTTATTTCTTGTGAACTGTGGCAATATTTCAAGGCGAGTTGAATTGGCTGCCACTGCCAGTTCTTTAGTGTTGGCATCCCTTTCAGGAGAAGTTCCTCCCATCAAGGGGGCGGGGCGAGCCTCGTGGTGAGGCGTTTCGTGTGAAATTGGCCACGTCCCTTTAATTCCTTGGCCCTTGCGTAAAATGACTGTGATTGGCAGTTAATTGCAGGCTGCCTCTGCGGTTTTGGAGCACGTTTCAAAACATGTGACATTGAGGGTAGGAGCGCGCGTGCTTCGCCCTCGGGCACGAGGCGGATAGTTTTGAGAACATGGCAGGAAGGGACTGTATGGGACGGTAATTCGGTGCCACTGTGGAGATTGGGGCAGATTGAGTTACTGTGTCCATTTAAACGGACCTGTGATACTCGGCCACTGCCCAACCTGCTGTTCACATGCAGCAGGCTGTCTGAGAAGCCCCTTATGACTGTTATTCAGAGCCCCATGGAGGGTTGTGTATCCTTCTGCTGTTGTCTACCTGTTGCTAAATGATATTCACAGCCCATGTCTAGTATCTCAGCCATTCAGTGAGGCACACAAGCACAGCACGCACCACACAACAACGCGTGCACGCCAACTTTAGATAGCAGAAAAACTTTGCACATGTAAAGCCTATATGTGCCGGAAAAAAAACACCACAGGCTTGCCAAGGCACTCTGCGAATGCAGTTCTATTTTTTGATTGTTTCAAGCAAGACTTTGTGTGTGTGTGTGTGTGTGTGTGTGTATATATATATATATATATATATTAGGCATGTTACAATTGTTAATGTTTTTTTCTCGGATAGTTGTTTTAGAGGGTTGTTCTTAGAAATATTAGTTAAAAATCAGAATCTGAGAGCGAAAAAAGGCTCTCACCTTTGCATTTCGGAAGAGTTGACACTGTGGTACAGCTTTACCACAAAACAAAAGTCAGTTGGGCCTTAGGGCAGCATTGAAGAAATACCTATGGACACCCCTCTTGTTTACTTTCTTCACAACTTTTGAAACAACTGTGTAAACCAATTAAAGAAATTGTAAGAATTGTGTATTAGTTACATTTCACCCTTTTCAAAGCTCGTTTATAGCCTCGTCCACCCGAGCAGGGACAAAGCAGACAGTGGTGTGACTGGTGCAGTAACACCGGGGCCTCGAGGTGGAATGTGGCCCAGACTGCCCTGCCCCAGCTGCAGTTATTTTAGTGTCCTGGTTCTTAGCTGTCTGTCTGTGCCTTGCTTGTTTGTGTTTAGGTCTCTGAGGAAGAGGGGTGGGATGGGAGGGCAGAGTAAAGTTTAGGTGGGAAATGGAGAAGAGATGGACAGAGAAAATGAATGAGAGGAAGAAATATAACAAGCATTTGCAATGCAATGGGTCTCGCATTAGGAAAGTTTGAGCTATTGGTATTGTAAATGGCAAAGTTTTTATTTATGTTTTTTTTTTTTTTAAATAGCTAAATTAATAGCTTTGTCATTTACAATGCCAATAGTTATAACTTTCGCAAATGTGATACCTATAGCATTTGTAATGCAATATGTTTTGTATTTACATAACTTACATGGCATCCCAGAAGCGCAACCGCGCTACGCCGCCGGCCTGCGACCAGGAAGTCAGGCAGGCCGGGCGGGACAACCGGAAACAGGAAGTAGGAGGGCGGGAGCCTACCCCGCCTCCCACGGAAGAGCCGGAAGAGCCGCGATTGTTTGCAGCACCGGAGCAGGCAGGAGCCTACCCTGCGCCCCGGTGCCGAAGAAGGGAGGAAGAGTCCTGCTGCCGGTGAGTGGGGCTTTGTGGCTGGCCTGCGAGGGCGGGAGGGAATGTGTGTGTGCGCGCACGCGGCGGCGGGCTGTGTATGTGTGTGAGCGTGCGTGCGTGCGTCTTGGAGTCTGTGTGTATGCGTGTGTGACTGTGGGGGAGGAGGAGGGGGTTGCCTGTCTGGGTGCCTGCGTGTCTGTGTAAGTGCGTGTGCGCGCGCGTGTGTGTGTGTGTCTGTCTGTGTGCATGCATGCGCGTTAGGCTGGGAGTATGGGAGGGCGGCGCAGGACGGTACGTGCGCGTTCGCGCACACGAATCCAGCCTGAAAAAGCTCGGGCACCCTCTTGTCCTCCTTCCCCCCCCAGACTGATCGCTATAGGTCTCCAGCTGGACACATGCATCCTTGCGGATGCATTTTGCCAGCGAGACCCAAAAAGGAGAGGAGAGGAAAAGACAAAAGGGGATAATAGAATAGAAAGGAGGTAAGGAAGAGTGTAAGGCTCAAGACATTTGGATGTTGGAGATAGAAAAGGAGGAAGAAATAAAGGATTAGTAAGAGACTGAAAAGAAGAACAGCCACAAAGGGGGTAAGGGAGGAGAGAATTAAGAAGAAAGATAGGAGCGAAAGAGATAAAAGGAGGAACTTGGGGACCACTAAACAGAGGTGCAGCTATCCTTATTGCAGCAGGTGCAGTGACACCGAGGTTTAGATATTTGAGCCCCCACGGTACCCCAATTATGTTTGTATTTTAATACCGCCTTGAGTGAGAGAGAGGGACACGTGGCCAATGTCCTTGCTTGCATTGGGTCCCACGTCACCCAGCCAGGCTGCGCCACTGCAGTTCAGAGCAGCTCTACACTTGATCATTTGTAAAATATAACTTTCTTGAAGACTAAACAAAAGATGAAAAGGTTCCTTTTTTGCATGATGTACACCATTATATATAATATATCTGACAAAAGCCTATCTGATCGAAAATAGAATTGCATGTCAGGTGGTTCATTGCTTGCATGTTAGATGTCTCGTTTGAAGGGAGATTAAAGTCTGTTTACCTTTTTAAGGTCTCAATCTACAAACAGCCTTAGCGGTCTGTAGTTAAAGACCTGTTGTCTACAGAGCTATATACGTTGAGGGTATATGGGCCAGCCCCTGGCACTTGTTTGGATTTCTTTCATGTCTGACAGTTTTCTGCTCCCTATTCAATGTCTTTCCTCTCTGTTCTTGTGTTTGGTCTCCCTGTAGCTCATATATGCTTTACCATATTTCTGATTAGTTGACTTGTATCCTGCCACTACCATCTATGGGGATTTTCTTTTCATTGCTTTTTTAGACCACTCCCTGGGAGTGTAACGCTTTCCTCTGTCTCTTTCAACTTCCTTGATTTATATATTTTTGATTTTTTTTTAATGCTGGTAGCTGCACAATATTACTAGGCTGCTTGCATTTTGCAAGTCTCCGACCTCACGCTCTCCCCCCCCCCCTCCCATCAATTTCTCAACCCACTTCCCAAGTTGCTTATAAATTACAAACCTCCCTCACAGGATTACGTGTTAAATTTTTTACTTTTTAATTATTTTTATGAAGGCCTGGTAGCTGCAAAATGCAACTGGGCGCTGCTTTTTTTCATTTGCACATCAGTTGCGGATTCATTTTTTTTGGTGTTCCAAAAAGGTCTTGGCTTTCTTGGAACGGTAAATTAAAGTAAAAACAAAAACCTACTAAATGGCTGTCAGTGAATCTTTATGCTTTGAATTCACAGTGGCCATATTGAAATCACATTTTTTTTTTTTTGCTGAAGAAACCATTTAAATTGAACGCTCCATGTATGCACGGTTCACATATTTAAATAGATTTTCTTCAAGCAAAACATTAATTCAGAAATTGCCGCTACATCTTTTTATACATACATACATGCCAGCAATCAAGGTTGGAAAATAAGCGTTGGCAAAGCCATCCGGTTTCACAGGAGAGGCCTATTATATTTGCTAATGCTTGTGTTGTGATGGTACTGCTTTTGACAAGTGCTACATATGTTGTTCGCATGGTCTTTTAACAAGATGTAGCTTGTTCCAGCTGAAGGTTCGTCTGTGAGAGAGCAGGGCTTTTTTTTATTTCCAGCTTCCATCAAACCAGTATGTGCAAGTGTAAGTACCAATTCAGTTTCACTGCTTAATATTGTATTTTTCTTAAAGTTCATCTGTTAATTCTTTAATATGAAGTGATCAGCGGGGCACCTGAGTTTTGGGTGCCTGAAGTTAAGCTCACTATGCTATCCATGTTGGTGTAGAGCCACCCACCATTGTGAAGGCTTCTAAGAGCGTCCTCTATCTGGGCACCATCTCATGCATCTCTAGGAAGACTTTTAATTGGACTGGAGGAATCTTCACTTGATAGTGTCCGTGCTCTGGCTGCGTGCGGCTGTGCATATTTGGAAAGAAATGACACCGCGTTAATATTTTAAATGCTTGGTGTGAGTTGGCATGCAAAGGGAGTTTGATCCAAGAGGATCTGTGTGATATTGTCTGGGAGGGCGTCTTGTTTATTTTTCTGATTGACCGGGATTTTCCTGTAGCTACTAGCTTTCATTGTGCTTGTTTCAAGTCTTGCAGTTTTTGAATCAAACCAAAATGGATGCTGTGTGTGAGCCCCTCACTGACCTGAAACACACTGTCACAGTTGTCATTTACAGTCGCAGGAGTCAAATCTGCATTGCCGTAGAGGGCTGTGGCCCCTTGATAGGGCAGTGCAAGGATCTTCTGTTGAACAAACTTTGCTTCCTTTGTGGATAAACATAGAGCAGTACTTAATTATTTATTTTAATACCGATATGGTTGGAACTTAGAGCAGAAGGGACTTTAAGATGCAGAAATCAGCAGGTTACAACAGCAAATTATAGACTTAAGTGCGTGTGCAATCTAAGTCTGCAGGGTAGTGCATGCCTTTTCTCCTTGATTGCTGTGAAGAGAGCAGAGACATTTGGAGACCACTATTTCTTTAGAATTCTATGTGTTGATTGTGTGCTTGGACTTGTCCAGTACAGTGCAAAGTGCCCTTGGTGGAAATGGTAACATGAATTCCCATGATGATATGTATATATTCTTTCCACTTAGTCAGTTCCAAGCAGAAACACGAGTGAATGGTTTCTATTGTTTTATCCATTCATGAATGACTCTAATCAAGTAATAATTGAACATAAGGAAATGTTCCTCTCTCGAGACGCAGAGCCTGCAGTGTGTTGATACTGCTTACTTAGCGCTATTCCTTGGCCCCCGTCGTGGGAATGTTACCAATCCAAGAATCTTGTCTGAAGGTTATTATTTTTTGCTGTACTGGAAATATATAATTGGCGTTTCTTTCTTGTTTGTGGAACCAGTTTGTCTTCTTTCTCACTGTAGAGGCGTAAAACCCTCAAGTATGTATTGCGAAAGTAGGAAGCAAGTGGGAGGATAAAATACGAACAAAGTTAAGAAACTTCATCTAACTGGAAAGTATTGCATTGGGTTGTGAGATTGGTAGGCCGATTGAATTAGGCCTTGAAGCGAAAGGACGTTGAGACCAACTTAGGTTTTACTGCCAGTTTGCTTCCCGACACCCAAGTGTCGCATTGGCGTTCACAGGATATTTGGCCTAAATACCACTTGCGTCGCTCAGTTGCACAAACCGTCTTGATTTCAAGCAATGTGAAGAGACCATACTGCCTCAATATGGATCTTTGGGTTATCTCATAATCTTGACTGTTTTTATTCTCTGGGGTCGCAGTATTTGACCCAAAGAGTGAGTTGTATCCCACACCTAAGGCATCGACCAGGACCAAGGATTTGAACGATTGCGTGCTCGACCATCTCCAGTTGTTCCACAATTTGTTAGTCGTGATGAGGCCTCAACAGTTGAACATCTTACTACTAAGAAACTTAATGAACTGATATTACTAAACTCGGCTTCAGCAAATACAATCCCATGCTAAATAATAGCCCAAAGTTGTTATTCTTTACGCGCACTCTGTGTTCCTATGCACATTCTTGGCTGTTTGTGATCATTGGGGTTCACAAAACATCAATGACTGTTGTCGCATTTCTGTGCTGAATATGAAATGTATTGAGAATAAAATCCTTTTGTGGTTTATTGAAATATGATATAATTGAGGTTTCAAGGCTAGACTTAAGAACTTAAGATGTTCTGTCCACATATAATGTGCTCAGTGATTGATTCAACTGATAAATACAACTATACTATAATTAAGGCCCAGGTAACCCACTATCTTTTATAAACAAGCATTGGTAAACCAGGAGTTTAATGTGCCTACATAGCCAATGTTAGTGCATTAGAGTGAGATATACAGAAGTGGACAGGAAGGGCTATAGTTGTAGTGTAGCTCCCCCCCCCCCTTTCCCCCATGCAGTCCAGTGCAAGCATTTGAGTAAAATTGGATGGAAACACGGAAAACAGCCAAGAGCATTAGATGAGATAAAATACTCCTCTATGCCAAGGCAAGATGATATCGACAAAGTATTGAGCCAATGACTTAAAGAGGCTAATTGAAGAAAGCCAGTGGTTAAAAGGGGTGGACCCTTAGCCGCTCCAAGCATATTGTTAGCTAAAGGACTGTTTGATAGTTAAGCTATTGAAACCCACACCTAAAAAAGTCTAGAAATTCTTGACTTTGCCATTGCAGAGCAAGCAACATATTCTGCTTTTTGCTCCCGTGCTGTTTCTCGTGTATATAAACGAGACAGTGGAATCGGATGAGAACAGGAGAGCTTGCAGGATAAATGGCAGTAAACAATAATGGGAACGTGAGAGCTCTGACGGTAAACAATCACCTTTCTGGGAAAGAGGGCGGGAGGGCGAGAGGGACAGAGACCAGGAGAGGGGCAAGATAATTATTTGAAGATGAAACCTTTAAAGCGAAACGGAGAGGAGCTTGAGAAATATGATCTGGGCGCTGGACGGAAGAAGGAGGGCAGGGAGTGACCAGTTGTGATCAGCAAAGAAAATATCCAGTCAGTTTTATTGATTTCTTGCGTTTTAAATAGAACCAGTTTCTGGCAGCATCCTGCTTTAGGACTCTGTGAATTCTTTTCTCGAATATAGTCGGGGCCACCGGAGTTATGCAGCAAGGAAGGACCAGATTGTGTAGCAGTTTGACCAAATTATGCAGCAAGAAAAAGCAAATCATGCAGCCAAGAGCGTCGCATTCCGTGAACACGATAATTCGTCCTTTTGTCATTTTAAGCTGAATTAATACTGCCTGGGCGAAGATTTCACCTAATTAGAACCAGTTAAATACCTGAAAATGGCAAACAACAACCGAAGGGGGACAAGTTAACCTTTTTCAGGGGCTCTGCCAATGCACAGCCCCACATGTACCACTTATTTTAATAATTTTTGATCGTTTGAGTTGGAAACTATTTTTAGTGGAATCTGCAAGTTGTACAGCTGGTTAGTGAATTCTATTGAAAGTGCAATAACTCCATAAGTATGTCAAAAGGCCACAGCTGCAGAACTGTGACCCTAAAGATGGAGCAAGGTGTGTGATTTAGAGTAGGACCAACGTTTAGCTGGTACAGGCTGGTACAAAAAGTTTCTTGTTATCAAGAGAGTTTAAATTGTATGGATCACTGGTCATTTTAGTGTAGTGTACTGTATTTAAAGTGTCTTTTTTGTAATAAAGCATCATATATATATTTTTGCAGCTATCTTGTGAGCTGTTACTCAAGAGAGCTCCAAGGACACATCCAATATATTCATAGTGCTTCGTTGTTTTCTATGTAGTCTACAGTTTCTAGGGCTGTTTTTTTGTCGGGCCTATTTAAAATTAATTACTAGATTGGCTGCTCTACTTTTGACTTCCTGCAGTGAATAATTTGGTAACTTGGAAGACTTGTGTATAAGCAGTACCAGTGATCCAATTTGCTCAGAACCAGGGGTACACCCATCAACATTCATACAAGCAAAATGATATCAACCCTATGCTCCCAGGTACGGCAGGAACCATTGTAGACTTTCCATCTTTTGAAAATCACATACATTTCCGCTTCACCTCTGACAATTGCATTCTTGCAAAGGGTGGGTTACTGGAAACGAAGAGGAAAATTATAGGAGCAAAACTAAAACAGCATGAAGTATGAAAAACAAAACACATGGAACAACAGCATCAAACGCAGACTAAAACATAACCACACGAAACACCTATAAAAACGTATGTGACATGTTATCTCTAACGTAACCAGTTGGGCTGGAGACCAGAAAAGTCCTATTAGAAATATGTAACAACTGAAAAATAATAAAAAAAAAAAATGAAAACCACAGTAGGTTTGCGGAACACAGTTGCAATTTTTTTTTTTTTTTTTTTTTTTGTGTGGGATGGAAAACTCAATTATTTCAACTGTGTTTCTGGCATGAGAGCCAAACATTTGGATCACCGGTGTGCTAGCAGGGGGGCAACATTTCTATTACGCCAAAGGAAAGGAAGCATGTCAATCAGGAAACGTAGCTCTCAAATGACTGCATGTCATATGTGAATTTTAGCCTTCCGTGATTGTTCAGACAATTGTACTCCACATAATAGGACTTATAGGTCCATATTCTGACATCTTCGCCCCACAGACAAGCGCCGGAATTGACGAACTGGATCTCACCCTCCTGACTTGGGACTAATTGTTGGCTCCGACGAATTAAATAGCTAAGAGGAATAGCAACAGTTGTGTATACAGTTTGAGGGATTAACCCACACCCCATCACAAGTTAGTACTTCAGAATACGGCGGAGAAAAAAATCGACCTGCCAGAACATTGTAGTAAAAAAATTGACTACCCCTGGATCATGAATGTAAACATAAATATGTTCGCATAAATAACATTCTGAGCATGAAATTAACATATTTATATTTAACTATAAATACCTTCATAGTATTGTGGTAGTCGATATTTTGACATGTCCGGGCGAAAATCTTCAATCCGCTTGAAAAACCTGTGCAATCAAGGTGATCACAAAAGCACAAGTTACTACTATTTTAAAACTGTTCAAATCGGACGCGCCACAAACCAGAATTTTTCAGAAGCGTATAGAATCATTCACTCTAAGTTTTTAAAAAGCATAAGAGATGTTGCAACTTCAGAGGCTTGTTTCTCAATTAACAACTATCCAAAGCAGTGATGAGTGTGGAGTGTCTGTGTGTAGTTGAATGTTACTGCAAACATACATTTTTCTCTTAGGCAGCAAAGAGGGGTGAAGTGTCCGAGATAATATTTAAAGGGATCCAGATGTTCACATGGTAAACCCCTAATCAATTAAGGCAAAGTACATGGCAGACATATGGTGGATGTACCTAAGTCAGTGCAGAAAGTCATGGCAGTGAGTTCCAAAAGTATTGAATTAATAACACATTGCCAGTTCTCTTTTTTTAGAAGTCTATTTTTCACCTGTGAGTGATGTGTGACAAATCAATAATTAACTGTGTGTTAAAAATTCTGGTAACTGATAAAGACCATGCTTTTTCTGCGCCCTTTCTTCTGAGATCTCATTTTTTGGTTCAATTAACTGAATTGATATTGTACACGGATAGAGAGAGTAATGAGGGAGATTGATATAAGAAAGAAACCCAACAGATCAGCGGTCAATCTAAGTGGCACTGCATGAATCATTAACACAATAAGTGAGGGCAGCAGAAGAGCGAGAAGGGCTAACATAAGCCGATTAGTACTTTTCATGAAAAGCCGCTACGGCAAGGGGTGCCTAGGAAAAAAAAAATCTGACTCACTTTTCTTGCACTGGCAGGTAGACTTGGTCCTCTAGAGAATCAAGGCGGTTAAGACAATCCAATTGTGACAAGAAGACATCTTGGCTGTGCCAGTCTGGTCACCAAATGCAGTTCCCAGCAGCATGTATGACAATTGTGCAAGAGTACTGCCACATCCAGCTCTGTCAACCTTCCAGAAGATCGCAAACCTGGTTGTTATATTTTCTATAGCGACAATTACTTCGAGGAATTTTCCTTGGAACCAAAAGGCATAGGGCACAATGTGTTGTGTTGGACCATGGTTATAGTATCAGTCAGTGTGAGAGATAACAAGGACCCCCTGATACCTTTAAGTTTCCTGGGTCAGGGCAAAATATCAAGTGTGAGTAACATACCCAGGCAAGTTGAACAGAACCGACTAACACATACGAATAAGTAAACCACTACAGTTTGTACATTTTCAAAATACAAATTTAATACTTATTCCAATTGCATACTGGTTGATAAAATTGACATGATTATACACATAATATATAAAAAGTATTTTGCATTATAGCATATGCATGATTACAAAAATATAAAACAATTTATAGCATAAAAAAATTTATTTTTTCCCCTCTAGATGGTTTTTACTGTATCCTGTCTACGCGTTTCGACACTTTAGCGTGCCTTCTTCAGGACTGTACCATCAATCTGTAAAAAGACATATATATATATATATATTTATGCATGATTATACAGTGTTGTAATTCCATGTACAAACCAGTCAGTCTTATTACTGTATTAATTCATGTGTTAGATTATGGTTCTCAACAAAAAAACATTTGATAATACCGCTTACGTATTTTAATACTTTCTATTACCTATTGTGGTTACTATATATATTTTTACCATATAAGATGAAAACATGAGCATTTATAATTCATACTGAGTCTTGATAGCAAATTTTAGGTGTATAACTCAAGACACATAAGAATATATAATTCAGTTATACATTAGTGTGCATTAATGGCAAATACAAAATTATGCCTCATTTATATTATCACAGGAAGAGCTTTCATTGTGCCAATGGATAACCTATTTTTTACAGATTATCAGAAAAATAGAGTAGAAGAAAAGAGGAATTTCAGATCTCGAAGGTTGCACACCCACAAACTGCATACTCAGTATAAGAGACCTAGTTTATAGAGGAGATATGGTGTGTTTTGACTCGTGAACATCCTAAAGGTTGCATCCTACTTGAATTCTCAATTATTCTCTCATTAGTTGTCCTATATGACTATTGCTACGGCCTAGGTGGCTAAATTTCATACTAGCCCAGTACAGGAGGTCTGTTTTTTAGTCTGAACTTTACTTCCTATCTGTTGGTGTCTCATATTTTAGACATGCTTACCTATTTTTGAACTTGAAACAGAATAGGCTTCTACGGCCTAAGCAAGACAGTGCTTAATGCTGCATGAAGTCGGGTATCAAAGATGATAATATTCTGTAGTATGGGAGACATTAATAACTAATTAGATATTTCAGATTACATAGCAGGTAATATAATAGGTTTATGCTCTGATCGTATTACTACCAGATGGTATCTTAGTTTGTAGATACATCTTGATTCCCTATTACCTATTTATTTACAGATAACGTGCAGCACATTATAATATTGGCTTACCGTATTGAGATAAGAAATCTTCAATATTTGTTGTTCATAGATACCATATTTAGGTTAGTCAGACCGCATTGGTGATACATCATCTAAGAAAAAGAGCTGTTTTTATTAACTTCATATTCGCAAAGTTAATTTATTTTAAAGTTAAGTGATAGAATCTCATATTATCGTTGACGTCGTTTTTTACATGTGTGGTCTAAAACATGCAGCCCATTCAGTACTGGTTCTCATTCTTTTTTCACAGCGCATTAATTTTCAAAGCGCATTTATACTGCCAAAATTAGATGTCACCATTAGTTAAAAATAGAAGACATTCCTCATACTAGAAATTGACGTTAGTTAAACTAGAAAACCTTCCTCATATTAAATGTTCACGTTCACGGTTTTACCTGTGGTCATATTATTTACACAACCAGGACGGTTAGAACCAGTAGCGTTTGGTGCTCGTTGTGCACGTTAGCTTGTTTCGCGCTTCGTTAAGGTATGTTGTCAGCGCGGCTGCAATGGAAAGAAGTGGACATCATATAGATATTGTTGTGATGAACCGTTGTATGTCACAACGCATTTATAGCTCAGCGATCCTAAGCGGAAACACTGTAGCAGGCAATGCTTTTACCTTTTACAAAGATGTTAGGCAAACGGAGAAGGTAACTCCGCACGTTCGATATTTTTGCCAACTTGGTTGTCGCTCCTGTCGGCATTAAAGTGAACACAACTGAAACAATACAATGAACAGCGTTCACGGGTTAACATGATTTTGCCCATGTTGGTTAGAGTAAGTTTCTAGTTACCACGTCTATAGCAGCTGAATTAATTACCTTGTTCTCGTGTTCTCGAGTGGACCCTCTGGGCGGCGTCTCAACGGTTCTGACGGTATAAGGATTTGCTAGGCGTTACCTGATTGGTATATATATGCAGTCAGCTGATTGGTTCACCTGACTGTGTCATGCATTTGAAGAAGTTTTGTTTTTAACTCTATACATGCCTAATTTAAACCAGTGAGAAAGATTATATATATGCAGTCAGCCGATTGGTTCACCTGACTGTGTCATGCATTTAAAGACGTTTTGTTTTTAACTCTATACATGCCTAATTTCGCTGAATACGTCCTGTTGATCTAGTTGTTATATTGGTATAACGTTTATATTAATAAAGGATTTATCTATAGTATAGCTCTAATTTTGTATTTAATTTATACAGGTGGTTAGATTGTAACTACAAATATTTAATATAAGGCTAATTTATTTCTTACTACAGGTTCTAGAGAGTATACGGGCAATTCTTATTTTCATATAATTGCATTGGCCCATGGTAAATCGCTGTTCAGGCCGTGGGCAAATGTATTAAGAGTAAAGATCCAGAAGACCTCTCTTTTTTTCCTGATCTTGTCCCCACCATTGTTATTGGCTATATGAATCTTTTCAAGAATCCGCCAACGAATTTGAGATGGGGAATGGTTGAAATCTGCAAAATGAGCTGCCAATGGCGCTATCAGTTTTTTTGTTTTAATTGCGGATCTATGCTCCGTTAAACGGAGTTTCATAGTCCTGGCAGTCTCTCCAACATATCCTAAATTACATGGACATAGTAGCAAGTAAACAATATTGGTTGTGTTACATGTCCATAGTTCTTTAGCTTGTATATGTACTTTATTAAATGTGAACGTTTGACCTGGTATAATGCCATCACATGATTGACATGTGCCACATCTAGAGGTTCCTTTAATAGCATTGTCTCCATTCAATGATTTTTGTATGAACGGAACAGTTTTATTAGTACCACTGAATCGTGACCTCACTATTAGATCTTTGAGGTTTTTGTTGCGCCGTTGCGCAAACATGGGTTTGGGAAGTTTAGGCTGTGTGGGTTCTATACTCAGTAGGTGCCAATTAGAGCTAATAATTTGTCTGACTGTGGCGTTTAATGGAGAATGTTTTGTTATACAAACAAGCTTATGTTCTTTTTGTTGTTTGTTAGAGTTCAGAAGGGCATCACGATCAAAATATCGGGCTCGTTTATATGCCTCACATATTAATCGGTTCGGATATCCACGAGCGAGAAACTTTTCTTTCATTGTTATGGCCTGAATGTCATAGTCTTTAATATTTGTGCAGTTTTGCCGCACTCTCAGAAATTGCGAGAATGGTATCCCGTCTTTCTGATTTCTAGGGTGGTAGCTACTGAAGTGAAGTAGCGTGTTCCTTGCTGTTGATTTTGTGTACAAATCAACCATTAGTTTCTCAGAGTCATTTTTAATATATATATCAAGGAACTCCACCCTGTTAGCATCAACATGTGCAGTGAACCGGAGATTACTGTCTGCCAAGTTAATCCATTCTAAGAATTCTTTCAGAGTCTGTTCCCCATTGGTCCATATAAAAAATATATCGTCAATAAACCGGTACCAATGGGAAACAGACTCATAGAATGGTGCCATCTCATTGTGTATATGATGGAATTCAAACTTAGCCATGTAGATATTGGCTATCGATGGAGCCATGGCTGCCCCCATGCTCATGCCCTTGGTTTGCTGGTACATGTGTTCCCCAAATTGGAACACATTTTCTTCAAGCACCACTGATAGACATTGTAGGATAAATGTTTTATTGCATGGTATGTTATATAAGTCAATGAACCAGCTGGTGGCCTCTATAGCTCCTTTTTGAGGGATGTTGCTATAGAGGGATTCAACATCCAGCGTAACTAATAGATCTTTTCTCTTGTCAAAGGGTAAATGTTCAACCTTTGCAATGATAGCCCCAGTATCTTTTATATATGATGGGGTAAACTGAATGAATGGTCTTAAAATATTATCCAGGTATTTAGATAATGCTTCAGTAGGAGTTCCAATAGTTGACACAATTGGGCGATAGGGCGGATTATCCTCATTTTTGTGCATTTTGGGAGTACCATAGATGCATGCCAACTTCTTTTGTGATTTATTAAGGTATTCATGCTCTTTTTTAGTGATGATGTTATTATGTAAAGCTTGAGTGGTTATTTTCTGAATAACTTTAATCACTTTTTCCGTAGGGTTCTTCGTGACTTTTTTTATAAAAGATCGGGTCATCTAGCATGGTAAGCATATTTGTTTCGTAGTTGGTGGAATCAATCAGAACAATCCCTCCTCCCTTATCGCTGCTTTTAATTGTGATTGCTTTGTTATCTTTCAACTTCTGGAGGGCTGTATGTTCATCCTTTGTGATATTATATCTCGGTTTGGGTATAAATTGGAGAGCTAATTTTAATTTGTTGAAGACCACTTTTTCAAAAATAGCCATCTCTGGACCAAGCTGGGCTAGCGAAGGGGTAAAGTTAGATGGTAAAGCTACAATATTATTAACGCCTATTTCTGATTGTATATCTTCTTTGTTCATAAAGAACTTTTGAAGTCTCACTTTCCTGAAAAAGGAATGTATATCTTGATAGAGTTCGAATACATTCACATTGGTATGGGGTACAAATGTCAGACCCTTTGTTAAGATTGAAACATCTGACTCCGAGAGGGCATGGACGGTAAGCCAATATTATAATGTGCTGCACGTTATCTGTAAATAAATAGGTAATAGGGAATCAAGATGTATCTACAAACTAAGATACCATCTGGTAGTAATACGATCAGAGCATACACCTATTATATTACCTGCTATGTAATCTGAAATATCTAATTAGTTATTAATGTCTCCCATACTACAGAATATTATCATCTTTGATACCCGACTTCATGCAGCATTAAGCACTGTCTTGCTTAGGCCGTAGAAGCCTATTCTGTTTCAAGTTCAAAAATAGGTAAGCATGTCTAAAATATGAGACACCAACAGATAGGAAGTAAAGTTCAGACTAAAAAACAGACCTCCTGTACTGGGCTAGTATGAAATTTAGCCACCTAGGCCGTAGCAATAGTCATATAGGACAACTAATGAGAGAATAATTGAGAATTCAAGTAGGATGCAACCTTTAGGATGTTCACGAGTCAAAACACACCATATCTCCTCTATAAACTAGGTCTCTTATCCTGAGTATGCAATTTGTAGGTGTGCAACCTTCGAGATCTAAAATTCCTCTTTTCTTCTACTCTATTTTTCTGATAATCTGTAAAAAATAGGTTATCCATTGGCACAATGAAAGCTCTTCCTGTGATAATATAAATGAGGCATAATTTTGTATTTGCCATTAATGCACACTAATGTATAACTGAATTATATATTCTTATGTGTCTTGAGTTATACACCTAAAATTTGCTATCAAGACTCAGTATGAATTATAAATGCTCATGTTTTCATCTTATATGGTAAAAATATATATAGTAACCACAATAGGTAATAGAAAGTATTAAAATACGTAAGCGGTATTATCAAATGTTTTTTTGTTGAGTACCATAATCTAACACATGAATTAATACAGTAATAAGACTGACTGGTTTGTACATGGAATTACAACACTGTATAATCATGCATAAATATATATATATATATGTCTTTTTACAGATTGATGGTACAGTCCTGAAGAAGGCACGCTAAAGTGTCGAAACGCGTAGACAGGATACAGTAAAAACCATCTAGAGGGGAAAAAATTTTTTTTTTTATGCTATAAATTGTTTTATATTTTTGTAATCATGCATATGCTATAATGCAAAATACTTTTTATATATTATGTGTATAATCATGTCAATTTTATCAACCAGTATGCAATTGGAATAAGTATTAAATTTGTATTTTGAAAATGTACAAACTGTAGTGGTTTACTTATTCGTATGTGTTAGTCGGTTCTGTTCAACTTGCCTGGGTATGTTACTCACACTTGATATAGTATCAGTCAGGCCACATAATACAGAGAAAAATGTATGCTTGCAGTAACATTCAACTATTACTTTTATGATGGAGTCTCGCTCGCTCTCTCGCCCTCCCTCCCTCTAAATCCCACCCCCTCAGTGGATTGCCTAATCCTGTACGCAAACACATTCGAATATGTCACTTTTCAATGGCCTACTATTTTGGGTGCTTACAAGTGGCTGCTGTATGATCGTGCCACTCGTGCAGCAGCATGGCCTTATTAGAATGACTGAGGAATACAAACACGTGATAGGTGCAATGCTTGAATTAATCCCATCCACTGGTAATTACTGGGGACCACATTCCAGCCCAACGTGTTTTTGCCCACCACACCCACTCAGACATGAACAAGCCTTATGCATATCAGCGTTGGCCCTGATCCAATAGGACCCGCTCAGCTTAAACCGCCAGCCCAGGTCCCTTCTGAACGTGAACACGAGTATACCTGAACAGTTTCGGCCTTGTCAGTAGGGTGTAGCTTAGCTCTGGTGGCAAAATTAGTAGAATGCATGTTCAGCACCATTATAATCATGCATTATATAAAGCAACTGTCATTGTAAATGATCTATCGGAAACCGAATCCGAGCAGCAGCACCCTGCCCACATCTTAACTATCATCTCCCTTTGTCTTCTGACATAGAGAGACCAATTAAATAAATGAGCGCAATGGCTAACAGGAAAATCCACAAATCTGTTTGTGTTTCGCAAGAAGGCAAAGGGGTGACAATTAACAAATTACCTGCAGAAGACAACTGGCAAGGAAGCCCACACACTCTATTAAACCCTTACCCTGAAAGAACATTTCCTGAGTATCCAATGCATCACATAATCCGATCAAAAACAGTGATGTTCTGCTTGCAATCGAGCACCTAATAAGGATCATGGACAGGCATGAAAAAAATAAAATAAATAAGAGTGGACCAGTAGGCTGGGCTTTGAGGTTCACTTCTTTTCAGGCGGCTGTGCACTGGAAGAAAGTCAGTGGGTGAAGTGACCTGACTCATTGCTCAATGCTGTGATGGGTGGAAGCAAAACAAGAATGACCCTTGAACAGACAAATGATTTCTGTATCTCCAAGCAATGCCCTTTCAGGCTCAGAGTGCCATATACATTGTGCAAAAAAGGAGTAGGGCACTCTGGGTAGTTCCCAAATTTTAGGTGAAAAGTCACCTTAAACTCTCTACCTATTCATCTGATATTGCCATTGAGCGATTCTGGTGACCACGAAGTGAAATAGATATTTCATATGTATTTTGTGGGTTTTTCCCTCCAAAAAACTTAAGGCTGCTGAGGCCAGACCAAAAAAGTAAAGGGGCTTTGCTGACTGCTGGTGTTTCCTGATCTGCACGGAGATATGCTCTGATGGCTCAAAAATCTAGACCAGTTCCACATAGCTCCACTGCCTCTGAGTTATCGGGGGAAATAGGCCTAGCGCCCCATTGGTAATTCACCACTTGTGTATTTTGGGCAGCAAAACATTTGTGCTCTGTGCAAAGCTAGGCTATGACATTGCGATCTTTAGCTTACCCACAGAGCTCTGTGCATCCCCACTACAGACAATGGCAGACCCTGTCTCCACAAGCCTTGTCTCCACACTTAGCGAGGCTGACCGAGCGATTAACACAGACAACCACATTGTGAATGGCATTGATTCAGGCCCTGCTCTGTCAATTACTCGGATGTTGTGCATGTAGCTTGTAATGCACATATCAAGAACCAGAAGTGTAACAGTGAGCAGAGGAGCAAGATCTTGGAGGGGGTGTGGCGGTTCTAGAGCACAATTTAGGGCAAGTTTAAACAAAAAGAAGTCCTGATAACTGTGTGTATGTGTGGGGGTTGGGTGAGTGTGTGCCCCCCATGCCCTCCTCTGGGAATAGCCACACCTACTCTGGCATAATGTAGGCATAATTTGCATGGTGGTGCCTGTCCTAGGCATACATTTGGTATTCTTCATGTATAGTGGCCATCCTTGGCTCCTCAATGTGCTCCATACAGGAGTTGCAAGAAAAAACAGTCAGTTTGTGTCAGTAGTACAGAGGAGTACTTGCTGAAAATTACAAGTTTGTGTTTAGGCAGCAAACAATGTATTTACTAAAAACCACTTGCTGGCATTTTAGAATATTTTTTTTAACTGAAAATGCCAATCTTTTGTTTTGAAAACTGTTATTTTTCTGAAATAATACGCTTGTATTTAATAGCAAAGTGAGGATTGCCATAAAAGAACAAGCATTTTTTGTGGGGTCAAAATTACTGCATCTACAAGTATATTTTTAAAGCGGATATAAAGTAAAGTAAAGTCCACATTTGTAAAGCGCACAATCACCCGTAAGGGTCTCTAGGCGCTGGGGGCCGTCGGGAAGATTAAGCGAGCTATTGCCCAGAGTCACATGGTGCCGGGGATCGAACCGTGGTCGCCAGATTCCAGCGTCAGTCGCCCTGGCCGCGGCGCCACACCTCAGCTTGGGTCAAGTTTAGGAGTCTTACTTTTAATGTTTTCTTGGTTCTGTCGCTGTTGTGGCATGACTCCTGGAGAGGATTTTCCTCACCTGTATTGATTCATCTTTATTGACATTGTCCCTCCTGTCTATGAGACCTCAACCTGTAAGAGTGGTGTAAACGTTCTGCTGTGTGAACATATAAGTACAGCCACAACGAGCAAGTTCACTGCTGTGTGAACCTGTAAAATATCTCGATCTGTGGGATTGCACAGGATTTTAAGGATTTTAAGTTTAAAATGTTCTACAACCCGCCCCTACGTATGCCTGAGAATCTGTCAGGACCAGGCAGGATGGAAATATGACACAAAGTGACAATCAGAAGTGAAGTAAGATGCCACGAAAATAGGTCATGTGAATAGCTAGATTGTGTGAATTGGCTGTATTACTTGGGGCTTGTTTAACATTCTTCAGCAAAATTGTGTAGAAAACCCCCATGGATAGAATGTAGCTCCCTAGCTTGGCTAAGTCTGTGCAGTTCGGATGGGTATTGCTCCCAAGACTAAGTGAGGAAAAAAATCACTTAAAATGTGGCCAGTTTGTAACCCTGAGAAACCTATAAATCACCTTTTTCTTCATGTGTTCTCACATCACAACCATAACATTCAGTACATTACACATGTTAGCAAGGATAACCCATACTCACTATTGCGGTGGAAATTCAGAGTCGTGTGCTAGGGCACCCAATACACTACAAGACCACAAGAATTACAGATTACGCTATATATAGTATTGGCATTTGCCCAGTACACAGAGAGTCCCCGTGTGTAGACAATCTATCCCTTTGAACTTTACATGTACAGGCAGAGTACTCTTTTTAGGTCTGCCAGTAGACATTTTGATTTTACAAAATGTGTGCATATATACTCACTTACAGGGGCCATCAGCCAGCCCTCTTCATCCATTGGTATGTAGTAGTGCTATTCACATTTTTCTTATGCCCACTACTGCATCCCAAATGGGTCAATAGGTCTACCCACTTCAGACATTGGCTAACATCACTGTGAGCTCACAGAGTGAACATCCACAAAAGTGGTTCCCTTGAGTAGCCAGGAAACCTACAGCAAAGTGTACTTTGATATGCAAAACATATTTAGCTTTTTTAGCCAGTGTATTTTTTTATTT
This sequence comes from Lissotriton helveticus, assembly GCF_964261635.1. NCBI lineage: Eukaryota > Metazoa > Chordata > Amphibia > Caudata > Salamandridae > Lissotriton > Lissotriton helveticus. Next base: position 396,083,151 of record NC_136070.1, on the reverse strand, counting down.
TTATATAATGGTCAGGGCCCCAAAAATAAAGTTTTTACAAAAATATGACAAAACCCATTAAAAAAGCAAGAGAGCCTTGTGGATTTGCCAGTGCGTGTTTAAACTGGACTTATAGTTCCACAGTCAACATTTATTCTTTTGTGTTGTGTTGCTGTTGACTAGGAATCTGTTGAGCATGTGTACGCCTCCTGATTGAGCGGGTGATCTGTGGGCAGTGACAGGCGGGCGCTTGCCTTGTCCAGTCATTACACGTCATATTAATCCTAGGCCACCCCGCTTTTATCGGGAAGGAAGGCATGTTATAATCTTCCAAGACCTGATTAATCGAGGTAATCACCCCACCGCTGGCTTCCCCACATGGCGGAAGCGGCCGCCATTATGCGAGAGATTTCTCATCCTCTCCACACACCGAACTGATCTCAGTCCTTCGGGCGCAGGGCCGAGTTAACATTTTCGTTTTTGGCACTGAAATGAATTTTCTCAGAAAAAAGGGGTGGGTCAGCAAGCTTTGTTATTCTTTTACGCTCTTGAATGGAAACGATTTAGGGGTTTCCAACAAAGAAAGGAATTCAAGCATTCCTTTGGGGCGTCATGAATATGCAAATATATTTTGGATAATACAAAGAAGGTGGAAATGGGGAGAAAAGTTTGAAAAACATGTTTAAGATAATCTTACAGTTTTTGTACCTTTTTGAAGACTCGTGCCTCAAATTTTACCCAAATATGAATGCTTTTTTGTATGGCTATGTGTGATTTGGTAACCAGAACGAGCTTTGAGGTTTTTTCACACAACAGTGTATTGTTGCACATATGTGGATATGGGCTCTTAGGACGAGAAGGTGAATTGCCTGTTAAAGCACACGCAGGGCCCATCATTTCTGTGAACAGCACAGAGGTTGACTTTCAGTCATTTGTCCTTGTTGCAATTGGGTCTCAGGCAAGAACGTCACTAAACCCACTGTTGTCTGTTCGCAGTTACGCCTGGAATCTGGTATTTGCGCCAGTCCCGGTGGCACCTTGAGTATAGAGGTGGTGAAGAGATTGAGAGATGGGGAAGAGACAGCGGTGGCTCCCACTGCTTCAACTGCAAGCTCCATACAGAAAAATAAAATGATTAATAAGCTTCCGTTCTTATCATTTTATTTTTTGTATTGAGTTTGCTGTTAAAGCCAGGTTGCTGTGGCCGGGCGGGGCTCCCCGCATCACAGGGAGAAGAAGTGGTGGCTGCACCATAAGTGCGCATGACATTTTGGCCGGCCGTCTCGGGCCAGCCAAACAGTCATGCGCACTTTGCATGTTCATTACAACCTGGGTAGACCACATGCCCAGCCTCCCAGTCCCTCTCGGTGCTCAGATCAATCACAGCGCTGCTGTAAGGCAGCGTCGTGATTGGCCAGTGGATTCTGTGAGGCTGTGTGCTTCCTGCTGCAGAGAGCACTGAGGGGAAGTGGTTGACAGCGGTATTCAGGTAAGTGTTTTCTTCATTTAACCCCCCCCCTTCTGATTACCCCCACGTCCCCCTCTTTACCACCCTCATTCGGTAGTAGCCGCTGCTGTGAAGAGATTGAGATATTGGGTCATTAGAAGACACATTGGGGTAATTTATTTGAGAATAAAAAAAAACCTACAGATGCTGCAAACTTTTAGATACTGTATGAAACCGGCAAATTCCCCTTCCTCTGTCACTCAAACAATGGAGGCAGAATGTATACTTTTCCATGCGGGTACAAAGTACTGTACGAGAGCCCCTCTGACGACCTGTGAAAGATGGAGAAAAGAATGTGAAAGGCAGCTGTGCTTGTCTAGTGTTGTCCTGTTATTTGTTCCTAAAGCAGTGAAAAACAAATATAGGAAGTGTTAGTAACTGCCCTGGGCATCATTTACGTTCCATTTTTTTGGGGGTTAAAATGATGGGCCTCCTTATGTGCTTAAGCCAGTGGTGTGGCGTGGCTGGCAGTGCCATGGTCCCTGGTGCAAAACCGAAAATGGCTCATTGGCTGCAGTTAGAGTAGTAAATTATAGCAGTCGGTGGGCCCCGGTGACAGCACCTGCTGCACCAATGATGGCTACGCCCCCAGCTTCAGCTATCCCTGGCAGATAGATACTTTGTTTCTGAACATGTAATTGAGATAGTCAAGACCTGGGCAAAGGAATACATGCTTTATTTAAGTAACCTTTATCGGTCTTGCCTACTAAACAGTGTATGTGCTGTCAGTTGCAATGAAATGTGTTTAGTATTTGCAGTGAGTGTAGAGCCACCCCACTGCTTACGTTTGGTTGGCTTTGTTACTGTCATTTGCTTGCTTCTCATTTGCTAACTTGTGCGAACTTTACTTCCTCTTCATGTGTTTGTCCCTACCCTGGAGTATGCTCACATTATTTGTGTTCTTTCATTGTTTGATTTTTCAAGCACTGCTATTTGCTTTCTGATTAAGCACTCCACTGGAGTGGATGTGTTTTCCAGCTCTCTCCTTTGTGTACTTCTCTGCACTCCATGATGCTTTTTGTCGTCCCTGTGCTTCTCTCCTCTTCTCCCCATAATGCGCTCGCCCATGTGTGCTGCTTCTCTTACCCCCCCCCTTCACCAAACCCTGTGCTTCAATGACCATGGCAATAGGTACCAAAGGTGAAATCTTCTGGATTTGACATTTCTTACCTATACTGTGCCTTATCCCACAGGTAGGAACTCAATAGTGCTGTAAATAATAAAAGTTGTACTATTACCTGGTTTGTAGTTTGCAAGGAGATCTTTGTAGCAAGTGTATTAACCAACTAATCCATATTATTAGATTCCAGTATTAACGTGCATAGTCTCTGTATTCATTGCTGCAGTGTCTTTCGAGCAAGTCCATTGGGAGGCTCTTTGAAGGTCCTTTACCCCTTGCTATTGGTTTTTGTTCTGTCTTGAGTTTTTTACTGTCAAGAAAAAATGCAGAACTCAATAATTTCACAAAATAACATTGTGTCTCATGGTACTGTTACTTAGAAAATGCTAATTAACAGGGGCAATTTCATCATTTCAGTTTCTCCGAGTAATCTTGTATGTGACTTGTGACTATTTAGACCGCGTTTCAGTAAATAAAAAAAATTAAAAAGCCAGTGGTGTTCTGCATAGGAAATGTAAGAAGAATTGAAGAACACTGAAATGTACGAGCTACTTCTGGCATTTCAAGGTGTGTCCCTTGATATCAGCAGGTGTTTATTCCTCACTCAGCAGTATTGCTATTGCGTGATATGGACATATTGTTTGTTAACCGTGATCAACTACTTATTCATTAATTTGAAGTTTGCTTTTATTTATGAAAGGGTATTTATCAACGCTCTGAATTTTTACCTGTTGCGAAATCATGAATGAACGGAGTATTATTGCAAAGAAAGAAAAAAAAATAGACTGCATAGCAGAACGTTTATTGGAGGCGGATAGAATAGGTTAAAGGTATGGCTATCTGTTCTTATCTCGAACAGCTGGTGTGGCTTGTGTAACTTCTCAGCCAGCATGGACCTTTAACAGGTGACTAGGAGCATATTTGACACATGCAGTCCAAAGTACTTGTTATGGTTAATATATGTTAATGAATAACTTGGGTAGGTTCATTATGGACACTAAATGCGCAAAGTATGCATACTTCGAGTTATATGTGAATACCTTCACAGAAGGTACGTGGGAGGTAATATTTAAATGCTAGCTTTTATGTGCCCGAGTGGGTCATAATGCATACTTGCCAGTGCCCGAGTGGGTCATAATGCATACTTGCCAAGTAGATTCAGGGCATGTGAGTATTTTTACCTAACAGCACTTTCTGTGCTGGAGTTACTGAGCCCATATTTACGAAGTTAAAATGGAAGTTGCAGGTTGCAGGTCCCAGAATGCAACAAGAGAAAGGCTATTCACAGCCTAAAAAGCATTGTGCCAGAATCGCTACACATATATATTTACATTACACATTGGCATTGTTCCACCTCCGCTCCATCCTGGAAAGTTTTGGAGTGATCTATCAAGCAGGTGTAGAGAAAAAGGGTTGAGGGTCTCAAAATGCATTTTCCCCATAGTTGAACAAAATTGCACCAAATTTAGCATAGCAGAAAGCCAGTTCTTTACTCCGCATGCTTTTGTGATTTGGTGTGAATCTGTTCAGTGGTTTTCGAGAAATAAATGTTCAAATGTTAGTGATATCTGGACGCTTGGTCCCATGGAAAAGCTGAGGTACCGCAAATTCAAAAAATTGAGAAATCTTAATGTCGAAGAGGGCTTTTTTACCATATGGTTCTTTTCGGACAGTGGGATAGGTAAAGAGAATCCGGATTGGCTAGTTGCATCATCAACCGAAATGTTGCAGCCGCCATTACAGGGACTCTGTCGATGTGCCCTGTAGTTAAAAAACAAAAAAAGACTTGGTGGGATCAGAGGCGGACTGGGAACCTAAAGCAGCCTTGGCAATTTTGTCCAATGCCCGCTTCTGCCAATCTGGCTCTGAGCGGGAGTCCGAGTACGGGTCCCAGAGGGACTTCCCCTGTGGTCAGATGTATTTAGTGTAGTGGGTCCATGATACTCCAGTGGAACTCAGCAAGGCCCCTGAGATACCACAGAACTCTTGTGGGACCCAGTTTGGCCCTCCTGTGTGGTTCTGCAGGAGTACCGTGGTTCAGCAAATTGTTTTCTAATAAATAAGGGTTATGTCTCCATGGGGGGTGGAGGGTTGGGCCCCCATGGGACATTGGCCAGCCCACACTGCGCACCGGTGAAGGTAAGGGCTTGGTGCGTCGCTGTCTTGACCTCCTACTGGAAAAACACTAAAATCCACCAGTTCCAGTTTAATGAGCGCTGTCTTGTGCCCCTGCCACGCATTGCTTAGGATCTCACATATTGTACTCTTAACCTCATTGATGACATCACTGCATTGTACCTTAGCCCCTCCCATGCTCGAGCATCGGGTGGGCTGTGCTGGTGATGGAGCGGTTCCGTCACGCCCCGCTCGCCGCGCCTGCGCAGCGCCGATTTTGCGCCTGCGCGGCTCATTCTATTGAGCGGGCGGGGCCATGACGGGACCGCTCCGTCACAAGCACAGCCCACCCGAGGCTCGTGACGGAGCGGTGCCGTCACAAGTACGGGAGCGCCGTACGCCCCCCCCCCTCCCCCCTAGCGCTGCAGCGGAATTGCCGCCGCAGCCAAGGGGTTAATGGGAGGGACTGAAAGTGCAAATAGCGAAAAAGTTGACTGGGACAGTGGCAACATAAATACACATAAACAGTTTCTCCTGCATTCAGGTGTGGACATCGTAAAGTAGCCCCAATGCCCTCTAGTGCCTTTCTTATTCCACCACTCTTTACTTAACCTTTTTTTACTACTGCTAATCTTTACTCTTGATTTATAGCTAAGTTGTCTATCACACCTTGGATTTTAGAACTACTACAATTGTTCAAATATTCACTCGTTTCTATATTAATGCGTTTTGCTATTTTGAAATTGCTGTTTTATTGTAAATCACCCATATACTTCACAGTGAATGAGCGCCATATAAAACTGTTAAATATTCCATCCGTAGCATCACAGAGTGTCGTGTATGAGGAAGTCACCGGGTGCTCCGGCATTTACTTTTGGAGCATTCTATGAAGCATCGCATTAAAGTTTTGGTAGCGTGAGGCCTCTACTGATATTGCCACGGTGTTCTGCCAGTGGCTGTTGAGAAGGTGTCCAAATGGCCGCTTCCTCTCGGATCCATCACCCCCAGGCCACAGAACAAGTAGCCCAGGAGAGATCCCGCATCCTACAACAAATCTATTTGGCTTACAGATGTTCTTATATGCCTGGAGGGGCAACAGATGGTAGCATTGAGATGCCAGAAAAGAGTGGTCTTTCACAGCAGGATCCTGCTGAAAGGCCTGGGCTGCCCTGGTTCAAGAGGACATTACATACATTCCCACATATTGGCTCAGCAAGCTCTGGCTTTGAATTCTCTATACCTCGTTCTTCTGAAGTGCAGAAGCAGAAGGATGTAAAACGAGTGTTTCTGCAGCCGCGGGTGACTCACAGAGCCAGCTCTATTTTTAGGGGAAGGAGGAGAGCACACCTCTGAATTTCGTGCTGCTTTGATAGCTGATCTGATGATGTGCGTACATTTCCGACCTGCCTTGCCTATTGGACACATTTACATCTTTTCATTTTTTAATCATTGGTCTAGTTTTGGATTAATTTATCTTGTGCCCAGTTAATTCAAGATTAATTTTGAATACAATTATTTTTCCTGTTAAAGACTTTAGAACGCCGAGGCTAGTTTGATGGAATTACTACCTGCAACCCTCTATAATGCAAGTGATCGAGGCATTTTCGATTACCTGGAGGTGTGATCCTGTAATTGATGTGGATGCCATTTGAGCCATCCCATTGACCATAACGTGACCCTATATAATCAGTCTTGTAGCCCCCTGAGTTATCACACTGAATTGCAGGAGATCATAGCTCACATGTGTTGTTTGCTATGAGAGCTGTGAAATGTGGACAGTCCTAAACATTCCAGAAATGTTTATTTTCATAACGGCTAAGACGGGGAAGTTTAAACTCCATAGTCATTTCCATATCCCTGGACATTCTGTACAACTTTGACCAGCTGAGACCTCAGGAAGCCCAAAAGTGTAGAATATATTATACACGATCGGACTGCAGAGCGTGGGATGGTGCTCAGGGTCCTGTTTGTGCAACTTTTGAAATAGGGTCTTAATTTTACTTTTATGTATGTAGTTACACATTTTACATGCAAGGTATCGGTCAGAAAGCTCTGACAAATTAGGTGGGAACGCTGTGTCTTTATGGAGTGAATAACCGAGCTAGGCTTGCTTTTGTGTGTGTGCAAGTATTTGGTTGGAGGGTATTTCAGTAGTTTTTGAAGCACAATTTGCTTTTTGTAGTTCGTTTTCAGGAGACCATGATGATGACCTCTTATTCCTTCAGAAAGATAGTGGCCTACTGGATTCTGGAAAGACGGGCCCAAGTCTGAGATGACTGGGTTCAATTAAGGCTCCGGCATACGCTTGTGTGAGAGCCAGTTTACTGTACTGTGAGCATGGGAAGCATGGCAGTAGCTATTTTAATCTGACCTAAGCGGGTATGTATCAGAGGAAGAATACATTAATCCAGAATGATCTTTGAAGTGCACTTCAAACCTACCATTGTGAGGCCACCCCATTCCAACACTAGTAGGAAACATCTCAATGTCCCCATTGTATCCCCCACTTTAAGTGGAGATGCTGTGGAATCATTTTGAAGCAAACACAAGGAGATGATGGACGAAGTGCTGAAACACTCACCGAGTCACTAATCTGGGATGAATCCATCCTCGTTCTTTAGCTCACTTTGCCACCACAGTTCAGACACAGCCATAATCAAATCAGCCTTGACCCTGTGCCTCACGGGAACAGCCCAGCCCAAACTGCCAAGCCAGGTCTTCCCTGGCACGGAAACAAGCGTCCTAGGACCGGTTTTGAGGTAATACCCCTCATCAGCCAGGATAGGTTGAATCCAGTGGCAAAGTGAGCAAGGGACCTACATCTGGACATACCGTGCCAACTTGGGGCAAATCATTTTGAAACCTTTCTATTTCGTTGTCTGTGTTTTACAAAGGATGATGTAGCAGATATAATAATTTTGATGTAAGGCCTGTGTGGGTCTTGACCAGGAGGTATGTGCTCTGGATCTATACAAGCTGGATTGTCTGATGTCTCGGGTGATATAAATTCCACCAAGAGGCTGCATGATCTTTACCGAGCCTTGTGTGGAATTCTTTCCTTTCAGTTATAAGTGCTTTCAGTTCTCCCACCCCCACAAAATTGGTAACAGAAGTCACTCATCCAATCAGTGACGAAAGAGGAATTACATGATAAGATGCCCATCTTTTGAGGAGGGAACACATGGTCAAAATCGTGTTTTGGATCATTGGAAGTGGCCATCTGTTCAGCCGCACCAAATAGATGTGTCTATTTAAGAAGACATTGTTTTCAGGTGAGAGAAATGGAGACCAAGCAAACTGTTAGATGATGACGTAGACCTGTTAAGTTGAATGTCCTTCAAGATCAGTATCATGTTTGTGAATAACTTCACAGTACAATATCTATGTGTTTCAGGGAATCCATGAGGATGTTGACCCGTAAGTACCCAAAAAAACTTTTAACCCCTAATGTGTTCTTGGCGGTAGAGACTAAATTCTGCTTCCCTCAGCTGTAACTTTCACTTGTATTATTTAGTAGCACTTGTGACTTCGTATTTTTTGCTAAGTGGACAGTTGCTTATTGGAAACTCATTTTGGACCAGTAGTACATTTACTTTAGACCAGTAGCCGCCGGCCACATAATTCTGATTTCCAAACTCCACTGACTGGAATGCTTTATAAATAATGACTCGGAAGTTTAAGTCCTTTATTTATGTCTCAACTGGCCCCAGCACAGATCTGGGCAGCCAAGGACAAACTTACTGGAGTGTAAGGACCAAAGAATGTCATTTGTAAGAAAGAGCTCATGCAGAATTTCTTTCAGTTTTTTCTTAAAGTTTATTCTGTACTGGCACTGAGAGGATTTTCAATTAATATTAGACAGACTAGTGAATACGTGCTTAAGGATGTGTTAGCCACATTGAGTTATGTATAATGCCTTGTGCAGTTCATTAAAATATTTTGATCCGATTTCTGTGTTGTGCGCTCAAGAGCATGAAGGTTCTGTATTTTATCTCCAGCGGGTCACTCCATAATAGTAGTAAGACTGGATTATGCGCATGGAGCCTTTGCAACGTGTAAAACGCGCCTTTGCTTGCGACTGGAAATCCTGTAATCGGCTTCAGGTTTTTTTGTTGGTCACATGACCACATGTTGCTAAGATTAAAGCATCACGAGGCCAGAAAAGAAGCTTACTAAACTGAGGGCAACCGACAGGTCAGTTTAACCTGTTCATAATTGCAAAAGCAGCCGGAGTAGCGGGGAGCGGGGCGTTCTCAGTGCTGCGGCAGCGGTCTGTTCATGGCTCTTCACAATGGTTCAAAGAGGCCAATCTCATGAAGCGAACACCGTAGAGCCAAAAATAGGCAAGGAAGTAAAAGTGCTGGGAATAGTTTATTGCACTCTGTACATATGCATATAAGGGTTGTGCCATGCTGCTTTGTCATGTGTGGTAGTTACAAGCAAAGGCATTTAACTAGAACCATGAAGTACAACATTGAAAAAGCCTCACAGTTATTAGTAGAGTTGTTTTCCTTGGTCAAGCCATTGTGACATGGAATCTGTGAGACTATAAGCTTTCTTTTCCTAGGTTACTTACACTGTAATGTGGTAATAACAGGGAATTCGAACTTTGCACTGTAATTGTAAATTCATTTGAATAGCAGGTCTTCTCACTGGCGAGTCGCAGGAGCAGAGTGCCAGTGCTGCACTGTAGGGGAGTGCTTTGTGGAAGGATGTTGTATTTGTAGTGTGGCCTGCGTGGAATGTGTTTTGTTTGGAATTTGTCACGAGTGTCAAAAGTGGTGCTTTTAGCCTGTTTGGGTTACAGTGCTTACATTGTGGTGGAATCAAGAGTGGGAGCTATTGCATGGGAAGATATTGTGTAAGCCCCTCATGAGGTTTTGTTTGTGTGATCGCTGAACCATTTACTGTGCTTTTTCTTGCAGTTTGAGGCCACTATTCTTTATAATCTTCGAGGCGGACTAGAGAGAGAGAGAGAGAGAGGTTCGCTGGGCTGGACTGCATTGCATGTAATCCCTACAGCGAACTGTTGTGGTTATTTACTTGAAATCCAAATAATTCTTGAATCTGTTCTTTGGGCCACTTTGGAACCTACAGGGTTGCACTACATTAAAGTCATCCACGATACCTGGCAGTTGTATTATGGTCATAGTTTATAGGGTTTGTGCAGCGCCAGTCGTAGTGACAGATGCCAGATCTCTGTGCGTTGTAAGCATGACCTCTCATTGTGTTTTTTAATTTGTTTTTAGATGTTTGATGGTGGTTGGGTGAAAGTGTAGGCATGTCCTATGGCTCTGCGGATTTCAGGTTGCCCTGATATTATTGCTTCTGCTGGTCCTCCCAATTACCGACTGCCCTAAACAAGTGGAGTGGTTGGGACCACCTCGAGAAGCATAGGCCTGCTAAGGGACATGCACTGATGATAGACTTCGGTTGTGATGTTGCCCAGTTAAGGTGGTTTCTGAGGTTCTTTCTGCAACAGGTCTTGGGGACGTACGTACATACATACATATATCTATTCACACATGCATACATATATACTGAACCAGTCACTACATATAAAATATAAATGGTTAATAACAGGGAAGTTTTTCAGAGGAGTTCTCTGTGACATTAAATAACCAAATTTGGTGTAATTCTGTTCGGCCACTTTGACTGTAAAGTTCCTATGGAAAATTGCATTGGGGAAATGTGTTCTGGGGCTCTGTTTTTCAGACCCTGCTTCTTGACGGCTCACCCCAAAACTTTCCAGGAAGAAGCTGAGGTGGATTAACCTTTCAAGTGCACCTAAGTTATTAACAAGGCAAAAAATATATTTCCTATGTAAAAGTGGTACTATCTATAACTATACAGTGGCAACCTCTGTGTAATATATATCTATCTATCTACCTATCTATATATATTTATCTATGTATTGTTATTATGGAAGAGAGAGAGATCAAAAACATTGGTTTTACATGCTCTGCTGATGCTAAAATAATGAAATATTCAGGCATTGTACAGATAATGTTTATGCCTAAAAGAAAAGTGTCTGCTACTCTCACTCAGTACATACTTTGGTATAGGGTAGGCTAGGGTATATGTCAGCCCATTTTAACCTGGAAAAAATCCCGTTGCCCAGCCCATATCCCCTGTGGTAGCCAAGCCCTGGTGAAAGTTTATGCAGGGGTTCAGCCCGGAGACTACGAAAATAAATTGTTGTTGGCAGAATGAGATGTGTGAGGGGTGTCAGGACAGGAAATTGGTCTGTATTATTTGTAGTTTTCCCACTTACAAGCTGATGTCTTTGCAATTCGCCTTGTTGCCATTTGTCACTTTTCCATTTCACTGATCACCTCAGGGCGACTTAACAAAGACGAGCGCGCAGGAGCTGAAACAGTTGGTTTCCTTATTTCATTAGTCCTCTTCATGAAACTTTCTTTCTGTCACAGGTTCAAGTTGCTGCATTCAGACTACCATAACTACAGGACGTGGCAAATGATGGCTACTTTTGTGGCGAATGTCAATCTGTATACCTAGTGGCCCATTTCATTGTCCTGGAAAATGTACTCGTGTCACACACAGTTTAATGGAAAGAATAGCTACCCGGTTAATAAGCAGCATTTTCCCCAGTGCTGCATGGAAAGGTTTGGAAGCCGTGGAATAAAACTAATTTAATTGTAACACTGAATATTTAACTTGTACACATTACCTGGTAAGCTACCTTTGATTTCAGCCCTATTCGGTTATTGGCTAATGTTCTACTTTCAATGATAAGCTATCTAAATAAATAAAATACGAGTTTCTGCCTGTATCCCAGGAAGTCTTGTTCAGGACTCTGAAGCATATGAACTAAAATCTGGTTGTTGTATACCTCTCAGGTCCACGACTAAACTACTGATGTTAAAACTTATTAAAGCAACCAGCACTAGCGTTTTGTAACTGGAAATCGGATTCTTTACAAGTTGAATACAAGAGCTGTACTTCAAAATAATTATCTTTGTTTCCAGCAATTCAACCAAAAAGCGCTACAATATGTATATTGTGGTACCAAATGCTTTTTTAAATTTCAAAATCTTTATTGATTTTTTATCGAAAAATACAGCAATGAAAAGGGAATACATGTCACATATTGCAAAAGCATGTTGAAGCTGTACTTCAAAATAAGTATCTTTGTTTCCCAGCAATTCAACTATTAAAAAAAAAAGAAAAAGCACTACAAAATGTATAATGTGGTACCAAATGCTTTTTTAAATTTCAAAATCTTTATTGATTTTTCAATAGAAAAATACAGCAATGAAAATGGGATACATGTCGCATATTGCAAAAAAACGTATTCCAAGAAACATACACATGGCAAAAAAGCATACCAATGGTAAAGCAAAAAGAATAAAAGAAAGGAATATACAGCAATTGGCGTGACAAATCTGTAGACAATCTTAACCATGTTTACATCCCTAGACAGCAGACAACGTGATGAAGCAATACATCCAAGAGTACTAAGACTAGTAGTTGGTGTGCATCCCGTAAGAAGATGCAGGTAAAGCCAAATGTAAGCAGATATTGTCCTGAAATATACAGGATGCCAAGATGGGTCATGGTTATCTAATTATTCAGCCATTTCTCGCCTCCCTATTGGGTGGCACTTGTAATTAAAAATAAGTGTTTTAAATTCAAGCATCTAACACGGGATGTAATAGTGAAGGTGTTGGAGGAGAGGTTCAGGGAGGTTTATTGATGGCAAAGTAGTTGTCTAACGTTTAATAATATAAAACGGTTCTTATACGTCCAAATATACAGTAGGTGTAACCTCTATCCCTTGTGATATTTTTATGTTTGAGCATGCATAGTGGTTTTAAAAAAAATTGTAAGGCCAGTTCAGCGATTGGGGACCCTAACAACAACCTTCCCTGTTCTCACTTGTCTTGCCTACTAATCTTGAAAAGTTTAATTAAAGCAGATTTCTACCCTACCAAGATTCAAAATAAATTCCCTGGGAATGGCCGCCACAACGTGTTTATAAAATTGCCCGACTTCTACTTGGATACATGGACATCTTTGAATATAGGTCAAACCCGCATGTGGCTCTACTTGTTTCGAGTATCATACGGAAATTTACATGCACTTAATAAGCATCTGCAGGTTGTGGAATTGCATTTGCTGTTTTCGATTTTCTTTGTATAGACCAATATAAAGATTTTGTATTTCCAAAAGGAAAACTCCAAACCGAAAGCTTTAACCGCTGCAAGGATATGAAGATGCAGCTCTGCTCTGGCTGGTGTTATTGCTCTCTCCAGGGAGTCTGAGATGGTTTCATCCTATCAAACGCAAGTGAACCAATTTTCAGAATGAGCTCCAGCAGAGTGAGTGCTCTCATGCCTTCTGTGCAGATGTAACACTTGCTGTGATCATTGCGCACAGCATATAGTGTGGGCAATTTTAGGAGACTGGTTAAGGTTGCAATTTGTGTTCAGTTATGAGATCGTGGTGGGGAAGCAGAATTGATGTATGGAATAAAATCTTGAGGTTCCCTTTAAAATGCTTGTATACTAATCAGGCAGGTTTTGCTTTTAGGGCAAACAACTCACTGGAGATGACCACCAAACTTTTAGAAGTGAAACAAGTTCCAGGACATAGCCATGCCTGGAATATGAAATCGAACTTCCTGAAAAATTTCCTATCAATGGATTATTGTTACCAGTGGATGTAGTTGAATGCTCCAGAAGAAGTGTGGACCCCAGCACACAATTCTGAAGGACACCTTTCTTCACTATACCTAGAATAATGATATGGGGCCCTCTTTCTAATTTTTGCCAAGTGTCGAAAAGCTGGTACTTTGAGGCCTGTGTGGCAAGACCCCATGAACATGTACATTGTTCCGCAGAGTGTAAAATAAATAAAAGTGAGTGGCCCAAAAAGGTAAATATATCACCGTCTGAGTGGCTGCATTGTGGCTGGTTTATTCTGTTTCTTACTGGCTTTCCTTCTCCACATGTTTGCTTTTCCCCACAAACCTATTCATAACTATGAGGTCAAGTGCATGAAATATCGACCCAAATAATTACTTCGAGTTATCATGTGAGATTTAAGTGAACTTTTAAGAAGTTCTGCAGACTGTGTAATTGGAACCAAATCTTGTTGCCTCATCTTGGTTGGTTTTGGCACCTTATCTCTCCCTTTGCTATATTGTCTGTTCTTTGACTGCCTAGAAAAGGGGCATGCTGTCCTAATTAGAAAATTGACACGCTGTAGAGACCCATTTGGGCCAAATGTAATTATTTTCCAGATGTGTGGAATTTGTGGGGATGTGGTTTTGTGAGCAGGGAGCATCCTCGAACACAAATCTGTACTTCATACCGAAAACCATTTTACATAGCTTGAGGAACAATCCCCTACTAAGATCTGATGTAATATGGTACATGCTCTGAACGAAGCTATTGGGTATTAACTAAATAAGGCCTTTCTTTCATTAGTGTCAAAGTCTAAAATGATTATTAACCCTTTTGCGTGACTTAGCTATATGATTTGGAAATATAGCCATATAATATACCACTCAAAATCTATTCCACATGTACACAATTTTCACTGCTCTTAGTGATCACAGTTCTGCACTTCGGCATTAGTCAACAACACATGAAAGATTTGACCTGAGATTATAACTTGTGTAGCTAGGGCTGACAAGGTCATTACAGGATGCTAATCCACGTTCCCTTATTGCAACTCGTGAAAATATATATCAGTTATGATTCAACTGGTTGGGAAGAAAAATAAATTTCTTTTCCCTTTTGTAATGTCATTAAAGATATTTTCATTCATTGAGGACCCTCGCCTTCTAAAGTAATTTGTAAGCTTCCATGTAACAAAATACCTGTCTACAAACATTAACACAGCATATTAACTATCCACCCATAAAGATCTATTGGTTTTAAAGCAGTTTTCATAATAAATAATTCAAGCCTTCCGTTTTTGTAGTAACCTTTCATAACCATTATAGAGTAATCATACCTATGGCATTAGACATAATAGTTCCTAATTAATCCATCAGGCCTATAACCTTTAAATTTGGCTTACCATTCTAACCAAGCAGGACAGCATGAACTTTCCCACTGGTCAGCCATAAGGCATATACTAATAAAATGTTAATTATGTGCAAACGTACAGTTGGCCTAATCAAAAGTTACTAAGACAATTTATATACGGGGCAGAGGCAGAGCCGCGTTGCTCAAACCATAAGGTCTGGAGACTGCTGCTACGTCAGGCCAGGCCTAAAAAGAGTTTTGAGAGAGTAGAGTTAGGTTGCATGGTATTAGAGACCCTCTTGGCCAAACACTTTATCTTTAGAAAAACGTGGCACTTGGCAAATACCTCTTTCTAATTCTTTTTCTTTTTACTAATCATGTTTTGGAGGTGCTTTGTGATATCTCTTTAGCAAGACCCAGGATGATACTCCTCTCGGGGCCTCATTTAGTCTGAAGCCGAATAGAACACATTAAACGACTATAGTTGTAGTTTGTGGTTAGTTCCTGACTGCAGTAGACTAGAAGATAAAAAAAAAACCACACACAGCCGAATGTGATCCAGAGAGTAGAAAGTAGAAAGTAGAAAGGAGAATGAGTCCTGATTCATTTGAGAATATCATTCATCATTTTTGTGATGTCTCATACGGTCTAGAATATGGGCCACAACAAATAAACACTAGAATGATATTAGATTTCATGTTGAAATTCTCACTTCACCCAACACTAAAAATGTAGTCCCTGTTGTCATCTTTTAAACATGGATATAAGACTGTGGGGCTTGTTGCCGTATGAATCTCTTTTCACTGAACACTTGCTGTGACACACACTTCTGGCCATAATTTTAGAGGTTCAAATCTTCAAATTAAATTACATTGTGTAGCTTCGCGCATATTCATCTGCTTCACAGGTTATTTCATTCTTCCCTGACCCACAATGACTCCTACACACAGGATTTCCTGCACACCTACCTTCCCTTTTGAAATAACTTTTTTGTGTTCTCGGTTCAGTCTTCTCGGGTTCCACCACGTGAAAGAAAGGTCCTGCATCTTATATGTTTCACAAAGGCCCTTTGATGTTTGCATGTCTGTGAGAGGTGACATTTGAAATTCCTTCTCCGCTGTGTGCTCTGAAATAATACAGACTCATCGCTGCGCCATACTCTGTTTGTAATATATGGGATCATGAAAAAGCAAGCGATGCCTAATCAGGATATTGTAGGAAAGAGTAGGTCTGTGGAGAAAGAGCAGCCTTGGGCTGAATTTAGAAGGTTATAAAGCTTGGAATTGACTTGCTCATTGTTCAGGGTAAAATAGTTTCATTGTTCAGGGTAAAATAGTTATAAAACATTTGTGTCATGCCAGCTCTTTCTCCACTTCCCCACATTCCAGCATAGTTCCTTCCTCTTACCCATCCAGTTGAAAACATACACGTGTACCACTCTGTGGTTGTCTGTGTTTAATCGTAGTAGGTAAGTAGAGTAATGACACCACTGACACCTTTGCACTATAACCTTTTCTGGAGTATAAAGTTCTTGCAATACACTTACGAATTATTACAGCCCAGTTGTAAAGGCAAATGATCCTGTATATTTTGTATAGGTATTACTACGAGTTATTTACATATCATCTCTTCGGATAATCCATACATGAAGCTGGGAAAAATCTATGGTTGCAGAATGTAAAGCTAGTAATCATGACACAAAACAGCTGTACGAGGATCCCTTAATTCTAGTGGCATTGAGATTACGGTCAATGCCCATTCGTCTCCAGAAGATGGGGAAATGGGAAACTATCTTCGCCTGAAGGGCTTTCCACTCATCGGATGAAACTTAATAGGAAGACACAGAGATGGAGCCTTTCTAAGATGGAACCCGAGGCCAATTTAGCAATCCAGCATGGCATGGGGGTGTCTTTTGTGATACAGCGGTATAAATTCAGATCGTTGGTGCCCCAATGTTAGCACCAGCTTCACACTTAGTATTTTCGGGCAGTAACGAAAGCATGGTGAAGTTGCTATAAGTCTGTTGCAGTTTGTATTTTTATGAGACATTAGTGTGTCTGGAATGGATACATAATAAGAACCACATTCCAGGACTGCAATGGCACCATGTTGATGATGCCGAGTCATGTGACATACATGGACAGAGAATAGACAGGTAGAGAACTTTAATACTAATCAGGATAATGTAAGTGTTTTTTCCCTAGCGGATTCACAATTGAAGATTAGAAACTCTTGAAACAGGTCTTTTTTGTAATTGTAATTTTTTTTTATTCTGTATGCATCGTGTTCTTTACATGTCACTAAATTGATTGACGTTGCACATTTGATAGTGATACAATTCCAATGTTAACAATATTCTGTAGTGATGTAAAAGAAGAAACATTTTGACTAGTAAATAGCTATCCTATTACTTTCCTTCCAAGTATCGGTTATCTCTAATTTCCGCAGCGATCCGTGTATGAAGTAAGCCTTAACTATTTGAGTTTGAGGTCTTCTTAAACAGCATTGGACAACGAGCTTCTGCAACGCCTCTGGACCAGACTAGACTTTTTCATTTCATTGAATGTCATGATCATCATTTGTCTTATCCCCGAACATGATGAGCGCAGTGACTTTTAAAAATCGTTATATAAAGAATTGTAACTATCTGACAAGGTGCATCATCATGATATAGGCTTTGGAGACTGCTCTGGATATCTGTAAGTACCAAACAACTCTCAAAACTTGCTTCTACAGTAAAGCTGGTGCTCGTGAAGTCCATTTTTATAAAGATTTCACATTGCCTTGGAAAGTAACAGGCAAAGTATTTTGTATGACTCATAGTGTCTAGCAATTGTTTTTACTTTTTTATCTAGATGTCATGTATCCTATGTGGACTTGTTCTTTTATTATTCCGTTGTCTGTGCTTATACACACTGTACCTGTATGGAAACACCTTGTAAAGCGCTCTGATACTCCTGGGTCCAGCCAGCGCTATATAAAACCTCTTAAATAAATAAATAAATAAAACAAAGTAATAGACTGGTTTCAAAGATAATACAACACTATAAACGCAGAATGAGGAGTGATAATCACTTTCTTGTAGTGAAAGTGAGGATTCGTCTGATGTATTCACAGTTCTTGTCGCTAATGATCCTGGTGTGATAGGTTTCATGTCCGCCGGGGCGGTTAGTTTAAACATTTATATTGGAGTATGGAGGCCAGTAATTGGCACTCTTCCACTGTCTCACTGATTTCCTTTTTTTTGTCTGATAGATCTGATATTCTGTTCGCAGAATGTACAGTGGGTGGCCGGGGCAATGTTGATGCCCCTAACCACACAGATGAGAGGCATCTATTTACACATTTGTTTTCAAGGCTATTCTAGCGGAGCGCCATGCTCAAATCATGTGAGCAGATTCCAGGATCTGCCATTTCATTATTCCAGGTACCGCAAACATCACTGGTTGTCGAACCACTGTGTGAGAATCAATTCTACTCCAATGTTACCCCCTCCTGGGGTACAGACTTACTTACTGCACATTGCACTGACTGGCATGTAGGGCACAGCAAAGGGCCTTTACTCCTGTCTCTCTTGGGAACGTTTTTGTAAAACTGTGCCCCAGCGGTGGTTCATAGTCTAATTCAGTTCCTGGTTGAAAATGGTTTGCGGCCTGAAATGCACAAGATGCTTCTTAGGTTATTGGGGTGGAAGAATGACAGTTTGGTGATGTCATTTTTCGTCATCTGCGAGCATTCTGATCCATGCAAGAGTGAGGTCAGAGCGCGCTCTGGTAAAGCATCAACTTGGTGTTGGTTCTGTACAGAGGTGACCTTCACACATTGTTCAGCATCTGGAAGGCATTCCTGGCCTTGCTGCGTCTGTTCTTGATGCCAGTGGTGTCCAGGGGTATGATGGTCTATAAGGGTTTCATAAAGTTTCTGCTATGGGGTTGAATCAAATCCCCCATCTCTGGGTGATATGCAGATGAGATCTGTTTTAAAAGTAATCACAAATGAACATAGAATTATCCCCTCTCCACACTGTTCATCCCAAGTGTTCTCTGTCGAGGGGGTTGCCCATCTATGAATAGGATTTCTAGGGGTCATAGGACAGCAGTAGCTAACTCTGCATCAAAAACTCTACCATAAGAGCTGAGTAAAGAAACGCTGTGGCAGACCAGGTGTGTGTGCCTTTCAGCATTCACCCCAGACCAGAGGAGTTCCAAGATGTTTTATCTTCAGGTTAAGTGGGCACAGTGAGCAGCCAAAGATCTGGATCTGCTCCTGGTTCCCTGCAGATCCAGAATGATCCAGAATTAAAGACACCAAGAAACAGGTATCCGGAAGGGCGAGTGGGAATGGTGTAGTTGGCAGCATGACTTGGACACTTGAGTTGACCAGTGCACGTACACCTGCATCAACACCATATTCTTTTCCTAATCATTTTATAAGGATTGTTGGAGCCTGGCACCTGAACAAAATCATCTGAAAAGCTATGCAACACAGAGGGAAAAAAATCGTTTTACAGTTTGTTGGTGGGTTCAGTGCGAGACTAAGCATAACGGAATGTCAATGCAACGTGTCATTTTTCTCAACATGCCTTTCCGCTTATTCTGCAGTTGCACAGTGTTTTCTTTGGGTCCGTTGGGTGTTTTACTAATGAGGGTGCATTGAGCTGTCTCAGCACTTGGAGTCCTCTGACAGGCTGTCAGGGAGTAGATACTCTGTACACTTGAAGAAGATGTCTTTTCACAAAATGGAAGTGGCGAGCAGTGACACCTCCAGGGACGCCTCGTCAGACAATCACGGACTGTCTGGAAAGTACCAGACTGGAGATGGGTTTGAAAAGCTAGAAGCCCGCCGTGGTAGCACAGCCCAGTAAAATCCCTGCACAGGTATGCGTTGAACCTGTGCTTCAGGGTCACCGAGGCAAACCGGAAGCTAAACATCTGTTAGAGTGAGCCGGCCAATCCAAAAGGCTGCACTCGAAGAAAGTATATGGGTTTTCTAATTGAACCTAGAATTCTGGGTCATGTCACATGCACCTAATTCATTAATTGTGGGTGGCAGCTAACATGTACTCGAACAGGTGCCCAGCAGCTACCTCTCGGTACAAAAGGGGGTGGTGATGGACCTCCTTTCCATTTGGATAGACCTAAGGACCACTCCCTTCCTACTGCTTTGGCATCCTCTGGTCACGTCCAAAGCTTTCAGTTTCCTGTGGGTTTTATCCATAGCCAACTTCCTACAAATCCTAAGTGGGAATGTTTTTGTGACTCGTACGTCGTTGGTTACATGCTTTCTGGCTTCCTTACGTGACCAAGTTGTGTGATTTTAGGCATGCTTCTGTTTTAATGAGCTTAACAGTTAGGAGCTGTTACTCACCAGATGCACTTCAGTATTCACACATTATATAACATTTACATGTATGGTCTAATATAATGTATACAGGTAAATGTTCAAAATACAGAATTGTGAAGTTCTGCTTCATATTAACTTGTTTCTCTTATAGCGCTTAATTAACCACTTCTGCTGTTTATAAGCTGTTAAGGCGTTTTCCTGTATGTGGTATTTAACCATGGGCAAGTACTGTCAGATACTGAATGTCTGCACTTTAATTTGAAAGGGAGAGTACCGGCACTTCTCAGCAGGGTTGCAATGCTTTTAATGGAAGAGTAGCGACACTTCTCAGTAGCAAGCTGGTACTCTGGGGTAATGAGTACCTACACTTTTCTATTTCCATTTAAAACACTGATCAAAACCAATTGTTTGCTCTCCTGCTTCTGGAGGTGATCGTGTAATCTCCTTGCGCTCTTCTCCCATTAAGGTTCTGCTCAAAATTAATAATGCAGATTGCAGGTTGTTTTCAAGGAAAGCTCAGCAGGGCACTTTTCATGTTTCCCCACTGGCAGATTGTGTAAATTAACTAAAGCGCTGCAATTTATTCCTGCTCGGTTGAGCTATTATAAGCATTAAAGGTTGTCTTCATGGGGAGCGGAGGGCTGGGTTTCCTGAAGTTGTGATTACTGTGTCCTCTGCTGGGTAGATTTAAAAACAATCATTGGCAAAGCAACCAGTCTTGACTCTGGGACCTATTGGCTTCGACAATGGTTTTTAGCCATGCTGTGGAGCATCTTTCATGCTTTGCAGCATGACTAAAGAGGAAGCTGAAAAAGGACAATATGGCATGCCCACCCAGCTCATTTTGTAGGTGTGCGCAACACGCCTGCTCGCACATACAAAATAATGTTGGCGCATATTTTCCTTTTTATTTGCAGATCCAAGTTTGAAGGGTAAATATATATATTTTTTTAATGTTTTTTTTCTTTTTAGTGTAGGTGTGAGGAAGTAGTACTGGGTGCCGGTGGGGAAAGAAGCAATATGGGGCAGCGAAGCAACATGGAGGGCAGAAGCAACAATGAGTGTCAGCACAACATGGAGGAGCAGGAGGTGATAGCACCAGGGTGGGAGAAAGCAACACAGAGCTCGGTGGAGGGTAGGAAAAGCAATACATGAGGGAGAAAGCTGGAAAACAAGCACTCGTGTGGAGAGCTTAAACAAAAATAAAGTAGTGCTTGAAGAGTGAGCAGTGAAAGGACAAAAGTAATGCAACCATGCTCCAAAGGAGGGACAACACAATAAGAGGAAGTAAATCCCTCACAAGGTGACATGTAAAAGCAAGTAAGTGACAAAAGCCTACCAATGATTAGTAGTGGGCAGGATCTAATCCCACTGTAAACTGACAATAGGTCTTTTCACCAACAGACAGCTTGCACTGTCTCTGGTAGGCAAGTCCCAAAAATGTGTTTATGGACAAAGGGAGTACCACAGGTTTACATTTTATAATTATGAGTCAATTTGTAGTTTTTTTTTGTGCTGTGGGCCAAATAGTACTCTACCACAACGGTCTCCTAGGAATAGGCATCTGGGTGGTGAAGGGAACAGAAAGAAACATGCCTCCCAGGGAGATGGAGGTGTACAAAAAAGTAATGGGTGGATCTCTTGAGTTAATCTGAGTCACAGGTATATACTCGGGACCAAATCACAGTCCATCATTTATTTTCACCTCAATGCTATCTTGCATAGGGCCCTGCTATATGCAAATCTGCCTTGGTCCTGTTCCAATAATAACAGTCCACCCTGAACTGCCAAGTCAGGTCCCTGTGGCACTGGAATACAAGTAACCAAAGACCGAATGTGGCCTATTTGGGTCTCTTCTATAGGGTGAAGACTAGTGGTCCCAGTGGCAATATGAGAACCGCACCCAATTCTGGACATACCCATTGCACAGAGAAATACAAGTAAGTGATGGGCAGATTGTTAGAATTAATCTCAGTAACCGGTAAATACTCAGGGTGGCATCCCAATCAATGATTTTGTCACCAGATAAGGTTTGTAGGGAGATGCTAGCTAGATTTCCTCAAGTTGTGAATATGTCCTCTGCAGAGTACATTTACTCTGAAGTGTGCTACTTGAGGAAGAAAGTACCAGGGGTTTAGATTGTATTTAGCTATTCCATGGTTTGCAGGTTTCTAGGTGCTCGGTGACAATTAGTGCTTTTGGTCCCTAGGCATCCGAGTGGCAGAGACAATGGAAAGAAATGCGTCTCCAGGGGAGGTTGGTTGATCAGGCTCTCCAGACTGATGTTGGCTGTGTGAGGCACTCAGTCCTCACTACCAAAGGCAATGGTCCTAAAGCTAGCTGGAACCGAATTTGTCCTCCGGCTCCTATGAGGGAACGCTTTACTTGGTTCAGCCCTTAATACCAATCATCAGCAGAATAAGTCCGAAACTAAATGAAGAAAGCAAATGGGAACAAACCAAAATGGTTGATTTGCCTTCATCTTTAAGTGGGCGGGGCCCGGGGGAGGGGGGCGGGGGGGGGGGAGGGAGCATCCGAACTTTAAACTGCAGCCAGGCAGACCATGCAGCCCAAAACACACAGTTCCCTCCTGTGGCGCCCACTTCATTTCTCGGGGTCTTGTAGAAGGGTCCAGTGTCCCCTAGAGCAGTGCTTAATTTGAGCCGGTGATTTCCAGTGCCAAATTATCACCACTGGGGCTTGTACCACTCTGCCACATAGTGGCACTGATAAAAATTACTATTGAGAGCCGCCCAAGCCATTCTTATAGCTTGGGGGCCTACAGTAGTCTGAATTGTCACTCTTGTAAAAGTGTGATGATTAGTAATTGTGTTGATGATTAGTAATTGTGTTGGTACTGCCATTGGCAGCGCTGGCAGAAGCAATGTGTGGTGCAAACTGCAATGGACTCCTGATGAGGGCCTAGGCACTTATTTATTTATTTTACAAATTAAGCATTGCCCTAGAGTGAGGTGTATACGAGATAAGTTGCACAGATTTGGACAGTTATTGACTTGTTCGCTGCATCACTTCACTTCTTATCGGGGGCACATTCCAATGCTTTCCCAAAATTACTCTAAATCATCGCACTTTAAATTCGCTCAAATGTGCATTGTATATAAAATGATACTTTTTTTGTTCTTCTGTCTTTACACTACTGACTGATTTTTTTTATTTTTTATGTTTTAATCAGGACTCAAAGCGCAAGGCAGGCCTAATGTCTGTTTATTGCTGCCTTTTCAGTCTGCAGCCTTTGTGAAAGTTGTACATTCCTGTGGCATTGCATCATGATGGGTTTGGTGAATGGAGGCCCAGAAGTTTGTTTACTTTCTGAAAATGAATCAGAATTAAGGGTGATGGCACTCAACATTCCAAAGTTGGTTGACTGCTGAGTTTTACTTGATGTAATCATTTATTTTTATTTCATGATGTTGCCCAGAAATACCTATTAAGAGAGGCAGGTCACAAGGAAGTATTTCTGGAATGTGATTCCTGACTGAGTGGGAGAAAACAAAAGAGGAAACCTCGTTTTGCATTTAGCACTTCTTTCTTCTTGTTGTGTGCCGTCGCTCTGGGAGATCAGGAATCTTGCTGAGTTCAAATCGGTGTTTTTCAGTTCTTTGCTGGCACCTGTCTGAAGCACAGAATGTCTGTGAGGTATCCCTTTTAATCTCCTCGTGGTTGTGAAGTGTGCTTCCTGTACTAGCCGAGACAGAACATTAGGACATGTCAAAAAGGACAACATGTTTCCGTCATCCGGAAAGAATCTTCAGCCTGATTTGAATTTTCTCAGTTTTTTTTTTGTCTTTCCTCTTGATCCCTGTTACATTATTTCATTTATGGTCTGGAAGGCGGGTTATCACTACACGTTGGAGTATCACAAGGCTGTAGTGATTTCATGTCTGCTGCAGTTTGAAGGAAGCCTATAATTCTTTGTTTGTGAAGAATGCCTGTTCTGTTTGTTTCCAGTGTTGCCTAAAATTGTAGAATTTTCAATGTTGCCATATTTGGAACATTGTTTTTAGATCTTGCTTACAGAGTCTGTTGTGCTTGACCTGCTGTGTATAATACCAATACTTGCTGTGAGCTTTTTTAAGGACTTTTGGCTCAATTGATGCGGCGGGGAGTGGGGGGACAATGCAATGCAACAGGCTGAGGGCTGGACAGCAATCATCCAATACCCAGAGTTTGCAGAAGATATGGTAATATAAGGACAATGGAGAAAAAAAACCATGGTGATCTTTGGACCCAGCCCAGTGCTCAATACTGGTTGACTTTCTTCTCAGTCTCTCACTTCTTATTTGATGGCGTTGCTTCATCTTCTTGTTTGCACCATCCCTGGAGCACAGCTTTTTACCATACTTTTGATTGATGCCTTGTATCTGTACCCTGTAACATTGAGCAAGCTGCTTTTAGTTTCGTACTCTCTCCCCATCTCCAGTGTATGATACTTCATTCTTCACATCGCCGACCCCTGCACTCTCTGTGTTGCTCTTCTACTCCAAGCTCATGCATTGCTTCCCCCACCTCCCATGTCACACTAAGCTTTTTTTATTTTTAACTGCCCCCCCCCCCCGGCTTTTGAATTGCTCTCCTCCTTTACTTTTTTGCCTTTTTAGAAGGGGCTGACGCTTGCAGTTTACTACCTAGACTATTCCATTACCTTAATACACAATCAGGGCATCTTGGAATGGTCAATTAATAATAATTTAAAAAAAGGCTGCCTCACCATGATGTATGAACTCATATATGTCATTACATTGAGGCTAAATACAAGATGATGGATGGAATGTTGCACAATGGCAAAACATTCACCCCCAGTCACAGATCTGGGTTTAATCCATCGTTATTTTGCTAACCAAGCCACCCCAGTTCAGACATGGCCATATGCAAATCAGTCTTGACCCCGTGCCTCATAGGAACAGTCCAGCCCGAACTGCCAAGCCATGTCTTCCCTGGACCGGAATCAAGCATCCTAGGACCGGTTTCTGGCTATCAGCCTTCTTCAGCCATGATAGCTTACCTCCAGTGGCTTAGTGAGCACGGGACCCACGTCTGGGCATACCCTACCCACATTTTACATTGAGGCTGCCATAGAGTAACAAGTGCATGCATGGTGACTCATACGCACATATACATCTTTGCACTTGGACCTATTTTGACAGTGCTATTCAACATCAGCAAAATATTTTTTTTCTTTTTGGAAGTGATGAAAAGCATCAGTAGAAAGCATAGCCGAGACTGGTTAGCTTTGCCAACGCTTGTTTTATGCTGTGCCTGAAGCGGATGAGGGGCTTTTCAAGAGCTGCAATTTTTCCATTTTATCTGTGTATGTGTATGTGTATATGTATGTATGTGGTAAGACTTCAATTGTGGAAAAAGTCTTAGTAGAGCAAAACTGTGCACTTGTTTTGTAAACAAAAAATGAAAACTACAAAAAAAAGCCCATGTCATCTTTTTCTAAAGAGATCATCATTGTGAAAAAAGAACCGTACCCAGTTCAAACCTAGTTAGTGTCTGACAAATAGTCCTCCTTGTGCGCAAGACTACCTTTCGATTTTTCAGGATGACTGTGGAGCAGTCAGACATTATTGACAAAAAAGTGTTTTCTATCGTCAAATGTGTTACACACTGGGCATACTTAGACATGTGCCATGTTACATCTTTGACTACATCATGTGCCATGCTTGTGGTATTTTCGTTGGGAGACGAAGAATAATTCACTCTCTTAGTCAGTATTTGCGTACATTATTATTTTTTAGATAGAATGTTACTTATGGTTGTTAATTTTCTCCTTTTTAGATTCTTCCTCAAGCTATATTCGGCAACTGGAAACGAAAGTCAAACTCCTGGAGGATGACAACAAACTTCTCTCGCAGGTAGGCATCGCTCTGCACATCCTACATTTGTCACACCAATATAGTGTTTCTGCTTATAGCGTTGACGCAAGCGCGCTCGCTGGCCAGCCTTAATTCCAGCTAAGGCTTAATGGGAATTCCTTAATTAAACCAAGGAGAATTGTTTCCTCTCCACAGCAGATTAAGCTTCTTTCCATCAAAATGTAATTTCCAGTTGTAATCATTATAATTATGGCTTTTAATGGCAAAGTTGTTAACCCTTCAAATGGATAAATGTGAGAGTTTCCCACTGTTGGCTCGCTTGATCGAGGACATTGAACGAAATCTAAAATCCTAACTTCTGCAGCCAAAAGCAAGGAAGCAACACCCTCTTTCTTTCAAATGTCTCTAGAATGAGTATTCATGCGTAGGGATCGCTTGAGAATCTTTTTTTAATTTCTTTTTTGTAGGACTCTCATTCCAGTTCCAAACCTCTCTGAACAGTTTTCTGACACTTTGCTCAGAGCACATACTTCCCCTTGCTACCTTATACATATGTCGGGCACTAGGCATGCGTACTGAATGAGAATAAAATGAAACTTAGATTCATAACACGCTAATACCCGGGCTGTCTAGGCACGGCGGCTCCCCATGATACGTTAGCCAGAGAGCGTATTTAGGATATTGTAACGGAGCTACTTGTTAAAGAGCTGAGTTTTTAAAAGTTTACAAAATGCCAGAAGGTTGTTTTCTGCCTTAAGTGCCAGTGGGAGGGAGTTCCATAATAATCTGGCTATGCCTGCAATAAAATTTCTCTCCCACCAAGAGGCCGTTTTAGCCCTGGGGATTATCAGATTTGCGGGAGAAGACACGTAGGTGGTCAGATGCAGCACTCTGACTGCATCCTTCGAGCTCAAATATTGTGCACATCTATATGTATCGGAAATAACAAGGAAGGGAGCACTTGAATGGAACTGTTGGTAAACAGATGGCTTTATTGATCTAAAGTGGCCTATTGCCAGGCGACCAATTTCTCACAAGTTGGATCCCTCTCAGCAGCGCCATGACCTCCTAATGCACCTATGCATTTTATGAGAAAGTTGTTGCCATTGCATTCTGATATCAAACAGATGTGTATTGGGGGAATATTTGAAATGGATAGATGTCCCACAAGGGTGACACTTATTTACGGCTCTGCTCCATCACTTCTGGGGTGGATTAAGCCAAAGCTGAAACACATGGCACCTACGGATATTCTAAAAAGTGAAGACTCTGCAGTTAGAGTATCTACTACAAAGAGTTTTACTAAAGGTAAGTAACTTGTCATGAGTAAATTGCTACAGTGAAAGCTTTTCTAAATGGGGCATTGCAGTAAATAAAGTCTGAGGAAAAGCTAAGCAATAGTACGTTCCTCTGTGCGGCATGAGCAGAGAAACTGAAAGACAGTTGTCCATGTTTGTCTTTTGGTTTGTAAAGAGATACACTTGGCCCTCAATAGTCTGCTACACTATTGCTGTTAAGCGGTTTGTATCCAACACTGCATCTAATCCACCTTCCAGATTGCAGTTCCAAAGACCTGAAACAGTATGCCATGAGAAATGTGGACTGCCCAGAGCGCCCTCTTGGATTAATTCTGCTCCCAAGCTGATCATCGTTGGCCAGGGAGCAGCCAGTGGCGGATGGCATTGGTCGGGGCGTGGGGGGGGGGGGGTGGGGGCTTAGTGTTGATAGGTGAGAAATAACTATTTTAACCCCTTGGACGCGGCCGCGATTCTGCGCCTGTGCGGCACTTTTAAACAGTGGGCGGGTTCATGACGGCCCCCAGCCGTCATCAGCACACGCCCACCGTGATGCATGATGGCCGAGGGCCGTCATCAGCCAGCATGGAAGGGGTTAATTAAACATACCTGCTTGCTGCGTCGTCCCTGCCGCTCCTCCTGGTCGCGTCTCTCCTCCTCCTGCCGGCAGAAACAGGAAGCAGCCTGAAAGTACCCAGGCTCCCCTGAGTCCATCACAAAGCTGCATTGCAGCGTTGTGATTCGTCTGAGCGCTGTAGCTTGGCGCTCAGACGGGGCATTGGGACCTGGGCATGTTCTCCACCCAGGCTGTAATGCAGCCTAGGTGGAGGAGAGGGAAAGTGTACATGACTGTTTTGGGAGACCCGAGAGGGCCGCCCAAAAAGTCATGTGCACTTAGGAGTGGAGGCAAACCACTCCTCGGCTGCTCTGTCAGCCCTTCCTCACAAAGCTTAGCTGCTATTATTGAAAAAGGAAAAAATAAAATGATAATACCCCAGTTATTATTATAATAATTTTTTCTCAAACTGCTGAAAAGACCATGGGGCGTAGCTCCTCCCCCTTAGCGGAGGAGCCACCACTGGGAGCAGCCTCACGCAGATGTCAATGAGAGCCTGAGATTTGTCTTGGTCAGTGTGACCCCCACCAACTGCAGCTCATTTACCCCAAGTCATTCCAAGTAACTCGTCTTATTGGTAGCAAGGCCCTACCTTACTCCCCAGATGGTTTCTAAGAAGCTGTATGAAAAAAAGACACAATACAATGCAGCATAGTCATGGATGAAAGCAAGCCAAAGGCAGTTTCATTACACTAAAGATGGATTATTACAACACTGAACAAACCTCCTAGCAATAGAAGAATCCATTCTGGGAACTACTGTTGGTCAGAAAAAAGGGAGAATCAGGTTTAAGTATAGAATGCTTTTTTTAATATGGAAAAACAATGTTTTATCTGCAAATAGAAGCTTCACTAATGTTTCCCCTCGATCAGTTATTTTCAATGTTTTAATCTGGCACACTTCAGTGCATACACTCTATAGGCATGAACACTGACATTTGATCCAGTGAGAAGGCATGATTCTTGGTTACCGCAGTTCTCGGAGTCATATCCTATAATTGGTAATGTAGGTGGTAATGGGATGGATGCCATGATTAATGTCACTCTTATCATAAGAAGCTGTGATTGAAGTAACTACTTTAAAAGTTAGTATACTTGTTGTAGCTCTGTATGACTTTCAGTGATCAAAAGTGTGGTGGGCTATCGCGGCTCTTTGAGAGGCTTGATCATTTGAAGTCCGTAAGAAAACCGAAAATAGAGTGATCCAAAAGCTGAATGTGTCATTAAGTTCACCACAATTTGCAGACTTTCATTGGGCAACAGCTTGCATTTGAGTGTTGGAAGGATTTGTCAATAATATTTTTTTTAACCAAAATTGATGAAGATTAGAAAGCGCCAAAGCGTAATGACAACAATACCGCATGATCCAGTAGATCACAGTAATAATCATGGGTCCAATCGCACATAGGGCTAGAAATGAACTGTGGAGTACATTAAGCCCTCTTGAATCCATGGGAAACCAAAAGGAGGGTATGTGGCAGCGCAGGACTAGAGGCCTGCTGCCTTGTCCCTGCCAGGCATCACAAAATGTTCTGCTTGAAGCACGCTGCTTAACCACCAGGATTTAACAATGAAAAGAGCTACCAGTCCAGTGTGTAAAATTGGGTGCAGCCAGGTGTACAATGACAATGCCTTCTGCTAGCCGAAGGATTCTCTTGGTACAAGGATGTTCCCAATGTGAAGAAACCCTTGGGATGCCTCATGAAATTGTATATGCAGCATAGGAGGGATTCTCCGGCACCTAGCCGACACAGGCGTCTGAACAGTGCTTTCTGAAATGTGCAGGTTGCTTGGGCGGGACAGGGGGGAGGATCGCTGGGAGGTGGGGTTGGAAGCCCCTTTACACTTTCCTCTCCTACTCCCTCATTTAAGGTGCATTATCTGAAGCTTCAACCTCCCAGCCAAACCAAGAACCAGATGGCGAACTAGCCCAAGGACTACAAGAGGAGCGTATTGCAGACTGAACACTGTTGTACTCTCTGCAAGGCCTGAGGAAAGGTAGAGGGGCCTGGTCCAAGGAGGAAACATCTATAGCCACCCCATTATTTGACGTATCCTTAAATGCCATCTGCTGCACCACGGTTGAGCACAAGGCAAAGCATCTGAAGCAGCCTGGCACACTCCACATGCTCTAATCGTTGTGGGCCTTCACTCTCTCTAGCCACAACACAACCTCCTGATTTGACCTCACCATTTGCATCACAAACTTGCAAGTACTCAACAACTCCATGATCTTTATGATGAGACTCAACATGTACAGCATCACGCTAAATATATGGACTACCACTTGATATGCAGTGTACACAAAAGGTGGACTAATGCGCGATCAATAGATGAAATCTAGGATTTCCAATTATGGAAAAATAGTCATTTGTACACGATGCCCATCCTTGTCCCAGATTCAATTGTTTCTATTATACAGAAGAGTTATTAACGGGATGCTGTGCGTTGTCCATCTTGTCCAGCGTGAAGGATACTTGGCTTGGAATGGATAAACAAGGTGTCAGACATTTTCTACAGATCTATTGGAGCCATTGGTTATAGAGCAGTTCTCAAATAAATATCATTTACAACAGGAGTTTTAGTGCCTGACGTACTGTTGAATTGGTTAAAAGTGCTAGCAGTGGGGAAATGCAGAGTTTATGCCTTATTTTCTCTGTATAGCCCAGGGGGACAGAGCACTGCGCTGGCCTTTACTGAAATAGCCTTTAACTGTAGTTCACTAACAGAAGGAAGGAAGTCTGTGCATGCCACTTGTATTACAGACCCCGTTTCTTAGCAACCATGACTTCAAGGGCGCATCGCAACAACTGTATTCCTGCTGATTTTCAGCTAAATGTAGCGAAGTAGCTCAGCCGCCTGGGCTATTGCTACAGAGTGTTGTTTTAAGCACCCCGAATCCCACAAACAAACTTGCCATCCTGAAGTGGTAATTGGCCCCACATCTCCTCCACCAGATGAGATGGGGTTAAGGCTCTTACTGGAATTCCTTATCCCGCAGTGCGTGCTCACACACTGAAGAGATGCAAGTCCAGTTCGCCAAGTTCTGGACTGGTGGAGGTCGACCTAGGAGGTTAAGTATCGAATGTGTGACGGTATTCCGCAAGTCGGAATCATGCTGTGCCTTCACAGCGCCGTATTTAGAACGAATGAGTCTGTAATACGCATTCGTTCAGCATGCAAGTCGTTACTATGACTTGCTCGGGGGGGGGGGGGGCGCTGAATTTTGTAATAGGTTAATTTACTATTCCAACTCCAGTATGCACAACAGTAGGGAAGGTGTTGGACTTTAAATCCAACACCATTCCACCAATGCGCCCCAACCTAAGGCAAGTCATTATAACGATTTGCGTGCCGAACGAATGAGTGCTTAAGAAGCATTCATTCTCTTGCCGGCGCTGTAAAGGTTCAGCAGGATTCCACCTTCAGTCTGTAGGACGTTTCCCCGAAGTATCTTTCTAAGCAGGCATCATCCACAGGGGCTCTTCTGCATGTATCTGTTCTTATTGTTTGCGTTCTTGATTCTGGGTCCCAGTGGCCTGATGGTTAAGTGGTACCCTGATCTTAGACAGCTATTTACTCTCAAGCAAGACCTTCTCAGCCTTTGTCAAAAGGGCTTGAAGTCTGTTCCATGAAGCCTGGGGCAGGTCCTGTTTCCGCATGGCAGTTTGCAATCTCTTACTTCTCGCAGCATCTAGGTTGACTCCACAGTTACTGGCTCAGTGCCTGACTCTTAATTTCAAACGCAGAGAGCTTCTTCAGAAAGCAGAGCACAAATGATATGAGATCAGACAGAAGGTACACAATGAAGTAAGGGTGGGAGCGCTCACCATGCCATGGGGCACTTCAACCAAATGCATGAATTCATAGCTGTTTTGACTCTCAAGTGGTAGTTGCTGGTGAGAAATGAGGGCGTTGCTCCAGGGAAGCTGTCGTGAAGGTGGGTGCTGGATATAAAATAATGCTATATTATCACAGCCAGTGAAGATCAATGTCCAGTTAAAGGATAATTCTGAGAACAATAGCTCATTAATGAACACCAGACTTGCCAACTTAAAAAAAACAAAAGAATTGTGTGTGGGAGTACGGGGTTGGGCTTCATGCCAAGAGCTGCCTGAGAAGAACTTATGTCCTTTTATTCCCCCTCCCAAAAAATGAAATGCTTGCTGGGGTTTCTATCGATGTCCTTGGTGTTTTTCAAGACACTTAATGGGTATTGTTTGCTCACAGCCTCTAAATACGAGCTGGAAATCGACTCAGTGCATTGTCTACAGCTGACCTGACCTGTCCTTCAGCCATGTGTTATCGGCTCTCCACCAGGTGACCATGTGAAGGGAGCCGATCTCGTGTGACACACGGTGGCACTGGTTATTTGTTTAGTCTGACAACTTTGACAAACAGGTGGGAGCTACTGCATCCACAGAGGTGTTTAGGGCCAGTGTTATCCTTAGGATTGCAAAGCACCATGGATAGCTGCAGAGGGGTCAAGATGCTGACGTTTTTACAGTTATAATCAAGTGGAGAATCTCAAAATCATGAAATTGCAGGCCCTCGTGACCGTTCTTAGATCTGCTCTGACAGCACAGATGTCTGCCGCTCCTGCTGTTACCAATTCTTTAAAATATAGGATATTTTCTCTCTTTCAGCTCATACTATTGACTGGCGAATCATTTGCCTCCAATGTAGTGACGCATTAAATTCCTTCTCTAATAAATGCATTGTACAAGCATAGCATTTTTTTTGTTTCTTTTAATATTTTAATACAGACTCAAAATGCAAGCCAGACCTGTTGGCTTTGCTGTTACGTGTTTGTAACAGTACTCCTGTTTTTTTCTGGATGCAGATACCTTGTGTTGTGATGAAATGCGATGTGAATGTTGAGCATCTAAGACATTGCAGTTTTAAGATTGGAGTTAGTGGCGCACAGCATCATTGGGTTCAAAAGTTTTGCAATTATTTTATTAAAATATATTTTGCCTCGTGGATGGCTGGATGTAGGCACTGTTGCAGGTGGCGCTATAAGCCTGCATCACCTTTCTCTTGTCCCCCTGCTCTGACAAGTTGCACACATCCAAAACTTTCCCCTACCCGGCATGTGTCCTACTCATCTAAGGCTACGCTGGCAGCTTTCAGCCCATGCTCCTGCAAACCACCCTTGGACCCAGGAACCAAACGATCAAGTTCTCTCTACAGGGCAAGAAATGTTTGCAACGAGCATATGCCGGCAGAGGACCAGACTAGGTTAAAGAGGGTAGGATGCTGATGGGCATACTCGGGTTGGGTAGTTGTGGTAGGCACTGAATGGGGTCAGGAAATCATCAGGTGGTGCAGGGGATCAGGAGTCGGAGCCGAAGGGAGAGATGAAGAATGCATAATACCTTATCTATAGTGGCGCAGTGGCAGCCCTCTCAATGAAGAGGTGGTGAGGCGGGTGAAGGGGGTGCTGGGAGCACTGGAAGGGGATCCTGAGGGTTAATAACAAAAAATAAAGACTTACGTGGAGCTGCCGCCTGCCTCCCACGTCGCGCCTTGTCCTTCCTGGTCCCAGCAAGCACTGGGGCAGCATCACGGACTCCCTATGCAATTCCTGCACTGCTCTCATATTTATTTATTTATTTATTTATTCAAAGTTTTATATAGCGCGAACAAGATCCTTACAGATATCAGAGCGCTTCACAAACACAGGGTAGTGGCAGTAGGAGTGAACAGAGATAATGGGAGCAGAATAGTAGTCTCTAACATGGTGGGGTAATAGTAACATACATAAAGCATATCAAAATACAGTCAGGTATACAAGTAATATAAGACGGCACAAGTCATTGATCCCACTACAGGGGTGTTCAGGTGCCCCTTGGGTGTGTGGATGGCTTATGCCAAAGTCTTAGTGTAGCAAGAACACTGAGTGGGGGCATCTGGAGAATGAATCAACGTGTATCATATATTGGTAGTGACAACATCAAGTTAGAGGTATGGTGCCAGAGGACAAGGTGAACAGTGATACAAAGCAATGCAGAGTCTCTGATCCAGCACCAATCATGTTCAGGAGATCTTGGCCAGAAGGATGGTTTTCACCTCTTTCTTGAAGAGTGCAGTGGAGGAGATCCGCCTAGTTTCAGGCGGGAGCGCGTTCCAAATCCTGGGTGCCCTTCCAGAGAAGGAGCGCTTGTATGTTTTCTCTTTCCGGAATCTACGAGGTTTCAGGAGTAGGTTTTTTGTGCTTCTATTGGACCTCGATCCTCCTGAGATAGACAACTTTTGAGCGAGGTAGTTGGGTGCATTGTGGTGCACGGCCGCGTGTGTCATAACTGCAATTTTTAGCTGTATTCTGGCTTCAAAAGGCAGCCATTTTAGAGACTTTAAGTCTGGGGATATATGCGAATGTTTTCTTGAGCCAGTAACAAGTCTTGCTGCAGCGTTCAGGGAGGCTCTTAAGGGTGCAGTTGTGGATAGCGGGAGTCTGCTGAGGGCCACAATTCCGTAGTCTATTCGAGGGATGACTAGAGCTTGTACAGCAGTTTGAAAGTCTTCGGCAGGGAGGAAAGGTTTAATTTTCCTCAGTGTGTTGATTTGGAAATTAGCTGCTTTTGTGGCTTTGCTGACGTGCTGCTGCATGTTGAGCTTGGCGTCGAGTGTGATGCCTAGGGATTTCGCCGAGTCCACGATGGTAGGTTGGACATCGAGTGCTGTTAGGTTATTGAGCCATGTTTGGGTGGTGGAAGTTTTCGTCGGGGGTGAGATGAGTAGGAACTCGGTTTTCAGAGCATTTAGTTTGAGGTGATTATCTGCCAGCCAAGATTGAGTGTTAATAAGCGTGGGATTCAGATGTTTGATATCTTCCGGAGATTGTAGCTTTAGGTAGAGTTGTGTGTCATCGGCGTACATATGGAATTGGACATTGGAAGCTTGAAGTAAGGTGGCGAGCGGTTCCATGACGAGGTTGAACAGTGTGGGGGAGAGGGAGGATCCTTGTGGAACACCCAGATCTGCAGGCACAGGTGTGGATAGCACATTGTCGATCTTGAACTTCTGTGACCGATTGTGAAGGAAGGACGAAAACCATTTGAGAACAGTTCCCGATAGACCCATTCTAGTGCTTAGCAGCTCCAGCAAGTTCTCATGTTTGACCGTGTCAAATGCTGACGAGAGGTCCAGAAGGATGAGGAGGCAGGACTCATTGCGATCTAGAATTTGGAGGGCGTCATCAATTATGTGTGTCATAGCTGTTTCCATGCTATGTTTCGCTCGGAAGCCTGATTGATGAGGGTTGAGGAGGTCAAATTGGTCAATGTATTTAGTTAGTTGTAGTTGGACACATTTTTCCAGCAGCTTGGCCAGGGTGGGGATATTGGTGATGGGCCGGTAATTGTTTAGGTCAGACGGATCAGCTGTAGGTTTCTTGAGTATAGGCGTGACTTGCCCCACCTTGAGGGAGTCCGGAATGAGGCCTTGTTGCAGGGAGCTGTTGATGATTTTGGTCCAGAGAGGGAGGAGCAAGGGGATGAAGTCTTTTACAGCATTAGCAGGTAGGGGGTCTGTGAGGTGATTAGAGGGCTTCAAGGTGCAGAGCAGTTTGCGTATTGCTTCTCATATTATTAGAGCAGCAGGGGCATTGACCTGAGAGGGCTGGAAAGACGCTCCCGCTCCGACCAGGGAGTCTGTGGGGGTTTCTCCAGCCCGGCTGTTCAATGCAGCCAGGCTGGAGAAACCTAAGTGCACATATGTGTTTTGGTCAGCTTGACAGCCAGTCAAACACATATGCATTCTTAGGGAGTGCACATGGCACTCCTCTTCCCCATGCCCCAGCCCGGACTTCCCTGCACAAGCTGGCTCAGAGCCAGCAAATGAAAAATAAAATGATGCTAGTACATTGTTTTATTTTTCATTTGCAGCTGCAGATGTGTGATATGGTGAACTATTAAAAATACAAGATAATATCATTGCAACTTTAGGTTCTGTAAAGTTGCTCAGTACTAATAGGTGTTAATTAGTACTCATCCTAGCACACTCAGAAAAATGAATATTCGATGTAGCTCTGCAGGGATTCAAATTTGATGTTTTTTGCATTACGTACAGGTCTTTGCACCTGAGGTGTAGTTCCAGTATTTGACATTGAGACTTGCAGTATATTACACACATACACACCTCTCAACAAGCATTAGCAATGGTAATTGGTCTGGCTTTAAAGGAATGTTGTATGATAATGTGGAGCATTATAAGTAGATAGCCTGGGAATGAATATGTATGTATGTGGAAGCAAAGAACTATAGAATAATAATGGTGTAGGTTAAAAGGTTAGGTCACAGTTGAACTGTCAAGCCAGCCTTAAAATCCATGGAGGTTAACTTACTGCTCTCCTCCCAATTGTGTTGCTGCCAGAGAAAAATAACATAAGTTAGTTATCTGAGACACTTTAAAATCATTACAATGTCGTGTGTGCCTCTAATGTTCAAGATCAGGCATCTGGATGAATTAAAAAAATGATCGTAGCTGTATGGATGGCAAGCACTATTTTGTGGATCCACATAACGTTTGCCTAATCAAAACATGTATCCTAGCTTCTAACATGTGGGCAGAGCCAAAGCCCCTCTGCTGATGATTCCCACGTAATTGTCTGGTAACAGCTGCTCTTTTAAACCAGTCCATAAAAAGGTTGTTCTAACATTCTGACCATTCTTCTCTGAAAAGATAGCATTTAATATAGATTTGTGAGCTCATTTTTTAGAGGTTGGTTAGAATACAATGCCAAGTGTGATGGCTGGGCATTAGGGAAGATTCACCTTGAGGGTCAAGAGAAGGTAACAAATGTGATGCCATGTCATTGGACAGATGATGGGAACCGGAGGTGAATGAAGAACTTCATCTTGTTGTCTAGGATCTAGGGGTCCTGTTGTGGAGTCTCTTCAAAAGTCATTTTCTGATTACCTCATTGTGAAAACTCCCAAAGCATTTTCATTAATACCCACTTGAGAGACCTACGTCTACCTGTGCGATCTATGCTCTGTGCAGAGGCAATTCCTTGAATCTTGAATTAAACTGTACAGTGCAATACTCAATACTAATCCGGTTGATATTGCACTCCTTGGTGGGCCTATCTAGGACATGATGCTTCTGGGAAAGAGGGTAACGTGGCATATTAAATATGAATGAATTAATGTTCATAGGAATTCTTCATTGAAAACACAAGCTACAGCAAACCATCAGATATCCACGATTTTCTGATAAATTTGAGATTCCCTAAATAACGATGGCAATGAAAGTAGCAAACACAGAAAGGGGTTAATTATTCTGTAGAAGAAAACTCAAAGCTCATAACTAGAGAGCAACCCCCAAATATAATCAACAAGCATCCTACTGCCCCACACCACTGATCCTAAAAACAAAAATTTAGGATAGACGACAGCCCACAAACCTCCTTCTCACCAATCAAATAATACACTCTCCAAATAGGAACATAATTACCCTGTTGTCCCCCATTATATACAAACCATCAAGGTTCAGGCAATCTCTTGGTTACTCTTCCTTCAACACACACTCCTCCTTCACTCAACAAACTCCAACACATATCCACCAGCAGAAGACCCTTTGTAAACACCCACCTTAATATAAATATCATGAGGTCTCCGCAAGAATAGACCATCAGAACACTACAAGGCAGAGCATAGACTAAGTGCAGCCAAGGTATCACTTCACTTCAAATATAAGTGCACTCAACCCTTACCCCACTGCAGTGGTCTTCAAACTTTTTTATTCTGCCTCTCATCTGGCCCCACCTCAAACATTTTCACAATTATTCTGTTAAATTGGCAATGTTTAAATATGTCTAGACTTATATAAACATTACGGTTAAGTTCTGTTACCGTATTAGAAACTCAATCAAATACATATTTGCCAAACATACTGTTCTGGTCAGGCAGGCCTTACTAACATGTATCAGGATCCATGGTGTGATTATTAGGAATGGGGTGGGGGTTTTGAAGAATATTTGGATAAGACTTCTTTTGGCCTGGAGCCTAGCGCCCCACCCCGGGATCACTTGAGGCCAGCCAGTTTGTAGACCTCGCCCTACGGCAAGAGTGTATCCAAGACCGATAAATACAGAACTCTGTTAGCATCCCTCCAAGGGTCTACAAGTCTTCCCTAAATCGCCTCATACTGTGGAATCCTACAGTTTCATTTATAAATAATTTTTTCATACAAAGCCATATCAAACATATCCTTCATCTAAGGCATCTAATACCAGCAACGTTCCGGTCCTCCAGTATGCAATCATGTAATTTATTTATATTGGTGCTTTTGGAAGTGCCACGCATTTACTTGCAGCCTCAATGGATTTTTAGATCAAGGAACTAAAGTATAAGAATTTCAGATAGGATCAAAAAGTAGATTGAGTCCAAATGGATGCAAGATATGGACCCTTAGCTGGTATTCCTGTGTGCCATCATCTATTGTTGTAAACGTATAGCAAAGTATCAGCCTGAACAGTTCGGTCTAAAGGATTTTCCCAAAACAGAGGTGGTTAAATATAGCTCTCAAACTAGAATTCAGTGAGCCCCAGTGTCTAGGCCCCTGTTTTCTCAGATCCACCTCCATGTTCATCATCTAAAAGGATTGATGTTGTGGAAGGTGCAAGCTAGGCAATGGGCAGATTCCTAGCCACACTGTAGAGGCAAACCACATTTTGAAAGTAGCTGGTTCCAGTTGCTCCATTAGGTCTTGTGGATGGTGCAGAGTATTTTGTACTTGGATTTCCCTAGGAGCCAGCAGAGTGCTTTCGAGACTTGAGGCTAGTTTAGATGGTAATGTTCCAAAGATTTAGTAATGATTTTCCCACCTCATACTGAAGTCTTTGTAGTGTACCCCCCCGCATGTAGCGCTCTAAAATGTGTTATTGAGCAGTACCAACTGTGACGTTGGGAAAGGGATGGATCGACGGATAAGCTCTGAAACTATAGTTTTAGCAAGAGCATCCATTAATTTTGTTATGTAATTTGGATTTGAAGAGTGCTGCTTTTCACCCATGAGGGAATCTAGGCGCTGGGTAGGTGAGAGTAGGTGTGTGGTGAGGCTGGTCGTAAGCAAAGGCAGTCTCAATGGTCCCTGAAGAAGAAGAATTGAGAACCCAGTTCTTCAGTTTCTTGTGGAATTCAAGAAGTGGAGGAGGAGGCAATTTCAGAACTTGGCGGCTTGGTGGGAGATTGATAGACTTCCTGTTTTGCTTCTGTGGATGCCGGGTGTGTGCGCATGAGTGAGAGTGAAGCTGATCGAAGCGGTCTGGTGGTATGGTGGAAGTGAAGCTGGTGATTGAAGTCGCGGGTCCTGTATTGTGTAGTGACTTGAATTTTCTTCCTGGAAGTTATTGAACACGCTTTTCTTAAGTATTCACATTATTGTTGCGTTGAGGACCATGGTGAAGAGAGTTCTAGCACATTCAAAATAACTTGCATTCGTTGTGCTTGACGTATGGAAATCAGCAACTCAGTGAATTTTCAAGTCAGCGCATTAAGTTTGGTGCAAATACGTTTCTGGGTCAGATGCTCAACTTTTCGCAGATTTTAAACTCGTGTTCAGCACACATTATGCGTTTTTCATCGCCTTCTGCATATAGCGTGTACATTATGTGTGAAGAGAGACAGCTCTAATTGGGAACGTCTCCTCTCCTTCGGCCATGCTGAGATTATAACTGGAAATATTCCACGTGTCTTTCCGCGCAGGCGTCTCGTGCCAACCCCTTATTTCACAGTCTCGCGCTGTTTGTGACACGGCCCACACAGCCCTTTCTTCTCCTCCTGACTTTCTGCCATCAGCATCTTGCTGCCTGCGTATTTTTCACAGCTGTTACAGATTGCACTTTTTGTAACTGTGTGTGAGTGGACTTAATTTGTAATATATAAATAAAAACAAGTGCAGGAGCCCTTTCAGCTGCTCTTCTGAATGCAGTGGTTGCTGAGTAACATCTCGGCATAGCATTGATTCCATCTTTCGCGTTTTCCTTTCAGTACCATTTACTTCCTCTTTCTTAATCTCACTCTTCATAGTACTAAACAGAAAGCAGGGATGAAAATGAACTATTTTCGTTTCTTCCTTTTCTGACCCCGCCCTCCCCCACCCTTTCTTGCTTTGGGTCAGAGGCTGGCAATGAAAAATGTCAGTTCCTCCTGCAATGAACAGTACAAATTAAGCACTGGCTCATAATCTACATTAAACTTTCGACGGGCCTTTTGAGGGTTCACCAACCCATTACATCCTCGTCCGACCTCCCCGTTATGGTCTTCTATGAGCGTCAGCACCTCCCCGCAGCCTTAATCAAGCAAAAAAAACAAAACACAGCTCCCATCTCTTTCCTCTAGGTCACACCCACAACCTGTGGGATATAAAACATCTGACATCACACCCAGAAATCAGGGAGGGAGGGATGGGAACCAAGACTGTGACGAGGAGGTCGTAGACTCTGAGTAATGAACCTTATCGGTAAGTAACCGGGCATCCGTTGCTCCACTCTGACTGCAGCACCTGCAGTTTGATCCTAAGGCTAAGGCCAACTAATTTAAATAAGCAGCTCACCCTGGCGTCCACCTTGCTTTCCTCTTTGTAACAAAAGCAAACCTTGCTGGGGATAACCACCTCAAACCCAACTGAGCACGTGATTCATTGTTTGATGTAACTCTTATGTTTTCAAACTTCCTTGTTTTTCTGTTTGCTCCAAGCTGCTTGTTTGTTTCTTTTTACTTAATTGAGCCATCTAGATTTTGATAAAGTCACAGCAGTTTAACCTAGAACTACCACCCAGCTGAATCACAACAATCCTTGACCTCTCTGCATCTTATTTGATGGACTGCTGGAATCCATAGCATGGATGTGCACCGTAGGTCCAGGAGGCTTACATACATGCCAGATTTTCTGGATGGCTACTGACTATTGATTCCTATATATAGCCTTATTCAATGGACTGTGGGATTTGACTGTATTCAATGGGTGTGGAGTTACTGTTCTGGATACCTCAATGAGCAGTATCTACTGGATGCTGTATTACGGCCCCACTTCGAGTTTTCCACTTCAGAATGGGGCTAACATGGTAATGCTACTATTTTTTAGGTCTCGGCCTGCGAAAGACTGCGCTCATGCACAGTCGAGCTGGCGAGATTGAATGACATAGAGGGATTTTCACTAGTGAGGTTAAGCCCCGTCCCTCATTTCCATTGGCTGGTGTCACCGTTCATGCTAAACAGTGGCCAGCCATTGGAGAAGAGGTCCTAGTGACGTTCTTCTTTCTTTTTAAGACTCGTCCTTTTCAGACTGACTTACTTGACTTACTGCTGGCGTAAAAGGTTTCTTATCTTCTTTATGGGTCCAGATGGCTCCATAAAGAAGATAAGGAACCTTTTATGCCAGCAGGAAGTCAGGCACTTGTTTTACTGGGAGGCAAGCTTGTTTCATTTTCGCGTTACACATGAGGCAATTTCTTCCCGTCCCCCCCCCCATCCCCGCGGTCTGGTGCCTTCTTGCTCCCCATCCCTCCCCCCCCCCTGCAGTCTGGTTGCCTTCTTGTCCGCCTGCCGCCCCCCGTCCTCCCCGTTCGTGCCTTCAAATGCTTGTTTGTACTGTACTGACTGACGCTTGGCGTAGTGCGTTAGTAAGAAACTGATCAGGGTTTGGTATTATACATATTTCCTCAATTGGTTAAAGCGAGCACTTGCATCGTGGCGAGAATTGTGGTAAAAATGGGTGGTGGTCGCGGTGGTGTATTACAAGCTGGATGCTGCGTTTAGTAAGGAAGAAATTTAATGACGGCTTGCAATGCGACTTTATTTGCTCTCGAGTAATGGTTTCAATTTTACGTTACGAGCGAGGCAATTTCTTCGAGTCCCTCCCACCCTCTCTCCCGCAGTTCGGTGTCTTCTCGCTCCCCGTCCCTCCCCCCCCTCAGTCCGGTTGCCTTTTTAGCTTTACACGTGAGGCAATTTCTTCCCGTTCCCCCCCCCCAGTCTGGTGCCTTCTCGCTCCCCCCTCCTCAGTCCAGTGCCTTCTCGCTCCCCCCCCTCCCTCCCTCCCCCCCTGCAGTCTGGTTGCCTTCTTGCCCTCCCGCCGCCCCCCCGTCCTCCCCGTTAGTGCCTTCAAATGCTTGTTTGTACTGACTAACCATTGGGGTAGTGCGTTAGTAAGATACTGATTAGGGTTTGGTATTGTACATATTAACGTGCCTCTCCCTCCTCATGCCTCTCTTTTACCCTCTTCAGTGCCCTCTCCCACTCTACTCTCTGTGCCCCCCCCGCAGGCACCCCTCGTTTTCCTCTCTCTCTGCCTGTTTACTGCCTCTCACTTTCTCGGTTTCCCCCGCCCTGCTCTTTACCTCTCCCTGACTCTTTTCTGTGCCTCTCCAAACTGTCCCCTGTGCATCCTCTGCCTCTTTCTCTCTTTCCACCCCACCTCACGTCCCTCTTTTTATTTAAATCCAGTGTTGTCTGAGTTTCCTCCATTCTCCCCTTTGAATTTAATGACCCATAAATGCCTACTTTCTCTGCCTTTCCCGTTCTCTCCCCTCCTCGCTTTCCTTTCTTTCTCTGCCCCCTCGTCTCTGTTTCTCCCTCCCGCCCTGTTTACTGTTTCTCTCCCTCTCCATGCCTCTCTGTGCCTCTCCCTGTCTCTCTGTGCCTCTCCCTCTCTGTGCCTCTCCCTCGCTGTGCTTTCCCTCTCTTTGCCTCTCTCTGTCCTGGCTTTCTCCCTTGCCCCTTCTGCTTCTTCCCCTGCCCCCCTCTCACACCCGCCTCCTCTCGCTCCCTCGCTGCGTTTTAATGACCAGTAAAATGGCATCTTTCATTGACGATCTTTTGGTG
The DNA here is from genome assembly GCF_964261635.1 of Lissotriton helveticus. Lineage (NCBI taxonomy): Eukaryota > Metazoa > Chordata > Amphibia > Caudata > Salamandridae > Lissotriton > Lissotriton helveticus. The sequence goes on along the minus strand of NC_136070.1, from coordinate 396,040,508 downwards.
GTGATGAGCCGCGTGGAAGTCTGGTTCCGCCTTCCTCCCTCCCTCGGTGATGATGAGGAGGAGACCTGCCCCCCCCTCCCCTGCTAACGGCCTCGTTACTGGACGATGAAAGCGTGGCCTAGACCCAGCCACCCTGTCACCTCACCTGCGGCCCATCTCACCTGCCGCCCACCCCACCCCCACAGGGCCATTTTCTTTTGACAAAAATTATCAATCCATGCAGCCAGCCTCAGGCCAAAGATTTGTCGGACGACTTCGAGCAAGGAAGAGGCATATATAACTTACATACTTATTCATTCGTTCTTTCATTTGTTTACGTATTTATTTATTTTTTTTTTTTTTTTCAGTTTAATAAGTTTTTATTTTGCGTAAAAAAAAAAAAAATAATACAACAGAATATAACAGCATGACATAGATCAGAACCAATATGAGACAATCATGAAAGATAAGTGGAGATGAAAAAAAGAAAAAAAAAGGTTCAGATAAAATATGAAATGGAAGACAATAGTAGAGAGAAAGAAAGAGAAGAAAAGAAAAGAGAAAAAGAAGAAGAGAGAAAGAAAAGGGGGAAAGGTTAGGGAGGGGGAGAAGAGGATAAGAAGGTAGAGAAAGGTAGCCAGGTAAGATCAGATTTGATTTTTAAGGTGACAGAAGTAGAAGAAGCAATTGCAATTCTGTGCTCATCGCATACAAAATTCCACCAGGTATGCACAGACAATTTAGAGTTATCCTTCCAGCAAGACAAAATTACTTTGAAAGCAGTTGCAATGAGAAGATCAAACAATTTAGCGTTATACGAATGTAAGTCCAAAACTTCAGATAGGGAACCTAAATAAATATGCAACGATGAAAAAGGTTCAGATAAATGAAAAATACGCATGCAATATTTCCAAACTGCGTTCCAAAAAGTGAAAACTGATGGGCATTCAAATAAGAGGTGAGTGAGTGTGCCAGGGAGAGATGAACAGGACCAACAAAGGTGTTTACATATTTATGTACAATAAAACCATACATCGCCAGCAGCCCGTTGCCGTGGAGATCAGAATGCCACCTATAGACAAGGTTGTGGCCGTTGTGGAGGGCTTTGCTGGACTTCTCTTTCGGGTTGTGTAAGATGCTGGACCCTCCCATTAGAGGCCGCTCAGCCCGAGACACAGAGATCATACCTGCGAGCGGTCACACCGAGGAGAGGAACCCGGAGGAATGTGCAGGTACGGGTGTGAGTGCAGCAGCTTGTGACGGTTGGACGAAGTAATCAGAGCAGAGAAATAGCCTTCTCTGGGGGGGAAGGGGAAAGAAGTAAATCGTGTAGGCTGGGCTTTAAGTGGGTTGAAAAAAACTGGGGGTCTCTCAAAAGGGCGTGGCCAATATATTTAAGGGCGTGGTTTAAAAACATGTAAACTAAAAGTCTTTGCTTAATAGTACAGTGTGCCGCCCGACCTGTATTTTGCTGTTTCTGTCATTACACCCAGATATATGATAAAAGTAACATATCTATAAGACTTTGTCAATAGTCGTTAGTTGCATAAGATAAATAAGCAGCAACTATGGGTTGCATATAATATTGGACAAGCTTCGACTTAAAGCCCTGGTGACACCAAGACAATGTTGCTGCTCCTTAGTTACAAAAGGAGAAGGAAAATCCAGAGAGAAAAGGACTCTTTAAAGGATTCCCCTTCCCCTACAACGCTCACCTGGCATGACCTCATGCCGTAACTTCTCCACTAGTGAGAAGTGAGCATGCACATGTCAATGCTCAGCTATTGCCATTATAAATGACAATGCCATTTATATATCTGTTTTCAAAACCAACACATAAATAAAAAATTTGTCATTTACAATGCCTATAGCTCTAACTTTTGCAAAAGCGACACCGTTGCATTGTAAATGCTTGTTCCCTCTATTTCCGAGGTGCAGAACTTGGTATGTTGTGTGTTTTTCCTCACAACAATGTAACCAATTTGCAGGAGAGAAAAAACGCCGTATTCAGTAATTTTCACCCAATGTGTAATCTCATTTTGTGTAAAAACTTCTGTGTGCGTCTGAATCAGGATTTTTGTGACGCTTAAAATGGTAGCCTTAGATTCATTGCATGTACATGTACATGTACAATGCATGTTATTTGTTAATCTGGTGACCTTGAGTCCACTGCTTTTTTTTTTCTTTCTTTTCTTTTTAGATGCATGACTTTATTTACTTTGTTTTGATGAATAATGGTACTCTTTTTTCCAATTATCAGTGAAAGAAAAACCATGTATATGCTGGCAAAGTATGGCAGTGTGCATTGCATCGTAATTTAAGAAGGCATAAGCACCCAGGACGAAAATAAAAATGCCCCCGTCCCAGATGCTTTAAATTTGAGCATAAATCCCCGTGCTCTTTATAAGGCAAAGTGAATCCAAGTGGGTGAGAATTTACTCTTTACAGCAAACACATTTTTGCCTTGGTTGTACCTTAATTTTTTATTGAGGACGGACACTTAATTATTTAAGTCGTCCCGGTTTTTTGAAGAAGAGCAAATTGCTAAGCATAACAAAATTCAGTAGTGTATTACTGATTTATCTGCCTATCCTTCTCTGATAACGATAGCTCTGTTAAGGGATTATTCCAATACAATAAAAAAAAATCCTTATGCCCTGGCATATTAAAAGTCAGAATCAACATAATTTAATAGCCTAAGCAACAGCAAAAACCTAACAGTTTCTCTAGTATGCATCACTTGCATCAATTTTTCATAAGAGTTGGTGTTGAAAACATTATAGAACAGCGATCGGATTAAGGGCCCCATGCATCAAACTAAAAACCGGTCGTAAATGGGCAGATTCTCAGACTCTGCCCCTTTGCGACCGGTATATTTGCATTTTGGATGCATCATCCCAAATGCAAAAATCAGAAATTGTGATTGCATTTAAGGAATAGCAAATTGCAATTCCTTAAATGCAATGCTAGAAGCAATTTAAAATAGCAATTTTTCTATTAGGGGTCACAAATTACCAAAATATAAAATAGGTTGGTCATTTGCAAAAACTTTGAAAAATGCACTAAAGTGCCTTTTTCAAAGTTACATGTTACACACACACATGCCCTTGGGGCATGTGTGTGCCCAGCATGGGTGCACATTACAATTTCAGGGGTGCAACAGGGTGTCCCTTCGACACCCTTGCACCCTTGAAATTGCATGCGCAATTTGCGAATACCTAATGGGTACTCGCAAATTGCACATGCAATTCCCATTCATTCCTATGGGTGGAAAGCCATTTCTTAATTGCAACTCGCAATTTGCGAGTCACAATTAAGGAATGTTTAGGAATCGCTATTTTTATAGCGATTCCTACATGCATAGGCTGTTGCGCTTCCTTAGTAATCGTAATTGAGGAATCTCAAAAGCCTTCCTTGATGCATGTGCCAGTTAGTTCTTAAAATGTTAGCATTCTTTAGGAGAATCCAAATCGAACATCCAGACTGATGTTCAGGATGCTCGGATCCATGCCAGATTTCAGGGTATGAAGTAAGTTTATATACAGTGATGCTAGGCATCCCATTTACACGGGCAATACGTATCCATAAATCAGTCATTGGCAAAGCCAATAGGTCTTGCATTTGGGACTTATTGGCTTTGCTAATCACATTTGTGAATCACAACTAAAAACAAAAGGAAACAAAGGAGAAATGATGTAGCAGCCTCTGCTGGTTCCTTTGGAAGAGACACACATTTGTGAAGATGTATGCGCGTGTATGCCCACAGAAACAAAGGAAGAATAGCCAGACCCCTAAAGCCATGCACAGGAAGGGAAAGGATCAGGCAGCTGTGTCAGGGATGGAGCTGAGACTCTCAGAGAATCTTTGTCCACAGACAAATTGAAGTTGCCTTATTTGATTGTTCCAGAATTCTGTGCAGGAGGGTTTGGGACTGAAGTGTCGTGATTTAGCACACTAAGATTGGCCAGTGGTTCCTGGTTTCTAGAACTTTTCACCTCTACTTTAAATCCCCTGCACAAGAGAGAGACAGCTGAGATGACACTGGATGTTGAAGTGACGATAACAGAAGATGCCCAGCTGGAAGCAGAAGCCACCAGCTTTCCTGCAAGGTTGAATAGTGGGATTTTGTCTCCAGCTGACTCCCAGGACGAGGATGGGTCTCTCCAGGGCTGATAGCAATGGCCCCTTTATGTCCCCTTAGAAACAGTTGGGCACATGGGTCTAATTAAAGGACTCTGGATGGTTTGTCTGGATTATTTTGTGGACTGCCCCTTGACTCTGCTGCTGACACCTAGGTGTCTTGCAAGACTGCTAGAAGGTCCTGGGTCCTAGGGAGTGTGACATACATGGAGGTTGTTCTGCAGACTGGGTGAAGTGTGGGTGTGGAAGTTGCCCCCCAAGCAGAAAGCGTCTCAGGAGTGCAGACAGAGGACCGGTCTGACACATGTAGCCAGTAAACCCATCTTCCTGCAAACAAAATGCCCTTTAGGGGCCAGGAGGCCTAAAGAAAATGCTCTTGGTAGCTAGGGCTGGCCTCAAGGAGCACAACAAGCCCAGAACCATCAAACTCAGATCTATGGTTTGGAGTTATCTACCTTTAAAGCTCGGGACCACAGGGGAGCCCAAGCACAAAATCAAACGCCTGGCACCTTGTGGCGATTTTTCAAGAAATTCCCCTGTGGTGAGCCAGTGCAAACCAGGTCATGCAACCTGTATCTTTAATTTGCCCCAGGAGAGGAGACATGCACGAGGCCCTGTCTCTGAATCCCTCTCTGAACCAGGTACCCCATTTCCCGAGGCCTGATGCATTTAAGTTTTGTTTGTTGGAACCCCTCCCCCTCTGGTTTTAAAGCAGAATCTGGAAGTCAGGTGCCCTGGGAGCATGGTATGTTATGTTATGTTTTATGTTATGATGAATTTATTGAGCGCACTGTCACCGTGAGTTTCCTGGCGCTGACGGACTTGGAAAAGGAAGGGGGGAAACAGAAAAGATGAGAGAAATTAGTGGGGGGGAGGGAAGAGTAGTGTTTTTAATGATTTCCTGAAGGAGAGAAGGGAGCAAGAAGACTTGAGTGAATGGCTGGTGCCCTTCCTGCCCGCTTGTCTGGACGGAGACAGGTGCACCATACCACTCGTGAGGCATGATCAGGCAAAAAGGTATGCCAGCTCTCATACTGTGTGTGTTGGGGGAACCAGTCAGTCAGTGCAGGAGTGGGCTCCCTGCACTGCCCACGTGGCACCCAAAGGCTGGGTGCCCCCTACAAGGAACAGGTGCACCCAGTTTACCAAAAATAACAAAACGGGAAGACACTACTCAGCACAAGTCTGTAGCCTCTCATTCAGTATACTACCCCAGTGCATGAAGCACCCCCTAATTCCCTGCTACAAGTTACATATTTGCATATTTTTGCCTGTTGTGGCCCCAGGAACCACCAACTGTCTTGTTGAAATGTGCTGTGCTGGGTTGCATAGAGTGCAGCAGCCCTCCAGAAAGGTTTTTTTTAAAAACACACCTTACCTCTCCCAGGGGTAGAATCTCAGAACCTGAGAGAGGCTTACCTTAATTTTAAAACACTTGTGGAGTTGGAGCTTTGGCTCTTGGTCTCTGTAGTGGGGGAACGCTTGTGGTTTGTCCTAAGGCTGCTGTTGTGGTCCAATTAAAATACATGAAAGACTGTTGAGAGACGTGTTGAATATAGTGCTTTATTGAAAATTGTAATGGCTGACAATTCAAAGTTTTACTCTATGATGAATGCTATTAACTATTGGTACCACCCCCATTGACTTAAATGGTGGGCCATAACATGTATTGTATATTGGTACTTCATTGGTGACTTAATACATGTGGCTACTTTTACTGCTGTATTGACACCATGACAAAGCCAGTAGGCGGCCCTAATTTATAATGACACCCCTTTATATTGTGATGTTGCATCTAGTATAGGTGGGGGTATTTTGGTAATAAGTTTCAGGACCCCTTAGGAGTATAATGTTATATAAGGGTGTCACCAAACGTATTTCAATATACCTGAATGTATATATTTGTAATGTAATGCATTGTATTTAGTAGAGTGTCTTCAATAAAGATACTTTTCCTTTTTATAAGGAAAAGCACTGACTGGCCAATGATTTATCATTGCAGTTGTTGTGTACCAGTGTGTTGGGGTTAATAGCCTACACCACCTCCCCTAAATAGGCCTTGGACTACTCTGCTTCGCTAACCTGAGAGTCAATTGCTACAATAAGGTACCGGTTCCCAGTAAAAAGACAATTGCAGACTTATTACTTGTGAAGTACTCACATCCTTCACATCTAATAACCCAATTTCTTGCGGTCTTGCACATATCGGGGGTATTACATCAAGAATGATTGACTGTAGGAAGAACCAGCATCTATTCCATAGGTTTCAAAAGCAGAAGATGGTAGCATAGGTTTAAAAAGCAGAAGACATGCTATAGGCAGTGCTTCATTTGAGCTGGTGAATTCAGGTCCGGCCACAGACACTTAGTTGTTTATGAATTGACAATTTGGGCCCAGGAGGAGGAAGATTAGATGGGCAAGATTAAGAAGCACCAAGAAAACAAAAGGAGACAAGGGCACCAGCAGCCTTCAGAAAGTGTTTAAGCATACTTTTGTTTGGACTGAAGACATAAAAAGACTGCAGGAGCTCCAGCGCCCCTGTGGAGGTTCGTGCCCTGCGAGTGGGCCCAGCTCCCACATGCTGAAGGCCGGCTCTGACCCCAACATTCAGCAGGGCCAGCAGTTGGTTTCTGTGAAAAACTCCTCCTCTTTTACAAATTAAGCACTTGGTTTAAAAAGTAGGAGATATACCGTAGGTTTAAATAGAATAAGAGAAACCATAGGTTAAAAGGCAGTAGATATATCATAGGTTTAAAAACAACTAGAAGTTACAGCATGGGATTAAAAGCAGAAGTTATACTAAAGGTTTCAAATTCAAAAGCTGAAGAGTTACTACAGGATTTAAAATGTGGCACAGATCTGCAAATAACATTTCTGTGTGTGATTTATGGCTGGTTGTAACACTTCTAATAAATGATAATCCTGCAATCATTTAGTGTCACAGGTAGGCTGGAAAGCTGTGATTTGTGCAGAATTGTATTAAAATGAAATCTCTACTCGTTAAAATAATAGACCATTAATAACTGAGATCAATTTCGCGTCAATGTCCAGGAAAATTTAATTTAGAGAATGTCATCTTTTTATAATTAATGGGGGATGTCTTAAAGTCGTATTGCTCGGAGTTTTGCAGTGTCTTTTTTACGGCATTTGCGGAGATATGTATATATATGCATTTGATACTGTTTAACCATTTTTTTAAATAGTTTTCTGCTGTTGGAATTTTTCCTGGAAACTGGATGCTTATGGCTTGCTTGAGAATGTCCTACTCTTTAAAGTATAGCCTAAATTTGGGCTGCGGAAAGGGAGTGAAAGCCTCCTCTCCAAAATGATCAAGGCACATGTATTCCATTTCTGGTAGTGTCTCTGGTGTACAGGGGAACCTTAAATAACTACTTTTTATACAGGAAAAGCACTTGACGTTACAGGTCTCCTTTTTCGGGACCAAAACACAATGTTGACATCTGCCTTTGCACCGGTTACCTCTACTTTTCACCTAGTTTCGGCCAAAGGAGGGAATTTAACAGTAAAGTCGGAGAATATTTTATATTTACATTACACTAATTTAGCTTCTAGTCAATAGATATTAGAAACAGAATGAATGCATATATAATTTAGGGGCCTAGGGTTGAAAGTGGCCCACCTCGTATGTGACAGATTCATGAAAATCATTGCCTTAGCTGCTTAACTGACTAATAATTTTAGGGTATTATTGTTGTTAGGGTCATACTTTAAAGTTACTACAGCAATCTTTATCGAAGGCTCTAATGTTAGCTGAAAGGTTATCATAATGATTTCTAAGAGTAATGCAATCCCTGATATTAGTAATTTTAGCCATGTGCTGATGTAGCCACAAAAGCATTTGTTTACATACAAAAGAAAAGGTACTAAGATGTGTATGCGTATATATATATATATATATATATATATATATATATATATATATATATATATGTATGTATATATATATATATATATGTATATATATATATATATGTATGTATATATGTATGTATTTGTATATACATGTGTGTATGTGTCAAAGCATTTGGAATTTAATGTTGTTTTCATTCGTCCCCATTTTCTGTTTTTCCCCATTTCCTATTCCATTCAGTATGGTTACTATGTGTTTAGAGAAAAGTTAAAATATCTAAGAATTACAAAAAATAGCAAACATCTTTGTTCTGAGGTGTATTCCCTTGTTTTATAAGGTGTTACACCTATAGCAGAGCAGTATGAAGGAATCCTTTTCTGAGATGAAACTTTTTAATAACATCATGAAATTGCAATCACTGCTTTGACGTTTTTGTTCCCTCTAGCTGGCTGACCACAACAGTTTGCCACGATATTACTCTAAGGTATAGAAATTTAACCTACATCTACTTACCTTTCAACCCTTGTTTCTGGGTTTGTGTTTCCTATATAATGGTGTTGGTTTTTTGGGGCACACCAATGGGCAATTTCCGGTATTTCTAGGAAGGCAATTGAAAGCAATAGTCACACGATTCCAAGATCAACTAAAACACGTTGCAAATTTGTAATAAAAGTACAAATTTGAAGGATGAAAGATATGCATAAAAATACTGATCTTGGCCCTGTTTGTCATAAAATGTATTTTAGCCAAAGGTGCAAAAATCTTTGGATAAAATGTTGACTTCAGTGTATGTGTTGCTTTCAGTGCCTGATTAGCACCTACCTCCTAAATCTATATTGTCATGGGAACTGCATTGTGATTGGTTGGGATGGAGCATTCTCAGGTAGATTGTTTTTCTCATACTTGCAGTCATTTCCATCTCGATCGGTCACCACGTGGTTGCCATGTTGGTTGTGACTCAGCGGGTAGATCTTTTCTTATTAAAATGGTCGATCCTCTTTTTGAGTGTTGTCAAAACTCCTGAACAGAAATAAGAAATCTAAAAGGCTTAGTTAACCCCAACGTTATTCTGCTTGGTTCCGCTTCTTTTCGGAATACTTAAAGCCATAATCTGACTCAGTGACTCTAGATGACAGTTAAAAACGTAGAAGTATATTGCACTTGAAATCACAGGTGCATACAAATGACATAACAAGCTCAAAAAGTCCTAATATTTGCAGAAAAATGTAAACTCCTGTGAGATGGCCAACTCTATATTGGTTCCGGCCACCGACATGTCTTGATCTTAACAAGAGGCAAAACCCTCAACCAAGAGAACACCTTGCTGGTCTTGGGTGGAGCAAAAATGGCCGAAAGCACCTTCTTTGGAAACAGGGTGCTAGAACTGAAAATGGAAATTATGCATCTTTTCCTATGTTCAGCAGTGAGACTTACATTCCCCACTATGGCTGTCTCCAGACTTGATTCTGGAAAGTTATTAAAGGACTGAATGATGGACTCTCTGCGCGTCTTATACGAATTGCAAGTGGTGCACTCTGTGGTGTGGTGGTTTTATTTTCTGTATGCACACAAAGATAATGAACAATAATGCATGCGGTTGAAGGATACTAACCGTTCTTTAGTGGTAAATTTAACACAGTGCATCCCTTCTTGGCTTTTTAATTGCATTCCACATTGAGCCAACAAACTGGGACTGCAACTCACGGTGGAAACATTCCCAACTCTGTCAGCGTTGCTTTTGAAGGATGCGCTTCTTTACAGTTCATGAACGTAATATGTACTGTTTCTCCGTTTGCTGTGGCTTCTCTCTTCACTTGATTTGCCCTCTCTTCACTTTCAGCCACTATTTGTACTGAGTCTCTACGTTTTTTACCTTATTGCGTTCATCGGTATCCTCTGTGGTGTCTCGATCCTCTTTATGCTCCATGTCTCCTCTATGACTTGTCACTCTATAAGTGTCCCATCTCATCTGTTTTCCACTATGTCCTCTCATCCTTTGTGCTCTTTCCTCTACTGTGATACCTCTCACCGGATTGCTTTTGCAGTCTCTCTTCCCTTTTTGCTTTTTCACGGTTTATAGTGTCCTATACTCCTTACTGATGTCTCTCTTTTGTGTTCTCGTCAGTTGTGTGGTCTCCCTTTTTTGCTTTCCCTTATTGTCTGTGCATTTTTGCTCACTGTTTATACTGCTTCTCCACAATGTCTTTTTCTCATAATAGGGGCTATCTTTCTTCTTCATTACCTCCCACCCGTTGCTCTTTGTCCCCATGTCCGTTCTGTTTCTCTCTCGCGTACTCCGTCTCTTGTGTTAGTGCATTTTATCTTCTTTTCCATACTCTCTCTATTCCACTATTCCCTTGTGCTCTCTCACTCATGCATTTTATTATGTCTCGTTCTTTTTATCCTCCAGGTCTGTCATAACTTGATCACCAAGCTTTGGTGCTCACATAAGACTCTTTGGTATTTGTCGTATGCATGTGCTGTTAGATAATTTCCAAGTCTCTTACCTCTATGCTTTTCATACAACTCCTGCACCCTATGAAGAGTCGCGCCAAATCCATCCTCTGGTTTGCTTACAGCAAGCATAGGGACTACTCTGTTGCCTAAATGCTGTTTAAAGTTTGAAACAATGAAATTTCACGTGGAACACTACTTATCTCGGCTCTACTGCTGATCTTTAGCCATCTTAATGAGAAGTTAGATTGGATCACTGAAAGACACTTGGGGTTTTAGGTACCTGGGTCTCTTCTCAGGATAAGCAGGTGAAGGCCTGTGGGTAACGCTCAAATTGCGATTATTTCTTTTGGGGTCTATTTGTACGAAAGCTTCTCTCTGAGTTACCTGGAATATCTTTGTTTCTGGCCTCTTCCCCTTCTATGCTTTATGATTAACTGCTGTTTCCTCAGTCTCCCTCTACCAATTGCCTCACACTCTGGTCACCTTAGCACCAATATTCCATCAGTTACATCACAGGACTACAACACTGGCTGACTCCAGACCCTTGTCCACCACTGCACTGGTCAGGTCTGTCATTCAGACTGGTATACAAACCAATAAAGGAAGACCCTGACCTCTATAGCTCTTGTTCAACACATAATTATCCACAGGTAGGGTTTTATAGTATAAAGGGAAACTTGCTCCCTGCTGTGTTACTGGCTATCAGGTTTACATGCGTTCAAGTGTTATGGTGCTAACAGGCAAGGGGGACCCTAACAACCCTTAAACTAGTGTTTGGAACTCCCAAACCCTGTACCACCTTTACCAAGTACCTGTGCACACATAAAATCATAACATATAGTATGTACAAATCATGAGCATGTGAGCAAAACAAAGACATTCGCCATGTTTTTTCTTGTTGGTTTAATGCTAGTTTGCATGGACATCAGCCGACACGTGTTTCATCAGAGTACAATCAACTCTGACTCTTCAGGGCCGAGTCTCAATGGATGAACGCGCTGGCCAATCACCCTGGACTGGTGATAATTCCAACCCGGCCGGGGTCTAGAAGGATCTTCAGGGTAGTCTCCCAAAATGGGACTCCAAATATCATGCTAACATTTATTATTCAATCCCAAAATTTAGAAGCGTGAATGGAGTATCAGTCAAACCGCTAAATATTCAAATTTTCATGAATGTCCACTAAGTCTGTATAATATTGAGAGGGCACGTGCAAACACGCCGGACGCAGGTCAGAAAAAGACGGGTGCATCTGATTGGAAGTATGAGCACGATGCGGGACCCTGTCACGGCGTGTAAACAGCTACCCGAATGCAGTTTCGCACGGAAGAGTCAGAGTTGATTGTACTCTGATGAAACACGTGTCGGCTGATGTCCATGCAAACTAGCATTAAACCAACAAGAAAAAACATGGCAAATTTCTTTGTTTTGTTCACATGCTCATGATTTGTACATACTATGTCTTGTTCAACACAGATTCCAATCCTGTAATAAAATCTGTATCGAGTGAATATACAGATGCACATTGTGTACCAATATTTCCGCTGCGTTGCCAGTTTCATCTGTGCAAGCACTAGAATTGTTACTATCAAAGTAAGTCACAATTAACACCCTCCCAATCAAGTAATTGGTATCAGTCGTTGTGCAAAATAGCAGAAGGTGCATGAATGACTCTTTTTGCCACCAATGGTACAGCCACATTACTTGCTTCCAGCCCAAATCTACTGTGTCTTACAAGGTATCCTTTGGTTGGGAACATCTCAATCCTAAACTTGATGTATAAGGTTCACTTCATTTCAGGATAAATTAAATTCAGGTAATGCTCAAACCCAGGTTAAACCTTATGCTGAAGCTACCCAGATTAAACCTTATGCTGAAGGTAGCATAATAGCAGGCTGCCTACTCCAGTGCTAGGGATTCTTTCTTCCCCTGAAACCACCATAATTTAACATCTCTACTGTAGAATTTACATAAATCGCAGCCTGAGGATTCTGTTGGAACCGTATCTTGGTACGGTGAAATCGGAGATGTTAGATATACCTAGCTCTAAGTATAGAGCTATTAGTGGAGTGCCTGGGCCTAGCTTGAACAGACACCTTTAGAAAGTTATTTTCTACCACTTGTAACTCAATCAAATTACAACTCGCCTATAGCTCTACTCAATATATTGTGGAAACCACCTCCTTCTGTTTGTAAATCCTCAGGATGATACTTACAGATTGGCTGCACCCCTTTGTGTTTTTTAATCCAAGAACAGCCCTAGAGGTTTGTGATAAAAATAGCTCTTGCCTTTGCTATCTAAAGCTGCTTTTTTACTCGATGCCCAAATATTCATTTTATGTCACACATTCTATTGGCTTACTATGGATCTTGGATGCCCAAATATTCATACTATATTGCACATTCTATTGGCTTACTTTGGATCTCAGCAGGGTACATCCAGGACCCTCTGTTAAATTGCCATAAATTCTAGCCTCCTGTCTGTGTTTGGACCCCTCAGTTTTAAGGACAGCATAGTTCTGGCCAGAGATTAAGGGTCGACTCCACCAAGCTTTACGTAAGGGTAGATTCTACACCTCTAGTCACCTCTAAATTTAACCACTCTAGATCTCTGACCTGCTACTAGGGCCACTTCACGAGCCCTCATCATGAGCAGACTGGATTGAGGCAACACACTCTCTACCAGAATCTCTACCCACATACTCCACAGACTCCAGATCATCCATTACACCACCAACTGGCTCATCCTCAACGTCCTACACCCAGTGGCGGCCGGCATGGCTTGCGGGGGTGGTCGTGCCAGGGAGGGTATGCGCAATTTTTAAAAAAATTAAAGAAACTTACCTTGCCGCGTCTCTGCTCCTGCTCTCCTAGTCTAACTCAAGGGAACAGGAAGCGCATCCAGGCCCCACTGACCAATCACAACACTGCAATGCAGCATTGCGATTGGTCTAAGCATCCTGGTTGGTCGCTTAGCCAGGGAATTTGGGCCTGGGTATGTTCTCCACGCAGGTTGTAATGCAGCCTGTATGGAGAACAGAGAAAGTGTGCATGACTATTTTGGGCGGCCTGAGAGGACCTGCCAAACAGTCATGTGCACTTAGGAGAGGGCAAACCACTCCTCCCCTGCCCTGCTCCGAGAGCAGAGCAGTCCCGCCCACAAAGCATCAAAAGCATAAATTGATAACTCAAATGTATTATCATTTTATGTTTCTATTTCTCACTGCTTAAAAGCAGTGGGGCGACGCTCCTCCGCAAAAGTGAAGGAGCCGCCACTGCCCACACCACACCCATATCACACTCGTATCACGCCTCACATCAGGAATCTCCACTACCTTACCATACCATCCAGAAACGCTACCACTTCAGACTACTCAGCCACCCATACAAAGCACTGCACAACATAGGGCTGCCCTACCTCATCCACTGCCTACACTTGTACCAACCCATCAGACAACTGCGCTCAGCCTCGCTCTCTCTCGCACACACTTCCCGCATACACAGAGGCCGTGCCAGTGGACATTATTTTTCTCACATGAATGCATAGACATGGAACATCAGGGCCTCACCCTCACTTCTTTAATTCCACAAGAAGCTGAATACCTGGCTCTTCAACTAACCCTTCTCCTACTCACTGGATACACTCCCAGGTGGCATATGCGTAAATCCTCCTAACATAACGTTTTGTTACCTTTTATGATAGTAGGTTACACGTTGCTCGATCCCACAATTTAATGGCAGTGGGGTTGTGGCCTCCTGCCAGAATGATGCCTTGTTTTAATGATGGTAGATTGTAGCCTGTTGCTAGGAGTCTGAGGTCCCAGGTTAATGAATTTGGAGCTCTAGTCTGCTGCTGGGCTGTGAGGTTTAATAACCGTGGGTTAACAGTGTCTGGGCTCCTGAGTTTAATGACAGTGTGTTACTGGCCTGCTGCTAAGATTTAAGGCCGTATCTTTTACTGAGACCGAGACCATCAGTTCATTGACAGTTTATTGACTGAAAGGGTCCGAGGCATCACAGATAGAATTTGGAGATGTGGATTCTGGGATCTTTTTGCACTGTAGCAGGTTGCAGGAACGTGTCGTAGGCCAACCTGTGTTATTGTTACGTAGATGTCTAAACCGCCATAAGCCACCACGATATCAAGTAAAGCAAGGCCTAATTTGGGGGAAAAACGTATTAATAAAATAAAATATAAATGTAGCGACCCAACGTTTTTGTAGGCAATGGTGTTGCCATATACCATGGCTGCCTAGTTTGGAGTTCAGTTCATGGCGCTTTCTTTCACCACTATACACTTCCTCTTGTTTATTTCACTCTTGTAGGTTCTTTTTAATTTCTGCTTTCTCCCTTTGTCACTATTTTATATTTATCTCTTTATCTTTATTCTCCCTTAGCTGCCTCTCTCTCTTGCTTTGGGTTAAAATCTGTGAATAATTTGTGCCAGAGTCCAGCTACCACTGGGGCAAATGAGATTGAGCAAGATTTTGCACCCAAAGGGAGAAAATTAGTGTTTGGAAACTTTTCAAAGTCTACCAACAAAAAACAATACATCAAGTATTTCTCTTATTGCCTTATGTGGGGAGAGGAACCGCCAGCCCTTGAGATGGGATGTTTTAACAAACATTGGCCAAGCCAAAATGCCTCGCTTTTGAGTACAATTTACTCTGCCACTGAGTTTTGTTAATACTAGCATGCGCAGGCACCATTAAAAAAAATTAATATATACCGATCCAAAATGGATCGCTGATATAATTTCTAAAACCGAAGGGCTGGCAGGAATTTGCTACGTGGCCCACCCAAAAAATGGAGGATACATCGAGGGAGGGACAGGACTAGGTAGGGGAGGTAAGAAAAAAAAGTACTCACAGGAGGGAGCAAGAAGGAGGGTGGGAGAGAAGCACAAGCGGGAGAGAACAGAACAGCTAGGTAAGAAGGACGGAAAAACAGGTGCCTCCGTGTGTAACTGCGCCTTAGTCACTCTACGTTTTTTCCTCAGAACTCAAAAGCGTCTGCCAGTAAATGGAAATAACAATAATAAAAAGATGTCGTGCGAGAGCTGCCTCTGCAAGATGCTTAAGTGCACCAGTGCGACTGATGGGACCAACTCCTGCCACCGTTTCCCTGGAAGTGGGACATGGCAAATGTCAGTCTTGACAAGCTGCAAGAAAGGAAAATGCCCAGGAGGGAAGCCACTGTCAACAAGAAGAACGAATCAGCCAAGCCGCCTGGAAAAAAAGCAAAGACTAAGCTTTAACTGGACTGTGAAGCAAAATTTGGGATATATATATATATATATATATATATATATATATATATATATATATATATATATATATATATATATATATATATATATATATATATATATATATATATATATACCATATGTAGTTTGTACCATATTACTTTATCATTCTGAGCTGTTTTTTGCTTTTGTAAGGACTAATAACCAGTTGTGCTCACTATATTGGAAAGATTACAAGGTTGTTTTGCTGATGTTAAGTTGGCGAATGGCCATAGATACATTCAACGTCCTGTCGAAACATAGCCGGTGGGTAGGAAAGTGAATATTGAATTTTGTGTGCATCAGTACCCTGCTTGCATAGATGACTTTCTACTCTGTAGGTGCAATTAAGTAAAATGTTCTCACTTATGGATTAGGACCAAAAAAGCTACAGCGTTTTATTAACTATGATTTAGCATATTTTCTAAAAGTATATTCTGTTGTACGTGTTCGTGTCTTAGTGTGTTTTGTGCACACTTGTATGCAAAGTGAGTATTTTGCTGCAGCAACCCAATTAGCCAATTAATGCATTGTATCATTCTGTTCCCTTCTGTTCCCTTACATACTGGGTGATCGGGTCCAAATGAGTAAATTGTTGGTTTCGAAACCTAGAGTCTGTGTTATAGTGTCACCACTTGACCCAATTGTAGGATCCTGGGCTAATCAGTTTGTACCCTTGCACCCAGGGTCGCTAATCTGCAAAGCCAAAAATGTACAGACAGAAGAAAGGGCCATATAAATATGGGACACCCAATTTTTTTGTAAACCCTGCTTCATTATGCAGTTAAAGACTCACCAATCTGAGTCCTAATTAAAAATGATAATCCTGTTAACTTGTGATACATTGTAATTTCTTAATGGAGGATGAGATGAGAATCCCTTGGTTCCCTTATAAAATTATTTGACCTTGCTGCTGTAGCAAGGACCTTAATTGTGCAACAATAAATACTCTTTTGTTCATCGAGAACGGCTTACTCACACACTAACTTCAGGCATAACGTCCTAAATTTGAATATTCAGGGTGATTTATAGAGCAAATTGACCATTCTTTTTTTTTTTTTTTTTTTTTTTTTTTTTTTGAAAACCTTTATTGTACATAGAAAGCTCACAAATACGGGCCTACAACCCACGAGGGCTGGCCACCACATGGTAGACAACGTAGTAAATGAAAAACAAATTTTCAACAGGATATGTCACCAGGAGCACAGGAGAAACAAAAGGAGCATCGAGCAATCAGCAAGAACAGGACAATAAAAGGTTAATTTTCTAATGCGGGGTGGGGAAACAGAAGAATCATGGGCCGTGCAAAAAACAACCAGGGAGGGGCCGCGGCAAGCCGCCATCTTACGGTCACAGAATGACAAAAGAGGCCATACCAACATAGCTATCAAAGAGTATAAACGTAATCGGAATATAAAGAAACGACAATGGCATCAATCAAACAGCACCTACCCGTCGCCGCCCCCACCCAAAATGAGGAGACATGATCAAAAAGGCCCACATAATAAAAGACATTACGATACGCATCCCAGCAAAATAAAAAGACCCCCATTAAGGAGGAAAAAGGGGAGAGGGAAAAAGGGAACGAAAGAAGGGACTCCCACCAAACCACGCACCCCCAGGAGTGAAAGCAGGATAATAGAGTCCGGCAAGCAAATTGACCATTCTTAATCTTCTTTTGACTGTCCGAAAGCAGGATATTTTTGTTGTAAATGGAAATATCTACAATATTTCTGGACAAAGAGGGAAGACACTCACTGTTCGAAACTATTGTCTGCAAGTCGGCCTGCTCAATTTTATTGCAGCCATGTTGGATATCCGTCAGCCTGCACCAGTCATTGAGCAGCTGTACTTTACCTAGGAAGTGATTTAGTAATTATTAGCCGGAAATAGGCACGATGGCTGCCAGAGGCCACACTTTAAGTGTGCTAATTGAAGCGTGCATTTATTTGCTCAAATTGGTTGGTAATTGAAGTGAATGAAGCATCCGAGTGTGGTTCCAATGTGTTTATAGCCAGAAAGTAGCCACTGAGATTGTAAGCAATTTCTTCTTAAAGAGGTGCTATTATGAAACTTCTGCTCTAGCATAAATTAAGTTATATTCGGCAGCTATCTATACCTTGTGAGAAAAGTAATAATGGATGTATTTCTGAAATATAAAATGCCTTTTTTACGCACATTTTCATTTAATTGTTCCTGTACACACATATTAGAAGATTTAAGTCTGTATATTTTGCTCACTGTTTCTATCTCATTTTTAAATGTATAACAATTATTTAAGTGTAAATAAATCCTCTACTATTGTTCATAACATGTATAGTAAAGAAAATCATTCCATTATGTTGTCACTTCATTCCACCCGATTTAATTGAAAAACGGATATAAAAGCCAGCAATTTCTAATTTGTTTCAGTTTTTTTACCTGGCTTTGTATAGTCTACAGAGACTTTTATTGCCAGCCTTCATTTTAGAAAAAAATGCGCTTTATCCTTTTTTACTTCGATTTTACTTTAGTTCATGCACGTTCGAGCATTTAAATAAAATGTACTACATGGGTTGCACTTTATCCATGCACGGTCTACGCAAACGAGTGGTTTAACCTTGCCTTCTACAGGCTCTGTCATCACCTAGCTCCATTTTAAACTGCAGCTCACAGTATTTTTTTTTTGTCGATTCTCGGTGTGAAAGCTTTTTTCAAAGGACATTTGTTTCCATTCTGATGATGACCAATCGGCTACCACTGAGCCTGGTAAGCTGTGCCACCAACATGTTTACACTCTGCCTATTATGGCTTTGCTGTCTCGTGGTGCCCAAGTGGTGCATGTTGAGTAAGCTCTGTCCATACTGTGAGGTACTGGGTTTTTAAGAACCGGCACAGAACCGGTAACCCAGCGGTGTCAGGGTACACCCAGAGACCTCGGGTCCTTCCTGATCCAGACCACAGAAACTCAGAGCCTTCTAGGTGAAGTCAAAGATTAGTTTATTGGCTGCAACCAAGGTAACAAGTGTCCTAGAAGTACAACACGGGGAAGTATATTCTCAGGAGACTGCTCGCCTTTTCAAAGTCAGGCTTCTCTTCTTATACACAATTTTAAGCTTCAGGCAAAACATTCTTGGTTGTAAAGTAAATAGTTAACATATCTCTAATACAAAGAAAAAGCAGAGTCATGATGACATGTCCATATTTCACTTCGTGCTGCCTACAACAAATCACCTGGCAAG
Organism: Lissotriton helveticus; assembly: GCF_964261635.1. NCBI lineage: Eukaryota > Metazoa > Chordata > Amphibia > Caudata > Salamandridae > Lissotriton > Lissotriton helveticus. The sequence continues at coordinate 396,021,553 of NC_136070.1, read as the reverse complement.
GCCCAACATTTCATCAGATATCGGTGGACCCCCAATAAAAACAGGCGCCTCCCCATCATAAAGTAAGTGAAGCAAAAGAGTAGAGACAGATGTGAGCAAGATATGGCAGGTGTGCGCGCTGAAATGGTTTTATGGCTTGTTGAGCCTAGATGCTATCTTGCTCGGCCACTGGGAGGGGAACTGACCTAACGAGTTTGGCCTGGGGCAATGGTTCCAACTTGCACAGGTCATGGAAAAGTCGATTAAGGAGTATGTGTCCTTGTGGAATTGAATTCAACTGGATTAAGGCCTATGTAAAGGGCAACACATAAATGGAAGCCAAGGGTTCAGAAGCAAATGACGATTTCGAGGTGAAATCGCCACTCGAATATGCTGAAAATATATGTACATGATGTACTCATCATTCTCGGTCTTTTGATACCAAATTCGTCATGTTTCGACGAAGTTTTAATTCTCGAGTCCAGAACGATTACACGAATCCGGATTTTCAGAACCACAACTGCTGCACTAGAAACCACCCTATGCAACTTAAAAATCAATCAACATGGTATCTAGAATATACTCCATCCCAAACTACCACACTGCATCTCTGTGTACACGGCCAGTACCATCCTTGACCTAATAAGCAAGAAGTAGAGGACTTGTTGTGCAGAAGCCACAATTAAAATCGAATGTCCGACACTCACTTGAGTGCTCTACTGGATTTCTTTTCCAAAGACGGCAGATCTCCTATCTGTCCAAGAACACTGAGGGCAATTCAGACTCATTCAAGAGACACTTTTCAAAATGAATCATCCGGAGTCTCCTGAGAGCTCTGCTCAGCGGCAGATCCTAGGGGAGGTCTCACCTACTGGGCGCAAATTGAAAATGGATTGTAAAAGCAATGTGAGAACCTGGAGGAGAAAGCAGAGGGGGGGGGGTTTGTTTGTATTAAGTTATAATGCTGAAAACCAAAACAAATTGTTGAAGCATTAAATAAATATTTCTCTGACCACTCTGTGGCATTAGCCATGGCCTTCACAACTTCAGGTATTGGGATTGCAATACAGTTTCATATCAAATGTCCAAACAAAATCTAGATGAAGAGCAATTATCCTTCTGTGGTGAATTTGGGGTTTACCAAATTCTGGCCAAAGTTTTTCTTTAGCTGAGCATGATGTTATTTAGCTCATTGTATTTGCTGTCTGAATCCAGTATGCTACATTTTGGCTGCACCAACTGCAAACATCTTCACAAGTGTGTGTGCTACTCCCTGCTTCAGTGTAAATTATTAGTCTCATGCAATATAAATGAAGGCAGTTATTTAATAAAGAGATTAAACAGCAAAAGGCCAAAAACACATGCCTGCTTGACACCTCTGATAGTTCAAACTTTACAGAAATATCTTGTGTTTAGAGGGTTAGATAGCCTACACCTGCAGTTGTTTCTGTCTCCAAGATTAATCCCCCTGGTGTGGTGTCAAATTTACCAAAGCAGACTATTCACGTTTTAACACTTGTTGTGTTTTGTACCTGGCACCAATGACATTTAATATATGTCCATTTAGACAGCGTTGGTCTCCAAATATCTACTAAAAAAGGTCCTCTGCAAAGTATGCTTGTAGTAAGTTAGCATGTTAGTACCAAAGGTTTTTTTATAACACCAGTACAGATGATTACCATAAACTAGAGTACAAGTCAGCAAAGGATTGCGAAAAGCACCATGACTATGTCTGGCAGAGCTTCAGCAGGGAAATAAGATTTGTTTCATTCCACAGTGCGTTTAAATCCGTGCTCTACAAATTGGAAAGTGCATGAGACTGCTTCTAAGACAGCACTTTTGTCTTTATAGACTTGCAACATGAATCTTCTCTGGATTCGCACGCCGTGCATTATTCATGCCATTTAGTGGTTGGGTCCAGAATTGCCCGTACATCCTCGCTCCCACCTCCCCATTTCGCCGCCGACCAGAAGGTGGGCAGTGCTACCTCCTGTGACATTGCACATAAGCCCATAATGCCCCAGTACACGGCTGCTATCCTAAGCGTCGTCTGCCCCTTTTGGTGCCCTACTTTCATCAATGCTAATATTGTGTACGTTCTGCTTTTTTATTTTTGGCTAACCAGACCCCTTAATTGGTAAGAAGGGTGGGTTAAATGTGGATCCAATAAACCCTTCAAGCAGCAAAACTATTATTACAGGTGAGTTCCCACTTCTATTTCCCCCATAAGTAGGTCCTCTCTTTAGTCTGAAGCAATCCTATAGTGAAGATCTTAACAATGAAATTGAAGATTATGCTTGGTTCTCCCTCGGGCTGTACATTTATGCAAATTGATGTCTGGAAAGCTTACTGCAATAGACTGTGCAGCGTGGATGTAAAATTCAGTTGTGAGAATCTTATGAATTAATTGCATCTAGTGTTTTCTCCACAAAAAGGCCCAGCACAGGCACAAGGTCATCTGTATGACAGTTTTTTGAAGTGCAATCTTTCCCGGGGGTATCAATATGAGAACTGTACATAAAAAAAAAGCATATTTTACATCCATTTGTAGACAAAACATAAATTAATACATTAAAAAAAAGCTTTGTGCACTACATGAATTAACTACAAATGACACAAACAACATAAAGCTAGCCCTGCATTCAATGTTCAGAAACTCCGGAGAAATTCAAAGTATTTTCTAATTCACAGCAGATGAAAGGCACAACCCTGTTAGATGGGTATCCCATTGAAGTGAGACTGTGAGGAAGTCTTGTGTTCCTTAAATTTAGGTTTTCTCATATAGGATTACCAGAAAGCATAATTATTTCTTCCCGATCTAGGGGGTGTAAGACCTTGCATACAAGCAAGTCAAAAAAAAAAAGGCACATTTAGTGGCAGTCGGTGATGGTCCTTCTAATTATTGCAGATGCCCTCGTTGTTTGAGGGACAGACAGTAAATCATTACAGGAGTGCACTTTTAACAGATCCCAGGACCGTATCACTGTTCTAAAATTATTTTGCACTACACTCATTGTGTGCTTCAAATAGCTAAATACATCTAAACATTTGTAGCATTATCAGAAAGTATTAATGTTTTTTCAGATATATGCCCAAGGCTAGAATGACCCCAAAGTACATTGCTTTGGAAGAAACAGGTGGAGGCGTGCCATCAAGAGTTAGCTCTTGGAGCCTGTGCTCAATGTGAAGAGTACAATAGGTTTCTCAAATGTGGGATAAATTCAGTCTTCGATGGATTTAGTTATACACAAATGGTGGCTTTCAAAGACTGAACGCACAACTTGGCCCTTAAAATCCTGATATCATCCAAGTCGGTGGCTTCTAAATTAATTGTGGTACCATCTGCATACTTGTTCATGCAGACAGCCATCTGACTCCCAGAATCTCAGTATGCCAACTGAACATTACAGTGTGTACTGGGGGTTCCACAAGGTATTGGGATAATGCACAGTGTGTCAGCTGTTGCTTGTTGCTGACTCGAACGTGATTGCACAAAGTGTTAATATAATTTCTAGATAGAAAGTCACTTTCTTCTGCAACCGAAAACGAGGGAGAAGATTAACAGAGGAAGTAAGAACTTTACGATAAAGGGCTATGGTGACAAAGATGGGCAGTAGAGGCAGTTTGAAGAGGCAGGTGTGTGGACTCACTCGAAATTGTTTAAGAAATTTCAACCCACTTTGAAGTGCTATGGCGCATATTCCTCAAAGATGAAGTGAATGTGGAAGCTTCGTCTTATTTCTCTACTTTTCTAAATCTTTCATCTAAATAAATAAACTGTATTGTGATAAGTCAGTGCCTTAAAAATAGAGTTTGAATGCAAAACTCTGTAGCAATTTCGATGCACCTTTTTTTATTTTTTTTTTATCCAATGACACATTTATTTGGTTTTGTATTGAGCCTCCCCTCTAACATGTTGACACGTCTTAAGTGTTGATGAACAACAGCAATACCTTTTTTACTTTGTAGGAGAGGCTACATTCAGATATAAAGATACATTCAAGTAGTGCTTGCATATAATGCTATTTCACTTTATGGACTCCACTTTACGGAATTAGAAATTGTCTATCCAGCATTATCGGGAGGGAGAGTGACCGACAGTTTATATATTTTTGACGGAAGACCAGCACACACAAAGAGACCGCGTTGACGGACAAGAATAAGGATCAGATAGATTGCTAATCCAAAATACAACATACCATCATACTCCTTTCACACTTGCACCAATGATGATGACCAGTTTACATTGGTAATGTATTTCTGTATCTGCTCCATCTGGCCTTGAGGTGCTGTTCATATTCGCAGGCATACATGCACCATTGAACACTACTAAATATGCATAGAGTTGTAGTGCCCTGTACTGCTTTTCTACAAAATATCACCTGGGTCACAGGAATTACAAGGTAGTGGATGACCAAATAATGCAACAAGAAAATGCATCTTACTCATCATAATGTGGCACATTGTGTGGCACTGTTCTGCTCCTTTGTCATTTTAGCACACATTAAAACTGTCTGAACAAACATGTTACCTCAGTACCAGTTCTCACCCGTGTACAACAACTGAAAGATAACCTGGTCATTTTTGCACAGGGTCTTCCAATGCGCAGCACCACACTTGGAATTGTTTCTTTTGTAAATTTTGATTAATTCCAGCCAAAAAAACTGTTTTTCATCATGAAAACGGTAAGTTATGAAGCAGATGGGGGATTGTGTGGTTTGTGCAGTACATCCTTAATCATATGGAAAGGCTGTTGCATTGCAAACTTTAAGTGATCTTGTCTGTAGCTTTTGCAGTGCAACCGTACTTAAAGCTTCTACCTAGAAGGTCACAGGTTTCTTGCTTAGATGCATTATGTAGTTGAGGGTGCCCCAATAATGCAACTTCTTGTACCACCCATATACTTTGAGTCAATAAATATATTGTACTGCATGCGGCACTCTGCCACACATTTTGTATAAAGACGATATATACTCTCGGGATGGGATACACAAGACAATACATAAGGTACTTTTATAGCACTACCATTTGGATAGGATTTTTTTTCTGCCATTCATAGGGCAGCACAGTGCCCTATAAGTATTATTAACCCACGCACAAATAATTAGATTATATATCCACTCATCTGTTCCCACTACCCACATTGTCCTCTGCTATAGAAATGTTATTGATCTATCTCTGTGTGAGATCCCTGGGCAAAAGTAACAGATCCAGGCTTTAGTGAGCTAAAAGTGGTAAGCTTTGATGATGTATCGATCCAGCTGTGTTAATCTTGGGAGCTAAAGTCCAGTTATGTTATGATGCTGAATTGTTGGCAAATATAAGTTGAAACAGTTTTCACTGTGGATCATTTTGGCTGGCTCATAACTGCGAAATGCCACCTTAAATGCAGCTTAATATCACAGAAAATAAATTATATATGTATTACGCTCCCTTTCTCTGAATTAAAAATATTTTGATAGTGTCGCTGTTCAAGGTCATCTGCAAAATTACTACTTTAATAATGACGCATTGAAATAACTGTATTTTAAACACTTAAAATGCAGTTGATAATGATATGTTAGCTGAAGGTCCTTAAACAACAATACAGAGCAATTTGAAGTGTTAATTAATGTTAATAGCCACCTTTAACCATGCTTCATTTAGTGCACCTGATTTCACAACTCTGCCCTAAGAGTACAGTTGAACTGCTAACAAAGTAGGGTAGCCTGGTAGAGTGTCATCGAGCAATAGTGTTGATGCAAAAAATGATTCCACTATACACATAAGACCTCTACATTTCGGGGTGAAAATATTTGCCAGTTCCACTATTAAGCATATACCCCAAAAATGGTAGACTGGAGTTAAAATAGTAGATTAGCTCAGTGGATCTTAAAGTGAGTTGCAGAGATTGCCATATTTTGCAACAAAGAAATGTTGGTTGATTGAGATTTAGAGGACGTGGACTGTTTTGTAGCAGATGTGTTTTAGAAATGATTGAATAAGAAAAGAGCTAGGTGTTTATGAAAATGTCTACACTCTGAATCCATGATTGAAATGAGATGTCCAAACTGACGCCTACCACGTCGGCGAATGGTCCCATGATCTTTTTCATATATTACAGTGCAATCAGCAAGATATCTAGAGATGTCAGCTAGAAAAAAAGTGGATGCAATTTCTCCCCTATTTCTTTCGCTGCTGAGAGTAGCTAAACAAAAAATGATGTATAGAAAGCAGTACAAAATAACTCTGGTGGCGGTGAGAAAAATGGTGATTAGGAATATGGATGCAGTAAGGGTAGTTCTAAATAAAGCATGATTTAATAAATACCAAATGGACGATGATGCTTCTGGCTTTTACTGAGCTGACCATTGAAATGGGATGTACTGCCATTAATCTCTTCCAGTCAAGAAGCTGATTGGTTATATTAGTCTGGAAGTTGATTTTTAGGTTGTGCCTGGGCAGTGCATGCGCTGCTCTGCGAGGCATACTGTATTCGGAGTATGGAGGTGAAGCTCCGCCTACTCTCCGCCCATATTTGTCATTGGCTTGTGTCATTGTCCTTGGTAAAAGCTGGCTTCTGATTCCTTAATAGGCTTGTTAGGCCCTCCTTTGCACTGCCTTGTCTTCATTTGTAACCTCCCATGGCGACCCCCCGTTACCTGTGTTGTTGCTTGGTAGACTTTAATTACAGCCTCCGAGCACTATTTTGTTTAATGCCTTTCCCTGCCTGCTTGAGGGGCACGCTGTTTCGTAGGGCTTAATTTAGCTGCGCTTTTCGTTTATTTGCGTCACTGAGCGCAGCCGCATTTTATTTTTTAACTTTTGTTTGTTAAAGCGCCCCATGCGGAGCTTTCACGTTAATTGCGGCCACGCCTCTTTCTTTAGGCGAGCCGTGTCTAAGGAAAGGGGCACAGCCGCCATTTTCGAGAGTTTAGTATATTGTAGACCTATTGCATTGCAAGTGCTTGTTCCTGTAGCGGAGGGTGCTAGGAAGGCGACTGGTTTACATCAGGAGAGGGAGAGAGAGATAGAGAGAGAAAAAAGTTATTTGGGGTGCTGAGGAAAACGGTTGAGCAGAGGATGAGGTCCATGAGCCGATCTGAATATACGTTTTTAAGATGCTCAGTTGTGAACCCCACGCCTGAGGATTAATGGTAACCATATATGTACTTGTTAAAATAAATAGATTAGTACATCCGATTATGGTTCGTCAATCAGCAGTAGAACATGTGGATTAGATGCCCAAATTAATCTTGAATTTCATCAGCAATCAGTTGTTTTTTGAGGCATCCTGTCCTACTCTTTCCAAATGATCCAGGCTGAGGATTCTGGGAGCCTCCTTTTCATACCTGTATAGTGCATACCAAAAGCAGGGTCCGCTTCTGTGTATTGCCCCACTCTTTAATCTCATAGAATATGGTGTTACATTGATCAAGCGGATGCAATGGGCTTTATTGTAGAAAAAGGAGACGGAGCACAAAATCATGAAGTTTCTTTGGCCAGTAAACATTAGAGGTGGAATATTTCATATACCATCGTATTGAGGTGATCGCCAATTGTTGCTGTGGTGAAACGTTGCAAATGTTTACTAAGATAGTTGAAGTATTTCTGACCGACCCATAGCTTTGAACACATCTTACTTGCTACACTCAAATATTTTACCTTTTCACTAAAGATAAGGTCGCTCGCGAAGACGCTACCATTTTGTTTCTTTTTTCAGGAGATTGCCACATGGCGTTATTTTTGCACACATAAAGCGCTTTCAAAACATCTGCTTCTCGAGTAACATAATTATGTGTTTCTTAGAAATAGTTTTCTTTTGAGGTCTCTTAAATAATCTTATTTTGTATGGATCACAGCATCAGCCAAGCTACCGCGAAGACCAGCCCTGTCTTGATCTCTCGTGCCTTTGAGAATCATATCCCATGTTTACAATGTATAACTTATGTTTTCAGTGCTGAAAGCGATTCCCCATGTAGCATTAAAGCCAGAGTGACGCAGGTTGCTGCAAGATGGCGGCGCCTACTGCTGGGGGGCTGGATGAGGAAAGCATCTGCTCCCGTGGTTCATGGATTAGGGTTTAGTGGTCATGCCCCCAGGCACTGCTTACTGTGAGGCGATTTATGAAACATTCACTTCAGTGGTTTGGGGTTTCTTTGATGTGGGAGACAACATGTTCATGTTGGAGGCAAGAGCATTTGTAGGGCGGGCTGCCGGAAAGTATCGAACCCGTTTCTCTCTCAAAATAACGATAACCACAAAGACAATCAAAAACCACCAATGACAAAGCCAGTAGGTCTCGTCTTTGAACTATTGGCTTTGCTAATTGTATTTTAGTGATGTGAGTGGAGAGAACAACAAGGAGAGCAGAGGTGGAAGAAAGATAAAGGGTGCTGGTGGAGGGAAAGATCAGGGAGTTTGGGGTCAGAAACAACATTCGGGGCATCCGGAGAAGTACACAACATGGGTGAGAGAGAGCAAGGTGGAGCACGGGCAAACAGAAGCTCATCAGTGAGAGTGCAAAGTGGAATGTGGAGAGGCACACAGGTGAGAAAGCAATGCATGGGGAGAAGCATATAAGGGCAAGCACAATATTGAGGGTGTTGGGAGAGCAACACATGGGCAAGAGCAACATGTAGTGCAGTGGGGCAAAAATAAGTACATGAGGGAGACATTTGGAAAACACATGGACTCTTAGGGAGTGATTAACCAAAAAGAAAGGTGTTTATGAAAAGTAAGCAATGGAAGGAGACCAGAAATGAGGTCATGGCCCAGGTGATGCACACACACAGAAGGAGAGGGAGGAAAGCCCATACAACCCGTCTTTGAATCAGGATTGACTGTGTTTGTAGGTGTCTTTGTTATAGGCATGCCACATCATGAGATGCACTTAAAGCTTTCTTATACCCACTACACAGCAACTAAAATGTACATGGAAATCAAATCTAAAGTTTATGCAAATGTGAATCTACCCAGCAGGCACTCATCCTAGGGTTCACAGCAACATCCTACCATAGAGTTCCTTCTCAAATGTCACATATTGATTTCCATAGATACGGTTAATACGTCGATAGAAAACTATAGTCGGCATGTAAATGTTTCTTAATCTTGGCTGTGACTTTGCTTTAGTGTATACTTGCATGCATGGTTTCAGGCGAAAACAAGTTATTTAAGAGTAAACAAATGCAAACTTGGGCTACAACTCTCCATGAACACAACAATGAAGTAATGAATTGAAAATGGTTGTTAACAATAAAGAGGTGCAAGAGTGGTGGTGGGTAGGGAGGATATGGTGGTGTTGCTGGGGATGGTGATAGTGAGAGTTGTGGTGGTAAAACTGGTGAGGGGTGTGATGGTGAATGTGATGGTGATGAAGAGATGGTGATTAGAGTGATCTTGGTGAAGTTGGTGGAGATGGTGGTGGCTAGGCTGATGGGTAGGTGGTAGTTAGGGTGATGATGGTAGGTGGGCGGTAGGGGGCTGGCAATGATGATGGTAAGTGTGGTGGCAGCGTGCTGGTGGTGTTGAGGTTGGTGATTCTTCTTAGGTGGTGGTCGTTGGGGTGGTTGTGGTTATGGCCAGGTGATGGGTAGGGTGGTAGTGAAGTTAGTGGTGTTGGTAAAGGTGGTTAGGGTGGGGGGGAAATGGTGGTGGTTAGGTAGTGGAAAGGGTGGTAGTGGTTAGGGCAAGTGGTGGTTAGTAGAGTGGGTGTTTGGTGATCGTGGTAGTTGTGGTAGTTGCGGTGGTGGAAGGTAGTGATGGTGCTTAGAACAGGGTGGTGATTTTGTTTAGTGTAGGGTGGTGGTGGTGGTTGAGATTAGGGTGATGGTGGGGTGTGGGTGGTGGTGAGGTTGGTGATGGAGATGTTTGAGTTGTGGTTAGGGTGGTTATGGTTCAGGCTGAGTGCTGGTGGTTAGGGTGGTTGTGTTTATGGTGGTGGTGGTTAAGGAGGGGTGGGGTGGTTATGGTGACTGTTGTTCCGGAAGGGTGTTGGTGGTCACGGTAGGGTATCAGTGGAAAGGTTGGTGGTGGTTAATGTGGGGTTGTGGTGGTTGTGGTTATAGTAGAACAGTGGTTAATGTAGGGTGATGGTTTCGATAAGGTTGTGATGTGTAGGGTGGCAGGTGGTGGTGATTAGGTTGGCAAGCCTGGTGGTATAGAGGGTGATCATGGTAGATGTGGTGGTAGGGAAAAGGTGATGGTGGTTAAAGTTGGGTGGTGGTTAGGGTGGTGCGGATGGGTAGGGTGGTGGTATTCAGGATGCGGTGGCAGTGTTGGTTAGGGTGTTGATGATGGTTAGGGTGGCGGTGGTTAGGACTAGGATGGTTGTTGTTAGGGCCCGATGGTGGTGGGTAGGATAGGGTGGTGGTAGTGGTATGGTAGTGGTGGCAGAGGTAAGTTGACAAAGGTGGTGGTTGGGGTAGGGTGTAGGGTAGAGTCAGGTGTTGGTGGTTAGGGTAAGATGGTGGTGCTCAAGGTAGGGTAGTGGATAGGGTTGTTAGAGTAAGGTGGTGGTGATGAGTAAGTAGATGAAGGTGGTGGTGATGGGCAGGGTGTTGGTTAGGGTAGGATGGTGGTTGTTAGGGTGGTGGTGGTGGGTGTAGTAGTGGTGGTGGTGATTAGGGTAGGATGGTGGTGGTTTTTAGGATGGTAGAGTGGTGGTGGTAGGATGATGGGATGGTGGTGGAGATTGTGATTGTTGGAGTGGTAGTTCGAGAAGGGTGGTGGCAGTAGGGTGGTCATTGTGGTAGGTGGTGGTGTGGTGGTAGTAGGGTCCTGGTATGCACACTGACATGTGAGCTGGCTCAGGGGGGAACAAGAAACAACAAGGGCAAAGGGAAAAGAAGAAAGAAAATTAAATACCCAAGTCCCAACCCTAGCAGCAGAAGGAAAATATATATTTTTTAAAAGCAATCAGTACTTGTTCCATGGAAGGGAGAAGCAAAAGACAAGAAAGTAAAACTGGACATGCTGACCAATCAGGAGCCAGGAAATAAAACTACAGACGAATCCAACAAATTGTAAGCAATGGGCGGGCTCCAAATGCTTTTTAGTAAACAAAATGTCTTGGAAGCAACAGCACATGCACTGTCCTAGGCGAGACCGAAAAAGTATATTTACGGGGCTAAGGATTAGCCATGGATGGTAATTAAGACTGAAGACCAAATTTACAGATTTCGTCTTTTGGGAAATCCTGATTGCTCTTGAAAGGTCAATGGACCTTTGCCACGGTTTTAGAATTGAGCAAAAACGAAAACATAAATTATGCATATATCATCAATCAACAGTCAGATTAATTTAATGTTCAGTCAATGATGAGAGGTTGATGACCTTTATTTATCCTAAAGGATTAGTATTGTTTTGTCATCTTTATTCAGATTAGCCGGGGTACAGAAATAGCAAAAAGAAATTGATTAGTGACAGCATTAATCAATACAAAGTGTTCCGTAAAGGAAAATGGTCACTAAGCTAGCTAAATAACCTAATCTACCCTAAATAGAACCCATGAACGGTTCTTTTCTGAAAAGAGCAAGATTTAGCATATAAGAACTACCCTTAAAGAGTTGTTCTGGAAACCCATCCGAGTTCCCTATAGTTGCAGTCACAAAAATGAATAATAGGGTGATCTTTGCAGTAGCATTGCTCAAGTAAAGGGTCTTTGAGTGAAGAAAGAATAAAGTCACCTTTAGCAGTAGCTCTCGGTAACCAAAGTAAAGAACCAACTCTCTAGTAGAAGCGTTGCAAGGCAAGGAAAAGAGATCTTGATCAGAAAATGAGTCTCCTCCTAACTTGCTAGGAATACTCATTAATATTAAATCACATAATACTGTATCAAAACTTATGAGATGCAAGCTCCTTTCATCCAATGGAAACAGCTCATCCGATGGTGTCTGCAACTTCTGATGCTTTTCCTGATTCCCACAGTAAACATTCACACCAATATAGTGTAAAACATTGTTTCAGGACTTTGTAACATGAAGAAAAGTTCTAATGAGAACCACCTAAACTAAGCTAAAAGATGGGCTCTATGTCCGTTGTGAATGTCAAGTCGGATATGATGGGGCAAAATAGCAATAATATTCTGTGAAGCATTCATAAAATATATCTAACTCATTTATTCAAACAGTCGCAGCAAAACTCATTGTATTAAGGTAGGTGATCTAATATGGTGTGATGAGGCTAAAGAAACATAAGCCTGAATTCAACACATTCTTAAGCAAGTTGCTGGTGCTAGGCAAAATGTTCAAAGTAAACATCTATTAAGCTATGAGCAAGAATCTATGTGTAAACATTTGTGCACCAGTTTAAACCCGTTCTAAAGTGCAATTCTAACATAGTCTGTAAGTCGAAATTTGATTTTAGAAGTCAAATTTCTTCCAATGCATACCTCATGACAGCAGCAATCCCCCCAAGAAGTATTGAAGAATTCCACAGCACTCGTTTAACTACAAAGGGTAGCAGTTTTCTGTTACTTGTGTTTTTTCCTTTTACTACAAATAAACTTAAAACCTCCGCTATATGGCAAACTGTTTGATTGAAAGCATGTGGAATGCTGTACCAGGTCCTGAATGCATATGCGACGAAGGCCTGCTTCATATTTTCTTTTCCTGCCTTTCTTCATCTCCAATTTGAGGTTGTCCAGGCTGCCGGTCTGCAAAGAACCACTGGAGCTGGGGAGCTTAAAATCCAGATAGGCAGGGTGTCTGTCGTGATGGCTTTATAAATGATACTGCACAAATTACCGAATTTGCATACTAGCGGGTTGGGGCGATGATGTTTTAATATCCAAAGACCCATTCTGGGGGGAGGTGACAAAATTGGGAGTGGTTATTGGTAGGAAAAATATCTCCTGCCTCGTGTTGTAAGTTCTATATAGTGTATGTAAATGAATGAACTATGGGTGACGTCCTCTGGCTATCATGAGGGCTACTGAAATGCACTTGGCAAGTGAGGCTAGGCACAAGACTCTACCTGTAGGCGAATCTCTTAAACCTTCCATTTGGTGAGGTTGGGTGCAGTATTCTACCCTGAGATAGATCTCTTTTCACCTTCCATTTTCCTTTTAAATTTGATCGCACCATAATCCTTTCATCCACCATTATTCCATTTGACGACTTGCATATCATCACTGAAGGTTTCTGCCAGTGACCTTGCGGTAAACATTTAAGCTAATTATCGGGTGCAATGTTCAGTTCGACTGTTTACTCAATTCCCTTCCAACTCAGGTTGGCCAGGTAAAGGCTGCCCTGCATAGCGCTCCGCATTTCGCGCTGCAACATCGCGCTATACTTTTTAATTCATACCTGATTATTATTTTGACATTCTGTTTGGTTTTTCTTCCCTGTTTTTATTCTGGGGCGTTTCTTCCCTCATACTTGCACTGTAATCGTGCTATCACCGCTGCTGTAGCGGGTCCGGGTCCCGGGGTGGACAAAACAGCGCACGCCATCTTGGAGTGGTGTTTTGCCGGGAGGGGGGCGGTGACCACGAGCGGACCAGCGCTCGGTGGGGGTGGATGTTCGCCTACATAAAGCTCCCTTGCGAGCGCAGCGGGATCGCGCAGCGGGTGCGCCTACGCAGCGCCGGAGTCACGCCTGAGTCCAGCCCGTCTGCGCCCGTCAGCGTCCCGGAGGCGGACGGGGCTGGACGGCTTTTCGGGGCTGTTTCTGTGGTTAGTATTTTATTGGCCATTGTTGTTTTTAACTTCTGTATTATGCCGACCTATTCTTCAGCTGAGCTTCTCGCTCTACGTCTCCCTCGAGGGAAATGCTCCTATCTCTTTCCTGGTGGTAGGAAACTAAGGAAAGGCTGCCCGTCATGTGCATGGTGTTTCCCGGCACCAGCCGATAACGGGCCCGACAGTACTTCGGTACCCTTTCAATGTCTCCTCCTCAATACTAGGTCCGTGAACTGTCACTCTAGCGACATTTGGAATTTGCTGTATAATTCAAGCATTAAGTGTTTGTTTCTGACCGAGACCTGGCTGGGCGATTTCTCCGCGCCAGACCTGGCAAATGCCATCCCTCCGAATTACACCATCTTCAGGAGGGATAGAACATCGGGCAGAGGTGGGGGAGTTGCTCTTATTGTGGAAAAGGGTACTCCCTGCTCTACCTTTCTGGTGGAGAATATACAGGGATGTGAAGCACTAGGTTTCACCTTACATCTTTCCTCCCTCCAGGCCTGTACTGGGATACTTATATATAGGTCCCCTGGATCAATAGGGCCTTTCTTTGATGAATTGCAAGAAGCATTAGCAGTCTCTTGTCTCAGGTCAGACCACTGTATTCTCTTGGGAGACTTCAATGTCCATATGGACAATAGTTGCGACCCGGACACTATAAAACTCAATGATATTACGGCTTCGTTAGGGTTATTCCCCTTTGTGAAAGGCCCTACACACAATAAAGGCCATACCTTAGATCAGGTATTTTCAACAAGACCCGTTTCGGTCTGTGCCACACAGCCAGTACTCTGGTCGGATCATTTTTTAATCTCTTTTTCTTTGCTGGTTACTGTCTCTGTTCGGGAGAGAGAAATTGCGGCTACGAGAACTTCACGCCCGTTTCATCTGCTCTCTGGGGACATGCTGTCTGAGGCTCTCATCTCCTCACCTTGCCCCCTTGTTGGAAATTTGGAGGAAAATCTTGTTCTCTTGCATAAATGGCTTTTGGCAAGATTTGAGACTTTAATCCCCATTAAAAGATCTAAACTAGGAGAGCGTAGGGCGTCTGCCCCTTGGTTCTCTCCTCAGTTGAGGACCCAACGTCAGGAGTGTAAGAGGGCTGAGAGGGCCTGGAGGCGGACTTACGACCCAACGGAGAAATTGAAATTTCGGGCAGCCATTAAAGCCTATCATCATTCTATTTGGGATGCTAAAAAGGCCTATTTTGAGCATCGTATTGATGAGGCTGATAATGTCTGCAAAGAAATTTTCAAAGTGGTCCAGGATTTTATCTCTCCTGCTGTCTGCACCCCTAACCACATTCATACGGACGCGTGGATACAACAACTTGCCACCTTCTTTGTCAGTAAGATTACAGCCATCCAGGCTTCTCTCTCTAGTGCGCAATCGGTTGTGAGCTACCCACCGCCACCTCGTTCTGTGGAAGACCACGGCCCTTTCCTCTTTGCATTTCCCCCTATGGATCTTAGTACATCTTTGGAGTTGTTGTCCGGCCTGAAATCCGGCTCTCCTTTAGACCCATGTCCGGCTAAATGCTTGGGAAAAGTGGCTCCCGCCATTAACATCTTGGTGAACCCCCTGCTGAATACATCTCTGTCGACAGGGGAGGTGCCTCTGGCCTGGAAGCGAGCCATGATTTTACCACTGCTCAAAAAACCCACCTTGGACCCCTTGATACATGCCAACTACAGGCCAATCTCCCTTCTCCCTGCTCTGGCAAAAGTGGCCGAGCGGTATGTGCATAGGACAATTTCCAGTTTC
Source organism: Lissotriton helveticus (assembly GCF_964261635.1). Classification (NCBI taxonomy): domain Eukaryota; kingdom Metazoa; phylum Chordata; class Amphibia; order Caudata; family Salamandridae; genus Lissotriton; species Lissotriton helveticus. The sequence goes on along the minus strand of NC_136070.1, from coordinate 396,006,144 downwards.
ATCGAAGGAAACGACCTATTGCACTCCTCGCAGTCCGGCTTCCGAGCTAATTTTAGCACGGAGTTGGCTCTGCTGGAGGTCACTGATGCTATCAGGGAAGTACTCGACTCGGGGGGAAAGGCCGTGTTAGTCATGCTTGACTTGTCGGCGGCTTTCGACACCGTTCCTCATGATGCCCTCCTTGTAAGACTCTGGGAGTGTGGCCTTCGAGGAACGGTGTGGAATTGGCTAAAATCATTTCTGGCCGACCGCCGGCAAACGATCTGGGCGCCTCCTTTTTCCGCTGATATGGCTCCGCTAGAGGTGGGAGTCCCGCAGGGCTCCATTCTCAGCCCTATGCTGTTTAATATCTTTATGGCCCCTCTGGCGGAAGTCGCGGAATCTTTTGGCGCCCGGATCGTGTCTTACGCTGATGACACCCAACTCCTGTTCACATGTGACAGGGAGGGGTCATTTGATGGCATAAAGATCAGGGATTGCCTTGGTGCGGTGTTTGAGTGGTTCAGAGGTCATGGCTTAAAATGCAACTCTGACAAGTCAGAGTTGCTTTTTTTCGGTTGCGCACCGGAACATGACTGGAAATCCTGGTGGCCTCAGGATATGTTTCCTCCTGACAAGGTTGCTGTGAAGGCGAAGAATTTGGGAGTGATAGTGGACTGCGAGTTATCTTTTGGACCCCACATCTTGTCCATTGTTGGGAAGTGCTTCGGCATCTTACGGATGTTGAGGAAATTTCTCCCTCTACTGTCACTCAATCATAGGAAAACAGTCGTACAGGCATTAATCGGGTCGCGTCTGGACTACGCAAACGCTCTCTTTCTGGGTCTACCAAAATATCTCATGACCCGTTTGCAAGTAGTCCAGAATTCGGCAGCCCGTGCCATTTTTGGACTCCCAAGGAGAGCTGGCGCCACTGCCTTATTGAACACTCTTCATTGGCTACCTATCTCCAAGCGGGTCCTTTTTAAATGCCTGACTGTGGCCTTCAAGGCCCTTAATGGTATTGGCCCCAAATATATTGGGAAACGTGTTTTCCGGTATGTGCCAAGCAGGAATCTCAGGTCATCGGGTCTGTCTTTGCTTAAAGTTCCTGTAATTCGTCGTGCACGATTGGGAGGTCGTTCTTTCCGCTATCTGACACCCAAGGCATGGAACGAATTACCAGTGTCCCTGAGATCGGCTCCCTGTCTTCTGACTTTTAGAAAGGATCTGAAGACATGGCTTTTTAGGAAATAGTCTTTTTTTCTGTTTCTTTGTTGTGTGGTTGCTTTCTATGCTGTCTTTCTTTGCCAAAGCGCCGGGATGCTCCTTTGGAGTTGCCGTGCGCTATAAAAGAAATAAAGTAACATAACATAACATAACATAACTCATTAGTTGGTAACTTCAGCCTATGCCCAACAAATAGAGGAAACATCCAGAAGATCTGTGGATTAGGGGGCATTTATCACTATGTCCTGCTACCTTGTACACAAGAATGTAATCTACGTACAACCCAAACTCGTAGTTGCCAGTGCCAAGGAAAAGACCGAAACTGCCGCAATGGAAAACATGTACAATGCGACTGCCACAGTGGCGGTCACATTGTAATTTGGCCTGTGGGACCCCTGACACTATGTCGGGCAGTCCCCATCTCCATCAAGTCCGCCTGCCATCCTAATCAGGCCCTAAGTCTCCTGGGTCATTAAATCGATGGCACTAGGAGATTCTGCCATATGTTTTTTTAGCACACTCCTGGCTGCAGCTCGGTGCTCTTTAGCTGGAGTGCAGAGCCTCCTTTTGATTGGCTGTGCGTGACCTCCCCAACATGTGAACGCAGGAGGGCCTTTGCACACAAAAAACCCCATAGAAATTCACTGAAAAAAACAAAGGTTAAAGTGACGTTATAGTTGGATGTAATTTTGAACAAAAAACACCTGAAATTCCCCAGTTATAGTAACAATCACTTGTGCCCTAAAGTAACTATAATTTGCGCCCTTGCCATGCACTGTTAATTACCTCCCATATTACAAACCTTATGACGTGTTTGATGACATCATTGATGTCATCACTGCAGTATATTAAACTGCGTGGCAGGGGCATGAATTATAGTAACTTTAGGGCATGAGTTATAGTTACTTGAGTTAACTATAATTGGTGAATTTCAGTGGTTTTTTTTGTTTAAAATTAAACCTAACTAGTAACTATAATGTCACTTTAACCTTTGGGTTTTTCAACGGTTTTCAGTTGTAATGGAAACTCCGCCCATGTGACCGCAGGTCTCCGTTGGTTTTTAAACTTACTGAATTGAAAAACGCTTGATGTGTGACCAAGGCAGCAATGCCGAAACGCGTTACATCAACATAATTAAATATGCGAGAAAATCACTGGAGTTTCGTACCTTTGTGTTGGTATCCGATTCTCATTGGAAAGTTGGAACTAGAGTAAAAAACAAAATATATATATATATATATATATATATATATATATATATATATATATATATATATATATATATATATTTATATTTTCTGGTAGTCAAAGCAGTCTTGTTTCCAATATATATGTAAACTTTATTATTCAGATAATATTTTATTTTCTAAACCATCTCAGACCCCTTTGACTAGGTATTGAGGACACCAGATGAAAACCTGGCTGAACTAAATGTCATACCCCAGTAAACATCTTGGGGCCCATCTTGAATTGGTGCACCCTTCACCAATGTATTTAAAGTTACTACCCAATTTAATATTGTTACTTTAGTGTTGTAAGGGCGAGGAGTCTATTAATCGATTTGACTCGTGTTGTCTGAAATCGCCTTTCAGAGAGTGGTATCATGTTGACATCAGATGAAAAGCGGGCTAGTGATTTAATCAAGCACACACCGTAAACTGAATCACCTCTCGCTGTGAATATTTAGTGACTGAATTTTGCGCCTGTGGCAGGTTCCATAAAGTGAATGCTGGAGTCGGATGTCATATGTAGGTGCAGAAGCTTCATGCACTGCTCACAAGTTGGAGCATGCTTCTTAGGTGCAAAAAGTATTTTGTGTTCCTTCCTCATGCAATCTTTGCCCTCAATGCAGAGATTGCCGGCTAGAGTCCCAGTTTTGTGCCTATACTGTTGGAGATTTTATCAAAGTTAATATGTAGTCAGAACAAAGTTTAATTAAGATTTAGCATGCAAAAATCAAGAAACCCTTTTCACTGTTAGTCAATTTATTTCTATTCAATGACTTCTGGAGCGGTCTGTACAAATAAACTGATGTAGCTTTGCACGCTGTACAACCGACTGTGATGGCTTTAGGCTCGTTGGTTCAGGGTTCCATCTTGAGGTGACTTCCTACATGTTGCTGGAGGGTTTAAGTGGTTGCCACAAGCTTGGCCATAGACCACAATTGTGGAGAGATTGTTTATCTCAACAAGCCAGTTTCCAAATTATAGCAAGTACTAGTAACTCAAATTTGTCTCTCATGATTCAGCACAGCTACAAAAAATTGTGCATTTAGCATCCAAGCCAATAGCACTGTACTTGATTAAAATGTATACTGCTATGTTCGAGACCGGTGTCTTTCCCACTTTTTGGATGTCAGCTTCAGTTCTCCCTGTATTAAAAAAACCTAATCTTAATGTGATGGATCTGAATAATTAAAGTCCAATCTCTCGACTTAATTATCAAGCCAAACTGGTGGAAAAATTGATGAATGAGCAACTTGCGTCTTTCATATATAAGAATCATCTCCTCAACGACACTCATTTTGGCTTTAAGCTAGGCCATAGCACAGAATCTGCGCTATAGTGGGTACTGAGGAAATCGGAGCGGCATTGAATGGGGATGGAAAAGCCTCCCTCATCCTGTTAGATCTCTCAGCAGCTATCGATGCGGTCAACCATGATCCTTTGGTTGATGAATTTGCAGCCTCTGTATAGATGGCCAGGCACAAACCTTACTACAGTCATCCCTTTTGGGATGATGACAATCCGTGTCTCTAGGAGAATTCACTTCAGAACCTTATTATTTACACTGTGGAGTTCACAGGGATCATCGTTGAGCCCAGCACTCTTCAACCTGTATGTAACACCTTTGGCTGTCTCATAAACTCATCGGTCTATCATTAGCATTGTTACTGATGATTCGCAGATAGTAACTTCACTTTCAAAAGATTATGTTCACTCAAATGACCTCTGTAGGAACTGAATAAATGCCATAGGTAAATGGATGGACTGCAATTGTCTGAAATTGAACTCTTCGAACAGGGAGGTTATTCTTTTCGGGAAGAACATGTCTTTTTGGTCCCCGGCGTGGTGGCCATCGGATGTCTGGGCACTTCCAACACCCTCCTTGGAGATGAAAAATCTTAGGTGCTTTTGGAAAATTAACTGAAATAGAAAATGCAAGTGAATAAGGTCATCTCGTCCTCTTTCCATTCTCTCAGGATGATAAAAATTGAAAACATCATTCCCTTTGATCTTTTAAAAACTGTGGTCATCACACTCGTTTTGGCAAGACTGGATTGCTGTAACTGTCTTTATTTAGATCTACCCAAGGATTCCTTAAAAAAAATTACAAACTCTTCAAAATGTTGCTATGTGGTTCCACCTGAAAATCCCTACATTTCATTCGGCGAAAACAGCCATCAGTAAATTGCACTTGCAGCCGGTTAAACAAAGTGTCGTCTTCAAGGCTTTATGCACAGCCTGTCAGACCCTTTATGGGCAGGGCCCTACCTACTTCAAGAAGAATCTGAGGTGGTACACGCCTAGCAGGACTCTGCACTCCAGTTCCGCCTTGCATTTGGTGGTGCTTTCTGTCAAACGTTCATCTTTAGGAGGCAGAAGTTTCTTTAGGTCCAGGGCATTTTGGATCCGTCTCCCTTATAATCGAAAAGCAGCTGCATCTCTCTCCATATTTAGGAAATCTTTGAAAATCTGGCTCTTTGTCCAGCAACCTGACAACGGAGTTCCAGTTCTCCATGTCTCACATGGTGCCAAGACACCTCCGGGCATTTGTTGCTTTTAATAAAACCTACCATTCATTCATTCAAATACATGGTTGACGTGTCTCATGTCAAAGCTCAATCTTACTGCCCTATTTAAAATTAGATGAGCTTGAGAACAACTTTTATGACATTGGATTAAAGACCATGGATGTTTGCACACGAGAACCTCTTTGGACTTTTCCTAAAATCCAGAGTAAAGTTGAGCTGACTTGAACCTCTGGTAGGATACATTTCCCATGATTGAAGGTAGCACGTAAGAGAGATAGGTTTAAGGTTCGGCATCTCCTGCCATTGAACCTCCAGCCAGAAGGAAGGTTTCTGAACGATCTGTCCTTGCCCTTGTTCCTAGAATAGCTGCAGCATGGAAAGTGGTTGTAAAAGCATTCTTCTGAGTAGCAGGGTACCAGATGTTTGGAACGTCGTTAACAGTAGGACTATGAGGGTGGCTACATTTTTTAAATCCCTTTGGGGGCATAGTTTGATGCCAGCTGGAACATTTTAATATGCATCGAGCTGAATGACATGACATTCAGCTTACCTAAGTGCATGTACTCTTATTCTATATATGAACCTCTAGTCCTTAAACAGTTAAATAAAAAAAAACACCATGGACTTGTTTGGCGCTATCACTGCTGCTTAATCTGTGGTGTGCGTGTGTAGTCCTGATGCTCATGTTCTCTACCAGGAAGCCCTGCAGCCACTATAGTGTCCTATAAAACCATTTTCCAGATTAGTAAGCAGTTCTCCTCTTTACTGTATTCTACTGTAATTACACTTATTTAACACTTACTACCGCTTTAGCACTTTAAGCTGGGCTCTGGAACCCAAGGTTAGTGGTTAATCCAGTGCTTATTGGTTATTTGAGGAGATCACTACGTTAATTTCCTCCAGTGTCTTTGTGGTGGTGTGAATTAGTAAGAGTTAAGTTTGATCATTACTGGCAGAAGAGGAGTATGTGAGTTCATGCAGGTGGTTTATTTATTTATTTATAGAGCACATGACTCACCCCATAAGGGTATCTCCGCGCTAGGACTCTGTGACACTCCATCAGACAGATCAGAAGAGAAGAGTTTTCAGTTGTCTTCTGAATGACAGGAGGTCAGGACACTGTCGCAGGCAGATAGGAAGACTATTCCAAAGCCGGGGGCCAAGATGGAAAAAGGCTTTGCCTCCTTGTCGGGATTTGCGAATACGTGGAACCTTAATCAGAGCCTTATCTCCAGAACGGAGCGATCTACTGGGAACATAGTTTACAAATTTCTCATTCAAGTAGCTAGGACCTAGTTTGTGAACAGCTTTAAAAGCCATGCAACAGATTTTAAAATGGATCCTTTAACGTATAGGCTGCCAGTGTAGTTTCTTAAGCAGAGGGAGAGAGGCAGTTCTGCGTGGGACATCAGCCACGAGGCGAGCAGCAGTATTTTGGACTACCTGCAGTCTATTGATGTCTTTTTCGGATGCTGATATAAGGAGCGCGTTGCAATAGTCCAGGCGACTAAGAACTAGTGCCTGTATTAAGGTTTTCCTAGCAGACAAGGGTAAAAAGGAAATACTCTTCTTAGCATTCTGAGAACATGAAAGCAGGCTCCGACAGTCGTGGAGACATGATCTCTCAAAGTAAGTTTATGGTCAAGGCGAACTCCAAGATTTTTCACTACTGATTTAGGGGAAGTGGAGGGTCCCAGTTCCTCTGGCCACCAAGTGGGTGACCAAATCAAAGCAACCTCTCCAAAAAGCATTATCTCTGATTTGGTGGCATTCAACTGGAGATAGTTATCTTTCATCCACTGTGCTATGGATTTCATACCATTGCGAAAGATGGTTTGGCAATTAGGGTCAGATTTGTCTAGTGGCAGGAGTAAGTGGGTATCATCCGCATAAGATATGGGGATGAATCCCAGTGTTCTCAATAGTCTCGCCAGGGGTGCCACATAAACATTGAACAAAGTAGGGCTCAGACATGAGACCTGTGGTACTCCCTTGGTGACCATTGAAGTTTTGGAATGGTAAGGACCTAAGTTAACTGTCTGTGTTCTGTCCGTGAGAAAGTTGGTAAGCCATTCCAGAGCAAGCCCAGTAACACCAATATCTTTTCGTCTGCTAAGCAAGATTTGATGTGATATGGTGTTGAATTCTGCTGAAAGGTCAAGCAGCACCAACAGTACAGCCTGACCCTTATCCAGCAGCATTCTGATAGTATCTGTAACTGTCACTAGAGATGACTCCGTACTATAGCAAGGACGAAAGCCATTGAGAGGGATCTAAACTATTAGAGGTCTCAATATAATTAGAAAGATGTGTGTTAATATGTTTTTCAAGAATTTTGGTGTGAAGAGGAAGCAAAGAGATAGGACTATAATTTGTAATGTCTTCTGAGGGAGATTTTAAGTTCTTTTTAATTAGCAGAATCTGTGCGTCTTTCCAGGCTGGAGGAAGAACTCCTTCAGTCAGGGAGAAATTCAGAATATTACAAATGGGGTTAGCCAGCTGTTTAGCCAAAGTAGATATTATTTTTGCCGGAATCAAGTCAAGCGGAGACCCGGATTTGGCGTTTTTAAGGTGCATTTCTTTCTCTTCAATCGTAAGCAAAGGAAAATGATCAAGAGAGTTGTTCGCTAAAGGGGTAGGTTCAAACTCCATGTCTACTGTAGAATGGAGATTGCCAGTCAATATGATATTATTATAAATCATGTCAATTTTCTCAGTGAAATGACTAGGAATACTGTCGCACTGTGTTTGAGAAGGTAAAGAGGACATAGCACAGGTTGCAGGACTAGTGAAGGATTTTAGAATTTGGTAGGGACATTTCTGAGAGTTCCCAGCCTGTAGGAGAGTGACTGCTATATGGGTTTTCCTGGCATTTTTCAGATGGCGGTGATACTGCTTGAGAGCCTCTCTGTATTTTTCTTTGTCAGCCTAGTGTTGAGATCGACGCCAGAGGCGCTCTAATCTTTTGCATATGCCTTTTTCCAGTCGCAGGGGGGCAAAATACCACGGTGCCTGATGACGTTTTGTGGTAGAAGGGCATTTTTTTAGAGGGGCTAATCTGTCTAGAGTAGCCAATAAGTTAGTATTAAAGGAGGCAAGGCGGTCCTTAACGTTATCCAAATCCTTGTGTTCAGGAGGACAGAAGGTATCTGAAAAATGCTCGGGGGAGACCAGATTCCATTTTCTATACTTTTTAATAGGTAAGTGTTTAGGGCAGGGGGGGAGTCTCTTGGTTGTTAATTTGAAATTCCACCATTGAGTGATCAGACCAAATCAAAGGGGTTGTGGCCATATATGTTATATCAAGGGAATTTGTTAAGATGATGTCTAGAGTATGCCCTGCCTGGTGTGTGGGATCTTTATTTATGGCAATGAGGTTAAGTGCTGCCAGCTCCGTAAGAAAAGGTGAGGTTTCTTGGATATCTAAAATCTTACTATGTATATTGAAGTCACCAAGAAGCAGAAAATTCCTAGATGCTATGACATAGAGGGCAATGAATTCAATAAGATGCAAGGAAATGTTGGTAAGAGTTCCTGGCGGGCGGTATTCTAACGCTTCTTTCCAGTTCATATTGTGCTGTAAATTAAAACTAAAAACAATTATTTCCAATTGCTCATTTCTCATTTGGTCCAAGATGGAGATATTCACTGAGTTTTCATAAACTATGGCTATCCCTCCCCCGTTCCTATTCTGTCTGTCAAGTTTTAAGATATGATAACTATCAGGAAGCGCCACTGCAATATCCGGATTAGAATGGGGTTTAATCCATGTTTCTGTAAGAAATCCTAAAAGAGGATTGTTAGAGGTTAAGATGTCCCATATAATTGCGGCATGTTTAGGCCGTGATCTTACATTGACCACGAAGCAGTTCCGATTATGATCAGCATCCGCTCTGGTATGTTGTTTGGATTCTTTTCAGATGGAAGTTCTGTTTTAAATTAGGTATGTTTCTTTCAGCATGAGTATGAGTAGACGCGCTTTGAAATTTGCATATGCTGCAGGAAAAAGGTTCTTCAACTATAGTAAGAGTAGGGCAGACAACCTGTGTAGAAATAGCCATAGTTGTATTAGCGTTCTTTAACCCCACTAGCTCGTCTCTGGAGTACGTAATGGTGGCGGACAAGTTTCTAACCTGGGATGGAGGGAGACAGGCAGAGGTTCCTGCTCGTGGCAACGTCCAGGGGCAGACGGGCTTGCCTCTGGCGCACCTTCGGCGCGCCCGCTGCGCGTCTGCCAAAGCATCCGTTTATATGGTGCAAGCCGCTAGACCGCTAACCTTCCGCCAAGCAAGGAGAGGACGAGGTCAAAGCCTACTTCCGGTTGGTGGCGCCTCCCTCCAGACAACCGGAACAATCCGGGTTGGACCGGGGAGGCTACCGGGAAGCAGTAATTACAGTGCAAAATCGGGTACGAACAAAAGCAGTTTAAAAATCGGTAACACACATGTATGTATCTAAAAGCGCTTCAACCCTAAGTCAGGCGCTCCCAGAGGAGAGGTACAAACTAAATAAATTGTTAAAAATAGGCGAATTCACAATCGTGTTTAGCAAAGGAGCCCTTTCCCAGGCACTCCGATCACCAGTCAGTCACCTTCAGGCAGCGCGTTGAATGGATTAGTAAATTAACTAGAGGAGGTAAGATTCTGTTAGGTTGCAGGTTATAACTTTCAAAGAAGGACAAGTTGTGATCTTTGACATGAGTAGTGACTAATATGCAGAAATAGGAGAGGTTAAGGCAAATATGTGCAGGAGTTAGGTTAGGCTGTGCTGCGAGATGAGGCTCGCTGATGATGGAAAGTGAGGAGTAGGTCATTCATAGAAGAAAGTGAGATTTGAGTCAATGTCTTCATTTTTATGAAGGGTTGTAGGAACAAAGAAGAGACCTCCTAAGACAGCATGCAATCTGGGGATGCAAAGACTGCAGAAAGAAACATCAGTATTGCATGTGAGAGTGCTCTATATATTTGATATGCCCACAAATGAGGGGAACAGTCTGTCTGCTGCTAGGATAGTGCCAGACCAACACTAAAGCAAGGGCAACTGATCTACTGAGGGTTGGAAGCATATATATAATCAATCCTGTTTCCCTCACTGCCACGAAGGAAATACACAGCACAGGTACGGACCACAAAGGCTTTCCAATAAATTCTTTGCAATATTTTTGATTTCATCATGAACGCCAGAGTGTAACAAACCAGTGTCCGCTCAGACGCGTTTTGATCACAATATATATAAATTGGTGAGAGAACTATCTGAGGACTTGGGTGACTACATGTAAAACTACCCACCAATTAAATACACACTTTTCAAAGAACTCTTAAAAAAGTTTCTTGACGTCAGTAGGATGTTAGCATGTCCTTGCAAATAGTATATATATACATATAACTTTTGTAATTTTTGTAATTCCATGTGTCTTCATGTATAGAAATTAAAAAAAAAAATTCTTTCACTATATCATCTACTTTACTTAATGTACTTTACATATGTATATGAATTGATATGGTGATAATTATTTTCGCCTTGAGAATAGTACTTTACTTTTCATGCGAAATAGATATGGAAATGAAAATGAAAATGAATACAGGAAATAACAGTGGTAAAAATGGAGGCGAAATTGGTCCACAGTGTGAGAGAAAGGTTATCTGTCTAGTGTTTTTAAAGACATAGAAAAGGGTACTTGCACATAAACACTTTAAAACCGCTCTAGACGCCTAGGGACTCTATGGTCCAGTTGAAGGCTAAGTGTAGCCGAAACGCGTAGGCCGTCCTGTAATTGCACTTTTACACATGGTGTTATAAAATAAAAATTCATTTAAAACTTATCTGCTGCGGTGCCGTGACTTTCTTGCTGGAAGGAGAGGAGGCGGATGGAATCGAAGTTATTTACGGACCGGGGGCTGGAACGCCCATCACGAGCACCGACCAGTGAGGCGAGGCGGTCTGAAACTAAACCAGTCACAAAGAATAAGCAAGTAAATATGACCGACGCCTCTCTGAACAGCCTGGGCAACGTACTCGGAACCAACACGCAAGAAATGGAGTGCGGGAGATTTGACGAGAAGCAACCAGCGGCGAGTGAGCGGGACGCTGGGAGGGCGGCGTCTGTATGAATCCGTGACGTTGCGGAGGCAGCGCGGGAGGAACGGGGACCCGAAACGTACAGAACCTGCATCCACAAACCGTGAGTGAAGCTGGAAGTGGTGATTCGATCGTAAATGGTAGCCTGACTGTGAAATATAAAACAAAGTTGAACTTTGAGATGCTAGCGTAGAAGTAACGCTAATAATTTATCACACATGGCCAAAACACCACAAGCTCGAAAATCTCCAAAACCCAAAGCAGTAACTATCTGATCAACTGAATATACCAAAGAGGTCAATGGATACTTTGAATCAAGATAGAATGATATATTGTATTCCTCAAATGTAAAAATAAGAGGAGCAGCAGATAAAGAGGGAATTGTCTCTTTCTGGAAAACGGCGGAGGCAACCTCATAAAAGAAAACATAACACCAGAGCAAGAGAGCAAATATTTAAGAAAATTCAGTAACCTCTCTCACACAGATGGCGGACAAATCTAGGAATCGCCAACAAAGGGCATGTGACCTGTTAAATGATGATGAAACCACTCCTTCCACAAGCACCAACATGGGAGGAACAACTGTTGGGAAAGATAAGGAGAAAAGAACAATATTAAATATTACGAGAGAACTGCAACAGAATCGGATATTGGAAATCAATAAATGGTGGGAGAAAACAACTTTGGAAAAATACATTGAGTTTAAAAGAGTCCCGAGAGGACTGCGTATACTCATTATGCCCACTTAAAATGACCTTGATCCGGATCTGATTAAATCATGGCAACAAGACACCAATGAATGCTCGTTTAAATTAATGAGTACACTAATTATACACGCTGAGAAAAATTTAGAGAAAATCACAAGCATTATCCAAGCATTGGAGCAGGAACTGGCAAAAATCCCGGTAACAGAAGAAAATAAAGAACTGATAGACGCCATGGAAAAGAAAATTAACAAACATGAGGCGGAGGTAGAGAAGCGAAAAGCAAGTAAATTTACAAGGGACAGGATGGATTATGCCAATGGACGAATTTACACCTTCGCCCGCAAGTATGACACATTAAGAAGCAGGGTTGTAATGGACAAATGCGCAGGAACATCAACAAATACAGATGCAGTTGATAGCTCAGAAGTGAGCTCTGCAGATGAGGATGTCATAACAACCCCACTGGATTTTCGCGGGGAGATCCAGTTGGTACAAATGATAACGCGACAACGAGGGAGAGGCAAAACCAACGCGTGGGGGAGAGGTCAAACAAAATCACAACCAAAACCACAAGTAGGAGAAGTAGAAGAAGGAACAAGATCAAAGAAAGGAAAAGGAAAATAGAAAAATGTTATAAAAAAAAGTGGATGTAACTCTAACAACAATCTGGTCGTAAATATATCTGACAAACAATTGACTGCCAGCCAGTTAAAACTTTTGAATCGAGGACTCTCCTACTGTCCGAATAAGGATATTGACATCCCAAATGCACGCATTGACCTCTAAAAATTTTGTAGGAAAATCAAGCTCAAAAAATACTTCTTAGAGAAAAAACCTCAATTGAACACTCGCAAGCCAGAAGATACAGTTCCTTCTATAATTACCCGGAAAGATTTACAGACACATAAAGTACTGATGTCACTTGAAGCTGATGAACAATCTGGTATGGAGAATCATCAAGATCCCCTCACGGCTGATATTGAATTTTGTAGGATCGCAGGATTATCAACAAACAAAGGAGGTGGAAGTGGTTTAAAGATAGTCAAGATTCTGTCCTCAGGTACCGCCAGGAAATAAAATTGACTTATTCCACGAAATGATGGTGGAAGAAATTATGAGAATTCCGGAAAAATCAACCACGAGGAAAAATAAAGGTCCTACTAAAAAGACAATGAACCTATCCCCTGACGAATATCGGGCAATCACAGAATTAAAAAATGACCCAACAATAATAATAAAATCCTCGGATAAGGGAGGCAATATTGTAGTCCAAAACGTTACAGACTACATTAGTGAGGCAAATTGACCACTAGGAAACGAAGATCATTATGAGCCACAGAAGAACAATCCAACTGAGGAATGGACAAAAGAATATCATTCTCTCCTCCTAGACATGTTGGCATACTGTCTGAAACACAATGTCTTCCTATTCCTGGGCAGCCTGTATTTACAAAAGCAGGGTACGGCAATGGGAACATCTTTTGCCCCGTACGCCAACCTATTGATGACCGTCTGGGAAACGGAAATAGTGGAGGAAGAAAAAAGAAAGGATTCAAGAATAATAACATGGTGTCGATTCATCGACGATTTGTTTGTGATTTGGGACGGTAGCCCAGAAAGCCTACAGACTTTCATCTACTCTCTGGAAGACAATCAATATAATCTCCATTTCACGTCAAATATAAGTAACATCAATATAATCTTTTTGGATGTCGAGGTTTTCACCAAAACCAACAAGTTGTGCACCAAAATACATCGAAAGCCGACATCCTGCAACAGTATCCTTCAAGCAAATAGTGGACACCCGATGAAGCTCAAATGGAGCATACCATATGGTCAAATGCTCAGAGCGAAAAGCAACTGTTCGGAAACAGATGACTTGGAATTGGAAATAGACTTGATGAGTAGTCGGTTTCTGGAAAGGGGGTACCCCTTGGATGTATTATTAACAGCCAAATCGAGAATGAATTTGAAGCAACGGAATGATCTTTTGAAACCTGTTAAAAAAGTAAAGACAGATGAAACAACACGTTTAATCATGGATTACAATAACCAAAGCCTGGACATGAAAAGGATAATAAGCAGAAATTGGAAAGTTCTTCTATTAGATGATACTCTAAAAGACAATATAACACCTCATCCTTGTATCACCTATAGGAAAACAGCTTCTTTAAGAGACATTTTAACCCAGAGCCATCTTGAAATAAAACAACCTAAAGTAACATCTTGGTTCAACACTCCTGGATTTTGGAAGTGCAGGAAATGTAAGGCTTGTGACCATGGTGCGAACATTTCAGAGTACAGATTGCTAAATGGGATAACTGAAAAAATCCTAGATCACATAACTTGTGAATCCCAATATATAATTTACAGACTGACGTGCCCATACGGGAAACATTATATAGGGAGCACAATCAACAAATTGAAATTAAGAATTTTGCAACATCTTCGTGCGATCAAAAACATCGACCCAAATTATCCAATGGTCAAGCACTACAATGAATGTCACCAGGACGATTGTAACAAGCTACGATACTCCGGTCTTAAAATTATAAAACCTGCAGAGAGAGGTGGTGATCGGACACTGAAGTTGCGTAAAATGGAGTCAAGAATGATCATGGCAATGGGGACGGAGCACCCACATGGACACAATTTGGATGCAGAACTGTATGTACATTTGTAAATATCAGCAGAAATATCAGCACGAATTCTCAACCTTACAACCTTATAATGATTGTAAATATCCAGAAAATTTCCCCTAGCGATGTATAAATAGTTGTAAATAGGGTGTCAATATGGATTGTTCTCCTCTCTACATAGTCATCATGTGTACACATAAAACTCAGGAAAAAGTGACGCAAAATGGAAGGATTTGTAGATAGTCTGTAGCACTCTTGAGAAATCTGATAGTTGAAAGAAAAATGTCGTTCTTTTTTGTAACTTTATAATGATTTTGTATGTACTTTACATTGGAAATTGATGAGAGAACTATCTGAGGACTTGGGTGACTACATGTAAAACAACCCACCAATGAAATACGCATTTTTCAAAGAACTCTTAAAAAAGTTCCTTGACGTCAGTAGGATGTTAGCATGTCCTTGCAAATAGTATATATATACATATAACTTTTGTAATTTTTGTAATTCCATGTGTCTTCATGTATAGAAATTTTAAAAAAAATGTCTTTCACTATATCATCTACTTTACTTAATGTACTTTACATATGTATATGAATTGATATGGTGATAATTATTTTCGCCTTCAGAATAGTACTTTACTTTTCATGCGAAATAGATATGGGAATGAAAATGAATACAGGAAATAACAGTGGTAAAATGGAGGCGAAATTGATCCACAGTGTGAGAGAAAGGTTATCTGTCTAGTGTTTTTAAAGACATAGAAAAGGGTACTTGCACATAAACACTTTAAAACCGCTCTAGACGCCTAGGGACTCTATGGTCCAGTTGAAGGCTAAGTGTAGCCGAAACACGTAGGCCGTCCTGTAATTGCACTTTTGCACATGGTGTTATAAAATAAAAATTCATTTAAAACTTATCTGCTGCGGTGCTGTGACTTTCTTGCTGGAAGGAGAGGAGGCGGAAGGAATCTAGTTATACACACATATATATATATATATATATATATATATATATATATATATATATATATATATATATATATATATATATATACACACATATATATATACACACGCACACACGCATCTCCTTAATTCGCATTTATATGCTAACGTTAGTAGTCTGCATGTGCCAACTCCTACATGAAGGCCTCTCGGCCCTTTGACTGTTAAAATGTTCTTTCTTTCAACATTAAACTTAGCTATCTGTAAGCTGTGCATTCTGCCTTACAACGGCTCTTTCAGTTGTAAAGATCCTTTCTCTCACATAGTCATAAACCTAATGCACCACAATCGATTCATGCTCAGCAGTCCTTTACGTTACCCCTGTTTCTAGCGTTAGATCTGCACCTCCCCCCTAAACTCCTAAAACATCTCTAGATTCATCCCTGTAGCCCAGACCCACAGCCTTCAGTGGCCTGGGGTGCTGCTTACCCTCTGTCCGCACAACTCCATTATCATGTAAACGAAGTCCTGGTCCTGGAACAAGCTGCTGAAGCCCACCGCCAGCCTGTGGGCCAGGCTGCGGTGGATGGATATCTCCATGCTCATCGTCTTCTTGTGCAGCTTTAGCAGCAGGGTTTTGAGCATGATCTTCCCTGCCAGCACTTCGTACGTCTCCATGTTTGTGAACTTGAAGCACTTGTAGAAGCTGCCTTTGCCCAGGAAGTGGCTGCCCTTGTAGCGCCATCAGGTGCGGATTCCACTAGTATTTCGGCGCTCTCCTTCAGCACTGGGACATGGGACCCTGCCGTCTCTGGTTGCTTCATCGTGGCAGCAGGGCCCCTGCCTTCCTGTGCATGGCAGACATAGCTGGGGTAGGATCGCAGGGGTCCTTTCCATGGGGTGCAATGAGGTGACCATGCTATGGAAGAAAATTGAGGACCACAAGGTACTGTGTAGACTATTTCCCTTGAGTTAGGAGTGTACACAGGATCAAACTAGCTCTCTGGCTTTACTTCCCAACTCCTTTCTCCTCTCGTACTGCTGTGCCACTCTCTCTGACTCCATTCCACTTCCAAACCTACCCCCATACAGGTTCAAAATTAGGATGATTTTTCAGTTCCAATGCCATAGCAGTATCCACATTGAGACCTTCCACTAGCATGGTCTGACTTAATTTCTTATCTGCAACTTGGAAAACCGGATTCTTCTTCTGGAGCCCGCCATTTTGGCAGTAGAAAATGTTTCGTGCTCATTACAGTTTTGTTTGAAGTAAAGAGCGGAGCACAAAGAGCCTCATGCTCTTATTGCTTCCCATTTGCAGTCACTCTTGTAACCAGTGCTTCACAGGTTATCTGAAGCAAAGTATGCGTTTGGCTTCTTTTTTTTTTTTTTTTTTTTATGTTTGAAAGCTTTATTAGAATAAAATCAGATATTACAGTAAGGTGATATCAGCAAAATATAAGAGAAAGGCGGAAGGTTGGGATAAACTAAACATAAGTAGCTAATATCACAATGAAAAACTAAGCATTTTGAATAATTTTACGGGGAGGCGGGGGGGGAGGGGAAGGAGGGAAATAAAAGCATATTAATATCATAAAGAATGAGTAACAATAGAAAAACACAATGAATGTCAGTCAGAAAGTACAGTAAAAATACACAATGTTTCAGCAATTACTTGAAATAAGAACTTTTAGCAAAAAGGAAACATGAATAAAGCTAAAAAATCACATTAGTGAAATAGAAAACTATCATAAACTACAGGCAAGAGTACATGTGTTCAGGGGGGTTTGAAATTATCCGAGGAGAATGGAGAGTATGTCCTTTTGGCAGATTGATCTAAATATAAAGTGAGAGGTAACCAGTAGAGCTCAACATTTCGGGAGGGTTTGCAGGAGGAGGCAAAAGCAACATCAAGTCTATGTGAGTGACATACTAGATTCCACCAACAATTGAGAGACAAAGTGTCCAAGGATTTCCAGTTAGAAATAATGTGCTGCAGTGCAAGGGCCAGCATAAGATCAAAGAGACCGTGAGAATGTGGAGGGAGTGCCAGATTGTCTGAAAGGCTACCTAGAAAAACCAAAGAGGTGGAAAAATGAATAGAAAGGTTGAAAATACGGGAGAGACGAGAGCATATCTGAGTCCAAAAAATGCGAACTGAGGGACAGAGGAAGAAAAGGTGTAGGAGATCTGCATTGGGAGCATTACAGGTCCAACAAGTAGGTACAGAATTGGATTGAAAGCGAGAAATAGAAAGAGGAGAAAGGTAGAGTCTGTGGTAAAAGAAAAATAGGGACTGAGTAAGAGAGGCAGTGCGGGAAATCTTCAAAGATCTGGCCCATATTTTGTTCCAAAGAGAAGTTGACCATGAGGAACCTAAGTCCTTCTCCCAAGATAATTCCAATTTCGATTTGAGACGATCCGGATCAGGGGCTGAAAAATATCGATAAATAAGGGAAGCCTTAGGAACAGTAGAGAGGACGGTAAGTAGAGAGGGAGACGAGGCTGGTAAACCTTCAGAAGGAAGAGAATAATAACAATCTAGAATGGTTTCCATAAGAATAAAGAATTTCTTTGCAAAAGATGGAGGACAACGGAATTGAGATTGGAATTTAGGAAACGAGCAGGGGGATGAGCCATCAAAAAGATGACGTACCCAGATGATACCTTTCGCTCTCCATTAGGGCCATGCAATAGGTCTGTTATGTATTAATATAAGTGAATTGTACCAGATAGGTAATAATAAGAAGGATTCCTGAGAAACCGAGGTAGAGGTAACTAAAGGCCGCAAAAGAGAAGAAGTATGTTTGAATAAAAGAGGGTTAAGACACGGGGCTTTAGAAGTGAAACGGATTACCTCTTGTAAAGAGTAAGGAAGCAATAATTGCTGTTCAACAGAAAGCCAGAGGGGAGAGAAAGGGGAGATTTCCTGTGATAACCAGCGGGAAGCTTGTCGGAGGGAGAAGGACTTGTGATAGAGGCAAAAGTCTGGAAAGTTGGTTCCACCATTAAGTTTAGATTTACGAAGGTGTGAGAGAGATATACGAGCCTTTTTCTGTTTCCAGAGAAATTTGGACAAAACAGAGTCAATGCGGCGGAAATAGAAAGTTGGAATACGGAGTGGAAGCATGGATAATAAGTAGATCAAAATCGGGGCAATCATCATCCTGATGGAATCAAGACGACCCCACCAAGAAAGAAATAGAGGATTCCAAGAAGAGAGTAGTGAGTCTATTCTAGAGATGACCGCGTTCATGTTAAGTTGAATAGAAGAGGAAATAGAATTAGAGAAAAGAACACCAAGATATTTAATTTTCTTAGAGTTCCAAGCAAAGCCGGTGGATGTGAAGAAATGGGGAAGGCAAAATTTGGTTAAAGGAAGAATTTCTGTTTTATCAGAATTTATTTTATATCCCGAAACCAAAGAGAATTTTTCAAATTCACTTAATAAAGAGGGAACGGAGGTGACCGGGTCTGAAATAAATAAAAGGATATCGTCAGCATATGCAGATAACTTAAGATGTTGGTCACCATATGGGAATCCAGAAATGGAGGGATTGTTACGTATGGAGGTGAGGAAGGGCTCAAGCGCCAAAATAAATAAAAGAGGTGACAAAGGACAGCCCTGACGAACTCCACGTTGAAGCGTGAATGGGGAAGTGAGGTGACCATTGACAAGAACGGAGGCCTTGGGCATAGAATATATCAAAGAAATATAAGAGATAAATTTAGGACTGAAGCCATGCCATTTTAAGGAAGCTATGAGAAAGGACCAGTCAACCCGATCAAAGGCTTTCTCAGCGTCGACTGAAATGGCTGCAATGGGAATTGATAGTGAGGGGGCTTTACTTAAAACATTAAGGAAGAGCCTGGAGTTATCCGAAGTAAGGCGGCCTTTAACAAAACCACATTGCTCTTTCCCGATGAGATGTGGTAGGAGCGGGTCGAGGCGAAGAGCTAATAATTTTGCAAAAATCTTATAGTCCACATTACCTAAAGATATAGGTCGATAATTTTTACAAAACTTAGGGTCTCTACCTTCTTTAGGGATAAGGCATATGGTAGCGTCCTGAAATGAGCCTTGGGCCAGTCCAGTAGAACAAAAAGACTGAAAAAGATATAGAAGTTTAGGTAAGAGGAGATCTGAAAAATGTAAGTAAAATTCAACTGGAAAGCCGTCGGGTCCTGGAGTCTTGCCTTTAGTGAGGGAGGATAAAGCAGTGGACAACTCAGAAATAGTGAGATCAGTATCAACGGCCGAAAAATTAAGGTGGGAGGTATCTGGTTTAGGTAGGTTATCAAAATAAGATTGAATAAGCTCTGGGGTGGGGGGGTTCTCAGGAGTATATAAAGATTCATAAAAAGAGTGAAATTGTTCTAAAATTTCTGCATCTGTATGAAGAAGAGTATTAGAGGGGGAATAGATAGTCAATATTAGTTCGTTCTTTACGCGATTTTAGATAGTTAGCCAATAATTTACCTGACTTATTGCGACCTCCATAGTATCGTGCACTGCTCCGGAGGAGAAAAGAGGAGGCTGAATCTGTAGTAAGTTTGTTAAAAGCAATCTTAGCCTTAAGAAGTTCAGGAGACATATGCTTAGGAGAGGAAGTATAGAATTGATGTTCTAGCGATTTAATGTGTGCAAGGGTAAGTTTACGCTTTTGAAGGAACTGTTTCTTCTTTTTAGAGACAAAATCAATAATAAAACCCCGGGCCGTGGCTTTGAAAGAATCCCAAAGAATATGAGGAGGGGTATCAGGTGTAGAGTTAAGTTGGAAAAATTCAGAAGCGAAAGAGCGAAAAGAGGAGGAAAAAAGAGGATCAGTAAGAAGAGAAGGGTTAAAGCGCCAACGAGAAGATTTAGGAGTAGGAGGAAGAAGGTCAAATACAGTAATAATAGGAGCATGGTCAGAGATAACAATAGGCTCAATAGAAGAGGATAGAAGGTGTTGAGATAGAGATGAAGATAGAAAAATGTAGTCCAAACGAGAGAAAGAAGCATGAGGAGGAGAGAAAAAGGAAAAGTCCAAAACATCCGGGTGAGTGAGTCTCCATGAGTCCACAAGATGCATCTGAGTGATGGTGTCAAGGAATTGCTTATGTGGTTTGTGAGGAGAAAAACGAACAGAAGATCTACGATCTAAAAAGGGGTCAATAATCTGATTGCAGTCTCCACCTAACAGGAAAGAATCATCCTTATATTGAATACATTTTGCTGTAATGGAGGACCAGAAAGAGGAGTCAAAGCATGTAGGACCATAAACATTGAACACAGTAATTGGGATAGCATTAATGAGTAGTTTAGCCAAAATCCAACGTCCCTCATCATCTTTTTCTTCTAGTAATACTTTACACTGAAGGCGTTTATGAATCAAAATAGCAACCCCGTTCTTTTTTTGAGAAGCAGGAGAGAATAAAACAGTTCCAACCCACAATCGCTTTAGTTTTAAGGATTCAATATCTGAGAGGTGAGTTTCTTGAATAAGAACAATATCTGGATTGTAAGAGGATAGGTGTGAGAGTACTCTTTGCCGTTTGATAGGGTGATTAAATCCTTTCACATTCCATGAAACAACTTTGAAGGTGAAAGAGTAGTAAAGTGATCAAAATTGAAAAATATAAAAACATACTGTACATTTAATAATTCAAAGCTCAGAAAGGTAATAACCATAAAGATCATCAAAGAGATAGAAGGAAGGATAGGTAGAGGATGAAAAAGAAAAGGGGAAGAGGGAGAGGGGTAGGGAAAGGGAAAGAAGATCAGCAAAAGAAGGAGAAGGAAGAAAAGAGAAGAGGCATAGGAGACAGTACAAATCCAAAGGGATGACTGTAATGAACATACCTGGAAGGGGAAGTACATACAGGGGGAAGGTGGGGAAATGGTGATGCGTAACAAGACGGACGCAGCAGGATCAGGAGCAGAACCACATCGAGACCCCACAAAAAGGAACAAAGGATGAAACAAGATGGTGAAGGGAACGTCCGATACACATATCCGTCTGGGGAAAAGAAAAGGAGAAATTGTTAACACATGGAACATGCTACATAAAATATAGATCCAGAATTTAGAAAGAGAAAGTAAGTATATATAAGATACGCAAAAAAAGAAGGGATATGAAAAAAGAAGACAAGCAAGATAAGAAAATTAAGATGAAGATAAAGAGTATAGAGAAGTACATGAAATTAGAGAGACGCTACTAGAAATAACAGGACATGGAGACAACAAAAGCCAGATTTCAGCCACTGTT
Source organism: Lissotriton helveticus (assembly GCF_964261635.1). Classification (NCBI taxonomy): domain Eukaryota; kingdom Metazoa; phylum Chordata; class Amphibia; order Caudata; family Salamandridae; genus Lissotriton; species Lissotriton helveticus. The sequence goes on along the minus strand of NC_136070.1, from coordinate 395,984,562 downwards.
CGGAGTAGAAGAGGAGGCGGCATCCATCCCTTCTTCATTCTGCAGTAAAAGAAAATTTCGTAGTTCATCAGGATCTTGAAATGACCAAGTCTTATTCCGGTAAGTGACTCTGAAAGTACAAGGGTGAAACAGGCCATATCTTGCTCCTAGAGATCGTAGAGAGGGACGCAGAGCTAGAAATTCCTTACGTCTGGAGGCAGTAACATTAGAGACATCTTGAGAAAAATAAACTCGTTGACCTTGCCAAGTCACTTGTTTTTTATTCCTCGCTGCTGAAAGAATCAAAAGGAGGTCTGTGTACTTCAAAAATAGGATGATGACTCCACGAGGTTTAGAAGAAGAATCCGTTCTTGCGCCTAATCTATGAGCCCTCTGTATACTAATGGATGTAGAGGGGGGCAAGTCCAAAAGTTTCGGCAGAAAAGTGGTAAAGAAAGACACTGGATTGTCACCCTCAAGATTTTCCGGCAAATTGTAAAGACGGAGGTTGTTTCTCCTATTGCGATTTTCCAAATCTTCTGTATGCTTTTGTAGAGAGAGGACAGTCTTTTCTAATGCTACAATACGTTGCGTGTTGGATTGAAACTCAGGGATGTGTTGTTCAACAGTAGAAAGCCGGGCATCCATGGTCTCCCACTTGTCCTTCAAAAGCTGCATATCCGTACTTGTTTTTTCAATAAAGGGACGCAGTGCTCGCAGTTCCTCCAAAATGAGATCAGTAGGAGAAGTTGAAGGGTTATCTTCTGGTGTAGGAGAGTTTTGTTTAAGGCGTTTGCCCGGTGTAGCAGGTGAAGAGGGCTTAGTAGCAGATGTATGAGCCAAAGATGTTTTTTGAGAAGACATTTTTGTAGAGCAATTCGATTTATGTGTACCAGATGAAGAACCCACCGGAGTATTCACCGAGGGTTAAAGACAAATTGAGGCTTACGCAGTCTCAGCATAGAAATGTCCTCTTGTGCTAATAATGAACCACAATTCACTGAGAGGTATATAAAGGTGCGTTTAAAATGTTCAGAAAGTCATTGGAATGTAAAGTAAGTGAAGCACCATAAAAAACAAGACGTTCAGAAGCAGAAGAAAAAATGAAGCTAGTTCTTGAAGAAACGCTTGTAATTTGTAGAAGAGAGCGTCAGGAAAGTAGAGTAAGAATATACTGGCGACTGAAAAAGAGAGGGTAGCTAAAATGGGAGCAAATAGAAGTGCGTCATGAAGTAGCTGAGGCGTAGGGGAAATGTCCGGAAAAGTCCCAAAAAATTAGCAAAACGCCATGAGGAGGAGCGTTAGGAGAGGCGCAGAGACTTAGAGCTGTTCAGAAATAAAAAGCAGCAGGTCTCAGAGGTGAAGCGCTATGTAAATGCGTTTGCGCAATTCCTCCTCAATGCAAAAAAAAGAAGAGAAACGTGGCAGGGAATCTCCACATAATAAATTTGCTCACCACTAAAGTCAGTGCAGCCAGGGCCGTTGGTGTCCAGTGACACGGTGTGTGGTGGCGAAGTGCGACGGTAGAAGGTCCGGGAGTTGAAGGAGCCTCAAAATGGCGGGTCCGTGAGGGGCTGTAGAAGCATCGCGGAGACGGGCGAGAAACGGCGCTTCAAGATCCGCAAAGCCGCTCCGCTCACTCCACTGAAGTTCCGCCAGCCAAATTCAGCAGCGGGGCTTAAGGACGGTCCCGTTCACATCGGGAAATACGCTGCGAGGTCTGTCGATGCGGCGGAGCTCCGTACCTAGCCGGCCATCTTGCGCGGCACCGAAGCCACGCCCCCATGTGTTTGGCTTCTAAAGTACATCAGTACTTATTCATTAGGTAGAGCTGTTTGTTCAATCGAGATGCCCTACTGCTTATTGTCAGGGGTGGTGTTTGGAGTATAAAAAGTATCCAAAGAGTTTGAGATGATCTTCAGAAGCATCCAAGACCAACATTTATCAAGGTTTATTAGTCATTCAGCCGGAGTTCTACATAGTTGGACCATGGAAGTTGCTCTAGCAAATGAAACGGATGTATGACGTTATAACGCATACTATTACTCCGCATACCATTACAACGCGACTTTTACTCCGCATACCGTTACAACGCATTGCGCCTTGGGGCGCTGGATAGTGGTAAGTATAATTTTCTATTCCAACACCAGTCCCCGTGGACACTAGGGAAGGTGTTGGATTGAAAATTAAACTTATTCCCTATCCTACAGCGCCCCCCAGCGCAATGCGTTGTAATGGTATGCGGAGTAAAAGTCGCGTTGTAATGGTAGTGCGGAGTAAAAAATGCGATTTAACAGGTGTATACCAAATGAAACACTACGCTGTTGCATGGACAGGACAGAATAAACTCAAGTAATACAGAATGAATCTCTGTGCTGAGAATGTTGCCTTTCTATAACAAACCATACACAAGAAAGTAATTGTTTTTTGAGTTAAAATAACACTGCACATTTCAAAAGTCTACATTCTCAATATATTGCCAATGTCTGGATGATCGTTACCTGCAAAGAGACCATCACTGTGGATCAAGATGATAGACTACTTACACAGGTGACTAATATACACTTTCATAATTATCGTTTGACTTATATTGATCAGTTGCTGTGCCCCCCCCCCCCTTTCACTATTACCATGGTCTATAATCAACAATAACAAACTTAAAGAGCGCATTGCAACTTCACATGAAATATCCCAGCTCTAAGATCCAGACTCCCGTGAAAGAAGAGCAAAGTTACCCCAAAAAGCAAATAGGCTTAAAGAGACAGGTTTTAATTTTGTTTTCAGAAAAGAGCTTCAGAAGGGGCCTGGTGGTTTGAAAGAGGCAGATAATTCCATATTTTGGGTGCCAGGTTGCTGAACGAGCTACCACCAACTCGAACTCCAATTTCTAGGTGGAACATAAGGTTAATTTAATGACCAAAGATAATGTGAGCCATTGTTGGATAGGGCCTTGTAGCAATAACAGAGGGCTTTAAAGTAAGTTTTCTGCTTAATCAGGAGACAATGCGGCTTGCTAAGCACAGCCCCAATGGAGGCACGTTTTTGGGAGAGTGAGCAATAAAAGTGCTGCAGCATTCTATACATGTTAAAGTCTGTTCATACGTGGGACACACCTAGGTAAAGGACATTACAGTAGTCCAGCCGGGACATAATTAGGGCTTGGACTACTGTTTTTTAGCAGACTGGCAAAAAGCAGAAGATTTTGTTGAGGGTTTTCCACAGCCCAAAATGTTTTCCTGCTAGTGCAGTGATTTGTCTGCCAAAGGAAAGTTTATCATCAAGCCAGATACCCAGGTTTTTTACCTTGGGCTTGGGCAGAGGTAGTGGTTCAAGGCTATTTGGTCACTAGGCAGTAGACCAGATATTGGGATGTTTACCTAGGATCAACACCTGTGTCTTCCCTGCATTCATTTTTAGATAGTTGGAGTCCATCCACGAGGTGAGTTCCGCAAGACAAAGAGAGGAAGCCATGAGACTGCTATTCTGTGAAAGATTGATGATAAGCGGAGTGTCATCAACATATGAGATGATGGTAAACCCAAAGTGTTTGATGACCTCAGCAGAGGTAAATATTAGTAAATATTAAAAAGAGTTGGACTCTGGGAGGAGCCCTGAGGCACTCCTTGCCACAGAGGGAACATCTTTGAGTGAAAAGGTTTTTGAGAAACATGAAAGGTGCATTCTTGCGAAAAGGAAGCAAACCATACAAGGCTGTGTGGCCAACAATGAAGCTCCAAAGTCTCTCAATCAGAATGTTGTGGGACTCTGTGTCAAAAGCGGCACTGATATCGAATATTAAAAATGCTGCAGAGTCACATGCATCCAAAATCTGGTGTATTTACTGAGCAGCAAAGCAGATTAAGTGCTATTGGAAGAGCGAAAGTACGATTGAGTCTTGTGTAGCAAGTCACTAGCCATAATAAAGTTGGACAGCTGCTTATTAATGTGCGTCTCGGTAATTTCAGATCATCAGATTCGATAGGATTAAGATTCTTAAAATTCAGCAGCTTGGAGCGAACTTCTAATGGGTCAGGCATGGAGAATCTCTGGCATAGCAGAAAAGGAGGCATTGTTGGTCGCCACTTTCTCGGAGAAAGGGCTAAAGCGTTGCAGCCTTCTTCTGATCGCAGGATGGAAGCTAAGACTTGGGACAGCGAGGTAAGTGATTTGACAATAGAGAACATTTCTCGAGAGGCCTTATGGGCAGATAGACTTTTCTTAGTATAGTAATCACGCTGAGGTTGATTATATGATGATGGTACATTTTAGGAGCTGCCAGGTAATCCGCTCTGCTGGCTGGATCATGAGCTCTGTGCCAAAGGTGCTCCAAGCACCTGCATTTATTTTTTAGCATCAGAAGTTCATCATTGAACCAGCACACTAAAGGCTTTTGTCTGCAAAATTCCTGTTTACAGGAGGAGGGATTTGGTCTAACAATCCACTAAATCCAGCCGTCCAAATATGCACTGGCCTTGTCAATACAATTGTCTAGAATGGGTTAACTATTTTCTAGCGCTTGGCTAAACCTCATAGATGTCACTTTAGACCACTGATGCGCCAACGTGGTAGCAGGATCACGGCTAGCGGGTACCTTATAAAATATGGGAATGGCAAGATGGTCAGACCAGATCAACAGGAGAGAACAGATCTCAAGGTGAGCATAATTGGAAAAAACAGGATCAAGAATGTACCCTAATCTGTGCATAGGAGTGAAAACTAGCTGAGAGTGTTGTAGACTAATAACACAAGAAACAGGAGGAGAGGGTCAAAGGGAGACACAAACCTGACAACTCTCAGCTTGCTTTCCTGCGTACATAGACCCAAGGTTAAGTAGTGTTGTAGACTATCCAAGCCTCCAATCAGCGCAGTGACATTGTTGAAGTGTAGGATGAAGTAACCTACCACCAAGAAATTAGAGTAACGGAGGGCCAAAGGAGATAAAATGTCAGCTAGAGAGGTGGCAAAGTTGGACACTGGACTGGGACGATGGTAAATCATAATAGTGGATGTTCACCCTTCATGGTAAAATAACCCGTCTCTTAAAAGGGGGCATGGCTATGGGCGTGACAACATGCCGAAAACCGGGAGGACAAATATAATCAACCTGGAGCCCATCAACTTCTGTCCCTACTGGAAGGCTTCCCCTCCAGACGGGAGTACTGTCAAACAAAAGTAAAACAAACGAAAATTGTGAGAAAAGTAAAACATAAAATGAGTAAAAACACTATGGGCTGCCTCGTCCAAGATGGCTCCCAGAGATAATGAAGCCAGATACCTCCACTCGGTATAGCCGCATGCAAGGATAAAAGCAGTAGAAGTGTTGCAACAGTGTAACAGCAGACTAGCAGCCAAGCGCTCCTCATGTGAGCTGAATCTATGAATTTCATGTCACCGGTTGCAGCCGCGGTAAGAGTGGTAGGGCCCGCTCTTACCTGCCGCGGCTGAGGTTGGTGCGCACAGCTGCCCTTTATTGAATTAGACTGCTTAATTTGAGAAGGTGCTTTCCGGTGCTTAGCACCGGCACCTAATCCTCAGCACAGGTGCTTATATCACCATGAAGGCAGCCTAGTTTTCCACAGAATCACAGGATGTTGAGCCATGATGAGACTTGAACCCGGTTCCCCAGCTCCAAAATCGGCAGGTCTAGCCATTAGGTCAAGTCCTCTCCAGAATAATAAGTGCTGGGGCTCTAGTCAGGAGGCAGTTTACACCAGCATATTTCTCCTGTTGGCGCTGCCTCCTGAGGAGAGCCCCAACACTTTTCATTTTACAAATTAACCACTGATTTTAGAGTCTCGTCTCTAAAATGTTTTTCTTTTTCTTCATTTTGTGATGCATTGACAAGTAAAAAGGCAACTTAAAATTCGGGGGTGTACACTATTTACCGTAATGGCACCACAGGGCCAACCCTGAATTCATGCAGTAGTTTAGCAGTCTCCCAGGCACCGGCTCAATGTGCTTACAGCAGAAGGAGTGCAAAACAAGCCTGCAGTGTGTCACACATGTCTCGTGTGACATAAGGCTGGTACTTGGAGGCAAAGATCACCTAAGCTTGCTTCCATACATTTCCAAAACACCGATGTGCACACCTTAAAAATCCTTCACATCAACAAAGTATTTTGGGTAGGATTCTTTAAAAAAAATAACCCTGAAAAACACAGCTTTCCAAACTTTTCATGTTGGTGACACATCTTTTTGTGAAATTTGTTTCAGGGACACGGTAACGCGAGCTAGCGCAGCGAGCTAGCCCGAATCACCCACAACCCCACACACACACAACCCCACACACACACAACCCCACACACACACCTCTCCACACACACACACCCCTCCACACACACACACACACACACACACACACACACACACACACACACACCCCACCCCACACACACACACATCCCCACACACACATCCCCACACACACATCCTCACACACACATCCCCACACACACATCCCCCCACAGACACAGCTACACACACACACCCACACACACACACCATACACACACCCCACACACAACCCCACACACAACCCCACACACACATCCCCACACACACATCCCCACACACATCCCCACACACACACAGCTACACACACACCCCCACACACACCCCCCCCACACACACCCACACACACCCCCCCACGCACAACCCCACACGCACAACCCCACACAAGAAACCCACACACACCCCTCCACACACACACAACCCACCACACCCCCACAACCGCACACACCCCCCACACATCCCCACACACCCCCACACACACCACCCCACACACACCCCACACACAACCCCACACACAACCCCACACACACCCCTCCACACACACACACAACCCACCCCACCCACACACAACCCACCCCACCCCCACAACCCCACACACACACCCCGCACACACACACAACCCCACACACACACCCCGCACACACACACACCCCGCACACACACACAACCCCACACACACACACATCCCCACACACACATCCCCACACACACATCCCCACACACACACCCCCACACACACCACCCCACACACCCCCACACCCCCACCCCCACACACATCCACCCCCAGATAATGTACGTATGTTTGTATGGATCTGAAGAAAACCCACATGGTTGGTAACAGAGCATGAACAGGAGATTTGCACATTTGTGATATTACATTTTATATATTTACAATCACGTTACATTCCACACATATTTACAATTTTATGCACAGTGACGTCAACTAATTTGCCCATAATCACACATTTTAAAGTCAAATTCCCTGGTTGAACACTTCCAGAACGCGGATCATAGCCCTGATGAACTTTGCTGGCTGATCATGGAAAAGGCCTCTCTGGGCCCAAGGTGTGGAAATATGGGGCGCATACTAGATGTGAGGGAATGCAAAGGCATGTCACTTCTTGACACCATCAATAATGGCCTTAATGAATCTGAAGTCAGCCATGCCCAACTAGCGTGTCTCTCGCATGAATGAGTAGCCACACACACGTGCATTGGTATTTTAGCAAATATTCACATAATACAGTACATTAACATCATCGTGATTTACCTACCTTTACTCTGATATGTAGACAAGATACAATGTTTTCCTCCCTGACTGTATTCATGTATTTTGAAATGCTAATAGTGTGTAATATAGCAAGTATTTCTGCACTTGTATTCGCTATGATTTTTTGCCTCCCTCCGTGGAGTGGATACAACTCAATGATGTAATTTATTTTGTAGCATTCTGGATGTAATCATATTTGTTACAGAATGCACATTGATAACACATGCTATGCAAACAAGAAACAACAGTTTCCTCCTTGACTACATCCCGACTGTATCCTTGTATTTTGACCGGTAGAAATGCTATTAATGCGTAGTATGGCAATTATTTCTGCACCAGCATTCGCTGTGTTTATATAATGGAACAATTTTTATAATCATTCGGTATGTAAATAAATTTTTAACACAATGAGCATTGTAAAACACGGCTTACACCCAAATAGCTGGATGTAATATCCCCCAGCCCCCCTCCGTCGTGTGTTGCAGCCGCGGCTCAGACGGCTCCTGGGCACACACACAGCCGCACCCGAGCACTTCACAGGTCTTTAAAAGACCACTTAACGTGCTAATAAGGCTTTGTTATTCATATTAGAGCCCCTGCAGCGCCACTCTGCCTGTTGCGAGGGTGATCTAAACAGCATGCTGATCGCTCGACACACCTACCCATGGGGCGCGACACAGTAACGTGTCGCGCCACACAGTTTGGAAAGCTGTGCTGAAAAAGATATCCATGCAGAAAGGGATTTTTTTCCCAGTAAGAGAAAAGCCACAACATCTATTTACCTAGATGGTCCACCTAGATCTGAATTCATCCTTCATAATTTATGCTGTCACCCCAGACACAACTTTAAAAAGCCCTCACTCTCACACTTACTTGGCTGACAATCGCATTGACTTCTTGTCATTTTGGATTAAATTGTAGGGACAACCCAACTACCTCCACAACACAACTCCCTGTATTCTGCATGGATTTTCCACCAGCAGCTCCAAGGATGACCGTCCGTGGAAAATAGCCCTTTATAGACACTTGTCTTAAAGTAAACGTGCTAGTTGTGATTGGCAGACAAGTCATGTGTATTATGAATTATAGCTTGTGTGTGTCCATATTCCTTACCAACTGACCAAGTTCTTATTGGAAGCATTCCTTACTGGCTGTCGCCCTGATAGTTCTTTGGAAATTCTCCTTGATAAGACTTTCTCTCCTCTTTTTCTTGAAACAAAACCTTGAAAGGTATGAAGAATGAATACCGTATCTTTGTCTTTACTGACTTTGGTATGCTAAAGCAGAAATGAAGCTGCTGTCCTCAAAAGGACACCATTTCCATTTAAAGAAGATGAACCTTTTTAGTTATAGTTTCTTGATGCAGTGAGGCTTTGTCGTGAAAGTGTGGGATTCTTGAAGTCGCAGAAGAAATACCCCATCACAGGGAGCACAGGGTGGCCTCCTCGGCATACTGGCAAATATTTGATGCCTTGCTCCCAACTTTAAGGCAAAGCTGTGTATACTGTCCAGAAATAACAAGTGTAAATAGCATTTAGTTTGAATCAATTGGATTGAAACCAAATAGTCTGAAAATACTAATTTTCACAGCCATGGACATTGGTGCGGGTCATTTGGTTCAAATTATAAGTTTAATATTATCTATAAACCAAACTCTACCTCTAATCACATTTTCCCCTAACCACAAGTCCCTCACCTCTAATGACTGACCATATCCCTAAAACATCCAACCTCATATCCTCTTACCCATAAACCCATACCTCCTTCTCTATCCCCGAACATCCAACCCCTGAGCCCTTACCACCAGTCCCTTATTTATTATTCCTTATTTACTACACAAAAATTCCTAATACATTATCCTTAACCCACTGCCCAGTCCCGTGACCTATCTTCTATTTTTCAGACATATTGTCCTTTTCAAAAATATTTTCTCATTAACTGTTTTTAAACCCATATGAGTTCAGCTGCATGTATGTAATTCAAACCAAATGTTTTGCACTACTTGCCAATTACCTGTCGGGCACAGAGATGCGCTTTTAGTAGTGTTTCTCCTTATTGAATGGCTCCTGTTGAGAACTTGTCTGCACCCAACAGTTTGCGCTTAACTCTGCCTGCAGAGGGAAGTAAGCCAGGGCTGCGGCTACAAGAGCCCTGAATGACGAAACCTGTAGGATCGCATGTGGGGTGACTACAGCACTTCAAAAGGCAACCACTCCAAGTAGCCGAATAAATTATTTATTTATTTATTTATTTATTTATTTGGGGCCATTTTTAGAGCGCGCAAATACCCGAGGGTGTCTCGGCGCTGTGTCAACAGAACTCTCCGTAGGAAAGGAAACTAGGCCTGGAATAGCCATGTTTTCAGATTTTTTCTGAACTTAAGCAGGGTAGGTGCACACTTAAGGTGGAGAGGGAGAGTATTCCACAGTCTAGCTGTGGCAACGGTGAAACGTTTGTCTCCCCAGTTAGCCCTTCTTGTGCGGGGGACTGTTAGCAGATGGGCAGAAGATGAACGCAGTGTTCTTTGCTGTTCAGGTGGACGAAAGGCTTGTTTTAGAAATAGGGGGCCCTGGTTATGAATGGCTTTGTACGCTATGCACAAGGCTTTAAATTTGATGCGGCTCCTTACCGGCAACCAATGCAGCTGTTGGATGTAGGGGGAGACAGATGCAAATTTAGGAATGCGTAGCAGGGTCCTAGCTGCTGCATTCTGTACAGTCTGTAATTTATTAAGGACCTTTTGTTGTGCATTTAGGAGTAAGGCATTACAATAGTCAGTCTTGGAGAAGACTAGCGTGCTGACTAAAGTTTTGCCTGCGGAAGATGGTAGGTACGGAATGAGTTTTTTGATTTTTTTTAAGGTGTGGAAGGCAGATGAGACCACTGAGTTTGCGTGCTGCTGGAAGGACAGTTTGTTGTCGAAGATGACCCCCAAGTTTCGTACCTTGATCACTGGTACTGGAGGTTGTCCCAGTTGTTGGGGCCACCATTGAGGAGACCAGGTTGGTTGTAGTCTCCCGAATGTCATCACTTCTGTTTTATCAGAATTTAATTTGAGGCAGTTTGATGACATCCAGGAGCTTATTGCTTCCATGCCAGATTGGAAGTTTGACGCTACTGTTTGGCCATCATCGAATACGGACAACACCAGCTGTGTGTCGTCTGCGTATGTAGTGAGAGAGATACCATGGGACTTGATGACCCTCGCTAAGTCAGACACATATATATTGAACAGTGTCGGGCTTAGCGAGGATCCCTGTGGTACCCCGCAAGGCAGGGAGAAGGTCTGGGAAGTGTATTGTCCCAGCTTCACCGTTTGTAGGCGGTTTGACAAGAATGAGGCCAGAAGCTCCTTAGCCTTGTCCCTTACTCCTATGGCCGCGACACGGTCGATCAGAGTGGCATGATCGACCGTGTCGAAGGCTGCGGACAGGTCTAAGAGTATGAGGATTGCAGCTCCTCCATTGTCCATAGTGGATCGAATCTCGTCCGCTGCCTTCAGGAGAGCTGTCTCTGTGCCATGTCCCTGACGGAACCCGAACTGGGTATCATCCAGTAAGTTGTTGTTGTGGATGTATGTTGCCAGTTGCTGGTTCATGATCTTTTCAAAGATTTTGGCCGGAAAAGGAAGGCATGCAATAGGCCTGTAGCTGGATGGAAGAGACGGGTCTAGACTGGGTTTTTTGAGTAGTGGCTTGATAATGGCTTCCTTCCATACTGAAGGGTAGGTGCCGGATGTGAACATTGCGTTGCAGATCGTAGTAAGTGACGGGGCAACAGCTTCTGGGATACGGTTGAGAACCGCAGGAGGGCATGGATCTAATGGGGATCCAGATTTGGTTCTGGCGATAAGGGGTTGAACCGTATCTTTCGTAATGTTTTCGAAGGCTGGGAAATTAGGAGAATTATTTGTCGTAGGGTGCTCGGTAGGGGATAAAGAAGGGTCAGGTGCAAAAGTGGAAAAAATGGCTCTGACCTTGTCTTCAAAAAATTTGGCCAGTGCATCTGAGAGGTCCTGCGATCCCTCTGAGGGGGGTGGGGGAGGATTGGACAGGTATGTTACTACCTGGAACAGTTTTCCTGATGAATTTTTAGCCTGGTTGATTTGGTTGGTATAGTAAGTGGTTTTCTCGGAAGTGATCAGTTTTTTATAGATGGAAAGGGCGTTTTTGTAGCTGATCTTGTCTGCGTTATTATAGTGTCGACGCCATTGTCTTTCTAAGTTCCTGCAATATTGGCGCTGCAATCTGAGTGATTCCGAGAACCAAGGGGCTGAATGATGCTTTCTGTTCCTGTTAGATGTTTTTGTGGGGGCTAGTTTGTTACAGGCTGCGTTCAGGATGTTTAAGTAGGTGGCTGACGCAGCTACAGGGTCTTGCTTGTTTAGCGGAGGGCTGTCCCGTATGATCTCAGTGAGCTGGTCGATATTAATGTTTTTCCAGTCTCTGAATTTTATTGGTCCAGAAGTAGTCTGGGAGGGTGGACAAGGAGTAATGGGGACTGAAAAACAAACTGCCGAATGGTCTGTCCAAGTTAGAGGAAGAACATTATTGATTGTAATATCTCTATCGTTGGTGAATAGGCCGTCTAAGGTATGCCCTGCTGAGTGGGTAGGTGATTTGACAATTTGTAGGAGGTCTACTGACTCCATGTCACCTAATAATGTTCCTGTATCAAGGTCATCATGAGATTCGAGATGAAAATTGAAGTCACCTAATACGGTGAAGTGTTGGGCTCCAATAGACATCTCAATGATTTTGTCTACATTTGAGAGAAATTTAGATCTGGATCCTGGGGGGCGAATTAGCACTTCAGAGAACATTGAAGGACGAGTAGAGCGCCCTCCTCCTTCTATGGCATCTAAAGGCTGCTCTTGCTGCAGAAACGAGTACTCCTCGCAATGTATGAAACCACACTCTAGGCACCTTGCACTAGTGTAGTTAAAAAGATAGTTACAAAGTTTGAATGATTACAAACCTATTTTTTTAAAAATAAACTGATAATTGATGCAGCCTATCCGTGCATAACACGGCGAATAAGCGATTGTTTTAACCAGCTCACTGATGCTAATTTTTTTAACTTTGAATGAAAGCCTGTGTTTTGCTGCCCTTGGACTTAACATTTGATCTATATTGGTTGCACAAAGTATGTATGATAATAATAAATACATTATATTTACAAAGCGCCTGGATACACCCAACGGTGTGTCCCCGCGCTAGAATAGAGACCCCCAAAGGAAGAAGAAAAAACAGAGTACAGCCTAAGCTAAGAGAATAGAGGACTACTGAGGGGGCATACAGGAGGTCCCAAATTAGAGTTGAAATAACCAGGTTTTTAGTTGCTTTCGAAAATTGCTTTCAGTAGGTTCAGCTCTCAAAGTCAATGGCAGAGCATTCCACTTTTATGAGCAGATATTTATACCCACTGACCTGCATTTGCCTACTTTAGTGCTGGAAAAAAGTGTACATTTTATATTTTTTGTTCCTTTTTCATTTGGAAAAACATTGTGCTGTGCTTCTAAAGGAAACACTAAAGTGTGGGTCATTGATCAGTGGCGCTGGCAATGCTGCTTTCCATAACTTATAAAGATGTGATGCAATTTATCAGCAATGTTTAGAGAGGATGCTCCTGCTGTTAATGAAATCTCGGAAATTAATGTCATAGCATTTAGCAAATGAGCTATGACATTCAGCACTAACAATTTGTGTTGTGATAGCTCATGCTAATGTGAAATATCATCGAGAACTATCCAGTAGCGGCTGATATCTGAGGAGAGAGTCAAGTTGGGGGGGCGGGGGGGCGACAATAAAAGTTGTAAAAAAGATTTTGCCTGCAGCCCACCGTATTGCCGGTTTTCCACTCCTCTTGTGGTTCCACTGCAGGCACAGGCGCCCAGCCTCCCCTACAGCCAATCCTGAAGCTGCTCTCATGCACGAGAGCAGCTTCAAGATTGGCCTGAGTGCTGAGGATTTGTACTCCCAGGGAGACTAGGAGCCTGTGCTTTGCTATCTCCAACCCATCAACGCAGCTCAGGTTGGAGAGAACTTCACTGCACATGATGCTTTGGCCGGCCTGAGCCGGTCAGTTAAACGGCCAGCCAAACCGTGATGCGCACTGATAACAGTGCACTACCACTCCCTTCAATGCTATCATCCCCTAGCCCAGACTCCAAGACTCGGCCCGGAAACAAAATAAAACGATAATAAGCCAAAGTTCATTATTTAAAAAAAAAAATGTTCTAATGCTGCTGGTGGGGCGAGGGGACGCACTCCTCGCCCATATCAGAGGAGCCCCCGCTTCAACTATCATTTCCAGAGGTTGCAATCTGGTATTTGGCACAAATGTACTTCAGTGGGAAGCGGCAACTGTTACCTGGCTCAAAAGCTTGACTTATCAGGAGGTGGTAGATCATCAAGAAGTGCAAATTCTCTCCTATTGAAACCTCAGACCTTTCGCAAAAAGAGAACGAGGCACAGAGCCTTCTCGGGCTCTGCACCGAAGATCTGTAACTTCCTCCCACTGGAAGTCCGCAGAAACCCCCACTCGGCTGCTTTCAAACATGAAGTCAAAATTAGTTCTGCCTTCAATGAGTATAGATTGTCTGCTTTCTCAAAAATCCATACTTCACTCCTTTTGGTCTAACAATTGAAAAGTGCAGGGTTGTATGTTACACACCCTTAAGCATTGTTTGTTCTCATCCGGGTACATTGTTATCATTCGATTTTGTTATTCTATGTTACCCTCTCGTATCTCCCCTCTTAATATGTTCTTCCCTTTTATGATGTGAATCGCTCTGATACCTTTCGAGGTTATGTTTGCGCTATACAAATAATACAAATAAACGGTCCCCTTTTGGGCAGATGGGTGCTGTTATAATGTGGTATACATGCTTTGCTGTATCTGTAAAGGTCAGTGCATCACATTGTGATAAGATAGCCAACCATTAGACATGGGAAATGTGGAGCTTCTCAAATGACTGAAATCAGAATATGATGGGAAGTGAGAGGAGTCCTGTAACTGGGACGGTGCATATTTTTGCATGGCAGTTATTCAGAAGATAAGACAATGGGAAATAAATAACTTTGCAGAAATAACATTTTTTGTCTAATGCCTTAGCAAGGGTCAAAGACTTGTTTTTCTGTTTTTAGTGTCAGCAGTTTATCCACAAGACAGTGTTGCCTCTTTTCCCGCATATTCTAAGGTTGGCCACTGGCCTTCCAGTGGAATTTGGAAAAAACACACTTAACCTTGGCACACTTATCTGGCTTCAGAATGTGAACCCACACCACATTTTAATCTCTGTCACAATGCATCACATTATTATTGAATCTCTTTTACTGACCATCCTTGTACTTCTCATTCTGTCTCTATCATGACCTGTTGCCCCTGAAATCTTGAATAATGAGAATGTTGCACATGAATTCTTGAGCTCTCAGATCGTCTTCTGTCCATAACATCTTTGACGATCTTCCAAAAAAAAGGTAACAACATACAAAAATCCATAATTGTTTACCATTCTTCACCAACTGTTTATTCCCAGTCTTTTATCTACCATAATCTTTTTTCGCTAATGTCACCAATGTGATCACAAATATGAAATGTGCTTTCTACCTAGACAAACCAATAGGCTTGTACTACTACTCTTTCCTAAACCTTTGCAATGTTACAGCTTAACAATGCCTCAATCTAGCCTTATAGCCCACCGTAGCGGGCTATACGGGCTATTAAAGGCCCGTTCCAGCGTTAAAGGCCCACTCCAGCGTTCGGCGAGGGCCTTTGACAAGGGAGCAGGACTTTAGCTATGCAGGACTACAAGGCTAGCCTCTCGGAGCCCGAGGGTGTTTAAATCCCCTCGGGCTCCGAGAGGCCTTTGTAAAACAACATTGGAATGTTGCTTTGCGGGCTTTTACCGTCCCGTAGAAGCTCGGAGCACTCTATTGTCTTCAATGGAGTGCTCCACATTCCAATGTTCCAATAGAGACTATTGCCATTGACTTCATTGCTCAGCCCATCAAATGTCCACATGAATGCACAGTGAAAACTGCAAGCTCTTCTCAACTTGGGGTCTTCCTAATGTTAGTCTGCTTGTTACCAGGCGCAATTAGTCATTTAAGTGCGTGTGGAAGTGTAGAGGACATGCTGTGGAATTACTGAGAATGAGGTGATCCACATAGTGATCCAGAAGTTCCTCTTCAGGAAAGACTAATCCCAAATGCTCATTGCAAATGCATGGGTGAATCTTTTTTGATATACAGAATTGCAGGCGCTTGCTCCGTATTCATGTCGACTCCAGGTGCCAATTTGTTGCTCTCATGGGTAGGGCTGAGCCAGATTCCTCAAGGATTCTAGGAACCCATGTCTGCTTGAAACCTTTCAATCACATTTTTTATGCATGTTTAAATGGTTATACTTCTTTTTTTATTGGCGCTCGTCTGGTAATGTTATATGACTTCCATATTGTACCAAGCAAAACCCACACTTCCGAAAGAGTTGTATGGTAATTGTTACTGTTTAAAACCATGACAAATGTTGCAACTATTGCTTCCTATTGTGGCTCTGCAGATTATCAGGGTTAAATCGCCTGCATCCAAGGATCTATCATGGGATAGTAGTCTTTCCACTTTCCATCTGCCAGGGCTCAGTGCTTAATTTGTAAATGAATGAGTGCTAATGCCCAAAGCTCTGCTTTGAAGAGCATGGCCAGTGCTATTAAGTATTAGTTTGCCGAATAGCAATGGTGTGTGACTTGAATCCACCTCATGCCTCGTTAATCCACCACGAGGCACTCCCTGCCTATCTATCGCACTCATGCTTTCTTCCTTTATGACAGTTTTTCCTGTCTTTCTCTTCCTCCTTCTTTCCCCTTTGTGTGTTTTTCACTCTCTTGCCATCGGTAATGTCTGATGATGAATAATGAGTGCCAATCTCCCAAAAAATGAGCGCCAGTGGGCGCAGAGGCAATCACAAGCCTAAATGAAGTACTTCCTGCAATGGAAGTGATTAAGCAGCGATCTGTCGATGGGATGCCTGAAGTGAGCTAGAAGATCATGCACGCACACCCTCACTCTCTCCTGCACTTAATCTGCCTTTCTTTCTTTCCCGCGGCGAGTATTCTGTGCAGAAAAATCAAACTACCTTATTTCTTTGCTATTTAAACATTGTCCTTGGGGTTTGTCCCTTAACTCTGTTTAAGATTAAAAGAACCATTGTTAATTCATTGAGCAGCTTGACTGGTGTGCTCCTTTCTAAAGCACTGCCTGTGGAAGCTACAGGTTGCATGCCATCTGCTTACAAGGAGCATGTTGTGGAGACAGAACTGTTCATTCCAGTTAATTGTCTTGCTCACAGTTTTCTTGTTTACCACTTTGTCTTTGCAGCACTCCAGCTCTGGGGACCTGAGGAATTTACGAAAAGGCTTATCCCCGTACCACTCCGAAACACAACTCTCGTCACTGCCGCTGTACCCGGACCCAGTCCAAAATGTAAGACCTATGAGGGATATTTTAATCTCCATTTTCTGAAACAATGATATGATAACAAAAAGCAAATCTAAGCAAGAAGATATTCCACAATTCACTATATCCACCACTAATATTGCTTTCTCTTGTATCATTTCAACATCGTATCATATGCAGATGACACACAACTTATGTTGGCCTTTCAACAGCTTAATGACACAGTGGTTGGCGATTTTCAGGGCTATTTCATTGCTGTTGCAGACTGGATGTACAATAGCTGTCAACAACTTAATTCTGATAAATCAGAAATTGTAGTGTTGGTACTCCTTCTCCAGTTGATGCTATGAGACATTGGCCTCCTGAGCTGGGGCGAGCACCCACCCCCCTAAACTGTTGTCATAAATCTGGTGATGTTAATGGATATTGCTCTATCTTTCAAACCCCAGGTGTTGACCACTGCCACCACCTGTTTGGACATTCTAAAATTATTAAGAATGTTCTTAGAATACTTCACCCTAGTTACCTGTAAGGGTATTGTACATGCATTAATTACTTCCAGATTAGTTTATGCTAATAAACTCTATCTGAGAGCTCCTCAGGACCTGCTCACCCGGCTTCAGCATGTCCAGAATGCCGCAGCTCGGTTTGTACTGACTATTCCAAAAAGACACTCTATTAGGCACGGCCCAAAACAGCTTCATTGTTGCCGGCTAAATCTAGAATCAAATTGAAAAAATATGGCTACACACAGAGCCTTCTATCAGATCGGCCCTAGGTACATCCTGGACAAGCTAAAAAAATATATTTTTCCTAGGGCACTCCGGTAGCCCAATCATAATCTGCTGTGCGTCCCTAAAGTGTGGAAAGCTAGATCTGGTGGTAGATCTTTTTCAGCTCCCAGTCTCTGGAATGCTCTACCACTGTACCATTGATATATCGCTAGTGAAAGCCCAGCCAAAGACCTTTTTGTTTCAAGAAGCATCATTCTGTTCCTACTGCCATCACCGTTAAAACGCCAGGACAATTCTAATGAAGCGACAGATGCGCTACATACATTTTTCTTCATTCATGAATTAATTTACTATTGGTCATTGTCTGGTGGAACATGCCTATACTGGCAGTCACTTCTGCTTCAATACATAAACATGTTTCTTTATTTGTAAAAAAAAAAAGCTTGAAATGCATTTTAATTTGACTTAATATAAAGTAATACCCTTTTTCCATACATATGGTCTCAATAATTTTAAGCTCACAGGCAAACCGGGGTTCTTCATGATGTATGCACAGTGAACCATGGATGGCAATTATTGAACCTTGTTTTTGACCATGTATTAGACTGGGTAACTACTCTCTTCAATAAATAGAAAATTACCTTGAAATACAATGCCACTTTTCCCATAGCACATCTGTACATGGGGAATATTAGCGGCACAGAACTAGGTGTGTCAGGGGCTATGTCACTGGTATGTGCTCCACATAAAAGTGAGAAGAAACATACCTGAAATAAGTATGTACCACGGTATTTGGAAAGAAAAGTAACTCAAGTAATCTGTCATAAAAAACTTGAGCAGAGTATGGTGACAACTGTGTGTAGACCAAAGAGAGCTCTGAAGATTGTGAGATGTAAGCTGATAGAGCGAATGCTAGATTTTGAACATTTTGAAGACACTGTATTTGTGTTTAATCACCACTTCATTTCTATTGTATATTTAAGTGCTTGTCTTTCTATTTGTTATCCTTTCTTCATTCTACTAAATGTATTAGTTATCCTTCTTACCTGTCTTTTGAACACAGACAAACCTATGTGATGCCCACTTCGTTCCATGTTTGTGTTATCATTGAAAGTTTCGATTTTTTAAAGAATATTTTGGTAAACTCATACCTTCATATTCCCAGCACTGGCACATAAAGGAACAGAGGGGCCGATTCACAGAAGTAAACTAAGACAAAATCCTAAACTTACTACCATTTTGGTATTCACAGAAGGCACTTACTCATTTTGGTATTCACAAAAGGCTTTTACTCATTTTGGTATTCACAGAAGTTAGGAGTCCTAACTTTAGGACTCCTAAATGCCTTCTGTGAATACCGAAAGTCTTAAAGTTAGGATTTTTCTCAGTTTAGGGGTAGTAAAGTTAGGACTCCTAACTTTAGGACTGCACCAAGTGAATCTATGGTTTCAGGATACACCATGGAACCAGCCACGGCCGGTAGTAGGTGTAACTGCAGGGCGGTGACGTGGGGAGGGGGAGGGGCGGGGTGGGGGGTAGTAATGTATGGATTACGGACTTTAACAGGTAAGTAAACATATAAATAAATAAAACTAATTTTGTTGCGCGCACTGCATCACATTTGGTGATGCAGTGCACACAACTAAATTTGTTTTATTTATTTATATGTTTACTTACCTGTTAAAGTCTGTAATCCATACATTACTACCCCCCACCCTGCCCTCCCCCTCCCCAAGTCACCACCCTGCAGTTACACCTACTACCGGCCGTGGCTGCCTGGAACTGACTTGCCAGTTGAGAAAGATGCTGAAATCCTAGCTACTCACCATGCAGTATCCTTAGTATTTGTCAACGTGGAGGATTTTGGGGGTCTGGCCCGCTTTCGTGCAATGTAGAGCCCCTGCAAACTTTGTAACAAAACATTCATTCTTTTCATAATGCTGTGCATAAGCACAGTCTGTTTTCACTGTGCTATCATATTTGTATTGTTAAAGGTTACAACTGGTGATGCTTGGTTCAAATCAGTACAAATACAAAACTTTACACCACAATAACATTTTCTGGCCGATTGACAATGATTTTTCTGTGAGCAGATGTGACTTACCCCTGATTTGTTAGGAGGTACTACTAAATTTACAATGGTAAATTTGCATGTTCATTCTAAACAATTTGGGAATCAGATATTCTGTGTCTGTGGAGACTGTAGATCAGTGATACTCAAAGTACGGCCCGGGGCCCACTTGCGGCCCTCTTGACATGCGGCTTCCCTAGTGAACAGCAGCATGAGCTGCTGTTTAGTTGCTGAGCTCAGTCAGAATTTGTTTTTAAATAAACGGTCAATCATTTCTTAACGTCCAAATAAATGATTTCCCATTTATTTAAAATTTCTTAGACCTCCTCACACAATCCTTGACCTACCCACACCCCCTACCTTGCTGGCATCAGTGTGTCATTTGGACCCACCACAGACAATACTTTGTGGCCCCTGGGCACATGTTGCGTGTACCCCTGCTGTAGAAGAATTGTAATATCACCAAGGGCATGGCAGGGGGTAAAGACAACATGCATTTTCACAGTCAAGGAAAGTGTGGTCTAAATTAGGGAGTCCAGGTGATCAGTATATGAGAAGGGACCCTAAACAAGCATTTGACCCTGAATACGACCTTAAAAGAGGAGGCGAAGAGATCAGACTCAAAGCTAAAAAATGAAATAGATGTTCTGGTCAGGTAGGCAACTAATGCATTGAGATAGAAATGAGTTCTCAGAGTTGCTCCGCTGCACAGAGGACACTCTGTTAGCAGATTTGTTCCAGGCCAGTGAATTAGCCGCAATGCTCTGAATCAGTGAAGGCATCAATTGGGATGGACATAAAAGCTCATTTGGCAGGATACTCCTATTTTATGCTGATGGGAACACAAAGATGATTGTATGTGGTAATGAAGTAGGTCAAAGAGAGCAGCGGACAGTGGCTGAGCTAGTGCAGAATGAAGAGGGGCAGAACTGGTGCAAAGATTTAGCCTGCTGCTAGGGTTGCTGCCTTGCTTCATGAGGACTCTGCAGTGTTTCCAGTCCTGGGTTTGTCAGTTCAAGGGACGCAATCTAGACTAAAACTGTAGAACTCATTAGGTTAGTGAATTGAAACCCACGGAACGAGCTAGGTAGTTGAAACCGAGCCAGCCCTTTCTGCACTCAATACATTACAAACCTGCCCATTGGCAATGAACCTGCAATAGCCTCCTTCATGGGTGGTCCATCTCATGACTCTAAGCCCAAGCCTTGCGAAAAGTGCTAGTTATTTAAATATCTCACTCAACTGGATCGCTTGGAAATGCTAAATATAGTTCAAATAAAAGATCAGGTTTTCATTTTCTAAAAATCAATCTTTTCGCCGATCATCTGGGATGAACCAGGCACAGTTCAGCTTCGTTTGGCATGGTGCCAGCGAGGGCAGTTTGCCTCACTTGGATATCCCTTAATATAGCCTTATAGCCCACCGAAGTGGGCTATACCGGCTATTAAAGGCCCGCTCCAGCGTTAAAGGCACGAGCCGAAGGCTATAAGGCTATTAGAACATTCTGCCACTAGAGGGCAGAATGTTCTCACAAATATAACAAAGCCTCAGGGAGCGCGAGGGGATTTAAATCCCCTCAGGCTCCCTGAAGCCTTTGTTTACAGCCACAGCTGTGAACAAAGAAACATTGGAATGTTGGAGCTCTGGGCTTATACCAGTCATTATAAGCCCGGAGCTACTCCATTGTTTTCAATGGAACTTCCAATGTTCTACTAGATATTGAAAACTGTCCTGTGCACACACATCTGCTCACTCAGCAGTGAACTTCTGATAACATGTTTTTATCCGTTTTGAAAAAGGAAGATCAGGCCGAAGATGTTGTGAAAGACATTTTTGCCAACACTAGCTCCGCTTCTGCTGAGATAGGTAAGGATTTGAAGGCTATTTAAAGTTCCAGAGACCTGTGATAGCCGTGAAGACGCACTGCCGGCAGTGCTTCTGGGAAAGTGAAGAGAGGGTCCCTACAGGACCCCTGATGCAGGAGCGAGACTGCAGTGCATCTTATTACAAGCTGGATCAGGCTTAATGGAACACGGATCATTCACCTCGGTGCATTTCATCCGCTGAGATATGACAACAGTAATTTAATAATGATATTTCTTCTGGCAGTCGGGCTCCTTTCTATTAAAATGCTGTCTCTCGTGGCTAGAACATACTAAAATCAATTGGGTCTGATAGAAAAAGTGATTCAAACGACTGCCTAATTTACTTGGAGCCCTGAACATTTAATCAGTATCAATGCATGCTATTGTAATGCTTTTACCGCGGCTTAGAAGAGATGGATTAGGTCTGAAGGCGGATCAGAGCACGGTAGTGACTAATTTGTCTCACGTTCCTTCTGTTTTTGTGTTGTCCTTGTGCATCTTCTTGCTACTTTACTCTTTATTGCTAGTTGCTGCTGAGGGATCTGCAGCAACCATAGTGGAATGGTGCAGGCTCGCTGCCAGGGGCGCAGGTGGACCCTCTGTCGTCCGTGTTTCTTCAAGGCATTTGGGGTGTGGGGAATCTAAAATAAATACGTATTGGCAAACCAATAGGTGGTGTTGGCTACCAGCTTTTTGGCTTCATCAAAGTTTGCTTTGTATTGTCATGGTTGTTGAAAAACCTTGTTGGGTTAGTTGGTGGAAAAAACAATCTTTAAATAAACTAAATGCCTAAAAGCAACAATATATTTTTCGTTTCAAAAAGTACACACTGCCACAGTACTCCCTGGCATTTAAGGGAACTACTTTGCGTGTGGATGTGTCCCTTTTGAAAGGGAAGATTGCCATCACTCACAGCGAAGTTTGCGAATGCCTCATGTAGGCTAACCCATTAAGCCATACTGCAGTGGTTCAATACATACAAATCGTGATGCAGGCAATATAAACAAAAAGACTTACTGAAGATTTGTTTTTACAAGACAATGTAATACAGGCCATACACCTAAAGAATATAATCTGATGTGAAGAAATTGATCCGAAGGGTACCCAGCGTGACAGGTCTGTAAACATAGTTGCATTGGAGATTCATCTTATTTTGATGTATTGAATTTGTAGGAGAAAGCTCTGCCAAGTGAACAGGTCTTGCACCTACCAGAGATGTATACTGATGCCACACCTTGATCAGACATTGTCATGCAATTTACATACATCCAAATTAGATGAAACTCCAGGCCACTGCATTATCAACCCAGCCTGCCTGTCAAGCACCTTTTTGACCCATTCCTCCACATCACACTCTGGACTCTTTAGCATTAACTGCAAAAGTGTGGATTCAATTGGAGAATTTTCTTGACCCTATAAGTACCAGGGCCCCACCTTAAACAACAATAGGATTC